>NC_138893.1:43113368-44460109 GCF_965194825.1 Balaenoptera physalus
AAAGATTAGAAGTAATCTAAATATCCAGCAACTGGAACTGCAAAACCATACAACAGAGCCTTTGGAAAAACTCTGTGTACTTGTATGGAATGATCTCTAAGATCAATTTTATTTACTTATTTATTTATATAAATTTATTTATTTATTTATTTTTGGCTGTGTTGGGTCTTCGTTGTTGTGCATGAGCTTTCTCTAGTTGCGGTGAGCGGGGGCTGCTCTTCTGTGTGGTGCGCGGGCTTCTCATTGCGGTGGCTTCTCTTGTTGTGGAGCACGGGCTCTAGGCGTGCAGCCTTCAGTAGTTGTAGCACATGGGCTCAGTAGTTGTGGCTCGCGACCTCTAGAGCGCAGGCTCAGTAGTTGTGGCACACGGGATTAGTTGCTCCGCGGCATGTGGAATCTTCCCTGACCAGGGATCGAAACCGTGTCCCCTGCATTGCAGGCGGATTCTTAACCACTGTGCCACCAGGGAAGTCCCTCTAAGACCAATTTTAAATGTCAGGAGCAAAGCACAAATCCTTGTGTATGAAATGCTACCAATTGGATAAGAAAATCAACAGCGTATATACACATATCATACAAAATATATCTAGAAGGGTAACCAACAAAAATGTGCATACAACTGAGGTGTCCATGGAGAAGGAGCTGTAACAAGGGGTCAGGAGTAGGAGGGAAACTATTTATTGAATAATTTTAATACTTTTTGAATTCTGTGCCATCTGTGCATGTATTAATTTTAAAATAATAATTAGTTTAAAATTTTATCTTGTGGTTAGGTGAAATTCACATAACATAAAATCAACAATTTTAAAGTGTATAATTCAGTGCCATTAGTATGTTCACAGTGTTGTGCAACAATCTAGTTCTTAAACATTTTCATCACCCCCAAAGGACATCCTGTACCCATTAAGCAGTCACTCACCATCAGTAGTTTTCAAAGGAAAAAAAAAAAACCCTGACCATGCTTGCAAAGCCATCCACAGTCTGCAGCCCCAATTCCAGCTATACTTCTACTTCCTATGTTGATTCATAAGTCTCCTTTCTGTGCTCTTGAATTTGCTACATGCTTTTTCTCTCCTCACTATCTTTTCAGACACTGCTCTCTCTGCCTGTAACACATAGCTCCCCAGTTTTCATCTATCAAAATACTCATCCGTTTTGAAGTTTCCCTGAATGACCAGGCCAGGTTTTCTATCCAGGTTTGCTGTCCAAACTAGGATGGTCTCTCACAGCTACAGAGATCATACAGCTAGTTAGTGGTCTTGTTGGGATTCAGACATAGAAAAGCTGATGCTAAAGCTGTGTTTTCAGTAACCCAGCTCTGCTGGCCATTCACTGACATATCTAATTATATTTAATTCACTCCTGATAGTACAGATTTAATTTTTCACAAATACAAGCCTTAGTTCTCAAATACACGCGCTCTGAGTACTGGGACATGTGATGTGCTTCCTGCACAAGGCTTCAGGGCCTGGCATAAAACAAGATACCCTGCAGGCTACATGATTTTGAGCATAAATGAACATTTGGAGAGTTAGAGTAAATGGAAACCAACCAACTAGTCCTACGGTGACGCTAGTGGCAGAAGGAGAAAAGCCAATACTGACTACAGTTCCTGTTCCTGAGCTCCAGACCATTATCTGCCTTTAATGAATTATGTGTGAAATTGGAGAGGTTTCAAGGGGAAGTCACACACAGATCTTGAAACAGGCATGAGGGTTTTTAAATGCATGTTCCATATTTCAGTGCACGAGAAAGAAAACCACAGAAAATTGCACAAAAAAGGTCAAACTTGCATTCTCTGATGGGCAGTTCCTTTGGGATTGAGGTCATAAGCAAACTGTTTTGGATTTTCCCCTGAATAAATAAGTCACTGGTTGCTATACATTTTTAGACATCTGAATTGCACCCCTAAGTTTCTTCTATAAGCCTTTAATTGGGTTTCATTGGCACATAAGCCATTCTCTTCATCGTGCATGTAACTCCCTGTATGTGATGCTATGGATTTTGCACCCTTTTGAAAAGTGGATACCATAGCTATATGTCCTATGACACTGGCTGCCGTGGTGCAATTAGAGGTGAAATAAATCTCACCATCTTGATGACAGCCTGTATAAGTGAAACCAGGGCATATAGAGGGCTCTGGGAAAATGAAATCTTGTAGTCTTTAACACTGTGATTATTACCCTCTGTCAACTTGTATGTTTTTTTCACACAAAAAATCAATTATTACAGTTCATGCAGATATTAATTTTGACATCAAATATCACTAGGAAAACATTAACAATTTCGGATCTTTTATATTAAAATTGGCTAAAATGGCTATTTC
Organism: Balaenoptera physalus; assembly: GCF_965194825.1. NCBI lineage: Eukaryota > Metazoa > Chordata > Mammalia > Artiodactyla > Balaenopteridae > Balaenoptera > Balaenoptera physalus. Next base: position 43,115,695 of record NC_138893.1, read on the forward strand.
AACAAATGCAGGAGATGCCGTAACCATATAGCTGTCTCATTCTGAGAGACTTATATGATTGCTTCAGTCTCAATGTAGGGCATTGAAGAAAACATGGAGATTCAACTAATAAGGCAGCGTCTGGGATTTGGAAGCCAGGGAGATAAACAGCAGCATTGGAAATGGTTTATGAGGGCACTGTGACTTTTCTCTTAAAGAGAGAATTTTTCTCTCAGCAATAGTTTTAACTTCTACTTTCTATCTTTTAAAAACTTAAATCAAAAATCTTATTTTGCAAAGACTTAGGTAGTATTTGGCTGATGTGCCCTGATAAGGGAAAAATGTATATTTGATGCAACGATGAGGATGATGACAGTAACTGACATTGACTGAGTGCTCGCGATGCGCCAGGCACTGTCCTAGGTGTTTTACACATACTCCTAGTTTAATTCTCTTAACTGCCAAATGAGATAAGTAGTATTATTCCCATTTTGCAAATGTGAAAACTAAGGCACAGATTAGTCAAGTAACTTGATTCAGGTCACACAGAGGATAAGACATATAACCACTGTGAGCACTGCGTTTTACCACTTTCCATTTAGAGACACCAGTTAATGAGTACTTGCCCTTGGGTCTCATGTAGGTTTGTTTGTTTGTTTGTTTATTTGACTTCCACAACAAATGAGCTAGATCTTTTCATTTTATAGATAACATAACTGAGGCTTATAGAAATTAAACAAATTGCCTGTAGTCATCCTGTTAGTGTTACCGAATTATCAATCTACTAGTGAAATCTGTCTCAGTGTAATAAAGTATTTCGTTTTGGTCATTTCTCTGGTCATCAAATTTTTCTTAATATCTCCAGTGACATTGCATTTTCAAATCATCTTAGCATGCACAATACCTTGTGCAGGTAGAAGGATTTGTTGGACTCTGGTGGAGAATATTCCAATCTTTAGGATTAAAGTCATATACTTGGTACAAGAAAGACCTTGTCTCTATCTTGGTTTATCTCTGTAATGAAAAAAAAAATCTCCTGCCCTGAATCTAATGGCATAGAATTGACGTGTGAAGTGCAATTTTTTTTAGTGTGTTTCATCTTCAAGCTGCTCTTCAAGAGCTTAAATCTTTGTTCCACTAGGAAGATAAAAATAAATTTCGGTGCTAGATTGCTTATGTTAATGCCTTTTTATTTTTTTATTTTTGGCTGCATTGGGTCTTCGTTGCTGCACGCGGGCTTTCTCTACTTGTGGCGAGTGGGGGCTACTCTTTGTTGCAGTGCATGGGCTTCTCATTGCGGTGGCTTCTTTTGTTGCAGAGCACAGGCTCTAGGCACTCGGGCTTCAGTAGCTGTGGCATGCAGGCTCAGTAGTTGTGGCTTGTGGGCTCTAGAACACACAGGCTCAGTAGTTGTGGCTCACAGGCTTAGCTGCTCCACGGCATGTGGGATCTTCCTGGACCAGGGCTCAAACCCATGTCCCCTGCATTGGCAGGCGAATTCTTAACCACTGCGCCACCAGAAAAGCCCTAATGCCTTATCTTGATCGCTGTAGAATTAGCAACTTTTCTTCCAACAGAGATGTCTATGGGAAAGATTTGTTGTATTTTTCAAGTGTATTTATAGGAATAATGTGCTTGGCTGTTATTCTTTAGCACTTTATGTAAGTATTTTAATTAACTCTCACTGTACTCAGGACATAGATATTGAATCCATTTTATTAAGGTACAGAAGGTGAGAAACAACTAGGAGGTCATACAGTCAGAAATATAAATGCCAAATGTCAAAGAGTTAGTAAGGGACAGAACCATTGACACCATAGGCACTGCATACTGGGCATAGCAATGACATCATTAAAATTAAAATGGGAGGGGCAACTCAAAGGACATGCTGGAAGTGGAAGCAGTAGGTAGAAGACTGAGGGGGTTTCTAGTTGTCCTATGAGGACATGATAAAAAGAAGGTAGTGGGGTGTGTGTGTGTGTGTGTGTGTGTGTGTGTAGAGAGGATGGGGAGATCTCTGGCTTAGAAAGGCAAATGCTGAGAGAGAACAGAAACCATGGCAAAGGAGAGCTTTTAGAGGTACAAAACGTCATTTGCCATATGCATTGCTCATGCGACTTAAACCAACATGTTGTTGGCCATAATGGAAAACCATGTGTAGCTCAGTTCCATCACTTACCGGTGTGAATTTGGACTGGAATAGTTTTCTAGTAGGGATGACAATACTGTCCTCCTAGTGTTACTGTGCTATGTTAATGAGAAAATGTGGAAAAGACCTTGATAAATCTCTTGTAATTTTATGTTGTTCCAAGTAAAATAAGAAAAAAAAAAATCAAGTCAGGAAAGCAGAGTATTGGTTGTCAAATACGTAAATGCACTAATGTGGGAGAAGAGTTAAATATTCTTTTGAGGTACTGGTGGATAGAAACAAATTTTGACTTAATGACAAGCCTGGTGTCAATGGAGACTGACCAGAAAGGAACAGTTTTCCTTGAGAATTTGTTAGTTTTCTGTCACTGGAAGATATGAAAACATTGTGGTCACTTAGTGTGAAGGTGATTCAAACATTAGATCAGCATAGGTAAATTATAAGATTACTTATAATCTTTAAGGTCAATGATAATAACAAAAGTCAATACTAGGAGAAAGTATATTTCTCCATTGATTTTCCTATTTCTAGACTAAGGACCTGCTTCTTTAAGACAAAGTTGTAACAAATAAAAGAAAATCTCATTTCATATAACAAGTGCTTTGTCCAGGGAATTATGTCTTATGATACACATTTTTGGAAAGCCTCTGGGGTCACTTACTATAAAATTTGTCACTTTAAGAGATGGTACAAGTAAAAATGTGGATCATTTCAAAGCAGGTCTTAATAAAAGCTTGAAAGATATTATACTGCATTTGCATTTTATTTTCATGTCTCCCTTTCTAGGGCAGGAATCTGTATACTCTTTCTGTAAAGGGCCAGAGAGTAAATATTTTAGGTTTTATAAGTTGTTTCTGTGTCAGCTACTCAATTCTGCTATTGTAGCTCCAAGGCAACCATAGACCATATGGAAATGAATGGGCCTGGCTGTGTTCCAATAAAGCTTTAAGACAGGAGGCCCATGGGCAGTAGTCAGTCTATCCTTGTTCTAGAATGTGAGTTCCATGAGGGCAGTGTGTCTGTCAAGTGTCTCAGTTGCAAGGGACGGTAATCACCTCACGTAATTTGAGCAGGAAAAGAATTTATTCAAGAATATTGCAGTTTGCAGAATCTCTAGGAGACTAGAGAACTAGGATTGAATGCCACATACAAGAAAAATCACTCTAGTCGTCTTTCAGAAGAGATCCCATGAAAATGCCTCTTCTCCCAGGCACCTAAATGTGCTTGCAGATCTGTTCTGGTTACTGCCTCTGGATCACTGCTACTGGATACTGGGCGTGGCTATCTCTGTTACTATTTCCGTCAGCCTCACCAGAACAAAATCTGCAACAGCCCCTGCTTCATTACCTCACCAGCTGTGGAATCCAGGTCCAACGTGGGTGCCTCTGATTGGCAGAGCTAGGTCAAAGCCCTGTATCCTAGCTGTAATGAAGGCTGGGGATGTGAGTATCCAACATTTTCACCTTACGTGGTTGATACATGAAATGGAGAATTCCCCAAACATAAGAAGGAGGTTCATTTGCTGGGCAGTAAAATATCTACTATAAGAAGGACTGAGTTTTCTTCGCATTTGTCTATGTAGTGCCTCATGTGTTGCCTAGTGTATAAGAGACTGTCAGGAGAAATATATTTAATAAACAAAAAATAGAAAAATAGTTACTGAAAGAGGCTTAACTTTTAAAGGTGATACCAGGGATGATTATTCTTTCCCTACACTATATGCCTAAGCTCTTATAGACAGGGATGTATAGTAAGAAGGCAGTGCCCTAATCTTCCTGAGAAGACAGTAGACTTCTCATTCATTCATTAATTCACTTATTAATTGACTATTTGTGAATGTTCCTCTGTGGCAGGCAACACATAGGTGAAGGAGACAGAATGGCGAGCATAAACCAAAGTGGTTACTGCCCTGGATGGAATTCCTTATCTAGGTGAGGAGAAAGACATTATAAAAGAGGAGATACTGTAAAATTGCCAGTTACTTAGTTGCTACAAATAGTATCTAGAATATATAAAGAACTCTTACAACTCAACAACAAAAAGACAAACTAGTCAATTAAAAAATGGGCAGAGGACTTGAACAGACATTTTTGGAAAGAAGATATACAAATGGCCAATATGCATATGAAAAGATGCTCCACATCTTTAGCCATTAGGTAAATGCAAATCAAAGCCACAATGAGATACCACTTCACATCCACTAGTATGGCAATAACAACAGCAACAACAAAAACAACAACAGAAAATGACCTGTTGGTGAGGATGAGAAGAAATTGGAACACTTGTTCATTGCTGGTGGGAATATAAAATGGTGCAGTGGCTGTTCAAAACAGTTTGGTAGTTCCTCAAGATGTTAAACATAGAATTACCATATGACTTAGCAATTCTATTCCTAGGTATGTGTACAAAAGAATTGAAAACACATACTCAAACAAATGCATATATGTGGATGTTCATAGAAGCACTATTCATAATAGTCAAAAGGTGGGATCCTTGCAACCCAAATGTCCACCAACAGATGAATGGATAGACCAATTTTGGTATATATATAGTACAGAATATTCTTCATACATAAAAAGCAATGGATAAAAAGAAATGAAATGGAGGTATTTGTAATGAGGTGGATGGAGTTAGAGTCTGTCATACAGAGTGAAGTAAGTCAGAAAGAGAAAAACAAATACAGTATGCTAACACATATATACGGAATCTAAGGGAAAAAAAAAAAAAAAAAAAGGCCATGAAGAACCTAGTGGCAAGACAGGAATAAAGACACAGACCTACTAGAGAATGGACTTGAGGATATGGGGAGGGGGTGGGGTGAGATGTGACAGGGTAAGAGAGTGTCATGGACATATATACACTACCAAATGTAAAATAGATAACTAGTGGGAAGCAGCCGCATAGCACAGGGAGATCAGCTCCGTGCTTTGTGACCACCTAGAGGGGTGGGATGGGGAGGGTGGGAGGGAGAGAGATGCAAGAGGGAAGAGAAATGGGAACATATTGTATATGTATAACTGATTCACTTTGTTATGAAGCAGAAGCTAACACACCATTGTAAGGCAATTATACTTCAATAAAGATGTTAAAAAAAAAAAAAAAAAAAAAGCAATGGAGGGCTTCCCTGGTGGCGCAGTGGTTGAGAGTCTGCCTGCCAATGCAGGGGACACGGGTTCGGGCCCTGGTCTGGGAGGATCCCACATGCCACGGAGCGAATGGGCCCGTGAGCCACAGTTGCTGAGCCTGCGCGTCTGGAGCCTGTGCTCCGCAACAAGAGAGGCCGCGATGAGGAGAGGCCCGCGCACCGTGATGAAGAGTGGCCCCCGCTTGCCGCGACTGGGGAGGGCCCTCGCACAGAGGCGAGGATCCAACACAGCCATAAATAAATAAATAAAGCACACCTAGTATAGTGTAATTTCAAAAAAAAAAAAAAAAAGCAATGGAGTACTTATATGTGCTATGACATAGATAAACCTCGAAAATATTAAGTAGAGAAGCCAGATACAAAAAGTCACATATTGTATGATCCCATTTATGTGCAATATCCAGAATAGGTAAATCCATAGAGATAGAAAGCAGATTGGTAGTTGCCAGGCAATGGGACTGACTGCTTAATGGGTATGGAGTTTTCTTTTGGAGAGATAAAAATGTTTTGGAATTTGATGTAGGTGGTGGTTTTGCAGTATTGTAAGTGGCCTAATTCTACTGAATTGTGCCCTTTAGAATGGTTAATTTTATGTTATGTGAATTTTACCTCAATAAAAGCAAATAAAACAAACATACAAAAAGACTTAATGGGGAACTGTCTAGGAGGCTATTGGAGTTCATACAAGAGATTAGAGTGTCTTTGACATGTGTGGAGATGAAGATGGGGATAAGCAAATCATCAATGACCAGCTAGGGTTGATGTCAGAGGAAGTGGGGTAGGAGGACACACAACACCCAGAACAGACTTTAATGTCTGTCATGGCCAACTTAATGCTGTAAAGGGATATTAATGAGTATTCAGCCAGATCAGATTTTCCTCCAAACTCATTATCTGACCCTTTTTAAAATGGACTTAAAGACTCATAAAACCAATTCTGGTTAGGGCCATTTATTCCTTTCCAATAAAACTTGAAGCTTTCATTTGATCCAGTAAAAAATTCGTAATACCACCTTTTCATCTCTCTCTTTAAAAAGCAATTTTTACATTTTCTAAGCATAATAATTATCTACTTGACAAATGTATTCCTAATTACACAATTAGTTTATTATATAGTATCAACTTATAAATGCCTGAAGTCTGAGATCTGTCTGGGAGAGAAATTATTTTATTTAACGTATAATGTAATTTCCTCTCAAATAATTACTTAAGGGTTGGGGAAAAAACGAGTTGGGCTGAAAAGCTCTAGTTGTGTAAATTTAGAGCCGATATGCCTGACAGAAAGCAAGTAGAATAATGAAACAAGGAGGGATTGATTAGAGTCCCTGGCTGGGTTCTTACTTGCTGTGAAGTATGAATGTACATCTACATGTGTGCATGTGCTCACATGTATGCATAACTGTGCATCTGTGTGTGTATGAGCATGAGTGTACGTGTGCTTAATGCAGCAAGAGAAAGTGTCATTGCCACTAAGTGACCTTGTTTTGCATCTAAGTGGTGAGAACTTGAAAGTGTCTGTCTATGATGTATGAATCCCATCCCATCCCAACCCCTGAAATATTCCTCTCAACATCTTTATAGCAGGGGCTATAATCCCTATATGTTAAAGGCAAATATACAGAGGTGAGGAAGGACACTTTCATCAGCTATTAAAAACCCAATAGAATAATTATCAGACCTTTTACATTCTCCAGTAGCTGAAAGTAAATTATTGGGGCCATAGAAGTTTTGATAGAAAGTATGTTGAAACCATAAATTGAAGGCCTAAGGCACTTCGGGGAACTTTGATGAACAAATGAGTCTGATGGTTGGGGAAACAGTAATCAAAGACCAACTTTCTAGTTTGACAGTTTTGCAGAGGTCATTATCAACTTTTAATGAGTTTTGCTTATATGGAATGTAATGGGATGTTAATGTAATCAGGACACAGGGAGACCAGGAGTTTATGAATAGCATCACAGTCATTCCTGCTAACACAGCTCACATTTAGATAAATGCATCTCTTCCTTTGCCATTAAAGGTAACTTTTAATTATTGTCGGAATCTGTGTTTAAAATAAAAGGGCTCAAGCAGTTGAGGGTTAGAAGGAAAAAAAACTGGGCTTCCCTGGTGGCGCAGTGGTTAGGAATCTGCCTGCCAATGCAGGGAACACGGGTTTGAGCCCTGGTCTGGGAAGATCCCACATGCCGCGGAGCAACTAAGCCCGTGAGCCACAACTACTGAGCCTGCGCGTCTGGAGCCTGTGCTCCGCAGCGGGAGAGGCCGCGAAGGTGAGAGGCCAGCGCACCGCGATGAAGAGTGGCCCCCACTGACCGCAACTGGAGAAAGCCCTCACACAGAAACGAAGACCCAACACAGCCAAAAATAAATAAATAAATTAATTAATTAAAAAAAAAACAAACAAACTCATATACCTTGAACACTGAGCAACCATTGTGGCTTGTGGTCAAGAAGTTGTGACGGAGGAATGGGAACCATTTACACTCCAGTAGGCTGGTATCCCTGCCTTTGAACAGGTATATGTATATCTCAGAAGCTTTGAGACACAGTCCTTGGCAAGCTTGGCAGCAAAGAGCATCCTCTCTTGAAGTCAGTGCCCAAATGGCCAGAAGCTGGTGTTGCAAAACTGAAATCTTACAAAATGAAAATTTGTGAGAGAATAAATTGGTATAGCCCTTTGGGAAAGTTATCCAGTTAACCCCCAAACTCCACCCCTAGGGATATACCCTATAAAAATCCACTCATATGTGCACACAGAGACATGGATAAGAATGTTCATAACAGCTTTGTGTGTAATAGTGAAAAATTGGAAACAAACCAACTTCCATTCATGGAAGGATAAATAAATTATGGATATTCAGGCAATGAAATACAATCCAGCACTGAAAATAACTGAACTAGAATAATTTATATCAACATGAATTTACCTCATTATATTCTTGATTATAAATGCAATTTGCAGACAAATACAGTAGAATACAATATAATAATATTTTACAAAACAAACATGCAGAAATAAGATTGAAAAATACTTAGGTACCTATACATAATTAGTAAAGGTGTAAAGAGATGCGTGGGAATGATAAACGCCAAGATCACCTCTGAGGAGTGAGGGGGATGTGAACAGGGAGGGGGTCACCGGCATTTAACATTGGGTGTTTGCAGCGGTTTCACAATTATTCCTTATATTAGCAGTTAAACTTTTTGAATGGCTGAAATAACTCGTAAGACAACTTTTGAAAGTTAATCTGAAAATAAAGTTAGAATTCATCTATGTATCAATCTATTTTTCCCTCAGTAAATATTAACTGAACTGTTTTATGTAGGCGCTCTTCTAGGAGCTGTGAGAGAAAGAAGGGAAGTGAAAGGCATAGCCTATGCCCCACAAAGAGCTGACAGTCTAGTAGGGAGGACAGGACACCAGGAAATTTAGGCAATACTATGATAAAGGAGGAATCTAAAAGGAAGACAGAGCTTGAAGCATTGGTACACACAGAGCCTGTTCCCAGGAATGTGGTGAACGATAAGGGATACCATGAGTATGAGACAAAATCAATTAATGGTATATAAATCCACTTATTGGACTCCTGGCTCTTTCCAGGACACAGTAGAATCCGTTAACTTGGCAAGCGCTTCCACTCATGCCTAAGTTGTTTCAAACACTTCTTACAATTGCTGAAGCTCTGTGCAAAGGATGATTTTCCTTCTATGTTTTGTGTGCTTTGTCAATGTAAGTGTCACAGCTGTCCTCCTGGAAGTGTAACAATGGCAGGGCTATATCCATTAGTCATTCTGATGTCTGGTGTCCACAGAGTTCTTTGTGACTCTGTTTTATCCTAAGAACATATTGTGTTGGACCGGAGCAGCTTCACACCCCTCACAGGAGACCCAAGGGATGTAGTATAGGAGGGCTCAGCTGTCCTTGTTGACCACATTTGTGTGAGAGTGAGTGAGGGATGTTATGGGAAAGGCTAGATCTTCTGGAAGGTCCTTATCAGCTGTGATATTTCCTGTTTCAGTTTCCCAAGCAGGGGATCTTTGAGTACGTGGATGCCTCTAAACCTCCTTTTAACTTGCATTTCTTTAGTTACTGCACTAGATGGTCTTGAAAATAACAAGCTGCGTAAAATTATTTTCCTTGCGGGCTTATTTTTATCTCTCCTGAAACTATCTCTTTTGAGATTTGAAGGGAACCTTAAGTATTTCATAAATAGTGAACCAAATTAAGTTCACCTCATCTAGATTTTCCATGCTTTTTATAGCCTTTAAATTTGGTACTTCACCTTCATTTTTCTAGAATGAGAAATTATTAATTTTCTTCCATATTTTTCATATATTATTTTAAAAATTTATAATATCCTCAAAACTAAATAGGACTGATTTTATTGATTCGTGTGTGTGTGTGTGTGTGTGTGTGTGTATGTGGCTTTATATGGGAATACTAGGGGAGTTAGATTGTATGCTATGCCACTTGAATTTTATCTTGTGATGGATTATGGCAGAGGGATTGGGGAAGAAAACCAGCATCAGGGCTTATTAATTCTGAGTCATAAATTAGAAAGTCTTTTATTGCATCTTCACCATATTCCTAATCCATGTAAATATATGTCTGCCAAGATTTCATAAAATATTTAAGGTAAAAAGAAACTTTGGAGAGTATCATTCTTGAGGTTTCCCAAAGTGAGTCCAGGGATTGTTACTGCTGAGGTGCCATTATAAACTGCTTTTATTCAGAAATAAAGGATTCCATGGTCAATTGTTTCAAGGAAAAACTGGGTGAAGTAGTCAGGCTTCTGTTCTGAAGGACTTTTCAGAGACTTCATAATGCTAATGTGATAGTAAGTCTCTGAAAGGGGATAGTTTCCAGCATTATCTGAAATTCTTGTCCACAGAATTGTTTTTTGTCATTGTTTGTATGCTGCTGCTTATGAAAAGCATTTTGGGAAACACAGATCTAACCCAACTTTATCAGTTCACCCAACAAAAATTAAGGAATAGAGAAGTTGTAGTAATTTACTGAAGTCACACAATTGGTTAGTGCTGAAATTGAGCAGGAGAAGAGGGAGGGGAATAACATTTTTCCAGATAGATGTGAATAGTATGTGGTAGATGTTTACAGTATGTATAATGCTAATGACAGAGATGTACTTTCCTTTGAACTAAACAAGGAATGATGTACCATACATATTATTGAGTCCTATTACCAAAGATGTCCCTCATCATTAAACACATACAAACAACTATTTACAGCAGCAACAATATTCTATTAAATACTTATTATGACATCCAGGATAACAAAAAGAATAGGCAGTTTCACATTACTAACATCATTACCTACCCACATGTAAATGCTTTAGTGATGTGCTAATGTATATTTTTATAGCTTAATGGTTTAGTAAAAGGATGAACCTTCAAGATTGTTAAATTTAACCCTTTCAATTTTTAGATGAGGAAAATGAAGCCCAAATGGATTAAACAATAAGGTTACACAATTTGTTTGTGAAAGACCTGGGATAAGAATCTGGTTCTTCCTATTCTCATAGCATGGTGTTTCCAATCCTACTAAGTGTTTGTTGCAGTGCCAAATTATTGGAGATAGCTCATGTGCTACTACATTTAATTCTTATTTAGACTTTTATTTGTTTGTGTAGGTTAAAGTATAATTGTGAAATACAATGATTTATCATTCCTGGGAGGCTAGATCTCCTGTTCACTTAAGCCAGAGGATGAGGACCTGCAAGCAGCGTGATGAATGAGAAGTAACTAGTTGTCTAATGCAGGATTCATTACTTATAAATCCCCTTGCTTAGAGATATTTCATGTCCACTCACCTTCAAGGGGAGGGATGGCTCTTCTTTCTCATATATAAATGCCATCTGGGCTGCAAAACATAAATAAGAGCAAAGAGTGAACATAAAGGTTGTATAGCTCAGAACAAAAGAGCAATGGCCCTTTGTAAGACACAGTAGAGGCAAACACTGGGATGCATTTGTGATTCTTTTTTTGACTATAGAGGCAAGGGAGATCTAAGATTGCTCTTCCCCAGGCCTGGAGCATGGGGAATGTCTGGCATCACCGCAAGTGCTTTTCCATCACCTCCCCACTCTCCCTGGAAGCAGGTTCTATGTCCTTTCATTGGTCCCTGTTAGGTCTTGAGCACTAGAGCTAATGTCTGAATTGCTCTGGTGTGTCTGACTTTCTGGAGTCCAAGCAACCCCCACTCAGTCAGAAATGCTTGCTCCCTGCGTGTCAGATCCAAGTTCTTCTCTGTGTGAGGACTTCCAGACTTCTCCCGGCTGCCTAGGTTCCCTCACAGGTATTTGACTGCCTGTCTGGCTCTAAAAACAGGTAATTTTACTCAGTAGGCATTAATCACAAGGCTGGCTCCACAGCCTCTGATTGTGGCCCCAGTTAGCCTGGAGTGTTCTGGGTTGACTGGGCAAGGCTGGTTTTTATGAGACATTGATCCCCAGGCTTTAGGTCCTTCTGTCTAGATCATCAGAATTAGCTTGTGCTTTCTTCCTTAGTTTATCTCATTTCTTTAGGGCTAGTTCCTTTCCTATATGCTACTGTTGGCCTCTATTTTTCCTAGACACTTGTATTAACTACCAGCTACCTACTGGCTCCTTCAACTCTATGGTTTCCCATACTTGGCCAGCCCTGTCCTATTACAGTTAAAATCCTGAAGCAACATTCTGTCTGGAAGCCTGGAGGATTTCAGTTGATTAGGGGCATACTCTAGGACATAAGTACTTGGGTGTCAATTGTGATGCTGTCCCTGCAGGTGCTGGTTCTTGGTACTTCTAAATATTCTCAAGCAGAGATTTTGTCCGTGTGCACCTTAGAGGTGGATGCTTCTTCTCTCCTGAAAAAACCGGGAACAGCATTTTATGTGTTCTGTGGCAAGATTAGAGTCAGAAGCAGTAATAAGATCGGAAATACCTAGGGTACTTGACAGCTCAGGTCCAAATTGTTACAGCGGTCATGCTCTTACATCTTTCTCCATCTCCACACATGGGTGTGAGTAGACCCTTTTAACAGAATCCAAATCCATCTGACTGTCCCCCTGCTTGTCTAGGAAGCTTTGTCTTTGGATGAGAAACACAATGTGGCTCCCTGTGCATTGAGGATCTGTATCTCCTGGGGATGCTCCTCATGTTTTTGTCCCAGTGAGATGAGCATTATGGGATCTTGATGGAGAGGTTGGCTGGGAGCTTTGGGAAGAGTAGGGGCCAGATTTATTCAATCCTTAATAGATAAACCAAGGCATTGGGTTACCATCAGAGTATTCGGCTATTTTTCCTAAACAGCCTGGATGACTCCAGAGTTTGACCACTTGTGGTTGATAGGCCCAGAGCACCCTCAAGAACGTGGAGATTATAGGTTATAATATCAATAGCTTGGGTTATGGCAGATGCCTCTATGTATTCCAAATCAGTTCATGATGATGGTTGTACTCTATTTGCCTTTTGCCTTGAAGAAAGACAGAATGAATGGGAAATAGACAGTAGGAAATATAGCCTAGAGGGAACTTTACTTTTATTTTAAAATAATGTTTATTACTAGCATATAATCATTAATGTGGTAGATATTTAGTGCATAATATTCACAAAGTACAGAAAGAAAAGCACTCAGATAAAAATAAATACCACCAAAATTCCACCAGAAAAGGATGAATACATTCTCTTGTAAATCTTTTTGGTTCTTCATATATGCATGTATACAAGAATTAATGGTACATAATGACATAAAATAACATATGAGTTTTCTAGCTAGCTGATTGGATTTTTAACAACAAAAAATGAGTTTATTTTGGTTTCATAATTCTGTGTAGACTTTTTCTTTTGCTACAAGATCTATTGGTCACTTTATTCTGTATTAATATGTAACAATTATTATTGTTTTGAGGCTACTAATAACTATTTCCCCTCATGTCTTTCAAAACTTTTTCCAGTTTTTTGTTTACTTTCTACTTTGCTTAAAGATGATGTGTATTTTTGTTTATATAATTATTTTACTAGTGAGAAGAAAGAGAAAAACATATGTTTTTCTAAAATAACTATTTACAGCTTGAAAATTCAAAGTTCATATACTGACTAAAAAGCTTGTTATTACAAAATGGGTTTCCACAGAATAATGTGTTTGGCATTTGATTCTTTATCTTTGCCATGTTTCTGGACAAGAGGCACACCTAATTCACAGCCTATGTTCTCTCTGCTCAGCAGTTAAAAAGATTAATGTTCTTGCATGCAAACAATAAATCTATAGGGAAACTGACCATAAAGTCTCTTTCAAGATTTTTAGTGGTGTAGACTTCAGCATAAAGAGAAATTTCAACTATATTGTTTCAAAATTCTTTGAGAAATCAGCAGCTGAGATTTGATTGATTGGCATTTTCTGCATCATTTATACCCAATGTCTCTGCAGTTTACTTCTGAAAACTCTTAACACATTTTCCCGGAAGAACTGCATAAAGTGCTTTTTCAGGTTATGAGATCTTTTTACTTCCTGTATCTAATGCAGACAGCAGACAGGTTGGAAAAAAGACCAAAAGAAATGTCAGGCATAGAGACAAACAAAAAAGAAAAATAAACAACCATAAAATTAAAACAAACAAATAAAAAGACATTTTGACATTCAGCCCACAGCTATCTTTAAATGTCTTTTAAGTTCTTTTTCTTGTATCTCTACTGTACCAGATGACTTGATTCTTGCCTATTCAAAATACAAGAACACCATCAGTTGGAGTTGACCAATCTGGGATACAAGTAGAAATGTTTTGTCCTATTGCAAACTTAAGATTGAATCCATTCCTTGGCCATCATTAGAAAGTCTACAAATAACAAAAGCTGAAGAGGGTGTGGAGAAAAGGGAACCCTCCTGCCCTGTTGGTTGGAATGTAGATTGGTGCAGCCTCTATGGAAAACAGTATGGAGGTTCCTTAAAAAACTAAAAATAGAGTTTTTATATGATCCAGCAATCCCACTCCTGGACATATATCTGGAGAAAACTCTAAGTCGAAAAGATACATGCACCCCAATGTTCATTGCAGCACTATTTACAATAGCCAAGACATGGAAGCAACCTAATTGTCTATCAACAGAGGAATGGGTAAAGAAGATGCAGTACATATATACGATGGAATATTACTCAGCCATAAAAAAGGACAAAATAATGCCATTTGCAGCAACATGGATGGACCTAGAGATTGTCATACTGAGTGAAGTAAATCAGAGAAAGACAAATATCATATGATATTGCTTATATGTGGAATCTAAAAGAAGGGTACAAATGAATTTATATTTACAAAAGAGAAGTAGAGTCACAGATGTAGAAAACAAACTTATGATTACCAGGGTATGGGGGGGAGGGATAAATTGGGGGATTGGGATTGACATATACACACTAGTATATATAAAATACATAACTAATAAGGACCTGCTGTATAGCACAGGGAAATCTACTCAATATTCTGTAATAGCCTATATGGAAAAGAACCTGAAAAAAAAAAAAGAGTGGATACATGTATATGTATAATTGATTCACTTTGCTGTATACCTGAAACTAACACAACATTTTAAATCAACTATACACCGATAAAAATTTAAAAAAAAGAGAAAGGCCTTATCCACCCCAAGATTATAAAAATAAATACCCATATTTTCTTCTAAAAAAAAAGGATGCGGTACATATATACAATAGAGTAATACTCAGCCATAAAAAAGAATGAAATAATGCCATTTGCAGCAACTTGGATCAACCTAGAGATTATCATACTATATGAAGTAAGTCAGACAGAGAAAGACAAATATCCTATGATATCACTTATATGTGGAATCGAAAATATGATACAAATGAACTTATTTACAAAACAGAAACAGACTCATAGACATAAAAACAAACTTATGATTTCCTAAGGGGGAAGCAGGGGGAGGGATAAATAAGGAATTCAGGATTAGCAGAGGCAGACTTCTATATATAAAATACATAAACAACAAGGTCCTACTGTATAACACAGGGAACTATACTCAGTATCCTGTAATAAACCATAATTGAAAAGAATATGAAAAATAATATATATATATCATGTATATATATATGTATATAACTGAATCACTTTTCTATACATGAGAAACTAACATAACATTGTAAATCAACTATGCTTCAATTAAAAAAAAAGATTGACTCCATTCTCACATAACTTCTTTCCTCAACATCTTGTGTTGATATTTTAAATCATACAATCTTAGCAATATAGGGGCCTTATAGGTCTTCTAATTAAGTGGTCCTAAAAAAGAAGATCGAGGCTATAACTCTGTGCTCTTGCCCATCCCAAGTGAATGCAAAATCTTTTCATCTTGGAACTAGAAAATAATGGATTTGTCAGATCAATGGCCACATGCAATGTACCTAAAGATCATGTTAATTTGCTTCAGCAAAGAAATCACATTTGACATAGCAGCTGCAGTTGGAAATGTTATCAAATTGAGTTTGTATAAGTTCACTGTCAACTTTTTGCTTCCAGGTGATTTTTCTAGTGACTGGACTGGTATCCTAAATGGGAATATGATCAGAACTATCAACAAACACTTCATCATTTAGGTCTCTAAGGGTGATACTAATCTCTGCTTTCTCCCCAGTAAGACCGTTTCTGGTCATTTCACTTGGTTTTCTCCACTATGATAGTTAGGCCAAGGAATCAGCATGGGGGTTCTGTAAACTATCAAACTTGTGCATTGTAGTTATAAATTCTGAGTCTTTGGCTGCTCTGGGTCTTAGTTGCAGCATGCGGAATCTTTAGTTGTGGCATGCAGGATCTAGTTCCCTGACCAGGGATCGAACCTGGGCCCCCTGCATTGGGAGCACAGAGTTTTAACTATTGGACCGCCAGGGAAGTCCCTACACCTGGTATCTTTGGATTGAGTGAATTCTCTGTGAACTGGACCTGGATCATTACTCCGTTTATTAACTGGTAGCTTACTCTAATTAGATGAGGCATAATAACACTGTGGATCCCTAGGTATTAATGTCAATTAGGTCCATGTATCCAGGAGTTTTGAAAGTATTTGGATAGTGCCCTTTCCCCAGTGTATGGTGACCCAATTGTATGGTCACAGTTCATTCTGGGGAAGAAGTAGTATATCATATGTACTTACTGTCATTTTGTAGGTCCGTTCTTATGGGCAGTAGGCCTCTTCTTCAGTCAATTCATTCTGGTTCTAAGAACTGGCTCTGGTCTGGAAACTGGGAAAATTTCCTTCAGCCTCATAGTTATTCATCCACGGTTTCTTGGGAGCCTATAGATCTACCTTGGTATTATAGATGCTGTGTTATATGAACCATCTACAAAGCTCTCTGCAGGTCAAGCCCCCTTGGCTTCTATTCTTACCTTGCTACTAAGCGTGTTATAATCATCCCCACTTTATTCTAATAGTTAAATACCATAAGCTGACCTTTATTGTTTTAGGACCTTACATTTTCAATGATACAAGTGAAACTGTTTCTGTAATAGCATCTCCTGTTGTTAGCTCTGGCCTCCAGAGGACAGCTACTACTGACTTGGGTGTCTCTCCATTTCCCCCTTCATAGCTCTCAACTTCCATATAGTTTCACATTCAGACTCATGGTCAAGTAGATATTAAACAATTGTTGGTAAAATATACATAGGTTTATGCAGAGTTGGGGTTGGCACCTAATACAATGGAGGGAAGGGTTGACATTAATAGTGTTTGCAAGTGAGTGAGTATGAGGAACCATGGAATCTAACTGGGTGAGAAGGGAAAGATGTCTTGATTTCAGTTCCTTTGGGTATGTACTCAGAAGTGAGACTGCTGAATCATATGGTAGTTCTACTTTTAATTTTTTGAAGAACCTCCATACTGTTTTCCGCAGTGGATACACCAATTTACATTTCCATCAACAGTTAAATCTCTACTGAGGTGGCACCTCTGCTGAGTCTTCCTGGTATTGGGAAAGGACTAGAAAGCATCCATGACTTTGTTATATTTACCCTCCAAAGGAAGGAACTGACTGGAACATGGTGACTACCTAAGAGAATTCTCTGTGGCAGCCAGGATCTTGCATGGATGATGAGTCAAGATTCAGAGTAAGAGTCCAGAAGTTAAGCGGGGTCAGAATTTAAGAAGGGCAATGTTTATGGAAAGCTTGAATAGGATGAAGCATTTTGAGAAGGATCTGCTTCCAACATTAATAACCACAACATCTCACTGGACATCAGAAAGCTATTACTCCCTTGTGTCATCCTGTCTCTTAAAATAGTTGAGCTTTGCCTTCAAATTTCCCCCTTGGAGTTCCTGGTGGTTTAGATGTTTTGCTACCTGTTCTTTTAGAATTGCTTTTTTAAATAGGAAAAAAAAAAAGGTCTGTAGGGGAACAAAGTATCTATGGGGTTGATTGCTTTGCTGAGGAATATGCAATGTAAACCATACCACCTCCCTCCAAAGTACTCTCAGATCTCCCCATAAAAATTTGACTATGGGATCAGTTACTCACTAATGTTTGGAAGGTGCCTTGTTTTGTATTCAAACTGACATTCAAAAAGGCCAAGTGTTGGCTACAAAGCAAGTTTCATGGCCAGAATAAAACATGAGATAGTGAGTGATAGACAATGAAATGATTAGAAGAGGGAAAAGTGGAAAAAATAACTTACTTGTATAAATCTTGTGCATTTTGTTTTAGTGGTCATTATTCCCTGTTTTACAGATGAGAGAAAAAAACAACAAAACTAAAGACTTATCACTAAATCAAATATATCAGTACACCAGACACACATCTCTTGTCTCCAAGTCCAGTGTATCATCCATGGGCTATATCAGATTGCTTCTAAGAACAAGCTGATGTAGATGTAAACCTCTATATCAAGTTTCTTCCAACTTTTCTTTTAACTTAGAAAAAGTGCCTGGGCCCTGATATCCACAGCAGTGTCTCCCCAGACAGCAGAACACTGGTGCAGAACTATTATAGCATCTTTCTGTGCTGTCTCTGTGCTCCACTGCCCTGTGGACCCCAAGGCTGGAGACCTGAGGTATTTTCACGTGCAGAGAATAGATTTGGAAACCTTTAGCACTGATGAGACTCATCACATTAATGCAACTCAATTTAATCATTGCAGGGATTAAAATGGTCATATTTCCTTTGCTTTGCAATTTGGTGACCAGAGCACATTATTATTATAAATGTGTCTCCATACCTTCTAACAATTTATATGAGCACAATGAAATGGTAAAACATTGTGTGTCATCTGTCTTAGACATCTCCTTCTTAGTAACTTGCAGTCAACTCACTCAATTGTCCTCTGCCTCTCTCAATGATCATCTATTCAAGCTAATAAGAGGTAAGTGGCATGCAAGTTATGGTCCCTGGCTGTGCAGGACTTCCAAAGACAGTGAATGCAGCTGGGAAGCAGGTCTGTCAGGTTTCCAGGGTCAAAAATGTCATGCGCAAAACCTATAGAGGTCAATGAGTTAAGTGACACAGGTAAAGAGAGGATTTTAGCATTCGCCTCTAGCCCACTGACGATTATTTTATATTTGCACAATAGTGTCATAATTGACATCCGCAATCCTTTTTAGATTTGTCATTCTGTCTAGATTTAATGATGGCAACTTTGAGCTTATCGGGTGTTTTAAATCTGGTTCCCTGTAAGAAGAGTATTATACAGGTATCCTTGTGTAAATGACATATTGAGGGGGTGTTCTCAGGTGAAACCAGTAAAAGAACAAAAAACAAAAACAAAAAAACAAAAAGTGCAGGAGCAGAAGCTGGGTAAATGTGTTTTAGAAGTCCAGCCTCAGCTTGATCCCACCTAGAGGTGTGGGCTGGGCTGTGATAGACCTTCATTGGTGAGTTAATGCCTGCTTGTCAGGACCATGGGAGGGAGATGGGGGTATATCCTCTTAGGAATCTCAAATTGTACAGCTTCAGTCAGGATAAGAATAAGTCTACAGAAGAGTCAGGATACAAGCTGTTAACAGACAACATCTGCAAGAGTTGGGAGCTGAGTACATTTGATGATAAAGTGTATGTGGTTGAACCAATATCTGCTACATCAAGATTATGTACACTTAATATTTCTAGGAGCTCTTTTCTGGTTTAAAGATCTACTGTACCACTTTCATATTTTCAGGTATCTTAACAGGGTGTAACATATCCTTGACTTTAATAGTTGGATGGAGATATAATTTACATACCGTAACAGTTACCCAATTTAAATGTACAACTAAATACTTTTTAGTGAATTTATGGAGCTGTATAACCATCATCAAAATCCAGTTTTAATATATTTCCACATATAAAAATATCCCTGTGCCCAAATACAGTCAATCTCTGCCCTACCATCAGCCACAGGCAAACATTCATTATTTTCTGTGTTGATGGATTTGTGTTTTCTGAACATTTCATTTACATAAGGCCATGTCATATGTTGTCTTTTGCCTCTGGCTTATTTCATTTAGCATAATGTTTTTCATCCATGTTGTACCATGTACCAACAGTTCACTAATTTTTATTGTTGAATAGTATTCCATAATACAGATATAACATGCCTTTTTATCCATTCATTGAGCAGGCTATTTTCATTTTTTGGCCATTTTAAATAATGCTGTTATAAACATTGATATATATGTACAAGTCTCGCTGTGTTTTCTGTTTTAATTTCCTTAAGCGGATTCCTAGGAGTGGGATTTGTGAATGTTATGGTATATTTATTTTTAACTTTGTAAGAAACCGACAAACTTTTTTCTAATGTCATGCACCATTTTACATCATCACCAGCAATATATGGTGCTTCTTGTTTCTCTACATCCTTGCTAGCAGTTGTTGTCATCTGACTTTTACATCATAGCTCTTGGGGGGTGTGAAATAGTTCTCACTGTGTTTCTTTTAAATAAATTTTTTATTTTAGAATAATTTTAGATTCACAGAAAATTGTGAAGATATTTCAGAGAGTTCCCATATACCCCACACCCAATTACCCATTATTAACATTTTATACTACTATGATACATTTATGTATGTTACAATTAATGAACCATTATTACTAACTAAAGTCCATACTTCATTTAGATTTCCTTCAGTTTCACCTAAGTCCCTTTCTGTTCCAGCATCTCATGCAGGATACTATATTACATTTTATTAATTATGTCTCTTTAAGCTACCCTTGGTTATAAGAGTTTCTTAGATTTTCCTTGTTTTTGATGACCTTGGCAGTTTTGAAGAATACTAGTTGGCATTTTGCAGAATGTACTTCTATTTGGATTTGTCTGGTGGTTTTCTCATGGTTAGACTGGGGTATGGGTTTTGGGAGGAAAACCACCATTTTAATTACATCATATCAAGCGTACCTACTATCAATAGGACTATCATTGTTGTTGACATGATCACCCGGCTGAGGTCATGCTTGTCAGCTTCTCCCCTGTAAAGTCACTCCTCCCACCCTTTTGCATACTGTACTTTTTGGAAAGAAATTACTATGTATGGCCTACATTTAAGGAGTGGAGAGTCATACTCCCCCTCCTTGAAGATAAAGCACCTATATCAACTGTTGGGGATCCTTCTGCATGAGAAAAATACTTGTCTATACTCCCCCATTTATTTATTCAATCATTTATTTATATCAATATGGATTCATGGATATTTGTTTCATATTTTGGGTTATAATGCAATACTAATTTATTTTGTTGCTCAGATTGTTCTAGTTTTAGCCATTAGGAACATTATCAGTTGGCTTTGATATACCCCCTTGATATACCCCCCATCTTTGTGTGTCCCTTTGATATACCCCCATCTTTGTGGGGCATTTTTTCCTTTTTCCTTTCCTTCCTTCCCTCCTTCCTCTCTTCCTTCTTAACTTCCTTCCTTCCTTCCTTATTTCATTCTATCTTTCCTTGCCACATTGTCACATAATAAGCCACTCTAAAAGTATGTATTTTAAAACAAGAAATATTCTTTATGCTCATGGGTCTGCAATAAAACTGGGGTTTGGCTACTCTAATCCTCCTTGACTCTAGGCTGCAGGTTTGGTTTAGGTCTGTTCCACATATGTTCATCATAGTGCCCAGGGACAGTGGCTACCTGGAGTGTGATCTTCTAATGGGAGATCAGGGGAACACAAGAGAACAAGCTCAACCATGCAGCACACAATACATTTCAAGCCTTTGCTTGGGTCGGATTCATTAACATTCTGCTAGCCAAAGAAAGTCCTATGGCCAAACCAGAGTCATTTGAGGTGAAGTACACTCTACTCACCATGAGGAAATACAAAGGCTGTAGATGTTTAACAGGATGGTAAATAATGGGAAGAGATAATTCAATATTCTGCAGCATCTTTTCCAAGCTGGGCTAATTAGAATCAGACTATCTGCTTTGTCAGTCTGATCTGGGCAGCTGCAACACAGCCCTTCCTGCCATGTAACTGACTATAAAAAGAGTGGGTCTACAGACAGAGGTGGAGGAAATAAATGCATAGAACATATCAGCCTGAAGTATAAGACACACAGAGGTGGTGTCCTTGATATCTGACACCATATCTTTTCCAAATTCAGCTCCTAATCCCAAGTCTTTTCCTATCCTCAAGGACAGAATTTAGGTCCTTTCTGAGATTCAGCTGCTATCTTTTGTGTCTGTGACCCTCCCTCCCAATATCTGGGTGATAAATTTCCATTATGGTCTTAAGCTAGCTCAATGATTATCTGTTATTTGAAGTCCAATGTTACCAACTAATACAGAAGGACATGCTGTTACTGAGGTCAAAGTCACGAGTGAGATTCCCATTCAGTCCACCACCCTAGCTCCAGCTAGTCTGAAACCAGACTAGTTGGTCTTTCATATCTTTTGTAGTTATAAAGTCCTATATATGTAATCCCTATATCATGGGGAATCTGTGCTTCAACATATTAGCGAGTGTAGCTGATGAGAGTGAAGACCAAAGAAGAGTGGGTGAATAGCTCTGCATACAGCTGCTTCACTACGCTAAACCAACTTCAACCCTCAGGCAGAACAGGAAGAAATAGTTAAACATTCACTGTGCCCTTCTTTCAGACTCCAGTGCCAACACATTGACTTTAGGATTTTTTTTAGGATATATGAAAAATAAAGGGTAAGCCATTGATTGATCAGGGTGTAAAAATGTATTCTCTTTATAGATTTAAGTGGCCTTTTGCAGGTAGCAGTGACTGTGTGTGCAAATGCTGAGCTCATGCTAGTGGACCGGCCTGAAAACAGGTTGACTGAATCCTTGAGGGCCAATTTCTTCAAATGAGCAATGTGAAAATTTCCAGCTTCTAGCATGAGGGGTAAAATGACTGTTTCCTGAATACAGGGCCATTCAACCAACCAAATTAACCTACTATCCTATTCCAGGAACTGGTGTGGATGACAAGGTAGGAGGAGGGAAAAGGTGATATAGGGATGGATGGAAAAGGAGTTGAGGATATGGCTGAGGAATGTGGCACAGATGTGCCTTAGGAATTGGCTAGCAGAAGTAGTGAAAATATCATACATCTGTCTGACCATGAGCATGTATTGATATTTTTTTCCTACTCATGTGGAGCTATCTATTACATGGAAAAAGGTATATTTCAGTTCACTTCATACATGCCTACCAAAAACCTTCTCTAGACCTTCCTGTGCTAGGTGGGCAAGGGATTTCCCCAATAAACATCCATCAATCTATACATAGCCACTTACTGGAAAATATGCAATGTCCCAAAATCTACTTTCCCCTGTAGATGGTGAGGATTTTTATAGTTTAGCTTTTGCAGACACACTGATCTTTCTGAACAGTCTAGACCCAATGTGGGGATCATGAAGTCAATGTCAGCTATAGAAGGCACTTATTGGCAAGATTGCTGGGCATCAGTGGGAGCATACATGCTTTTTCAGAATAACAGGAGCCACACTTTAATACTTGACTTTTTCTAAACTGGTCCTTCTGTCATAGTTTCTTCATAATTCATTGAAAACTCCTGTCTCAGGCCTGAATGTCAGAAGGTCAGCATTGTCTGCATTTACCAAAGCATCAAAGGAAGGCAATTTTACAGCATGGAGGTCAGCTGTGCTCATATACCCCACTTTACATGTGATGATGAGGAGGAGGCAGAAGAACTTATCCCAATGGAAGGTACATTCTTCAGTAATAATGAGGCAGATATTCCATGGAGACTAGAAAAAGGCTCTTAGAAAAGACCACTGTCTCTAGGAATCTTCCCTACCGCAAATACGAGGCAATAGTTGTCTTCTCTTGCCCTTCATTAAGATCCCGCATGCCGCAACTAAAGATCCCGTATGCCACAACTAAGACCTGGCGCAGCCAAATAAATAAATAAATATTAACCTTTTAAAAAAAAGAATCCTTCACAAAATCACTTGTATTGTTTGTAGTAAATCTAAGTCATTTTTGTTGTTATTATTTATTTGTTTGGCTTTGTTTTGGGGGAGTCTGCATAGAGTGTAGGAATAGAACCATGGAATCAGAAAGAGTTAGATTTAATCTGATACACAATTACTAGTCATATAACTAGCAGTTTACCTCTCTAGACATCAGTTTTCTCAACTGTAAAATGGTGATAAATGCTTACGGTAGAGGTGTCCTGAGGATTACAATAAGATGACTTGTGCAGAGTACTTAACATTACTCTGCTTACTATATGGAGTAAATACGTATAGAAGGAAATGAAGGGCATCACATGACTTTCCAATTTTATTTTTGTAATAGTCATGTCTACATCTCTCACTAGACTAGAGCAGTTACATTTTTCTCTAAGCCTTTGAAATGGGTGTGCCATGTTTTCATAGAATGTTTGAACTACAAAATCCTTTTAGACGAGTTCATTTAGTGTAATTCTTTTATTTTATAGAAGAAGAAATTGTGACCTCAAAAGGTGAGATGATTGTTCAAGGTCATTTCTCTAGGTTGTAGCAGAGTAAAAAGTTGAATCTATTCCAGTCATCTTCCATTCTGTTTTCCTACTTAACAGTTGAAATTAAAGATATCCTGATTTTTTCCCCTGGGTTATCATCCTGCTAACTTTTAAATTAATGAAATATAAAAGAACCTGATTTCTCTTTCCCACTTCATCTTGGTCCAGTATTATACACCTAAGTTTTAAACCACAGGAGAACAGAACAGGTCAAATTATGTTTATATTTTAGAGACCAGCAAGAGCTAACCAATACCATATGACCCAAACATT
Organism: Balaenoptera physalus; assembly: GCF_965194825.1. Lineage (NCBI taxonomy): Eukaryota > Metazoa > Chordata > Mammalia > Artiodactyla > Balaenopteridae > Balaenoptera > Balaenoptera physalus. The sequence continues at coordinate 43,140,179 of NC_138893.1, forward strand.
CTTAAAAAAAACAACCTTCTTTGAGGAGTCCACCCAGATTCCAGTAAAGAAACACAGGAGCCCTCCCAGATCACTCACATGCCCAGGAACACACAGCAGGAGGCTGACAGCAGGACCCAGAAAGGAGGCTAATTAAAGCACACAGCAGGGGAGTTGCCAATATACAGCGAGTATTTGTTTAAATCAGAGGAAAGAACAAGGAGAGAAAATTCCACCATCGTAGCTGTTCCAAAAGAAGCCTGCTGTGGTCTCTTTGATGTCCCACCAGAGGGGATCTGCAACAAGCAGCTAGGCCTGAAAACAGAGCTGTTAAGTTAGGAGTCAGCATTAGGATGAGATGATGTCAGGAGATATGGGCCTGATGATTTCTACGTGTGTGACTTGAATGCAGAGCAGTACTGTTTTCAAATGTGCAGCAGCCACCTCTGTACCATGCACTGAGGTGGCCAAGACAGTGGCAGAAGTTGGACCATGGTCTCCTTGATCTAGCTGGAGAGACAAGGCAGCTCCACACTAAGGATTCTGACCGCTAAAAACATCAGACTTCAGTGCGCAGTGGGTGAAACAGCAGTGAGAACAGGAAGAATCCAGCTGAGAAGAGATTTCTGGGGGTGGAGGTGAAGGAGACATTACTTAGGAGGAAAGGTCCTGACTCTCTCCCCCTTCCTGATCACCTCTTCTTTGGCCTTAGTGGGTCTTAGTCCTAGCAGATCAGTTGGGACCATTACAGTATCATCCACTACTGGCTTCTTCATGTTCCTACTCAGAGTTACAACGTATTGGGAACATGAGCTCCTGCGTCTGTGCCACCTCCTGTGTTCCCAACACTGGCCAAGGCTGTATGGGAAATTCTTTATCAACTCAGCCTTAACACACAAAGATGATGATGGTGTCATGGTCCTGCTTATACACTTTTCAGCCTCCGTATTTTCCTCTCAGTGAACATTATTCACTCTCATTTCTCTAAGTCTTCATAATCTCGTTCCCCGACAATGCCTCTGGACTAGCCTCCTTTTCCCTAAAATGACTAGCTTATTTATGTGCTTAGGGACTCTTGCAACCACTTGGGATTTCTATTCACCAGTTCCCTTTACTTGTGTCTTTAATACAGCTTCTGGATTATCAATGATTTGTGCCTGTCCAGTAACACCACTGCATCTCTTCCCTTTATTATCCATATTTAACTTGGATTTAAAATCACAGTTAACTATCTACTATGTAAGATAAAAAAGATGCTTTAAGAACCTCTTAATTTTCCCAAGACATATGCTGTGTTTTTTATTCTTAAGTATTATTGTGTTATTTAACAGCTCACTGGCTGCTGTGAAAAACAAAGATGTGTTCTTTTCCCAGTGGATCAACAATATAAACCAGAAAAATAATATACTCTTAGAAGTCAAGGAAAGTATAGTAGGAAATGGACAAATTGCCAGGAGATGGGTAATTATTTTGTAGAGATATGTGTCTCTGATCATGAGCTTAATTAATAAACCTAGGAACCTACTGAAAGGTACTTGTGAGGCCCTTTGAGTGATGTTTTGATGACTTAAATGGGCAACAAACTAGTTTTTAGTTGAAAAAGGTTTTCTTCACTCAGTTAAACAATCGGTGTTAATTGTTCTAATCATTTTCAAAAACAACTCACAGGTCTCTGGATTCTGGTGGTTAATCTCTGGCCATTCAGATAGGACATACCTTACTATAAACAGGCCTGTTTCTGAGCATAGGCTGTGACACAGCCATTTTTCCTACAGAAAGGAGTAAGTTTACAGCATGCACAAGGCATTAACAGGCCCCATAGATATAGTGATGAGCAAAGCAGACAAAGTCTCTGTCCTCATGGAGTTTACAATCTGGTAGAATAGACACACTTACATGTGTACATGTGTGATTGTGTGTCTAATTGTACTTGTTCTGGAGGCAAAGTCACGACAGGGACCCGACCTAGTCTGGGAAGAGAGGTGATTGAAGAATGTTTCCCTGAAGATGGAATAATTAAGCAATGGAATGAGAGGTGTGAAGCATGGAGGTGTGCAATGTTTTAGAAAGCTGATGATGGCCAGTGTGGACAGAATGCAGGGAAGACTGGCCAGAGGCAAGGCTAGAGAGAGAGAAGCAGAAACCAGATCAGGCAGGATCTGGTGAATGGTGTTGAGGGTTTTGAATTTTGTCCGGAGAACAAGGATAGTCATTTTGGGGGGTGTGGAGTTAAACAGGAGAGTGACATGATTAGAGGTGTCCTTGGGGGTCTGGAAATTATGACATTAAATCTATACTAAATAAAGCAGAGATTCTGATGAAAGTGTACCCTTGGCAAAATGAAGAAAAACCTATATGAATACCAATCCTATTTCTGGATTTTTTTTTTTTTACAACAAAACCCTAACATGAAAACTTTATGACATCCATCTGGAAACGCTATTGTTGACCACTCAGACAAGTAGGATGGAAAGAGTCTGGCTCTATTTTGGCTCTAGAGACTGTAGAACCCCCTTGTGAGCTGCTCTCTTTCCTTCTATTAATTCCCTCAGATATTCACTTTGAGAACCCCAAGTTCAAAAATGGATACACATGGGTGGTGGGGGAGGGGGTGAACTTGGAATACAGAGGCTGGTAGGGATCTGTGGAAAAGCAAGAGCTATGTTACAAGTTGGGGGAAAATAAAGCTGCTCCTCTCATCCCCCTCCACATCTCTCCTCAGGATTGGTGTTCAAGCTCTCCTATGCAGGTTAACATGGATAGCTATGGATGGATTTTTAAATGGATTAAACATCGATTTCAGGGTAATAACCAGGGAACTGACCAAATACATAGCGATTCTTGAGGTCAATGTCTTGAAGCACAGAAAGAAGTAGAATTAGGGATGGACTTTACTGTTGATTCTGGGCTGCTGCCACCTCCTTAAATCCATTCTGAGGGAATGGATTTCCCGACTAGATCTTTCCCAACTAGAACTTGCTTTTAGCAGTGTGCCTTCCCCCAACCCCTACATGTGCAACTATTTTTTTTAATGTGTTTGTCACTGTCTGCCTCTTCTGCCCTCTCCCATCAGCCAGCAAAACTCCCCATCCCGCATTCCTTCTTATCTTACCCAACCACTTCCTTTTCTTCTTTTTCTCCCTCCCTCCCTCCCTCCCCCTTCCCTCCCTTCCTTCTTTCCTTCTTTATTTCTCTTTCTCTCTTTCTTTCTTTCTTTCTAAAATTCACATTGATTTTTTTATGGAGGTGAAATTAAATAGAAGAAAATATATGAAGAAATGTATACAATAATATTATGTCAAAAAAAAAAAAACTTCCTAAGAGTCAATTCCTTTATATGATGGGATGAGTTCCCAGGAGAAATAATAAGAGGCCAATCACTTGAGTTGTTTAAAACACAAGTGGACAAAATTACCAAGGATGTGCTGTCAGGAGACTCCTAGCTTCAGCTGTATCGTAATGAAGAGAATGATCCTAATAAGATTTTTCTCTCCTCAGCTCAGTTTTTCTCTAGGATGAGTCCTGTAATTCCTGCTGAAATTAGCTATATCTATACTAAGTAATATTCACTGCTTTTCTCTTGGCAAATTCATCAGAAAGTAGAACAAAAGAAGGGTTGGATATATTCAGCACACTCTTCTCAAAAAGAAACCTGTCCTTTTGGGTGAAAAATTGACGATATTGAGAGACCCCAGTTTTTACTGTAGTAAAACTGTGATCAGGAAGGGAAATTCTAACACTTCACCACAAAATTTCCTGCTTATACTTCACTTCCTGAAGTATCTGAGTATAATTTTTTTCATATTGAGTAAAGCCGTAAAGCTTTCTCCCTACAAAACACCTGTTTTTCTTATACAATTTTATGGCACTTTCTTTGAGGTCTACATCTTCTTCTTTTTTATACACTAGCCCTGTAGATCATTACATAAATCTTTTAACACAAAGTCTGTAAATACAAACATTGCTACATTGGTGCAGAGCAATGTCATTACTGTCTAGAACTCTGGGGTAGGGCTCATGGAAAGTTGTTTCTTCATCCCTTCATCCTCCTGAAACTTAAATAAAAACCTACTTTGATTCCATAAGCCAATAGGATATTCTTCTTGGAATACATACTTTATGAATCTTTTTCATAAGTGTCCTCTCAGTTGATCTCTTTAATTTGGGTATTAATTAGGCCATTTTGTAGATGAAGATCTTAGAGCTGAAAATGGGGGAAATAATTTGCTTAGTAACACAGAACTAGCAAATGCCAGGGCTGAAACACAATCCCAGATCTGTCTCCAAAAGCCTGTAGTCTTCTCATTGTACCACCCTGCCCTTCTCAAGCCTTTTTGGGACCTCAGGCTAGAAACCTACAGATGATGAGCTTTATATGCTGAATATCCCCTGTGCTGGGTATATGCCTGGCCAGATAACCACACACTCTGTTTTAATCAGTCTCAAAGTCTCCTTGTCTCTCTGTCATTTTTCATTCACAGGGAAACAAATGCAGATTCCTTTGGACTTTATGCCTCTGGGTTGAACAAATTAACACTCCACCTGATTAGCAAAGTATTGGATCCATTCTGCCTCCTCTCTCTGTAGATCCCTCTATCCCCTATCTCCTTAGCCAACCCCACCCACCCCAGCAGGCCAGGACACTGAGAGTGTTTGACTTGGCTTTGAGAAAGCAGCTTGATGGGTAACAACTTACCCTTGACTAGGTTTAACAGGAAGCTCAAACAACCTGTGCCCTCACTTTTTTTTTTGGTAAGAAGGAGCCTATTGTCTTCATAGCTTACTAGGTCCCACAACCAAATCCAGGGAACCATCCAAACTCAAAATTCTAACCATAAGGATGATGAGTACAATAAGTAAGCTGATGAACCTGAAATAAATTCTCTGAGTATTGTGAATATAGCACAGGAGGAAAAGGTACTTCAATAAATAACTTAAGGGACTTCGCTGGCAGTCCAGTGGTTAAGACTTCGCCTTCCAATGCAGGGGGTGCAGGTTTGATCCCTGCTCGGGGAGCTAAGATCCCACGTGCCTCACAGCCAAAAAACCAAAACATAAAAAAAAAAACCAGAAGCAATATTGTAACAAATTCGATAAAGACTTTAAAAATGGTCCACATCAAAAAATCTTTTAAAAAAAAATAATAAAGAACTTAATATGACCCCCACTCAATGCTTTTCAAAGATGAACTACTCTATGTTCATTTCTCATGTTGCTCTGAAAAGCATGAATCTCTCTTTGTCACCTGCCAAAGCTGTCTGTAGCATCAGTGCCCCTGAATTAATATATAATATCTCTTCAGCTGTATGTTAATTCCTGCCCTATTGGCCCCTTCTTTCTAAGTTGCAGGCTCCTACTAACAAAGCTTTAGTTTAGAAAAATAAATAAATAAAAAGAAATAATGCTTCTTCCATTGTTTGTTTTGCAGTTTCCTCTACTGTTGTGGTTCTCTGAGAAAAGGGTGGACTTTCTAGAAATTAGCTCCCTCTGTAGCCTTACCAAGATATCTGGAAACCCAGAGGCTAGAGCAGAGTTAATCATCAGGCAAACACTTTGGTTTCTCTGGAAGGAACTAGAAGATGGAGTGCTTGAAGCTGGTACAGCAAGGCTGGACCTATTGTAGTAGTTGTAATAGTAGTAGTTGAATGAGAATAATTAGAATAATAACAACAAAGCCACTTTTTAATGCTAAGCACTGTAATAAGTACAATAACGCATTGACTCACTTTAAACTCAAAAAAGCCCTTCAGGCAGGTACTAATAGTTCTCCATTTTTCAGATGAGGAAACCAAGGCTTTGTCAGGATCTCATGATCTGCTCCACTATTCACATGTCCTTCAACATTAGGGTGAAAGGGATATCAATGGGCTGTCTATCCAGTGCCCAAAGTCAATGGTATTTATCTTCTGTTTCCTTTACTTCCTCCATACTCCAGTCCTGAATGCGTTGTGGTTGACTCATTAAACTGCTACTGTTCTTTCCAGGTGCAGGTAGAGAAAGCTGGAAATGCTACCCAGTGCTATTTGTCCTCTTCTAGTTTACTAAATCACACTCCTTGTCTATAGATTCTTTATTTCCCTAGTTAGAAGTAGTGTGAAATGGCATAGGATTTGGGATTTGGTAGCCTTGACCTCTGGTCTTCCATCTTGTCACGTGATCTTAGGCAAGACACTGCACCTCCTAGATGACAGTTTGCTTATATTACACACAAGGGATTGAGCTAGAAGATCTCTAAGATTCTTGTCTGCTGTAGAATTGTGTATTTATATGAACATACTTGCTATAATCTGAGCCTGTGCAAACTAAGCCAGGGCCAAGGTTATGAAGGACGACCAATTTATAATTACATTTAAACCATTTCCCCTGGTGGGCCTAGACTGGATTTTTGTAAATAAGCTTCAGTAGCAATTAGCTCAGCAACTTAGTCCTTATCCCTCCCCTGAGGCTGGCTGAATACTACAGTTACTGGCCAGTGTAGATTGGTCTCATTCTGGCAATGGAAACGGGAAGCACTCAGTGTCAAACTTGCTCCCTGGTGACAACCGAAAGGCAGATGGGTAGTCATTTGGATTGCAGAATGAAGTGGAAAGCAAGTGTCAATGCTAAGTGTTTCTACACTGCTGTTGCTCTGTTTGGAAAATGCCATTAACTGAAGGGCTATGTGCCCGTAATTGAAATTCATCCTTTTGACTGCTATGTGAGAATGGATCTGGGCCCTCTAAGCATTATCCCTTTGCCAGCTAGTGCTGAAGCTTTGTCTATAGGGGGCACTGAGAGACACTTCGAGAGCAAAGGGTTTTGCGTCTTGGTTCTAGTGTCCTGTTTGGCAGGATCCTGCAGAATTCATGATTTTCTAGCACCAGACTCCTGCACTGCATGGCAGCAAGCAAGACCCAGTGACCAGCAGCTTTGCTGGCACCCGCTCCGGCAATTTTATTAGCAAAGTGTCTCCAGTGAGACACCTCCCTGTGAACCCCTTTCCCTAGCACCCTAGTGGGCAGAGTCCCAGAGTCTATGGGCCACAGCTGTGCCCTGTCAGCAAGGTCTGAGTCTCAGCCCTGAGTGATGTGTGGCGGTGAGGGGGCTCTTCTTTCGGACCTCTATCTCAACCCTTGGGGTAGTGGCAGTTCCTTAAAACTACTGTCCCTGTGTTCCTCGGATTTTTTTTTCTCTTTTTTTTTTTTTTTACTTCTTCTTAGCCAAGACCACATGACTCTAATTCCATGTGATTGTTAATAATTCTTATCATCAGACTTTCCCTGTTCAAATGACTCTGTGGTTTCTCTCTCCTGATTGGACCCAGACTGATACAGGTGAGGAATACATGTTGTTTCCGGTTTTCCGCTTTCCTTGCCTTATTACCCTCAGAAACACAGAAGCATTTGGAGGAAAGCCCCAGGTTTGGGCAGCATGTGCTGCTCCTGTATCTGCCTGCTCTTTTAACCCAAACACTGTCCAAATGCGTGTTTCAGTGACCTCTCTTTGAGGTCCAGGACTTGTAACCTGGTACTTGTTTACATTTGTAAACATTTGCTTCTTGCATGCAAATTCCAACTTTTCCCATTTCCCATTCTTTGCAAGTCAATTTGCAAGTTTGGGTCCTAAGAGTTTACATAGTTTACAAAACATTTGCTGAGTGTTCATTTTATGCAAGGCACTAAGCTAAATGCTTTTATATGTATTATCTTATTGAATTGAAGCTATACAACTACCCCATGGAAAGATAATTTTATATATATATATATTTTTTGAATTTTATTTTATTTATTTTTTATACAGCAGGTTCTTATTAGTTATCCATTTTATACATATTAGTGTCTACATGTCAATCCCAATCTCCCAATTCATCCCACCGCCACCTCCCCAGCAACCCCCTCCCCCGGCACTTTCCCCCTTGTGTCCATAAGTTTGTTCTCTACATCTGTGTCTCTATTTCTGCCCTGCAAACTGGTTCATCTGTACCATTTTTCTAGGTTCCACATATATGCATTAATATACAATATTTGTTTTTCCCTTTCTAAACTTACTACACTCTGTATGACAGTCTCTAGATCCAATCACGTCTCTACAAATGACCCAATTTCATTCCTTTTTATGGCTGAGTAATATTCCATTGTATATATGTACCACAACTTCTTTATCCATTCATCTGTTGATGGGCATTTAGGTTGCTTCCATGACCTGGCTATTGTAAATAGTGCTGCAATGAACATTGGGGTGAATGTGTCTTTTTGAATTATGGTTTTCTCTGGGAATATGCCCAGTAGTGGTATTGATGGGTCATATAGTAATTCAATTTTTACATTTTTAAGGAACCTCCATACTATTCTCCATAGTGGCTGTATCAATTTACATTCCCACCAACAGTGCAGGAGGGTTCCCTTTTCTCCACATCCTCTCCAGCATTTGTTGTTTGTAGATTTTCTGATGATGCCCATTCTAACTGGTGTGAGGTGATACCTCATTGTAGTTTTGATTTGCATTTCTCTAATAATATGTGATGTTGAGCAGCTTTTCATGTGCTTCTTGGCCATCTGTATGTCTTCTTTTGAGAACTGTCTATTTAGGTCTTCTGCCCATTTTTGGATTGGGTTTTTTGTTTTTTTAATATTGCGCTGCATGAGCTGTTTATATATTTTGGAGATTAATCCTTTGTCCATTGATTCGTTTGCAAATATTTTCTCCCATTCTGAGGGTTGTCTTTTCGTCTTGTTTATGGTTTCCTTTGCTGTGCAAAAGCTTTGAAGTTTCATTAGGTCCCATTTTTTTTATTTTTGTTTTTATTTCCATTACTCTAAGAGGTGGATCACAAAAGATCTTGCTGTGATTTATGTTAAAGAGTGGTCTTCCTATGTTTTCACCTAAGAGTTCTATAGTGTCCAGTCTTACATTTAGGTCTCTCATCCATTTTGAGTTTATTTTTGTGTATGGTGTTAAGGGAGTGTTATAATTTCATTCTTTTACATGTAGCTGTCCAGTTTTCCCAGCACCACTTATTGAAGAGACTGTCTTTTCTCCATTTTATATCCTTGCCTCCTTTGTCATAGATTAGTTGACCATAGGTACGTGGGTTTATCTCTGGGCATTCTATCCTGTTCCATTGATCTATATTTCTGTTTTTGTGCCAGTACCGTATTGTCTTGATTACTGTAGCTTTGTAGTATAGTCTGAAGTCAGGGAGTCTGATTCCTCCAGGTCCATTTTTTTCTCTCAAGACTGCTTTGGCTATTCGGGGTCTTTTGTGTCGCCATACAAATTTTAAGATTTTTTTGTTCTAGTTCTGTAAAAAAATGCCATTGGTAATTTGACAGGGATTGCATTGAATCTGTAGATTGCTTTGGGTAGTATAGTCATTTTCACAATATTGATACTTCCAATCCAAGAACGTGGTATATCTCTCCATCTGTTGGTATTATCTTTAATTTCTTTCATCAGTGTCTTATAGTTTTCTGCATACAGGTCTTTTGTATCCCTAGGTAGGTTTATTCCTAGGTATTTTATTCTTTTTGTTGCAGTGGGAAATGGGAGTGTTTCCTTAATTTCTCTTTCATATTTTTCATCATTATTGTATAGGAATGCAAGAGATTTCTGTGCTTTCATTTTGTATCCTGCAACTTTACCAAATTCATTGATTAGCTCTAGTAGTTTTCTGGTGGCAGTTTTAGGATTCTCTATGTATAGTGTCATGTCATCTGCAAACAGTGACAGTTTTACTTCTTCTTTTCCAATTTGTATTCCTTTTATTTCTTTTTCTTCTCTGATTACCATGGCTAGGACTTCCAAACTATGTTGAATAATAGTGGTGAGAGTGGACATCCTTGTCTTGTTCCTGATCTTAGAGGAAATGCTTTTAGTTTTTCACCATTGAGAATGATGTTTGCTGTGGGTTTGTCGTATATGGCCTTTATTATGTTGAGATAGGTTCCCTCTATGCCCACTTTCTTCAGAGTTTTTATCATAAATGGGTGTTGAATTTTGTCAAAAGCTTTTTCTGCATCTATTGAAATGATCATATGGTATTTATTCTTCAGTTTCTTAACATGGTGTATCACATTGATTGATTTGTGTATATTGAATAATCCTTGTATCCCTGGGTTAAATCCCACTTGAGCATGGTGTATGATTCTTTTAATGTGTTGTTAGATTCTGTTTGCTAGTATCTTGTTGAGGATTTTTGCATCTACGTTAATCAGTGACATTGGTCTGTAATTTTCTTTTTTTGTAGTATCTTTGTCAGGTTTTGGTATCAGGATGATGGTGGCCTCATAGAATGAGTTTGGGTGTGTTCCTTCCTCTGCAATTTTGGAAGAGTTTGAGAAGGATGGTGTCAGCTCTTCTCTAAATGTTTTATAGAATTCATGTGTGAAGCCATCTGGTCCTGGACTTTTGTTTCTTGGAAGATTTTAAATCACAGTTTCAATTTCATTACTTGTGATTGGTCTGTTCATATTTTCTATTTCTTCCTGGTTCTGTCTTGGAAGGTTATACCTTTCTAAGAATCTGTCCATTTCTTCCAGGTTGTCCATTTTATTGGCATAGAGTTGCTGTAGTAGTCTCTTAGGATGCGTTGTATTTCTGCAATGTCCATTGTAACTTCTCCTTTTTCATCTCTAATTCTATTGATTTGAGTCTTCTCCCTTTTTTTCTTCATGAGTCTGGCTAATGGTTTATCAATTTTGTTTATCTTCTTAAAGAACCAGCTTTTAGTTTTATTGATCTTTGCTATTGTTTTCTTTGTTTCTATTTCATTTATTTCTGCTCTGATCTTTATGTTTTGTTTCCTTCTACTAACTTTGGGTTTTGTTTGTTCTTCTTTCTCTACTTCCTTTAGGTGTAAGGTTAGATTGTTTATTTGAGATTTTTCTTGTTTCTTGAGGTAGGCTTGTATTGCTATAAATTTCCCTCTTAGAACTGCTTTTACTACATCCCACAGGTTTTGGATCACCGTGTTTTCATTGTAATTTGTCTCTAGATATTTTTTGAATTCTTCTTTGATTTCTTCAGTGATCTCTTGGTTATTTAGTAACGTATTGTTTAGCCTCCATGTGTTTGTGTTTTTTATGTTTTTTTCCCTGTAATTGATTTCTAATCTCATAGTGTTGTGGTCAGAAAAGATGCTTGATATGATTTCAGTTTTCTTAAATTTACTGAGGCTTGATTTGTGACCCAAGATGTGATCTATCCTCGAGAATGTTCCGTGTGCACTTGAGAAGAAAGTGTAGTCTGCTGTTTTTGGATGGAATGTCCTATAAATATCAATTAAATCTATCTGGTCTATTGTGTCATTTAAAGCTTCTGTTTCCTTATTTATTTTCGTTTTGGATGATCTGTCCATTGGTGTAAGTGAGGTGTTAAAGTCCCCCATTATTATTGTGTTACTGTCGATTTCCTCTTTTATAGCTGTTAGCAGTTGCCTTATGTATTGAGGTGCTCCTATGTTAGGTGCATATATATTTATAATCGTTATATCTTCTTTTTAGATCGATCCCTTGATCATTATGTAGTGTCCTTCCTTGTCTCTTGTAACATCCTGTATTTTAAAGTCTATTTTATCTGATATGAGTATAGCTACTCCAGCTTTCGTTTGATTTCCATTTGCATAGAATATCTCTTTCCATGCCCTCACTCTCAGTCTGTATGTGTCCCTAGGTCTAAAGTGGGTCTCTTGTAGACAGCATATATATAGGTCTTGTTTTTGTATCCATTCAGCAAGCCTGTGTCTTTTGGTTGGAGCATTTAATCCATTCACATTTAAGGTAATTATCGATATGTATGTTCCTAATACCATTTTCTTAATTGTTATGGGTTTGTTTTTGTAGGTCCTTTTCTTCTCTTGTGTTTCCCACTTAGAAAAGGTCTTTTAGCATTTGTTGTAGAGCTGGTTTGGTGGTGCTAAATCCTCTTAGCTTTTGCTTGTCTGTAAAGCTTTTGATTTCTCTGTCGAATCTGAATGATATCCTTGCTGGTTAGAGTAATCTTGGTTGTATATTCTTCCCTTTCATCACTTTAAATAAATCATGCCACTCCCTTCTGGCTTGTAGAGTTTCTGCTGAAAAATAAGCTGTTAACCTTATGGGAGTTCCCTTGTATGTTATTTGTCGTTTTTCCCTTGCTGCTTTCAATAATTTTTCTTTGTCTTTAATTTTTGCCACTTTGATTACTATGTGTCTCAGAGTTTTTCTCCTTGGTTTTATCCTGCCTGGGACTCTCTGCGCTTCCTGGACGTGAGTGGCTATTTCCTTTCCACGTTAGGGAATTTTTTGAACATAATCTCTTCAAATATTTTCTCGGGTCCTTTCTCTCTCTCTTCCCCTTATGGGATCCCTATAATGCATATGTTGTTGCATTTAATGTTGTCCCAGAGGTCTCTTCAGCTGTCTTCGTTTGTTTTCATTCTCTTTTCTCTATTCTGTTCCATGGCAGTGAATTCCACCATTCTGTCTTCCAGGTCAATTACCCGTTCCTCTGCCTCAGTTATTCTGCTCTTGATTCCTTCTAGTGTATTCTTCATTTCAATTATTGTATTGTCATCTCTGTTTGTTTGTTCTTTAATTCTTCTAGGTGTTTTTTCTTTATTTCTTCCAGGTCTTCATTAAACAGTTCTTGCATCTTCTGGATCTTTGCTTCCATTCTCTTTCTGAGGTCCTGGATCATCTTCACTATCATTAATCTGAATTCTTTTTCTGGAAGGTTGCCTATCTCCACTTCATTTTGTTGTTTTTCTGGGGTTTTTTCTTGTGCCTTCATCTGGTACAAAGTCCTCAGCCTTTTCATTTTGTCTGTCTTTCTGTGAATATGGTTTTCTTTCCACAGGCTGCAGAATTGTAGTTTTTCTTGCTTCTGCTGTCTGCCCTCTGCTGGATGAGGTTATCTAAGAGGCTTGTGCAAGTTTCCTGATGGGAGGGACTGGTGGTGGGTAGAGCTGGGTGTTGTTCTGATGGGCAGAGCCCAGTAAAACTTTAATCCACTTGTCTGCTGTTGGGTGGAGCTGGGTTCCCTCCCTGTTAGTTGTTTGGCCTGAGGTGACCCAACACTGGTGCCCACCTGGCTCTTTGTGGGGCTAATGGCAGACTCCAGGAGAGCTCACACCAAGGAACACATCCCAGAACTTCTGTTGCCAGTTTCCTTGTCCACACAGTGAGCCACGGTGACCCCCCGCCTCTGCAGGAGACCCTCCAACACTAGCAGGTAGGTCTGATTCAGTCTCCTATGGGGTCACTGCTCCTTCCCCTGGGTCCCAGTGCACACACTACTTTGTGTGTGCCCTCCAAGAGTGGAGTCTCTTTTTCCCCTAGTTCTGCCAAAGTACTGTAATCAAATTCTGCTAGCCTTTAAAGTCTGATTCTCTAGAAATTCCTCCTCCTGTTGCCAGACCCCCAGGTTGGGAAGCCTGATATGGGGCTCAGAACCTTCCCTCCAGTGGGTGGACCCCTGTGGTATAAGTGTTCTCCAGTTTGTGAGTCACCCACCCAGCAATTATGGGATTTGATTCTATTGTGATTGTGACCCTGCTACCATCTTATTGTGGCTTCTCCTTTGTCTTTGGATATGGGGTATCTTTTTTGGTGAGTTCCAGTTTCTTCCTGTCGTTGATTGTTCATCAGTTAGTTGTGATTCTGGTGCTCTCATAAGAGGGAGTGAGCGCATGTCCTTCTACTCTGCCAACTTGAACCAAGATACTTTTATCTTCATTTAATAGATATGGAAACTACAGTTTAAAGTGGACAAGTAATTTACTCAAGGCATTACAGAATTTAAAATACAGAGCCTAGCATATTGTAAAGACTGACTCCTTTCCATTCAAGTTTTGGGGGATGGAGCCTATTATCCTGTCAATGCATTCCCTGTTTCCAAAGGGTTTAGTGTGCATGTATTTGTATATTCCTCATCTGTAGCATGGAGATAATACCTCATTAGATTTTAGGACTGATTAAGTGTACTAAGTATATAAAGTGCCCCTGGCACATAGTGAAACTCTTATAATGAACAGAATCTGATACATAAATAAAAATCCCCTCCATTTATTTACTCCTTTAAATTTACAGAGTGCACTCATATCACATCATTTCATCCTCACAACAACCCCTTCAGCTAGCAGATATTCTTATCTCTACTTGCCCATGCAGTTCATAAATAGAATGGCTCATTCAGCTGATTTATCTAGATTTACAATCCAGAGCTTCTGATTCACCAACTGGAGAAGCCAACAGAGGTTCCCTAAGTCCTGTGAGGCACAGGAGATCTACTCAAATCTACTCATGTGGGAAAGTGCCCCTAGAATAAGATGGTCCCTACAGAATGCCTTGAGGCTAAATAAGTTCTCTTATTTAGTTTCTAATGTTCATAGGTTATAGCAGTCATTGAAGTTAAACATATTTGAAAGAAAAATAAATAATTGCAAATAATTCAATCTACTATCTTAATTTCTTAATGAAAATTTGGAAAGCACATTATTTTTTCAATATTTAACCGTGAAACACTGGTCAAGCTCCTGAATGAATGGCATTTTGAAACTTCCTGGTGTAAGGTGAGGTCACTGGTAGAAGTTGCCTTCCAGCAGGAGAACTGTTTCCTCCATGAAGAGGAAGGGAAAGGTTGAGACCTACTGCAGTAGTCACTTGGTCCGCTCATAGATACTATGTTCTTCTCCCATTTGGCACATGCCAGGATTACTTTTCCCTCCCTCCTCTAAAGTGAGTGTAGCCATATGAATTGCTTTGGCCAATGACATGTGTAATAGTCAACTGCTCATAATTGCCCATAACTAACATATTGACTTGAGTTGACCAAACTTTAGTTAGTCTTCTCTCCTCCCCACAGACCCTTGAACTGTGGTTTGATCACAAGGTTAAGCAAGTACTAAGGTGCAGAATATACCCCTCACCCTTCTCCTCTACACCCTTAACAGCTCGTTCCAAGAATCAATTCACCACAGGGAAGAACATTTCCTGTTGAACCACCACCATCATGCTGTTTGCTGGTCACCACTGATTGCTCCCTTCCCCAGTATGTTCCTGCTATCCCTGCTTTACTTCTCTATAAAAGAAAAGCCTTTTTCTGCTTAACTTTGAGATACTTGCAGATTCTGAGGTTGAAACAGAGAATGCTCTACTGCAACAGTCATCTTGAAAAAAGTCTCTCCTCAATTAAGCCTAGATTTGTTTTTCTGTTTGACAGTAACTTCCAGGTAGAAATGTTGAGGCAAGGAATGATAAAGTATAAGTGATAATTAATTCTTTTGTGACACTACATTACTTTTACTTATATGACTACATATAAAATGTCTGGTGTGTGTGTGGGTGTATATTTTGAGAGAGAGAGAGAGACAGAGAGAGAATGAATATATCTTATATGTCTTGGTACTTTCTTTTTCAACTGAAAAATAACAGCAACATTTGTTAGAAATTTACTACACTGAGCTGCTTAAAGGGCATCATCTCATTAAATTCTGACAGAACTGTATGACGCATGTCCCAGAAATATTTCCATTTTATAGGTCTTAAGAAACTAAGACCTAGAATATTTAAATGTATTTAGCAAGTTTTCACAATTAGTAAGTTGCACAGATGTTTAATAGTAAAGTTTATGCTTTTAGTACTCATTCTGTATTGCTTTTCTCTGATTGTACCCAGTTTGTTACTAAATTAGTTTTTTTTAAATCATATTTTTATTTAGAAAGAATGAATTGAATTAGTTTTATATACAGGATTTTAGTGGGGAGTTCAAAAAGATGAATGGACCTCAGAATGGTCTTTAAGAAGTTTACCATTTGTAGAGGAGATGAGATATTTATGAGTAAGTAACTCTAAAATGAGGCAGATTATTAATAACATAGAAAAGGATAAACAAAGGACTATGGGAGTCCAGAGGACGAAAATATTCTTCCTAGTGTTGGAAGAGAAACTTTTAATTGTGCTTTTATAGCGCATGGGATTTGGAGTGATGAAAAAAGGCAACAGTATAATTGTGAAACTGAGACTCCAGGCAGAATCTTCAATATAATATTTAGAAATTAGGTGTGATCCATAAGACTGTCATTAAAAATGAACTCAGGGTAACTTATAAAATTTAATTTATAGGTGCATAATAGTTAAAAGGGTTGTGAAGATGAAATGAGCTGGTGCTGGAGAGATGACAAGAAATTAAGTACATTGCAAAGTGTACCATGCTAGATCAATGTCCTATGGGATGGCTAAATTAGATGGCTGTGACAGATCCGAATCCCTGATGACATTTTTGAGGCAGATGTTTAAATTTTCCTGCTAGCTATTTTTAATGCATAGATACAGAATTTAGCATCTCTAGACAGTGCACAAAGAGGAAAATGTCCTCTGAAGCGTGTGATTTAAAATGTGGCTTCTCTGGTGGCGCAATGGTTAAGAATCCACCTGCCAATGCAGGGAACACAGGTTCGAGCCCTGGTCTGGGAAGAGCCCACATGTTGCGGAGCAACTAAGCCTGTGCGCCACAACTACTGAGCCTGTACTCTAGAGCCCATGAGCCACAACTACTGAGCCCATGAGCCACAACTACTAAAACCCGCGTGCCTAGAGCCCATGCTCTGCAACAAGAGAAGCCACCGCAATGAGAAGCCCACGCGCTGCAACTAAGAGTAGCCCCTGCTCGCCGGAGCTAGAGAAAGCCTGCGCGCAGCAACGAAGACCGAACAGAGCCAAAAATAAAAATAAATAAATAAAATAAATAAATTTATAAATAAAATAAAATAAAATGTGGTCTTACCCTAGGTTAGTTGCCTAGTGACTTTGGCACTCCACTCAAGGAAGGACTGGGGTTTTTCTTGCGCAGGGCACTTCTATCATCTGGTGTCTTCTAGAAAATTACCAGCTCCTGTTAAGAATCTAGTTTTTCAGGATGCTAAGTAAGAGAATCTGATGTCGCTGTGAAGATGAGACTTTGTATTTTGATGAAGATAGTACTTTTGACTCATTGCTTTGACTGAGCTTTAAATATAATTTGATAGTAATCCCCTGCCTGAGGCATGTCTGACATATAGGTTTGGAACTGCCAATGAAGCCACTGGTTGGCCTTCTCTTTGATGGAAATGTTACTCCTTGGTGTCCCAATTGTATTATGTATTCCCATCTCTTCTCTAGTGACCCTTCTCTCGCCTCATTATGCCTTAGTGCTTTAAGTCTGAAAAAGGGTGATTGTGTTTTAGTGGAAGTGATTTTTCTCCAGTCCCTGACCAATATTAGTGAGACTCTGGGTTTAGGCTTCCTGGGTTAAAAGCCCCAAGTCACCTCTTACAAGAATGGGCTACATATTATTATTTGAGGCAGTGAAAGATAAATAGGCTTTGGGGTCAGGCAGACAGGCTTGTGTTAAAAACTCAGCTCTCTCACTTAATATATGGGTACCTATGTTTGGTGATCAATGTATAGATGAATTTTGTTGGTTGATGTTCTGGGAGAGTGAATATCATATGGGGAAATTGGTCACTTTGGCAGTGAGAACCAAATTCTTATATTCCTAGTGTTTCCACTTCTGACACGTGTCCACTAGGCCACTTCCAGGTTCTCAGAAACTACTTTTGTATCTAATACATGCCCCTTTACTTTGCTGTCTTTCTCCAAACCTGCACTTCCATGAACATTCCCCAAGGGGAGAAATGTCCTCTCTAAACATTTTGAACAGCATCTTAACATATCTTTTTACTGATAATAGAAAAACTTTGCTTTATATTAGATTATTTTTTTTCTTTCTCTTGTCTTCCAGGAACATTTTTATAGCATCTGAAGTGGGCCTAAGTTTTTTTTTTTTTCTTAAGCAATAACAACAACAACAAAAAACACTGATAGTATAAAATGTACATATATAGGCGTCTTAGCTTGGGCTGCTATAACGAAATATCATAGACTGGGTGGTTTAAGCAGCAATAAATTTCTCACATTTCTGGAGTCTGAAAAACCTAAGACCAGGGGCTGGCAGATTCAGTGCCTGGTGAGAACTCCCTTACTGACTTGCAGATGGCTACCTTCTTGCTGTCTCTTTACATGGAGGAAAGAGGACGGTCTGGTATCTCTCCCTCTTCTTATTAGGGCACTAATCCCATCATGGAGACCCCTCACCCTCATGCCCTCATCTTAACTTAATTACCTCACCAAAGCCCCACTTCCTAATGGCATCACTTTGGGGGTTAGGACTTTAACATGTGAATTTTGGAGAGATACAAACATTCAGTACATAATGATAGGTAAAAAAATTAGGGCTGTTACTCATTTATCCAAAAGTAATTACTGCTGGGTTAAGCCTTGATCATCCTGGGAGCATTTCAAATAGTATTTTAGTCATAAAAATGAGGTTGCCCACAGCCATCGAGGAGCACATCAATTGAATTGATTGATGTCTCCCTTTCTTTTCTCTGTTACTGAGCTTTGTTCCCAAACAGCTGGGCAGCTTGTCTCGCAAGATGGCTCCCAGGAGCTGAATCGCACCTTTCCTGGGAGCTAAGGGAATTAGTATGCGGAATCAAGGGTATCACACAGTGATAGGTAATTACAGATTAAAGAGATGAACAATCAAATTACACTGTGTGGCAAGGGCATGCTATTCAAAATGTTTCCAATTTATGGACACAGTGGTTGATGTAATTCTCTCTGCCTCCTATTAAAATTAGCTTGAGTTAAGTTCCAAAACCCCAACCTGTCACAGGGCAAGCCCTTCCCACTGTTTGCCCTTTGCAATTATCATTTCTATTATCTGTGAATTTAAAAGCTGGGAGACTGAGAATAGAGGCTTGGGGAAATTTGATCTTGCCTACCTACCTCTTTATTTTGCCTAATTACTTACCTGCTCTAACCTACTTTCTTGCCTAATCTAATTATCTACCTACTTACCATATTTACCTACTTATCAACTTTTCAAAATATAAAGATTATTTATTAATGAACTTGCTGACTTATTTTTTCACACATTTTTAAGTTTTGATTAGTATTAATTTGACCTTGAGTCTGGGACCATTTGCTCAGGTTTATAGTTATTTCTGGTATGTTACTAATTAGGAAAAATTCTTAATTGAGATGGATGGGCAGACTTGATTGTGTCAAATTCTTTATGAAATAGATAATATTGTACTGATGATGATGAGGAGGAGGAGGACAAGGAGGAAGAAATTATTTCTAAGCTTGTGGCAGATTTTCTATTAACTCCATGCAGAAACATTCACTCATATAGTCATTCCTTCTTTAGTGTACTGATTTCTTCCTCCATATCTCCTATTTTATTTTTCTGTATCACTTATTAAATATTTATTAAATGCTCAATATGTGCTGAGTACTACTCAAGGTGCTATAAAAGAAAGCATAGTTGGATTCCAAAGAAATACACATCCTGACACCAGAAACTTGATGTTTAGCTCAACAGAAAAAAGGATACTCCCAAATTTTGTGTATTTTAATAACATATATAGAAAAATATACAATATTGGTAAAGAGGGAAAAAAATCACCCAAATTTCAATGTACCAACCTAAGTACTGTTCAATGTGTGAACCCAAGACTGAATTCCTTCCAATCTTTATCCAGTGATAATAGTTTTACTCGTTGTAACCATAGCAAAGTGTAATTTTGTATCTCTGGTGGATATTTGTTACAGTTTTTGAACACAAGATATCCAACCCTTGTCTTACTTTGGAGAATTTCATAACAGACAGGATCCTTCTCCCATTATAGTAGTTGAAAATGCCACATCCTTGCTTTCCTTACATCCTCTGAACCCAAAGTCCTGCCCAGAAACAACCAGACACCCTCACCTCAGGCTAAATCAGAAACTGGTGACTTGAGATTACAGGGACTGTGCAAGGTTCCACCCAATGGGGTGGTGGCGGAAATGTCATACAGTTACATCTAGTTTCCAGAGGAGCAGCAGAAGTGATTCCAGGCTCATGTTGAGACCCCAGCATTAGCACTGCCAGCACTGCAGGTGAGATGTTTGTGCCCAGTGACAAACAGCATAGCATCTTCCTTGGACTAGGTCTGTCACATTCCTGCCTGTGTAGTTTTCAGCCTTGTTTTCCCAGTCCCCAGTGACTAAAGTTGTTTAAGTAAATTCCTCATATTGCAGAAATTAGCCAGAGTTTGTATTATTGATTGCAGGTAACGCCCTGGCTGATAACGGTGTCCTGCTCTTTTATGTTTATTTATTTATTTATTATTTTTTATACATTTTTATTGGAGTATAATTGCTTCACAATGCTGTGTTAGTTTCTGTTGTACAGCAAAGTGAATCAGCCATATGCATACATATGGGGATATATCCCCTCCCTTTTGAACCTCTCTCCCACCCTCCCTATCCCACCCCTCTAGGTCATCGCAAAGCACCGAGCTGATCTTCCTGTGCTATGCTGCTGCTTCCCACTAGCTATCTGTTTTACATTTGGTAGTGTATATATGTCCATGCTTCTCTGACTTCGCCTCAGCTTCCCCCTCCCCACCCCGCCATGTCCTCAAGTCCATTCTCTATGTCTGCATATTTATTTCTGCTCTGCCACTAGGTTCATCAGTACCATTTTTTTTTTTTTTAGATTTCATATATATGCGTTAGCATACAGCATTTGTTTTTCTCTTTCTGACTTACTTCACTCTGTATGACAGACTCTAGGTCCATCCACCTCACTACAAATAACTCAATTTCGTTTCTTTTTATGGCTGAGTAATATTCTATTGTATATATGTGCCACATCTTCTTTATCCATTCATCTGTCAGTGGACATTTAGGTTGGTTCCATGTACTGGCTATTGTAAATAGTGCTGCAATGAACATTGTGGTACGTGTCTCTTTTTGAATTATGGTTTTCTCAGGGTATATTAACATTATATTATAAGCAAAATCCATGATGCTACATATTTCTGACCACAGTTTAGAATTACTGCATAATATACGTGTCAACATATATTGATAGATGTAGCTATTACCCTACTGTTAGAAAAGTAACATTTAAAAACAATCATGCAGTTGATATTTTGTGTTTATAACTTTAAAAAAATTATTGATGATTATAAGAAATGTATTTACTGTGTCAAACATTATCTCATGTTATATGCCTTATTTAATGGTCACTTTCTGAGTACCACCTTTAGAGAACTGCCAAACTTTAACCTGGTGTTTGCTTTTTATGCATCTCTAGAGTCTCAAGATCCAACTTTGTGGTTCTCAGAACTGAATTTTCATCAGAGTGGAACCCTATTTCTTTTGGAGGCAGGTAGCACAGGAAGAGATACGGGTGTATGTGAGAAACAGGTTGTGTAAGAGATAACCCGAACTGTGGAGCAGATGAAGGCACTGGAAGCTTTTGGAAGGCAGGATCAATTCAGCAGTTTACTTGACTAACTGCCTCTGATGACCTGATAAGAAAGACCACATACTCCATGGGAACCCTAGCGTTTACAATTATTCCTGGGAAATATTTGGGCCATTGTAAAAAGAAAAAAGTTTTGTTTGATTTTCTCTCTAACTTCACGTATAGATTTGATTGCATGAAGGAAGAAAGGCATTTAGTATGTTTTTTGTTGTTTGCTTATTTCCAGGAAGCCATCACTCTGAACCAAATGCCAAGTCAATAATGGGATTCAATCTAAAATCCTTCGTATTAAGGACTAAGTTGCATAATGTTGCTAATCACTTTCCCCATGTTATTAATTATGGGTTTGCGATAATTGAGGACACATCTCTCTTAGTCCTCACAGGAAAAGATACTTCGATCTTTCTACTAAAAAAATATTAGTAGATCAAACAGAATCTTTGTGCCTGCACATGTCCATCCAGTGGTCAGCAGAGTCAGCAAGGGTTTTCTACTCCAAATAGGCTTGGCTCAAACCATTCTAAATGGAAATCAAGTAGCCTGATATCATGAAATGCATAGCAAATGAAGAGTATAAATATACCTGAGTTCCCGTCTGGCTGTACTACTGACTTGCTAAGTGACTATACATACTCCTTTATGTGTCTGGACACCAGTTTTCTCAACTGTAAGATGAGAGAGCTCAAATGGATAGTCTCTAGAAAAAAGTCCCCGCTAAAACTCAGCGAGGCAGCCATTTTTGTCTTAAATTCTTTAGGGACAGGAGGCTCATATTTTCCTCATTAAATCTTTCCTCAAACTTGGCTCAGGATACATCTGTGTTATACCCAAGCCAGAAGCTCATGTTACGGGTTGCAAAAGACATGGATCTGAAGATTTTAATGCATACACTATCTCTGATTCTCTACCATATTTGGCAGTTGTTATGTTTTCCTAGTCCTTAGTGAGTAGGTGGATGTGTGGTACCTAACTCTCTTGTTAATAATAAAAGTTAATACCTACATGTTATACTGCTTAGGCTGAATCATATGACCCGAGTTGGGTTCTGAATCACATGACCTGAGATGGACTTTTATTTCCCTAACTATTAAAATTACTTTAGTTGAGTTATTTAACCCCTTGAGACTTCTCTCCTGTCAATCATAAAGTAGGGATTATGATAATATCAACCTCATCAAGTAGTTTAGAAAGTCAAATATGACAAGCCACATATATAGTATATACTGGGAGTGCAACATAGTCATTATAGCTCTCCATCCAAAACCCTTAAGGAGCTGCACTTACAGTAACATCTAGAAGAATGGAAATATTAAGAATTTTTTTCTTTATATTTTTCTTTCTACTAGGGTGAATGTCAGCAAGTCTGGCTAGCACACAAAGACCAGTGTTCCCTACCTATACCTTACTTTGTTTCCGAAGAATACTCCATTGATGAGAAATATATTGACCTATATAAACTTTTCACGCCTGCAGCAGATGTGAAAAGATTATATGGAAATTGTCAGCTACATCTATTTGTGATTAGACATATATATGTGTGCATATACACACATAAACAATCATACACATACACATATGCACATATGTATAACATATATAGTTACACAGATTTAGTATATAAATAAATATTCCATATATACATATACGTCTATTTATACATATAGTAACTTTTAGGTCTTTGTTGGGTACAGAAATTAGCACGCCATTGTGGAGTTATTTGCTGCCTCTCCATAGATGTGATTTTGCCTAGACTCATACTCTTGGTGGGCAGTATGAGGGGCAGGATGTCTCAGCGGAGGGTGTGTCAACTAAAAAAATATATGCACGATGTGAGAGTTGTGAGTTAAGTTTTATTTGGGGCAAAATGAGGACTGCAGCCCGGAAGACAGCGTTTCAGATAACTCTGAGAAACTGCTCCCAGGAGGCGAGGGGAGGAGCCAGGATATATAGGAGTTTTGCAACAAAGCACAGGTGGTCAGGAACGTCAAAAGATAATTGTTAATGAAAGGAAACCAGACATCTCAAGTTAAGGAATTTAGCGCTTTTCTCTGTATGGGAAGATGCAAGGGTCCGGGCTTACTGAAATCATTCCTCTGATGTGCAGCTCAGCTTTCTGGGGCCAGTATCCTGACACACCCTGAGTTTCCTCAGGGCTCACCGCCCAGAGTAGCTGCAGTCGGATGGCTGCTAGATGGCAGGTATTCTTTTCAGCCCTGAGTTTCCTTGGCTCACTGGCTCACGTTGGAGGGCTGCAATCCTTGATGACTGTGACATCCTTTGTTTATTGATATGGCAGGAAATATTCCATTTCTCAGGTACCATACCCCTTTTCAATAGAGAGTAGATCCTACTGGGAAATTTTCTTCATGTGAGCTTATAACCTTGGAGAAAACAAAAATGGGTGGCAGAATACCATAGTCAAATAATAATATTTAATTAACAAATATATACACACATTTACTAACAATTTTCATACCTACTAATACATTTCTCATATCTTTAATTTAGGGGGAGGGGGCTTTTGTAAGGGTGATAAAGATGAATAAAAGGGAAAGAGATGATTTTCTTCCCTTCCCCTTCATAGCACATCTCTTTGGGGGCCATTGTGGGCCTGAGCTGAGTCCTTTCTCTAATCTTTGCAACATGAATAATTTCTCCAGGGACCAAAAAAAGTCCAGTCTTCAGTTTTGCAATGCAGAGTTGTGTTCAAGGTCATGAGCCTCATTCCCTCTTGAAATGTGGAAACATATCTCTGGGAGCCTCTCTCAAGGTGTAACCATTTGTTTTCTCCAGGAGATTAGAGAAGTTTTATTATTCTTACAGAGGAAGTCAATTAACTAGACAAATAGCTACCTCAGATCCCAAGTGAATTTTATACTGCTTTGTTTAAACTGTATAAAATTTTATTCTGGCTTTGCAGTTTCTTGCAGGATACATGTATGCATGTATTGTGTTATGCTTACTCAAAATACTTTGTTTTTTAAAATTTCCATATTGTGTGATGATGTTTTTCTTTGTTGGTAGGAGTTTTATTTCTGCAGTATTTTAAAAGTGTGATCTCATGAGAATCCTTGGAACAGTCCATGAGATAGGAGCTATTATTATCGCCAGTTTTTACAGGAGTGGGGTCTAAGTTTCAGCAAAGGTAACTTTCTCTAGGTTACACAGCTAGTAAGTTGCATGTCTGAGACTATGTTTGACTTCAGAATCTGTGCTCCTCAGATCTCTATGACACTGAATCTATACCAATGAGATGTCATCTCAAAGGTGACAAAAACAGAGGATCAGGGATAAGGCATATTAGCAACCTTGGTCAAGGCTTCACAGAGTCAAATTCAAGTTTTGAATTCCAGTGTTCTGATTTCTGGATCCAGGGCTCATTACTAAAAGGGAATTCAGGTGGGGGCAAAGAAAAGTTTGACTTTGAAGCCAAACAAACGTTACTGGAAACAAAACAGTAATACCTCAACTATTCTAAAATAGAATTGGATTCTTAGAAGTAGTGGAGCTGGAGACCGTCTACTAATCTTTAACCCTTTGTTGGGGACTATGAACTGCTCTTTCTAACTTGCAGACCGTTGCCTTTTGAGAAACTCTTGGTGCACTGCTTGGACTAAGGTTCAACCTTGACTTTGTAAGGATGTTTGTTTGCCATTTTCTATGGGCATGAGTCTCACTCAACATTAAGGACACCATCTTGGTATTAGGGACTTGATATGGAATGTCTTTCCAAACCTCTCCTTAGAATCTTTAGTGTGGATCAGATTGTGTGTGCAAGGATGAAGGCATGATTACAAAGTTTTCTGTCAATCAAAACTATCAAGGATTTTCCAAGTATTTCTCTCTGTGATAGGTTATGGTGTGTTTCTATACTCAAGAACCTTACTTATGTTTTAATTGGGAAATAAATAGCAATAAAACATTTATTGCATCTTTAGAAACAAATAGATCAGAGGTCACAAATTTGGGGATAAATAGCTGTCTCCAGCCAGTAGATTGATATGTTTGATTTGGCCCTCAAAATGTTTTAAAAATATTGAACTATTGCCTACATGTAAAAATATTTAGTCCTAAGTTGTCATAAAAATAAATAAAATAAAAAATACAATATTATTATGTTTATATATTGTATTTATACCAATAACATAATATATTATACTTTTACTTTCTTGGTTTTAATGGAAGTAAACTTATTAATATTTTCAAAATCTACTTCTTTGCTTATCTCATTTTCCATTGAGGGAATTGTCATGTTTGACAATTTCTTTTGACCAAGTAGTGATCTTAAGTAAAGATGATTAACTTCATCTTTAATGAAGTTAATTATTTGAATTAGTTGCTTAAGCACATTAAATGAATTTAATGAATTTCCACAAAGGTAATTCTATGTGCCCATTTTCAATTTTCAAATATTTTTGATTACTTTAATATTCTGAAAAAAATAACCATTACAATACATAAAAGCATTTGTATGGGGGGGCACACATTTTTCTTCTGACTCAATCTCCATTATTGATCTTGACACTGATCTTTATTTAAAATTTTGGTATATTGTTCACCAGAGATTTTTTGCATTTTGATTTTTAAAAATATTGAATTAAAATATGATTTCTCTTGATTACTGAGGTTTTTGGCACTTGCCTCACTTGCTTAACTTGCTTCACCCTGATCCTGGCCCCACCTTGGGGCAAGTTCTACTCCATCATTGAGACTTTCGATACTGCAGTTCAGTTCTGCAGGATGACAGGATGGCTCCCACATCCACTGCCAGTGAGCTCACAGGGTAGCCTTTCTTTCCTGCATTTTTAAATACTGCTTCTACTTTAGGAAATATACCCATGTGTTTGCAGTCATATCATTCCTTGTGCACAGCATACAGGCTTTGTATTGTACTTCACTTTGCTGTACTTTGCAGATATTGCATTTTTTACAAATTGAAGGTTGGTGGCAACCTGGCATTGAAAGAGTCTAACAGCACCATTTTTCCAACAGCATTTGTTCACTTTGTGTCTCTGTGCCACATTTTAGCAATTCCTACACTATTTCAAACTTTTTCATTATTATTATATTTGTTATGGTGATATGTGATCAGTGCTTTTTGATGTCACTATTGCAATTCTTTTGGGGCGCTAAGAACTGTGCCCATATAAGATGGCAAACCTAATTGATAGATGTTGTGTGTGTTCTGACTGCTCCACCAACCAGCCGTTCCCTCATCTCTTTCCCTCTTTTTGGGCCTCCCTATTCCTCGGGACACAACAATATTGAAATTAGGCCAATTAATACCCCTGCATTAGCCTCTAAGTGTTCAAGTGAAGGATAGTTGCATGTCTCTCACTTTTAATCAAAAGCTAAAACTGATTAAGCTTTTAATCATGAGGAGGACATGTCAAAAGTCAAGGTAGGCTGAAACCTGGGCCTCTTGTGCCAAACAGTGAGCCAAGCTGTGAGCAAAGGAAAAGTCCTTGAGGGAAGTTAGAAGTGCTGCTCCAGTGAGCACACAAATGACAAGAAAGCGAAATAGCCTTATAGCTGATATGGAGAAAGTTTTAGTGGTCTGGATAGAAGATCAAACAGCCACAACATTTCCTTAAGCCAAAGCCTAATCCAGAGCAAAGCCCTACTCTCTTCAATTTCTGGAAGGCTAAGAGAGGTGAGGAAGCTGCAGAAGAAAAGTTTGAAACTAGTGGAGGTTGGTTCATGAGGTTTAAGGAAAGAAACCATCTCCATAACATGAAAGTGTAGGGTGAAGTGGCAAACGCTGATGTAGAAGCTGCAGCAAGTTATTCAGATCTGGCTGAGATAATTAATGAATGTGACCATACTAAACAACAGAATTTCAATGTAGATGAAACAGCCTTATTTGGGAAGATGCCATCTAGGACTTTCATAGCTCAATAGGAGAAGTCAATGACTGGATTCAAACCTTCGAAGGATAGACTGACTCTCTTGTTAGGGGCTAATGCAGCTGGTGACTTTAGGTTGAAACCAATGGTCATTCTGAAAACCCTAGGTCCCTTAAGAATTATGCTAAATCTACTCTGCCTTTGCTCAGTAAATGGAAAAACAAAACCTGGATGAAAGCACGTCTGTTTATAACACGGTTTACTAAATACTTTAAGTCCATTGTTGAGACCTACTGCTCAGGAAAAAGATTCCTTGCAAAATAGTACTGCTCACTGACAATGCACCTGGTCATCCAAGGGTTCTGTTAGAGATAAACAATAAGATTAATGTTGTTTTCATGACTGCTAACACAACATCCATTCTGCAGCCCCAAGGATCAAGGAGTAATTTCAACTTTCAAGTCTTATTATTTAAGAAATATGTTTCATAAGGCTATATAACTGCCACACATAGTGATTCCTCTGATGGATCTGGGCAAAGTCAATTGAAAACCTCCTGGAAAGGATTCACCTTTCTAGATGCCATTAAGAACATTTGCGATTCATGGGAAGAAATCAAAATATCAACATTAACAGGAATTTGGAAGAAGTTGATTCCAACCCTCATGGATGACCTTGAGGGGTTTAAGACTCCAGTGGAGGAAGTAATTGCAGATATGATGAAAATAGAAAGAGGACTAGAATTAGAAGTAGAGCCTAAATGTGTGACGGAACTGCTGCCCTCTCATGATAAAACTTGGGCAGATAAGGAGTTGCTTCCTATGAATGAGCAAAGAAAATGGTTTCTTGAGATAGAATGTATTCCTGGTGAAGATGCTGTGAATATTGTTGAATGACAACAAATGATTTAGAATATTACATAAACTTAGTTGATAAAGCAGTGGAGGGTTTGAGAGGACTGACTCCAGTTTTGGAAGAAGTTCTACTGTGAGTAAAATCCTATCAAACAGCATTGCCTGCTCCAGAGAAATCATTCATGAAAGGAAGAGTCAATTGATGTGGCAACTTCATTGTTGTCTTACTTTAAGAAGCTGCTGCAGCCATCCCAGGCCTCATCAGCCACCACCCTAGTCAGTCAGAAGCCATTGACATCCAGGCAGGACCCTCCACCAGCAAAAAGACTGACTCACTTAAAGGCTCAGATGATGATTAGCATTTTTTAACACTAAAGTATTTTTTAATTAAGACATGTATGTTGTTTTTTTAGACATAATGCTATTGCACACTTCATAGGCTACAGTATAGTATAAACATAACTTTTATATGCAGTGGGAAACCAGAAAATTCATGTGACTCACTTTATTGCGATACTTGCTTTATTGTGGTGGTCTGCAACCGAACCTTCAATATCTCTGAGGTATGCCTCTATTTGACTCATGGTTGCAATGGCACATGAAAATGAAGTCTTGGTGGGAAATTCTCTCCAGAGGAGGGTGGGTGTTTTGTGCTGAGCATATTTTCCTTGAGATTCAAGCTGCTTGCTTATGAAAAACAATCTGGTGAGCACTACTATAGCAAATCTGATGTGTACCTAGATGTGATAAATGTATCGTGACATTCTCACATCATTTTATAGTTATCAACACCCTTTTATATTATTTTGCCATTTTCACTTTGTGAGCATATTGGGCACATTTTATTCCATCAGTTTTCAAGATGAAAAACTGAGTGTCAGAGGATTAAATGACTTGTACTCCATCTCCAATCATCTTCCTTACAGCTGCTGATTTGAAGTCCATACAATATGAAGCTTACTCTGTCCCACCCTTACTTAAAACTTCGGAAGTAGTACAAAACTCCTTAGTGTGACCCATGAGTACTTCTGTGCTCTGGCCATTTGCCCCTCCCTCAGCCCAAACACTTACTACTTCATATTGTGAACTCTTACCCTACCTATCTATCTACTTACTAGTAATAACTGACTTTGATGAACACTCACTATGTACTCCATGCTGTGCTAAGTGCTTTATACATTGTATGTCTTTTATGGCAAGATATGAAAAAGCTAATATTATTCTTCCCACTTTATATTTAATTTATTTATTCATTCGATCATTCTTTCAATAAATAGCAATTATTCTAGGTGATGGTTATACAACAGAGAACAAGAATCACATAATTCTCCCCTTGTGTGGGAGGAAAAATAATTTCCCCTCTACCCTTCTAGGTTACAGAGACCACCCTGTAATAAAAGACAGATGCACAGGAGCAAAACAGAAGTTTAATAACATGTGTACTTCCTGTATACATGGGAGAGACCCAGTAAAACTGAGTAACTCCCTGAAATGGCCCAAGCCACCACCTTAAATACTATCTCCAACTAAAGACAAAAGAAGATGTAGGGGTGGGGGAGCCAGTTATGGGATGCTACCAGGAAAAGTGCAGTAAACAAGGACATGGTCGTTATATGGTGCTTGCCTCCTCTATTGCTAAGAGTTTCTAGAGATTTAGTCATCCTGGTACAGAGAGGGAGACACCTTCACAAGTAGAGATTTCTCTTATAAATGTAAATATCTCTTACAAAAGAGTAACTTCTACCTGGTTTTCAGAGTTTCTCCTGTGTCTGCTGTTTCTTAAAAATAATCAGCCTAAAATTATCCTTATGCCAAAGAGGCAGTTTTTGGGGTGGATAATTCTGCTCTCCTTTACCCTCATGTTGCTTACATTCTGGTGGGAATCAGATGAATAAATAAGTAAAGTAGGTGGTAAATTAGAAAGTGATAGAAAAATAAAGCTGTGGAGGGGATTAAGGTGTGCTATGAAGTGTTGACTTAGAGGTAGACAGTAGAGGGTTTGGGGAGATATTAGGCAGGCAAGATCTGTAGAACACATGGTTAGTTGGATTGCGCAGTAGTTGAGTAAGGAAAAGCTGAGTGTTGGAGATGATTCCCGGATTCACAGCTTGCATGACTGAGTGGAAAGTTGCACTATTCATTAACATGGGAGCACAAGTTGAGGAGCAAATGGCAGGGGCAAACTGTGAGTCCATTTGTGAAGTATGTGCAAGGCGTCCAACATGGGTGGTCCATATCTATGGAGTCCAGAGGAAACACCTGTGCTGGAGATTTAAATTTGAGAGCAACAGTAAGAAACTCTTATTTACTGCAGGGTTCTCAAAGTTGGCTTGGAGCACTTTTATCAGAAACCCCTGAGTATCTCCCCTGTAGCTCAGTGGTCCATAGACCTTCTTTTGTGTCAGATTCCCCTGGGTGTAGTCCAGTGGGGAAGATGTAGGCTCTGCTGTGTTTTAATCCCAGCTCTTCCATTTACTACTGTAAATGTAAGCAATTTATTTAACCCCTCTGTGTCTCAGTTTCTTCTTCTGTAAAATAGAAATACCATACCAAGCTAACAGGGCATATAAAAGTTAAACAAGTCCATTCATATCTTAAGCTCTAATAACACTCAATACAAGTTAGCTATCATAATTATCCCAAGAGCTTGCTAAAATACAAGTTTATGGATCCTGATCCGAGACACTTTATGCACATCACATCACAGGACAGATAAGCATCTGAGTGTGGGTTTGGCTGAGTTTCTGTTTGCAGGTGAAGAATGGAACATAATCTGTGATTCTGGGCAGGGAGCATCAGAATCCTGGTAGACTCCTTAAAAATACTTTTCCTTAGATCTTAACACAGACCTCAGAATCACAGTCTCTGGGTTCAGAGCCCAGGAAATCTCTAGTTTTTAAAATAAACCCCCCAGGGTTTGGTAGTGATGATCATCAGCCAAGTCTGGGGACACTACATTAGATGATGTGTTATGATTCTTTTTATGTCCGAGATAACTATATATCCACCAAAATCTGTGTTTTGCTTTCAAAGTAGAGCTTTTATGCTTAGAATTGGCTGTCCATCTTTCAATGGACATTTCCAGGCCGGTGCACAGGTGACTGGTTTTGGATAATGGCATGTAAGCAGATCCAAAGCTTTTAAGAAGGTGTCCTGCCCTTTCTGCATGCTACTTATCCTTCAGCTCTAAGGATGGTGTTTCGACAAGACGGAAGGAATTTAGGATTCCTTGAAATGCATGAAAAGAGGGTGGTCTATCCCATGAACAAGAAAGAAACTTATAATGTATTAAGGCGCAGAAGTCGTGGGGGTTCTTTGTTACAGCAACTAGGGTTACACTTACTGCTCTTCTACATGAATCTCCTCTAAGGGATTAGCATACGAAGCCCTGTGAGGAAATGTATCACACCAGCCGCATCAATGTGCTAGACAGACCCCGAGAATACAAAGAATAAGTGTTTGTCATTTGGCTCCTATAACATGAAACCATGTCTAAATAATGCCAACATTTCAGTTGTTATTCCTCTTTATTTTATGTTGATTGAGTACATAGTAATTAGAAAATTGTGCATTTGGAAGACATTTCTTGATCCCCAAATACCATTTGAATATAAATTATTGAAAATCAGCAGCTTTCAGATCAGCCTCACCTTCTTCTGTATTAGCTCAGATGCGGTTTAGTGGTTTTGTTTATCTTTAAATAGGAGATGGGTCGGTATTCTGTATCTCCTCAGCCAATCACCTAGCTCTATAAAATACAAAAAAGCTGCTTCCAAACCATTAATTAAAGGCATGAACCTCTCACAGATTAATGGCATAAGCATAAATATTCACAAATTATTTATTTTTAAAGCAAACTGGCTAAATTTACATATAGATTACATTTGAAAAGTGTGAAATATTATTTTCTTTCATCCTGATGGCTTATTTTTAATGGTTGTAGTCCCTGGACAAAGTGCCCCTGGTCTTTCCATCTACCTGGATATGCGAGAGCCCTAGTCCTGGGCAGAACTCACAGGGTTAAAATGCAAATTTCTTCAAGAAGGCAGGGAAAGAGTGTGTTGGAGAGAAATTGACCAGTGTGAATCAGAATGAAGTGGAATTGATTTATGGGGCTTGAGAAAGTCATGCTAATCCTGTCCACTTCTCCTTTCAGAAAGAAGTTTATAGATGGGGTGGGGAGACAGTTATCAGGGCTTCATATTTGGTACCAACCTTTGGTTAGCATAATCTCATCTTGATCTTTGCTTGGGAAAGATAAGTATTTCCTTTCTTGGGGGTTAGGCCCAACAATTTGTGTTTTACACATCTGATTCTGATGTACAGTAAAGTTTATGACCTGTTACTTTGGATTATCATATTTCTTATATCTTTCATTTATGACTTTGGTGACAAAACCAAATGTCCTTGCTCCTTCATTTTTTCCGGACCATATTATTTAGCAGACTCAGCTTGTTGACATACATTGCTCCTTCAAGGAACAATCCTCCATTATGACCCATAGATTGAGTGCTCTATATATCAGCAATTGACAAGCTTCTAATTCACAATAATTTCCCCTCCCTAGTTTTGCTCTTCCTGACTCTACTACAGCCCTGGTTCTCCCTTCCCCTTTATCTCATGACTGTGATCTTGGCCCAGTCACTTGAACTCTTGGAACATCAGTTTCTTCAACTATGGGGTGGGTTGTATTATCAATGTTCATATAACTGTGATAATTAAATGAGACTGTCATGTCTTTTTTGCTCTGGGTCTGCATTTTCTTCTGTCTTATCATGTTATTTCTCAGAGGACCAGGAATGGGTGTTTTTAGACTTATAAAGTGTGATGATTAATTTTATATATCAACTTGACTGGGCCATGGGATGCCCAGACATTTGACCACACGTTATTCTAAATTTTTCTGTGAAGGAGTTTCTAAATGAGATTAATATTTGAATTGGAAGACTGAGCAAAGCAGATTGCCCTTCCTAATGTGGATGGGCCTCATCCAATCAGTTGAAGACTTGAATAGAACAAAAGGGCTTAGTAAGAAAGAATTCCTCCCGCCTGACTGCATTCAAACTGGAACATCAGCTCTTTCTGGGTCTCAAGCCTGCTGGCCTTTGGACTGGAACTACACCATTGGCTCTCTTTTGAATCTTTAGCTTGCAGACTCATCCTGTAGTTCTTGAGACTTGTCAGCCCCCATAATTCCACAGGAATTGGCACGGTCCAATTCCTTATAATAAATTGCTTTTTATATATTTATGTATACATTAGTTCTGTTTCTCTGGAGAACCTCAACTAATGCATAGAATAACCTGTCCAGCATTAGGTGTTGTATGTTTGGCCATTCCCCCAAACCATAGGGTGGGAATCCCTCCCTCACCAATGGGGTGAATAGGAGGTGATTAAAAAGGGGGGGTGAGGTAGCTTGGGAGTAGAAAAAAGAACAGGTGATACTGATTGATCAACACACTATGAACAGAATGTTAATCAATCAGTTGGGGAATATTATTCATTATGCTGTTTCTCAAAATGTGGATCCAGCCTACGAGACACTTCTCAGATTCCTAAGCCTCACCCTGGCCAATTGACTCATTCTTGGAGGTGGGGTCTGGGAAGTTGCTATTTTAATAAGATTCTCAGATGATCCTAAAAATTATTGGTCGAGTATGTGCCCAGCTTTAGAGTAGCTTTGAAAAAACTGATAATAAGCAAAAGACTCAACAATTACCTATAATGAGTTTTTAGTCTTGAAACAGAACTGATAATTCCCATCCTTGTTCCCCACCTGCTATCCCCACCCTCCTGCCCCAGCCCCATGGCTGCACTGGGATGGAATGAACAGACCAGCTCTGACTCTCCCCTGCCTGGGTCAGTGGTAGAACACAGCCTTGGTACAGAAGCAAGTGTGCTTAAATCACTTTAGATCCTTCTTTGCAAGAAGGCAGGTAATAACTTACAAGTAAACATTTGAAAAAGGGAAACAACAAAAGCACTTTAAATTGAGCTATAGGCCTCCAGCCTTCAAAGCCAAGGATAGTCAGTGGGGAAACTCACAAATAAGTAGCAAACCCTGCAAATAGTCCCTGGAATAGCGCCAATGCCACAGAGCAAGTGTGAAATAAAATCTTTCTGTTGGCTAATAATGTAATCTCTTTATTAGTTCCAAGCCACTAGCTGTAATTGAAGTTCTTGTTTATTTTCCCCACTTTTATATGTATTTTAACACAATTCTGTCTTAGCACTGGAGTCCCATTGACTACTACATTTTGGACTTTTGATTTTGCACTGGATAAGAAACATGCAACAAACGAGCTCATAAATGTGTTCTGAACCTTTCAGAGCATGAGCATTTATTCATGAATCTAATAATAAATGATATTTTATATCGTCATTAGAGACTGTTAGCACATCAATATGGTGTTTGTTGAAACTGACAAAGTAATAAATTACACTCTTGCTTACTATTTCTTGCCCGTGGTTGTTGGATATACTCATGAAGATGGATAAATATTTGCACTACTAAATTAAATGCTGGGTTTTCACAAGTACAGTAGACTGATTTGCTGACTCCTATGCCCAGTGCTAGAATACTGACATTGGACTCAGAATGATCGGAGTTAAAGCTAACGAAAATGTAGGTGTTCTCATAGGAAGAAAGGGATGCTAACCATACTACGTGGGAGTCTTTTCCAAACCCTCTTCCACTAGAATCTTGGAATGCTGATGAGATTCCTCTAAGAGCAGCTTGTCTAGAGCCCTTCTGCACCCATGGAGACTCACTGCCCACAATTCATCTTTTCTGAGATGTGCATTTTCAATCATTTCATCATATTTATGCCAGAAAAATAATTGAGAACTATCAACTTTCTGAGCCCAGTTTTCTCATCTGAGGAATGAACATCTCATTGTGATTGTGAGGACAATTCACAATGCCTAGAATCTGTGCTCAGTTGATTATATTTGCTTTTTTGAACCATTGGTTTCCCAAGGCTCCTACTGCATCCCAGTTGACTTATTCCATTAAAACCACCTTACCTCTTAATGCTCATTTTCTCACTTCTAATTTTCCTATCTAAACCTATTCTTGTAAAGGACTAGTATCATTCCCTTACATTATATCTAAACGTCATTCATTTTCAGAGTCTTTTTTCCCTTTTCTGATTTTTTTTTTTTAACTTCCTGGCATTAGAAGGAAAGCATAGTTTACATTTCTATATGTGGTGCTGGACTGTGCTCCTCTAAGGCATTTTCAGTATATGCTCTCACCAGGGTTTAGAGCTAATTTATTTCCCATTACTTTCATCAATAGTTAGACTTTTTTAGTTGTTCCTTTTCCCCCCCAATTTAATGTCTATCAGTTAGTTATAAAACACCACCACCTACTGAAAAGCAATGTTTTTTCAGGTTGTTAGCAGTTTGAGTCTGGTCAAGAAGGTAAACGTGTGCAAGGTGGTGGAGGTTCTGCTGGTGAGTGGAATGTGGGGACAAAATAATTTTCTGCTCAGTAGTTGGGTCACAAGTGGGGAAATAAGATCAAATGCCAGTTGGCCCTCTGACAAGGGCAGAATGCAAGGATGCAACACAATGATTTATTCTCATTTGGTAGCTGTAACGGCTTTGCTCTGTTCTAGGATGGGGGTAGCCAATCTCTGAGCTTGTCGGGTCAGTCAGTTTTCTTTGGAGCCTGCAGTGAACCCCACATGGTTCTGGGGGCTGTAGGAAAGACAAAGGAAGCAGAAGACAATCTCCTGTTTTCAAGAGTCTGTGGCTCATTGAAGCAAAAACTAACAGAACTTGGATAAATTTGACTGATGGCTTTTTTTTTTTTTTTTGCCTATAGAGTGTTTGCATTACTGTAATTAGTTACTCATTTAAAAATCAGCGTTTCATTAAAAATGCAGATTACTATCATATCTTGGCAGATGGGAGATCTGGCATTACAGTAAGTCCCCTACATACGAACGAGTTCCGTTCTGAGAGCGTGTTTGTAAGTCTAATTTGTTCTAAGTACAACAAAGTTAGCCTAGGTACCCAGCTAACACAATCAGCTCTACAGTACTGTACTGCAATAGGTTTATAATACTTTTTACACATATAATGCATAAAAAACACACAAACAAAAAATAAAGAAAACATTTTTAATCTTACTAGAGTACCTTGAAAAGTACAGTAGTACAGTACAACAGCTGGCGTACAGGGGCTGGCATCGAGTGAACAGGCAAGAAGAGTTACTGACTGGAGGAGGGAGAGGAGGTGGGAGGTGGTAGGGCTGAAGGATCGTCAGCAATATGAGATGGAGGGCAAGCTGTAATTTCACTCACGACTGATGTTGATGACGCAGGTTCTGGGTACTTGCTGGATTCAGTTCTATCTACCCTCTTGAAAAAACAATCCAGTGATGTCTGGGTAGCTCTTTTTTTCTCATCATAGATGACACAGTAGCACTGGATTGCATTCTGAATAGCTGTTGCAACCTTCATGTACCGTTCTATATTCAGGTCTTGTGCCTCAAAAACTAACAGTGCTTCCTCAAATAAAGAAAATCCCCTTGCCATTTCCTGCATCGTGAATCTCTTCAGTTCTTCAGTTACTTCTTCTTCCTCTTGTCTCTCTTCATCCATTCTCTGGGCCTCCAATTTCATCAGGTCTTCATTAGTAAGCTCCACGTGTCCATCTTTGAAAGTTCGCAACTTGAAAGTTCATATGTAGGGGACTTACTGTATTGGGCTTAAATTCCTCTAATGATTACCTGGAGCTGAAAAGCCCACATGGGTATGAACTCTTCAGTTTTTTACAGTCCCCCCCACCCACAAATATCATACTCAGTCTACCTCATTCTTATTCACTATCTGTGAGGACAGAAGTTTCGGTATATTGGCTTAGATACTCGAGTCAGATGCCTATTAGGAGGTCAGTGTTAACAAGAAGGAAAAGATAAAACTGACCTGGATTCTAATTGACTTATAAGTCTTTCAAATCAAAATGATGTTAATGAACCTTTTAAAAGTCTGGCATTTAAATGGGATCATATTATATACAATATTCTGAATCATGTTTTCTTTATTTAACAATAGACAGTAACAACATGTAATAGTTTTTCAATGTTTTTTCTTCTGTGAAATGAAGTCATGTTTCTTCTAATATGTTTCCTATTGCTTTTTAAAAGTTATTGTTATTTTGGTTATAAGATCCCATCTTTTCTACCCTAAAATTTTCACTCATTATGTCTTGTCTGTCCTTTTCCCATCTACCGCCTACGATTTGGGACTTGGGAAAGCAGTATGGACTCAGATCCAGACTGTCCAATTTAAATCCCAGCACCGCCACTTAGTAGTAGAATGACCTTGGGCAAATTATGTAGCTGAAGTTTCCTCATTTATGGGGTGGAGATAACATTTTGCCTACCACATCAGGCCATGGTGGGGATTCAATGAGTTAATTCATGTAACACATTTTGAACAGTGTGTGATATATAATAGATCTTATTATTCAATTATTCAATAATTATTCAGTAAGAAGATCTATTATCACTTATTACAACAAGTTAACTATTTCTGTTATTTTTAGGGGTGCAAGATATTTTGGAAATGTTAAATGTAAGAATTTTAATAGTCACTATTTATTGCTCATCCTATATAATGGCAGACACATCGCTTAGCTTATTTCATTTTATCCTCATAACACTAAATCACTCCATTGTCATTCAGTATACTTATTGAGCATGTACTTTGTAACAGACATCCCTTAAGGCACTAGAAATTCAGCAATGAAGTCATCAGACAAAAAGCTGTCCTCTCACAAAGCTTACATTTCATTAGAGGAAAACAGAAAATTTTTGTTTTTGTAAAGAAATAAAATATCATATTAGGAGTCTATGAAAAAATAATAAAGCAGATATGGTGGATGACAGATCTTATTTTCTCCATTTCTGTAGAGAAACTAGCACAGAGAGAGAATGTTATTAATTGTGATCATGCTTCTTTTTAGGGCATCTGCTCCGGTCCTAAAGATCTCTCTTGTTTTCTAGAGTGTTCAAAGAAAGACAGGACATTGGCTGTCTTTGTGTTCTATGTGTTATGCCTGGTCACTGTGGACTGGAATAGAAGAGGATGTTTGTTCCTAGCTAGGCCAATCATATTGTTTCTCTTGAGAATTTTGTAGTTGGAGTCAAAACACTCATGTATTGCAAGTTGGTAGGGGTTATGGACAGTGCCTGTCTGAGAGTGAATGCAAATGATTGGGCTCACGCACATTAGCTTAAGTGAAGAAATTATAACTGAAAGAATATGTTAACAGAGGTGTAGAAGATATTGACACATCTACTGCAGCCTGAGTGTCCTGCAAACCCATGGAACTAGCAATGCACCAAGGTGCTGCAGTTGTCCATTTAGCACTTCTGGGTGTGTGAGCCTCGCGTGGTAAACATAACACAGCTCACCTCAACACATCAACTCAACAAGACTGTCCTCAGGAAGCTGAGCATGTGAGCATGCCCTCCACATAAATTCCATGGAGCCCACCGATAAAAACTGAGACATTTTGATGCCACAGTCTCTAGTTGGTAAGATATTCCAGTACCCTTTCCTATTTGCTTTCAGTGTTTACTATTACTTGAGAACAAAAGAACCTAATTAAAATACACATATATGTATATGCACATATACATACATACATGTATACATACATGGACACATACATATACACATATACGTATATATGCATACACACAACTATTAAGTAGCTGTAGGAACTTGAACTCATATCTGTATGTTGTCTGTAAATACTTATTTTGAAGAGTAGGACACATAAACATCGTTTTGAAGAATAAAATGCAGTTTATCTCATTAATATTTTAGGAGATTAAAATTTTTTTCATTTCACATTTTTTAGTGTTAAAAAAGCCATCCTAAGAATTTAGAAACATTTTCTTTTCCTCTTCCTCACTCCCCAGTTACCAATGCCCCCATTCCCCAGTTCAAAAGACTTTCTTGAGTATCCTTGGATTCCATCCATCTTTTCCAGAGGATTTTTAGAAAGAGCAAGTTACCAACAACAGGCCAAGAGGAGGAATGAGCTGGTGCCTCCCTGCGACTGCCCACAGAAAGGAGCTGGCCTTCACATGCAGATGGTTTCTTGTATATGCGTGATTCCACAAGAGTGACTGATAGTACTGGGATTCTCTCATTTCAAAAGATCATTTTCCTCTGCAAATTAAAGTCAAGGACCCCACCTCTCCAGCAAAATTCTGCTGTTCCTTGATAGTGCTGCCAGGCAGTTATTTTTGACTCTTCACTCTGCTCTGACATCTTCTGTGTAGTTGCCTCCCTGAAGTTGTTTATTCTGAAAATACATGCTGAAAGTCTACACTAAATAGTACAGATGTATCAAAAGCTACTAGCTAATTCATTGCTCTCCTGCACTCGAATGGCTTTTACTGATGGCTTCACCTGCTGATGGTCTAAGTATGTCACTCATTACGTTTGGGGAAAATGCATATTAAGGTGCTTCGGAAGTAGCTTGGGGAGAAACGTATTTATCTGTATTTTACAAGATGCTAATGGACATGCATTTCAAATCTGAATATTTTATTTGGAGGGATGGCTGTCACAGTACATGTTGCATTGCATCTCCCTTAGGAGCTTTAGGAGTGCTTCCTAGGAAAGTGATTGGTCTTAATGTATTCATTCTTTGCCCTGCTCAATTAGATGTTCTGTGAATTGTTGATTTTCCATTTTAATTCGCAGAGAAGGCACACAGTACAATGGTGCTGGAGCAGCCAGATCAGAGTAGTGCACTGAAGTGAGTACTGGATTGAGGCACTAATAGCTGTGTGACCTTCCGTGAGTCACACAATCACTCTAAGACTCAGTTTTCTCATTGGTAAATAAGATACCTACCCTCATCTCAATGCAGGTTGTTGTGATTCTTAAAGGAGAGGTTGTATGTGAAAACACAGCTTTATTTAAGGGATTAAGTAAATTATTAGATATTTTGTTTGATTACAATTATTTGTTATTTTAAAAAGTCACTGTATATCTTTCAATTCGTGGCTTCATGTTTTTTTGAAAAAATATTGTTAGGGTAAATTCCCAGGAAAAAGATTTCTGCATCAAAGATTATGAACACTAAACAAAACTTGTTATATTGACAAAGAGTGTTCTCTAATTTTTAGAGGTTAACACTCAAGATGTCCTGGAGATGAAAAAAAACATTTTAGTTCCTCCAGTTTATAGATAGAAAAACTGAGGCTAAGATGATTCAATGGCTATTCAAGGCCAGATGGAATACAAGAAGCAAAGTGAGACCTAGAACTCTTTGCTGGCCTAGGGATTTTCTCAATCTGGGGAAAATAAGGAGGTTGTTTCTGGGTGTTTTTTAGTTTTCATTTTTTTATTGATAACTTTATATTTTATATTAATTCAGTATTTATTTACTCATAGAGGAAAGATAGCAAAGGAGGAATGATTGGTACTTTTTGTTTCAATGGATTTAGATAGACATTCATGATACAACAATGGAACAAAGCTACAAAGCAATAATACTAATGTTCATTTATAAGAAGAGGAGGAGAAAAAAAAGAGGAAGGGTGCCTCCAGCTTTGTTCTTAATTTTTAAGATTGAGCTGGATATTTGGGGGACAAATTTTAGGATTGTTTTTTCTATTTCTGTGAAAAATGCTATTGGAATTTTGATAAGGATTGCATGGAATCTATAGATGACTTTAGGTAGATCGGACATTTTAACAATATTAATTCTCCTGAGACATTAATACATCTGTGAGGGGGCTGCCAAGGATAGGGCCCTTTCAGTGGTCTTATTGCTTCGTGGAAGACTGGCTTTCTGAAAATAAATTTGGTAGGAAAAATCATATTTCTCATTGAACCGATCTCTGAAGAAGTTGTGTAATTATAATCTCTTATATTTTAAAATACCCTTATATAGTTTTAAGAGTGTTTTAGCAATCATATTGAAAAGAAAATCAGGCAGGTTTAATTATTGCTATTGTTATTATTCCCGTATTCCTGAGGGACAGCTGAGGTCCAGCGATGTGAGATGACTACACAAAGTCATATAGCTTTCCAGTGGTAGAATAATTCAGGTCTTCTGGCTCTTGGGCTAGTCCTCTTTGCTTTTCACTATTACCATATCATATCCCTAGTATTCAGGAACCTTAATTGAGTATCATAAGATAGATATTGTGCCTCCAATAGGAGGTGGTTCCCACACTCCTAAGTTTCAGGGAAGGAAGCAGGAGGCAACTCAACTTTTCACTGCAATGTTCTCTATTCTGTGATATGAGATGGCCTAAAATGTCACTGTCCATCCAGTGCAGAAATCTTTCCTATAGCAACTGTTACTGAAGCCATCCAGTCTCTGATGGAATGTTTCTAGTGATAAAGTGATTTGTTTCATTTGGGGATAATTCTCAGTTATTAGAGTGAATTAAAATGGGTCTCTCACGGCTTCAAATTGGTTATAGGATAGCCATCTGTATTTTCATTTCATATGCTTGCAGGTGTCAAAAATTTTTTTTGATTAGATGATTTAAAGTTTACTCTAACTCGAAAATTTTAACTAGAAACAATTCTTATATTAGAAATATATCATTTTATTTTTGCTAACTATTTCCACATAATAAGTCTTGACCCTCTAGCATATCATCATATGTCCTATACTCTCACGTTGGCTAATTTTATTTGTCAGCACCTTTAGTATTTTTCAAAATGTGCAATCGACAGATCTTCTCAATATATCTGCCTAGTGGAGAAATGCTTGAATGTTACGGTGAAGGGATGGGAACATGTTCAGAGCACCTATTTGGGAAATTATTACAAAGGGCTTCATTCTTTACAAGGTTTAGTTGAAACATCATTTGTGTGATAAAGGTAGAAATTAAAGTTGGTCCATAGATGTGGAGGACATGTAAAAAGAATGATAAGAAGTTGTGTTTTACCTCCAATAACAAACATTTAGTAGGCTGTATTGATCAAAAATAAAATGCATTATCCTAGTTGACAGAAAAAGATCAAAGTTGATAACTAGAAAAAAAGAAAATTGTATTAATAAGTTTAGGGGAAAAGCCCTTATAAACTGTATAATGATCATATAAGAAATTGACAAAATAAGATTTCAATATTAACCCTTCTTGGTACAATAAGAGTGGAACAAAAAAGACCTCAGTCGGAGCCCAACCAAATAATCTGAGGACCTGATTCATGATAAACTGTATGTGCCCCACTCTCTGTTACTCTCAGTGACCCCTCACATGCAAATAAGCAAAGCCATGTGCAAACATCAATAACATAACTCGGGTGAGTAAAACTCTTATTCTGGCTAACTCCGCATTGGGAGAAGGTCTGGAAAGAAATTTGAGAGACTTGAAAAGAACCATCAATATTGACAAACCTTTACCTAGACAGACAAAGAAAAATAGGGAGAACATAAAATAATACCCAAATCAGTAATTAAAGCGATGTCATTACCAATCCTACAAAAATTTAAAAGACAGTAAGGATATTTTATGAACAACCTTATACCAAAAATTAGACAACTTAGATGAAATAAACATCTAAGCAGGCATAAAGAAGCATTGCCAAAAGAAGAAAAAAGGAAGATCTGAGTTGACCTATAACAAGTAAGAACATGAATTAGTAGTTATATATCCTCCCACAAAGCAAAGACCAGGCTTAGAGGACTTCTCAGATTGAATTCTATCAAATATTTAAAGAAGAAAATAACATGAACATTTTACAAGCTCTGTCAGAAAAAACAGTGTAAGAGAACATGTTTAAATTCATGAATTGTTGAATAAAGCCAATTAGATTTTCAAATTTACATGGTTGAATTTTGTTTTTTAACAGAGCTTGGTGTCGATTTTAATGTCAAAACAAACTAAATTTCCTAGTGTAAGATTTCAAATATAAATTATGATATATAAAGTAATGAAATATTATCAATCCAATAAAAAATAATTCAGAATCTTATTTATTGATCTGGAAAGATGCTCATGGGTAATTGTTGCTTGACAAAAGCAGATAGAATAAATTGCATATACTACATAATATACCACTTGTACTTCTAAGTACAGAGAAATGTCTAAGGATATTCAAAGAGTTAACAATAATTATCACTGAGTTGTGGGACTGGGTATCATGTTTCATCTTTTTCTTTGAATTCTGGGGCAAGGGGTTATGATTTGAACTCTTTAAATGAGTATATATTGCTCTAAAAGTAACCCAAAGCAATGTACTTTAAAAGATAAAGATACAGATTTTGATTCCATGTGTCTCCTTTGGCTATATTAACTGGGTTTTTTGTTTGTTTGTTTTTGGAATACTCCATCTGGCCTTCCTCTCTCTCCCTACATGTGTAGTTTCTGGCAGTCCTGGCCTGGGATTCTTTGCCTTCATTTGTTAGTTCTGCATCTTGTCTTACTTTCTAGGTGAATGGAACCCTGAAGTTTTCTTATCCATCATTGCAGCTAATAAACATAAGGTTAGAGGACATTGTCTTAATTTCAAAGCACACCAGCTGTATGACAGGGAATCAAATTAGGCAGTTTACACTCCCTTCAGATAAATTTAAATTTTATATTCTTGACTGAGCTGCTCTCTGATTTAGTGGCACTGATTGCCTCTTTAAATGTATGAATGACAGGGGAGTAATCATGCTTCTCAGGAAACAAGGATTGACAGGCTACTCAGCAAGGAAAATGAGGTCTTAATGTGAATGTTAATTTTCAACACATTTCCATTGTGTATATGTTTAGGAATAAGATGTCAATGTTAAGAAACATTTTATTTTTTAATTAACTTTTAATTTTAGAGTAGTTTTAGATTAACAGAAAATTTGCAAAGAGAGTGCAGACTTCTCATCTACTCATACCTAGTTTCCCCTATTACTCACAACTTGTATCAGTATGGTGAATTTGTTACAATTAATGCACCAATATTTTTACATTATTATTAACTAAATTCCATATTTTATTCAGAGTTCCTTAGTTTTTAATTAATGTTCTTTTTCTGTGCAGGATCAACCTAGGATCCCGCATTACATTTAGTCATGTGCCCTGATGCTCCTCTTGGCTATAGCAGCTGTTCAGATGTTACTTTTCTTTTTAGGACTTTGAAAACTTTGAAGAGTACTGGTCAGGTATTTTGCAGAATGTTCCTCAGTTGAGGTTTGTCTGATGTTCTACTTATGATTAGCTTATGGATATGGGTTTGGGGAGGAAGCCACAGAGGTAAAATGCCACTCTCATTTTATCATATCAAGGATATATTCCATCAATATACCTTATTACTCTTGATGTTAATCATGATTACCTGGAGAAGTAGTGTTTGTTAAGTTTCCCCACTGTCAAAGTACATTTCCCCTCCTCTCTTTCCATGCTGTACTCTTTAGAAGGAAATCACTATGTACTGCCCACACTTAAGGAGAAGGGAGTTATGTTCTACCTTCTTGAGGGCAAAGTATCTACAAGAATTATTTGGAATCCTTCTGATGGGAGATTTGTCTCTTCTACCCACTAACTATTTATTCAATCATTCATTTATGTAAGTGTGGACTTATGAATGTTTATTTCATACTTTGGGTTAAAATTCAATGCTGTTTAATTTTGTGCTCAAATTGTTTGAACTTTGACCATTAGGACCTTTTTCAGTTGGCTCAGTGTCTCTTTGAAATGCCCCATCACGTGTGTTCCTTACTTTCTGGCACTGCAAAACGCTCTGGGCTCATCTTGTGCATTTCTTGCCCCAGCTCTAGAATCAGCCATTTCTCCAAGGTGTCCTTCTTTCAGTGGTGGCCATGGCATCAATTACACATAGGTAACCTCTTTAGGTATTGTCCAAAGCTCTTGGATGTTTTGTTTTCTTTTTTTCT
This sequence comes from Balaenoptera physalus, assembly GCF_965194825.1. NCBI lineage: Eukaryota > Metazoa > Chordata > Mammalia > Artiodactyla > Balaenopteridae > Balaenoptera > Balaenoptera physalus. Next base: position 43,185,051 of record NC_138893.1, read on the forward strand.
TTCCTCTTTGCATTTCAGATTGGTAAGTTTCTATCGATCTACCTTCAAACTCACTGATCCTTTCCTTGGCTGTGAATAGACTGATGATGGCCACTTCAGAGTGTGTTCTTTCTTACTTTTCGGCACAGCTTGTGATTTTTGTTGATATCTGAACATTTTTAATTGGGTAACACAATATGATGTAAATAGGCCTCTAATGTGAGGATTTACATTAATCTGGCTATGAGTTGGTTGTATTTAATACTCTTTGGAGCTGTAAGTGCCAGAGGCTTTACCTTCCTCTAGTGTCTTTGGTTTTATCTCCCCATTGAGTCTGTGGTTCCCTACGTACTCTAGTCAGAGAGAGAGTCCTTATCCTGCAGTTCTTTCAGCAATAGTCCACTGTTATTATACTTTAACTTTGCTGGTGTGATGGTATGGTACTGGGGAAGGGTACGGTCTATAGTCTCAGGTTAATTCTTAGCCTTTTAGTGGGCCCATCTCAGGGCTGTGACCTTCACAAAGGTTTCTATGCTGGTATTCAGTTGTATAGCTTCTTTCCCCCTCCTCCTCACTTGCTTCTCTGCCTGCAGTGTTCCCCATACTTATTTGAATGTATTTTTCTGGTTGACTAGGTTTTTTCCTCTCTTATATGAGATAAGAAGGCTGTAACAAACTGACATGAGGAAGGATTCCTTTTCCCCACCTGAGATTAGGTTTCAGAATTGCACTGTGGCAAAATCTTTTTTCCTGGACAGTAGGTTTTGTTATGGAGAAGGCTCTGCATGTATTGCATAATGGTCACACTTCCCTGTCTGCTGCCTGAGTCAAGACGGAATCTTTCTTGGATCCTCACCATGAGAACTCTGTGAGGTTCCTGGTGGAAGGGCCTATGACAGTGTGTGGACTCCCCGAAGACTGAATCCACCAGGAGTTCCTCATTCTCAAGTTAGTCCATGCTTAGGTTCCAGCATTTTGTCAAAATTACCATTTAAGTGTTCCTACCAGTTTATGGCTCCAGAAGCTTCTGCTCCAGATAAACAGATCCCAGAAGCTGTGTCTCTCCGGATTTTTAAGGGTGGCCGTTTGCCTTATGACTTCAGTATTTTGATGGAACTAAGAAAAGTGGTTGATTTTGTTTGTTCACCACCTGACAAGTATGGGAGTGACAACTTCCAAGCTCTTTACATGTCAGAGCTGAAGCCAGAAGCGAAACTCTTTATTTTTCAAAGTTAAGGGGAAGAGTTGAGATATTTAAATGTTGCTTTAGAAAGATCCTGAAGAATGACTAGGCACAGAAATGGTTTAAATTTTCTTTAATGGAGACAAGATGAGTAAAACCCAGAAATTTAGGGAAAAAAAGTTGGTTTTTTTTCTTTGTTTTTTTTGGTTCTAGTCTGGGATCACTAGATAAGTATCTTTCATCTGTATTCATTCCCCTCAACTCCTAACCCCCATACACCAAAATGTTAATGAGAATGACAAAAATTAATCTTAATTGTAGTCTTAGTATGCTCCAGGTAGTATGCTGTTTGCACTCATTATCTCACTTAATCCTCACAATATAAATTGCTATTTCACTTTTTTTTTTTAGATATTTTGCTGATGGTTACAGAAGTTTAATGATTTGCTCAATATCATTCAGCTAGGGAGTGGTTGACATTCTACTTTGAACCTGGATTCTCTGACTCCAAAACACAAATTCTTAACCACTGTATTATAATTATTATTTAATAGATCATAATAATGAAAGCTGTTTTAGAATTCTCTGGAATGACATAGATCCCTTTTAAGAGATGAGGATGAGATTGCATATGCCCATGAATTACTTTGAATCGACCATGGACTAGAATTTATGCTTTGGCTCTACATTTGGCCATTAAAAGTCTCTCCTAAACAGCCATCTTATCCAGTCTTGTATAGCAACTTTATCTTCAATTTCATAGAAAACTGATCTTCTAATTTGTCTTCCATGGCAATGGAAGGCAACTTGCCCATCCCTGTGTTTGGATTAGTACCAGAGTAGTGGGTCTGCCACAGGAAGTCTCTAATATTGGCAGATAATTAAAACTTAGAGAAGGGAGGTGTTGGGAAATAGAATTTCGCTGAATTTATGTGTTCTTCTGTAAAGCCTCCTGAGCCACAGAAACATAGCTACTATGAAATTAGAAAATGTTTGCTTTCACTTCTCCTATAAATATTTTCACATATATTAATGATTACATCTGTAGTTATTCATTTCAAACTTTCCTTATGTACCCAAAATCCAAAAGGTTTCATCCACATATAGGCACCTAGGTTATCTCTGAAGGTACAGGGTAGACTGGAGCGCTTTCTTCCTAGGTACTACATTTTAAGGAAGTATGAGGCCTGGGGACTTGGAGACATCTTTAGCTCACAAAATCCAAGACTTCTGTGTATGTCTGGCTCCTGGAGAGATTTTCTTTACATTCCAAAGGGTTAGAGTTAGCAATCAGGCCCATTACATTTCCAAGTAGACCCTTTCAGGAGGGGAGAGTTATAGCTTCCTCCCACTCCCCACCTTTGTAAGCAGAGGAAAATCATTTCTTCCTTATCTTTCTTCTGTGGAGTGTCTGGCCACTCATGTAGGAAAAATGTTCAGTGGCTCTCCTCTTGTCACCCCAGGGGGAAGGACTGGGGGAAGAAGTGGGAGAGGGAGAGGCAGCACACTTATTATTTACTGTGAAGTAATTAATAAAAAAAAATCTGTCTCCAATCCAGAACACCTTGTGTGTGCGTTCAGGGTAGAGTTAATGAAGATGAATATTAAAAACCTAACAGGAGGAAAGGAAGGTTGTTGTCACAGAATGGCAATGAAACTAAGGCAATTTTAATTGGATTAAGTTTCCTTCAGCTAAGCAGTGTGAGACCACCAAGACCTCTAAGGCTAGTTGAGGGGTCTAGTGCCCCATCCAGGGCTGATCTTGGCAAATACGGGGACAAACAATTGATCGAACAGTATTCCCACGCTCTCTTTCTACTGCGCCTCCTTCCTTTGTTCTATCTCCATCCTCCCCTCAACCCTCAGGATCCTGCTGCTTTCTCCCAGGAATTATCACCACTCTATGCCTTGAACTCTGCTGGATGCAATATAATCATTCCCTCTTCCCAGCTAAGTAAGGTTTAAGGGACTTCCCTAGATTACATAGCTAATGAAGGGCCAGCCCCAAGTTTCTGTTATTTTCTGCCTGATCATAAAGTCTGTGTTTTGTCCACATTGTATGCTCTCGTTTTTCATGACACTCTCACAATTAATATTTATTTTCAGAAGAGACATTGTCTCAGGTGTTTATACCCAATCATGAAATTGTAAAAGGAAAATCAAAATGGAGTCAGTATTGCTAAGAGAACTCTCTAAAATGGAGCTGGGAGGCCACGGAGGAAGTGTGACATGTACGTCTCAGCTCCAATAGAATTTGAACTTGAACCACTTACTGTCGTGACACAGGCATCCAGAAAGGACATCTGCACTATATTCCAGAATCTCAAGATACTTACTGGACCCTTCCCCTACATAACTCGTGGTAGGCTGTCCCATAAGGACAAATATTTCCTTTCCTGTGTTAGAGTCAATCATAGTTCTTACCAGGCAACTTTAATAAACTTGTGGCTTTTGCCTTTATAAGCCCTTGCCTCTTTCTCTTCCCTAGAACACACGTTTGGTTTTACCCGAATCTGTGTCTCCTGAATTGGAATTCTTAAGACCCCAAATAAAGCTATTTGTTCTTTGCATACTTGATACTGATTATTGTTTGACAAAATTCGGTAAATGTTTTCCTCTTCTTAAGGGTATTAATTTTAAGTCTTCTATCTCAAAGTTAAATGAAAGTTTCGACTCCTTGGTTTAGATATTTTAAACATTAGAGAAGGATGATTAGGTGCTTGGGCTCAGTAGGTCTTTTCCAGCTGTCTGAAGTGTCTTCACATAGGTAACTCCTTCTTTCATTTTATACAGTTTTATTAGGTTTGTTATAACAATCAAAGAGATAGGGAGGCTTGCAGTGGGCTTGTCTTTTTCCATAAAGAAGGATCTTTTACATATTTTGTCACCTATACAGGGTTGAAAAGCTTTGAGTCAATTGCAATGGCTATTTGTTTTTTTTATTCAAATAATACATTGACACCCAGAGTTGATTTTGCTCCAGATTTGAATAATCGCTTTCTTTTGCGCAAACCAAGGGTCTCCAAATAATCTTGCTCAGGTGGGTTCTAAAATTTTTCATTTGGATGAAAACTCTTAACCTTTCCTTAGAGGCAAAATTACAAATGACAAACATGACAAAAATTCCCAGTTTATCCAGGAAATTCCCAGTTTAATCTTTGTTTGACCCAGCATCCTGTCCTATTAGCATCCCCTTTCTCTATCAGAAGGGTTCCAGTTTGGCTGAATTGTATTACCAATCAACATATCTTTTTTCCGTGTTCTCCAGTAATTCCCCAAAGCCCCAAACAATCATGGTTTTACAATACATTCTAGGAAGAGATTTGGAGTCATAACAGAAAGTATCTCTTTTCCTGCTTGCTGTAGTTAGATTCTCCTGCCAACACAGACATTTTCATATACTCAGAAGCCTACTGAATATGATATTTGCCTTATTGCTTTATAATGCAGAGTGTGCTGATGGGGCCAGCAGAAATAAAATAAAAATAAAGCTCAGTTGCATATCTAAATGGATTCCTACTTCCAGGAATCATGGTAGCTAAACATTATGTGGCTATAAAGAGCAAAATGGTTGAAAACAACACACCAGACCATTCATGCTTTCCAGGTTGCTAACTGTGGCTGCCTCTCCCTGGAGTGGGAGCCCTCATTTCTCCCCACAAGAGCAGGGAGGCTCAAGCAATAATTTCAGCAACGAAGCAGGGTCTGCAAATGTTGTTTCTTAAGAAGACAGCATTGTGTTTAAGAGAAAGGGCTTTGAAATGACTCAGATCCAGGTTTGAATCTTGTGACTAGAAATAATTTCTAAATAATAATTTGCACCTCAGTTTCCTAATATCTATGAAGTAGACAATGACTCCTCTCTTCTAGAGTTGTTTTGAGATAGTGAACACAGAGTGTCAAATGTATCTGACAGCTAGTAGAAGCTTAATGAGCTCTTGAGTTTGGGACTGCAGCCCTCTGTTGCCGCTGTCCTTACTCCTTGCTTTTCATTTTCCTTTCTGGTTTTAGCCATGTCCGGGCTACCCATAGACTTTTTTGCTGTGTGTAGCTTCAAAGAATATGTGGAGCTCTTTGAAAAAGTCTGTGTTTATACACTGTGTACTAATGCAGCCTCTCTGCTTCTTTTTCATTTGGTGCCTCATTTTGAATGCTTAGCACAATTTATTGGGTATTTTCAACTTTCTTGATTTATGGGAGGGGGGTGTGTATGTATTTTCTATTCAGCAGTCATGCTTCAAATATTTGTCTCATGCAGAAAAGAACGGTAGTATTATATACCTACAGCCCTTTGGTTTGTTTGTTGTTTGCTTCTCATCTGAAAAATGCCTCAGACCTTCTCCTTATCCCCGTTTGTTTGGAATGCAAGCAAGCTTATATCTGTGATCATCACTATAACTACCAAACTGAGTTTTAGAACATTTTGTTACTGTTTTGGGAAGCACTGGGAGGCTGGATTTAGAAATCAGGGGCTCTCCTTGGGCAGGAATGGAGGCCCTATGAGTCTCTCTTTGGAACATAACTATATATCCAAGCATCCCTGTACCTGAAACTGTAGACAAATGGAGTGAGAGGTGTCTGAGGAAGGAGGCGGCGAAATGATGAACCCAGTCAGAGGGGTGACCCCTTTGGGTAAAGGTGCTAAATATTGATGGCTTGGGGGAAAGAATGGTACAGAAAAATTGAGATAAGAAAGAGCTCTCCGAATATCTTACCCCTCCCGACCCCCCCCCCAAAAGATGCCAAAAGGCAGAGAGAAATAGGTTAGTGAGAATGATTAGGAGAAAGTTGAAAATGTGGCAGGCTAGGGGATAGGTAATATATTGGAGTCTTGCTATAACGCAATCTAGTTCAGAGCAAAATTCAAGACAGAGTAAGTTTTTTTGTAAATCCAAAGGTGAGGGAATTAGCATACTAGTGTATGGAACATAGAATAGATTTGTGTTTATATTTCTATTTCTGGACTCAGAAAGATGAGAGTTGACATCCCAGCTCTGCTGCTTTCTGCTTGAGTAACTGTGTGGGCAAGTTAATCCTAATTAGTCTTGGTTTTCTCATCTGTGAAATGGGGATTCTAATAGTTTCTACTTCACAGGATTGTGATGGAAGGAGACAGTGCATGGAAGGCAATTGACACCCAAGTGCTTGAATTATAGAGAATCGTTAATTACTTGTAGTTATTATCATTTTAATGACCTTCTGTCCCAAATACTATGACAATGCTTTACATACATTAGCTTATTTAATACCCACCACATGAAAGTAGGTGTTATTGCTAACCCCCTCCATTTTATAGAAAGAAAGGTGGAAGACGTGAAGAAGTTCAATGATTTGTTCAAGACCAGATGCCCAGTAAACAGCAGAGCTGAACTGCATCTCTAGTCTGCATGCCTCCAAATCCTGTTTCTTTTTCCACCACATCATACGGTATTCAATACAAGATAGTTAAGTTTATAGTATACTGATAACTCCAATTATGACTGTTTTCTAAATAGAATATATCATCAATATAGGTAGAAAATTTAAATAATGCAAGAAAACAATACAGCACTGTAAGTGCTGGGCATATTTAAATGAAACAAGCTCTAATGACATCTCTTTATTATACATATTGCCATGCTAATGCACAAAGATACCCTCTTCAAAAGGTGTAATGTATTGAATATCCATTTCTTTTACAATTGCCCTTTCTCTTAAGACAGAGGAACTGTGAAAGGATCCTAAAAATTCTCTGCTTGTTCATGTTCTCTAGTAGACAGATGCTCATCTATATGACTCAGAACAGCCAGTATTCCTATCTCCGTAAACCATTAGGGATGAAGTTTCACTTAATTCTTATAAATGGTATTTACTTAATATACGAATCTATAATTGGTTTCTCAACATGAAGTACCTTAAAAGGAGTTTTCTTACATATCAATTCTTTTCATATTCACTCATTGTTTCAACAAATATTTAGTAAATGCATAATTCCTTTCAGTAACTGTTCTAAGTGCTGCAGACAGAACAGTGAATAAAAAATAAAACAAAACACACACAAAAACTCCTCTGCTCTCCTGTAGCTTATATTCCAGTGACAGGAGACAGATAATGAATGGTGGGGACACAATAAATATGTGCATTTTACAATGTGTTAGAAGATACCTGAAATGGGAAAAATAAAGTATAGGGATCAGCAGTGCTTTTTTGTGGGGGTGTCACGTTTATAATGGGTTGTTCAGGAAATGCCGTGTTAAGACGTGGCATTTAAGCCAAGACCTGAGGAAGACCAAGGAGTGAGCCATGAGGATGTCTGTGGGAGGAACATTATATTCAGAGGGAAGAGGTGGCAGCAGTGTGTGTTCCATCCAGCTTGGTTGGGACTGAATGAGCAAAGAGAAAATTAGTAAGAGCTGCAGTGAGAGATAACAGGTCAGATTGTGTAGGGCATTGTTGCTCATTTTAAAGACTTTAAGGACATTTTACTCTGAGAAACAGGGAGCCCATTGGAGATTTTGGAGCAGAGAAATGGCATGATTTGATTTACCCTTCAGAGAATCTTCTGAGCAACTGTGTTCACAGTGGACTTCATTATGCAGCTTTTTCTCACCTCATTGCTTTTCCCACATCTTTTCAGTATTTAGCTGAACCATTTAGATACAGAAAGTTCTTCTGAATTTTACAAGGACAGTCTTTTTGAAGAGACAATCTCTTCTCCATTATATATTCTTGCCTCCTTTGTTGAAGATTAATTGAGTGTAGGTGTGTTGGTTTATTTTGGGCCTCTCTATTCTATTCCATTGATCCGTATGTCTGTTTTTGTGCCACTACCATGCCGTTTTGATTACTGTAGCTTTGTAGTATTGTCTGAAGTCTGGGAGGGTTATGCCTCTAGCTTTGTTCTTTTCCCTCAAGATTGCTTTGGCAATTGTTGCTCTTTTATGGTTCCGTATAAATTTTAGGATTATTTGTTATAGAACATTTTAAATTAATGTATATTTTCTGTAAATATAATTTATTGTAAAAATTTTGCTCTTTCTTTTTGCTGACTTCTTAAGACTGGAGACTCATTTAATTTCCTCCCTCCTTCCCTCCCTCCCTTCCTCCCTCCCTCCCTTCCTTCCTTCCTTCTTCCCTCCCTTCCTTCCTTCCTTCTTCCCTCCCTTCCTTCCTTCCTTCCTTCCTTCTATAGATTTAAATGCCATTGGAGTTACTTTGATGAGATAAGAATTTCAAGATGTGATAATACAACCTGAGTGTGTAGTTTCCTTGGCTTCTGTGCAAGGAATAAACTTTCTGCACAAGCTATCTGCTCTCTCCTTCAAAAATGAGGTCTTCTCTTGCTCCCCACCCTGGAGAAGTCATTCCTATGTGTGAAACAATATTAGAGAAATAAAAATCAAGGTTACTTTGCAACCTTTCTTCCCTTTTTTTGGTGCCAGGTAAAGTTTCTATAATCTTATATTAAAATGAAGCTTTCAACATAACACTATCCTCCCTCCATCATTCTATCCCCATCTGCAATGCAGTTCTCTGACATTTATTTTCTAAACATTTGCTGACTCTGCTCTCCAAGACTTATAGAGGTGGGTGTAAGTGAAAAGATTTACATGGATATGGAAATGACTCTGAGAAGATTGTTGGCACTGAGGGTTTTTAAAATATTTCATCTCAAGTTAAGCTGATTTACTTAAGGTCTTTGGAGAGTCTGCTTGGTTCTATTATAATGGCAATCTTAGACTTATTAGAATAAGTTGAATAGAGTGATGCATTATATAATGACTTGAAATGCCATGAAGATAAACAGCTTTTAAAGAAAAGAACAAAGTTGTTTAAAATTATTCTTAAGCTTTGGGATCGGGGTAAGAGTATAATTGCCGTCCACATGTAAATACAATTTTTAATTGGAGTAGCATGGACAAAATTAAGGTCACAATTATAATGAATACTCACTGCTAGGAAGATAAGAGATAATTGTTTATGTTTTTGTATCAGCCCTGCTATTGGACATCTGTCTAAAGAGGCCAACCCAATAAAATTCTCTTATTTGACATTGTGTGTGTGTGTGTGTGTGTGTGTGTGCGCACGTGTCTTAGCATATGCTTTAGGTGGACTGATCCCTGATTATTATGGCAACCTCTCAAGACTACTGATATCCCAGCTATTGTAGACACACACACACACTATCTGAGACTTCTTTTTCTTTGTCCCTCTTGAGACTGATTAATCATTTCTAGCATGAAATGCCTGGGTTTGCAAGCACTGAGATAATGGTAGTATCTGATTTTACTGTCACTGTCTAACACCTACTCTGCTTTACTAAGTCCCCAATTATGTGATGGTGTTCAACATTTTCATGAGGGACTTCAACTGACACAGTGTTACTGATCTTACCTGATTCCAATCTTTTAATGAAAAAGGAAGAAACCTTTTGATAACACCAGCATCAAAGTCTCAGAATTTTGGAGAAGATAGTGAACTTTTAGAAAACAGACTTCAAAATACCAATTTTATGTTCGGAATCATTAAAGATTATTGTGTTTCTGTTTGTGCATGTATGTGGGTTCATCTTCAAGCCTTCAGTGAAAGTGAGACCGGGTATTTTCTTCTGATGTATCAAATGATTTGAAAACCCTTCCAGTAAATGACATAAAACAATATAATGAAATAATTTAGTACATTGAGGTCTTTTCCTCCCTTTGCTTTAAACTATCTGGTTTACTTCTCCATTGAGCATGGATTCCACACTTGAAAAGCAATAATAGAGTAGAGTTTAAGGGTGAAGACCCTGGGGCCAAGTGACCTGGGTTCAAATCTCAGTTCTGTCCTTCAGTTGCTCTATGACACTGAATAAGTCAGTTATTTCTCTGTGCTTTTGTTTATTTAGCTGTAAAAAATGGATAATAATCTTATTTCCCCCATAATGTTGTTTTGAAGGCAAAATGAGTTAATATACAAAAAGAGTTTAGAACAGTGCCTGGCACAGGATGAGTACCCTATAAGTGGTGTTAGCTATTATTGTTATTATTCTGCCATAACCATCTGCAGTAAATATGTGTTGTTTATGACAGCCAAGCATCCCTTTTTCTTCACTTTGGGAAAATCTCTTTAATTTTCTTTGGGAACCATGCCTTCTGCATAGTGTCTGGTCTGGCTTGGACTCTTGCGCATGGTGGCAATACCACCGTTAGAGTCAAGTAAGAGGGATCTATGCCTCAGGAGCCCCCAAACTTTAGATCCTCTATGGTGCCTAGGATCAGTGAACATGGCAATACAATTCAGACAAGGTCTGAACCAATGTGTGATTCATAAAAGAAAAATTTGATAAACTGTACTCCATCAAAATTTAAAATGTTAATTATGCAAAAGATTGTATGAAGAGATGAAAAGATAGTCTACAGACTAGGAGAAATATTTGAAAACCATATATCTTAAAATAGACTTTAACCAGAATATATAAATGACTTTCAAAAATCAAAAATTAAAAAACAAACTTAAAATAAGGACTAGTGTCATGAACACATACCTCCACAAAGAGGATATAAAGAAGACAAATAAGCACATGAAAAGGTGTTTAAAGTCATTAGCCATTTAAAATTAAAATCATGATGAGATACTACTATACATCTAATAGAAAGGCTAAAACAAAACATTCAATACCAACAACTAACAAGGAATGTATAGCAACTGGAACTCTTCATAGATTGCTGGTGGGAATGGAAACTGGTACTCCGAAAAACTGCCACTCCGAAAAATGGTTTGGCATTGTTTTGTAAAGTTAACCGTACTTCAGGGCTCAGCAATCCTGCTTTTGGGAATGTATCTTAGAAAAATGAAAATATATGTTCACAGAAAAATCTCTACATGGATATTTATAACCGCTCTATTAGTAATAGATCTGAACTGAAAACAAACCCAATGTCCTATAACAGAAAAACAAACCAAATGTCCTATAGTAGGTACATGGACATCCACACAATGGAACACTCAACAATATACCAAAACAGAATTGTGATACACACAACTCGTATGAGTCTCAAAGACATTGTAGTGAGTGAAAGAACCTGGTATCCAAAGGTTACTGCTGATTGATTACACTTACATAACATTCAAAAATGATGAAGCTGTAGATCTGGAGAATATAGCAGTTATTTCTAGTGGTTATGACTGAGAAAACAGCATGAATATAAAGGGATAATACAATAATTTTTTGGAGTAAATGAACTTTCTATGCAATGATTATTGTGGTTTTTACATGGACCTATAAACATATGTTAAAATTCACAGAACTGTATGGTGCCAAGTCAATTTTCTTGTATAAATTTAAAAAATAAAATAAAGACATTGTTAAGCAAATAAAAAGATAAGATATAAACTGAGAGAAAATATTTTCAAAACACATGTCTATTAAAGGTCATGTGTCTAGAATATATTAAAACTTCTCAAAAATTTATAATATGAAATATTCAAACCAATTTAAAAATAAGATGGAACAATGTTTCCACAAAGAATACAAATATGCACATGAAAAGGTTCTCAGCATCATTCATGATTAAGAAATTTCTATTTGAATGGCTTTTAAAAAAAGCTCACAGTGCTACGTACTTGTGACTATGCAGAGTTTAGACAACTCATACATTGCTGGTGGGAATATAAAATGTGTTAGTCACTCTGGAAAATAGGTTTATAGAATATATATATATAAAGTTAAGTAGCACTAACCAATATGACCCAGTAATTCCATTCCTAGGTTTTTTATCTGAAAAATAAAAACTTATGTTCACACTGGCTGACAGGGTCTTGGTGCTCTGGCTGGTGTCAGGCCCGAGCCTCTTAGGTGGGAGAGCCAAGTTCAGGACATTGGTCCACTAGAGACCTCCTGGCTCCATGTAATATCAAATGGCAAAAGCTCTCCCAGAGATCTCAATGTCAATGCTAAGACCCAGCTCCACTTAACAACCAGCAAGCTACAGTGCTGGACACCCCATGCCACACAACTACCAAGGCAGGAACACAACCCAACCCATTAGCAAAGAGGCTGCCTAAAATCATAATAAGTTCATAGACAGCCCAAAACACACCACCAGAAATGGTCCTGCCCACCAGAAAGACAAGATCCAGCCTCATCCACCAGAACACAGGCACCAGTCCCCTCCACCAGGAAGCCTACACACCCACTGAACCAACCTTACCCACTGGAGGCAGACACCAAAAACAATGGGAAATACGAACCTGCAGCCTGAGAAAAGGAGACCCCAAACACAGCAAGTTAAGGAAAATGAGAAGACAGAGAAATACGCAGCAGATGAAGGAGCCAAGTAAAAACCCACCAGACCAAAAAAAATGAAGAGGAAATAGGCAGTCTACCTGAAAAAGAATTCAGAGTAATGAGAGTAAAGATGATCCAAAATCTTGGAAACAAAATGGAGAAAATAAAAGAAACGTTTAACAAGGACCTAGAAGAATTAAGAGCAAATAAACAATGATGAACAACACAGTAAATGAAATTAAAAATACTGTAGAAGGAATCAGTAGCAGAATAACTGAGGCAGAAGAATGGATAAGTGACCTGGAAGATAAAATCGTGGAAATAACTGCCACAGAGCAGAATAAAGAAAAAAGAATGAAAAGAATTGAGGACAGTCTCAGAGACCTCTGGGACAACATTAAACGCACCAACATTCGAATTATAGAGGTCCCAGAAAAGAAGAGATAAAGAAAGGGACTGAGAAAATATTTAAAGAGATTACAGTTGAAAATTTCCCTAATATGGGAAAGGAAATAGTTAGTCAAGTCCAGGAAGCACAGAGAGTCCCTTACAGGATAAATCCAAGGAGAAACATGCCAAGACACATATTAACCAAACTATCAAAAATTAAATATAAAGAAAAAATATTAAAAGCAGCAAGGGAAAAGCAACAAATAACATACAATGGAATCCCTATAAGGTTAACAGCTGATTTCTCAGCAGAAACTCTGCAAGCCAGAAGGGTGTGGCAGGACATATTTAAAGTGATGAAACGGAAAAACCTACAACCAAGATTACTCTACCCAGCAAGGATCTCATTCAGATCCGACGGAGAAATGAAAAGCTTTACAGACAAGCAAAAGCTAAGAGAATTCAGCACCGCCAAACCAGCTTTACAACAAATGCTAAAGGAACTTCTCTAGGCAGAAACACAAGAGAAGGAAAAGACCTACTATAACAAACCCAGAACAATTAAGAACATGGTAGTAGGAACATACATATAGATAATTACCTTAAATGTAAATGGATTAAATGCTCCAACCAAAAGACATAGACTGGCTGAATGGATACAAAAACAAGACCCATATATATGCTGTCTACAAGAGACCCACTTCAGACCTAGGGACACATACAGACAGAAAGTGAAGGGACGGAAAAAGATACTCCATGCAAATGGAAATCAAAAGAAAGCTGGAGTAGCAATTCTCATATCAGACAAAACAGACTTTAAAATAAAGACTATTACAAGAGACAAAGAAGGACACTACATAATGATCAAGGGATCGATCCAAGAAGAAGATATAACAATTGTAAATATTTATGCACCCAACATAGGAGCACCTCAATACACAAGGCAAATGCTAACAGCCGTAAAAGGGGAAATCAACAGTAACACAATCATAGTAGGGGACTTTAACACCCCACTTTCACCAATGGACAGATCATCCAAAATGAAAATAAATAAGGAAACACAAGCTTTAAATGATACATTAAATAAGATGGACCTAATTGATATTTATAGGACATTCCATCCCACAACAACAGAATACACTTTCTTCTCAAGTGCTCATGGAACATTCTCCAGGACAGATCATATCTTGGGTCACAAATCAAGCCTTGCTAAATTTAACAAAATTGAAATCATGTCAAGTATATTTTCCAACCACAACGCTATGAGACTAGATATCAATTACAGGAAAAAAACTGTAAAAAATACAAACACATGGAAGCTAAAAATATACACTACTAAATAACCAAGAGATCACTGAAGAAATCAAAGAGGATATCAAAAAATACCTAAAACAAATAACAATGAAAACATGACGAACCAAAACCTATGGGATGCAGCAAAAGCAGTTCTAAGAGGGAAGTTTATAGCAATACAATCCTACCTCAAAAACAAGAAACATCTCAAATAAACAACCTAATCTTACACCTAAAGCAATTAGAGAAAGAAGATTAAAAAAACCCCAAAGTTAGCAGAAGGAAAGTAATCATAAAGATCACATCAGAAATAAATGATAAAGAAATGAAGGAAACAATAACAAAGATCAATAAAACTAAAAGCTGGTTCTTTGAGAAGCTAAAACAAATTGATAAACCATTAGCTAGACTCTTCAAGAAAAAAAGGGAGAAGACTCAAATCAATAGAATTAGAAATGAAAAAGAAGTAACAACTAACACTGCAGAAATACAAAGGATCATGAGAGATTACTACAAGCAAGTGTATACCAATAAAATGGACAACCTGGAAGAAATGGGCAAATTCTGAGAAAAGCACAACTTTCTGAGAGTGAACCAGGAAGAAATAGAAAATATAAACAGACCAATCACAAGCACTGAAATTGAGACTGTGATTAAAAATCTTCCAACAAACAAACGTCCAGGACCAGATGGCTTCACAGGTGAATTCTATCAAACATTTAGCGAAGAACTAACACCTATCCTTCTCAAACTCTTCCAAAATATAGCAGAGGGAGGAACACTCCCAACTCACTCTATAAGGCCACCATCACCCTGATAAGCAAAACCAGACCAAGGTGTCACCAAAAAAGAAACCTACAGGCCAATATCACTGGTGAACATAGATGCAAAAATCCTCAACAAAACACTAGCAAACAGAATCCAACAGCACATTAAAAGGATCATACACCATGATCAAGTAGGGTTTATCCCAGGAATGCAAGGATTCTTCAGTATATGCAAATCAATCAATATGATACACCATATTAACAAGCTGAAGGATAAAAACCATATGATCATCTCAGTAGATGCAGAAAAAGCTTTTGACAAAATTCAACACCCATTTATGATAAACACCCTCCAGAAAGTAGGCATAGAGGGGACTTACCTCAACATAATAAAGGCGATATATGACAAACCCACAGCCAACATCCTCCTCAATGGTGAAAAACTGAAACCATTTCCACTAAGATCAGGAACAAGACAAGGTTGCCCACTCTCACCACTCTTATTCAACATAGTTTTGGAATTTTAAGCTACAGCAAGGAGAGAGGAGAAAGAAAAGGAATCCAGATCGGAGAAGAAAAAGTAAAACTGTCTCTATTTGTAGAGGACATGATACTATACAGTGAGAATCCTAAAGATGCTACCAGAAAACTACTAGAGCTAATAAATGAATTCGGTAAAGTAGCAGGATACAAAATTAATGCACAGAAATCTCTTGCATTCCTATACACTAATGATGAAAAATGTGAAAGAGAAATTAAGGAAAAACACCCATTTACCATTGTAACAAAAAGAGTAAAATACCTAGGAATTAACCTACCTACGAAGACAAAAGACCTGTATGTAGAAAACTATAAGACACTGATGAAAGAAATTAAAGATGATATAAACAGATGGAGAGACATACCATGTTCCTGGATTGGAAGAATCAACATTGTGAGAATGACTATACTACCCAAAGCAATCTACAGATTCAATGCAATCCCTATCAAACTACCAATGGAATTTTTCTCAGAACTAGAACAAAAAAATTTCACAATTTCTATGGAAACACAAAAGACTTCGAATAGCGAAAGCAATCTTGAGAAAGAAAAATGGAGCTGGAGGAATCAGGCTCTGTGACTTCAGACTATACTACAAACCTACAGTAATCAAGACAGTATGGTACTGGCACAAAAATAGAAATATAGATCAATGGAACAGGATAGAAAGCCCAGAGATAAACCGACATACATATGGTCACCTTATCTTTGATAAAGGAGTCAAGAATATACAATGGAGAAAAGATATCCTCTTCAATAAATGGTGCTGGGAAAACTGGACAGCTACATGTAAAAGAATGAAATTAGAACACTCCCTAACACCATACACAAAAATAAACCCAAAATTGATTAAAGATCTAAATGTAAGGCCAGACACTCTAAAACTCTTAGAGGAAAACATAGGCAGAACACTCTATGACATAAATCACAGCAAGATCTTTTTTGACCCACCTCCTAGAGAAAGGGAAATAAAAACAAAAATAAACAAATGGGACCTAATGAAATTTGAAGCTTTTGCACAGCAAAGGAAACCATAAACAAGATGAAAAGACAACCCTCAGAATGGGAGAAAATATTTGCAAATGAAGCAACTGACAAAGGATTCATCTCCAAAATATACAAGCAGCTCATGCAGCTTCATATCAAAAAAACAAACAACCCAATCCAAAAATGAGCAGAAGAGCTAAACAGATATTTTTCCAAAGACGATATACAGATCGCCAACAAAGTCGTGAAAGGATGCTCAACATCACTAATCATAAGAGAAATGCAAATCAAAACTACAATGAGATATCACCTCACGCTGGTCAAAATGGCCATCATCGATAAATCTACAAACAATAAATGCTGGAGAGGGTGTGGAGAAAAGCGAACCCTCTTGCACTGTTGGTGGGAATGTAAATTGATACAGCCACTATGGAGAACAGTATGGAGGTTCCTTAAAAAAGTAAAAATAGAACTACCATACGACCCAGCAATCCCACTACTGGGCATATACCCTGAGAAAACCGCAATTCTAAAAGAGTCATGTACCACAATGTTCATTGCAGCTCTAATTACAATAGCCAGGACATGGAAGCAGCCTAAGTGTCCATCGACAGATGAATGGATAGAGAAGTTGTAGCACATATATACAATGGAATATTACTCAGCCATAAAAAGAAACGAAATTGAGTTATTTGTAGTGAGGTGGATGGAGTTAGAGTCTGTCATACAGAGTGAAGTAAGTCAGAAAGAGAAAAACAAATACCGTATGCTAACACATATATATGGAATCTAAAAAAAAAAATAAAATGTTTCTGAAGAACCTAGGGGCAGAAAGGAATAAAGACGCAGACGTAGAGAATGGATTCTTGAGGACATGGGGAGGGGGGAAGGGTTAGATGGGACGAAGTGTGAGAGTGGCATGGACATATATACCCTACCAAATGTAAAATAGATAGCTAGTGGGAAGCAACCACATAGCACAGGGAGATCAGCTCGTGCTTTGTGTCCACCTAGAGGGGTGAGATAGGGAGGGTGGGAGGGAGACGCAAGAGGGAGGAGATATGGGGGTATATGTATACGTATAACTGATTCACTTTGTTATAAAGCAGAAACTAACACACCATTGTAAAGCAATTATACTCCAATAAAGATGTAAAAAAAAATTTATAGATGGAGAAACTAAAAAAAAAAAAAAAAGAACTTATGTTCACATGAACACCTGGGCATCAATGTTTATTTCAGCTATGTCAATAACCAGCCACAATTTCAACTTGTGAATGGATAAATGAGCTGAGGCACACCCTTGCAATTGGATACTGTTCGGCAATAAGAAGCATGCTACTTATACAAATAATGATATGGTTAAGTCTCAAATGTATTATGCTAAATTGCAAAAGCCAGATTCAAAGGGCTACTACATTCTGTATGATTGCATTTATATGACATTCTGGAAAAAGCAAACATACAGGAAGAAAAACCTACCAGTGCTTGCCAGGGACTAGGGTGTGAGGGGAATGTTTGATTATAAAAGAGAAAAGGGAACTTGACAGTGTGATGTAAAGCTCTGTACTGTGACTGTACTGATGGTTATACAGCGATACGCATTCATTAAGGCTTATAGAACTGTACACTGAAAGGGATGCATTTTCTAGATTTAAATGGTATCTTAATAATCTGAGTTAAAATATAAGGTTCCAGAGGTGGTAGGATATTCACAATTGATGAAACTGGGCAATGGGCATTTGAGGGCTTGTTACAGGATCGTCTTTATTTTGCATACATTTGAAAAGTAAAAAGCAAACAAAAATCAAGAAGGCTAACACCTATTGCTGGCAGGAATCTGAGTAAAAGGATGCTCCTAAACTGCTGATGAACATGTAAATTGTCACAGATTTTTTTTAAAGCAATCTTGTAACAGCTGTTAGAACTTGAAACTACATAAACCCTTTCTCCCAGAAGACCC
This sequence comes from Balaenoptera physalus, assembly GCF_965194825.1. Taxonomy (NCBI): domain Eukaryota; kingdom Metazoa; phylum Chordata; class Mammalia; order Artiodactyla; family Balaenopteridae; genus Balaenoptera; species Balaenoptera physalus. The sequence continues at coordinate 43,203,401 of NC_138893.1, forward strand.
ACCATCTGAATCTCTCTCACAAAAATAAGAGGTCCAGGTTTTTAAAGGTATATGTACACGGATGTTTATTATAGCATTGCACTTAGTGGCAGGCAACTGAACACAGTGAGTGTGCACTCTAAATGGAGCGCTCCCAAAACACTCCCTTGTAATATCCCTTTATAGTTACCCACTTGTCCCAATGGCACAGCAACTTACGTAATTACAGAACAGCTGCACTTTGGAATATTATGCAGATAATAAAAAATAATGAATCAGAGTATTAGTTTACAAATCTAATAAATGACAAAGTCGTGTTTCAAACCTTACTCTGCCTGACTCCAGTGTCTGTATACTTAACCTCTATGTGCTACTACATTTTTTAATTTTCCCATATTTTTCCCTGGTATGTTCTTCCTGGCCTTCACTTTATCTCATTTAGGTGGTAAGGAGCTGAGTTTAGGGTTTGGGGCTAGAATAAAGGGCGGTTGGGGTAGCTGAGCTTCTTCTTGGAAGCGGCAGTCCTCACTGCTCATCTGGGCAATGCCAGCTCACAGGCACACTGCAGTGAGATTCGAGAACAAAGCTGCAGATGTTGCTCTGTACCCACCTTTGTCCCCCTATGCTCCTGGGGACGTTGTGACCATGGACCCAGCTGCTTAGAGTTCCTGGTGCTCAGCCATCTCTCCCTTTCTCCTTGTATTCTGTGACATGAGAAACCACTGGCTTTATTATAGAGGATGGAGATACATGCTCTGGGGACTGCAGTTTGTGGGACCAAGTCCAGTATGGGGGGGTCGTGTTCTTGCCTTAGGAGAGGTTTGTAGTGGTGACCCGTTCAACTGCAGTCTCATGATTCCATTTCTATGATGTAGAAAACTAATCCATGTTGTTGGAAGCCAAGATACTGGTAACTCTTCTAGGCTAACACTCTGCAAGGGCATGAGGGTGGCTTTTGGGGAGCAGATAATGGTTTTTTTCTTGATATTGGGGTTGGCGGCATAAATGTGTTCAGTTTGTAAAAATTCATCAAACTGTACACTATGATTTCAGCCTTTTACTTAGGTATATGTTATACTTCAACAAAAGGTTGAAAATAAATGAAAAACAACATACGATGTTAAACAAGGTAATAAATAATAGTTAGTATATAACTGACCACAGAATATCAATGGCTTCATATAATAACATTTTATTTCTTACTCATGTTTCTGAGACTGTTGCTGTCAGGGAATACTTCCGAGTAGCTCTTCTCTAAGTCTTGACTTAAGAATCCAGTCTCCTTCATCTTTGGACACGGATATCCTCAGTGTATGGGTCTCTGTGGAAAAAGGAACAATACAGGAAAATCATGAATGAGTAGATTTTTAGGGGTCAGGCTTGGGAATGGTGAATATCACTTTCTCTCACATTCTATTGATAAAAGTTATCAAATGGCTTCATCTAGAGGCAAGAAAATTGTCTTCCATTTTTTTCTGTTAGGGAAATAATACAGTTTGATAAACATATAACATTATTTTGTCTTGTGTCGACTCTAAAAAATATAATGCAATCCATTGGGAGGAAGCAAGGTTAAAATTTGAAACGTGAATGAACAATGAATAACTAAATCATTTGAGAAGGCTTCATGGAGAAGGGAGAACTTCACTTGTGCCCTGATGGATGAGGGTGATTGGAATAGGTGAAGGGATAAGGGGAGGCTTGGTCCTGGAAACCCTTTACTCAATATAGATATACCTACCCAAAGAGCAGCACAGCAGCATCACTACTATGTAGAAATTGATACATGTATCCCCATTTTCCAGAGGACCATTTGGAATTAAAATTAAATTTAAAATTCCGGAGTTGAAAGTTGGGGTTGCCTCTACAGTACCTAGGTGCCAGCTTAATCAACTTTTCTTTTCCCATCAGGAATGAAATCATCTTCTGTATGACTTTGTTCAGACAAGCAGGTTTACTGATCTGGTTTAAGAGCGTTTTGTTATTATCTCCCTCCACTCAAGACATTTTCTGACAACTTCAGCTTGTTTTGTGTTCTTTCACTCTATTTTGAGTCTTTTTTCTCTATATTACATATATTAAAGTCTTGCCTTCTCTGCTAGACTATCCCCTTTGAAAATAGTTTTGTCCTGAGGCACTAAGCACAGAGTGGAGGACATAATAGTTGTAAAAGTCTAAGACATTTTGGTTCCTTGATTCATTGGGTCTTGGAAAATAACTGGCATTATAGGGTTTTATTTCTTAATTTCTCTTTCCAGATTTTATACAAGAACAACAAAACACCAGTATCATGAATTTAAATCTTCTTATTGTTTTCCTCTTTGCAGCTAGTCAGTGAGGGAGCAAGGTGCTAGGTTGCAATGTTTACCATCAGGAAGCTACACTGGTTCCTCATCTTGTGAGGTGAGGTGCAGAGCTGAATTTTATGAAATGATGGATGCCTCACACCCTGCCTGTTTCACACAGCCCCAAATAATCCACAGTGTGCTGCATATTTTGTGCTCTGATGCATTATTCATTTAATGCTCTCCCACATTTACTAGTTGGAGCCATGTGCCTGTATGTCCACTCAAGATTGGCTTCAAGGGGCTTCCCTGGTGGTGCAGTGGTTGAGAATCCGCCTGCCAATGCAGGGAACACGGGTTCGAGCCCTGGTCCGGGAAGATCCTACATGCCACGGAGCAGCTAAGCCCGTGCGCCACAACTACTGACCCCACGTGCCACAACTACTGAAGCCTGCACACCTAGAGCCCGTGGTCCACAACGAGAGAAGCCACCACAATGAGAAGCCTGTGCACCACAACAAAGAGTAGCCACCACTCGCTTCAACTGGAGAAAGCCCATGCGTAGCAACAAAGACCCAACGCAGCCAAAAGTAAATAAATTAATTAATTAATTTAAAAAAAAGATTGGCTTCAAGTTCTAGTGCTATCACTTTCAAGACTTAAGGCAATTTGGTGCAAGTGTGATTATATCCTGGGATCTCCTTTGCCGAGTTGGAATCTTGGATGAACAAAGAAATAGCAATAAAATGTCACATAAAATCCAATACATATCCAATTGGTGTATTTCCAAAAAGCATCTCTCAACAAAGAATCTTTAGTCTATGTTTAATTGGCATCTTAGGTTAATTATTGATTCTCTTAAATAGCTAACTAAATGAGAGAAAAACAGACCAAACTAATTTTTGCTTTCTAGGGTGAAACGTAATCTCTCTACAGATGTGAGTAATTTGGTTTTCATTCCCATTATCTTCAAATTATTGCATCATGAGGCATCTTGGCAACAACAATAACAAACTCGGAAGGGCAATGTTTTCCTTGCTGAATCATCCCAGTTCTTCACTGGAGTACTTGGCTTAAATGCTGGGGCCAGGTTTCGAGAATCTATTGTATTTGTCAGGGACTTCCATAATTAAGCATAACATTCATAATTAAAGGTCAGGCCCTTCTATGATTAGGACCAAGGACAGAAAACCCAAGGAAGGGTTTTAAGACATTCTTGACTTTCCAAACAAAAAAAGATGGGTTGTTGTCCCAACCCTCACAGGTAGGACTAATGACAAGCCTGACAAGTCTTGTGGGATCCTTGAAAATTCAAGCCTTCTGTTTCTAGTTTGCTCAGTACTGGAAATGCCCAGGAAAATTTTCCCCTATAAACACACTGATCTTCTCATACCTTCTTACTTGAATCAGAAAATAATGACAGCTAAGACACTTGAAATCATGCCTCAGATGTTCTACAGGTACCCAAGACCTTCAGCAGTTGTGAGCCTTGGATGTTCTGCTTTGCAATTTCTCAACTGCTGCCCTTTAAGAAAGGCGGATCATCCCAGCATTGTTGATGCCAGGAGTCACTGTTACTTTTGCCTTCTGGCAGGACTTTCAAACTGATGGAGATAATCCCATTAATTTCAGATTGTGGATAACTGACAATATCCATTAGTTTTGGATCCACAGCCTTCTCTGGATCAGCCCAGCATTGACTGAAGAATGAACTGGCTGACTCCAAAGTCAAGGTCAAGAGGAACACAGATGTGAGCATTAGACTGATGTGGAACAGGAGGATAACATGAAGGAGGAGGGGAGCTAAAATATTACCTGAGGTTGAAAAATTGAGTTGGAGAATTAAATGTTTTAGGGCCAGGAAAAAAACAAGACAGTCGGGAATTTAAGCATTAAGGAAATGTCAAAATATCGAGATTTATCAAAGAATGTTCTGTCTCCAGCAACAGTGAGGACCATGGGGACGATGGTGATGATAATTAATTGATTATTGAGTGGTTATCACACAGAAGTCTTCATATTTGTCTTTCTCTCTCTGATTTATTTCACTTAGCATAATGCCTTCAAAGCCCATCCGTGTTGTTGAAAATGGAAGGATTTTTTTCTTTCTCATGGCTGAGAAATATTCCATTGTATGTATATAACATATCTTCTTTATCAGCTCATCCACTGATGGACACTTAGGTTATTTCCATACCTTGGCTATTGTAAATAATGCTGCAATGAACATGGGAGTGCAGATATCTCTTTGAGATCCTGTTTTCATCTTTTTAAATATATGTATCCAGAAGTGGGATTCCTGGATCATATGGTAGTTCTATTTTACAGTTTCTGAGGAACCTCAAACAATTTTTATACTGTTTTCCATAGTGGCTATACCAGTTTACATTCCCACCAACAGTTCCCTTTTCATCACATCCTCACCAACACTTGTTATCTCTTATCATTTTGACAACAGACATCTGACAGGTGTGAGGTGGTATGTCATTGTGGTTTTGATTTGCATTTCTCTGATGATTAGTAATGCTGAGCACTTTTTTAAAAACCTGACCATTTGTATGTCTTCTTCGGAAAAAAGTCTATTCAATTCCTCTACCCATTTTTAAATTGGATTGTTTGTTTTCTTGCTACTGAATTGTATATGTGCATTACATATTTTAGATATTAATCCCTTACCAGATATATGACTTGCAAATATTTTCTCCCGTTCCAGCCTTTTCATTCTGTTGATGGTTTCCTTTGCTGTGCAGGAGCTTTTTGATCTGACTAGTCCAATTTCTTTATTTTAGCTTTTGTTATTTTTGCTTTTGGAGTCAGAACCAAAAAAAAAAAAAAAAAAAATCATTGCCAAGACCAATGTCAAAGAACTTATTCTCTATGTCTCCTTCTAGTTTTATAGTTTCAGGTTTTACATTTGAAGTTGATGTGTATGCTGTAACATAGGGTCCAGTTTAATTCTTTTGCATGAGGCTGTTCAGTTTTCCCAACACCATTTATTGAAGAGACTGTTCTTTCCCCATTGTCTATTTTTGACTCCTTTGTCATAAATTAATTGACCATATATGCATGGGTTTATTTCTAGGCTCTCTATTCCATTCCATTGATCTATGTGTCTGGTTTTATGCCAATACCATACAGTTTTGATTATTACAACTTTGTAATATAGTTTGAAATCTGGACGTTTGTTGACTCCAGGTTTGTTCTTCTTTCTCAGGATTGTGCCTATTTGGGGTCTTTTGTGGCTCCATATAAATTTTAGGATTGATTTTTTTCTGTTTATGTGAAAAATGTCATTGTAATTTTAAAAGGAATTGCATTGAATCTGTACATGGCTTTGGGTAGTATGGACATTTTACCAATATTAATTCTTCCAATCCATGAGCATGAAATATCTTTCCATTTATTTGTGTCTTCTTCAATTTCTTTCATCGCTCTCTTGTAGTTTTCAGTATACAGATGTTTCACCTCCTTGGTTAAATTTATTCCTTGGTATTTTATTCTTTTTGATGCAATTGAAATCATTTCCTACTTTTCTATCCATGTGGCTCTAATGGTGTTATCTCCATTTCAGCAAGCTGGGTACCACATAATCTAGACTTGGACAAAGTGCCATATTAACATGGAAAAAATAACTGACAGAGGTATGAGCGCAGGACCCCATCAAACCAATCAGAGATGATGATGTTCAATTCTAGAATTTTTTTCTGCATTATTAATGTCCTGATGATTTTGGGTTCTTCCCTTGATGTTTCTGGTAGCAAAGTATATGCTCATAGTCAGAATGTTCTCTGTGAGTCAGTCTGTAGATTACCCTGCACTTATTTGTTTGTCTTGTGTATTTTATAATAGTCTTTGGCCAAGGGAATGCAACCTGACATGGCACTGTTCATTTCAGTAGTAAGCAGATCAGTAAAGAGTAAATGTCACTAAGAAAAAAAAATAGTAAGCATCACTAAGAAATAAAAGGAAAAGCAGCAAAAGTTGTGTGTGGGAGTGGCAAGTATAGCCTTGAGCTTTGGAGGTAGAAGAGAGAGATTGTATAACAGATGGAACATTCTCTAAGCCTAAAGAGAGTTTTCACATATGGAAGAAATGAGGGAAATAGAAAAGAGAGGCAGAGCTACTTGGGAGCAACCTCTATAGCCCACAGATCTTAGGGGTTATAACATGGAGAAACCTAGGTTCAAAATTCCAAGCTTATTCACCTCTCTTTCAGAATTTTATCCTAACATCTACCTTTCACATCAAATCACAAAATAAATTTTGAGCAGAGGAGTAACTTCAGCCTGGGCAATATATCCCTTCTATAATCAATCATATTATTAATGGCATTTTATTTGATAAATCCTTTTGTTTCAATGACTCATGTTTTGTACCAAAACCAATCTCCAAAAATTGCAAGAAGTGTGGTTTTGTCATTACTGTATGGAAGACATTTACACAACATAATGTGAGTGAAGGTTCTAGTCAGAAGCCAACCTCTTCCTCAGGCTTCTCTGCCCCACACACCACTCAGCCATAAAAAAAATCTCAGACCATGAATTTAGATCTAGAAGAAATTATATTGTGGAAGTTGAAATTATGCTCATAATTGTAAAGGATTAAGTTTTTTAAAGATTGCTTCCTCTGTCCTTTCTGAATACCCTGAATGCATATACTGAAATGTGTATTTTTTTCCCTATCACATGAAAGGGTGTGTACACATCAAATTCGTCCTAGGTACTTGGTAGAAAATATATTTTTGTTGAATGAATGATTGAATGAATGAAATGAGAGTAACTGGAAGGCCAAATCAACATGCTGAAGAATCTCTAAGGTTTCTGCATTAGCTGTGTTCAATTATGATTTCTTATTGCCTTTCATTAAAGTGGGCTCATTTGTAGTGTCACGTTTAGATTGAGACCAAAGCAAAATTGTCTTTGTTCAGATTCCCCAGAAGCGGGCACAAAGACAAGGATTTGTGTGTGATTTATTATGGGGATGCTCCCAGGAGAAGCCAAGAAGGGAGTGAAAGAAGCAGGAAAGAGAAGGGGAAGAAGGCAAGCTGGGTTTTAGACATCATATTAGCCTTCACTTTAGTGCTTCAGGGGCACTGGAGCACAAGTTACACTGCACAGTTTGTAGCTGGGCTTTCATACTCCTTCAGGAGTGCCTCACAACTCTCCATTTGGAATTAAACTCCCAGGCATTTCTGGCCTCTAGTATGTCTGTTCAAAGTAGTTCCATAAGCCCAAAGGTAGTCCTCTAAACAGTTTGCAGGTGCAAACCGTTAGGAGAAGCTCACAGAAATGCAGGATTTACTTGCAGAAGTGTAAAGGAGATCTGGGGGACATCAGCAGCATTTGCTACAATATTTTTTAAAAATGAGGAAAAAAATGAAAGCACCTACCGTATTATCAAACAAAACTAAGTTTAAGTCTTACCTGAGCACTTACTACCTGCGTCACATTATGTCACATTAGGCAAGTTACTGCATCTCCTTGATCCTTGGCTTCCTCATATGTAAAACGCATGTGATAGTAATGCCTACGCTATTGTTATAGGACTAAACTGGAAAACATATACAAAGTCTCTGTATTTCTCTTAGTATCACTTATATGTGGAATCAAATAAAATCAAACCCATAGAAACAGAAAGTAGGGAAGTGTTTGCCAGGGGATGGCATGTGGGGGAAATAGCGAAAGGTTGGCAAAAATTCTAACAGGATAGGAGGCAAGGGAAGGGGGTAAATTCCCAAATAATAATGGACATGTTATCAGAAGTTTGGTATGGAAGATAGGTCTTGGGGAGACAAGAGGGTTAGAAGCAAGTGGCTGTTACAATTGTCCAGTCAAGGGGTAATAAAAATATAAACCAAGGGAACTAAACTGAGATGAAAGGGAAATAGTGATAGTCAAGAGGTATTTTGGAAGTATAATTGAAATGATTTTTATGTTTGATTGTTTAGAATTAGGAGAAAAAAAGAGAACTGTTTCTAGCTTTTTAGCTGTCATATCTGCAAGTCCAATATTTAAATTTAGGTGTAGCTAGATTCCATTTTCCCTGTAATATTGTGGGGGGTTTTCTTTTTTTTTTTTCTTTTTAATCAGTCATCAGTTTTATACACATCACTTTATACATGTCAATCCCAATCGCCCAATTCAGCACACCACCATCCCCACCCCACCACAGTTTTCCCCCCTTGGTGTCCATACGTTTGTTCTCTATATCTGTGTCTCAACTTCTGCCCTGCAACCTGGTTCATCTGTACCATTTTTCTAGGTTCCACATACATGCGTTAATATACGATATTTGTTTTTCTCTTTCTGACTTACTTCACTCTGTATGACAGTCTCTAGATCCATCCACATCTCAACAAATGACTCAATTTCGTTCCTTTTTATGGCTGAGTAATATTCCATTGTATATATGTACCACAACTTCTTTATCCATTCGTCTGTTGATGGGCATTTAGGTTGCTTCCATGGCCTGGCTATTGTAAATAGTGCTGCAATGAACATTCGGGTGCATGTGTCTTTTTTTTTTTTTTTAATTTTTATTTATTTATTTATTTATGGCTGTGTTGGGTCTTCGTTTCTGTGTGAGGGCTTTCTCCAGTTGTGGCAAGTGGGGGCCACTCTTCATCGCGGTGCACGGGCCTCTCGCTATCACGGTCTCTCCCGTCGCGGAGCACAGGCTCCAAACGCGCAGGCTCAGCAATTGTGGCTCACGAGCCTAGTTGCTCCGCGGCATGTGGGATCTTCCCAGACCAGGGCTCGAACCCGTGCCCCTTGCATTGGCAGGCAGATTCTCAACCACTGCGCCACCAGGGAAGCCCCGCATGTGTCTTTTTGAATTACGGTTTTCTCTGGGTATATGCCCAGTAGTGGGATTGCATGGTCATATGGTAATTCTATTTTTAGTTTTTTAAGGAACCTCCATATTGTTCTCCATAGTGGCTGTATCAGTTTACATTCCCACCAACAGTGCAAGAAGGTTCCCTTTTCTCCACACCCTCTCCAGCATTTGTTGTTTGTAGATTTTCTGATGATGCCCATTCTACAACCTCATTGTAGTTTTTTTTTTCTCACACACACACACTGTATTTTATTTTTAACAGAGATAAATAGACTGACACACACACACTGTATTTTATTACACACACACACACTGTATTTTATTTTTAACACACACACACTGTATTTTATTTTTAACAGAGATAAATAAACTGACACCAAGCATTGTACATGGATGACCACAACAAAAGCAACAATGATTGCAATTACCAAACATGAAACACACTCATACTATGTCATAATATTGACATTCAGTCCAGTAATCCTCCACTGTAACAGCTCCTTTACTTTGCAGTGAAAATTGATTTGTATATTCTTTGCCTCTGAGTCCTTGTGGGATTTTTTTTTTTTAATTCAGACAGAAAGTCACAAAAACTATACTCATCCTCATCAGTTCACTCAGTCCCATGTAAATAATTTTTTTTTCATCTTGATCTTTTGTTAGCACTTTTATGAGTTCATCAGTTTTTCATTACAGTTCTGAAAATGCTTATTCATTCAGTTCAGCAGTACAGTCAGTTACCAGAAACCTGTACTTGTCAGAGTCTTTTGCATGAATTCCTTGAAGATGAAACCCTTTTATAGGAACATTTTTGCAAAAGCATCAGAGTACACCCAGAACTGTCTGTAATTGACAAAAGACTTAAAAATGACCACAGTTAAAGATTTGATGAATGTTCATAATAATGCAGTTGACAAGAAAATTAGTTATTTCTGAGATATACATTTTAAAGTAATAACTAGGATTATGACTTATAACATTATACCAGAACATATAAGATTTTTAGAAATTTCATGTAATGTCTGAAACATTTATATTAACATATTTCCTTACAAATAACCCAATGAAAGTTTAGTATTAGTTGTTTTGTTTGTTTGTTTTTTTATACTGCAGGTTCTTATTAGTCATCAATTTTATACACATCAGTGTATACATGTCAATCCCAATCGCCCAACTCAGCACACCACCATACCCACCCCACCGCAGTTTTCCCCCCTTGGTGTCCATATGTCCGTTCTGTACATCTGTGTCTCAACTTCTGCCCTGCAAACCGGCTCATCTGTACCATTTTTCTAGGTTCCACATACCTAGAAATATATGTTAATATATGATATTTGTTTTTCTCTTTCTGACTTACTTCACTCTGTATGACAGTCTCTAGATCCATCCACGTCTCAACAAATGACTCAATTTCGTTCCTTTTTATGGCTGAGGAATATTCCATTGTGTATATGTACCACAACTTCTTTATCCATTCGTCTGTTGATGGGCATTTAGGTTGCTTCCATGACCTGGCTATTGTAAATAGTGCTGCAATGAACATTCGGGTGCATGTGTCTTTTTGAATTACGGTTTTCTCTGGGTATATGCCCAGTAGTGGGATTGCTGGGTCATATGGTAATTCTATTTTTAGTTTTATAAGGAACCTCCATATTGTTCTCCATAGTGGCTGTATCAATTTACATTCCCATCAACAGTGCAAGAAGGTTCCCTTTTCTCCACACCCTCTCCAGCATTTGTTGTTTGTAGATTTTCTGATGATGCCCATTCTAACTGGTGTGAGGTGATACCTCATTGTAGTTTTGATTTGCATTTCTCTAATAATCAGTGATGTTGAGCATCTTTTCATGGGCTTCGTGGCCGTCTGTATGTCTTCTTTGGAGAAATGTCTATTTAGGTCTTCTGCCCATTTTTGGATTGGGGTGTTTGTTTCTTTAATATTGAGCTGAATGAGCTGTTTATATATTTTGGAGATTAATCTTTTATCTGTTGATTCGTTTGCAAATATTTTCTCCCATTCTGAGTGTTGTCTTTTTGTCTTGTTTATGGTTTCCTTTGCTGTGCAAAAGCTTTGAAGTTTCATTAGGTCCCATTTGTTTATTTTTGTTTTTATTTCCATTACTCTAGGAGGTGGATCAAAAAAGATCTTGCTGTGATTTATGTCAAACAGTGTTCTTCCTATGTTTTCCTCTAAGAGTTTTATAGTGTTCAGTCTTACATTTAGGTCTCTAATCCATTTTGAGTCTATTTTTGTGTATGGTGTTAGGGAGTATTCTATTTTCATTCTTTTACATGTAGCTGTCCAGTTTTCCCAGCACCACTTATTGAAGAGACTGTCTTTTCTCCATTGTATATCTTTGCCTCCTTTGGCATAGATTAGTTGACCATAGGTGCGTGGGTTTATCTCTGGGCTTTCTATCTTGTTCCTTTGATCTATGTTTCTGTTTTTGTGCCAGTACCATATTGTCTTGATTACTGTAGCTTTGTAGTATAGTCTGAAGTCAGGGAGTCTGATTCCTCCAGCTCCGTTTTTTTCCCTCAAGACTGCTTTGGCTATTTGAGGTCCTTTGTGTCTCCATACAAATTTTAAGATTATTTGTTCTAACTCCGTAAAAAATGCCATTGATAATTTGATAGGGATTGCACTGAATCTGTAGATTGCTTTGGGTAGTAGAGTCATTTTCACAATGTTGATTCTTCCAATCCAAGAACATGGTATATCTCTCCATCTGTTTATATCATCTTTAATTTCTTTCATCAGTGTCTTATAGTTTTCTGCATACAGGTCTTTTGTCTCCCTAGGTAGGTTTATTCCTGGGTACTTTATTCTTTTTGTTGCAATGGTAAATGGGAGTGTTTCCATAATTTCTCTTTCAGATTTTTCATCATTAGTGTATAGGAATGCAAGAGATTTCTGTGCATTCATTTTGTATCCTGCAACTTTACCATATTCATTAATTAGCTCTAGCAGTTTTCTGGTGGCATCTTTAGGATTCTCTGTGTATAGTATCATGTCATCTGCAAACAGTGACAGTTTTACTTCTTCTTTTCCAATTTGTATTCCTTTTATTTCTTTTTCTTCTCTGATTGCCGTGGCTAGGACTTCCAGAACTATGTTGAATAATAGTGGTGAGAGTGGACATCCTTGTCTTGTTCCTGATCTTAGAGGAAATGCTTTCAGTTTTTCACCATTGAGAATGATGTTTGCTGTGGGTTTGTCATATATGGCCTTTATTATGTTGAGGTAGGTTCCCTCTATGCCCACTTTCTGGAGAGTTTTTATCATAAATGGGTGTTGAATTTTGTCAAAAGCTTTTTCTGCATCTATTGAGATGATCATATGGTTTTTATTCTTCAATTTGTTAATATGGTGTATCACATTGATTGGTTTGCGTATATTGAAGAATCCTTGCATCCCTGGGATAAATCCCCCTTGATCATGGTGTATGATCCTTTTAATGTGTTGTTGGATTCTGTTTGCTAGTATTTTGTTGAGGATTTTTGCATCTATATTCATCAGTGATATTGGTCTGTAATTTTCTTTTTTTGTAGTGTCTTTGTCTGGTTTTGGTATCAGGGTGATGGTGGCCTCGTAGAATGAGTTTGGGAGTGTTCCTTCCTCTGCAATTTTTTGGAAGAGTTTGAGAAGGATAGGTGTTAGCTCTTCTCTAAATGTTTGATAGAATTCACCTGTGAAGCCATTTGGTCCTGGACTTTTGTTTGTTGGAAGATTTTTAATCACAGTTTCAATTTCATTACTTGTGATTGGTCTGTTCATATTTTCTATTTCTTCCTGGTTCAGTCTTGGAAGGTTATACCTTTCTAAGAATTTGTCCATTTCTTCCAGGTTGTCCATTTTATTGGCATAAAGTTGCATGTAGTAGTCTCTTAGGATGCTTTGTATTTCTGCGGTGTCTGTTGTAACTTCTCCTTTTTCATTTCTGATTTTATTGATTTGAGTCCTCTCCCTTTTTTTCTTGATGAGTCTGGCTAATGGCTTATCAATTATGTTTATCTTCTCAAAGAACCAGCTTTTAGTTTTATTGATCTTTGCTATTGTTTTCTTTGTTTCTATTTCATTTATTTCCGCTCTCATCTTTATGATTTCTTTCCTTCTGCTAACTTTGGGTTTTGTTTCTTCTCCATTCTCTAGTTTCTTTAGGTGTAAGGTTAGATTGTTTACTTGACATTTTTCTTGTTTCCTTAGGTAGGCTTGTATAGCTATAAACTTCCCTCTTAGAACTGCTTTTGTTGCATCCCATAGGTTTTGGGTAGTCGTGTTTTCATTGTCATTTGTCTCTAGTTATTTTTTGATTTCCTCTTTGATTTCTTCAGTGATCTCTTGGTTATTTAGTAACGTGTTGTTTAGCCTCCATGTGTTTGTGTTTTTTACGTTTTTTTCCCTGTAATTCGTTTCTAATCTCATAGCATTGTGGTCAGAAAAGATGCTTGATATGCTTTCAATTTTCTTAAATTTACTGAGGCTTGATTTGTGACCCAAGATGTGATCTATCCTGGAGAATGTTCCATGTGCACTTGAGAAGAAAGTGTAATCTGCTGTTTTTGGATGGAATGTCCCATAAAAATCAATTAAATCTATCTGGTCTATTGTGTCATTTAAAGCTTCTGTTTCCTTATTTATTTTCATTTTGGATGATCTGTCCATTGGTGTAAGTGAGGTGTTAAAGTCCCCCACTATTATTGTGTTACTGTTGATTTCCTCTTTTATAGCTGTTAGCAGTTGCCTTATGTATTGGGGTGCTCCTATGTTGGGTGCATATATATTTATAATTGTTATACCTTCTTCTTGGATTGATCCCTTGATCATTATGTAGTGTCCTTCCTTGTCTCTTGTAACATTCTTTATTTTAAAGTCTATTTTATCTGATATGAGTATAGCTACTCCAGCTTTCTTTTGATTTCCATTTGCATAGAATATCTTTTTCCATGCCCTCACTCTCAGTCTGTATGTGTCCCTAGGTCTAAAGTGGGTCTCTTGTAGACAGCATATATATGGGTCTTGTTTTTGTATCCATTCAGCAAGCCTGTGTCTTTTAGTTGGAGCATTTAATCCATTCACATTTAAGGTGATTGTCGATATGTATATTCCTATGACCATTTTCTTAATTGTTTTGGATTTGTTTTTGTAGGTCCTTTTCTTCTCTTGTGTTTCCCACTTAGAGAAGTTCCTTTAGCATTTGTTGTAGAGCTGGTTTGGTAGTGCTGAATTCTCTTAGCTTTTGCTTGTCTGTAAAGCTTATGATTTCTCCATGAAATCTAAATGAGATCCTTGCCGGGTAGAGTAATCTTGGTTGTAGGTTCTTCCCTTTCATCACTTTAAATATATCATGCCACTCCCTTCTGGCTTCTAGAGTTTCTGCTGATAAATCAGCTGTTAACCTTATGGGAGTTCCCTTGTATGTTATTTGTTGTTTTTCCCTTGCTGCTTTCAATAATTTTTCTTTGTCTTTAATTTTTGCCACTTTGATTACTATGTGTCTCGGCGTGTTCCTCCTTGGGTATATCCTGTATGGGACTCTCTGTTCTTCCTGGACTTGGGTGGCTATTTCCTTTCCCATGTTAGGGAAGTTTTCACCTATAATATCTTCAAATATTTTCTGTGGTCCTTTCTCTCTCTCTTCTCCTTCTGGGACCCCTATGATGCGAATGTTGTTGCATTTAATGTTGTCCCAGAGGTCTCTTAGGCTGTCTTCATTTCTTTTCATTCTTTTTTCTTTAGTCTGTTCTGCAGCAGTGAATTCCACCATTCTGTCTTCCAGGTCACTTATCCGTTCTTCTGCCCCAGTTATTCTGCTATTGATTCCTTCTAGTGTAGTTTTCATTTCAGTTATTGTATTGGTCATCTCTGTTTGTTTGTTCTTTAATTCTTCTAGGTCTTTGTTAATCATTTCTTGCATCTTCTCAATCTTTGCCTCCATTCTTATTCCGAGGTCCTGGATCATCTTCACTATCATTACTCTGAATTCTTTTTCTGTAAGGTTGCCTATCTCCACTTCATTTAGTTGTTTTTCTGGGGTTTTTTCTTGTTCCTTCATCTGGTATATAGCCCTCTGCCTTTTCATCTTGTCTATCTTTCTGTAAATGTGGTTTTTGTTCCACAGGCTGCAGGATTGTAGTTTTTCTTGCTTCTGCTGTCTGCCCTCTGGTGGTTGAGGCTATCTAAGAGGCTTGATGTGAGGCTCTGGTGGTGGGTAGAGCTGACTGTTGCTGTGGTAGTCAGAGCTCCGTAAAACTTCAATCCACTTGACTGTTGATGGGTGGGGCTGGGTTCCCTCCCTGTTGGTTGTTTTGCCTGAGGCAACCCAACACTGGAGCCTACCTGGGCTCTTTGCTGGGGCTAATGGCAGACTCTGGGAGGGCTCACGCCAAGGAGTACTTCCCAGAACCTCCACTGCCAGTGTCCTTGTCCCCACGGTGAAATAGAGCCAGCCCCCGCCTCTACAGGAGACCCTCCAACACTAGCAGGTAGGTCTGGTTCAGTCTCCCCCAGGGTCACTGCTCCTTCCCCCAGGTCCTGATGTGCACACTATTCCGTGTGTGCCCTCCAAGAGGTGGGTCTCTGTTTCCCCCAGTCCTGTTGAAGTCCTGCAACCAATTCCCACTAGGCTTCAAAGTGTGATTCTCTATGAATTCCTCCTCCCATTGCTGGACCCCCAGGTTGGGAAGCCTGACGTGGGGCTCAGAACCTTCACTCCAGTGGGTGGACTTCTGTGGTATAAGTGTTCGCCAGTCTGTGAGTCACCCACCCAGCAGTTATGGGATTTGATTTTACTCTGATTGCGCCCCTCCTACCGTCTCACTGTGGTTTCTCCTCTGTCCTTGGACGTGGGGTATCCTCCTTGGTGAAGTCCAGTGTCTTCCTGTTGATGATTGTCCAGCAGCCAGTTGTGATTCTGGTGTTCTCGCAAGAGGGAGTGAGAGCACGTCCTTCTACTCTGCCATCTTGGTTAATCTCCCCGGGTTTTTCTTTGTATCTTGACTTGATTTACTTTGAGCCGGATTCCTTCTTAATAGGTACCCCATCAGGCAACAGGTCCAGGTTCACAAGATCCTTCAAACTCATCATTCCAGTGTCAGAGTTCAACTGTGTCTCAACCAGTGTCCCTATATAGGACAAGAAAGGATTCTGATTGGTCCTCATTTGGAAAACTGCCTATGATGGGCTGCATTGTGTCCCCCTCTCCCCCAGATTGACATGTTAAAGTCCTAGCCCCCAGTACCTCATAATGTGACTGTATTTTGAGCTAGGGCCATTAAAGACATAATTAAATGAGATCATAGGTATATGCCTGTGTTGGTCGGGGTTCCCCAGAGAAAGAGAACCAGTAGGATGCACATATATAGAAAGAGATTTATTTTAAAAAATTGGTACATGTGGTTGTGGAGGCTTGGAAAATACAAAGGAGGGTGGCAGTCTGGAGACTCAGGAAGGAGTTGCAGTTTGAGGTCAAAGGCAGAGGGCTGGCAAACCAGGAAGAACAGTTGCTGCAGATGAAGTCCGCAGATTGTCTGCTGGCAGGACTCCCTCTTGTTTGAGGGAAGTTAACTTTTTGTTCTATGTAGGCATTTAACTGATTGGATGAGGTCCACCCACATTATAGAAGGTCAGTCTGCTTTACTTGAAGTTCATAGGTTTAAGTGTAAATTTCATCCAAAAGTACCCTCACAGAAAGATCCAGAATAATGTTTGATCAATATCTGGGCACTATGACCCAGCCAAGTTGATATATATAATTAACCATCACAGAGCTGTAATTCAATCTGACTGGTATCTTTATAAGAAGAGCAAATTTGGACATGCAAAGAGATACCAGAGATGTGTGCACACAAATCACATAAGGACACAGTGAGAAGGCAGCCATCTGTAAGCCAAGGAGAAAGCAAGCCTGCCAACCTCTTTTTTTTTTTTAATTTTATTTAATTTATTTTTTTATACAGCAGGTTCTTGTTAGTTATCCATTTTATACATATTAGTATATACATGTCAATCCCAATCTCCCAGTTCATCCCACCACCCCCCCCCAACTGCCACTTTCCCCCCTTGGTATCCATATGTTTGTTCTCTACATCTGCGTCTCTATTTCTGCCCTGCAAACTGGCTCATCTGTACCATTTTTCTAGGTTCCACATACATGCGTTAATATATGATATTTGTTTTTCTCTTTCTGACTTACTTCACTCTGTATGACAGTCTCTAGATCCATCCACGTCTCTACAAATGACCCAATTTCGTTCCTTTTTATGGCTAATATTCCATTGTATATATGTACCACATCTTCTTTATCCATTCTTCTGTCGATGGACATTTAGGTTGCTTCCATGACCTGGCTATTGTAAATAGTGCTGCAATGAACATTGGGGTGCATGTGTCTTTTTTTTTTTTTTAATTTATTTTATTATTTATTTTATTTTTGGCGGGCTTTTCTCTAGCTGCGGAGAGCAGGAGCCACTCTTCGCTGCGGTGCACGGGCCTCTCACTGTGGTGGCCTCTCCTGCTGTGGAGCACAGGCTCTAGGCGTGTGGGCCTCAGCAGTTGTGACACGTGGGCTCAGTAGCTGTGGCTTAGTGGGCTCCAGAGCGCAGGCTCACCATTTGTGGCGCACGGACCTAATTGCTCCGCGGCATGTGGGATCCTCCCGGACCAGGGCTCAAACCTGTGTGCCCTGCATTGGCAGGCGGATTCTTAACCACAGCGCCACCAAGGAAGCCCCCATTTGTCTTTTTGAATTATGGTTTTCTCTGGGAATATGCCCAGTAGTGGGATTGCTGGGTCATATGGTAATTCTATTTTTAGTTTTTTAAGGAACCTCCATACTGTTCTCCATAGTGGCTGTATCAATTTACATTCCACCAACAGTGCAAGAGGGTTCCCTTTTCTCCACACCCTCTCCAGCATTTGTTGTTTGTAGATTTTCTGATGATGCCCATTCTAACTGGTGTGAGGTGATACCTCATTGTAGTTTTGATTTGCATTTCTCTATTAGTGATGTTGAGCATCTTTTCATGGGCTTCATGGCCGTCTGTATGTCTTCTTTGGAGAAATGTCTATTTAGGTCTTCTGCCCATTTTTTGATAGGGTTTTTTGTTTTTTTAATATTGAGCTGCATGAGCTGTTTATATGTTTTGAAGATTAATCCTTTGTCCATTGATTCATTTGCAAATATTTTCTCCCATTCTGAGGGTTGTCTTTTCGTCTTGTTTGTAGTTTCCTTTGCTTTGCAAAAGCTTTGAAGTTTCATTAGGTCCCATTTGTTTATTTTTGTTTTTATTTCCATTACTCTAGGAGGTGGATCAAAAAAGATCTTGCTGTGATTTATGTCAAAGAGTGTTCTTCCTATGTTTTCCTCTAAGAGTTTTATAGTGTCTGGTCTTACATTTAGGCCTCTTATCCACTTTGAGTTTATTTTTGTGTGTGGTGTTAGGGAGTGTTCTAATTTCATTCTTTTACATGTAGCTGTCCAGTTTTCCCAGCACCACTTATTGAAGAGACTGTCTTTTCTCCATTTTATATCCTTGCGTCCTTTGTCATAGATTAGTTGACCGTAGGTGCGTAAGCCTGCCAGCATCTTAATCTTGGACTTCTTGCCTCCAAAAGTGTGAGGAAATAAATTTCTGATGTTTACCACCCAGTCTGTGATGTTTTGTTATGGCAGCTCTAGCAAACTAATCTACTGCCCAACAATAGACCAATCACTGAATAAAGCATAAGGGGTATGGGGCACTCTTACTGGCCAGGTTGAATCAGGTGCTCACCCCTGAAGCTGGAAAAGTAGGGGATGTATGATTGACAGTCCCAAAAGAATCAGAAAGATTAGAAGAGAAAAATTTCGAAAAATGTCCCCAAAACAATCGTTTCTGAACGAATGCTTCTCAGTTTGATAACAGTCTTCATTGGGATTGATCCTAGACAGCCACAGTAATAGAGGAGTAATAAGCATACCAAAGAAATGGAAAGATAAAGGGAGAGACAAAAATCAAAGCTTCTTATTGAAATACACATGCCAGGAGATGCTAAAGTTGTGTGCCAAGCCAAGAAATAAGAGACACACACATGTGAGTGATGTATAGTACCACTTGAGCTTTTAAAAGAAGAGACATATATAAATGTGCCTCACTAATGAGAGATAGTCCAAATATATATACACACACTATATGGCAGCAAGAGATGTCTTTCTTCTAAAGCACTGACTGCCAGCACTGAGACTGGGATTTCCAAGTCCTCGAGTAGAATCTTGAAATTAACATAGGTTCATTTGGGTTATACTCAAGCTTAGTGATCATTCTGCTCATTGCCAACTTATCTGTGTTCACATTTTAAAAAAGAGAGGTTCTGATTAGTACACTTGCTTCCATCTAATTCGCCCTAGTCCTGTTAGGAGGAATTTCATACATATAGACTCAGAGGTGGTTTGCTTTCGTCGTATCTGGCCCATGTATGGTTGCTTTCAGCTCACAACCAAGCCCTGGTCCAATCATATGTGATCAGAGTTGTAGAGATGGTTTTATTTTTACTCAGAACATGAAGCATACACCATAGCAAAACATCTAGGAAATAGAGTTGGTGCTACTTTCCTGAGGCGATTCCTCCACCATGAAATCAACACTGAATAGCTTAGAATCCACAGTTGATGATGAATGACCATTACAATAATAATGATGATGATCGTGATGGTGATGATGATGATAATGTGATAGTTTCACTAAAATTTCTTTCTAAGCCAATCTCTATTATAAGTGTTTTATTTTATTTACTCATTTAATCTCCAAAACTACCCTACCAAGAAAGTAATATTATTAACCAATTTGGTGAACATGGAAAATAAGCAGAGTTTAAATAGTTTGCCCAAGTCTTCAAAATTAGTAAATATTGAAGAAGGTAAAATAGTACTCTAATCAAAAGCCTAGTTCTAAAAGTGCTTTAGCTGTTGTGAATAGGCTCAATAGACCTTGATAATTTCTTTGTTGTTTTCCCCAAAATTACTTCAGAACTTGACCAAGGATCGTTTTTAGGAAGCATACCATTCTGAATTCAAGGAGGGATTACATCCTACAGAGAGAGGGAGTTGTCATGAGTCCCAGAACTGAAGGCTATGATTCCAAAGTGCTCCTGCTTCTGAGATTTTGCTGAGTGGCTTTCACCATTCACTTAAAATGGAACATTTCAAACTCAGACTGTAGTAACCACTAGCTTAACCATAAGGGTGATGAGTTTGGGATTTCCTTTTTCTTATGAAAGTGCTCACTTTCTCACTTTTGCTGGAGAAGTGTATAAGAACTCCACCCTCCTTACTCAGCATTCCAAATTGCTCATTTGGTGACACTGCATATGTATCTTTGAGAAGTTATAGCTTTTAAAAAATATAACTTCAAAGTTTTTGTTCTTCTGAAACCACGTTAAGAGACACACTTGAGCAACATCTCCCTTCAGGTGACAGAAGTTTCCACCAACATGTGTTTCCAAAACTATTGAAATCACTATCTCACTTCTTATTTCATAGCTAGGTTAATCACACAACAATAAATGTAATACCTCCAGATTATTATAGATAGTGTGTCAATGAGATCTGGCAATAACGATGCCATCCAATAAATCTGATGAATATGGTTAAGTTTCTTTATTATGCTAGCATCAAAAATGTTGGTTGACTGAAAAATGAGTTGTTTTCATAGGAGTCAGAAGGAGAATAGTTCAAGTTCTCATATGTCAATTAATAACAAATAGCAGGTATTATATATTGTCAAATAATCACAAATAGTTCTACACAACAGAGCTTGAGTACCCTGTGTGCTGCAGCTGAATAAATCACTAACCTTGACTATATCCTTGACTACTTGTTGAGTAAATAACTAATGAAGGGAGGAGGCTTCCACAGGGGTCTGTGAGGCTCTTGGAGATCAGTGTTCCTGGTCATTGAGCTTCATCTTTGCTCATTACATCTTCCTTTTTTGTGTGCGGACTCTGAGTAGAAGCTCCAGCTCCTTCGGTTCCATCGCAACCACTGGCTGTTTCTGAGCAGGGTCCTTCCTTTCCTGAACCTCCTGTGGAACACAAAGGGTTCTCATAGATTCTCTTATCTCCCAGTTCCTAATGTCAGCACAGTAACTACGGAGAGTTTCAAAGATTTTTGCTCTGTTAGTTACCATGCGAATCCGATGGGGATTAAAATGGGGCCGGTTTCACCAGCTCACCATACACACCAAAACATATTTGCTTCTCGGCAGTGGAAATAGGCACTTACAGATGAAGGGACTAAGAGCAAGAAAGACTGTGGGCTTGCAACAAGTGAGCTGTTCCCTCTACACTAAGTACATTACTTAGGCGCATAAAGAGCTTTCTTCTGCTTCCTAATGGCACTGGCAGTCTCCATGCATTGCAGTCCCTGGAGGCCTCAGCAACTGGAGTATATGGACACTGCCATTAAGGTAACAGCTTCAACCAGCTTCAGTCTCTCCATTCAAGTTTCAAAATTTGGTACAGCTTTGATCAGTCGTCTCCCCCTAGGAGGTGGCCAGACGTCACGGTCAAGTTGCAAGGACACTGCACATCATTACTTCAGGTCCACCTCTGTGGCTGGGGCTGTTCTCAAAGAAGGGCAGTTGTGAACTTGGAATAAACCTGACTGATTGGTATTCGCTACAACATGCATTCCTATTGATCCTATACAAATGATTCTCTCCAGTTTAAATGGAAAAGCCTGAGGGCCAGCTGGGACCTGGGCGTCTGGCTCCCTCAGTGATGACAGCTGGGCAGGGTCTGGGGACCTGGCCCTGAGGGTGCCGCCAGCTGATATCTGCCTCCTCGGCTGGGCCTGGGCACTGGCGGGGGGAGCCAGACTAGGTGCTGGACCAAAGCTCCCGGGCTGGGTGACCAGCCCGTGCAGGGACCCCCGCCTCTTAGTCAGGGCCTGGACCTCAGAGGGCGAAAGTTGAGCCTTGGGACCTTGCCTTTTCTTGTCAGAACAGAGAATACCACTTGTTTTGGTGGAGGTCTACAGGAACATTGTGACCTGACCTCCAGAACAAAGGATCTGACACCAAGAAATTTGTAACAAACCAACCACACCCCTCCCTCACATTTCCTGTAAAAGGGCTTTGCTGAAAGCTTTCAGGGAGTTCGGAGTTTTTAAGTAATGAGCCACCCGTCTCCTTGCAGGGCCCTGAAATAAACCTTTCTCTCCTCCAAACTCCGAAGTTTCAGTATTGTTTAGCCTCACTGCGTGCTGGGCACAGGGACTTGCGTTTGATAACATTGCCTCAAATCACTCAACCAGAGAGTAGCAGAGCTAGGATTAAAATTCTGTCTTGCTGTGAATTCAGTGCAGTTAAATACCTCTCTATGTCGGATGAATGCATTCATAGACTGTCACTGACTCAAGGTTGCTGCAAATTCTTTGAATTTCTTTCATTTTGGTGTTGGGTTTTATGTGTCCTTCCCTTGAATCTGGGTGGAGTCTGTGACTGCTTTGACTAATAACTTACTAACATGTACTCGCCTTTAACATGTACTTAACATGCATTTAACACAATCTTTTCTTTTTTAATCTTAATCTCTCAAAAAAGAATTATACTTTTCTCCATCCTTCTTTCAGCCTTCAATGGAAGACCCAAATGCAAAGCAGGACTAGTAGCTGGCTGTTGTAAGCAACTACATTTCACACTTAGTTGCTAAATCATTCAAGCAGGAGTCATTTGTCTAACATACATATACTTGAATAAATTAGTTTTTTGTGAAGAATGTGGTAGATTTATTGGCTAGTGGTTACTAATAACTTATCACACTCTCATTTGTTTGAAATTTAATTTAACAACAATCCATAATTAGATTAAATAAAAGTGTCTTTATCTAGTACTAATGCACTGGAGGAAGTATAATTACAGCTCATTGCCGTATCATAAAAAACATTATGGTGATTCCAATTGCCCGGTGGTGGCTGGTTTATTTCAAAATGGGCATAATATAGACCATTCAATAACATTTTCATTTACAAATATAAGTTTTAAAATGGTCAAACCATTAGGAGAAACTGGCCAAAGGACACACAGGATTTCTCTGTATTATTACTTACAATTGCTTGTGAATTTATAATTATCTCAAAAAAATGTTTCAGAAGTATGGTTGACATTCTCCATTGCTATACACATTACTCCCCTCCCCTAGGTTTTTCTGCTTCTGTGAGATGAATAGAAAAAAATAATAGTTTCATAAATGTGTTGATTTGAAAGAGTCTTTGGTTTTTTCCTGAGATCTTGACTAAATTCCAACATCTTAGGAACCACTATATCTTCACAGGACATCTCTGAAATGCTCCAGTACTCAAAGGAAAATATAGTATCTGTTACTATAAAACTCAGGGGCAGAGATATATTTTGATTTGATATAATGGGTAGTTTCAGTGGTGTTTCTGCCTTAGGGCCAGTGGGTTGGGTTTTGCTCATGTGGCCCAGAAAATAGAAGAGTGCAGTATAGCCTAGTGGTTAAGTATGTAGGCTCTTAGAGTCAGGCTGTTGACTTGGAACCTTGGTCCTGCAACTTCCTATCTATGTGACCATAGGCACATTTCTTAATGCTCTTTTGCCCCTGTTATCTTATTTTAAAATAGAATTAGTAATAGCACTCACTGCTTAGAATTCCTGAGCGAATTGAATCACAGAATACATATGCCTGACATTCAATGAGCTCTCAGTGTTAGGGGTACTGTGGTTATGACTCTGCTACCTCAAAATATTTAGCCAAGAGAAACAGCTGAAATTAGATGCTTTCTACCTTCAAGCTCTGTTATATCTAATTCCTAAGTCAGTCCTGACCAGGTCGTGGGGATTCATCAGCAGTCTCTGCCCTCCAGGTCATAGAGTGAACTGCCTGCTGTAGATCTGGAATTAATTGCGCCTATTTTGTAGTCTGGATCCCTGAGTACCCAAGTTGCAACCTTCTCAAACCCAGTTTGTAACTATGTTGATTCAACCTTTGCTTCTTGGTCTGTACCTGGATTTTCTTTGCCCTATACCTGGTTTCCTGTTGAAAACAAATTTTGTCCCTGGATCCCTGACCCTCTACCCTGACCTTACCATCCTCTTTTATGGAAGTGAATACTGTCCCTTAATTGCCAGCCACAGGATGGCATATTGATGCAAACAGACCAATTACTCAGAGCTGTAGCACTTCTGACCACCTGTATTAGAGCACTATGAACATGCTTGGCAAGCAGCAGAGGGGCCACTTAAAGAAATATGTTTTATAATCTGGGATGTGTGTGGTACCATGCAGAGAGGGGCTAGATGATCCTATGGAGCCAGGCCCAGAGCAAATTGTAATCACCTGGTCCAGCAGATCACCCTTGATCACCCAGAAAAAAACATCACTTTGACCCTCAACCCACCTCCCTAGGACTGAAAGAACTCTCTGATCAGATATCCCCTATATTTCTGGTTCAGATGAATAGTGGTATAAATTGATGATTTTTGTGTGTGATT
Organism: Balaenoptera physalus; assembly: GCF_965194825.1. Lineage (NCBI taxonomy): Eukaryota > Metazoa > Chordata > Mammalia > Artiodactyla > Balaenopteridae > Balaenoptera > Balaenoptera physalus. The sequence continues at coordinate 43,227,994 of NC_138893.1, forward strand.
GAGGAAGGAAAGCACAGGGTCTGATATTCCTAGGATTTCCCTGGGGTTTTTCCCCGTGGGGAATTTTTCAGTTTTTGGTAGAGTTAGTTTGAAGAGAGGATAGGGGCTTGGGAGTTTGGGGGTCGGCAAAAGAAGAGACCTTGTTAGAGATAATTAAACCATATTATTAGCACAGTTGAAATGCTTCAATAAATCTATACAAACCCCAAAGTACGGAGCCAGACACATACTGTTCAGGAAATGTAAGCAAGTATTAATTTTATTATTCATAATTTGTTAGCTGATTTAAATGTCATAAAGGGTCACTCTTATCCCTCCAAAATATCTGGGATATTTTGGAGTGAAAATAAAATCAGACAAATCTCCAAGGGGAGGAATTTGGAATAATGTATCAATAAAATCACCAAGAATATTAGAAATAAGAATATTAGTGTAGAAATAAAGTCATCCTTTTGTTGCAGGAAGGGGGACCCCTTCCAGGGCCTGAGAGTGGGCTCTTGTCTAACACTCGGAAATGAATTGTACGAGGAGACACACGTGCTGACAAAGCAAGAGACTTTATTGTGAAGGGGTGCCCGGGCGGAGAGCAGCAGGGTAAGGGAACCCAGGAGAACTGCTCTGACACGTGGCTCACAGTCTTGGGATTTATGGTAATGGCGTTAGTTTCTGGGTTGTCTCTGGCCAATCACTGTGACTCAGGGCCCTTCCTGGTGGCGTGCAGATCACTCAGCCAAGATGGATTCCAGTGAGAGGGGTTCTGGGAGTATGGTAGGCCATATGGACTGGCGTCTCCTCTCTCCTTTTGACCTTTCCCTAATTCTTCCAATTGGTGGTAGCTTGTTAGTTCTGTGTTCCTTACCAGGACCTCCTGTTAGATAACTCATGCAAGTGGCTACAATCTAGCCTGGCCAGGGCCGGTGGTTTCAGTCAGTGGTTCCCCTAACACTTTCAAAACATGCTCTGGCTTTAAACTCAGATACAATTAAGTAGAAGAGAACTTGAATTCCTATATGTATTCATCCAAAAGTTAACACGATCTGGTAAAGCCCTTTGCAACTTTTAGGGCTTCAATACTGTATCAATTCCTTCTTGCTAAATGGAAATTGAAGAGCTTGTAAACATCTCCCAATTGGAGTCAAGCAGGAGTCATCTGTCAGCGGTTTCAGAACTCAGAGTAGGGTCAATCAGTTGACTCAGTTGAGAAGGGCAAGCATTAAATTTGTATTTTTCAAAATTTTGATACATTTACTTTCACTTTTTTCCTGCTTAACACCTCTATTTTTGTTCATTCCTTGTCCACAAAGATAAAGTTCTTACATAGAATTTAAAAAAATTCTGTTCAAATGAAAACCATCTGTGAAAGCACATTGATGGGAATGTACCTAAACAAGCATATACTTTCTAATTAGCTCTTTTCTGTTGCTCACAGTGCATAATTAAAGCTCATTGAGGCAATTCAAATGAAGAACTGTCTTCTTTATTTCTTAAAGTATCATTTAAAGTGGTTTTGAAATTGACATTATCCTAATTACCTTTTCTTAGAAATGAGCTTATGAGCTTTCATCATGAGAGAGGAGAAATTGAGATCAGCCTGGTGGTTGATGCAGGTTTGCTGTTGCACTTTCCTTTGCTTTTGTTTGCTTTTGACCCTCAGACTTATTACTTGACCTTTACTTTGTACCAAAGCCCTGGCTTCCAGCGTGTGTGTGTGTGTGTGTGTGTGTGTGTGTGTGTGTGTGTGTGTGTGTGTGTGTGTGTGTGTGTTTTTAGCATTATGTGTGGGGAAGAGGTGAACGTGAGTGGTTACTGAAGTTGAATCTGGAGCCCCTTCTCCAGATACTGGAATCAGCTCTTGTTGCAATATTTAAGAACCAGTAATTGGTTGCTTAGGTTATTTCAACTTCATTTTTGTACTTGAAAAATCCATGCCAAGGGAATTCCCTGGGTCCAGTGGCTAGGACTCCACGCTTCCATTTCAGGGGGCATGTGTTCGATCCCTGGTCAGGGAACTAAGATCCCGCATGCCACAGCATGACAATAAATAAATAAATAAATAAATAAATAAATGAATGAATGAATGAATGAATGAAGGAAGGAAGGAAGGAAGGAAGGAAAGGAAGAAAGGAAGAGAGAGAGAGAGAGAGAAAGAAAAGAAAGAAAGAAAGAAGGGAAGAAGGAAAGAAGGAAAGAAAGAAAGAAAAGAAAGAAAGAAAAAGACTATGATGTTTCCATCTGTCCATAGCACGGTGTTGGAGGAGAGGTGCTTGGCATCTCCACAGCCACCTGCATTGTCCCTTTGAAGCTGTTCTGGGAATTGGATGGGAAGAGGTGTTGACAGATTTTCAGGTAAAAACAAGAAGTGCATGCTGAGTTGTCTGGATCCTTGCCTAGCTTTCTCTTTCTGAAATCTGGATGATATATGACCACTAATGCATTGAAGAAAAATACGTTAAATTAATAAATTAAATAAACAAAAATAAGTGAATGTGGTAAAAACAGCTACATTCTAATCAGCTTTTTAAACTGGCATAATTAATAAATAGACAAAAATGTGGAGCACGGAGGCTAAATGCTTTCTATATCCTGTCCAGTAACCACAGACTTTCTCTTCATGCTGAATGCTATAATTTATAAATGTGCCTCCTTGCTCATTAATCATTAATCATAGCTGTCTTTGACTATTCTGATCTTCAAAGGACAGAGTTGACATTTTAATGTAGCACCTGGGCATCTCTATTAATTCCTTTCTATATTATTTAACTGGAATAGCATTCCTGAGAAAATGGAGCATGTGTTTGCTTAGCCCTTTAAGTAACAGTTGTTATTAGCCCTTCCTTTAGCTCTCACCTTTATTCAGCCATTGAGAAAGGGAAAAGTATTTCATAAATAAAGGCAAACAAATAAAATAGAAGGCTACATTTATCCCAATAGGGTAACCTGAGAAAGGAAGCAGTTCATTTAAAATCAATCTGGTTTTAAAACTTTCTTTAGAATTGAGAATTTTGAAAATTTAGGGAATTAAATTTCCTGAACTTTTTGGGTATAATACAAATTTCAACCCTTTCCTGTGGGGAGGAATAAAAAATGATGAGGAATGGCTTTAGGGAGACTGGTGTGTGTGTGGGGGGGAAAGTATCTGCACCAAGGGTGCTGGATTGTTGGTTTGAAACCTTGAGACCTTACTGGGTGAAATCTGAAACTGGCCTCCTTACACAGAGGGCAAGGAGAATCCAAGAAAGAGGCAGACCACCCCAGACTGGTAGGTGGCAGGTTTAATAAGCAAGGGAACTTACATACAAGGCTTGTCTTTGGCAGCCACAAAATGGGTAGATCTCTGCCCCGCCTGCCAGAATCTCAAAAGTTCAAATAGAGGCCTTAACTAGGTTCAGTCATGTATACCATCCAGATGGTCTCAACAACACGTTGCTCTCTCAGGGCTGTGTCCTTGAAAATGGTTCCCACTGTGGGAACGGTGGGCAGGCTGTACATTCCAAAGGCAGAAGAGGAGGTAAGGAATCTTGAACTGCCTGGGTCCAGCTTGCTGGTCAACTAATATGCACATCGTCTCAATGACCATCTCCAACATGAGTGCCTTTGTGTGCATAAGAAGTTGACTTCATTGATGCAATGTTATGTTTATGTGAGCAAATAGAGGAGGATTTAAGTCAGAATCAAGTCATAGACGCATAGAAACTGGAAATTGCTGAAACTCTTGAAGCAGGTGATTGAAGTCCAGGGTTAGCATAGCCTGCCTTCCCTCCCTCCCTCCCTTCTTTTCTTTCTTTTCTTTTCTTTCCTTTCTTTTCCTTTCCTTTCCTTTCTTTTCTTTTCTTCCCTTTCCTTCCCTTCCTTTTTCCTTTTTCCCCTCTTCTCCCTCCCTCCCTCCCTCTCCTTCCTCCTTCCCTCCCTCCCTTCCTTCCTTCCTCCACTCTGCCTTCCTTCCTTCCCTCCCTCCCTCCCACTTTCTCTTTCTTTCTTCCTTTCTCTTTCTCTCTCTCCCTTCCTTCCTTCCTTCCTTCCTTCCTTCCTTCCTTCTTCTTTCTTTCTTTCTTTCTTTCTTTCTTCTTTCTTTCTTTCTTTCTTTCTTTCTTTCTTTCTTTTTCTTTCTTTCTTTCTCTCTCTCTCTCTCCCTCTTTCTCTCTCCCTTTCTTCCTTCCTTTCTTTCTTTCTTTCTTTCTTTCTTTCTTTCTTTCTTTCTTTCTTTCTTTCTTTCTTTCTTTCTTTCTTTCTTTCTTTCTTCCTCCCTTCCTTCCTTCCTTCCTTCCTTCCCTCCTTCCTTCCCTCCTTTCTGTCTTTCTTTCTTTCTTTCTTACTTTCTTTCTTTCTTTTTTTCCCCAGCTTTATTGAGGCATAGTTAACAAATAAAAATGGTATGCGTTTAAGGTATACAATGCAATGATTTGATATATATGTATATATATACACTGTAAAATCATGATCATAATCAAGTTACTTAACATATCCTTCACCTCACCTAGTTATCATTTAGCATAGCCTTCCAAAGATCCTGATTACTCGTTCTGACACACTATAGTAGACTCACAGGGGAAGGTATTATTGGAATAATTTGAGGACTGTCAGGACATTGGATTAATTGACATCTCAAGGATTTTTTTATGACTTTGAGATTAGTTAAATTATTATATACCATATTTACTAAATGTTACATATACTTCATGTTATAAAGAACACATGCAAACTTCTCCAGATAGAATTAGAGACTTTTTTCATAAACAATAGATTATAAATCCTGGCACAGTTCTACCCTGGATTTGGGGAAACGCATGCACTTTTATGGAAACAAACGGTATGACTATAATGATTTTCTAATTTCTCATCATTTTTTATATTCCCCATCACAAAATGAAAATCAGGTACATCTTTTTGTAAACATTATGTGTTTTGATCCCTTTGAATTTGAAAAGGGTTTGTCTTATTTTTTTTTCTCAGTCCACTTCTGCTGCAACTAACATTACACCAAAAAGGCTCTAGCTCTCGTATACCAAAACCATGTCTTTCTCTCTGGACAGTGAGGGCCAGTTCTCCACTTTGATTCTGAAAATGATGCAGAGACTGCTTCAGAAGCAGGGTATGCATCTCTAACCTTAGGTGGAAAATAGACTGATATTTATGAGGCAGTAGCTCCCAAGTTTCATTTTGAAAACCAGCATTTTTAGTTTTGGTTAGATAAAGGATTTTAAAAACTATATTGTCCAGGATTCAAGAAAGTGGATTGACAAAGGCTGTATTTGATTGTACCATGAGCAGAAAAGAGAAGACACCAGGGAAGGTCATCAAGTAACAGAAATGGGGGAAGCTGGGTTAGAAAGCAAAAACAGTGTCCTGTTGGCTGCAGGTGTGGGGAGAGATTCCAGGAACAGAGAAGGCTGTTTATGTGTGAGGCTGATCCAGGGGAAGGGCCTAGATAGCAAACTGATCATATCTTTTTTTTTTTAATGTTTTTATGTTATATTGGACGAAGTTGATTTACAATGTTCTGTCAGTTTCAGGTGTACAGCAAAGTGATTCAGTTAAACATACACATATATTATTCTTTTTCAAATTCTTTTCCCATTTAGGTTATTACAGAATACTGAGCAGAGTTCCCTGTGCTATACAGTAAGTCCTTGGTGGTTATCTATTTTAACTTTAGTAGTGTGTACATGTCAGTCCCGAACTCCCAATTTGTCCCTCACCCCTACCTTTCCCCCCGGTAGCCACAGAAAGTCTGTTTCTGTTTTGTAAATAAGTTCATTTGTATAATTTTTTTAGATTCCACATATAAGAGATATCATATGATATTTCTCTTTCTCTGCCTGACTTACTTCACTTAGTATGATAATCTCCACATCCATCTATGCGGCTGCAAATGGCATTATTTCATTCTTTTTAATGGCTGAGTAGTATTCGATTGTATATATGTACCACATCTTCTTTATCCATTCATCTGTCAATGGACATTTAGGTTGCTTCCATGTCTTGGCTATTGTAAACAGCACTGCAGTGAACATTGGAGTACATGTATCCTTTCGAACCATGATTTTCTTTGGATATATGCCCAGGAGTGGGATTGCTGGATCATATGGCAACTCTATTTTTAGTTTCTTAAGGAACCTCTATACTGTTCTCTGTAGTGGCTGTACCAATTTACTTTCCCACCAACAGTGTAGGAGGGTTCCCTTTTCTCCACACCCTCTCCGGCATTTATTATTTGTAGACTTCTTGATGATGGCCACCCTGAACACACCCAATCTCGTCTGATCATATCATATTGTAAACAACAAGATTCTTTCTGCCTTTTATTTGGATCCCTTCTAGAATCAAAAGTCTAGAAAAAGTCAGGTATAAAGGGGACATCAAGAATATCCTTGCCATACTTCACAAGAACATGGCTTATACCAATCTTGTTTCTAAGTACTCTACAAGAATTTGTGAAGTTTTTATTATATGTTCTGTACAGAACCTGAAGATCTATCTCAAAAACTTTACCACAACCCTGTGAGGTATGTACTATTATTACTCCATTTTAAAGGTAAGGACATTGAGGCTTAAAGAATTTAAGTAACATAAACAAAGTCTCATTATTCAAAATGGTAGTGATGGAGTTTGAATCTAGGTCCGTAAGACCAGAAAGCTCTTAATGATTGTTCTGAATTGCTAGGACACTATTGGTGTGAAACGATTTATTTGTAGGTAATTGAAATTAAATAAGTACCATTTACATTTTAAAATGAGATTTTGTTGAGAAGAGTAATAGCATTCAAATGCTATATGGTATGCAATTTTTAATTTGTGTCTTTTTCTTGTCACCAAGTGCCCATACAATTAACCAAGAATTATTGAGGTAGCTTTGCAATTTAGAGATGTGTGTTGGCAAATAATTGTATGAGAGCCTGTGGTAAAAGTCGGCAGTTTTTAAGCAGAAAGGAAAAGATTTAGAAAGAAAACTCTATTATAAAATCATCAACTTCTTGCTTAAGGTAAAAATCTTACAACATGCTGGAAAAATATATTACAAATGAGTGCAAACCATCATCTATATTTTTGCTCTTGTGTTTATGCCTGAGGCCTTTTTATTTAATCATTGTTTTATTAATGGACTTGAACCAATGAACAAGCTGGTGAAAGCTGCAGTACCTGTGGTATAAAGTATATTTTCTGAAGAATGACTTTTATTTTTCACATCCAGGTGTAATACATCACGGAAGTCAATTTAGCATGAGTAGCATTAATATACGGTTGAGGGCTAGGAAATTTTTCAGAGACCTAAGCACAGCCAAATCAATCCATATTGGAAGAAGAAATTCACCAGAGAAAAGAGCTCTTCTCCATTGTATATTTGGTTGTACTATTATGTCCAAAGTTCTATTCTCAAAGGATTATGTTATAGGGAGAATTAGTCTGTCATTTACATAATATGTAATAGGCTGTGCATTCAAGATCAGGAAATAGTTTATCTTATTAATGCTATAATGGTTTGGCTTTGAAGCTTCTAAAAAGACAGATACTATGGCCCCGGAGTGAAGTCTGTTACTGAAGATAGGAATATAGAGAAATTGGATTCATTTTTTTAAATCTCCTATAGAGCTGGTGCATACAGAGCAAGTGTTCAGTAACTAGTGAAAGCAGGAGAGAATGGAAAGTGAAGATGAGGAAAGTATATGATGCATAGTGCCAGGAGTTAGAACTCATATGCGTGATCTACATCTCTAGAGCAATTATTTTACATCAGGATTTGATATGTGAAATGGCTATATTTCAGGATTCATACTTTGTTCTGCTACATGTATAGCCAACATAATTTTTATCTGGATGGGATTTTTGAGGATCACCCACTTTAGTCCCCATATTTTGCAGATGAGAAAAAAAAGTTTCAAAGAAGTTAATTATGTGAAGTCACCCTTTAGATAATAGAAGAACCGGAATTAGAATACAGATTTTCTGAAATTCCCTTCAGTAAACAGATGATTTTTTCCCCCATTACAGATCTTCCTGCTTTCCAAAAGTTCACATAACGCCACTTCACTCTTATGAAGACATACTTTAGTACCTGTTTTCACTAACTGAAATAAATCCGAAGAGGATTTTCACTTTTACCAAAAAAGCCATTACTGTACTAATGCAGATCTTTTGTAAAAGCAAAGTGGTAAAACTGGAATTTTCAGAAAATAGGGTATACTCTTCACTTTACTCCATTTCTGCTTTTGAAAAGTTTCACAGGAATGCTGTGTTTTCCGATAGCATGGAAAACCTGTAAGTTGAGCCTATGGCTAGAGATTAATAGAATCGAATAAAATAGAATTTACTTTTTTTCCAATTTTATTGATAAAATGTGAAAGGACAAGCAACAGAGTGGGAGAAAGTATTTACTCATCATACACATGATAAGGTACTTGAATCCAGAATATGTAAAGAACACTTAAAACTCAATGATGCTGGGCATATACCCTGAGAAAACCATAATTCAAAAAGAGTCATGTACCAAAATGTTCATTGCAGCTCTATTTACAATAGCCAGGACATGGAAGCAACCTAAGTGTCCATCATCGGATGAATGGGTATAGAAGATGTGGCACATATATACAATGGAATATTACTCAGCCATAAAAAGAAATGAAATTGAGTTATTTGTAGTGAGGTGGATGGAGTTAGAATCTGTCATACAGAGTGAAGTAAGTCAGAAAGAGAAAAACAAATACAGTATGCTAACACATATATATGGAATCTAAAGGAAAAAAAAAAGGTCATGAAGAACTTAGTGGCGAGACGGGAATAAAGACACAGACCTACTAGAGAATGGATTTGAGGATATGGGGAGGGGGAAGGGTAAGATGTGACAAAGTGAGAGAGTGGCATGGACATATATACACTACCAAACGTAAAATAGATAGCTAGTGGGAAGCAACTGCATAGCACAGGGAGATCAGCTCTGTGCTTTGTGACCATCTAGAGGGGTGGGATAGGGAGGGTGGCAGGGAGGGAGATGCAAGAGGGAAGAGATATGGGGACATATGTATATATATAACTGATTCACTTTGTTATAAAGCAGAAACTAACACACCATTGTAAAGCAATTATACTCCAATAAAGATGTTAAAAAACCCCACAAAACTCAATGATGAAAAGACACAGAACTCAATTTAAAAATGGGCAATGGATTTGAATAGACATACCTTCATATAAGATATACAAATGGTCAAAAAGCTCGTGAGAAGATGCTCAATATTGTTAGTCATTAGGGAAATGGAAATAAAAGCCACAAATACCACTTCACACCTACAAGGATGGCTAAAATAGAAAAATGACAGACAGTAAAAAGTGTTGACAAGGATATAAAGATATTTAAACTCATATATTTCTGGTGGGATTCTAAAATGGTACAGACATTTTGGAAAACAGTTTGTCAGTTCCTTAAAATATTAAATATAAAGTTTTCGTATAACCCAGCAATCCCACTCTTTAGTATATATCCAAGATAAGTATAAACATATGTCCACACAAACACTTGTACAGAAATGTTCATAGAAGTATTGTTCCAAATAGCAAAAAAATATATAAATAACCCAAATGTCCATGAACTGATGAATAGATAAATAAAATGTGGAATGTCATCCAGCCATTATAAGGAATGCGGTACTGGTACAGTCTACAACATGGATGAAACTTGAAACATTATGCTAAGTGGAAAAAGCCACACAAAAGGCCATATTTTGTATGATTCTGTGGAACATAAATGAAGACCACCCAAATGAGAGCAAACTAAGGTGATTTATTCAGAGTTGGCTATAGCAAGGGAGTCAGCCACCAGCACTTGCGTTTGGCAGAGACTCAAAGGCAGGCAGAAGGGTGGAAAAGAAGGGTGGCTTCAAGTATGCCCTCTTTGGTTGCTGTTGACATGGGGAAGTTGTAGGGTGGGCCAACTAGTAGCAGGGCATCCTTAGTAATTGATTGATTAGGGGTGGCTTTCTCCAGGTGGCCCTAATTTGGAAACGGGGGCAAAAATTAGAAAAGTGTAAGTCATTAATCAAATCCTGGTCATTTGGGGTCTATTGTTACAAGGGTTTATTATCTAACTTCCTGGACTGGTTATTTTAAGATAATAGGTTGACTTCCAGGCCTAATTAATTACTACAGGTTGTGGGTCAGAGTTCTATTTTTATATGTAATCTGTCCACTGTTTTTTTTTGAGTGCTCAGTCTCTAAGTTCATTATATGAAATGTACAGAATAGGTAAACACATAAAGATGGAAAATACATTAGTAATTGTCTGGAACTGGAGGTGTAGGATGGAGAGTGTTAATTTAATGAGTATAAAGTTTCTTTTCAGGTTGATGAAAGTGTTCTAAAATTAGGTTATGGTGATTTTTTGCACAACTCTGTAAATATACTAAAAACTACTGAATTGTACACTTTATATGGGTATACTTTTTGTTACTGTATACATCAATGAAGCTTTAAAAATAGCTCACTGATACTCATGTTTATTTGAAATGATAACATTTTGAATGTAGCTGTTTAAATGCCTTTAAAATTATTTTCAGTTTCCTTTAATTTTTCTTAATCTATTAGAAATTTTAAAATGACATATATGGCTAACATTTAATTATTGGTCTAATAGGAAGTCAGATATTTAAAAAGTGATTGCAAATGTAAAGAATGCTATGGCAGGTTCTTTGAGGTTATTCTTTTTGCTTTTTGTAAACATAGATGAGGAAAATGAAATTCCTAAGAATTTGTTAGGAAGATGCAGGAGCTACAACCTGTAACTTTTTGTTCCTGATTTAAATTCGTCTTTTCTATTTCACAGCTACCTTCATTGTAGATAAAGAAATAGGGGCTTTTATCAGTTATTAGCAACTTCAAAGGTTTTTGACCACATTGAGAATCTGATAAAAGCCGTGGACACTCTTCTCAGGGGGAAAAAAATTAACACACTTATGAACCATGGTGAAATCTGTTGTTTTGCCTATATAATATTTATTCATACTTCTGGTAAGAGTAGGTGGACTTTTTTGGGGGGTGATATCCTTCCCCCACTCATAGTCCTTGGGACTTGGGGTGTGGGGTAAGGGATTCTCACCCTTTCTAGTCACAGTGATTCATTCATGAATGAATGCTTTACTTTAATTGGCCCAAACTGGAGACTTTAGGAAGGTGAAGCCCCCTCTTTTGCTGGACTCAAAGCAGGAAAAGTCTAAGATAGAAGATTTTGAGGACTATTGCATGGAGACAGGAGACCTGAGAGATGGAAAATAACAGAAAATCTTTAATATCACTTCAGCCTCTGGATGCAGCCCTGCCTTAAACTAATTTGTCATGTGGGGAAGTCAATACATTTATTTTTTTGGCTAAGGTGATTTGAGATGGATTCTTTGACATTTACAGCAGAGAGAAACCTGGTTGTTACCCACTGTAAACACAAGGGGGTTTTATGGATATCACCAGGCACATCCACAGGTCCCATCTTACAGATCCATGAACTATAGAATAGGTAAGCTGGGAGGGTTGCTTTGTGGGCTTTGAACAGTGGGTAATTAATCAACTTAAATTATATATATAATGTGTATATATTTTTTGTGAATCATCCTGTGTGCTTGTTTGGGGAGGGTGATATTTATGAACTGAAAGCCCTGTATCTTCTCTTTTCCTGTGATCACCAATCACATCCAATAATTAGTTGGGTGGTTTTCAATTTTGATTTTATCAAAACCACCCATGCATTTATAATGTGATAATCCTTGGACCATATTTTGAAAATGCTGAAATAGAAATGTGTAGTTTTGATTTTCCCCAATGCCGTCCCTCCAACCTCAGCCCCGGTATAACCTCAGAGCCAGTATTAGAGTTTGTATATCCAATTAAATTATAGATACAAGAAAGTGACTTCTGGGATTTGATTTGCATAGGGTTCTCTGTGAATAGTATTGGGAATTTTGAGGAAGATTTGGGTCTGTGGTTAAGTTTGTCATCTGAGTTTGGAAACTGAGAATATGTGTGTAATTCTTCTCTCCTACCCCATGAGTCAGGGAAAATGGCCTTCTGTGGCATGAGAGCTCACCTAAACCAAAGTGGATTCATGGGAATCTGTCTGCCTTGGGGGACAGGAAAGGGCATCTGATAGACAGGGGGCAGAGCACCTGTGAGTTCAAAGACCAGTTGCAGCATAACAGCCATTACTAGTGGGTTTGCACCAGGGCTATACTTCAGCTGCTTTCTGGAAGCAAGTACACTGGACCTGTCCAGATTCAGAGGGGCCTAATAGTTTTTTAAAGGTGTTGTGTAGGGAGGGAGAGAAACACTCAGGACTTCATAGGACAGTCACTGGAAGTAACCAATGAAGGGAGCTGCTGCTACAGCTGCTTGGAGTAAGGACTAGAAAGTTACAATTATAATCTTGTGGGAGCAGTTGCTGGGAATGATCACAGATATTTATTAAGTACTTTCTGTGTGCAAGACTTTCGCTAACTCTGAGAGGACTGCCAAAGAAGCTAAGGTATGACTCCTGCTATAGGAGATCTTGCAATCTGGAAGGAGACTGAGCAAGATTAACTGTCTTACCTATCCAATGGGGATAACAATATCTGTCTGACAGGGATTCTTGTGAAAAATAAATATTGTATTCTTTTATAATATAAAACACTTAGTCCTGAAACATGATAAAAAATCTCAAATAACTATGTGGTTGATGATGACTCTCATCTCCTCATGAATCAAAAGATATAGAATAATATGCATGCTCTTGGTAGGTAAAGAGTTGGACAATCATGATGCAGATGTGTGGTTCAGTTGCAATGAAGGAAGACAGAGCCACCACCTTGAGTTCACTGGGAGTAGTGTCTTTGTTTTCTGTGGATTACCCCAACTAGAACTTAGGAGTGATGCCTCCTTCATCCACTTCCAAGTATTGTCTCAATTCAAACAAGTGTGTGTGAGTGTGTGTGTGTGCGTGTTTATCATTCATCCAAGAGATTATAATTGCTTACTTGGCAAGTTTCCCAAATGTGACTGAGATCGAAATACATGACTTATACGATCCATTTTCCTTGGTAACTGACACTTATTGAGTCCTCATTCTGTGCCCGGTGCTGCATTAGGGATACTTCATTTCATGTTCTGTCTTCATAAACAAGGCAACATAGGTACTATTATTATACCGATTTTACAGATGAGGTGAATGAGGCTGACTTTCCTGATCAGATAGCTAATAATTAGTAGAGTTGGGATTTCATTGTAGCCATGACTATTTTGGAGGCCACATTCTTAACCACTATACCTTTGTGATTCCTTGATGGATGGTCTGAGGTTCTCAGAGCATTAGGATTATTGATTCCAGTCCAAGCATTAGCTCTTACCTCTTGGGAGACTCCTGGTGGTTATGGAATAACAGAAGTGCTTTTCGTTGGCAAGATTTTGTGGTACCCTGATTAAACTTGACTCCCATTCCTTGAAACACAAGGAAGGTCCACCCACACCTGCCACTAGCCCCTGCCAGGTACCAATTATTATCTGCTTAGTTAATCCCAGAAAAAATAAATATTTCATTGTTTTTTTAAAATAATTAATTAATTAATTAATAATTTTTTGGCTGTGTTGGGTCTTCATTGCTGTGCACTGGTTTTCTCTAGTTGGGGTGAGTGGAGGCTACTCTCATTACGGTGCGCAGGCTTCTCATTGTGGTGGCTTTTCTTTGTTGTGGAGCACAGGCTCTAGGCACGTGGGCTGCAGTAGTTGTGGCTCGCGGGCTCTAGAGTGCAGGCTCAGTAGTTGTGGCACACAGACTTAGTTGCTCCGTGGCATGTGGGATCTTCCCGGACCAGGGCTCGAACCCGTATCCCCTGCATTGGCAGGCAGATTCTTAACTGCTGCGCCACCAGGGAAGTCCCCAAATATTTCATTGTTAACCTTCACTATCAAAAGCTTTCAGCTTACTCTCTGCCCCCAGAATCCTGTGGGTCATCTATATGTGAATCAATTGAGGAATTAAGTAATTAGTTAAAATATAGATCTCTAGGTCCCACTCCTGAAAATTCTGAAGCAAGTGGTCTTGTTGGTGCCACAAGCATCTTCTTTTATAAGTGCTCCCAGCATTTCTTACTCATGTTTTTTGGATCATGATAATGATTATTGCTGTATATAGATGAATTTGTCAGAAAATATGGTCTCTGTACTTAAAATTAGAGTTGTATTAAAATATACAGAATATTAATATGAGCAGATATAAATGATCAAGTTTAACATAAATCTTAATGTGTATAAATTTAAGTATGTTTATTCCTTTTATGATATTAGCCATATGCTCTCTTCTAGTTATAGATATCTAACTTGCCTACTGAGAACACTTCATCTTTTTCCAAGCATTTTCATATCTCAGTCTTATTATTTGAAATTCAAGGGATGGAAATGAGAACGCATATCATCCCCCCATTTTACAGCTGAGGAAACTGAGGTTAAGCAAGGTTAGATGGCCTTTCTAGGTTAATTAGGTTTGTAACTATTGATCTTGGCTCTGTTTATGCCAGACACTGCCTTAAATTGCAATCAGAATTACCTCAAGAAGACAGAGACCTCTTTAAAGACCATTCTTTAACTCCCAGGACAGAGGGCATCTATAATGTCTTGGATTAAGGAAGGTGTCATTTAAAGGCAGCTTGGGTATCAGACCCACCATGACACCATATCCAGAGAAATCCTTCTGCCAGTAGCACACACTGCTTTTGATGTCCCCAGCTCTGTCTTTGATGTTTCTGTCAAGTCCTAGCCAGAAGATAAGGAAGAGAGAATGAAGACATCTCAGATATCCTTTAGCCCAAACCACTCATTTATTCACAAACACAGAGCCCAAGTGGCAGTACATGTTCTGTCTGTAGCAGCTCAATGAGTTAGTGACAGAGCCAGTGCCAGGGTGTCTGTCTCCTGAGGCTCCATAATGGGGTAGATGAGCCCTGGGATGGGAATCAAATAGACTAGGCTTTGAAATTTACCTCTGCCCTTCACTGCCCTTTACTGGCTTTGTGACCTTGGGCAAGTCACTTAATGTCTCTGAGCCTCAGGCTCTTCATCTGTGAAATGGGGATAAGAAACAAACCCCACAGACCAGTTTTTCAAATTACTGATATCATTTTAAGGCATCTGGCCTTATTCAGGGTAGGTTCTCAGTGAATGATGGTTTTCTTCCTTGCCCAGTTTCCCTTATGGTTCAAAGCTCATTTTTCAGGTCAAGTCCAGCACCACATAACTTGCTCTATAACCATTACTATGTATATGGTTTCTTAGATACTGCCACATTTGTAAAGCAATATCCTACTATTCATGAATGCAAATCAAGGCTCCAGGGAAGCAGCCTTTTGACACTGCAAATTTAGATCTGGTTATTAACAGCAATTTCTCTGTCTCTGGATTATACAATAACCCCTGTGGGATGAACTCCTGCAGAGTCACCAGCACCCCTGGATTGTAAGTGCCACTGGGCAGGGAGTGTTGCTACTTTATTCACTACTGTTTCTGTAGCTTATAGTACAGTAGCTGGCACATAGTAATTACTAGTTACAATACATAGTACAATTACTAGTACAATTACTAGTACAATACATAGTTAATATGTATTGATGAAAGGAATCCCTAATTTTAACTCTTAATAGTTTCCTATGTTCTGTTGTTGGCTCATTTATTTAATTTTGATTAGTCTTGTCCCTCCAGCTATGCTGTCACATCCTCAAAGGCAGGTTCCAGTAAAATTAGTCATGAAATTAACTGCAATTTTGAAAGTATCTGCTTCTAATAACAGGGCCTATAGAACACACATCGCAAACAGAATCCTCTGCACATTTTTAATTAAGTTAATTATTATTTCCATATGACAGATGAAGAAAAAGGGAGGTTAAGTAACTTGCCCTCGATCACACAGCCTCTTCACCGCACAGCCAATGGTTGAATCCAAAGCCTGTATTCTTCATCACCATACTTCTTCTCTATCCCATACAGTGTTTTGCAGAGAGTTTACACATTGCAGGCATTAAATATAAACCATGATCAGCAGAGCTGGGAAAGGTTAAAAATCTGACATGAAAAAAGTGGCTTTTTCTGCTTGTTTTCATTATGGATTGCCATTTTGCGCTTCTAGAGCTGTCCATGGTCCTGACTCCCTATTGCCATACCCTATTTAGTCCTGTCTATCCCAGGAAGTGCCTTTTCCTTGAAGTTTCCCCGACCAGCTCTCCTCATGAAAATTGTTTTGTTGTATTTTGTTAGCTGTCATTTGTAAAATGTTCATGCTGGCCCAAAATCCATACTATGATCATTTTATAGGGTATATTATGTAATTCTCACAGTAACCTTATGAGGTGAGTTTTATTATTTCTGTTTTAATGATGTGGAAACTGAGGCTCAGGAAGATTAAGAAACTGGATCAAGGTCACAGAAATATGGCTCATTTCATCATGCCTTTCTATTTGTTCTTTGCTGCTGGGTCAAAATCCTAAATGCAGTTAGTGAATGGGCTACTGTACCAGCCATACCTTAGAGTTCTATGTTCCAAAGATTTCAAATAATGTCTCACATTTGATCTTCGCAATAGCACTAACAGATCAAAAATCTTAAGTGATAATTAGACAGCAGCAAGGGAAAGTAACAAGGATGCAAGGCCTTGGTCTCCTGCCTTTATCAAACATTCTTCCTGCTGTACCACACCAACCCTTCAAAGACACACTTCCATATTATGTCAGAGGGCTTTCAAAAATCAGTGTCTGAAGGTGGACATACAGACCCTAGGACCACAGGGAAGATATTTTGGCACAGGGAATATCTTTGGCATTCCTTTGGTCTCACCACCAGGTTGTTGCCCTACTAAAGGCCAACCTTCTCTTTAACCCAAGTTAAACTGACATTGGACTTGGATAAATCAGAAGGGGATTTATCCAAGGATGTGTAGTCTGTAGAGTCCTGGAGAGTTTGGGACTAAAAACTCAACTTCCTTGTTGTGAAGAAGCATTTATTTCAAGTTCAATACTTCCTTTTAATTTTTTCCATTTCCCTTTCCTTTGTAGTGCTAAATTAAATTTCAAAATTTTAATTGAGTGTTGAATATATTATGATTCTGTTGAATTAGATTTATTCAATACAGCTATTTTTCTATCCATCTATTTATTCTTAAAGAATAGAAAGACAGTGGAACTTATGTCCAGCAAATGGTAATGCTGTTTCTCCCTCCCTGGGATGTAGAACTTCTAGTGATTTTATTTTTACTCTCCTTTTTTGTATGCTTCTATATTACTTATTTATTAGAAGTTTAAAATATATTTTATTTTCAGAAATCATTGCTAGAGAATAAAGTTAATTTGTATATTAGTTTCTTATGGCTGCTGTAACAAATTACCACAAACTTGATGGCTTAAAACAACTATTTATTTTCTCATAGTTCTGAAGTCTAGAAGTCTGAAATCAGTATCACTGATCCAAAATAAAGATGTCAGTAGGGCCATGCTCCCTCTGGAGGCTTCCGTGCAGAATCTGTTCCTTGCATCTTTCAGCTCTGATGACTGCTGGTATTCCTTGGCTTGTGGCTGCATTATGTCCATCTTCATGGTCAGTATCTTTAAATTCTCTCTGCTCCATCTTCACATTTTCTTTTCCTCTATATGTAGTCAAATTTCCCTGTGTCTTTCTCGTATAATGATGCATGTTATTGTATTTAGGATCCAGACATATAATCCAGGGTGACCTCCTCATCACAAAATTCTTAATTTAAAACATCTGCAAAGTCTTTGCCATACAAAGTAATATTTACAGGTTCCAGGGATTAGGATCTGATCTTTTTGGGGACCATTATTCAATTCACTATAAGTAGTTTCCAAAGGGAGAATGATAACCAATTAAAATCTCATACCTGCTTTTTAAATGGATTTATGCATCAGGAAGCCCTAAGTCCATGTTCTGCATCAGCTGTGTGTCTATATTTAGATAAAATCATGGCCAATTTACCTGGAATAGCTCTAATTTAGATCAATTGCCTATAGAATTATTAATATACCATTTTAATTCTTAATAAGTGTCTTAGTTTGTGTGATAAATTATATGGTCACCCTCCATATGCTACAACATATGTTCACAAACCAGACTCTTTTAGGTTTATGAGAATCATGATCTTGGGGCCAGAGAATCTTGCTGGAAACAAAGTGTGGTCATTGTATTCCACCATACGTCTCGTCTAAAATCAGCTGCCAAATGATAATGAGAAGGCATCTCAGCAGACTGGGGCTGGAGCCCAAGTGCCTCCCCAATATATCTGAGGATGTGTACAGGCAGAGTGGCCGATGACAGGCATTTATTTAGGTTGCTGTAGGCTCTTTTGCTTTCACTTGCCCTTGTAATGGTGTCTATAATTGCAGAGCAAGGGCAAGGCCATTCATCTGCTGATATTCTCTGCTAGGCCACATGGTCACAAGGGGACTCAGCATCTTCTCACGCCACCACCACGGACAATAAATGTGCTTGACACTTGGATGGCCTTTGGGCACATGCTCCTAGAAAGCTGATGTTCCTTCCATGTTTATATCCTCCTCTATTTTCTAATTTATATAGCTCACAGATTACATCAGTGAAATTTGAAAACAGGAACAGGCTCTGGTAGAAATGCTTTGAAAAAGATATCTCCAGCCTGCCCTATTACAGATCATCTGTAATAAATAGTTGACTTTGGACAATTTTCTTTGGTTTCTTCTCCTCTTCTTTCCTTCCTTCTTTTGTTCCATCTTTCCTTCCTTACTTTCTTCTGCTAAATATTCTTTCTCGTAAGCCTAATGTAGGTACTACTATATACCTTTTTCCTAAGTAGGAAATTCTAGACTCAAAAATGTTAAATAATTTACCCAAACATTACTGAGCTACAGACTGAGCTGAGATTCAAACCTGATCTGTGTGACTCTGGAGTCCTCACTGTTAGATAATCTACTCTCCTCCTTACCTTCCAAATAGGGTATCAACATTTTTTTTGGCTGTGTTGGGTCTTCGTTTCTGTGAGAGGGCTTTCTCTAGTTGGGGCAAGAGGGGGCCACTCTTCATCGTGGTGCACGGGCCTCTCACTATCGTGGCCTCTCTTGTTGCGGAGCACAGGCTCCAGATGCGCAGGCTCAGTAGTTGTGGCTCACAGGCCTAGTTGCTCCGTGGCATGTGGGATCTTCCCAGACCAGGGCTCAAACCCCTGTCCCCTGCATTGGCAGTCAGATTCTCAACCACTGCGCCACCAGGGAAGCCCCGGGTATCAACTTTTAAATGGACAAATTTACAAGCTGTAAGGTCCAGGGATTGTACCTGTGTACTAATAATGGTCAGGCTCTAATCTGGAAGCTACAGAGGAGAGTAGGAGAGAACTAGGCTCTCACTGACAGCAGTAGGATCAGAGAACACTCAATAATAGAGGCCACTTGGTAGCATTTAACCCCAAATAAATAGCCTGTGGGACAGCATTTGAGGAAGAAAATGATTTACAGAAAATTCCCAGGAGACCAAGAGGCAATTGAAATAAAAGTGTGGAAGCCAGAAGAGAAGGCATCCTTGGTACCTTATTGAGAGGCTCTCATTATTGGCAACAGGAGTGCTCAGAAAGCTGAAGACCAGGTACTGAGTCAGAGCGGCTAAGCTCCAGAGAAGATTAAAACCCAACCAAGGGAGGTCTGCTTTGCTAAGGACTTATAGAATGAGACCTTTTCAAGGGATGTCTTGCTGCCAGCTCCCAACAAATAGACTTTAGTTGTCAGCCCATTCAGGATTTGCTTCACTGTAGAGAGCCACCTCTCCTAAGGACATGACCAAAAGCCCAAACATTTTGGCCCAACATGGAACAACTCAGACAAGCCATACATACTCCAACATTTCCAGTGGGGTTGGCCAGGGTCTTACGTGACCTGCTTTGCAATTAGACATCTCCCTTTTACCAATCTCACTTCTGCTAACACCTTCCCACAGGTGTCGATCCCTAATAGATATCTAGCATGCCAAATTTCATCTTATTATCTGTTTCTGGTATGCCAACTTCCAATAAACCCTGAGAAACTTCAAGTCAAGTTCTTCTTTGGACAGAATTAATATTCTTCCTTCTCCCATGCTAAGAACAATTCCCCCAGTCAGAAGGATAGAGTGTCCTGGATAAGCAAGAGAAGAGGACTTTTTACAAAACATCTGTTGTGAACCAGGCTATTACTAGGCACGGTCTGACCTACCACCCAGAGACCTCATTCCTCTTTTTCTTGAATAGGTTCTGGTGCCTAAGCATTGTTCTCTGGGAGCAGACAGATGGAATACAAACTGTAGAGAACTCAGTTTGCTAAAGCATTATCATGCTTGGACTTTTGATGACTTATTCACACAACAGAGTGTGTTAGATCAAAACTTTCCCAAATCTGACACCTTCAGAATGCTTCAACATCCATAGCTGGCAGCTGTCAAATTTGGGAACAAAAACATTGCCACTTACCAGTATTCATTAACCAGTTCTAGAGAATCACATGACTCTGTGTTCTTTCATCCAGCCACCCAACTATTGGCATGTGTGAGAATGAAGCACAGTCCCACTGGGCAGTTGCCACAGCTGCCTGGGGTTGGTGTCACTGGGTTGTTATTTAAGGAGAACCCCTCCAAGAGGGACAGGAATTGCAAATGCTCCATCCCATTTCTGTCTTGGAGAATGGCCATCCTAACAACCTTGCTGTCCTCTACCATACAATGCCACATGGAGAGGTGTGTGCCATCTTTAGAGCTGCTGCAACTCAGGTCCTCAGGCTACTACCATTTATAGCATCAAGTCAGATTTAATAGGTCTCTATTTGACAGACTTAATGTCCAGCAACTCCTGGGCAAAATGTATCCAAAGGGCCTGAAGATGAAAGAATTTGCCTCCCTTGCAAAGAGGAGTGAGTGAAACATTTCCACACAGAATCTTCAGTAAGTTATAACCCATAAATCTGTCAGCAATCTTTACCCTCTGTGTGCACAAAATTATGCGAGCTTCTTTTTTTCTTTATTGTCATTTTGAATTACGCACTCTGTGTTATAGATAGATCAACTCTTCCTAGGCAGCTAACTGAGCCTTGGAAGACAGGGATGTCTTGGAAGACAGGGATTTTCATGTCGACTTGCTCTGATTCAGTGTTTAGGGTGACATATAATCAGGCATCAAGTTAAAAAAATCTGTATTAAGTGTAAACCGCTTTCCATCATGACCGATGAGATGTAATTGCTGCTATTGACAGCACTCTGGGCTGCATTGATTTTCCCATCAGGCTGAAACCTTGATGACAACTTTTTTTTCCACCGTAACTACTTGATTAGTTATGAACCATCACAAAGGGAAAATTATATAAATTACAATTTGTTGTACACAGCTATGCTGCTTTTCCAAAAGAAGCAAACTTGGACATAAATTATTGATACAACAACATAATAATTTCCACTTAATGACTGTTAAGCAGAGTTGCCATATACTGGTCTTCAGAGACCTACTCGCCAGTTGTTTGCCCAGAAGAAAAAGCACATTTTTCTTATTCCTATAAATGTTGTACGGGCTTGTGGAAGGCCTGCTACTGTGGGCCCACATTCTGAAGGTTTGATGCACATTTATGTGGAACTCATATACAGTAGATATTATTACCCCCAATTTACAGCTGCAGAAGGTGAGCCCTGTAGAAGTGATACAACTCATCCAAGGTCAGACAGCCAGTAAATGGAGGACTCAAGTCCTGGTCTGTGAAAGTGCAGAGCCCTGGCTTATTTCCCCTCAGCTGTGGGGTCTACACTGCACCACAGAGATGCTTTTCTAAGGAGAGGAAATGTATCTTTTATTAGTCAGATTAGATACCAGTTGGTTTACCTTCAATTCTCCAAGGCTATTGTGAATAG
This sequence comes from Balaenoptera physalus, assembly GCF_965194825.1. NCBI lineage: Eukaryota > Metazoa > Chordata > Mammalia > Artiodactyla > Balaenopteridae > Balaenoptera > Balaenoptera physalus. The sequence continues at coordinate 43,249,882 of NC_138893.1, forward strand.
TTTTGCTTATGGTTTTTCTGGATAATCCCAAAACATTAGCCAGAGTGAAGTGAAACTCTAGGAAAATAAAACGTTGCTTAGTTGGCTCCTTCAAATCTTTGCTTTTAGAATTAATATAGAGATTCTCATCTATTTGGAAAGAAAAGTAAACGAGTAGGTACAAATGAAAAGGATGGAGTGGGAACCATGGAAAAACTACAGTGAGATTTCATTGGAATCTAGGAAGAGCTGAGCATGAAGCCTCAGGAATATCAGGAATTGAGCCTCCAGAAGGACAGCTCTAGAATGTGACTGCTTTCTCCACCTTCTCTCTTTCTTGTGATCTCTCTGGGTCTCTCTAAACATTTACTCTGTAAAATTTCCCATGACCCACATACTCTGGGACTTCACTTCTTTATGATAGTGCTGTGTACATTGGCTGGTAACCTCCCCTTTCATGGAACTCTCAGTTCTACATCTGGAATTGGAATTTCACTCTGTTCAAATTCCCAATAGAAGGGAGAGCGTGGATAGTGATGTCATGTGCACCACACACTCTGCAGGGTACAGTGCTGGGGACTTAGATAACAGAAGGGCTTCAGCCCCTGCATGTCGGCTTTGAAGTTACTCCATGCTCTAATTCCCACACTATGCTTCAAACATGTTTCTCTATCTGTTCCTCTTGGTGGTAGAGCCTATGGGCATCACTCCTTTTTCTCATGAGCCTATTGGATTGACAGTAGCATTTTAAGTGATCCTCTAAACTCTGACATGGCACTCCTTGAGATGCTGTTTCCCATACACATTCTTGAGCTCCACCTAATCATACCCAGTTTTGATCTCTTTCCTATAAGGTTTTGCTTGTTACTGCTACTACTATTGCTACTACTGCCGCTATTACTACTACTACTAGCTAACATGTATGAGAACTTACAATATAACAGTGTTCCTTTTTTTTTAATGTGTTAGCTCATTTAATCTTCATGAAAATCTTAGGTGGTAGCTAATATCACAGTCTCCATTTTATAGATAATAGTATGAAGTTTTGGTGAGAAGAACTATCTTACCCAAGCCAGCACAACGTCCAGAGTATGTTCCAGGTGTATCTGACTCTGGAGCTTATACTCTCAAGTACCACATTATCCTTGTAAGTGACTAAAAACTGGCCAGTTGATACCTAATACTGATTGTCTTGTTCATGGGGAACCACCTTCCTGTTTCTTTGCATGTAATATACACAGAAACCTTGTCTCTTCAACTAGTCTTTGAAACTATGGTGGGACGGAAGCATAGAAAACATGTCTCTAGCGTCATTTGTAACTCATCCTAGGTGAAAGCACAAATAAAGCTCATATATGCTTATTGTAGGTCTGCACTTATATTTTCTTCAGCTTTTGGTCTCATCAAAAATTAGCTATAGGTATATGTTTTTTATTCTGCTCAACTCCAATTGACTTTCCAAAGACAAGAAGATTTAGGATTATTTTTCTGAGCCCTAGACCCTTGAATACGAAAAATTCTCAAGATATGGCACCATGATCTAACTCATTTATTCTGATCTGGTAACAGTAGAAGCAGAAAGTGTGATTATCTGGTACAGGCAGTGTTGGTAATAATTTGCTTAAGGAAATTGCACAATAATTAAAAACCTAACACTAACCAAACCAAAATAAAGAAAACACACATTTGGCCCTGCTGCACTGAATAGTGAGAAAAACTAGCACCTGCCCATCCCCACATACAAACTTTGCCCAATTAACCTCCCTAAACTAAAGGGAGACTCTGAAACATTTTAAAATCATTATTATCTGGTTGAAAAAATGAATATCTTTCTTTATTTCCTCCCGACTCTACCACCTTCATAACACAGTAGGCTGGAACATGCTTAGATCTCTCTGTTTCATAACGGTCAAGATAATAATAATGGGAAACACAAAAATGCTTTAAACCATTAGCTGGTATGTCCTTAGCCTCAATTCGCCGTGAGATATATTCGGGAAATAACTTTTAAGGACAAACATATGGAATTTTATTCTAAAGCGCAAGGTTCAGAGAAGAATAGGAAATGGTAAAGACAAAATAGGATCAGTTGTTCACAGATTTCTCCATCAACTGCCCCCTGATTCTCTGAGATCTTTACTTTTTATTTCAACCAGTCCCTGAGCTGTAATAGAAGGGATACTTGAAGCTGAAGACCAGCGGTTGGTGCTGGCTCTGCTAATTACTAACCGTGTGACCTTAGGCTAATTTTTTAGTTTTTATGGTGTCAAAACTTAAAAAAAAAATTTAATTTCCTCACCTGTAGAATGGGAGGTAAATAATCTCCATCCTGTTTTCTTACATGGCTGCTGTAAGGATCTAAGAGGGCAATAAACACTAAAGCACTCTGTAAAATTACAAATCCCAAGTAAGAATTACTATTTTCATTTTATTATTTCAGTCTACTATGCTGACTACTGAATAGATTAAGAATGCAGAAATACTTTTTTCCCTTTGGTAACTATGACAAACCTTGACTTTTTTCTAAGGGAACTTTTTTACCCTAGAAAACAAACAAATAAAAGAAGATAAATCCTCCTGTCATTATTTTGACATCTCCTTAAGTGACATGATATCTGGACTCTCTCTTCCTTTATGCTGTTCTTCATTCTATTTCCATCTCGTCAAGCCATACAGGATGCCTGAAAATAGTCAAAGAATATTGATAAATTCCTCTTCCTTTGTACACAATATATGAATAAAAGGAAGCCTTCGCTGATGGCCAAAAATAATCTTTGGCCCACTGTGGATGTGGGTTTTTGAACCAGTAAAGTTTGATGCCTCCCAAATCTTACCAACAAATGGGGGCTCATTGTGCTTGTGACTGACAAAGAACTCAGGTCATCAGGGTTCTCTGTCCCCCATTAATCTGAATTGGTTGATAAGAGTACTGCTGGGCTATAACATGGTGGGTTAGACCATTGGCTTCAGTATCTTATCAACCTGGACTTTAATCCTAAGACCACCAATCATTAGCCACATAGCTTTGGACAAAAATCTTTAGTATGTTGAATCACATTTTCCTCATCACCCTACAAAAATGGTGTTAGTAATAAATTCTATCTCACAAGATTGTTGTGGGTTTGGATGAGGTATGGTACTTAGCACAATGTCTTATGCATAGAATGTCCACACAAGTTGTAGCTATTATAATTTTATTACTGTGATTATTAGATAAATTAGTAAACATAAAGGTAACTTGAAATGATAAAAATCTTTGTCTGTTTAGGACACCCATGTAACTCCCATCTTCCAGTCAGCTCTCTATGACTTTGCCTTGCTCTAGTTTGTCCCAGGACCCTGCACTTAAGTGGAATGAACAAACTAGAAGATATTTCCTCAGGGGCTTCCTGAAGGTCAGGGCCTACTCTATGGGGAGCTGTCCTTCTCAGTGTGTTAGGCTGAGCCCAGAGGATTATCATTGCCTTAGATCAGAGAGCCTGAATCACTAAAGCTGAATCATTATTGTCTAACTCACAAAGCCTGTTCCTGTAGAGAGGACAGCCTGGCTGATCTCAAGGGATAGCCCTTCTGGTTTTCTTCAAGCAATAGCTCATTTATAATTGATAAGATCCAAGGACATCTCCATCATTCACCATCTAATATAATGAAATACCTTGTTAACTAAAACAGTGGTGCCTGAAATCTCTACTGATTCTAAAATGTCTGTTGATTCTAAAGGCTGTCATTATGGACCAAGTGTAGCACCACAATTAGTTAAATAAGACAGACATAAGCAAAGAAAATACTCTCTCTCAGTGAAATCTTTGCAAGAACAAAATAGATAGCTACCAACTCCTGTGTCTCCTTGCTTGATCTCACATCCTCCAATCTTCTTCAGATTTAATGTCTTGGCTCAGGATGGAAAAGGAAGGATAGGGCTTAATTACTTGCTAATTGTCCTTTAATTGAAAGAGTACCTAAAACACCTGAGGAGTAGAAAGATGTGACTGTTTCACTGTGTACTTATCCAAGAAAGCTGGGATGAGATTTGCGTGAATGCCTGGGTCCTAAGGTCTTCATATGTCATTTCTGCTGGGGTGGAGAGCTCTTGGAAAAAGATTGTCAGAAGAGTTTGATGGCTGTTTCTCACAACTGCTCTTTGGAGAACTATTTAATGAAGTGCTCTTCAACACACTTGAAAAGTCATCATGCAACTGTTTCATTGAAGATGATCTTTGACTCTCTTTGGACCAACAAGGTAAAGAGGATTTCTTTAAAAATATATATATTTACTTGGAAAAATAAAATGAAAACAGAATAACAATTCAGTGAATAATTATGTAGGACTAGTAATGGAGAATTATGCCAAGTTTGACGTGGTTCATTACTATTACTGTGCTAGGCCATCACAATAAAAGTGTGGAGAGAGGCAGATGAGGTAGTAGTGCATTGCTCCTCAAAGAGCGTTTACAAACTGCAAGAAAATCAACAACGGTTGGGGGCAGGGTTGGAGTGGGGAGGGAAGTAGAATGGGATGGGAGTGGTGGCTGCTTGTTAGGAATGAAGATTTATGAGACCCCTTTGGGATGACTTACTGGATTGGTAAATTTGTAACATATCAGACCTCCTTGGCTTTTCCTCTCAGGTGGCAGCTGCCTGCAGGTAGGTGGTATTCTCTGCTGTTTTTTCAGAGGTGGCTTTTCCCTTTGCTTCCTCCTCAAATGTGTGGGGGGTCTTGCCCTGGCCCAACACCTCTGAGTGCACTGATAGTCTTTCTGATTCTGGGGTCAACTGGCAGACCTATTTGTTTGGCTTTGTTTTGCTTATATTTGTTTTTATAATAACCTATGCCCAACCCCCTCGCTTTGATTTTATCATAGTAAAGGTAATATTTTGAACTCCCCTTGACCTTATTCTTTTGTTCAGAACCCAGGATGGGACAGAGGGCTGCCATTTATTGGGTATCCTGAGAACCTGATCCATTTAGCTAACCTTTTCCTACTTAAAATTTGCCTACAGTTGACTCATTAGTACAGAGCAATGCATTGAAATCTGCGTACTTCCTTTGATCTGTCTATCCCCAGCCCATTCACCTGGAGAATCAGCTATTTTACATTTGATAGTGACTTTCTTCTAGTCACACTCCCCCGTTGGTGCTAAATTATCTTTTTCTTGCGATTCCCCCTCCCTCTGACCTTTCTCTAAAAATATTCCCTCTCTCCTCAATCCAGGATTTATTTATTTATTTATTTAAAAAATTTGTTTGGTTTTCCTTAGTACAGATACGGTTGTTTGTTCTTCAAGCATGATGGATTTTCCTCCTTCATTGAATGGTACTTTGAATAGATGTCCTTTAATTTATGTAAAAAGAGACACACACAAGAAATCCTTGGCAGAAGTCTCTTCCTTTAAGTCCCAGGGCAAAGAAATGCCACTTGCATGAACTTTCCTATTACTCGCCAGCTAATTAGTCGCTCTTTCCATTCAACTTCCCAAAATTGCTTCTTGTAACATTGTTGAAAATTAATGTTACTGTGCCTTACCTAACTGGTTTGTATGTTATTATTCCTCTTGCCAAATTGAAGCCCCTTAAAGGCAGGCATTGTGGGGTTTTCATTTCCTTTGTATACACTTGGGTTCTAACCCAATTCTAGAAAGAGAATGTGATCTGGAGCATGAAAGGCCTCATGCTTTTGTCCTCAGGACCAACATAAACAGGCCTGTGAATGGATGCTTAGAATGTGGTGTGCACAGTGCCAAGACAGAACTACACACAGCAGCCCAAAGGAAGTACCCCTGACTCAGACAGTAGGCGGGGAGGAGATGGGGCCTTACATACTGGCGCAGCCAAGCTCATAGTTGCCGTGGCATTTCTGACCAGAGTGCCATCTATCTAGTAGTATGGAATAGATGAAAGGTAAAATTGGAAGACTTAAAAGTTTCCTTAACTTGGAAACAATTTTCCTTAATTGGAAACAATTGGAAATAGTCTTTGGTGAGAGTACTGAGTCAGAATTGATGGTGTTTGCAGGTTTAGCCAATTTGTAATAATCGGATCTTGTACGTGGATATTCATCTGACAAAAAAAAAGTTTATCTAAATAGTTTGGGTGTTTATTTACAACTACTGTAGCTGAGAAAAATATTTGTATTTGTTGTTGATCAGGGAGTAACAAGGCAGCAAGCCACTCTACACCTTAATTACAAGGTAGTATTAAAGCAAGGCAATTTAATTGCAATCAGTGTAGAATAATTTATTTATAAACTGCCATTATGTACATTTATATCCTGTAATACATTTTATTCCAGCCTAGTACTGTATGTGCCTCGTTATATTGTAAAGTACAATGTCATTAACCTGCAATTTCATTTGCCGTCTTGTTTATTATATTCTGTTCTGTGTTTAGTATGAAATTGTTAAATTCTCTTTAGTTATTTCTTACTACTTAATTTCTTTGTGAATCTCTTAAGGCTCTGACTACAACTAGTTAAGCAAGTGTGACCTGTGCTGTAAGCAGTTGGCTTTCCTTAAACATCCAGAGTGGGTCTGGGATGGGTTCTGCTCTTCACCCATCTCTCCTTCCTCATATTTGGCCCTGGTTGGTAGTGATTCTGGAAGCTCAGTACATTTTTCCAAGTACTGAAACATTAGAATTCTTTGCACTTTTACAGAGAACACTTGGAACAGAGCAAAGTGAATTGTAGATAAACGCCAGAAGCAAAATGCTACTCCTGATTCTGAAGCCAGTTGTTTGGTGAGCTGAGTATGGTTAATAAGTGTAACAAGTCTAGGTTGTAGAGTTGAAATCCCCACGTTGATAGCTTCTCCCAGATAAAACCAATTTAACAAAATATGCATGCAAACATAGTCAAGAGCAGTAATCACCAGCCACTCTTGGACTCAAATATGAGGACTGATCAACACAAATCTGTCTCCATTGCTAGCAGAGTGACCTGAATATTTGTATGACTAGGAGGGAACTGCTATTTATTGAGTTTGTGCTATCAATGTGCCAAGAACTGCTGAGCTAGACATTTTTCATTTGATATTTCAATCCAATTTCCCAATTCTCAAAGCTAGGTATTATCAAAAAATTCATTTTATATCCCCCAAAACTGAGGCTCAGAGAGGGAAAGTTACTTGCTCAAGATTACACAGTCACTAGAGAGCTGAGGTAAGCTTCAGACTCCAGGACTCCAAAGCTCTCTGCACTATACTGCACTCCAGTTGTCCTTTTAGCATCACTATTTACAATTCTCCAAGCGTTAGTTATTCTTTCTGAGGATTAATTCTATAAGATTTTCTTTCCTCTGCATAGCCCTGTGTTTACCACAAAATTGTTTGCTAAAGCCTTTCACACAGGCGGCAAGCAGAAGGGGGAGAAAGTGCAAGGCAGTTACTATAAAAGTCTAGTTATTGATCACTCCTGGTGAATGAATATTTCAGAATAACCAAGTTTTCTTTATTTATTTATAAAGCACGCCCATACTTATTCCCTCAAAATTAAAAATAAGGTTCTATTTGACTATTTTTTCTAAGATGAATTTTATTTCCTACATTTTTAAACATAACCACTTTACATATGTGTTTGTTTGTTTTAGGTAAATTGCCTTCATCACAGGATGGTAACTCCATAATGGCTGTGACATTGATGGCACTATTAATTATATTTCCCCTGCATCTACAACAATGCAAATGACACACTAACATGCTCAGTAACTGTTGAATTAATCAGTGCCTATTATGGTCATTATTTATTATCCTGGAGCTTAATATAATATGCCTTTAAGGATATTGGAAAGTGTAAGATTATTTGTTCCTTAAAGATCTATGTTCATTGTTCTCTTATCTGTTTTCTACAGTTTTCAGCCTTCTTCTTCACTGTCAGCTGTTACTTCTTCACTGTCAGCTCTTACAACTCCACTGTCATTTATTGTGTTTTCAGCATATGTCTGCCACTAGGAAGCACCCACTGCATCTAATATGAAAGCTATAGTGAATTAGGGAACCAGATGCCCTTTGTTACTGAAATTTTGTAAAGGTTCGAAGCCTCTACTAGGAGTGAGCAAATACGTTTAAGTGGGAGTTTGTGGCATTTTCCAAAGGAAAGGAGCTTTGAGTACTCAAGGATACCTTTCTTAGCTGGATTTTTCATCTAGATCTGTTTTAGAAAGTTGACAAATAAGTAATCATAGAAGACACATTTGGTACCCTGACTGCATCCCCTCTGCCCTTGCCTTTTCACTGCATGTTGACCCAACTTGCAACTGCAGTACATGCTTCCTGTCTGTTTGAGGCTTTCTCTGACCATCAGAGCCTCCTCTGCCTGTAAGGTCTATAGGCCAGATGTGCTGGGGAATTATCACTCTTAAGGAGGGAGAGGGCCCTAACTGATGGAATTGGTGCATAAGTACCCCAGTTCCCTTCCCACCCCCAAGTGGGATAACTCTGAGGTGTACATTCCCCACTAATTCCCAGACTTTTGTAGTATGATTATACCCTAGTCATTCATAATGCTAACATGCTCAATAACTCACTGATATTGGCTTCCTACTTTTTGCTGTCTGGCTACCATATTCCCCTACTGTGTTTCATGAGGTTTCCCTCCAACAGGTCAATGACCTGCATTTAGATCTTTGTCTCAAGGTCTACTTCCTAGAGATATTTAAAGTAAGGCACTTAGTTATAGATGAGTGAAGTGTTACAGTATTTATTACGAGAATCTCTTTGGTTTTTTTTTCTCCATTGTATTTTCTTGATGCTTTTATATAAATTAATTGTCCATATATGTATGGGTTTATTTCTGGACTCTCAATTCTATTCCATAGACTGGTGTGTTTGTTTTTAAGCCAATACCTTACTGTTTTGATTACTATAGCTTTGTAGTATAGTTTGAAATCAAGGAGTGTGATACCTCTGGCTTTGTTCTTTTTTCTCAAGATTGCTTTGACTATTTGGGATCTTTTGTGGATCCATACACATTTTAGGATTATTTGTTTTAGTTCTGTGAAAAATGCCATTGGAATTTTGATAGGGATTGCACGGAATCTGTAGATTGCTTTGGGTAAAATGGACATTTTAACAATTTAATTCTTCCAAACCATGAGCATGGGATATATTTCCATTATTGTGTCTTGCTCAATTTATTTCATCAGGGTCTAATAGGTTTTAGTGTGCAGGTCTTTCACCTCATTGGTTAAATTTATTTTTGGGTATTTTATTCTTTGTGATACAAATATAAATAATATTGTTTTTCTTTAAATCCCTCTCTGATAATTAGTTATAGGTATATAAAAATGCCATGGGTTTCTGTATAATGATTTTGTATCCTGCAACTTTACTGACTTTATTAATTCTAACAGTTTTTTGGTGGAGTCTTTGGAGTTTTATATCTATATCTATCTATATGTAGATAGATATAGATATATTTATATTGTATCATGCCATCTGCAAATAGGGACAGTTTTACTTTTTCCTATTTGGATGTGTTTTCCCTTTTTTTCTTGACTAAATACTGTGGCTAGGACTTCCAACACTATGTTGAATAAAAGTGGTAATAATGGGCACTTGTCTTTTTCCTCATTTTAGAGGAAAAGATTTCAGCTTTTCATCATTGAGTATGATGTTAGTTGTGGGTTTGTTATATATGGCCTTTATTATGTTGAATTATGTTCCCTCTATACGCACTTTGTTAAGTTTCTATCACAAGTGAATGTTGAATATTGTCAAATGCTTTTTCTGCATCTATTGAGATGACTGCAAGATTTTTATCTTTCATTTTGTCGATATGGTGTATCACATTGATTTGTGGACGTTGAACTACTTTTGCATTCCTGGAATAAATCCCTGTTGCTAATGATGTATGATCCTTTTATACATTGTTGAACTTGGTTTGCTAATATTTTTTGACGATTTTTACATCTCTGGTCATCAAGGATATTGGCCTGAAATTTCATTTTTTTGTTGTGTCCTTCTCTGTTTTTGGTATAAGGTTAATGCTGGTCACCTAAAATAACTTTAAAAGTATTCCCTCCTCTTCGATTTTTTGGAAAAGTTTGAGAAGAATAGGAATTAAATCTTCTTTGAATGTTTGATAGAATTCACCAGTGAAACTTTCTAGTCCTGGACTTTTTTTTGTTGGGAGGTTTTTTTGTTTTTTTGTTTGTTTGTTTTAACTGATTTAATCTCCTTACTAGTAATTAGTCTCTTCATATTTTCTATTTGTTCATGATTCAGTCTTAGAAGATTGTATGTTTCTAGGAATTTATCCATTTCTTCTAGGCTGTCCAATTTATTGGTGAAATATAACACTAAAGAAAGCCATCAAACCACAAGGATAAAGAGAAAGAGAAGAAAGGAACCAAGAGAAACTACAAAACAGCCAGAAAACAATGAACAAAATGGCAATAAGTACATACCTATTAATAATTAATTTGCATGTAAACATATTAAATCCTGCAATTTAAAAAATGATAGGCTGAATGGATAAAAAAAAAAAGACACATCTATAACTGCCTAGAAGAGACTCACTTCAGATCTAAAACACACACAGACTGAAAGTGAAAGGATGGAAAAAGATATCACATGCAAATGGAAACAAAAAGAAAGCTGGTGTAGCTATATATCAGAAAAAATGGACCTTAAAACAAAGACTGTAAGAAAAGACAAAGAAGGGCATTACATAATGATAAGGGAGTCAATCCAGCAAGAAGATATAACATTTATAACTATATATACACCCAACATAGGGGCAAACAAAATATAGAAAGCAAAAATTAACAGACTCTCTAAATGGAGAAATTGATGCAATACAATTATAGTAGGAAATTTTAGCACCCCATTAACATCAACAGATACATCAGCCAGACAGAAAATCAATAAAGAAACGTCAGTCTTAAATGACTCATTATACCAGATAAACTTAGTAGATATATACAGAACATTCCATCCAAAAGCAGCAGAGTATACATTCTTCTCAAGTACACATGGAACGTTCTCCAGATAGTTCACATGTTAGGCCACAAAACAAGTCTCAGTAAATTCAAGATAATTAAAATCATATCAAGCACCTTTTCTTACCATGATGACATGAAACTAGAAGTCAATTACAAGATAAACTGGAAAAACCACAAAAATATGGAGATTAAACTGCATGCTACCGAACAAACAATGAATCATTAAAGATATTAAAGGAGAAATAAAAAAAAAAAACCTAGAGCCAAATGAAAACATAAATACAACATACCAAAATACATGGGATGAAGCAAAAGTGGTTATAAAAGAGAAGTTCATAACAATACAAGCCTAGCATAAGAAGTAAGAAAAATCTTAAACAATCCAACTTTACACCTAAAGAATCTAGAAAAAGAAGAACAAAGCTCGAATTTAGTAGAAGAAAGGAAATAATAAAGGTCAGAGCAGAAATAAATGATACAGAGACTAAAAAGACAATAGAAAAGACTGATGAAACTAAGAGCTAGTTCTTTGAAAACAAACAAACAAACAAACAAAATTGACAAACCTTCAGCTAGACTCACCAAGAAAAAAAAGAGAGAGGGCACAAATAAGTCAGAAATGAAAGAGAAGATGTTACAACTGATACCACAGAAATACAATGAATTTTATACTTTAAATGAGTGAATTGTATGGTGTGTGAATTATAGCTCAAATAAGGTGTTAAAATGCTCATTGAATGTTTAAATACAAATAATAATAACAATGTATTATATAGTTTATAACTTTTGTATAAGTAAAATATATGACAACAAAAGCATAGAGATCTCACAGATTTTATGGGAATTGGATTTGATAGCTGAAAACCATTAAAGATTTTTCTCTGCATCTGACTCTGTCAGATTATGTCTTGATTTCTATTTCTGTCTCTGTGTATCTCTCTCTCTGAGACCACATTGTCTCTCATTTCTGCTTCTGTCTGTTCATGTGTCCCATTATTCTCTTCTGCAGATAAGCTCTATTTGCTTTAACCCATCTGCTTTACTCCTTCTACTTCACTCTTTGCCCAAACGTTCGTTTTTGATAAGGCATAAACTAGCTCTAACACTATCTAAACTTTTAGGTCAGACACTTATACCAATATAAAATATTAGGGAAGCAATACTTTCTATGTAAAAAATGCTCTTATGCTGTTTTCCCACTGATAGCAGAATGTTTTTCTTCCCTTTTAATAGTGGAGATGGGTGTGCTCTGAGTAACCCACACTTTCTGGCCTAGAGCTCTCTGTAACTGTGTACTGTCTGAAGAAGAAAGCAAAGCTAAGTGATCCACAAAGGAATTTCATTCATAACACTGATTTTACCAGCAAAGGAACTAATGAGACTTAAGGATTAATAATTGCTACAAGTAAGAGAATTTCAGACAAATTATTTCAAGGTTTGTTTTAGAGACCTCCAGCAGCTTCACCAAGTGTTTTACTTTAAGTCCGTTCATGCTCATGACCAAGGCTTTTCCTGGTTAAAAGTCATTTCCAAGCAGCCTGGGCAGAGGCATTCATTGTGATTAACGATGATTTTTTCCTTGTTGGTGTCAGCTGTGCAAAAGGGACTCCTTTTTAATGGAGGGCTGGTCGGTGGATAACAGACAATGATAGGGTAGCCATATTACTCCCCCAGTGTCTCTGCCCCTAACCCTCCCATCTCATGGCAGCCATGCGGATGTTCTGAGCAGCTTAATGCTCTCATTATCTAGTTCTACCTTCTCACTCTGTTGAGGAATGGAGGAGGCCCATCTGTCATTTGTTCTTGCCATCATCTTGTTCCATCAGGAACCATCTGTACTTCTCTCTTAACTATGTAATCAAGAACATGTGGTGTTTTGACTGTGATGAGTAGTCAGGGAAGGAAATTGAGTTAGATGTACATGGGTTACAAAGATGAAAGCAGACTTGTCACTTCAAAAGAAATACCTGACTTCTTTGCTTAGAGTAAAGGAGTAAAAAATACATGAGCTTTGGAGATCTCAGGCAAAACTTAAATCAAATAACTCTTCACTTATTTGCTGTGTGACCTTGAGGAGATTACATAATCTCCTGGAGCCTCAGTTTTCTTATTTTTGAACTGTGGATTATAATACCAACCCAGAAGCATTGTTGGGAGAATTATCTATTACCATTGTTGAATCAGGGCTAAACTGTGGCTATAGAGGGTAGAAACTGGTGATGAGAGATCAAGGACTGGGGTTAAAATTTTGGTCCTGGTGTTCAGAATTGCTCACTTGCTTGGTTTTTAGCACTTGGCTTTGAGTTTCTCAAAAGAGCACTTTCTATTCATGTTGATTTGCCCAGTCATGGTGACTTTTTGCTTTTCTGGCATAAGCTCTTCAATTTTTCTGTGGTATATTACAAACTCCATTCTCATTTACAAAATATTTATACCAAGGGAGTGAGAGGTCTACTTATTTGTCTTTAGCACAATTAAAGTGAAGTTTGGTTCTCAAAATTTTTTAATAAATATTTCCTTGTGTGCATTTCTAATGTATAAAATAAGATTTGCTTGTACTAGAGTTTAAAATAATTCCAGAAGAATTATGTATTATTCTAATTTTATTTTATGAATTATACCTTACGATTAATACTTTTCAGAGCACATCACATATGTCATTTCTTTTGATTCTCATGATAGCAGACTTATTACTTCCACCTTTCAAATGAGAGAGGTTATGGCTCAAGGAGCAGCAGAAATAAAATTGGGACTTGGGTCTATTGATTTCTTAACACAATATTCCATCCATTTTATATATTTTCTCCCATCAGTGTTAATTTTTTTAATGTGATAGTAATAATATTGTTAATTATAATAGGGAGATGTCTTTCTGCTAATTTGTGCCCCGCATATTTCTGATTCTTACAGAAAAAAAAAACCCGCCTTTACTCCTAAGCATATGTAAGAGTTACGATTTTCATATCATGATCTAAAGAAAAGAACTGTTCCTCATTTTCCTCCTAAATTTTCTCTCCTACTCCATGAAGTATTTTTCAGTACTAGGATTTCATAACTCTAGGTAATGTTACAAGAATGACATTCGACCATGACTTTTCTGATTGGCTACAAACATAATCCAGTATCCTAATTTTACTGTATTGTCAGAGGAGTTAATTGGATTGGTAGAGCCACCAGCAAAATACATTGGTTTCAGCAAATAGTGAATCTAATTTCCTCCGTAAACATTCCTGCACAGGAACAGTGTAGGCAGAGGATCCAGGAGAATGGGTGCTTGTGTAACTTCAAAAGTTAACTTGGCTCCAATGTTTTACTCATGACAGAGATAGAAAGAAATGTAATTAATTTATTTTAACATATATTATTGTTTTTAAATTGGGCCAGACCAACAAAGAAATGATAAATTTTACAGTGCCGTCCAATTTCCCCAAAAGCAGGGGAGATGAATGCCTCCATCCCACTTCCCAGCACTTCATATACCAAGTCCCTAAGAACTTTAAGAATTAACACAGAGAGGGGATTTTGATTTTATTTTTGGTAATCAATATATCTCTTTAAAAAAATCTTCTTATTTATTCAGACTTCAGTGATTTACACTGGGTAGATTTTGGTCAATGCTTACCTGAGTTATTACGAGGAACTTGATTCTAGCCCCACCCCCTACACCCACCTGTCCTCAGGCAAGTCACAAGATACCTTTCAGCCTCATTATTTTGCCCATGAAAGTGGCTTTAGTTACCTCTTGAAGACAAGTAATTATTAAATGAGAATGTCAACTTAAACTTTAACCTATTGCATATATTTAAGAAAAAAATTATAAAACTCAACAAACAATAATGTAGACAGGTATAAAAGGAAGAATTTAACATTTCAAAGAACAAGCTATTTTCATTTATGCAGGGATCATTGTTTACATCCTAATAATAAATAGAATAATGCCAAATTTCATGATTAGTTTTTTAAGGAATGTTTGTTGTGTGGAGCATTTACACTTGTTAACCAGATTCAAGTTATTTCACCTTTTAAATATTCCTCATAATTCTGAGTTTTTAAAAATTCAAATTGTTACTGTAGTCAAAATTAGTGAGCTGGTGTGTTAGTTATTTTCAATGCTTGATTTGACAAGCTTTAGCATTAAAAATCTGTGTTGAAAAACAAACTTCCCTTAACTTTTGGAAAACAAAGAATACCCCTTTGAACTTCCTCTTCTGAGATGAGCCCTAAATAGATAATAAAAGAAATAGGGTAATGGTCTCCTTACTCCATGATCATTATTACTATAATGCTTCAAGGTGGACAAACACTGTCTAATATATGATAAATGGTGTAAGTTTTATCTCTCAACATGGGGTGTTTCTTAAGGTATTATTCAGACTAGGAACCAATTTATGTCTTAGCAAAGAGTCAGTTACACTGGAAGTCAACTATTCTGCTTGTTGTTGGGCTATTCAGTGTGCTTCATATAAGCAGTACTAAACCTCTTCTTCCCCAGATCTGTTCCCAAACATAATCTTACTAGGGGTTTAACAAGGTTTGTGGTACAAATTGATGATGAAACAACAAAGATAGTTTTAACTATGCCTTTAACAATTCTTATGAATATTTCTTATAAATATACAATAATAATTCTTATAAATAATTTTATATCAAAAACAATGTACAGTAAACACATTGTATCATCAACAAATGCAATGTATACATTCTTCTGCTTCTGCTACTGCTTCTTCTCCTTCTTCTGGAAGTTGGGGGAAAGGATTGACAGCTATGGATGGTACTTGGTAAAAGCTTCAAGGAGGGAGAAAGAAATGCATTGAGTGTTGTGGGGTATGTGGAATTTAAACAGAACAAAATGTCGGAGAAGGGCTACTCAAATGGAGTTGAGAATGGGACCACAGGACTAAGTTATTAACAATTTTACCTGATTATATATACCATGTTATTCTTTTTTCTTATTCTATTTTTATAGGAAGTTGTACTCAATTACATGGCTGATGCAGGGCCTTCCCTCATACACGTAGCTTTAATGGGTACTTAATTATTTTATCTGACCAGTAGTCCTCCATTTTCTGCAAAAAACAGTGAAATTTTTCCTAAAATGTTACCCTCCAATACCATTTGGTTTACAAAGATACAACTTCTAAATAGATAGTGCTTGTTATACGACACACCCTCTTGGCAAAGTTTCCTTTTAAGGATGGAGTAACTGACTCAAGCTGTGCCAATGAATCTCTTCTCCATGTTTTTGAGACTTAGAACCGTGAAGAGCATTAGACCATAAAATGAAATAATCTACAACTATTTTTTAATTGAAGTATAGTTGACTTACAATATTATAATACTTTCAAGTATACAACATAGTGATGCAATATTTTTATAGATTAAAACTCTTTCTTTACCAATAAAAGAAACAAACAAAACCCCACTAAAGTATATGGACATTTGCTAAACTGAAGGAAAGCACATTGTTAGACTTGGAACCTTGTAAAAACACTTCAGTACCCTGAAATGAATAAAAGGAAAATAAAATCCATAAAGAACTATTGCAGAAAGTCTGGAAGCAAAATTTTACACAAATCAACTGCATAAAATCCTCCTAACCTCAGGGCAACCACTCTAAAAGTAACTAACAATTATAGTAAAATAAATGATAAGGGATATAAATGGTAGACTAGAATATATCTATTTAATAAAAAAGAAGGCAGTAATAAAGGACTAGAAGGACAAAAAAGGCATAAAACATGAAGAAAACAAATAGCAAAATAACAGATGGAAATTCTACATTTAAAATAAATGAATTAAACAAATAAAAAGATAGAAATTAGAAAAATAAAAAAGTATGATCCAACTAAATATATATAACACACACACTGAGATTTAGAGACACAGATAGATTACAATTAAATAGATGGAAAAAGTTGTGTCATGCAAACAATTAAAAGGAAGAGATACGGAGTGGCTATACTAATATAGTCAAAATAGACTTCAAGACAAATGTTGTTATGAATGACAAAAATAAAATTTTAGAATGATTAATCCATCAGGAAGATGAAACAATTATAATAGTTATGCAGCTAACAATAGAGCTCCAAAGTACATGAAAAAAAATCCCAAACTGTCAGAATGGAAAATAGCAATAATAGTTGGAGACTTCAGTATTCAACCTTTTTTAAAATTAAAGTGAAATTCATATAAGATAAAATTAACCAATTAAAATGTACAGGGGAGGAGAGAAGATGGCGGAAGAGTAAGATGTGGAGATCACCTTCCTTCCCACAGATACAGTAGAAATACATCTACACGTGGAACTGCTCCTACAGAACACCCACTGAACGCTGGCAGAAAACGTCCGACCTCCAAAAAGGCAAGAAACTCCCCCCGTACTTGGGTAGGGCAAAAGAAAAAAGAAATAACAGAGACAAAAGAATAGGGACGGCACCTGCACCAGTGGGAGGGAGCTGTGAAGGAGGAAAGGTTTCCACGCACTATGAAGCCCCTTCGCGGGCAGAGACTGCGGGTGGCAGAGGGGGGAAGCTTCGGAGCCACGGAGGAGAGCGCAGCCACAGGGGTGCGGAGGGCAAAGCGGAGAGGTTCCTGCACAGAGGATCGGTGCCGAGCAGCACTCACCAGCCCGAGAGGCTTGTCTGCTCCCCCGCCGGGGCGGGCGGGGCTGGGAGCTGAGGCTCGGGCTTCGGTCGGATCGCAGGGAGAGGACTGGGGTTGGCGGCGTGAACACAGCCTGAAGGGGTTAGCGCGCCACAGCTAGCCCGGAGGGAGTCCGGGAAAAAGTCTGCAGCTACCGAAGAGGCAAGAGACTTTTTCTTCCCTCTTTTTTTCCTGGTGCGCGAGGAGAGGGGATACAGAGTGCCGCCTAAAGGAACTTCAGAGACGGGCGCGAGCCGCAGCTATCAGCGCGGATCCCACAGCAACAGGGGCGCAGAGGGAAAAACGGAGAGATTCCCGCACAGAGGCTCGGCGCCGAGCACCACTCAGCAGCCCGAGAGGCTTGTCTGCTCCCCCACCGGGGCGGGCGGGGCTGGGAGCTGAGGCTCGGCTTCGGTCGGATCACAGGGAGAGGACTGGGGCTGGCGGCGTGAACACAGCCTGAAGGGGTTAGCGCACCACAGCTGGCTGGGAGGGAGACCGGGAAAAGGTCTGCAGCTGCCAAAGACGCAAGAGACTTTTTCTTGCCTCTTTGTTTCGCTGCGTGCAAGGAGAGGGGATTCAGAGCGCCGCCTAAACGAACTCCAGAGAAGGGCGCGAGCCGCGGCGATCAGCGCGGACCCCAGAGACGGGCGTGAGACGCTGGGGCTGCTGCTGCCGCCTCCAAAAAGCCTGTGTGTGAGCACAGGTCACTCTCCACACCGCCCCTCCCGGTAGCCTGTGCAGCCCGCCACTGCCAGGCTCCCGTGATCCGGGGACAACTTCCCCGGGAGAACCCACTGCGCGCCTCAGGCTGGTGCAACGTCATGCTGGCCTCGGCCGATGCAGGCTCGCCCCGCCTCCTCTGTACCCCTCCCTCCCCGCGGCCTGGGTGAGCCAGAGCCCCTGAAGCAGCTGCTCCTTTAACCCCGTCCTGTCTGGGCGGGGAATAGATGCCCTCAGGCGACCTACAAGCAGAGGCGAGTCCAAATCCAAAGCTGAACCCCAGGAGCTGTGCGAACAGGGAAGAGAAGGGGAAATCTCTCCCAGCAGCCTCAGAAGCAGCGGATTAAAACTCCACAAACAACTTGATGTGCCTGCATCTGTTGAATACCTGAATAGACAACGAATCATCCCAAATTCAGGAGGTGGACTTTGGGAGCAGGATATATTAATTTTTCCCCTTTTCCTTTTTTTTGTGAGTATATATGTATATGCTTCTGGGTGAGATTTTGTCTGTATAGCTTTGCTTTACAATAGCTTTATTTTACTTCACTATATTATAGCCTCTTTCTTTCTTTCTTTCTTTCTTTCTATTTTTTCTCCCTTTTACTCTGAGCCGTGTGGACGAAAGGCTCTTGGTGCTCCAGCCAGGCATCAGGGCCGTGCCTCTGAGGTGGGAGAGCCAACTTCAGGACACTGGTCCACAAGAGACCTCCCAGCTCCACGTAATACCAAACGGCAAAAATCTCTCAGAGATCTCCATCTCAACATCAAGACCCAGCTTCACTCAACGACCAGCAAGCTACAGTGCTGGACACCCTATGCCAAACAACTAGCAAGACAGGAACACAGCCCCATCCATTAGCAGAGAGGCTGCCTAAAATCATAATAAGGCCACAGACACCCCAAAATACACCACCAGACGTGGACGTGCCCACCAGAAAGACAAGATCCAGCCTCATCCACCAGAGCTCAGGCACTAGTTCCCTCCACCAGGAAGCCTACACAACCCACTGAACCAACCTTAGCCACTGGGGACAGATACCAAAAACAACGGGAACTACAAACCTGCAGCCTGTGAAAAGGAGACCCCAAACACAGTAAGATAAGCAAAATGAGACGACAGAAAAACACACAGCAGATGAAGGAGCAGGGTCAAAACACACCAGACTTAACAAATGAAGAGGAAATAGGTAGTCTACCTGAAAAAGAATTCAGAATAATGATAGTAAGGATGATCCAAAATCTTGGAAATAGAATACACAAAATGCAAGAAACATTTAACAAGGACGTAGAAGAACTAAAGAGGAACCAAGCAATGATGAAAAACACAATAAATGAAATTAAAAATACTCTAGATGGGATCAATATCAGAATAACTGAGGCAGAAGAAAGGATAAGTGACCTGGAAGATAAAATGGTGGAAATAACTACTACAGAGCAGGATAAAGAAAAAAGAATGAAAAGAACTGAGGACAGTCTCAGAGACCTCTGGGACAACATTAAACGCACCAACATTCGAATTATAGGGGTCCCAGAAGAAGAAGAGAAAAAGAAAGGGACTGAGAAAATATTTGAAGAGATTATAGTTGAAAACTTCCCTAATATGGGAAAGGAAATAGTTAATCAAGTCCTGGAAGCACAGAGAGTCCCATACAGGATAAACCCAAGGAGAAACACGCCAAGACACATATTAATCAAACTGTCAAAAATTAAATATAAGGAAAACATATTAAAGGCAGCAAGGGAAAAACAACAAATAACACACAAGGGAATCCCCATAAGGTTAACATCTGATCTTTCAGCAGAAACTCTGCAAGCCAGAAGGGAGTGGCAGGATATACTTAAAGTGATGAAGGAGAAAAACCTACAACCAAGATTACTCTACCCAGCAAGGATCTCATTCAGATTCGATGGAGAAATTAAAACCTTTACAGACAAGCAAAAGCTGAGAGAGTTCAGCACCACCAAACCAGCTTTACAACAAATGCTAAAGGAACTTCTCTAGGCAAGAAACACAAGAGAAGGAAAACACCTACAATAACAAACCCAAAACATTTAAGAAAATGGGAATAGGAACATACATATCGATAATTACCTTAAATGTAAATGGATTAAATGCTCCCACCAAAAGACACAGGCTGGCTGAATGGATACAAAAACAAGACCCATATATATGCTGTCTACAAGAGACCCACTTCAGACCTAGAGACACATACAGACTGAAAGTGAGGGGATGGAAAAAGTTATTCCATGCAAATGGAAATCAAAAGAAAGCTGGAGTAGCAATTCTCATATCAGACAAAACAGACTTTAAAATAAAGACTATTACAAGAGACAAAGAAGGACACTACATAATGATCAAGGGATCGATCCAAGAGGAAGGTATAACAATTGTAAATATTTATGCACCCTACATAGGAGCACCTCAATACATAAGGCAAATACTAACAGCCATAAAAGGGGAAATCGACAGTAACACA
Source organism: Balaenoptera physalus (assembly GCF_965194825.1). Classification (NCBI taxonomy): domain Eukaryota; kingdom Metazoa; phylum Chordata; class Mammalia; order Artiodactyla; family Balaenopteridae; genus Balaenoptera; species Balaenoptera physalus. Next base: position 43,270,643 of record NC_138893.1, read on the forward strand.
ATCATAGTAGGGGACTTTAACACCCCACTTTCACCAATGGACAGATCATCCAAAATGAAAATAAATAAGGAAACACAAGCTTTAAATGATACATTAAACAAATATGGACTTAATTGATATTTATAGGACATTCCACCCAAAAACAACAGAATACACATTTTTCTCAAGTGCTCATGGAACATTCTCCAGGATAGATCATATCTTGGGTCACAAATCAAGCCTTGGTAAATTTAAGAAAATTGAAATCGTATCAAGTATCTTTTCCGACCACAACGCTATGAGACTAGATATCAATTACAGGAAAAGATCTGTAAAAAATACAGACACATGGAGGCTACACAATACATTACTTAATAACGAAGTGATTACTGAAGAAATCAAAGGGGAAATCAAAAAATACCTAGAAACAAATGACAATGGAGGTACGACGACCCAAAACCTATGGGACGCAGCAAAAGCAGTGCTAAGAGGGAAGTTTATAGCAATACAAGCCTACCTCAAGAAACAGGAAACATCTCGAATAAACAACCTAACCTTGCACCTAAAGCAATTAGAGAAAGAAGAACAAAAAAACCCCAAAGCCAGCAGAAGGAAAGAAATTATAAAGATCAGGTCAGAAATAAATGAAAAAGAAATGAAGGAAACAATAGCAAAAATCAATGAAACTAAAAGCTGGTTCTTTGAGAAGATAAACAAAATTGATAAACCATTAGCCAGACTCATCAAGAGAAAAAGGGAGAAGACTCAGATCAATAGAATTAGAAATGAAAAAGGAGAAGTAACCACTGACACTGCAGAAATACAAAAGATCATGAGAGATTACTACAAGCAACTCTATGCCAATAAAATGGACAACCTGGAAGAAATGGACAGATTCTTAGAAATGCACAAACTGCCGAGACTGAACCAGGAAGAAATAGAAAATATGAACAGACCAATCACAAGCACTGAAATTGAAACTGTGATTAAAAACCTTCCAACAAACAAAAGCCCAGGACCAGATGGCTTCACAGGTGAATTCTATCAAACATTTAGAGAAGAGCTAACACCTGTCCTTCTCAAACTCTTCCAAAATATTGCAGAGGGAGGAACACTCCCAAACTCGTTCTACGAGGCCACCATCACCCTGATACCAAAACCAGACAAAGATGTCACAAAGAAAGAAAACTACAGGCCAATATCACTGATGAACATAGATGCAAAAATCCTCAACAAAATACTAGCAAACAGAATCCAACAGCACATTAAAAGGATCATACACCATGATCAAGTGGGGTTTATCCCAGGAATGCAAGGATTCTTCAATATACGCAAATCAATCAATGTGATACACCATGTTAACAAATTGAAGGAGAAAAACCATATGATCATCTCAATAGATGCAGAGAAAGCTTTTGACAAAATTCAACACCCATTTATGATAAAAGCCCTGCAGAAAGTAGGCATAGAGGGAACTTTCCTCAACATAATATAGGCCATATATGACAAACCCACAGCCAACATTGTCCTCAATGGTGAAAAACTGAAACCATTTCCACTAAGATCAGGAACAAGACAAGGTTGCCCACTCTCACCACTATTATTCAACATAGTTTTGGAAGTGTTAGCCACAGCAATCAGAGAAGACAAAGAAATAAAAGGAATCCAAATCGGAAAAGAAGAAGTAAAGCTGTCACTATTTGCAGATGACATGATACTATACATAGAGAATCCTAAAGATGCTACCAGAAAACTCCTAGAGCTAATCAATGAATTTGGTAAAGTAGCAGGATACAAAATTAATGCACAGAAATCTCTTGCATTTCTATACACTAATGATGAAAAAGCTGAAAATGAAATTAAGAAAACACTCTCATTTACCATTGCAACAAAAAGAATAAAATATCTAGGAATAAACCTACCTAAGGAGACAAAAAACCTGTATGCAGAAAATTATAAGACACTGATGAAAGAAATTAAAGATGATACAAATAGATGGAGAGATATACCATGCTCCTGGATTGGAAGAATCAACATTGTGAAAATGACTCTACTACCCAAAGCAATCTACAGATTCAATGCAATCCCTATCAAACTACCACTGGCATTTTTCACAGAACTAGAACAAAAAATTTCACAATTTGTATGGAAACACAAAAGGCCCCGAATAGCCAAAGCAATCTTGAGAACGAAAAATGGAGCTGGGGGAATCAGGCTCCCTGACTTCAGACTATATTACAAAGCTTCAGTAATCAAGACAGTTTGGTACTGGCACAAAAACAGAAATATAGATCAGTGGAACAGGATAGAAAGCCCAGAGATAAACCCACACACATATGGTCACCTTATCTTTGATAAAGGAGGCAAGCATATACAGTGGAGAAAAGACAGCCTCTTCAATAAGTGGTGCTGGGAAAATTGGACAGGTACATGTAAAAGTATGAAATTAGAACACTCCCTGACACCATGCACAAAAATAAACTCAAAATGGATTAAAGACCTAAGTGTAAGGGCAGACACTATCAAACTCTTAGAGGAAAACATAGGCAGAACACTCTATGACATACATCACAGCAAGATTCTTTTTGACCCAGCTCCCAGAGAAATGGAAATAAGAACACCAATAAACAAATGGGACCTAATGAAACTTAAAAGCTTTTGCACAGCAAAGGAAACCATAAACAAGACCAAAAGACAACCCTCAGAATGGGAGAAAATATTTGCAAATGAAGCAACTGACAAAGGATTAATCTCCAAGATTTACAAGCAGCTCATGCAGCTCAATAACAAAAAAACGAACAACCCAGTCCAAAAATGGGCAGAAGACCTAAATAGACATTTCTCCAAAGAAGATATACAGATGGCCAACAGACACATGAAAGAATGCTCAACATCATTAATCATTAGAGAAATGCAAATCAAAACTACAATGAGATATCATCTCACACCGGTCAGAATGGCCATCATCAAAAAATCTAGAAACAATAAATGCTGGAGAGGGTGTGGAGGAAAGGGAACACTCTTGCACTGTTGGTGGGAATGTAAATTGATACAGCCACTATGGAGAACAGTATGGAGGTTCCTTAAAAAACTACAAATAGAACTACCATACGACCCAGCAATCCCAATACTGGGCATATACCCTGAGAAAACCATAGGTCAAAAAGAGTCATGTACCAAAATGTTCATTGCAGCTCTATTTACAATAGCCAGGACATGGAAGCAACCTAAATGTCCATCAACAGATGAATGGATAAAGAAGATGTGGCACATATATACAATGGAATATTACTCAGCCATAAAAAGAAATGAAATGGAGGTATTTGTAATGAGGTGGATGGAGTTAGAGTCTGTCATACAGAGTGAAGTAAGTCAGAAAGAGAAAAACAAATACAGTATGCTAACACATATATACGGAATCTAAGGGAAAAAAAAAAAAAAAAAGGCCATGAAGAACCTAGTGGCAAGACGGGAATAAAGACACAGACCTACTAGAGAATGGACTTGAGGATATGGGGAGAGGGTGGGGTGAGATGTGACAGGGTAAGAGAGTGTCATGGACATATATACACTACCAAATGTAAAATAGATAACTAGTGGGAAGCAGCCGCATAGCACAGGGAGATCAGCTCGGTGCTTTGTGACCACCTAGAGGGGTGGGATGGGGAGGGTGGGAGGGAGGGAGATGCAAGAGGGAAGAGAAATGGGAACATATTGTATATGTATAACTGATTCACTTTGTTATAAAGCAGAAGGTAACACACCATTGTAAGGCAATTATACTTCAATAAAGATGTTTAAAAAAATAAATAAATAAATGAAAAACTAAAAAAATAAATAAATAAAAAAATAAATAAAATGTACAATTCAGGGGCATTCAGTACATTCACAATGTTGTACAACACCATTTATATTAAGTTCCAAAATATTTTAAAATATTTTTATCACCCCAAAGGGCAGCCCAATACTCATTAAACAGTTACCCTCTATTCCACTATCTTCTTATTCTTAGCTCATGGCAATCACAAACCTGCTTTCTGTGTCTATGCATTTGTTTATTTTGGATATTTAATATAAATGGAAATATAGACTATCTGACAGTTGGGTCAGCTTCTTTCATATATCATTATGTTTTTGAGGTTCATACATACTGTAGCATGTATCAGTGCTTCATTCCTTTTTATGGATGAGTAGTATTCTATTCAATATATACACTAAAATTTTTTTAATGCATTCATCTGTTAAAGAACATTTGGGTTGTTTTCTACTTTTGGCTTTTATTAATGGTACTGCCATAAATGTAGATGGACATGTATATAGTTTAGTACCCATTTCCAGTTATTTGGGGTATATACTTAGGAGTGGTTATATAATAATTCTATGTTTAAGTTTTTGAGGATCCACCAAAATGTTTTCCACAGCAGCTGAACCATTTTACACTCCCACCGGCAATGGACAGGTGTTCCAATTTCTCCACATCCTTGCCAATATTTGTTCTTTTTTTCTTTAAAAAATAATTATAGTCACCCTCATGGGTGGAGAGTGGTACCTCATTGTGCTTTTTATTTGCATTTCCCTAATAATAATGTTGAGCATCTATGTTCCTGTTTGTCATTTGTTTATTCTTTGGAGAAATGTCTATTCAGGTTCTTTTCTTCTTCTTAAACTGGGTTTTTGTCTTTTTGTTGTTGAGCTATAATTTTTCTTTATATATATTGGATACTAATCTCTGATAAGATATATGATTTGTGAACATTTCTTCCCATTCTCTACGGTATCTTTTCATTTTTTGATAATGTCCTCAGATGCAAAATTTACAAAAATTTTTTGATGAAGTCTGATTTAATCTATATTTTCTTCCGTTGCTTTTATTTTGGTGTTATATCTAAGAATCCACTAGCAAACATGAAGTCAGGAAGATTTATCCCTATATTTTCTTTTAGAATGTCATGGTTTTAACTCATATTTAGGACATTGATCCATTTTGAGCTAATTTTTTTTTTTTATATAGTGTGAGGCTATATCATTCTTTTGCATGTAGATATCTGGTTATACCTCCAACATTTGTTGAAGAGAATTTTACTTTCCCACTGAATGGTTTTGACACCCTTGTCAAAGCCAACTGGCCATAAATAAATGCATTTATTTTTGGACTCTTAATTCTATTCCATTGCTCTATATGCCAGTCCTTATCCTAGTTATACAGGCTTTTGATTACTGCAGCTTTGTAGTAAGTTTTGAAATCAAGAAGTGAGTCCTCCAAATTTATTCTTTTTTTTGATATTGTTTTGGCTATTCAGAGTTCCTCACAATTCCAAATTAATTTGATGATTTCATAGTTTTTCTACTTTGGATAAAAAGTCCATTGGTATTCCATATAAATTTGAGGATTTCAATTCTTTTAAATTTTTCAGAAAAGGCTTTTGGGTTATTGATAGGGATTGCATTGAATTTGTAGATTGCTTTGGATAGTAGTACCATGTTAACAATGTTAAGTTTTCCAGTCCACAAACGTGAGATGTCTTTCCATTTATTCAGGTCTTTTAAAATGTCTTCCAGCATTATTTTGTAGTTTTGAATGTACACATCTTTCACTTGATCACATTTATTCCCAGTTATTTAATTCTTTGGCTGCTATTATAAATTGAATTTTCTTAATTTCCTTTTTGGATTGTTATTGATGGTATACAGAAACACAGGTGATTTCTATGTGTTGATCCTTGTACTCAGGAACTTTACCGAATGTATTTATTAACTCTAGTAGGGCTTTTTTTGTGATTCTGTAGGATTTTCTATACATAGGGTCACGCCATCAAAAAATAGAGACAGTTTTGTTTATTCCTTTCCAATTCGAATGACCTTTATTACTTTTTCTTGCCTATTTACTCTGTTTAAAACGTCCAGTACAATATTGAATAGCACTGGTAAGAGCAGGTATTCTGATCTTGTTCCTTTTTTTAAGGGAAACACTTTGAGACATTCATCATTGAATATGATATTACCTATAGTTTTTTTTTCATAAATATACTTGAGTCTCTGAAGCCCTGTTCTGTTACCTGATAAATAGGGTCTAGTGCACACACTGGGGCTTTGGGAAGTTTTGTGAATGGCTGTCAGAAGTGGTTTAATGAATTAACTGGGTGTTATTTGGATACTCTTGAAAATAGTGCTGCTGTATGACTGTCCCTGGGCTGTGATTCACCTGTAAGCTGGGGCACTGTTTGCATCCACCACATACTCAGAGGATGCAGGCCCTGAGAGCAGTGACTCTGCTCATGCCTTATGGGCTGTACAACATCATGAAGGGAAGGGTTGGGAGCTTGAAGATGAACAGAAAAGAGCTCCAGTATGTATTTGAAGTTTATATTTATCTATTATAGTAGCAAGCCTGGTTTGATAATCTCCCCTGTGCACTACCTGAAGATGAACTATTTTTATAAGGAGCTTACTGCAAACATTCATCTCCTTTGTCCTTTGAATTGTCATTTTCCTTGGATTTCATTTTAGGTGTAGTCTCGGGATACAAGGCACAATTTGAGTTACAAATGATGAATTTTATGCTGAGGCTATGACCATCTGCAATCCACAGAAACACACCAAAGAAATGTAGTAGATGTTTCTTTCAGTGATTTACTTCTCCTGACCTTCCAAAATATTTAACTAATTATAATGGGTGCCAAATCCAATTATGCTCTAGTAGAGAAATCACATCATTTTATATCACTTTGAGTAGCCCAATTACTTATCCATACCAATTGGAAAAGTAAGCTCCATGATTAAAAATCAAGTTTTCAAGCTCCCACCAAAGAAGGTTTTCTCTAATAAAAGGCTTTTACCACTGAGAAGGCTATCTCCTTCTTGATATCTTGATATTTCTTGACATCTCATGATGTCATTATCATCATCAACATCTTCACCATCATTATAATATTCATGGAAAAAAATTAGGGTTTACCATATATGATAAAGTACTTTATATACATTTTTCATTGTTTTTAAAATTTATGCAAAGATTGTATAAAGTGAGAGGCACTCCTATTATTCCCATTTTACAGGTGAGACTTAAAGAATTTGAGTAACTTTCCCAATTAGCTAATAATGCCAGAGTAATAATGCCTATATTCTGGAGGGAAAATCTGATGCTATAACCATTCTGTACTCTTACCTCTCATCCAAAAGCATCTTTCATGCAAGTTTCTCAGTGCCTATCACAGTCATAAATTAATTTCTTACTCAGTCCTTGAGAGACAGTAACATCACCCAAAATAGAACTAACCAATCAATGGACAGAAGAGATTTTATTGATCAAGAGTAACAAATCGATATCAAAGTTGGGAAGGAAATCTAGTGTACTCATGGCCAGTATCTCTGCCATAATAATCAGAATTTATTACTACCTTTCAATGGCTAAATACTTTTTAATAGATTTTTCTTTAGCAACAGGGTTTTATAACATGTAAAAATATTTATTTCATACCTGTCATGTGCTGGGTACTTTCTATATCTTATAATTTTTTCTTACAGCAATCCTGAAAGGTAGCTAATATTATCATCATTTTAGATGTATAACAAACTCACAACTTTCCCAAAGTCACCCTTATGGTAGAGTTAGGTTTCCTACCACGTCATTTGATACCAAAGACCATGTGCTAAATCTATAAACCACATGGCCTTTCTGATGCAGTTGATATTGTTCATCAAAACCTTGATGTAAAGATTAAGAAGGAGAGAGGAAGTGACACTGAAAAAGAAAAGTAATGGAAAAAGTATCCATAGGAAGTTTGGAGTCAGGTGTGGGGGAAAACAAATGGAGGAGGAGGATGGAGGTGAGGGGAAAGGCTTGTAAATTCTATAAGTTTTCCTGTTTTTTTTCTAATTCTGGATTTGGGCATGACTCCAGAGCAGGAAAATAACTACATGATGCAGTGCTGCTTGATTTAGACACTTCTCTGTTGATTCTTGCTCTACCCATTAAGTGGCTTAAGTTAGAATTAATATATGTTGGAGTTGGTGTCACCCAGCACAGCCAAATTCATGATCTGAATAACTGAGCGAGGAATATCAAAGAGAAATTTTATTTTAAATAAGGATGTGAATAAACAAGTAGAAAAGATAAAAATGGTTGTTTCTGGGAGCTGAATTTGGGGAAGTGGAGGGGTTGGTGCAAGACACAGTGAAGTATCTTTGTTTTATTGATAAAAATATTAGTAAATGTTGCTTTTAACTGTGGTTTTTACTACATCTATTACATACTATTATGAAATTTAAAATAATAATAGTCTCACAAGCAGTTAAACATAGATAAGGAGCATAGTAAAAGGGAAAAGAATTGATATTTATTCCTGCCTTTTTGAGAAGAAACTAGAAGAATGACCTAAAGATGATGTATTATGACATTTCATGAGTAATGTCCCAACAAGTGCTGGCCACACTGTGGTTCACCATCAGGAAGGGGTTAGTTCTTGGCACATAGGAGATACTTTATACATGACTCTTGAAATGATATTAATTAACTCTCTGTCGATCTGGTGAGTTCCCTCAGCCACTGAACATCTTTCAGGCATACTTGCCCCACTTGAGGAAGATGGAGTACTCTCAGAATCAGAAGTTGATTCACATGGTAGGGACTAAAACTTAGTTAAGAGAGGAAATATGCTATAAGTAAAATGTCTCAAAACAAATAGAGATGGTTCATCTATATGCTTGTGGTTTTTTTGCCTATTCTTATCATGTAAACATGGGGCTGAGGCATTTGTCCTGTAATATTTGGAGCCAGTCGGAGTTCCATTAATTTCTCGAGAAGAAAGCAGTGATGGTTTTTTTGGATGCTGATGTATAGACACCAAGTTAAAGTAGTTTAAACCGAGCTTGCTTTGTTTTTCTCATTCAGAATACATTTTTCTGTCTAAAACAAAGTAAAATGCAGGGAAAGAAAGCAAAACCAAATCAAACCAAACCAGCGAACAAAAAAACAGTACCAAGCAGATGGCTACTTTGGGGATAAATAAAGTAAAAGTTGTTATGAAGCTGTGGAATTCTATTTCAGGGACGTGGGGAGCAGGTGTGGTATTTGCAAGAAGTGGATGATTCTTTTGTGATGTTCATATGGTGAAAGAAACACTCCCTGAGAGCATCTGTGCATTATTCTGACAAGTAAGTGCCATGATACAGGTACACACATTCCTTCAATAAATCCTCTGATTCAGAGCACGATATTGCTATTCAGACAACAAGTGCCGAAAATATTGCTGAGAAGCCAGAGAGAGAAAAAACGAAGTCTACATCCTGGAAATGGAGACAAACTTAGTGAGAAAATAACTGTATGCACCCATGACTAGGAAGTGAAGAGCACCATCTCCTGAATGGGTTTCCGGAAAGTCACACTTTGATCATGTGCCTTAGGATGGCCACCATTTATTTCTTGAAATAAGGTGGGGGAGGGAATTGCAGAGTCCACAACTTTTAATTGAATGTATCTGCTCCAGGAACTTTATTTTCTCAATGAACCTCTTAACTGTATATTCTGATAACCTTCCTATAAATGTGGAGTTAGGGGCCTCAAACAAATTCAATAATGGATACACAGCTAATATATGACAGAGCAAGAATTCAGACATACATTTTTTTTCTTTTACTATAGCTTTAATATTATTCCTTGCACAAAGCTAGGAATAGAGGGAGAAAAGGTGGACATCTATCTATATTTGCTTAAATCTGTGTTTACATTCAGCCCTTCATGTCTCACCCCTCACTCTGTCTCTGTCTTTATCTTTACCATCTTATCCCAGTTTGGAAATTATTCACTTACCCACTCTCCTACCAATGGGGAGATTGTCCTAGGTCAAATGAAGAGACTATATTGGACCATTTAAAATGATTACTACAATCAACTCTGTCTTTAAAACAATCTGTTCTTGGAGAAGCACTTTTCAATTGAAAAATAGTTTTAAATTATTTTATGCTACCCAGAAATATAGCGGCTGTATTAAGAATGATTGGAGCAAAATAAGGGCATCCAAGAAGAGCCTGTGGCTTCTGAGAGAGAGCAGGAGTTGTACCATTTGGAAGCAGAAAGGAGGTGCCTTTGACTTTGGAATTAAGTTTTAAAGGAGTACATTGCTTCCAGAATCCCTTAAGAAGGTGCCACATTGGAGACACAATGCCATCTTTCAATGAGTTTAAGTTCCCTTCTGGGTGTGTGTCCCATGGATCCTTCTGTGACTGAGCATCAGATGAAGTAGTTGGCTCATCTATAAGCCATGCCATATGAAAAAGTTTTGTATTTTAGACACTGAAGGACGCCCAAGCAGCTTACAAGACCCCACTGTGAGAGATACTGAGCCTGATTAAAGGAAGGTGAGTCAGGTTTCCCATATTTAGCTCCTCTAGGGAGCATACTTAATGCACAGAATGGCAGAAGGCTGTGTCTCTTACTGATTGTCTAGTTATGGTATTCTCTCTCTCTCTCTCATAAACTTTCCTCCTTCCTTAAGCAGGTATAGTTGCAGATTTCCATAGAATGCAGAGCTACTGCCGCATTCATAATGGTTGAGAGTCTTACTGCCCGCACTTGAATTCAGGCTCCACGACTTAGTTTTCACTTTACACAACTTAAGCGCTATAAGCCTCATTTCCTCACCCGTAAAACAGGCTTAATAATAGTTCTAATGCCATTGAGTTGTTTAGGAGAGATAACAAATGTGAATTGCCCAGCACAGTGCCCACCACTTGGTAGGTTCTCAACAGGAATTCCCTGCTAGTGCTGTCTTCCTATGTGTATCCATTGATGAATGCTCTGAGGCCCACTGTGGCCACCTCTTCCTCTCTTAGGTCTCCTTAAACTGTGTTTCAGTGATTTCCCATTTCTGCCAAGGCCCAGAATCTAACATAGGTTTTCTAAAGAATAATCCTCTTTCATTTAGTTTGAGCCCTGCTGCTGCTGTAGCACTTTACTGATGTCTGCTTTGCTGTTTAGAGAATCAAATTTTAGGTAAATATTCACTGATCTGTGCTGGGTTTTATATTCTAGGTGGGCATTTTCCTCCCTGAACTGGCAAGATGTGGTAAAAATGAACCAATAACTTGGAAAAATGAATGAAGTTAGGGTGGCCAAGAGGATTTTATCTTTCTAGGTGATCCTCTCTCTTTTCATTTTTCTCTTTTACACAAATACATCTAGTCTTTGTCCCTCTTGTCTGTTGCCTTTCTCAGCTCATGTTAAACAGAGAGAGGGGTCCTTATGACAGGACACAAAACCTGAGAAAACTTAGTTGAGTGGGTTGCAGCATTTATGGCACCATGCTATGTGCTAAAAAATAAAATAAAATAAATAAAAATCAGGTAAATATTGTTATTTTGAAAATAAGATGTTGGAAGACAGATATTTGAAAAAATGAGTGTGTTAAAAATATGAGCAGCCAAATGAAATTCAGATATAACAGAAAATTAGAGAGGATCACACACATGTCAGTGGCTGGGAAACAGGTTGTATCTATTAAGTGATAGTGCCATCCATCTTAGCATATTGAACAGAAGTTTAAATACTGAAAGATTCATGAAGGAAAATGAAAGTCGGAAGCCCAGTTACCACATCAGGCTCTGGTTTGATGTATACTATTCTGACAGGATAAAGGGGGAAGAGGAAGAGAGTAGGACCAAGGGAAAATCTCCATGTTCATTTATTTTTCTTTCTTTCTTTTCTGACCATATTTATATACTTTTGCACTGGGAATGCCATAAAAATAAATATATATGTTTCCAGAAGGAAAATTTTAATATATCTTTCTAGAATTTCTTCCTTCTAGGAATATTTAGATACCATGTCTGTGTGCAAAGCAATGTGGGTCTTGTTGGTGGTGAACTTGATGTAGGATGAAGTAGAGTGGTCTCCAGGGTGATGGTTGGTTTAACTCACAACACAGCCTCACTGCCTGATGTCTCTTTGTGCTTGCAAGTAAGGCTGAATCCAGTTAGTATGCAGTATACTTAGACAGAATTAGCTCAATCATAAAGAAAGGAGATAAGAAATTTTACTCTCAGAAGATGTGCACACAATGATATTGAGTTAAACCTGGTGAAGTTCAAGTGTGAGTGGTATTGGGGATTGAGAATCTTTGTTTACCAAGATCTCAGTGACCCTCTGACCTGCTGAACTTTGCCTACTGCTATGATTAAACTAAAGATATTTACTTTTCTTCAGAAAAGAGAGAGGGAGCCCAAAGGTTGCAGAGACTATATATAAGATAATTAATGCATACAAGATCAACTAACCAACAGTATTTTTGGATGTTTTGCTTCTGAAGATATATGAAAAAAGGCATTACTTCTTCATGTATTTGGTTGTATAAGTTGCCTGGAATGTTAAAAATGTTACTTGAACATTTAATGATATAGAAGAAATGCAAGATCTTCTCTACAAGATATACATTGTTTTGCATTCTAGGATTGGGAAACTTCATTTACTTGCAAAATTTTTGACTCAAGAACAGATTATTCAGTTCAATATTAAGCTGGGGCTCCAAGACACCATTGATAGAGATGTGGTTAAGATGTATATGCAGGAAGAACACCCAGTAATTTTATGATTGAAGGGAGAGAGGAATATTCTGCAAATTAAAGAATTACAAGTCTGTTTAGATTCTGTTGTGAAAGAAAATTCACTTTTTTATTATTAGAGTTAAACATAGAAATATAGTCTAAATGGATTCCTGATGTCAAATGGAACAAAATATGTGAAAGAAAAACAGAAGTATCAAAACACACATTTTAATTTACTTATGGACACTAATGGCTTTGAATAAGACTAGCCTTTCCACTGATAATAAATGATTGACCTCAGCCTACAGAATTGTGACTGATGTATTTGATTATTATTCTTCTCTGCTCTAGACATTAGGTAATCGTTGGTCTCTGACTGCGACACACATACTTCATGCATTTGTCACTGGTCTCTGGCACTTGAGGATGATGCTGCTGAGAATGGTTACCACCTACGTGTGCAGTTGCAGCTACAAATTCTGGTAGGTCTTCAACTATTCTTGCTATATTATTGAGCAACTTTCAATCTTGGGTAAAAATTTCTGCTTTGGAGTTTGTTGCTGTAACCGACTGTGACACTTGCCTCCCTAGCTGGCCCAATTCACTGTCCTAAAATTCTTCACATTACAGAAGTTTGGTTACTATTATACTTTATACCATTCTTCAGCTATGCCTTGATACTGATATATACGCAACAGAACATATTTAAGGTGTTCTTTATTTCTGCTCTGCTGCCTACACCACAGTGGTTTGGTCCAGAGGCAATAAGAATTGCAATTACAGAGCACATATTACTGTACATTATAAAACTCACAGGTTCTCCTCTTGCACTGAGTGGAGGGAAACTGAGAAACAAAGTCAGTTTCCTGCAAGTGTTTACCACTTCATGGCAGTTCTTTCTAGAATAAGGTGGAGTAGTAACCAGCCAATTAGGTAAGATTTGTGGTGTCATGAGCTGTCTTTTTGTCCTTCATTCTTTGTGGTCATTGCAGATCTCTTTAATAATATTTCCTCTCCTATCCCAATAAACCAATTGAGGCAAATATGGGTGGGCATAGCTGCTGTGATTTGTCTAGTTTGGAAATCTACTCTATTTTAAGTTTGCAATTTGACCATAGTCCATTTCGGTGGTTGCTTACCTACTTAGTACTATTTTACTCTGCTGTGCTTTAGGGAAAATCATAAGATGGCTGATAGCAATTATTTGTAATTGGGAGTACAGAGATCTATTTCCTATTTCCCCTCGTCTCCACTGCTTTAAATCATGACAACTTTCTTTTATCATTGTCCTTGACCTTAGGAGCAGCTCATATTTATTTGCCTGTTAAAACTCTGTTCTGGCTTTCCTTCTCAGTTTGCCCTCAGTAACTCAGCCAGGAAAAGATTTATGGTGGGTGGGAATCCTAAATGCTGCCAGGTGCTAAAGCACCTGAATTTTCTTATTGAGCTGTAATGCTGGCCATAGAAATGCATCAGATTTCAGAGCACATTCCTTTTCCTGACACTTTTGCCTATGGTTAGTAGTGGCCACTGTTTACTAAAGAGACTTTATGAACAATTGTACAGGTCATTCTGGAGGTACCTATGCTGGTCACTGTTTGGCTTGTCTATGGAGAATGGTCTATGGGGGAGCCCAGGATTATCAAAGATTGACCCATGGAGCTATGAAAAATGTCACCACAGACTCATTATATTTTATTGAAAAATCTGAAATTCAGTGGTGCAGAGAAAACTAGTTTTCAATTAGAGGAGATCAAATGCATATATTGCTGCAGGAGAACATGACAGTTTCCAAGAATAGTTTCTGAGCTGGTGAGACATGGCCTAATGCTGAGGGAAGTTGAGAATATGAGGGTAAGCTGAATGTTGATGGTTTAAGCAAACGGGTGGTGTGATGGAGGAATATATTTAGAGGAAGAAATCAAGAGTTCTATTTTGGACATATTAAGTTAGAGCTGCCTGAGCAATATCCAAGCGGAAGTGTGAATTAGGTAGCTAAAATATATGGATTTGGAACTAAAGGTAAAAGCCTGAGGAAGGGTATACAGTTATCGTGAGATTAGATGATATTACCTAGGGGGAGTGAGATAGAGGATCCCAGTCAGAGAGAAGAAGCAGAACCAGCGAGGAGTGAGGTGGGAGGAAACTACTAGAATTAAGTTAGTCTCTGTATTGGTCCTCAAGACATTACAAGGAAGTCCTATCATATTAAAGATGATATTATTGTATAGTATTGAATATTTTGTGTTAACTCTTAAGAGTTAACTGAGGATTTTTTCCTGAAGTCTAGAATCATGAATAAGGGGTCATGCTGTAATCAAATATCTTTGGCCTGCCCTACCGCCAACAAATAGCTAACCTCAACACATCCTGGGAATCCTGCAGAAGCTCGTATGTCCAAATTCTAGACTTCCAAAGAGAAATTAGAATAAGTTTAGTGATTTAGCAGCCATTTTATTAATTTCATTTAATTGATAAACCTATATCTCAGTAGTTATTGTCAGAGAAAAATCAGGATGTGATAAGTCTATGTAAAATATAAGTAAATTCTGAGTACAGCCACTTGGCCTAGATTGATGGATAGTTTTCTTTTTCTGAGATGAGCCACTATGAAAGATACATCTTCTGATCTTCTGGTTCAATCATTTATTATTCAATGTTTCTATCTGTTCATTATGTACTGGCTGGGGATAAAGCAATAAAGAAGCGGATTAGGTCCTCTTCTCCTATAGTTTATATCAAGTAGGAGTAGGGGTAAAGTGGATGATGCACAGACTATAAACAAGTTAAAATAGATGAATACATTAATTTCAGATTATGAAAAATGCTATGAAGTAAACAAAATAAGGTGATATGAAAGAGTGCTGTGGCTAATACTCTACTTTGGGTGGACCAGGCGGACCTGGCTGAGGAGCTGACAGGATATCTGTGCTTGTCTGCTAGATGACCTTCATCTGTCCTTCATCTCCAAACCCTGCCTCAGGGCTGAGGGTTAGCAATGGGTGGCAGGGGAGAGCCTCAAGAATGGAGTAACATGAGCTTATTCATGAAGTGTTCATTTAAAAAGCTGAAATTTAAGTGTTTCTCTCTTAGGCTGTATTAATATATCCTCATTTAAAAATGAGTATATCAAAGTAATCCATTAAAGAAACAAGGCAATGTTTGGAGTACCCAATGAATAAATGGACAGAGAGACCCTTGGGAGACTGAACAGTCAAAGTCAGAGATTCAGGCCAAGAAAGTAAAGGAGATTAAAAAGATCACAACCACCATCAAAATGTTTCCCATCCCTCTGGACATATTGGAGGTGGAATATATAGTGTGTAGCGCTTTGGTGGAAAGAAGACAAACAACAGTTAGTTGTGTTCTTTGACTCTCCTGAAGGCAGGAGTTAAAGGAGCCAGAGGGACCTGAGATGCAGCCAACGTGGAGAGGAAGGGGAGCAGACTGACCTGGAGCATTTGCTGAGAGGGTTTTCCTGGCAAGTTCCAAGCTTTAGTGTTTCAGTGGGGTCTCAAAATGTGGGTGGTACAGAATAAACTGCAGCCCTAGGTCTTAGAAAATAATACAGGAAAAGGAATAAAGCATAAATTGCCATTGGTTGGGTTAGTGGGCTTTGAAGCAATCTTCAAATACTTCACATAACCTCTACAATCAAATCTCAGTATTTAACATTCATTTTACATTATTTTTAATAAATGTAAACATCATCATATTATTTCTTTCACATATATTTAGATACCCTGGATAGTGATGGAAAAGGGAAATAGGCCAACCAGGTATATTCTTTATATCTATTTTGTGAATTCATGATGATGAGATGAATGGAGTAGCTACACTGGCCTCTACCACCAGTCTGTGTGTTTCTTGATGCCAGAGACTTGTGTCACTTAGTTCTGTGCATAAATCAATCTCTAGCACAATGTTGATTGTTAGTATTTAAGGTAGCGAATAGAGAATTATTTGGATGGGAGGACTTACAACTATAAAAAAAAGGTAGCTGCAAGGAGGGATGACTACTTGAAGGCAGGGCTTGTGTTAGTATTTAATTTGCTATATCTCCACAGCACGGCACAGAGCAGATGCTCCAAAAAAAAGAATGAATGGATTAGGGATTTTTAACTTACAAAGCTGTGATAGTTAGTCTTCAAATGCCTAATGGATTCGTCTCTGGGATATAAATTAGACTTGTTATATGTATTGCTAGGGGCTTAATCCAGAGCAGTTAGTGAGATTTACATACGAGTGTTCAGTTAGAAGTAAAAAGATGTGCTAAAATGTGATTTCTGATTTAGTTGTCTCTCCATGAAATCAATAGTTTGCTGTGGTAGAGATTCTTGTCCACTGCTGTGCTCCTTATTCATAGCACAGTGCCAGCAGATAGTAGAAATTTAATAAATGTTTGAGTTAATGCATAAATGAATGATGATTAGAGCTTTTCACATGGAAGTAGTGAGCTACCTGTTAGAGGTGTTGTAGTATTGCCTACATGACTGTATATCATAAGCCTTATACCAAAGATTCAAGAAAAAAGGCTGAACTAGGTAACACAAAATGAGTGTTCTAATCATGGAAACTGTGTTAGGGTTCTCCAGGAAAACAGAACCAGTATGGTATATCTATCTATCTATCTATCTATCTATCTATCTATCTATCTATCTATCTATCTATCTATCTATCATCTATCTATCTATCTAGATATATGTATATTGGCTCAAGATAGCTCTCCCTGTTTCCTGTTACCTGGATTTTAGAAGCTGCATGTTTCCCAGGCCACTGTTAGAAGCATCTCATTCACCCATAGGAGGGCAACACAATAAAACCGTGTTCCTAAATGTTGCCTAATAATAGATTTTCTGCAGGAAATTCAGGCCAGATGATAATCCCAAGAACTCAAGCTATCAGATGTACCTTCAATGTCTCTAGGAACCATCTGTTGCTTTGATGTGTGTGTGTGTGTGTGTGTGTGTGTGTGTGTGTGTGCATATGATGCTTCTCATAGAGCAGCAGAGCCATGAGAGAAATCATGACAGTGTCTTTGGTACTTGCTGGAGCCTTCTTCTTTCTGGGCAAAATCACATTAACTGGAATTTCTTTTTCTTCTGAAAATATTCTGATATTGGACTACAGTGCTAGAGTGCACCTACATAAACATTGCTTATTTCCTTAGAAAAGCTGCTCTGCTCTTAAAATAGCCCCTTACCGAGGTTTTAAAATCAGCCTGGAATGATGTTGTGTCATTTTGATGTTTACCTGTTCACTTCATCTTCTATTTCTAGAGTTGATGGGCAGAAATGCAGATTTACTGTTTTCATTTATCCTTAATTTAACATTTTTCTTGGCTATTGGGACAAATTGGAATAACAGTTTTCCATCTACAGTGAGCACAGAATACTAAAATATCTTCAAAAATAAAGATACAGAAAACATTGCACAGGTGAAATTTTGTTACTTGCCCAAAAGAACCTTCATGACTAAATTTCACAAAATCTCTCAGAAGGTAAAAGAGAAAGGGTAAAGAAATAATAATAGCTAATATGTATGCAGGACTTTATATCATCCAATCTTCACCCTTTAGAAGACTTGTCAGAGTAGAATTAAATTATGATTTGACAAGAGGAGAACTGAGGTACGGTGTGGTCCAGTGACTTTCATAAGGTCACATGGTAAATTAGTCCTCAGGCCTAGAGCAGTAGTTTTTATGCTCTTTTCGCTTATGGATATTTTCAGGATTCCTGTGAAACCTGTGGATCTTTTCCCCAGACCATGTGTGTGTGGAGTGCGTGTGTGCGTGTGTGTGTAGGGTTATTGGCATTTGAATACATTTTTTCATTTGACTTCAGGGGATTCCTAGGCCCCTCAAGTCCATCTGTGGGTCATTTCCTGAGGGTCATTTCCCAGTCTCCTGACGACCAGGTTAATAACACGTTGTTAAAAGGGCTAGTGAGTGAGAGTGTTCAAAATCAGGTAGTGTGTGCCGTTTTTGAAAGCCATTGGCAAAATAAATTGTAAACAGCACCCTATGAACACAGTTAAGCTCTTGTCCTACAATGTCCACAACGTAAATCTGGGATGAGAATTAAAAACCTTCATAAGGCTGATAGCGCGGGGCTGGGGTTCCCGGACCCAGGTTAGTGGGTCAAAGCAGGGCTTTGACGAAATTTTCACCAGTCTACAGGGAAATTAAAAAAACATTAAAAAGACAAGCGAGTTTTTCACTCAGGTAGTATTAGGGTCCACATTACATGGGGTGGTCAGGAGAACAAGCTCTGGGGCCAAACTTCCTGAGCCCACAGCCTGGCTCTGCCATGGGGTTAGATGGGGCAGTACACCTAACCTCTTTTGAGTTCCGGTTTCCATATATTTAAAACGGGAATAATAATAGTACCTAGTTCATAAGGTGTTGTGTTGAAATGAATTAGTAGACAAAAACACACTTAAAAGAATAAGCGCTCAGGAAATTTATATCCCAACATTGCAAAATATTTTGCAACCCTATATCAATTTTCCAAATAATTATTATTATTATGTTGAATTTAACTATTATTATTATATTGAAGTTATACCAGTTATGAAAGTTCATATGTGTAGTATGTGAGAGGGAGAGAAAGGGGGAGAGGAATACGGAGAGAAAAAGAGCAAGCAGGAGTGAGGAGAAAAATAGCTCTTTAGTTCCTTTCTGAGAAATACTTTCTTTGTCTAGAAGGGGGTGGGAGGAAGAGGGTTAGGTGAACTGGGTTCCATTAGAAACCCCGTTTATTTGAGGCCCTCATATTAAATTTACTCTGTGTGTGTGCTTCCCCTTTCAAGGTCAACTTTGAAATCATCCCTCTTGTCTGTCTTGCTTGCTGCTGTTCCCCCAACACATAGAAAAGTCATGGAGCTTAGTAATTATATATTGAATGAAAAAGTGACAGTTTGATGACACCATTAGTGCCAAAGGCTCTGACATGAAATTATTTTGCTATTGTGAGTTCTCTGTCCTCCCTTGACCCATGCATCCTACTGGCTAAGGCACAGCCTCCGCCCAACCTAGTCCAGGTGCCATCCCTGGGGCAGCGGCTTAAATCTTCCCTTGGTCTGTAAATGCTATATTGTATATGATACATTATGTATATGTATAAATATATAAACTATATATCTGTATAATATCTATTTAATCTCTCTCTCACTCTCTCTTTCTTGCTCTTGTTCTCAGTCTCACCAGTAAATTAACTGCAGGCAATTAGTTAACTGACTTTTTAATGCCAGGGTGCTTCCATCCATAAGATTAAAAGGTGTTTGTCTTACTTAAGGTAGAGAAGGGATGAACATACTTTGGTGGTGTGAGAGACACAGCTATCAGTGTGTTTTAAAGCTCTTTTCTTTCTTTTTTTTTTTTTATAAAGTGACATACACTTTTTTTTTAAAGGAATTCCTTTATTTTATTTATTTATTTATTTATTTATTTATTTATTTATTTATTTATTTATTTATTTATGGCTGTGTTGGGTCTGCGTTTCTGTGCAAGGGCTTTCCCTAGTTGCGGCAAGCGGGGGCCACTCTTCATCGCGGTGCGCGGGCCTCTCAGTGTCGCGGCCTCTCTTGTTGCAGAGCACAGGCTCCAGACGCGCAGGCTCAGTAGTTGTGGCTCATGGGCCTAGTTGCTCCGCGGCATGTGGGACCTTCCCAGACCAGGGCTCGAACCCGTGTCCCCTGCATTGGCAGGCATATTCTCAACCACTACGCCACCAGGGAAGCCCTAAAGCTCTTTTCTTACGAACAAGAATAATTATTGTTTTTCTCTCTTTGAGGAACAAACTTCTTTTTTTTTAATCAGACATAACAGAGAATAAATAAATGTCTTACATTCACTAATGTCAAGAGGAAAACATTTAAGGCAGCAACACAGGCAACCTGACAATTACTCAGTTGTAGCTTGGAAACGTTCACAGTATGGAGGGCCCATCATGGTGCTCTTCAGAATCACAGGGTTTGTGCCGATTATATCCCACCTGGTTCAAGCTTATATTTGATAGCTGATAGAAATATAAGCTCAAACAAGTAAACTTCAGCTTTAAAAAAAAGAGAAGGAAGGAATGATGGAGGGAGAAGGAATAAATAAATCACCTGGACCTTAGTCCCCAAAAACAGCATCCTGAGCTTCTTAACAATGTATAGTTATTAATCTCAGCACACAGTAAATTAACCAATATCCCTACTATTTATATTTGAGTTGAGGAACAAACAAAGTTCCAATTCATTTATTTAGTGAGGTTTATTGGAAGGGATGGAGTTTGGAAAGTCTATACACTCTTCCCTTGGTCTATACACTTCTACACAATGGCAGTAACTTCAAATTATCACTTATGCAAATACTCTAATTTTTAAGGGCTCCTATCTCCCCCTCACCTCTTCAAGATAGTATCTGAAAATGAGCAGAAACTAGAGAGAAAGGATTTGAGAATCAAAATTCATACTTTACTACTACAAAAAGACGTAAGTACACAAGTTTAGAGAGAGAGATACTGATTCTTCTGTGGGTGTCCATTTAACATCCGTTTAATAGGTGACACTGTGGATTCATTGAGCAAACAGGATGAAGAAGGCAGTTAAGTCAGGAAAGTGGCTTAAGTGAGCAAAACAACTTTCACCTTTATTTAGAGTATGATCTCTCCAGTATAAAACCCTTCTTAAGGTAATCATTTATTATAAGCAGCATAGGTGCATTCTGTTTTATTTGAAACTTTTAATATAGTTAAAATATATATCATTGAATGTCTGTTTATCTATCTATTTATAGATAAGAATTCTTAAGCAGTTTTTGGCTTATGCTAATTCTTCACAGCATTAAGAGATATTAATTGACAGGGGAAAAAGGTTTCATTTCATTAAATAATTTTCTTTATCTGGATTCTCCCAACATTACATAGATGGGTCATCTTGTGTGTTGTGAATCTTCAAGGGCACTAGTTCATGCAAGACTTCCAAAGTTATTTGAACATAAGACCCACTCCCTCTTTTATTCTCTGTAGAGAGTTTCATGGTCGGGGGCAGGGTTGAATAGTTCACAGAATATGTTTTGGGAAATGCTGGTATAGATGTTGGCTCTTTTCATTTGAAGGTTATAGCCTTGTTGGCAAAGAGACACTAGCCAATCATGCCTAAATTCCGAATACCCTCCTCAAAAAAAAGGCACTCTACTCCTGCGAGGGAGGGTGTGTATTCATTATTGGAGGGGACTGACCTCTTCTCAACTCCCTCCCTCCCTCTGGGTTTAACAGGTTGTTACAAATCAAACTTTACAGTAATAAGAATGCTTTCTCTAATCACCTCATTTAATTACAGGGAAGAATGAATCAATCGTCAAGCATCACTAGCACTGCTAATAAATCCAAAATCATTTAAACAGGGTTTTAAATCCCAGAAAAAAAAAGAGATAGAGAGTGATAAACATTTAAATGAGTGTCTCTGTTGCCAAAGGCTTAGCAGGTCGTGACTTAGGGGGCACTGCTTCCATCCACTGACTCAGGGCTGTATTTCCTGAGCATTTATCACATGGTGGGCAATATGCTAGTCATCTTCGGAATATCTCATTTAGTCCTCCTGACAGTGTCCCAGGTAGTTCTTGGTATTTTCTCCTTATGAGGCTTGTGAAGCTTAGAGAAGTTGATATTTGCCCAAGTCCTAGAGTTCATAAATGGAGCAACTAGGATGGAAAAGAAGGTTCTGTCTCCAAAAGACCCTCCTTCAGCTTCCCCAGACACTCCCTGACCAAACCCAGATGCCCTTCTTAGTGGCTAAGGGACATCAGAGTGACACACAGAATATCAGCTATTTTTCAAAAGGAAAATGAACTGCTCTAAGTGCTGTGAAACATCATGGAGGAGAAAGGCATGAGACTAACTAAAAATAATAATTATAATAACCATTAATATATGTTTAATTAGGAGGCAGGCACTTACGAAAGTGCTTTTACAACTTATGTCATTTAATCTCCATGATGATCTTGTGACGAAGTTTCTTTTATTGTCTCCCATTTTACACATGCACACTTATGAGTCCACTGAGGCTACTAATGATTTAAATAACATGTCTAAGATCACAAAACTTAGGATTTGAACCCAAGAAGCCTGACTCCTTTATGTAACCCTTTGTAGGAGGATGGAGGTATGACCGCTTGTGCTAGAGCTACAAAGGACTCAGGTTTGGGAACTTGGTCTAAACTAAAATTCACTTGATTTTTTTTTTTGTGAATTCGAACAGTTTTACTACAACAGATGATGTCTAGACAGACTCTGCCCTTGCAAATGCATATTTATCTTCTGGGTTTCCTTTAAAAATATCAGTTAGGGCCTTGAATACTGTCTAAATGACATAATCACAGGCACATTAGAAAGACACTCTGCTTGTTACTACATGGGTATCTAGCCACTCCTCCCCAGGTCTCATCTTACCTGAGTCAAGGATTAAAAGCAAAAAAGATGTTTTTGTTGAAGGAAAAATGTAATTAAACACAATGAGAAAAGAAGAAATTAAACAAAATTTATCTAAGGAAATTAAGATAATGCTATATTCTTTGTTTTACTTTATCCTATATTATTCACATTTTTGGGCATAGTCTTGAATTACTTTTATTATTATAAAACAGATATAAAAGAGAAAAATTTACAGATTAGTCTGTTATTTTACTTTGTCTCTCTGCAGCATCCAAGTTTTGCTTTTTATATTATTCTCAAGTTTTATTAAAATATTATATTACATTTATTCTCAAGATTTTTCCAATATGTGCTTTGTCCCCTTCAATTATATTGTAGACTGCTGGAGGAAAGGGACCCCAGAGAAATTCTTGGTATGGCACTTCATATTTTCTCCTTGTGTTTAGTTATCGTTTTAATATTGTAAACTACTATGTGTCAATTTTTAAAATGCAAATACCTCCTTTAAGTATTTTGACTGAAAAGAACATATTTGCATATTTGCATGTAAAGCTTATTCTGTGCTTTTCACTGTTTTCACAGGGTAGACTCTCATAATTAACATTATGAACTCTGTCTTTTGACATTTTTAAAGCTTGGATATACACTTTCTAAAACCTTTCCTATAGCACTGTATACTCTTAACACAAATATATGAGAGCCAGCTGAATTTTTTCTAATCAGGTTATCTTCATTAAAAAAATATGGCCAGTGTGATAAGTGAAAAAGTATCTCATGTTTCTTTTAATTAACATTTTTGAAGGTTGGACAGTTTTCTATATACTTAATTTCCTAATACATTTCCTCTTGTGATTGCTTTTTTTATGTTTGATGTCTATTTAGTTTGGCCTTGGGTGTTGTTTATTTGCTTCTGTTAATTCTTATAGAAAAAAACATTTTGCCCCTTTGATGTACTTCCTAGAAATACTTGTTTCAGTCTGTGTTCCATTAGATAAAATGGGATTTTAAAATTTTACTTAGCAAATATTTGCAGTTTCCTCTCTTGCTTTCATATCTATTTCATGTTTTTACAATTCTTACACTTTTCAAGGACAGCTCTGTGTTTACTCTAGAATGTTAAAGTGTAAAGCACAATTTATAGTCAAGAAATAAAGTAAAATTTTAATTTCCTGGAATAAATAGCAAGTGCTTAAGTTATGGAAGTGAGTCACGTGTGTTTCACTTTCCCCAGGGCTAACAAGACATCCTTTTTCTCCCACTCCAGTTAGTTAAAGTCAAGCCAATCAAGGCTTTGCTGAAAATATAAGTGTATCCCTGTACTTTTTGAAGAAAAAAATCTATTGATCATTGACTCTTTGTCAGGTACTGTGCTAAAGACTTATATAGATAATATTTAATTTTTACAGCAACCCTCTAAATTCAGTCTTATTTTCATTTTATAGATGAGGAAACGGAGGCATTAAATGCTTAGATAACTTATCCAAACACACACAGTTAGTAAGAAGAGCCAGGATTGAATCCCAGACATTCTTACTCCAAATTCTAGCAGTATTAGCCACTTTGCAAAACTGCCTTCTGGATGCCTCCAGATATTGTGTGCTCCACCACTCCCTATTTTCTCACATCACTCGTTTACATCCCCTATGTGGCCTGTGTAAGCGTTTAAGTTCCAACACCTACTGTAGCTTCTTCACCTCTGTATTGTCAAAGAGCAGTGTAGATGGATGAGGTGTAGCCCTATTCACTACCAGGGAACTAACCGAATGACGTTTTCTTCCAGTTATCTCTGATAAACAATTCGTTCCTAATTCTGCAAGACTCAAAGACGAAAGCACCAAGAATATAGAGTTTTCCAAAGTCACACAGCTGGTGACAAGGATGCACAAAGCAGCCACTGGAATGTTTCAATAAATGTGAGTGTCCATCAAACTGATGAAAAAGAGGACTAAAAATTGGAATCTTGTGGTTGTTTAGGTCCTCTTGTTCCTGAGGGTTGCATGTTACATTTACTGAGAGGTCTTGATGGCTGCTTTGTACTTTTTGTCAGTAACTTGGGAAACTGATATAAGCTCCTGTTGTGTAACAACAAAAAAAAAAAAAATGGTAGCCTGTACTTTTTTTTTTGGTCACTTCTTTCTAACCCATAGTACTCAAAACCTAGAGCATCAGGCATAAAGATTGGTTTCTCTTTTTCCTTTGAAGAAAAGGCTATCTTGACTAATTTTCACACCAAAACAAAGTTTCTAACAAAAACAAACATACCAACAACAAAAAAAATGCATTAAATAGAATGCATTTAAAAAATAAACTTTGTGTATTCATTGATAGAATGAATTTCTGGGTTGACATAATTTAAAGTCATATATTGGGAGTGAGTGTGTGTTGTGATGCAGTTACATTTAAAACTCCATTTAGATGTATAAACATATAAAAGAGATCTAATTCCTGCTTTTTGAAAATTACTAATTTGGTAGTTTGGGAGATTCTACATAGTGCTCTGAACCTCACTTTTCTTATTTGCTAAAATAAGGATAATACTATCTACCACAAAAAGGTTGTACACACTGCCATTTGATTGAGAAAGATAAAAGCATAAGTACACCAGTCTGTGACTGGTTTTTAACAGATGCTAATTTATTTCCTTCATTGAAGCAGCACTTCCTGAATATCCACCTCACATCTCTTCAGTGATGAGAGCTGGCGGTTTGACCGCTTAACTGCCAAGCTTTTTATCCTAACCCCAGCTCCAAGGTCTTAGTTATGGTTCAGATTTAAACTTTCCCTGAGAAACAAGGATCTACTCAGAGGGTCAGTCCAGAGTGCTCAGATTCTCATCCTGACTCAGACTGTTTCTCGGAGTAGCTTACCTTTCTAGACCTCATCTTTCTCATCTGCTTTGTATTCCTATGGTCAATAAGAATAACATATTTAAGAGTAAGCATTTATTTATTAATTACAACTGTAGAGAGCAAATGGTGATCTCTCCGCCACAATTAGCTATTTTCCCAAGACCTGGGACTTTGCTGGGCATCTGTCTAGCCACCTTAGACTGAACAGAATTGTGTTTTGATCTCCATACCAGTGAAAGCAAGTAGGTAAGCTCTCCACTGACCCTATCAATAAGTTCTTACTCACCACTTAAAGCTCCAGATACACTGTAAACTCACAGATAATTGCTAAGGTGAGGCTTGGGAGTGGGGCTTGGGATCAGATAGATTTTATATGATTTGACCTATGACACTGTGGAAATTAGAACAAGTTAATTAATATTTATGAGCCTCAGTTTCCTCATCTGTATACAGGGAAACAGTACATAACTCACAGGACTTTTGTGAAGGTATGAGGGAATTATACAACCAGCATTTTTAGTACAGTTCCTGGAATATAGGAAGCCCTCAATAATGGAAGCTATTACATCATCAGCACTAATTTCAAATCTTACCACCAACTTTCAGTTGCTGCTCAGATACAATAGAAGTAGACTGGGCAGTGGATTTTGCATCAGTGAAGGCTTCTGTGCCAATTAATGCATGTGTTAGTTGGAGAAGGCAACCCAATGGTGGGGGTAGGCAATGGGAAGTGGGCAAAACAAATTTGACAGTCACATTAAAAGTCCTTTCATTGCCTTGGTCTCACTTTCTGTTATTTTGAGATTCAGTTAATTGAAGTGTACACAGTGAGGTCTGACACTGAAGGTAAATGTCAGTTCCTGAGAGTGCAAGATGTTGACAGTTATTGATAATAAGATACAGCAGAAACCCTTCTATTCTCAGAGAGATATTACTACTTCTACACATGATTTTCCATATCCATGCATTTATTTACTAAATCAGTTTGGACCATTTATTTTAGAAGCAACAGAAATCTTGACCCAAATTATCAGAAGAATAATTTCTTCCATCTAAGTAACCAGAAAGTTTTCAACTAGCTAGTTCCATGTAGGCTTGACATTCAGGCTCAAATGGTGTCATTAGGATCCAGTCTTCTTCATCTCCTAGGTCTTACCTTTATGTTGGCTTTAGTCCCAGGGTCCATGTGGAGGAAAGAGCAAACAGCAGCCTCAGGCTTATCTGTTCCCATGCTCAAGATCATTGCCAAAGCAAACATCACCTGTTCAGTCACTAAATCAAAAGGCCTAAATACCTTAAATCAAGGTATTTGATTTAAGCTCTAAATACCTAAATCAATCACTGTGGATAATAAAATCAGATGATAGGCCCAGGTTACCACCAGTAACAGCAAATACATTCAAAGAGCACGGACTAGAGTGGTACTTCCTCAAAGGAAAATCAGGGCTATTTTGCCAGGAACACGATGAATATATACCAGCCAGCAAAAATAAGATCATACATGTTCTTTATTTTCTGTGGAGAACCTTTCTTCACCACCTCCAAATGCTGAGTCTGACTGTTCCTTCCAGTCTCATCTGAAGTGTCACTCCCTCCATAACATATAAGTGTCTTGACTCAAGTCCCATTATCCCGGTGAATTTGTTTCCTTCCTCACTGTAATCCAAATGGCACTTGTGCTTATCATGTGGGCTTTATTATAATGTTCTTTTTCTTACTTAGATGAGTTTGAACATTTGTCTTAACTAGCTAAAAGCTCATGAAGGGCAGAGACTCTGTCTTATTGTCATGGAATCCTTTAAAGTAACCAGTACATTGACTTACACTCAGGAGATATAATATAGTAAATACTTTCTGAATCAGAATCCAATAACAATTCTATGTTTCTAAAATGCTAATTATATTTCCACTGGAGCATTAAACAAAACAAAACAAAAACTGAGCTCCAACTCTATTCCTTTGGGGGAAACTGTCCTAGATTTTGGATTTGAAATCTTGTGAAGCCTGGTCTCAGAAATTGGCAGCGATTTGAATATAGAGATTTGAGCTCACGTGATAGATAAATGAGTAGTATCTCTTCAATTATAAAGCAGAAGCTATTACATGTAATCACCTTCCATATCACCATCTTAGCATGGTGATTTTTGTTAATGTGAACTGAACAGTTTCTTAAGTCAAGAAGAAGATAAGAGGCTGGGGAGAAACATGTTTGAATAAAAATAATGTTTCTTTGTGAATGTTTGGGCTACGTAGAGTTTTTATGTGATTCATAAACATGGGCGTAATTGGAAATAATATTCTGGCCTAGAGGTTTGTGTACCACAGACATAACAACAACAACAACAACAAAAACAGGTCTGGTCTCTTCATCTGAAATCTTATTTTTCTTGTGATATAAATCAATCCACAGTGGAATCAGTCCTCACGTATAATAAAGATGAACAATTGAGGCTGAACTGTTATTTAACTTCCACAGTTATTAACTTACGATTTGTTTCCTGGAGATAAATGTAACTCTGAATTGGGAATTTTCTATTGCTTTTGTGAGTTGACTTTGGCTAAGATATTATAAATTGATATGTATTACATGTGCTATGTATTTTTATTTTGTGGTAAAAATTAAGTCATTCATTAAATATCTGAGTATGCACTATGTGCTAAACACTGAATTGGATACAAAGAAAGGGAATTATCTTTTTTCTTATGGAACATACAGTTTTATCAGGGAAATTAAATTTACATATCATGCATGATAGAAAATAAATGCAAAGAGAAAAATATAGGTAAAGAGAGACTTTAAGAGCTGCAATGCTTATATATAGCTATGGATTCAAAAAAAGGCATCCTTGAAGTAGAGGACTGAGCTGCTTTGAAGGTAAGATTTGGAAATGGGATAATAATAGCTGACATTTATTCAGTATTTACTAAGTAAGGGGTACCTTTCTAAGTACTAATTTTTTAATTGTCATATTCACTTCATGAGTTAGGTACTGTTATTATTATTTTCTTTTATCAATTTTGTTTATCTTCTGAAAGAATGAGCTTTTAGTTTTATTGATCTTTGCTATTGGTTTCTTTGTTTCTATTTCATTTATTTCTGCTCTGATCTTTATGGTTTCTTTCCTTTTACTAACTTTGGGATTTGTTTGTTCTTCTTTCTCTAGTTCCTTTAGGTGTAAGGTTAGATTGTTTATTTGAGATTTTTCTTGTTTCTTGAG
This sequence comes from Balaenoptera physalus, assembly GCF_965194825.1. Taxonomy (NCBI): domain Eukaryota; kingdom Metazoa; phylum Chordata; class Mammalia; order Artiodactyla; family Balaenopteridae; genus Balaenoptera; species Balaenoptera physalus. The sequence goes on from NC_138893.1 coordinate 43,299,644, forward strand.
GTAGGCTTGTATTGCTATAAACTTCCCTCTTAGGACTGCTTTTGCTGCATCCCATAGGTTTTGGATCATTGTGATTTCCTTGTAATTTGTCTCTAGGTATTTTTTGATTTCTTCAGCGATCTCTTGGTTATTTAGTAACGTATTGTTTAGCCTCCATGTGTTTGTGTTTTTTACATTTTTTTCCCTGTAATTGATTTCTAATCTCATAGCGTTGTGGTCAGAAAAGATGCTTGATATGATTTCAATTTTCTTAAATTTACTGAGGCTTAATTTGTGACCCAAGATGTGATCTGTCCTGGAGAATGTTCCATGCACACTTGAGAAGAAAGTGTAATCTGCTATTTTTGGATGGAATGTCCTATAAATGTAAATTAAATCTATCTGGTCTATTGTGTCATTTAAAGCTTGTATTTCCTTATTAATTTTCTGTTTGGATGATCTGTCCATTGGTGTAAGTGAGGTGTTAAAGTCCTCCACTATTATTGTGTTACTGTCAATTTCCTCTTTTATAGCTATTAGCAGTTGCCTTGTGTATTGAGGTGCTCCTATGTTGGGTGCATATATATTTATAATTGTTATATCTTCTTCTTGGATTGATCCCTTGATCATTATGTAGTGTCCTTCCTTGTCTCTTGTAACATTCTTTATTTTAAAGTCCATTTTATCTGATATGAGTATTGCTACTCCAGCTTTCTTTTGATTTCCATTTGCATGGAGTATCTTTTTCCATCCCCTCACTTTCAGTCTGTATGTGTCCCTAGGTCTGAAGTAGGTCTCTTGTAGACAGCATATATATGGGTCTTGTTCTTTGTATCCATTCAGCAAGCCTGTGTCTTTTGGTTGGAGCATTTAATCCATTCACGTTTAAGGTGATTATCGATATGTTTGTCCCTATTACCATTTTCGTAATTGTTATGGGGTTTTTTTTGTAGGTCATTTTCTTCTCTTGTGTTTCCCACTTAGAGAAGTTCCTTTAGCATTTGTTGTAGAGCTGGTTTGGTGGTGCTGAATTCTCTTAGCTTTTGCTTGTCTGTAAAGCTTTTGATTTCTCCTTCGAATCTGTATGAGATCCTTGCCGGGTAGAGTAATCTTGGTTATAGGTTCTTCCCTTTCATCACTTTAAATATATCATGCCACTCCCTTCTGGCTTGCAGAGTTTCTGCTGAGAAATCAGCTGTTAACCTTATGGGAGTTCCCTTGTATGATATTTGTTGTTTTTCCCTTGTTGCTTTCAATAATTTTTCTTTATTTTTAATTTTTGCCAGTTTGATTACTATGTGTCTCAGTGTGTTTCTCCTTGGGTTTATCCTGCCTGGGACTCTCTGTGCTTCCTGGACTTGGGTGGCAATTTCCTTTCCCATGTTAGGGAAGTTTTTGACTATAATCTCTTCAAATATTTTCTCGGGTCCTCTCTCTCTCTCTTCTCCTTCTGGGACCCCTATAATGTTGTTGTGTTTAATGTTGTCCCAGAGGTCTCATAGGCTGTCTTCATTTCTTTTCATTCTTTTTTCTTTATTCTGTTCCATGGCAGTGAATTCCACCATTCTGTCTTCCATGTCACTTATCCATTCTTCTGCCTCAGTTATTCTGCTATTGGTTCCTTCTAGTGTATTTTTCATTTCAGTTATTGTATTGTTCATCTCTGTTTGTTTGTTCTTTAATTCTTCTAAGTGTTTGTTCTTTAATTCTTTTAGGTCTTTGTTAAACGTTTCTTGCATCTTCTCAATCTTTGCCTCCATTCTTTTTCTGAGGTCCTGGATCATCTTCACTATCATTATTCTGACTTCTTTTTCTGGAAGGTTGCCTATCTCCACTTCATTTCGTTGTTTTTCTGGGGTTTTATCTTGTTCCTTCATCTGGTACATAGCCCTCTGCCTTTTTATCTTGTCTACCTTTCTGTGCATGTGGTTTTTGCTCCACAGGCTGCAGGATTGTAGTTCTTCTTGCTTCTGCTGTCTGCCCTCTCGAGTTAGGTACTGTTATTATCCCTGTAAAATAGATGAGCAAATGGAGGCACAGAGAGACTAAGTAACTTGATGAAGAACACACAGCTAGTAAGTGTCAAAACCAAGATATAAATCCAAGCAGCCTGAGTTCAGAGTCTGTTTTTAATCATGCTACTAAATAGTATGTAATAGTAATAGTATGAGTGTAATAGCCAGGAGAGGAGAATATGAAGCAGATGTGGGTAAGAAGACAGGGCTGAATCTGGCTGTAACAAAGTGTCCTCTGCAGAATGTGTTGAGAAAGAACATTAGAAATGACAATTAGTGTGAATCACCAAAGGCCGTATAAACTAAGAAGTTTGGGTTTTACTCTGAAAGTAATTGAAAGCTGTCAACAGAGTTTGAGCAAGTCAGTCATCAATTGGGGTCCCAGAAGTAAACCCTAAGACAAGCATTTGAACCAAGTAGTTAATTTGATAAATGATCCCAGGAAGGACTCACTTGTGTGGCGAAGTTATAAATCGAAGAAAAGGATGCATATGATATATACCAGAATGTTGTGAATTCCACATTGGACCAGACACCAACATATCCCCAGATGGAAATATAGAGCAAAGAGCAAGTACACTTCTGCTTCACTTTATTACGCTTCACAGATATTGCATTTTTTTTACAAATTGAAAAAACCCTGTGGCAACCCTGCATCGAGCAAGTCTATAAGTACCATTTTTCCAACAGCATTTTCTCACATCGTGTCTCAGTGTCACATTTTGGCAATTCTCACAATATTTCAAACCCTCCACCAGCAAAAAGATTATGACCCACTGAAGGCTCAAATGTTAGTCAACTCAAAGGTTAGCACTTTTTAGCATTAAAATGCTAAGGTTAGCATTTTTTAGCAATAAAATATTTTTAATTAAGGTATATACATTGTTTTTTTAGACATAATCCTATTGCAAACTTAATAGATTACATTGCACTGTAAATATAACTTGCATACGTGCTGGGAAACCAAAAAATTCATGTGACTTCTTGCTTTATTGCAGTATTTGCTTTATTGCAGTAGTCTGGAACTGAACCTGCAGTATCTCCAAGGTATGCTTATAGTGAGCACACATCAAGAAGAACTCAGGAATGAAAAAAAATACCTTTGGACACAATCTGTCTCACAGAGGTGACAGCTACTCCTACATTCTTATGAACTCATCTGAGATATTTTGCTCTCAGAAAATGTAGAAATGGCCCAACTTGGAAATCTTGAAGTTTACTCCTGACTGGTTCTAAATGAATAAGGTTTATATACCATGACAAAGTTGATTTAACCCCTAAATGCAAGGTTGGTTTAACATCCCAAAGTCAGTTAATGTAACACACAGTTTTGATAGAATAAAAAGTTAAACCAAATTTTCATTTCAACAGATGCATAAGTAACATTTGACAAAATCCAACAACCTTTCACAATAAAAATATTCAACAGGACATCTAGCTTCCACTCTGACATGTAGAGAGGTTGTAAGTTGTCACTCCTACCCCCGTTGCAAGAAAAAAGCTGAAGAAATTGAAAAAAAAAATGACTTTTCTTAGATCCTTCAGGGAATCGAGGTCACTGGACAAATTGCCACCCTCAAAACTGGAGAGACAGGTGGATACACAAAACACAGAATACAGATTAGCTAGCTTACCTAAAGCAGAACATGCTGGAACCAGTAACTTGTAGGAGAACTTAAACAGTGGCTTCAGTGAACTTCTGGAGGCTATATATGGACTAACTTGAAAGTTAAAATCTCTTGGGGACCCGTCAAGGAGGGGCAGACTTTCATGTGTTTTACCTCCAGGAGCCCCACCAGTAAAGATGGGAGAAAAATCTGCCTGTGTTTGAACAGGGAAAGGGGAAGAGTAACCTATTTAAAGTAAGCCCAGAGGGGCTTCCCTGGTGGCACAGTGTTTAGGAATCTGCCTGCCAGTGCAGGGGATACGGGTTCGAGCCCTGGTCCGGGAAGATCCCATTAAGCCCATGTGGGATCCGGGAGCAACTAAGCCCATGAGCCACAACTATTGAGCCCATGCACTGAAGCCCGCAAGCCACAACTACTGAGCCCATGTTCCAGAACTACTGAAGCCCGCGCACCTAGATCCCATGCTCCGCAACAAGAGAAGCCACCACAATGAGAAGCCCGCGCACCGCAATAAAGAGTAGACCCTGCTCGCCACAACTAGAAAAAGCCTGTGCACAGCAACGAAGACCCAACACAGCCAAAAATAAATAAATTTATTTAAAAATAAAATAAAGTAAGCCCAGAGAGTTCTTCACAATGACAACTTACCTGCCAAGGCAAAAGACTTCACCTGAGCCTCATTTGACTTCGGGGAAGGAAAATTACACAACTTCCGCCTCTGCTAGTCTTCTGTGTCACCAGAGTGAGGAGGGGTTGAGAAGCACTTGAGAAGGCCAGAGTCCAGGGGCTCAGGCCCACTAAAAAACTGAGACCTAAGCATAGAATTTTGGAATACATCCCCTACCCCCCAACATCTTACCAGCACATCAGCAAGCCCCCTGTATACTAGCAGTGGATTATAGCTGAAAGAGCTTCATAGCTCAAACTCTATTTACCAACGAGTTTCTAGGGAAACTCAAAGACAATAGAGGGAACAAAAACAAGGACATTAGAAGAAGTTGGAGTCTGTGATGCCTACAGCCACAGCAAAGAGCTTAACTCCTAGGCAGATGAACAAAAACCTTCACACTAATGGCCTATGTACCCAGTTTCTGTTCCTCAATACATCATGCCTAGCTTTAAACAAAAAAATTACAAGGCATGCTAAGAAGCAGACACACACACACACACACACACACGCACACACACACAATTTGAAGAGACAAAGCAAACATCAGAGCCAGACTCAGATGTGACAGAGGTGTTGAACTTATCAAACCAGGAATTTAAAATAACTATGATTAATATGCTAAGTGCTCTAATGGAAAAGTGAACAGACCAAAAGAACAGATGAATAATGTAAGTGGAAAGATAGAAACTCTAAGAAAGAATCCGAAGAAATTGCAGGAAAATAACACTGTAACAGAAGTGAAGAGTTTCTTTAATGGACTCACAAGTAGACTGGGTCTATGAGCTTGAAAATATATCAATAGAAAACTTCCAAAACTGAAATGCAAAAAGAAAAAAGAACCAAAAAGATGAAGAGAATATCCAAGATAGGTGGGACAATTACCAAAATAGTTACAGATGTATAAATGGGAACATCAGAACAAAAAGATAGAAAGGTTCAGAAAAAAAGTTAGGAGTAATAATGGCTGAGAGTTTTCCAAAATTAATGATAGAAACTAAACCACCAATCCAGGAAGCTCAGAGAATACCAAGCAAGATACGTACCCCCAAAATATGCATACCTGAGCATATCATGGTCAAACTACAGAAAACCAAAGACAAAGAGAAAACCTTGAAATAAGACTGGGGTTTGGTGGTGGTGGGGGTAACACCTTACCTATAGAGCAAATAAAGGTAAGAATTACATCAGATGTCTAATCAGAAACCACATAAGCAAGGAAAGAGTAGAATGAAAAATTTAGTGTTAAAAGAAAAACTTAACCAAAGTAGAGTGTTATATCCAATGAAATTGTCTTTCAGAAGTGAACGAAAAGTAAAAACTTCCTCAGAAAAAGAAAAACTGAAGGAACTCATTTCCAGTATAGTTGTCTTTCAATAAAAGTTAAAATAAGTACTTTGGGGCTTCCCTGGTGGCGCAGTGGTTAAGAATCCACCTGCCAATGCAGGGGACATGGATTCGAGCCCTGGTCCAGGAAGATCCCACATGCCATGGAGCAATTAAGCCCATGTGCCACAACTACTGAGCTTGCGCTCTAGAGCCCGTGAGCCACAACTGCTGAGCCCACATGCCACAACTACTGAAGCCTGCGCTCCTAGAGCCTGTGCTCCACAGCAAGAGAAGCTACCTCAATGAAGAGTAGCCCTGCTTGCCGCAACTAGAGAAAGCCCATGCACAGCAACGGAGATCCAACACAGCCAAAAATAAAAATAAAATAAAATAAATTTATTAAAAAAAAAGTACTTCAGAAAGAAGGAAAATAATATAGGTCAGAAATTCATATCTACATAAGGAAAGAAGCTGAGAAAAGGGAAAAAATGAAGTTAAAATCTTTATTTTTCTTGTTTCTATCTGACTCAGTAGATAATTCAAAGCAATAATTATTGGTTGATTACAGCATGTGAGTAAGTGAAAGGAAAGGCAGAAAGGTTACAAGGGATGGGAGGGAGGAATTGGTAACACTCTGCTGTAAGGTATTTGCATTACTCATTAAGCAGTATAGCATAATTTGAAAATGGACTTAGATTAGTTAAAATGTAAATTGCAATCTCTAGGGAAACCACTGAAAACATTTTTAAAAAGTACAGTTGGTTTGCACGTATAAAATGTTCAATTAACACCAGAGAAGCCAGAAATAGAAGAGATGATAAAAATAAAATGAAATGAAGATCAAGTGCAATGGATACAAAAGAGTTACAAACATAGTATATATAAAAAGAAATATATCAATAATTAAATAATTAAATACATAATTAAATGTGAATGATCTAAATACATTGCTATGGTCTGAATGTTTATGTCCTCCTCCAAAGGAAAAATAAATCATATATTGAAATCTTAATGCCCAATGTGATGGTATTAGGAGGTAAGTCCTTAGGTCACGAGGATGAAGCCACATAGAGCTCCCTGGCTCCTTCCACCACGTGAGGACACAGTGAAAAGTTGTGGCTATGAACCAGAAAGAAGACTTTCACCAGAATGCGACCACACTGGCACCTTGACCTTGGATTTTCCAGCCTCTAAACTGTGAGAAGTAAATTTATATTGTTTATAAGCCACCCATCCAACTATATGTTGTCTATAAAAACACTTTAAATATAAATACACAGGTAGACTTTTTAAAAGGTATGGAGAAAGATATACTATTTAACACTAATCAAAAGAAAACTGGAGTAGCTATACTAATTTCAGGAAAAGCAGACTTCAGAACAAGAAATATTATCAGGGTTATTATATAATGATAAAAAGGGTCAATTCTTTAAGAATACATAACAGTTCTTACATATATGCATCTAACAATAGAGTGTCAAAATAAAAAATGTACAAAAAGTGATAGAAAAATTGACTAATTCACTATTATCATTGGGAACTTCAACAACCTTCTATCAGTAATTGAGAAAACAGGCAAAGAGAAAATCACCAAGGATATAGTTGAATGGAATAGAACAATCAATTAGCTGGATCTAATTGACATTTATAGAAACTTTAATCAACATCAGAATACCTATTCTTCTCAAGCTCACATGAAACATTCACCAAGATAGACCCCATTCTGGGCCATAAAACATATGTTAACAAATTTAAAAGAATGGAAATTATACCAAGTATGTTCTCAGATCAACAATGGAATTATACAAGAAATCAATAACCAAAAGATAGCTGGAAAATCTCAAAATATTTGGAGATTAAACAATATTCTTCCAAATAACACATGGATCAATAAAGAAATTTCCAAGAGAGGTTTTAAAAAATAATTTAAGCTGAATGAAATGAAAGTACAACTTATCAAAATTTGTGGGGTACAGCAGAAGTACTTAGAGGGAAATGTTATAGCATTGAATGTACATATTCAAAAAGAAGATCTAAAATTATGTTAGGAAACTAGATAAACAAAAGTAATATAAGCCTAAATCAGTCGGAGGAATAGAAATAATGAAAGAGCAGAAATCAATGATATTGAAAAAGGAAAACAATAGAGAAAAATCAGTGAAAACAAAAACTAGATCTTTGGAAAGACCAATAAATTTGCTAAACCTGTAGCCAGGCTATCCAAGGGGAAAGAAAAAGAGAAGACATAAATGACTATTATCAGAATGGTAAGTAGGATCATCACTATTAATCCCATGGACATTAAAAGCATAATAAAGGAATTTTGTGAACACTATGCTGCAAAATTTGATAATTTAGATTGAAATGGACTAATTCTTTGAAAGACACGATCTGTCAAAACTGACACAAGAATCAATAGGCAAATTTAATAGGCTTTTTATCTACAAAAGAAATTGAATCAGTAATTAAAAAGCTTCCCCAAAATGAAAGCACTTTGTCAAGATGGTTTCAGTGGTAAACTCTATCAATCATTTAAGGAATGAATGCTACTAATTCTCTAAAAAATTTTTTCCGGAAAATAGAAGCAGAAGGAATACTTCTTAACTCGTTCTATTCCAAAACCAGGTAAAGACATCATAAGGAAGGAAACTTGTAGACAAATATCTATTTTGAACATAGATGATAAAATCATCAAGAAAATATTAGCAAATCGAATCAAGCAACATATGAAAAAATCATCTGCAATGATAAAAATGTTTAGAGTCTGAATTGAGGGTGGAGATTATATTTATGCAAGTGTCTCAAAAGTAATCAAACTATACACTTAACATGTGTACACTTTATTATATCTAAATTATACCATAATTCAGAGTGGGCAATTGAATTAAATTTGACAAATGCATATATAAATATGTATGTTTCTTTTCTTACTGGTTATAAGATATTTTCTTATTTCTTGACGTGGTTATTAATTTTGTGTTACCTGATGTGCTTATCCAAATTTCACCAGTTATATATGAAAAATTATATGCAAACTATTGAGAGTCTGGATTTCCTTCTCTTTTTAAAAGAAAGTTGAGTTTTGTTCTGGAAGACAGTTAATTTTCCAATGGATATGCTGATCCTCTCATGGCTTGATTTTGAATCTTGTTAGGACAAGTCTAGAAAATACTTTATTCTAGGTCTAGAAGTGCATCACCCTTAAGATTTGGCCTTTCTGATGTGTTCAGCTGACCTCCCCAGGAGTTCAGCAAAGTCACTCTACCGTGGCCAGTCAAGACCACCGTATTTTCCACCTTCTTCTTCAGTCTCCCTTCATCTCATAGCTCCCTGGAAGCTTTTCTTTGCCAATCTTCAAGAGCCTTGCTCTTTACATGCATAGCTTAGCATATGGCCAAACACCTAATGGGACATCTTTAAACTTTGGAAGCGCCTTTTTTTTTTGGTGCAACTTTCTTCTCTTTAGTACATGTCCTACAAATTCCAGCCAGTTCAGTAACTCAGTTTTCAATTTCTGTATCCTCTTTGGGCAAGACTGTCATGTTCTGCCTAAACTCTTAACTCTCTAACTCAGGCCACAGGCTTGAAAGTAATCTGAGTCAGAAAGCTTGAGGAGTTGAGGGGCTCACCTTATGTGTTTCTTCTCTGTCAAAGAGGGAAGTTCTATACCACCTGTAGTCCAGTGTCTAAAAACAGTTGCCTCATATATTTTGTCCAGTTTTGTAGTTGTTTGTGGTGGGAAGGCCAGGGCTAGTTTCTCCATTATGGGCAGAAGCAGAAGACATACTTAAGTAGTCATAGTAGTTATACTAGTATATGCTTAATGGCTTCCAATGGCTGATGGTTATACCTACCTTCCCCTTTGAATAATGTTATCAGGGAGATTTAATCTTATATTGTTACTTGCAACACTAGTCTTTCACACTCCCCTTAGGAATTATAACCGGGGTAATGGATTAGATTATTGGTCCACTTGTTATATATGTTATATATAATTTTTTGCACTGTCTGTAAGATACAAATAAAGATAAAATTCAATATTATTGAAATGATAAAGTGAAAATGATTAATAAGGAGAGAAAGTTGATCATACTCTTATGTGAATGGATTGGAAAGACAACAATATATTAGATTAAAAAAATTTTTACAAGACTAATCAATTTCTATTTGCAGTTTTGTCATAAGAAATTAGTATAAGTTGTGATGACTGTTTTTAAATACCATGGACACTGAAGAAAATAGAAAGTAGATGATGTGAAACAAAAAGATAATTTATATTTCAGTTGAGATGAAATATTAAGTATGGGAATATGCACATTATGTAGTTTATGATCCATTTTAGAGTTATGTTTATTAGTATAAAAATACATTATCTCATTAGGGCAGTGATGGAGAACTTTGCTAACAACAGCAAACTCTGATGTTAACCCATGACATGTATGCCTTAAATAGAACCATGAGAAGGGATAATGTTTACTCAGGCAAGTAGAGCTGAGAATAAGGATAGAAGAAGATGTGGTCACAGAAAAGGGCAATGTTGTCATTTTAATAGGGCTTATTAAAATTTGGTAAATTCCTTTACCAGATAAACATTCTTAGAAATCTGTGTGTTTTTCCCAGCAACAAATGTGTATTTCAACCTTACCTGGATTTAAGTAAATAATAAAGAAAAATCTGATTAGAAATTACTTTAAATCAGAGCAGATATGTGGCTGTACATTTCAGAGAAGGAAGAGTTATAATACTTATTAGTCTCTCCCAATCATTAAAATGAAGATTTATATGAAATTTAAGTGAGCCCATATAAAAATGCATCTTGCAAATTACCTTGCATATAATCATAATTTAATGAATGCTGATTCAATGAACAATTGCATATAGGTACTATCATTATCTTCATGTGATAGGTGTAAAAATGTTGCCCAGGGAAGGTAAGTAACTGGACAGAGGCCTTACAGGCAGAATTTGGGATTCTAACACAGGCCACCTGATTCTTAAAGTCCACCTGGCCTTGAATTTTAAAATATTCAAGTAGTATAACATAGAATCCTATATTCCAGTACTAAGAAGGCATCAAGTAAGGAACATTTGACCTTTTTCTTTCTCCTCCATTTATCCAAGAGTACTGAATAAATCATGAAATGTTTCATTTTCAATGATCAGTAAATGAGGGCTCTCCATATGCAAGGAACTTTGTAAGGCAACGTGCAAGAACAAAAACATAATAAGGACCTATTCTCCAAAAGAAGGGGCTTTGAAAGAGCTTTATTCCAGCTAGGGGAAGGGGATTCTTCCCACTTGAGCCCCTCCTAGGCTTTCTGTTTCATCTCAGGGGGGAGGAAGACATAATCAACAGGAGTTGGATCTTTAAGCAAACATATTAGAAACATGAAAGGGATGGAAGGGGAGTACAAGGCATGGAGAAGGGTTTTATTGCTGGAGAAATACTTCTGAAGGTATAACAGTCCTGAGACACAGGTTAAATAAGAGACTGAAATTTAATTGGAAGATTATAGAACACTACTCATATCCCACATCTAACCACCACACCAATAGGGCTGTAGTACAATAACAATGGATCACAGGAAAAAGTGTTTTGAGACATAAACTCTCTGAGGAGTTGTACTTAGGGAAGCCCCAGATCAAGAGAGAGATAACAATAAGGACATTAGAGGAATTTGAAGCTATAGCAAACATTAAAAACATCCGAACTGCTAACCAGATTCACATATACCTCACAATAAAGGCATATTTGCTTCTGTTCCTATTAACCAATGTAACATGTGTGGCTTTTAAGAAGTACAAGGCATGACAAAAGGCAAGAAGAAAACACTGACCGAAGAGTGAAAACAATAATCAGAACCAGACTCAGATGCGACACAGATATGGTAATTATCAGAGAGGGGATGCAAAATAACTATGATTAACATGTTAGGGCTCTAATGGAAAAATAGACAATATGCAAGAGCAGATGAGTAATGTAAGCAGAGACTTAGAAACTCTACAAGAGAATTAAAAGGAAACTCTAGAGATCAAAACACTGTAACAAGAAAGAAGAACGCCTTTGATGGACTCATCAATAGACTGGACATGGCAAAGGGTAGGCTCAGTGATCTTGAAGATAGGTCAATAGAAACTTCCCAGACTATAATGTAAGTAGAAAAAAATGGAAAAAGTCAGACCAGAATATCCAAGAACTTTGGGACAATATCAAAATGTGTATTATGTACATAGTTAGAATGCCAGAAGGAAAAAGAGAACTGAGCAGAAGAAATATTTGAAGTGATAATGGCCAAGAACTTTCCAAAATGACATGCATCAGATTACAGTTCTAGGAAGCTCAGAGTATTTTTTAAATTGACATATACACATATCATAGTCAAACTACAGAAAATCAAAGATAAAGAAAAAAATCTTGAAAGAAGCCAGGGGTGGGGAAACTCCTCACTTATGGAAGACCAAATATAAGAATTACAGAATTCTTATATTCAGAAACTATGCAAGAAAGAAGGAATGAAGTGAAATATTTAGAGAGTTGGGAGTATGGAGGAAAACACCACACCAACCTGCAATTCTGTATCCAGTGAAATTATTTCAAATTGAAAGAGAAAATGTCAAGGGACCAAGGAACCAATTGAGAGTGCCCATTGGCCAAAACTGAAATACATTTGGGCAACAAAATAAATGAATTTTTATTGAATTATAACTTAAGGTATAAAATAAATATTTATTCTCTATAATATACAGTAAATAAAATAAATATAATAATATATTACAAGTATATAAAAATAAATATATTTGAATAAATGAATAAGGGAGAGTAAATTTCCCATGCTGAATAATTCTAAATAATTTATGTGGATACTCTGGCCTCAAGGAGGTAGAGCATAATTCCCCCTCCTTAAGTATGGAGTTAGGATACAGTATGGAAAGTAAGGATACAGTATGAAAAGGGGGAAAAAAGTAGCTTTATAGTAGAGAAATCTGACAAACACTATTTCAGCCAGTAGATAAATATTAACATCAAGGTGATAGTTCATGTTGATAGTATATACCCATTAAATCATGATGAAAAAGACACTTTACCTCTGTGATCTTCCTCCCCAAAACACACAACCATTGTGCAATCATAAGAAAACACTAGATAACCTCAACAGAAGGACATTCTACAAGATATCTGACCAGTATGTCTCTAAGTGTAAAGGTCATCAAAAAACAAGGAAAGTCTGAGAAATCATCACAGACAACAGGAGCAAAAGGAACCTCAACTATAGAAAGGTGTGTGCTCTCCTGGATCCTGGAGCAGAAAAAGGGCACTAGGTAGAAACTAAGGAAATCTCAAAAACTATGGTCCTTATTTAATAACAATTTACCCATATCAGTTCATTAATATGCAGATATACTGTAATTATGTAAAATCTTAATCATAAGGGAAACTGGATGTGGAGTATATGGAAACTTTCTGTATTACCTTCATAGCTTTTCTGTGAACCTAAAACTGTTATAAAATAATTTTTTTCAAAAGAGAACCCAGAGAATATGAGAATATATTTGTGAAATACATGTCTGTTAACATCCAGATTATATAAAAAACACTTATGAATCAATTTTAAAAAGGCAAACAATCCAATAGAAAAACGGATAAGATTTGAACAGTCACTTCATAAAAGGTTACAAATGATCAATGAATATATAAAAATTGTCTCAGCTCCATTAGCCATCAGGGTAATATAAACGGAGAAGCAGACGCCCCTTGAGAATGTATACCAGCTACTCTGTAAATTCAGATTGCGCTGCAATATCTGGAGCCCTATAAGCAAGCACAGGCAGCCTTCTCCTGTTGTCTTTGAATCCTACTTGGTCTTTAGGTCACATCTCTTCCATGTTGACACCCTTGACCATTAACTCACAGGACAGTTTCTGCCTCATTTGTTATAGAATTAACTAATTATATCATTACACATAACTTTTCTTGAATTGCTATCATTTTCTGAATATTGATATATTTTATATGTATATTTTCCTATGTGTATTGAATTCTGTGTATTGCATTTCTATGGTATTATGTTATATTTCAGCGGGCCCCCATATGTGTGTCAGATCAGATGCCTGTCCCTCAGCCCAATGCTCCAAGACATGCAAATGAGCCTTTCCCACACAAAGTCCAAGTTTTGAGTTGCCTCCCAACTCTGGGTCACAGAGCCAGGGGTGGGGTTTATGGCAAGATTGTGTCTACCTGCTTTTCTCTTTGCCCAGTGTGAAGTTGCTCAGCCAGATTTCAGGGTTTTGTTTTGTTTTGTTTTTTTCCAGAGAAAACTGTTCCATATGTAGATGTGGATTTGGTATGTTTGTGGGAGGAGGTGAGTTTAGGATCCTCTTACATATCACCATCCTAAACAAAAACTTGTCTATATTTCTTTGTGTTTTTAACGCATATTTTTTGATATGTGTTTTTCTATTTGCTAAATAGAAGTATGTTTTTCTATGTGTTAAATTGTACCCTCCATAAAGATATAAGGTGGTGAGTTAAAACAACTAATATCTGCATTAAGTTTTAGGGTTCCACACCACAATCTCATCTCATTTGCATGCCCCACAGGTCCTATGAAGCGGGAATAATTAATGCCTTCATTTTAAAGATGAAGCAAGCAACTAGGTTTCAGACAGGGAATTTCTTCATGATTATAAAGCCAATAATAACTCAGAGCTTCTGAATCTAAATGGCTTAGCTCTATCCAGCTAGTGCCTTTTCTCTGTTTAATTCCTATCTATAGACAAGCATAGAGGCTGGCTCACCTAGGTACTCAAAATGTTTGTGATTGTACAAATAAGCATAAATGTACATTTGGTCCTGAAAGATGAATTGGAGTTTTCCAAGTGAATAAACAGGGATGGACATTACACAAAGAGAGATCAATATGTGCTGAAGCCATGGAAGTGAAGAGATATAGGGAAGGTGAGAATGGCGGTGTGGAGAGACAGAATGGGAAAGTGGAGTTATTTGCAGAGTAGGCTGTAGAGACATGCATGGCGTCTCTCTGGAATAATTTCTGTCTCAAGTGCAGCGTTAATTCTCTACACTCCTGTTTATCAGAGGAGCTATACAATCTACTTTTTATAATGGAATATAAAAAACAAACTATAAGAGCCACTGCTTATTATGTTCCTCTTATATATCTTAGCCTTATAGTAGGTGCTTTATGGATGTCATAAAGTTAATGGACTAGAATAACCCTATAAACTAGACACCATTATTCTCATTTCACTGATGATGCATCTGAGGGCAAGAGAGGATAAGTAACTCACCTATGGCCACAAAGCTTACAGGCAGTGCAGCCAAGACTTTACTCTAGATCCACCCCAAAACTTATGATTTTGCTGGTAATCAGAAGAAAGGGATATACGTGCGCATCACACACATTGGAAGCTAGGAGACCAGTTATGAAAGAGGGAAATTATACAAGTACTAGACTAGTAAAGATGTTATAGGGCTTGAACTAAGACAGAATCAATGGGTTTGGAGAGAAAGATGGAATTTGAGGGATGTTTCTAAGGTTGACAAACTCTTGCCCTTTTCCAATCCAGCCACCATCAAAAGAATCACATCATTTTCCTTCAGTCTCTTTTTGTAGAATTAAGTAAAAAAATTCAATATGGAAAATAAATATCTGCCAATTTTTTCCAGCCTCCTGTCCTCTATTCCAAGAATATCAATCTTCCTCAAATTCTTCCAGTGTGATGAGGTCTCTCTGATCTCAGGACCTTTGCATATGCTCCTTTCAGTTAGCTAATTTAACACGCAGACTCCTTCAATTAGCTAATTTATCCTACACTCAGCTTAGACATCACCTCTTCAGAGAGGCTTTTTTAAAAAAAAAAATCAGGAATTACTTTCTAATGATAAAATCTGGTCAAAATAAAATAGACTTAATTTGTAGTAGTGAGTTATG
The DNA here is from genome assembly GCF_965194825.1 of Balaenoptera physalus. Lineage (NCBI taxonomy): Eukaryota > Metazoa > Chordata > Mammalia > Artiodactyla > Balaenopteridae > Balaenoptera > Balaenoptera physalus. The sequence continues at coordinate 43,315,212 of NC_138893.1, forward strand.
TGCCACTAGAAGTATTTATAGAGGAACTAACAAAGATTTGTTGGAAATTTTACAGGCTACAACAAAAGAGAATAACAAAAGGCTTAAAATATATTGACATATAAGGATATCCTCATTGAAGTAGTGAAATTTTGGCTGGAGGCTTAGAAAGAGCCAGTTTAATAAAAGTAGGGGAGGGCTTGGTGGTAAAATGAGGAAAGTGAGAGAAAGAGAATTCAGGAAAGACAAAAGCAGAGGACCCAGGGTGCAATGAACTTGATACCCTCAAGTACCAGAAAGAAGACCAGTAGCTGTACAAAGCACAGGGCAGCGAGGTTACGGGTGGATTGGCAGACAGGATTATTGTGCAGAGATGGGCCTTGTTGCCTATGCTGAGAGGTTCCCTCAGTGCCACGGGGTACAGAAGCCCAATTAACCTTCATCTTGAGGTGCGGGAGTAAAATTGCTTTCTCTTGAGGAAACTCAGAGTTCAGTGGCCTGTGGTCCCAGCCAATTACATCAACCACCAAGTTACCATGTACCCATCCTGATGGAGAGTTCAAAGAAGTCTCTTATGAAGTCAGAATATGAAACAGATTAAATCAAAATGTGTCTGAGGAAAAGGTCAAGGATGTGCTGGTAAATCTTCCCGCACTTCCCACATGAAAGAACACTTCAATTCGTGTCCTGTCAAATGCTCCTGTTCACTTCAGTATTGTTCTTGGCTGAAGGAAAGGCCTGTGGGGTTTGTGGAAGTTGGCTCTTTCAATATAGAATTTTTCATGCTCCTTATAAAAATGTCAGTGGGTTGATTCAAAAATATTTTTATTGGCGCCCGAACCAGTGAGTCTGCAAAAGACTCTGTAAAAGTTGATTCTTTAGAATATACCAGGCTCCCTCCAGGGAAGAACGAATAAAACCCTCAGATCTGAATCTAGAGAACTTTCTCCCAGGGCTCTTTGCAAACACATTATTTTACAGCCTGAGACAACTAAAACTACCCTAGCCTGTCAGGAAATATCCATTTATTTCTCTTCTTTTTCTCTTTCTCTTTTTTTTTTTTTTTTTACTTTAAAAATACCAGTTTCAAATTGTTTTATAGGTTTTATATTGTAATGATTTTTGTTTTAGGGTGACAGGGGCATCACCAGCCTGCACCCCTAAAATAGTCCACTTTTGAAAAAACTTCCATGAGTGGGAGATTTAAAGGGGTTCATTCAGAAAATAACAAGAACTCAGATTTATTCTTCTTAACTGTGTAATATGTGTTGCTTCTTTGACAAGAGGTAGAGAAAGCACTGACCTGTCAACTTAGTCTGCGGCCTGGAGACGAGGCCATTAATGAAGCCACTGATAAAGCCATGCCAATCACTTCACTCAGACTTCCCCGCAGGGTCGGAGCTTTCACCAGTGTTCCAGTTGAGGTTATTTCCAAGCCAAATCTAGTTTTCCCTGTGGAGGAAGGGTGAGGACAAGTTGGGCTATGGCAGTAAAATGAGGAGAGAAGCCATGATGTCTGAAGGTCATGAATGGTCTTCTGGGGGTCTTTCTCATGAGAAATAACAATTACTATTAGTTGAGCATCTACTCTGCATGAGACACTGTGCTATGCACCATAGATGAATTATTTTATTTAATATTTTTATCATGGATATTATTATTGCCTCTATTTTGCAGATATGGAAAGTAAGGCTTAAAGTTAGTGTGGGATAAAGCCAGTCCTGGAGCTCCATTAAGCTTTTAACACATCCATAGACAGGTTGGTGATGAATGGAGAGGAAGCAGGCACTTGCAGTTGGGAGGACTGAGTGTAAACAGTGGGTGTCTTACTCATGTGCTCAAGAGTGATCCCCTTGAGGTTCAGTTTCCTTGTCTGTTAAATGGAGATCATTATAAGACCTTGATGAAAATTAAATAAACCAAAGTCAGTGAGTGTGCCTGGCACATTGCCTGGTATCAGGTAGGTGACCTTTGCTTGACTCTGAACTTTAGAATCATCCCAAAAGCAGAAAACGAGCCACATTTTTAACTCAGTTAAAGGCATTTACTTCACTAGAAAGCATTTTTGTAAGTGTTTGGCTATTCTTACCCTTGAAGTACTTAAAAAATCTTATCCATGAAGATACAGAAAAAGTTAAGTTATAGCCCATTGGGCAGCTGATCAGATGCATACATCTGTGATATTCATAGGTAGTGAGAAGGAATTCACAGAAGGCTTCAATTATACATATTTATTTCTTCACCTGTAAAGTATATATACAGGTGTTCATTGTGTGTGTCAGTACTCCCATTGTACCTGAACTATTACATGATAACAAACAAAAATGTAATGCTAGCAAAGAGAGCCCTCTCAACGCCTCCAGTTTTCAGACTGAACCCTGTTTTATTTAATATTTCCTATTTGTGCTTCTCTTTCAAGGAGCCTACACAGAGGCAGACACTCTCTCAGCTTTGGGTTGATCTATCTTTGGACCATTGCTCAAAATTATGTGCTTTATCATTAAATAACTCTAGTCATGCCTTGTGTGACTATTATGTCTCTAGCTAGAATGTATGCCAGAGAATAGGCACCGTATCCCAGCCTTTTTTTTTAACTCTGGGCATGAAGCACACTTAAGAACAACCAAGAGGGAAAGTTCAGTGAGGGCGAGGAACCCATTTGTCTTTTCCTATAGGATCTTTAATGCCTAGCATAGCATCTGGCACATAGGAGGTGCTTACGAAGTGTTTGCACATTAGCTGACCTGCTTGATTCTATGCACGGACTTTATAAATTGTCATAATTAAGGATGGGGTATTCTTGTCAAGGATTGTCATTCCTCAAGTTTCAACCTTTAACCCTGATGTAATTAAGCTCAGGAAAAAAGCAGCAGGTGTAAAGCATGGCTAGGGGGCTCGGAAATAACAACACCATCATCAACTGTAATAATAACAATAAGAATGAATTATGTTTACCATGTGCCAGGTACTGCACTTAGTACTTTATGCATTATTTCATTTAGTCCTAAGAAAACATATCTTTTACCATGTCAATTTATGGATGAAAAAATGAGGCACAGGGAAGTTAAATAATTTGCTCTAGGCCCTAAGTAAGTTGCCAAGCTGGGCTTTCAGCCTGGCCATTCATGGTTGGGGTCACGTTCTAACCACTATGCGAAGTTGTGATTCCATGTCTCCAGATCCTGTTTTCTCTTTCAAAATAAAAATACCATATGCTAACACATATATATGGAATCTAAAAAACAAACAAACAAAAAGAAAATATATATATATATAAGGTTCTGAAGAACCTAGGGGCAGGACAGGAATAAAGACACAGAAGTAGAGAATGGACTTGAGGCCACAGAGAGGGGGAAGGGTAAGCTGGGACGAAGTGAGAGAGTGGCATGGACATATATACACTACCAAATGTAAAATAGATGGCTAGTGGGAAGCAGCCACATAGCACAGGGAGATCAGCTCGGTGCTTTGTGACCACCTAGACGGGTGGGAAAAGGAGGGTGGAAGGGAGACGCAAGAGGGAGGAGATACGGGGATATATGTATATGTATAGCTGATTCACTTTGTTATAAAGCAGAAATTAACACACCATTGTAAAGCAATTATACTCCAATAAAGATGTTTAAAAAAATTTTAAATAATAAATAAATAAATAAAAACAAATGCCATAGAAGTCCTCATGTGGAGGGCTTGTTTTCCTTCCTCTAGTGCGTGCTTCTAGTGGCATGAAATATTTATAACTTCCATATCTTCTTCTTTTGGCAGCATGGTGAGGTAGTGCTCTTTGGTGGTTAACAAGGGTACTGAAGTCAAAAGGACCAGAGTAAGAATTCTTGCTCTGTGTTTGAAAGCTGCGCTCTTAAAAAAATGCTACATGAATGACTAAATCAGTTTATTTTTTAAGTGGTGATGAATCTGTATTCTACAGCTGTATACTGCTTGACCCCATAATACGCAAAATACTTTAGCACAAAGTCTAATGTGAAGATAAACTATCATTATCTTATAATACCAATAATAATTGCTATACAAGTAGCATGGGTTCTTTGTGTTTCTGTCATGAGGTGAATACAGAGCAGTAGGTGAGATTTAGATGTAGATGCTAAGTAATTTAGAAGACCTTGGATCATTAGAATTCCCCCATGTTTGTGTAATCTTTTCAAAAAGTCAATTGTCAAATCAAAATTATGTGGTTATAATGATCATATCTTTTCCCAAAATAGGACCATATGAGCTGACCAAAGATTTTATGCTGATATATAAATACACACACATACACACAGAGGCTTACCAACCCTTAACAGTGGATTTAGTTGTACTTTTATTGAACAGGACTAATTGAGGTGAATAAAATTATCTACAATTGTGACAGTCTTAGGAAATCCAAGATGCATAGCCATAATATCTATAATGCAGAGTATTAATAAAGCATATACTTCTCTCTGTATTCAAAGATATCGATGACCTACTTTGTGGAAGACAAATTTTTGTTTCTCCCAAGTCCAGAAACTATTCTTCCCAACCATCTCTTCACTGTCAGTGAATATTAGCCAACAACGCTGCCACATTATTATCTTTCTTGATTAATTGTTCCAAGTAGTTCTCATTTTCTCAGCCCTTGGACATGTTCTATGGAATCTTCTATTCTATGAACATATTGATCCACTCTCTATTCCCCACTTTGCATTACACTGTGTGGTATTAAATTTTGTGATTGATTGATTGATTCTTCCCAGTATTTTCCTTTGCTTTCCCTACTCTTCTGTTCATGAAGAATTAAGTTCTAAAACCCTTATATTGGGCAGCATGGGAGCAGTACCTGTGCTGGAAGGTAGGGAAGCCACAGTGACCCCGGTGCAGGGTGTCAGAGGTGAAGCAGGGCAGAAGGGTATGCATGCATGTGTTGGGTGGTGGGAGAAGCCCAGCTTGGAGTGTTGGATAGCAAGTGGGTAAGGAATAAAGGCTTCCCTGCTGGGGGTGGCCTCACATAAATTGTTGGAGCCCAAGTTTGGTAAGGTGGGGATTGGAAGAGGTGAAAGATTGGTTATGTACAGGGGAATTAATGGAAAATAAGAAAAGTAGATTAAGGATAATGGGAGCCTTATTGCTCACTGTCAGAGAAGGGAGATCAAATATCAAAAGGGAGAAAACCTTTCAGTTTTGTAGGTTGGAATTTGAAGTATCAGTATGACTTCATGGAAGTATGTGTATGTGTGTGTGTGTGTTGTTTAATTTCATTCATTCCTTTGTCCATTGAGAGGGCCTGGGAGCAGTGAGATACCAATAAAAATGAGCACACCTTATGCCCATATCTTGTTTTCTGAATATATTGTCCACTAATAGGAACTAGAGATAGCTTTTTGTGCCAGAAAATAAGAAAATGCTCAGAGTGATGAGGGCATGTCGAAACAACACAAAAGCCAGTTAGGAGGGGGCTCTCTGTGCCAAATTAAGCATAATTTGAGCATCAAAATAAATAATGCTTGTAACAGATTATTAATCATTGCATAACATAGGAAACCATGAATCAAACCATATGTGAATAAATGAATGAATAAATTTGAAGAACAAAATAAACTTTGCATTGTTTCAAAGTAAATCTTCACAAAAAAATAGTGGAAAAAAAGAGTTAACTTTGCAGTGGAGAAGCACCATTTAACATCATCATTTGTAATAATAAAGTGAACATTATCAGTAAGAGGAAAAATTTAAATCATTAAGTTGACAGAAGAAGAAAACAGAACAAAAATGTGCACATAATCTAATCATGAGGTAACAGCAGACAAACCCACGAGGGTAGCTACATGGGAGAATATCCTTGTTTGATGAAATAACATGAAAGTGCTGTGGGGACCTGAGGTCAGCAACTCACTCTCAAGTGGGTCAGGGAAAAAAAAAGTTCTTTTGTAGTCATTTTTATGGCTATAGAGAGTATTTTGAAGCGGCTGGTGGCTCTTTTGTAAGCTGTAGTCTATTAAGAACACTCTATCTCTGTCTGTCTGTCTATCTCTCTCTCTCTCTTTGGAGTTGGGAAAACAGGCAGATCTCTGTTCAGCTCTGCCACTTTCAAGTTGTGTGACTTGAATATATGTAATCTTTCCAAACCTCAATACTGTAACCTATAAATAGAGAATAATAACAGATGAAAAAGGAATAGCACAGTATCTGGTCCATGTTAATTACTCAGTAAAAGTTAGGTGTTGCATGATCGTTATTACTGTTGTTCAAGTATTTCTGTGTCACATTGAATAGATCTATCTTACCCTTTTCAACAATTTTTAATATTCAATATTTTGACATACCTTCTGCATCTATGTGTATTTTTATTATATATACATTTATAAGTTATCTTTCATGTACTTTAGATTGTTTTTAAACTTCTTGCTATTGTGTACAGCATTACAACGGACATCCCTGTGTCTGCATCTTTATTTGTTCACTTATTCCCTTAAGATACAAACCTGGAATGAAAGACATACCAGTCTATTTAAAATAGGGGTTAGCAAATTTTTTCTCTAAGGAGACAAGGTATTTTAGGCTTTTCATGCCATATAGTCGTTGTCAAAACTTCTCAGCTTTGTCACTATAGCACAATAGCAGTCAGAAACAGATAAGGGTTATGTTTATTTACAAAAAACAAGTAGTGGGCTATATTTGTTTGTTACTAAAATCATGAAAGAAAGAATCCCTCTAGTATTTTTAGTTTCAAAATACTGAAAACACAGGAGGAAATCAACTTTTATTTTACAATAACCTGGATATAGATATTCTACAGTGTGATGGGTAACTGTCAGTTGCCATAGATGGAAGCGTGTTTATCTCGTCTGACAACTGTGACTCTAGTCATATGAGGTCCACCATCCAATATAGGTCCTGAAAGCACTGACCTTCAGGCAGAGAAGAGCATGGAAAAACACTGTAGTGGTGCTTTGCTCTCTACTGTAGAAGAGTGATTAGCTTACAATGGATTTTAAGCATTGTTTTAAAGTAGGAGAAAGGAGCACGTGGGTCATGACGTACTGGTAGTGTGGCTTTTTAAAAAAGAGAGGGCTATATATTTAGCTGCTTCTGAAATGGTAGAGATTAAAGTACCTAGTTTCTTCAAGGTTAAGCCTTTCTACAAGCCTTTCTCTGATACTTTCTTGTATATTTATTTACACCATCTGATCATTACCTGCCTCTTTTTGTCTTAGGATGGTGTGCAGTTCCCCAGCTGATCATCTAGGCTTTTGGGGAGTCTGGGCACTTTTTCCAATCTAAAGCTGCTGGTTATGGAGGAGGAACCTAGGTAGCAATTTGTCTGATACAAGGAGGACTTACAGTGCTTTTGGGCAGAAGGTCAAAGGTTGCTGAGAGGGGGATTTCCCAGGACAGATCATGCTGAGTGGCATTCCGTTGTCACAGAATGTATATTGTTGTGGGAATTGGAGGCTCCTAGAATGAGATGGTTTCACAATTAATTATAATATTAACCACATAAACACTTATATAGGACCCACTAGTTTTCAAGCATTGTTCTAAGTTCTTCACATATATTAACTCATTTAATTCCCACAACTACCCTGTGAGCTAGATGCTTTTATAATGTATAACTGCAGAACCTGAGGCCAAAGAGAGGTTAAATGAGTGCTCAAAGTTACGGACTGTGAAAATAAAAATGGCAGCACTGGTGTTGGAACTCAGGTGATCTGGCGACAGAGACAGATTCTTACACTGAGCCACGTTGTTTCAATAAAATGGTTTTATATTAAATTATACAGGCCCTAAATCCCCACAGGATCCCCAAGGGCCACACACATCTCTGAAAATAGGGTCCTGACACAGCTAATGATTAACTAATGTTTGGAAGCACTCTACATGTGGGCTTCCAACACCATACTACAGAGTCTACCTTTTATTTTCCCAAATTTCCTGCAAGATAGTTCCTGTTTATATTCTCATTTGACACATGATGGGCCCAAGGCTTAGAGACATTAAGTTTTTCTTTCTAGATCAAACCACCTAAGTGGCTGGACTGGTATTCATGTGCAAGTCTATTTCCCAAATCCAAAATCTTAACAAATATCCTATACAATTTCAGAAAAAAAAATAATGGGAAGAGCACTGGATTGGAATTAAGGTTCCTAAATTTTAGATGCTGCTCTTCTGTTGTATCATTAGGAGGCACTGGGTAAGTCATTGCTTTTCTCTGGGCCTAAGTTTCCTCCTATATCAAATGAGAGGATTTGGCTTAATTACTGTTCTTTCCATTCAAAATGATATTGTATGATTCTGTGATTTTTTTTAATGTCAAAATATGTATGAGTACATTTCCAAATTCTAAATTATTCCAAGATATATCTCAGTCCCCAGAGCTTAATGTAAATAAAGAAAAGAAATTTAGATAAACACTACTTTCAGTCATTGGGATAAAACTCTAAAATCTTAAAAATAGAACACCTACTTTGAAAAAATAATGCCAATCTTTAATAGAAATCATGTTGATTTCTTCAGGCCTTATTTTTCATATCCATACTCTGGCTACCTGAATGCTAGTGCTCAAAGACTCTTTCTTTGGGTGTCCCACATGTGACACACACAGTAGAAGACCACAGGGGTATGGAACTCTCTGGTGCCAAGCCGCCATGCAAATCCTGATCTGTATTTTAAGGCATCCTTCAATGCTGAGTTTCCTATCCCTTTAATCAGGGCAAATCAGTGAGAAATGGAGAGTGAGTGGACTATCTTGTTGTTCCCTCTGCATTTTGCAAGATCCCACTAACTCATGTCCTCTGAATCCTTCAGGGTCATTTCCAATTCCTAGCTAAATGTAATATTACAGTTTCTACTGTAATCATAGAAAAACTTTCACTGGGATCTTTCTAGGTCTACTCATTTAGAATCTCTCTCTCTTCCTTAATACCCTCACTTCCACAATATATATACCCTGTTCATGTGTCTAGGACTCCTTCTACAGATTGTTGGAATCTGAAAATAGAGCTCATTCCATTCCTTGCACCATTTAAACCAAACCAGTTCCTTAAACTTGTTTTTCTCTCTCTTTTCTAATTATTATGTATTTCCAACACAGTTGATTTATACCTAGTTCTCTTCTTTGCAAAAAGTCTATGATGTAAAGGCTGAAAATACCAGACAGTACATGTGATCTATTCCATGCAATGGGTCCTGAGGGAAAGTATATAATGATGGGGGTTGGGGGGGGTTCTCTGGAAAAGATATACAGATGGAGATTTTACACATTCTTCCTGCATACATGGTTAGGCAAATATATGATGCATGGAATGGTGGCAGCCATTTTGTGATCACGAGGGTGTATGCATGAGGATTAAGGCCAACATGCTGAAGATACTGAGTGGTAAGATGGAAGCACCTGTGTCATAGATGACATCACTATGCTTCCTAATTAACCAAATCTAGAACACTCTGGATGTTTTAGTTGAAATAATGAAAGCACTGATCTTAAGACACTTTGATCATTCTATGAGTTTTAGCTAAGAGCTTTTTGATACATTATGCAAATCCAAATTACCTACTTGCAAAATTTTTCCATCCTCTTTGTCTAATTTAACAGACTTTATTTCAAGATTCTGGTAGAAGTGTTATTTCAGAAGGACACTAGATGGCAATATATGCTCCTTAATTTATGGTGGGGGAAGGGAATTTGAATTTAAGATTGAACTGTCAAAAATACACAAAATGCTCAACTTAATGTGAAAAATACATCAGAGTTTTATTTATTCTGTAACTCTGTAAAAATTATTCTTTTAACTAAGTAGAAATAAAGTCAAGGGAAATAGTTGAGCACTGGGAGTTATTGGACAGGAAACTCTTAATACCCTATCCATATTTAGAGAACAGAGAATGCCCTATCTCAGAAGACTGTGTACAGAGAAAGAGTAGAGACATACAAACCTCATTTATCCCCTGCTGTTTATGTCAGGCAGGCTACTTACTATGTCTGTGGCACAGATGCTAATGCAGGAGTGCCATGTGTAGGGTACATATGTCTCAATCTGAAAAGCATTATACTTTCTCAAAGGAAAAATATTTAAGAAATATTAGCCACATGTTTAAATTTTGCCCAAATATCATCCTTTGGATAACTTGTTTTTGGGTCTAAAAGATAATCTTAAGGATTGCAGTTGTTTTCATTCTTGACAGTAATTTGCATGTGAGTTTACCTTACTCGAGTCATCAATAAAACGCTGCTATGTAAAATATAGCTTCCTACAAATAAATTTATGTATGGTATCAGCTGTTGCTTGTGGCATCTGATATTTATAAATGGTACATCAAATGTCACTTATTATCAGAAGACTTGTGTGTGTGTGTGTTCATGGGATAGTATCTATGTATTTATATTAAGAATTTGCCTTACACACCCATCACCCTCTGGGCCATCTGTGAATTCTCTATAGTTGCAGTTAATCTTTTCAGACACACTGTTGTATATTAATAGAATGATAACTTTTTGAACCCAACTGATGATTTATTTTAGTGAAATATGGTATATATATATGTATATACATAGTTGTTGTTGTTGTTCTTTTTTATAAGAATATGGGCTTGAGAAACAGAACAGAAACTTGGTCAGTGGATTATTTGCTATTATGTTCCAGTGGCTGGGCTGCTGATTTTGGTGGCAGCTCTTGTATAATTGCTTTTATTGGCACATCACACTCCTGTTGAAAAATAAACAACTTGTTTCAGAGTGTCTTCCTCCATGATCCATAACTAATGTGGAATTAATTTGCTTTAAATCTTATGACAAGTAAAAACTAGAGAATCTTTATCTTAAATATTTTTGGAATAACAGCGTTTAAAGTCATGGAATAAGCGTGTGTCTTTGTAAATATTTAAGACATGCAACTGGTTTTACTACCTTTCTCTCTGATGCAGAAATAAAACAAAGTTTTTTTTTCAAAATAATATATGCTCATTTTCTCATTAAGAGATTGTGGAAAATCAAGATCAGATGCTAAAATTACTTGGCAATTTCAATGTCCTCCCCAGAAAGATTTATGAAAGGCAAAGTGTCAGTATAAGACATTTTAATTGAGTGTATTCCTAAAAGGATCAGTCTCGGATGGAGACATATTTATACTTTTCATGAGTAATTGAATAATTGGACTCATTTCTGAGCTTGAGATTACTGAAGGGTTTCTTACACAGGAACTTGATCCAAAACATTCAATTCAAGGAATAGTCAATAGGAATGAACCTTCCCACACCCAACTCAATAGATCAGCAACAGAACTGAAGTCAGAGAACATTTCTCACAAAAGGATGAAAACAGCTAACATTTTTTGAGAACCTAACCACTAGGTGACAAGAATTTAAAGTAAATTATCTCTAACCATTACAATACTTTAACTGTTTCTACCCAGTTTACAGAGGTGAAAATGAAGTCCCGAGAAATTAAGTAACTTGCCATCAATGGAATTTGTCTTATTCCACACAGACAAGCCAATTACTGTATAATTCTCCAGATACAATGCACATACACACACACACACCCCGACATCAGAAACAGTACAAGAAAGATTGTGGGGTTGGACCCATTTTAAGTTATTTATTTTATAACTATTTGTGATGAAGAGCTATGAATAATTATGTTTGGAGAACTAAATAGTGTATATGCCACATTGCCTAGAACACAGCAGATGCTTAATAAACATTTAGCAAAAGATTGAATGAATGCAGTGGCATTGCAGTAAGCTTTTATTTGTGATAATGTAAAACATTTATTAATACTGTACAAAAAGAGTATGTCAGTATTTTGAGATAATATTAAAAATGTAGTTTATAGAGATGGGTCAATCTGATGAGTACAGAGGGGAAGAAATAATCTTGTATTTTCTAATTTCCAGCAGAGATTAAAATTATTCCCAAAGACACATTCAACTTTTGATGTGATTTGCAAACAAAACTCATCATGAAAATTTTTAAGAAAGGTCATTTCTTTCTTTTCCTCAAAAATGATTTGCGTGGAGACACTGTAATGCTTCCCTGTCCTTAAGTCTCTTTTGAGAATATTTATTTTATGAAACTACAGTGAGAAAAAAGAAAAACCTGTCCAATGGAACAATGCTTATGTTCCAAAATTAGAAGAATTCTATAGCTCTCCAAGTGGAAAACAATCTGAAATTGAATTATCCAAGGCACCATGGTTTTATTAATACTCGTAAAATAAAAAAGGGGATTCCTTGAGAGAAATTCAAAATCAACATCTGTGGCAACCACTCACTAGCTTATATAAATAAATAAAATTAGTTGTATTTTGAAAAAATAGGAAGCATATAATGAAGTACCTGCTTTAAACTGATTCTTAAGTCAGACGACTTTTCTAGCTAGGTGAAAAAAATAGTGAAAGGAAATATCCGGCTTATTTTTGATAAAAGATTAACCTAGTATCTCTTTATGAAATTGTTATTTATTACAGAAAGGTTAATATTTGTGACTTCTCTATTCAACAATGTGGTTGAAGAGTAAAATTACCTTGCTGCAGATTTCAGTTATTTGCATTTGCTGGTCATACACACAAAAGATTTATATTTTATTTTAAGACTGATAGTTTTTTTCAAAATACGAAATACAAAAAAATAAAGGTTTTAAAAAACCAACATTCTTTCCTTTATCTTTATAATTATCAAGCTATCAGTTTTCCTTTTGGGGTGAATCAAATTATTTTAAATAAGCTAATGTTTTATTCCTTTTGCATCATCTTTAATAACAACTGTTTCCTGAGGATAAACCATGTTTAAGAAAAGCATGGGCGAGGGATTGGAAAGAGATGGAAACCCTGTCCTCAAGGGGCTTCTACCTAGCGGTGGCAGAGCGTTACAAAGTGGGGTTTATTCTTCCTTTCTGGCAGGACACCAGTCCCCTGCTCTCTGCTATAGAAAACTGGAGCTTGTCTTCTGCAGCAGATCCTGGGCTGTGCTCAGTCCCCAGTTTGAAAATCTTACCAGCATTCTCGACTGTGTTTCTTGTTCTTGAGTATTTAGCTTTATAATCCTAGAAGTTTATGTAGATCTCTTGGGATCTCCCCCAAGTAATCAGGAGTTTGGATTTTTACTTCTGAGTTCCTTACAGGCTTGTGTAAAAAAGCTCTTTTACATTCTTTATCAAATTAAAGTTGGATCCAGAAGGCCTCATGATGGGGGAGGATCTCTACTCAGAGGGGTGATAGAATGAAATCGTCCTCATCCTCGACGAATCTTCCTCCTCTCATCCCTGCCCACCAGGTGAGGACTCTCCTCCCTGACCAGCCTCTAAGGTTGGAGTTTGATTTTATTGTGAGATGTGGCAGAGTCCTTATACTTTTAAGCTTCATTGTTCCTGAAGTGGCTTAAACATTTAAAATATTCTTTTTCCCAAATAAAAAGTATTCCAGGTGTCAGCAGTACAGAGCTGGTGCAGCTTCTTAGTTATACCATCAAGGAGCTTTCTCACTGTCTACTCCATCATTCTTAGTGTATGTTTTTTTATCTTTATGGTTGTTACCTCATGGTTCCCAATGGCTGTTGTGACTCCAGTCTTCACATACACATTCCAGAAGGAAGGGGGAGTAAGAGGAAGAGGCAGAAACCATAAGCTTATTTATGTCCTATCAGCCAGAACTGCATCACATCTCCTCCTGTTCCCAATCTATTAAGATGGCTAGAAATGTACATTTAAAATTTTTTTTATAGCTTCTATTTTAAGGTAGTGAACAGAAGAATTGAATGGTGGATCAGCCACCCAAAGTGTCTGCCAGAGGGAGAGATGTGTGAATACTCCTCAGCTCACTTTTGGCATGTTGGTAACATAGGTCAGCCCTGACTGCTTTGATGAGTTCTGTACAGTTTGGGGCTTTTTTCCTCTTTAATAAGTTTCCTTGTAAAAGTTTGGGGAGAATATTTATTCAGAATCTCAGATCCTTTCAAAAGTGCACTCAGTTGTCAATGCCTCTGCAAATATATACTTATAAAATCACCCATGTAAAAAAATTCCAAAGATCTTACATTGTCACTGTTCTTGTTTCCTTTCTGTATGGTTTATTTTTATGATTCTTCATCCAAAGGCCAATTCAGTCAATTTGGTGAAAGTTATGACAATGACCCTTTTGCTGTTTTGTGCTCTTTGTTTCTCCGATGGACTTTTTCCATCTGTCTTTGTCTGTAGTTCTTACTTGAGCATTTCTAAGTTCTCAGTGTCACACCTTGGGTAGCAAAACAATTATTGACTTGAGACTGACTCAGATGTCTGGATTATTTAGAAGGGAACTCCCCCTTATCCACTAAATTCGCTTCCTGGGATGGCTCTCTCTCATCAGTGAAGATGTGTGGTATTATAGTTGACAGCTAAACCTTAACTGTGGTGCAGAGTCAGGAATGAATCCATCCCTTGAATTAGCTGAAATCTCCTCCTCCTCACTGTGTGCGTGTATACCTCATTCCATGGCTACCTCCTACTCTGCCTCATTCTCCTTCCAGAGCCTCTGTGTTCTCTGCTGTGTGACTGGGCTTTGATTGAGTGGATCACACCTGTTGCTCTCTTGTCTCTTGGATTTGAATTTCATTGATTATCAGAGGGCATGGGGAGGACAGCAGCAGTGGGGTTTCTTTCATTGGTTTGGCTCCTTAGGCTTTCAGCTTCTCTGTGTCCAAGATACAATGAGAAAACATATTCTCAAATTTAACAACAAACTTAGGGACTATGAAAAAAAATCTCTCCCCAAACCAAAAACAACCCAGAGCCTGTGAAAGGCCCAGGAATGCCTTTTGTGTGAATTAAAACAGCCAAAATGGTGAACAAATGCAATTTTGGAGAAGGATGCTTCTCTTGTGGAAGACCTGAATCAGTTTTTCAGAGCCAGGTCAGGAGGCCATTATCCGTAGAGGTGTAAGCACATTGTGCCCACAAGGACAGAAGAGATGGATCAGTTAGCCAAGGTGCAGGCAGACGCAGCTGTTCCCTTCCCACCCACAGACTGTTCCATCACCCGCTTCCCACCCCAGTACCACCGCACCCTGTTCTCCTCTTCCACAGCTCCAGATCCAGAGAGGCCAGGTGTCAAGAAGCCCTATCTTCAGGGTGTGGTCGAGAGTCAACTGTTTACTTAAAGCCACAGGCAGTCCAAGTATATCTCTGAGACTTTGTAAGGTGGGTTAGAGAAGCACTGTAAACAGCATTGAAGCTAGGGCTATAAGGGAGGCAGCAGGAGGTGGCTTTGGTATCAGTGTGATTAAGGGTCAAATCCAGACTCCACTACTGCCTGCTGAGGCCATGGGCACGTGACCTAAACTCTCTGAGTATCAGTTCCTCATATCTTTCAAGAAAGCATATGGAAGAAATAATATCTCCTGCAGAATTTCTAAAAGGATCTCATAATTTAAGAAAATGTGTACAAAGTATCTAGTACATCATGACAAAATGGTAGCGATTGTTATAAAATGTCCAAACTATGAACAAGAAACTCATGATTTAGATGTTTTGCATAAATAATGGGGTTAGCCAGACAGGTGTGATTTTCACTTCTGTGTGTACGTGCTCCACATAAAGATTTCTCTGCACTGAGTGGGGAAATTAGTTGTTTGATAAATGCATTCTGGAGGCTCATCCTTATTCCTGCTGTGAAATTTAACAGTGTGAGGACTTTCTACAAACGCCATCACTTTTGAAGTAGGTGATTAATTATTCATTAAGTAATATTTTCATTGATGAAGTATGCAAGTTATTTCCTTTACCTCATTTTTTCTCATAAATTTAATTGTTGGGTTTAATTATAATCACTTTATAATTACTGTATTTGGCATTAATTATATGACATCAAGCCATTAACAATATTATTCAGCATAAAACTAATCAAATAATGAACACACATAGCCCACGGCTTACCTGTAATACCTTTTTTCTGTCTTCCCTTCTTTCCCCTTTTCTTTCTAACATATTTGAAAAGGGTTCTCAGTGCCTTAGTTGTTTTTCAGTCCTATTTCAGTCAGAAGCATGCAGCACCCACAAATGTCTTGTGTAGCCTGATTTTCTAAGTGCGACCTTCTCTTCTCACTTACCAACCCCCTGGACTCATCATTCATTGGTCTTTTCAGCAAACGGGACATTGAAGTTATCAGAGATGTTCCTTAAGACTGGATTCTTGCTACAAAATATAACTCTCCATGTCTGTAATTCCATATACAAATTTTACTAAGTCTGGATTTTTTTAAAAATTGTTATTTTATGAGTCTGCCTTCTGTCAGAGGATCACTACGTATAGAAATCTACCAGCATTCTTTGGGTTAAGTGACACATTAAATCATTTATGAGACAGTTTCTAGCAAAACCTTCTGTTTTTCACTTTCTAGTTCGTTTCAAATATGTTAAAAAATGTTTAAACCCTAAAACAGAAAAGCAGATCATAGATTCAGTGTGTCTCTCATTTTCCCATTTGTGTGTGTGTTTGTGAGTGTATTTAAAATAAAAATGCTTGTAACAAAATATAGGAAATCCTTCTACACTACATTTTACTACCCTGTTCCCCTCCGCAGAAGTAATCTCTTTTTCATTTATTTTAATTCTTTATTTAAGGTTTTATGCTCGTATTTTTAAATAATTTATTTGTAACGATTTTTAAAAACTGTCTTGTTTTGTCAGTATCACTGTCAGTAATGTGCAGTATCCATTGATATACTGTAGTAATAAAGCTATATCATTCTTATACAGCACCTCATCCCCAGTTAGTTTTTCCCATTCTGCCAATAGATTTATCCCAAATACTCTTGGGATAAACATTCACTGTGTACATTATTATGACTGTTATACTAGTCATTGCAGATACAGAATCATATTCTTTCTTTATGGAACATTTTTTTTTTCTTAATTTATATCTGCTATTTTGGTCAGTTTCATAAGTTTCCATATGCCTACTTTAATGTTTCATTGCATATATCAAATGCTGCTTGATCAAAATTTTCCCTGAAACATTCAAACATATCTAATATCTAACCATTTTTTAAACAAAATTTCCCTGGAACTCTTTCTCTAGGAACCTCAATTCACCTGTTGCAGTCTGAACTGGCTGTTTTTTAGGTTTGTTTTATAGTTATTGTTCCCTAGATTCTGTATTTTCTTCTTTGTTTACAAGCTTTATTTTGGTGCGTAAAATTCTTCAGTAGATTCCTGAGAAATATCTTAGAACAAAACACCAAGTTATTGAATGTATGAAATGTCTATTTTCACACTTGATTGAAAGCTAAGCTGAATATCTAATTCTAAGGTAAAAATAATTTTCTTGCAAATGGCATGGTAAATACAACTGTGAGTTCTTTTCTAACCCTTCTATTGAGAGGTGCAGTCTAATTACCATCTGCTTGAATCTGGGCTAGTCTTAATGACTCACCTGACAAATAGAGTGTGGCAAAACATTTTGGGAATTGTGGAGCTGGGTCATTAAAACCCTTGTGGCTTCCACCCAGTCATCTTGAAAAACTTGCTCTAGAGAAGCTGTACCCTGAGACTGCCATGTCATGAAGAAGCCCAAGGTAACCATGTGAAGAGGCTGCCTGAAAAGAGAGATGCTTGTGCAGCCCTCAGATGGTCCAACCATCCCAGCCCAGATCCCAGATACTGAGTGAAGAAGTCATTTTGGAGATTTCAAACCCAGTAGATACTACTGGAGAAATAAAACAAAATAATCCATCCAAAAACAAAAACTGAGGTCCTAGACTTATGACCTCAGTCAACCTATCCCAGCTATTTTTAGCTGTTTGAGTCCCCTGGCTGAGGCCTCTTGAGGAAAAGAAGGACTATCGCCACTGTGCCCTGCCATAAATTTGTAGGTGTATCCAAATCGTTATTTCTTTACGCCACTAAATTTTAGTGAGGTTTGCTACTCAGCAGTTGATTGAAAGCCTATCTCTGGCGTTAATACTGTGATTGAAAAAGGCTGATACCACATTGAGTTCCTACTCTTTTTGGCCTCTCTGAAAGTTTTTAGGATTTCTCATTATTCTGAGGTTCTGAAATTGCACAAAGATGAACATTGGTTTTTTCATTCAACTTATTAAGCTAAGCACTTGGTGGACTCTTTCAAACTGGAAAGAGGTGGTTTTTGTCTTTCATTGTGTTGATGTGGTGTATCACATGAATTGATTTTCATATGTTGAATTATTCCTGCATCCCAGGAATAAATCCCACTTGGTCATGGTGTATGTTCCTATGAATGTGCTGTTGAATTTTGTTTGCTAGTATTTTATTGAGGATTTTTGCATGTATTTTCATCAGAGATATTGGTCTGTACTTTTCTTTTCTTGTGGTGTCCTTGTCTGGCTTTGATATCAGAGTAATTCTGACCTCATAAAATGTATTTGGAAGTGATCCCTATACTTTGATTTTTGGAAGAGTATGAGAAAGTTTGGAATTCATTCTTTGAGTGAAATGATATATGACAAAACTATAGTAATGAAAACAGTATGGTGCTGGCATTTAAAAAAGACACATAGACCAACAGAACAGAACTGAGAACCCAGAAAAAAAAATTAAAAACCAGACACATATGTGGTCAACTAATATTTGGAAAGAGAAGCAAGAACAGTCAATGGGGAAAAGATAGTCTCTTCAATAAGTGGTGATGAGAAAACTGGATATTCACATGCAAAAGAATGAAATTGGATCTTTATCTCACACCACTCACATAAATTAACTTGAAATGGATTAAGGACTTAAATGTAAGACCTGGAATCATAACACTCCTAGATGAAAACCTAGTGAAAAAGCTCCTTGATGTCAATCTTGGCAATGATTTCATGTCTATAACATCAAAAGCACAAGTAACAAAAACAAATGTAAGCAAGTGTGACTACATCAGACTAAAAAGCTTCTGCACAGCAAAGAAAACAACAGAGTGAAAAGGCAACCTATGGAATGGGAGAAGGCATTTTCATATCATATTTCTGATAAGGGGTTAATTTTCAAAATATATAAGGAACTCAACAGCAAAAGTCTAATAATTTAAAAATAGGCTAAAGATAAGGTGACCATATGTGCATGGGTTTATCTCTGGGATTTCTATGCTGTTCCATTGATCTATATTTCTGTTTTTGTGCCAGTACCATACTGTCTTGGTAGCTTTGTAGTATAGTCTGAATTCAGGGAGACTGATTCCTCCAGCTCGGTTTTTCTTTCTCAAGATTGCTTTGGCTATTTGGGGTCTTTTGTGTTTCCATACAAATTGTGAAATTTTTTGTTCTAGTTCTGTGAAAAATGCCATTGGTAGTTTGATAGGGATTACATTGAATCTGTAGATTGCTTTGGGTAGTATAGTCATTTTCACAATGTTGATTCTTTCAATCCAAGAACATGGTCAACTTATCTTTGATAAAGGAAGCAAGAATATACAATGGAGAAAAGACAGCCTCATCAATAAGTGGTGCTGGGAAAACTGGACAGCTACATGTAAAAGAATGAAATTAGAACACTCCCTAACACCATACACAAAAATAAACTCAAAATGGATTAAAGACCTACATGTAAGGCCAGACACTATAAAACTCTTAGAGGAAAACATAGGCAGAACACTCTATGACATAAATCACAGCAAGATCCTTTTTGACCCACCTCCTAGAGTAATGGAAATAAAAACAAAAATAAACAAATGGGACCTAATGAAATTTAAGGCTTTGCACAGCAAAGGAAACCATAAACAAGACGAAAAGACAACCCTCAGAATGGGAGAAAATATTTGCAAATGAAGCAACTGACAAAGGATTAATATCCAAAATATACAAGCAGCTCATGCAGCTCCATATCAAAAAAACAAACAACCCAATCCAAAAATGGTCAGAAGACCTAAACAGACATTTCTCCAAAGAAGAGATACAGATTGCCAACAAACACATGAAAGGATGCTCAACATCACTAATCATTAGAGAAATGCAAATCAAAACTGCAATGAGTATCACCTCACACTGGTCAGAATTGTCATGATCAAAAAATCTACAAACAATAAATGCTGGAGAGGGTGTGGAGAAAACGGAACACTCTTGCACTGTTGGTAGGAATGTAAGTTGATACAGCCACTATGGAGAACAGTATGGAGGTTCCTTAAAAAACTTAAAATACTACCATATGACCCAGCAATTCCACTACTGGGCATATACCCTGAGAAAACCATAATTCAAAAGGAGTCATGTACCACAGTGTTCATTGCAGCACTATTTACAATAGCCAGGTCATGGAAGCAACCTAAATGCCCATCGACAGACGAATGGTTAAAGAAGTTGGTACATATATACAATGGAATATTACTCAGCCATAAAAAGGAACGAAACTGAGTCATTTGCTGACACGTGGATGGATCTAGAGACTGTCATACAGAGTGAAGTAAGTCAGAAAGAGAAAAACAAATATCGTATATTAACACATGTATGTGGAACCTAGAAAAATGGTACAGATGAGCTGGTTTGCAGGGCAGAAGTTGAGACACAGATGTAGAGAACAGACATATGGACATCGAGGGTGGAAAACTGCGGTGGGGTGGGGATGGTGGTGTGCTGAATTGGGCGATTGGGATTGACATGTATACACTGATGTGTATAAAATTGATGACTAATAAGAACCTGCAGTATAAAAAAACAAACAAACAAAACAACTAATACTAAACTTTCATTGGGTTATTTGTATGGAAATATGTTAATATAAATGTTTCAGACATTACATGAAATTTCTAAAAATCTTATATGTTCTGGTATAATGTTATAAGTCATAATTCTAGTTATTACTTTAAAATGTATATCTCAGAAATAACTAAATTTCCTTGTCAATTGCATTATTATGAACTTTCATCAAATCTTTAACCGTGGTCATTTTTAAGTCTTTTGTCATTTACAGACAGTTCTGGGTGTACTGTGATGCTTTTGCAAATATGTTCCTATAAAAGGGTTTCATCTTCAAGGAATTCATGGAAAAGACTCTGACAGGTACAGGTTTCTGGTAACTGACTGTACTGCTGAACTGAATGAATAAGAATTTTCAGAACTCTAATGAAAAACTGATGAACTCATAAAAGTGCTAACAAAAATCAAGATAAAAAAAAATTAATTACATGGGACTGAGTGAACTGATGAGGATGATTATAATTTTTGTGACTTTCTGTTTGAATTAAAAAAAAAATCCCACAAGGACTCAGAGGCAAAGAATATACAAATCAATTTTCACTGCAAAGTAAAGGAGCTGTTACAGTGGAGGATTACTGGGCTGAATGTCAATATTATGACATAGCATGAGTGTGTTTCGTGTTTGGTAATTGCAATCATTGTTGCTTTTGTTGTGGTCATCCATTTACAATGCTTGGTGTCAGTCTATTTATCTCTTGTAAAAATAAAATACAGTGTGTCTGTGTGAAAAAAAAAAAGTTCAACATCACGAATTATCCGCGAAATGCAAATCAAAACCACAATGAGATTTTACATCAAACTTGTTAGAATGGCTATTAACAAAAAGACAAAAGACAAGTGTTGGTGAGGATGTGGAGAAATTGGAACTCTTAAACATTGTTGGTAGGAATGAAAAATGCAGCTAATATGGAAAACAATATGGAGCTTCCTCAAAAAATGTTAAGTAGAATAACTAACGAGCTCACTTCTGGGTATCTAGCCAAAAAAATTGAAATCTGTATCTCAGAGAGATATTACCATTACCACTCCCATGTTTATTGCAAGGCTATTCATAAGAACCAAGATGTGTAAACAACCTAAATTTTCATCGACAGATGAATGGATAAAGAAAATGTGCCATATACATACAATGGAATATTATTCATAATTGAAGAAGAAGGGAATTCTGCAATGTATGACAACATAGATGAACCTGGAGGACATTATGCTAAACGAAATAAGCTAGTCACAGAAGGATAAAAGCTGCATGATTCCACTTGTATGAAGTATCTAAAATAGTCAAACTCATAGAAACAAAGAATAGAATAGTGGTTGCCAGGGGCTAAGGGGAGGCGGAAATGAGGAGTTGCTAATCAACGTGTATAAAATTTCAATTATGCAAGATGAATTAGTTCTAGAGGTGTGATACACAACATTGTGCCTATAGATAACAATACTGTGTTGGACACTTAAAAATCTGTTGACAGGGTAAATCTCGTGCTAAGTGTTCTTACCTAAATAAATAAATAAATAAATAACCAAAACCCCCAAACAAACTGTGAACAGGAGTTGGGCAGTTCAGAGAAATTCTCTGATTAGTGTTGGTTGGTCATTATCATTTTAAATTAGAAATTTTCATTAACTTTTTCATTCCATATGTCCATTTGAAAAATAAAATTATTCAAACCCACTCTTCCTTGCTTGATCATCTGCAGATATTGTTTGGGGTCAGCATAATGGTAACCAATTAGTCATCACCTGATGTTAAACTCATTGCCATCTTGATGTCTTGGCTCAGTCCTGTCCCATGTTTTCTCTTCTGATCCAAATACTACTAGTCAACATGGCCCAACTCAAGCCTCATGTCCTTAGGAGGGCTTCTTACTATTCTGTCACTATTCTTATCTCTCTCTTTTTTTCCTGAATTCCTAAAGGTTAGTATTTCATATTTGTCTCTGTTGTATGCATGGAAGCCAGCAGTTCCAGATGAGTGCTGCCCCATAGAAATCTAATGCAAGCCAAATAAGCAATTTAATTTTACTAGTAGTCACCATAAAAAAAGATTGGGTGAAAATAATTTTAATCATGTTTTTATTTAACCCAAAATATCTTTAAAAATATTATCATTCAGCCTGTGAGCAATATAAAATTATTAATGGGACGTTTTATATAAAAATATTAAATGGGACATTTTATATTCGTTTTTAGTATGTAGTCGTCAAAATGCAGTGTGTATTTTATACTTACAGAACATCACATAATGTGTTCTAGATAGTACTCTTTTAGATAGTACTCATTAGAACTCATGTTCTAATGTTTAAATATTCTCCTCTTCTTTCTTTGCTAAATGACAGCTCAGGAGCTACAAGCTCTTTAGGACATAATGGCACACATTATGTCAGATTTGTTAGTTTTATCTTTCCAACTGAATTATGAAACTGTTGTTTCCCCTGTACCCCCCTTTACTACCTGGCATGAAGTCGAGAACATTTTGAGTGTTTGACATCCTTAATTTCTACTCCCCCATCTCACTCTCTCATTACCGTCACTCTTTTCCACAAAAGCTTTTCAAATTACTTAAACAGCATAACATAAAATGATGTTAATGCTGTCAGTAATTATAGTAATCAGAAACTTTTAGAACTTTCATTAGGAACTTCAACTTCATAAATAATATGGTATTTATCAAGGCACTTTCAGCTGAAATGCTCAGTGGTCATTTCTTCTCCAGGAAAAACAGTAACGGTTGCTTCAAACTTTTTCTATGCAACGTCTGTAAACATTCCAAACTACGGAAGTTTCCTTTGTGAATGACTAAAAACAAACAAACAAAAACACCCTCACTTAAAATTATGCTCCTACATGCTTATGGTGACTGTAATAATTTAACCTCAATGAAAAAACTTCTTAGTCAATTTCTGTATTCTCATTGAGCTGCAATCTTTGTTATTGTTCTTTCAGAACAATATGGATGCCATCAAACATATCTAAGTGGAGAGAGGACATTTATTTCCATTGGTTTTATTGAGCAAAATGAGATTTTGTGATTCTATTTTAGCTTTTAACTACATTTTAACTTAAATGTACTTTTAAACATAGGTATAAAATATCTCTTCACTAAGTAACTAAAATGTTTTAATTTTTGAAGTAATGCACTTTATAAAAATGTATCCAAAATGCTCTGGGACAGGATCATTAAGTGTTCTACTTAAATACTTTTAAACTTATTTAATTGCACTTTAATTTTATGGAGTTTTAGGGTAGTCAGATACAAGATGTTATTGCAAATTGTCTGGGTTCCATTTTCAAGACCTTTAACAGAGAATTTGTAGAAGTAAAATAAATATAGAGAACTTCAATAAGCTATTTAAAGATGAGCCTTGGGTACAAACTGTTGAAGGCTAAAAAAGAGAGAAGTTGATATAATCAATGAAGTAACTGGGGATGTGAGGTGGAGAAAAGGAAGAAATGCTAATTTTCACTCAGTACATTGGATGATTTCTGTCAAGATAAAATATCAAGTTCCTAATATTCATAATCTTGGCAAATTGTCCCTTCCAATTACTTTCTTTTAAAGGATGCATAGTGGGCAGCTTAAGGGGAAGGAACAATGTTTTGTTGTTATAAGAAAATGCAATGAATCATCAGGTTTCTAGACATTTATTATCTCAAGAACAAAACTGACTGATTCCCTCCCGTCCCGAAGACTATGAAAGTAAGAATGTGACCAATACTACAAGGGAAACAGTTACCTCCTTTGGACACTTCTTGGGGGAAGATAGGATCCCTCCTTCACATGCCTCAATATGACATTTATCAGTGTTCATTACGTAGCACCAGGAAAGGCAACAAGAAAATTAACTGGAAGGAAATACATGATTACTAATGAGAATTGATCTGGAATGAGTACTGAACCCAAGTTAGGCTCAGAGAGGAAGCAAACAGGATGCAATTAGTCATGACACCTAACACTTATACAGCACTTATGTGCTAGATGGTGTTCTCAGTTACCTATCTCATTTACTTCAACCTGCCTGTAGTATAGATAGGACCTATTTTATTATACAGGCATACCTCAGATATATTGTAGGTTTGGTTTCAGACCTCCTCAATAAAGCAAATATCACAATAAAATGAGTCACAAGAACCTTTTGTTTTCTGGTGTATATAAAGGTTATGTTTACACTATACTGCAGTCTATTAAGTGTGCAATAGCATTATGTCTAAACACAAAGTACGTACCTTAATTAGGAAATATTTTTTTGCTAGAAAATGCTAACCATCATCTGAATCTTCAGTGAGTTGTGGTAGTGATGTCAAAGATCACTGATCACAGGTTACCATAACAAATAAGATCATGAAAAAGTTTGAAATACTGTGAGAATTACCAAAATGTGACACAGACACAAAGTGAGCAAATGCTGTTGGAAGAATGGTGCTGACAGACTTGATGACACAGGGTTGCCACAAAACTTTAATTTGCAAAAAAAATACAATATCTGTGAGAGCAATAAAGCAAAGCACAATAAAATGAAGTATGCCTATACCCATTTTACAAATGAGGAAACTGGTGCACAGAGGTGTCATGTGACTTTCTCAAAGCTACAGATATGGAAAGCTGCAAATTTGAGGTTTAAACGTAGAGGGTCTGATGGCAGAGTTTGAACTATTAACCTTCTATCTGCTGAGTTACAGGTAAATTGCTACTAATTATAGTTCTAAAAGTTAAGTCAGTAATGTATATTTAATTCAAAGCTAACGCTATATATCACATCCATTGACCTGCATTCTGATACATAGTTCTAGTTATTATATCTATAATGAAGAAGAAAATTAGTTGAATTAACTTCTGCTTTTTGTGAAGGGCTCAGCATAGATGTCAGTTATCAAGAATAGTATTTCTCAAACTTCCTTAACAGTAAGATTACCTCAGACTCTTGTTAAAAATGCATAATTTGGAACCCTGACTTCAGAAGTTCTGATTTTAAAAGTCTAGTTTAGAGCCCTGAAATTGGCATTTTTAATGAGCAATCCAGGGGGTTCTGGTACAGTTTGGAAAAATTATTTTATTAAATACACTTCCTGACACCAAGACTGCTTAGGTGGCCCACATATTAGCCTCACAAAAAGGCACACTTAACTTATTAGAATACTTTCCACACTCTGGGGTTATTGTTCACTTACTCCTCATTCTCTCCTCTTAGACTCTGAGATCTTTAAGGGCAAAGATTGCCTTACACCACTGATGTATCTCTAATACACCGACCTTCCTCCAAATAGGTGCTTAATGTTATGTGTTGAAGGAATGAACTGTAGGATGGACAGCACGAATGAGTGAGTAAATGATTATGAGACGGTCTTAGAGTATGCAAAGTGATGAATCGTTTTCAGATAACTGGGTTTAGTATGCCTCATTGTCTCACTTAGTTGAATGTGTGTAGACAAAAAGATAAAATTTTTGTTTCAGTGATCTATTCTGCATAACAAAGTATCCCAACACCTATTCGTTTATGTTTCTCTTCTCCCTCTGCTGGAACCCAATTTTAGCCTTTCCTTTTATTCCTATTTATTTCCTTTTAATTCATTTTCACTTTATAGAGTTTCTCAGAACTTGCTCATGAACTAAACTATGGCACTCACTGAAAATGGATACACTTCTTTGGCAATTCTTTTGGGCGCATCTAGGTTCCAGAATGTGGTGTTTGCATGTTGTTCTTCTTCTTGGATGGGAGACAGAGCCTTGGGCTTTGCGTTAATGTCTTCTGCCCTAGCATAGACCTTGATCAGTGATGGATTCACATCATTCACTTTAACAAGTATTTAATGGTATGTTGGCATGATGTCAAATACCAGAGAAGAACAATTTAGTATGTAGAGGGATTTTCAATTTTTTACATTTTCCCACACATAATCCTATTTTATTCTTGAAATAACCATTTGAACTAGACAGACCACTTGACATAGTTCTTAATTTTTCAAAAACTACTATGACTCAGAAGTAGAATGATTGCCCAAGGTTAAGCACCTGCCTAGTGACTCAGTTGGGACTGGAACCCAATTCATAAAATTGGAGAGAGAATACAATCCAGATTCTGTCTCAAAGAACTCATTCAATTAAATCAACAAACATTTACTGAGCCAATCCCCAGTGGTGCGTAGTGAGCTAAGAACTGGGAATTCAAAGATGAATAAGAAATTCTACTTGCCCTCAAGGAACTCAGATTATTACAGGAAATAGACTTGTAAACAAGTACATTAAAATCAACATAGTAAGTGATATTATAAAGGTATGAACTGAGTGCAGGTTGCAGAGGAAGGAGTAAAACTTGCTGAGGGTCAGCAGAAAAAGTTTTTTGCTTTCTTCTCAAGTTCAGTTATGAGCATGAGAAAGGTAATTTAGATTTGGGTGCCAGCAAGGTGGGGGTCAGGGAGTGCGAGAGTTGAAATGCTTCCAGGAAAGAGGAACAGCATGGCAGAGGCATAGCATTCATTATAAAAGACTCAGCTTGTTTAGGGCAAGTGTTGGTTTGTAAACTGGTCCTGTTACACAGAGGGCAAGGAGAGACTGAAGAAAGGGGCAAGCCACATTGGTAGGTGGCAAGTTTAATAAGCAAGGCGACTTACATATGAGGCTTGTCTTGGGTGACCACGAGACGAGTGGATCTCTGCTTGTGCCCACTAGAATCTTAAAATTTTATATACAGGTCTTATCTAGGTCACGTATACCATCGAGATGGTATCAACAACATATTGCTCTCTCAAGGCTGCATTCTTTAAAATGGCTCTCACTGTGGAAATGGTGGACAGAGTGTACATTCCCAAAACATGGGAGGAGGCAAGGAGCCTCCAGTTGCCTGAATCCAGCTCTAAGGTCAACCACTAGTCATGTCCTCTTGATGACCTCTTCCAACATCAAGTGAAATTTTCAGTGCATTGCACCGGGGCCAGACAGGACAGAAGTATGTCAGGAAAGGTAAACACTTTGGTGTTCCTTTCAACCAATATAAATTTTATTTATTTATTTAAAGAGATTCACTGGTAATCTTTTAAGAGAATAGCTGAGAAAGAGGACTGTTGTGGGAATCCTTGATCTCTATTATCCTTCACAGTTTGTTTGAAACTTAATTGTGCATTTCCATCTCAGCACAGCAAATCCTTAGAAGGAAGTTTAGCTACCATGTTTTATAACTCAGCTTACCCTTTGGAAGTGTTACCACCCCAAACAGCTTAGCAAAATGCTCTTTTGAACCCATGTGGTACTCCTTTTTCTTAATTTAAAATATATTTTTGTGTCTCTTATAGATTGGTATTCTGGAAACTTCTCAGCTAGTCCATCAAGGAATCCTCCCTGTATAAGTACCTGGAGAGGAGGGCACAGGGAAGGTGTGTATAGCCTTGAGTGACAGATTGAAATATCTGGACTTAATTATTCAGGCAGTGGGAAACTAAGATAACTTCAATACAGACGACTGTGAGGACTAGTTTTTAATTTTAAGAAGCTGTTTCTTTAGGGGATTTCACCTTACTAGTTAGGTGAATTAGAACAGAGAGAGAGTCCCTGGAAATGGAGAGATTAGAAAGAGGACTGTTGGGGAAGTATAAGAGATCAGGGCTAGCTTCAGTGTTGTTGCAATATCTTAGCAAGAAACACCCGAATTCAGAGACATTATGAGCTACAACCAACTTCATTTAATGATTGATTTTTTGTGAGGAGTAAAAGAGGAGCAGGGGTTTAAGGGCAACTCCAAGATTTCTAACTATGAAGACTGGTTTGCCTGTGATCAACACTGAGACAGAAAGAAAAAATAAATTAATGGAGATGTGGATCTGAGAGAGAGGATAATACTTTCTCTTGTGGCCATATTATATTTGAGGGGCCCTAAGATATCATAGTGAATGTGTCCAGGATGTAGCTCTGACTCCAAGTTCAATCTCTGTTGGTGTTTTATTTTATTTTGTTTTAAATTGGAGTATAGTTGATTCACAATGTTGTGTTAGTTTCAGGTGTACAGCAAAATGATTTAGTTATACATATTCATATATCTGTTCTTTTTCAGATTCTTTCTTTTCCCATATAGGTTATTACAGAGTATTGAGTATATTTCTCTGTGCTATACAGTAGGTCCTTGTTGATTATTTATTTTACATATAGTAGTGTGCATGTTTTGAAAGTGTCACTTCTGGAATTGCCCACTACAGGTTAACAATATGATTCAAAATAGGGGAAATGCTTGAATTTGATTATTTTAAAATGTCCACATTTTAGAAGATTTTTTGTGTACATAATGAAGTGAGGCCTGGCTAAGTGACCCAGCCCACTTCCCTGACTAGTCTTTAAGGAAGAAATTCATTTATGAATGATCCAAAGTATAATGCATAAAGCTACCCACAAGACTTCCCCAAGTCATTCCTGATATTGGTATTTGGTCTTCTTGCTTCAGTTTGAACATTCTTATTGATAGGAAATCCCATGTTTTACAAGGATATCTATATCTATATCTATATCCCTTAGAGTGATGTAAAATTCACTTTCCTGTGACAACCACCTATTGGCCCTCCCTCTGCATACTAGTAAAATATAGACTAAGGCCATATGACTGATAGATTTATGTCCATTTAATAACTGCTAAATATATTCTCTGTAAATTCTCTAGACACATTCATTCAACTTCTAAAAGTCACTTTATTTTATTTTACTATCACTTTTTTTCCTGTGACAGGGTTTTCAAAGCTCTTCCCCAGTTTGTTTGTTTTTTGTTTTGTACTCTAGTTTATTCTAGTCTGTCTGTGTACCCTTTTCTTTAAAATGTGATAACCAGTATGAGCTGAGTGCTCCTGAGTTGGTCTGAGCTATCTAGAGCATGTTCTTCTAACTGATAGTACTAGAGGAGAAAATCTGAACAGATTGATCATTAGTAATGAAATTGAGTCATTAATCAAAAAACTCCCAACAAACAGTCTCACAGACATAGAGAACAACCTTGTGTTTGCCAAGGGGAATGAGGGGTATGGGGAAGAGATGGATTGAGAGTTTGGGATTAGCAGATGCAAACTACTGTATATTGAATGGAAAAACAATATCCTACTGTATAGCACAGGGAACTATATTCAATATCCTGTGATAAACCATAATGGAAAAGGATATGAAAAAGAATATATATATATATCTATGTGTGTGTGTGTGTGTGTGTGTGTGTGTAACTGAATCTCTTTGTTGTACACTAGAAATGAACACAACATTGTAAATCAACTATACTTTAATAAAATAAATTTTTAAAAAACTCTCAGCAAACAAAGTCTAGGACTAGATGGCGGATAGCTTCACAGGTGAATTCTATGAAATACTTTTTAACAAAGTTAATACTTATCCTTCTCAAACTATTTCAGAAAATTAAAGACGATAGAATACTTTCAAACTAATTTTGTGAGACCAGCATTACCCTGATACCAAAACCAGACAAAGACAACACAAGGAAAGACACTAACAGGCCAATATCCTTGATGAACATAGATGCAAAAATCCTCAACAAAATACAATAGACCCTTCAACAATGAGGGAGTTAGGGTTAGACAACCCCTTGTGTAGTTGAAAATCCACACATACCTTCACAGTCAGCCCTGCATATCCACAGTTCCACATCTGTGGATTCAACCAATTGTGTGTCATGTAGTATTGTAGTAGTATTTATTGAAAAAAAATCCACATATTAGTGGACCTGTGCAGTTCAAACCCGTGTTATTCAATGGTTAACTGTATTATCAAACAAAATCCAACAATACATTAAAAGAATCATACACAATAATCAAGTGATATTTATTCCAGGTGTGCAAGGATGGTTCAATATTTGCGAATCAATCAACATTATACACCGCATTAACAAAATCAAGGTAAAAATTGTGTGATTATCTCCATAGATACAGAAAAAGCATTTGACAAAATTTAACATCCACTTACTATAAAAACTCTCAACAAACTGGGTATAGAGGGACTATACCTCAACATAATAAAACCCACTGCTGACAAAATACTCGACAGTGAAAAGCTGGAAGCTTTTCCTCTAAGATCAGGAACAATACAAAGATGCCTACTATTGCCATTTTTATTCAACATAATATTGATAGAACTAGCCACAGCAATCAGACAAGAAAATAAAATAGAAGACATCCAAATAGGAAAGGAAGAATTTCCTAAAATTGTCACTATTTGCTGATGACATGATACTGTATATAGAAAACCCCAAAGACTCCACCAAAAAACTACTAGAAGTAAAAAATGAATTCAGTAGAGTTAAAGGATATAAGATTAATATACAGAAATTTTGCATTTCTATACACTAGTAATGAACTATCAGAAAGAAAACAATCCCATTTACAATTGCATCAGAAAGAATATAAAAATACCTGGAAATAATTTAATCAAGTAGGTGAAAAACCTGTACTCTGAAAACTATAATACCTTGATGAAAGAAATTGAAGAAGACACAAATAAATGGAAAGATATATCATGCTTATGGACTGGAAGAATTACTGAAAGCAATTTATAGATTCAGTGCAATCCCTACCAAAATACCAATGGCATTTTTCACAGAACTGGAACAAATAATTCTAAAATTTGTATGGATCCAGAAAAGATCCCATAAAGCCAAAGGAACCATAAGAAAGCAGAAAAATGCTAGAAGTATCACACTCCCTGATTTCAAACTGTACTACAAAACTATAGTAATGTAGACTGTATGGTACTGGCACAAAGGCAGGCACATAGATCAATGGAATAGAATAGAAAGCCCAGAAATAAACCCACACACATATGGTCTATCGATTTATGACAAAGTAGCCAGGAATATACAGTGGGGGAAAGACAGTCTTTTTGATAAATGTTGTTGGGAAAGCAGGAGACCTACATGTAAAAGAATGTAACTAGGCCACTTTTTTACACCATTTGCGAAAATAAACACAAAATGAGTTAAATACTTAAATTAAGAATTGAAACCATAGAACTCATAGCAAAAACATAGGTGTTATGCTCTTTGACATCAGTCTTAGCAATATTTTTTTTGGATCTGCCTCCTCAGGCAAGGGCAACAAAAGCAAAAATAAACAAATGGGACTACACCAAACTAAAATGCTTTTGCCTAGTGAAGGAAATCATCAACAATATAAAAAAGCAGCCTAGTGACTGGGAGAAGATACTTACAAATGATATACCTGATTAAGGGTTAATAGCCAAAATTTACAAAGAAGTCACCCAAATAAACATAAAAAAATCTGAATAAAAATGGATAGAGGAACTGAATAAACATTTTTTTCCAAGAAAGACATACAGATGGCCAGTATGAAAAGATGCTCAGCATCACAAATCATCAGGGAAGTGCAAGTCAAAACCACAATGAGATATCACCTCACATTTGTCAGAATGGCTGTTATCCAAAGACAATAAATAACAAGTGTTGGCAAAGATGTGGAGAAAAGGGAACCCTCATGCACTGTTGGTGGGAATGTAAATTGTTGTAGCCACTATGGAAAACATTATGAAGCTTCTTCAAAAAATTAAAAATAGGACTACCACACAGTCCAGAACTTCCACTTCTTGGTATTTGTCCAAGAAAAACAAACAAAAAACCTAATTCAAATGTATGTATGTAGTCCTGTGTTCTCCACAACATTATCTACAACTGCCAATATATGGAAGCAACCTAAATGTCCATTGATAAATTAATGGATAAAGAAGTGGTATATATAAACAATGGAATACTATTTATCCATAAAAAGAAATGAAATCCTGCCATTTACAACAACATGGATAGACCTTGCTGGTGTTATGCTAAGTGAAATAAGTCAGATGAAGGAAGACAAATACCAGATAATCACATTCACATGCAGAATCTAAAAAACAAAACAAATAAACAAAACAGAAACAGACTCATAGATTCAGAGAACAAACTGGTGGTTACCAGAGGGGAGGGGATGGCTCGTTGGTTGAAATAGCTAAAGGAGATTAAGAAGTACAAACTTCCAGTTATAAAATAAATATGTCAAGGGGATATAATTTATAGTCAATGATATTGTAATAATTTTGTATTGTGACAGATGGTTATTAGACTTACAATGCTGATCAATTCATAATGTATATAAATGTCAAATCACTATCTGGTACATCTGAAACTAATATTATATGTTAAATATCCTTCAATAAAAAATAAAAATTGAAAAAAACATTTCTTTATAAGCTTAGACCAATGAAGACTCTAGCACTTTTCTTCAAATACCTCTCAAATTTGAGCACCTCCACCATAGACTTGTATTTCATTTTTTAATTTTACCAAAAATGTAGTAGTTTTCTGCTCAGAGCTTATAAATTTTTCTTGCTTATTTTTGAGATTAGATATTTGCTCACATTCTAATCTACTGGCTGTGGGGTAAGGTACAAATCATTAATTTTGACCTTGGTTATTCCTGAGACCATGACCTGGCAGTGTGACCACTGATGGTATGGCTCATTTCAATGATACAATGTACATGATTACAGGATGTGATTTTTTGGATTATCGTTCCTATAGCTTTAATGAGGTCATGTAATTTCCTAGTGCCTCGTAATATCTGTAGCCATTCTCCATAAGACAGCTAAGAGAATATTCAAATGTTCTTGCATCAGTGCTCAAAACAAGTGCCTGGAAGACCAGAAAGTAATTTCCTCTCCCATGGTACATTATTGTGTTATTTCCTGGTTGTTCTAATCTTAGAATTTTGAGATATTATTAATTTTGGGGGCAGAGGTTCTGGATTTGGCAAGGTGGCTTTTAATTCCAAACATGTCACACCTAAGGCTGCAGAAAAACTGGGAAAACACACTCTCCCCACAGCCACAGGATATTTAAGTGCTAGACTTGTAAATATCCTTACATATAATTTATTTTCCCAATTTTCAAATTATTTAATCAGCTAATTAAAGAAATTCTAGGGAACATTTGCCAATGTATAAAGTGTACAAAGCTAAATTGGCTGGGTAAGGATTTAGATTTTTACTCCGATAAGCCCTCCATTTACTAAATATGTGAAATTCGAAGGTTATTAAATGTATCTGATCTCCATATCTTTTAATCTTAAAATGATAATGATAATTCCTGCTTTGTCTACATCATAGATCAGTTGGTTTATATAAAACTATAATTTATAAAATATCACATTATACCCATACCTATTAGTTTTGCTATATCAAAAGAGAAGCACTTATGGTAGTACATGGTAAAGTGATAAATAGATGGTTTAAACAACATGTGTTCTGGAAGAGGGGAATAATAGATTCTAAGTATTTTATACAAAAATCAATTTCTATTCACTCCAGAATTACCAAATGATTAAGACAAATCATATGAAGACATATCATTTTATTAGGTTATGTCATATTATATGATTATCCTAGTCAGAAATGAGTAGTCTAATACTAGATATTGTCAAAGACTATGGATGACATATGTGTTTCTTGTTGAAAATTTGGCAGTGACTTCTTGGAAGGCTGGGGTCATAAGGGTTTTGAAGCTTCCTCATTCCTTAACAGAGAGAAGTTTGTTGCTAAATTAGTTTGTATAAGTGACTACGTTTTTTGTACCTCTTCACTTTCAGAGGTGCAGTCTAATTCTCCAATCCTTAAATATGGGATGCTTTGAGACTTGATTTGTCCATTAGAATGTGGTGAAAGCAATTTTGTTATGAGTTTGGAGCCTAGAAGCCAAGGGGCTTTGTACCATTCAGCTTTTGATTCTAGAACTTTCACCGCTACCATAATTTGAATGGATCCATGCTATCCCTCTGTAGAATGAGAGCATGTATGTGCAAAGACCAGCTCTCCCAGCTGAGCCATCTTCATACATTCAGCCCTGAGCTAACTCCGGTGCTGACTGCAAACGCATGAGTAAGAATGAACTGGAACATAATGAGCCCAGCCCAGACTAGCAGAACTGTCCAGCTCACCTGCACACTTATGGGCTAGTAAATGCTTCAAGCCACTGAGTTTCGTGGTGGTTCATTATATAGCAGTCAATCCATAATTGTTACAATTAGTGATGTCTGCTATGGGTAGAAGATAAGATTGATGTGCATTTTCCAGCACTATCATAGTTACCTTCATTTCTTTGATTCTTTCCCCTGCCTTTTCCTCTTTCCCACATGCACAATTCTGGTTCCATAATGCTGAAATTCACAGCATTTCTTAGGACAGTTGGGACCCGTTGTTCTCAAAATTGCAAGGTGAGGATCGGGGCTGAATGCTCAGGCTTTCTGTTAGTACAGTTTGTGTCTCTGTTTTCTGAGCCTGACAGTTTGGAATTCTGGCTGTCTGTCAGTCTGTCAGTGCCATGTTACTGTCTCCTGTATAATATGCCACTATTAGAAAATCATCCATGATGAGTGTCCACTGGACCCCATTAACCTGTGGACTGACAAATTTAATACAATATCATTGCAAATGCCTCTTACCTTTGGTATATTTTGAATATAAATCCAAGTGCCCTGTTGGGGAAATAGAGAACAGTCTTAATGAATGATCACTTAACAAAACAGGACCATGGGAGGCGCACATGAGAAACAGTGGGTACAACTTCCTCTGCTGGTTCTTCATTTGAATATTTTCAAGCTTGTCCCACCTGCTTGGCAAATACTGAAGGTGCCACTGAGAGAAGGAACAGAGGCAGATGAGCAATTCCACAAACCCCCACTGAGTTGATGAGAAATGAATAAATGCTGCTTCTTTGTTCCCTAGAGGCAGCATTGCATATCCTACTGCAGTTCCCAGTGTTACTGATTTCTCTGTATGTGGTTTCTCCCCTTGGCAATAGCCCTATTCATGCCAAGGAAGACAAAGTGATAATGGCAGCTCTATCTCTAAATCTTGCCCCTATAATTAGGATGGCTTATGAAAGTATTGGCCTTAAGTCTAGATTTGGAGTCCACAGAAAATAGTCCCTTTCCCTTCTGAAACAGACTAAATGAGTGATTGGAGTAGATACAAAAATCACTTTCTGAATGATATTTTGTAGATTAATGAATGTATTGAACCATTCTGATGATAGATAGGGAAATTATTTCCACTGTAACTTAAAAGACTAAAACTGTTCTATCTTAAAGAGGTCTAAAATTTGTCGAGCTTATCAAAAGTGCATGAGCAATGAAGAAGTGCAAGTTTATAACCCATTATGGAGTACATTAATTTCTTAACATGCATAATTTTTCTGCTTCATTACTATTGATGTGATCCTTGTAGGAAACAGTAATTTTGGAAAAAAATAAATATGGGTCAGAATAATAGATTTTTAGGGGAATATTAAGATTTCTCCACTTGATTAATGTGTTGCAAATTAATTTTATTTCTCTGGCATTGCCCTCTTTTAGCCTCTATTTTCCAAGCTAGAAACATGATCCATTTTGTTCAGTAATGAAATCTAGATTTGAACTAAATCCAGTGAAGATGTTAGTGAAGTCTGCAAAAACGGTGAACAAAAGGTTTAATAAAGTCAAAAAAGCAATGAGGAAAAGGTGGTATCAAGCTAGAAAAAAAACTCCTCAAATTGTGTAAGGGAAACTATCTTCTGTGGTAACCTGGAAGCTAAGAAATTTACATGATGAACTTGTGAGCCTGGGAAAGATGATTTTCATGCACAGTGTTACAAATTCCAGTTGGCTTTGTTTTACTCCCTGTGAAAATTTAGGAGGAGGGAGAAATGAACTAAAGAAGGAACTGTTTAGTTTCAAGCAACATTTAGGGGCTATACAAAGGATAGGGCTTGCCTGGTTGGTAAAGTATTTCTTTTCTCTAGTTATTCCAGAAATTAAACGATTTTTCAAGTGAAATGAGTCTTGGACCAAAGTGCACATCAAGGGTATAGCTGTAAAGACACTTGATTAAAATCTTCGAAAGGTTTAAGTTGTTCCCCTGGTAGCTCCTCTCAAACCAAGGGGCTCCTAAGTTTCCTAAGGGCATTACTCCACAGCAGCCAGACACAACCCATGTAGAGAGAGACCTGTCACTCAGATTTCCCAGTTATTTCTCTTAATACAATTTTTTTTTACATGTCTAATTTAATCTGGGCCTCCGCTTCCCAGAGAACCTTTACTTAAGTTAAGCAGAAAGAGATATTCTATTTCCCAAGAGTTGCCATAAAAATCTAGAATTATATCTCAGTGATTCAGATGGCTCTGGCTTGGGTCATGTGACTAACCCTAAAGCAATCACTGTGGCCAGGGGTACGTGACATTCTCATTGGTCATTCCTAAATGATATTTCAATCCCTGATATTCAACTTCCTTTCCTGATTATTTTTCAGACTGCCAGCTTGTGGGTTGTATTCTTCCCCTAGCATGCTGTCAGCTTCCAAATAACACAGACAGTCCTTCTGCTTGACTTCTCACTGTATTTCCTACCTCCCTTTTCTGGGCAAACACACATCTCTTTACAAACACTCCATTAGTTTTGATGTTTGTCTGAGTGCTCTGGTGTGTTTAAAGGGTTTCTCTAAGGTCTGCCGACATTTCCTGATTGCCTGCTGTGTGTGATTTCTGTTTTTCTCCTGGGCCATCATTCTTGGAGAGTCGTCCACTTCATCAGTATCCTTTAACACTGCTTGGATTTGTGGGTGTGCATTCAAGCAAGAAGGGAGGCCTATTGAGGTGAGCAGAATCTCACTGATGTGTTTTGTCAAGTACCAGGGAAACTTCATGGTAAACAGGGAGCATGCTTAGGCAGGCAGTCTGCTCCTTTCGTCATGGGGCTTAGAGGACAGAACTGGTAGGGTAATGGAGGAGATGCTCGGGTGAGAAGGAAGGGACAAATTGTTGACTATGTGTATGTTAGATGATTGTTACATTTTATCTCTCTGGTGGAACATGAAGCCTTGAATATTTTTATCTGAGGACAAGAAACCGTTGCCACCACTCTAGCTGGGGTCTCAGGAAAAGGCAGGATTGATGTCTAGTTCACAGCTCCCCAGATGTTCCATACAAAAATTCTCAGGTGCCTTTGATTGGTACAGGCATTTCTGCCCAGACACATATTTTAGGAATGGCAAAATTCATCTCAAAGATGCTATTATAGATGCAGTTTTTCATGGGTGGTGCACAGTTCTGAGAGCATAGGGGTGAGTTTAAATTCCTGGATAGCTCCAGGCTGGAGCTCAGATCCTCAACAGTCACCTTTGTAACTGTTGTCACTTGATCACAGTGTCGATTGTTAAAGAAAGGGTATGTGATGCAGTACAAAGGATGCCTCTTTTCCCTTTCGAATTTTCACCAGCTCCTTTTACTATCCTTAAATGATCTTTGCCTGAATTATCTATTATATTGGTGATTATAAAATATTAATTTTCTAATACTACAATTATTCCCATTCTTAAAAGCTGCTATTCTCCTTTAGAGCAGAGAATTGACTTGGGAAGGTCAATTTTAAAACTGTACATTATGATATACTTATATTGTCATTGATATAAGCATCCCATGAAATATTTGTCATGTTTCATAAATAACCAAGAAAAACGAAGTGCTCTACAGGCCTGTGGCAAATGTGTACAGCTGAGTGCTTCTCATGTTTGGACAGGACAGAGAACAAACTAGAATTCTTTTTGCCAATTCACTTACTGGTCGTTTTCCACCATATTTCTATCAGTACAATTTCTACTTGTGTCCTTATGGTGCTAACTCTACTAAATTCATCTCTTAGAGAGTTTGTCACCAGTGGGAGTATGGTGGGCTATTGAGCAGGTTTCAGTATATTATAGTTCAAAGAGTATTGGACTAAAAGTCTAGAATCATAGATGCTGCTAACCAGATTGTGACCCTCAATTTCCATGCCTACAAAACGAAGATGTGTGGCTTTACCTCTTTTTTCCCCTAGAGATTTATACATTTTTAAATTGAGATGTAATTGATATATCACATTGTGAAAATTTAAGGTTTACAGCATATTGATTTGGTACATTTTCATATTGCAATATGATTACTACTATAGTGTTAGCTAGTACTTCTTTTATTCCTAACATTGGTTGGTTCTAGAATTCTGTGTGTCTACAACTTTTTATGAATGATTTGGTTCTAGAATTCTGTGTGTCTACAACTTTTTATGAATGATTTGATGGATTCCAGAGGACTTTTTATAAAGTCTTCACTATGTTAAAATATTAAAGAACATCTCTAAAATTTTCGATGTCTCTAAAAATTTTCTTTAAGAGGACAGACCTTACTGTAGTTGCAAAATTCAGTATCGTCATCATCATCATCATCATCATCATCATATTACCATCACCATCAACATTTACGTTATCACCAACATTTCTTCAGTGTATTTTATGTTCTAGGCATAATGCTAAAGATATTACATGTATTTTCACATGTAATCTTACAATAAGAGGTACTAGCATTATTCCTATTTCACATATGAGAAAAATTAAATTGAAAAGGAAGTTTTCCCAAGGATGCAAAAGTAGGAAATGATGGAACCCAGTTCTTGAAGTCAGTTTGGTCTGACTTTGAAGTATATGTCCTTCACCGCTACTTTATCACTCCTGTATGGACACAGTTAATGAGATAATTATTGAACTATTTATGAGGCCCATTATCAAATTAAGCAGTAGAGCAAGGACACGTTATTCCATTTTATGTATGGGTCCCCTATAACTGTATATACTCACAGGATACATTAATACCCATCCTTAAATTTTACCTCTATCCAATGAAAACAGGCCCTAGATTTGTCCATTATAAGGTTCCCAAAGCCAGGGCCTCAAACTTCAAAATGCTTCCCTTTGGTGCTCCTTTGTTTTACGTCTCTTTTATTATGAGACTTTGTTGCTCTGTTTTTTGGTTTCTATGGTTAAAACTTCATTTCCTCATTTCTATGTTCAATTATTCCCATGTATTTCCAGGATTGAATAGTCCAGTGACTCATTACCATTTAGAAATATTTTTCACAGTAATAGTCAAATTAAAAGTCTAAAATATAGAGATATCTCTGTGCTGATGTCCAAGGAAAATTTGCTGTTTTTTTCCTCCTGCCAAACTTTTGACAATAGAAGCAGTTATTTTAATTTCTTAGTTTTATGTCTTTACCAAGTAGTGAGTTTATTTCTCCACATCACCACTAAAAGAGAAAGAAGGCAGATTCTCACAGTTATCCAGGGATCTCGGCTTACAGCACTGACTCTTTTTTCCCCACTCTAATCTGTCCTTTGAGTCAAATTTTAAGGATTTCCAGAGACCAGAAGTAGAGGGAGGACTGCTGAGAAAATTTGCTTATTTTATGCTATTT
This sequence comes from Balaenoptera physalus, assembly GCF_965194825.1. NCBI lineage: Eukaryota > Metazoa > Chordata > Mammalia > Artiodactyla > Balaenopteridae > Balaenoptera > Balaenoptera physalus. Next base: position 43,355,112 of record NC_138893.1, read on the forward strand.
GCATATGTTTATTTAATGTGATTCCAATCATTTCCCTGTGACCTTGAGTTGTACATTTAAAAATTAAAACTTTAACATTTACACTCAATTTGAGGAAGGAAATTTTGCAAGTGAATATTTATGGTGGCAGTCGTTTTAACAGGCCATCATAAGGAAAATGGCAAAAGAAGTACAACCTGAATGAAGGTTATTACATTATATGCCCATTAGTCATATACCCTTATTAAGTGCCTGTCGGCCTGTCATATTCTATGTCTTGCATTTAGAAGATCATGGTGGTGAGAACTAAAACAACAACATAACAAATTTGGGCTCTAACTTTATGGAAAAATATATATACTTTATATATATATATTTTATCAAATTTTCCTCACACTAGCCCTATGAGGTTGGATTAATTATCCCCATATTACAGATGACTATTCAAAATAGCAGGTACAATGGATGCAATCCTCAGTATCCAACCCCAGTATTTAATAGGCATAGCCTGTTGTCGCTGAGTGGAGGATGGTGGCAGGGCATTGAAGTAGATGACTTCCCTTTAAGTATTTGCCCTACAGTAATTGTGGAATCAGGAAGAAACATAGGAAAGTTCAACAAAAAATGATAGCTTATTATTATTCATAACCCTGGATCATTTAGACTGAAGTAGTAGGGTAAAATTGTTACCGAGTCCAAGCTCGCTCTGCTTGCCGCACAACAGGCCAATAAATCGGAGACGAGGTGTTGAGGCAAGGAAGACGACTTTATTCCGAGAGCCGGCAGACTGAGAAGATGGCAGACTAAGGTCTCAAAATAACCATCTTATCGGGGGTTTTTATGCCAGTTTCTTTTATAGAACAGAGAGGGGGAGGAGATGAGGAAGTAAAGTAAAAAGCCCGTAAGATTTGCAAATGTCCCCTGGAATGGCCAGCCTCAGGGAGGGGATGTGTTAATTTCTTCTTTCTTGCAGCCATCCACAGGTGGACAGGGTCCGGATGTTTCCCTGAACAAAGGCACTTTGGTTTAACATTCAGGCAGAGGGGCAGGGTTCCCCGAGGCAGGCCATTATGTAGAGACAGTATCCTTTTAGTGAACAAAAACAGCGGAAAGCAAAGGTTAAAATAAAAGAAACAGATCCAACATGTAGTAAGATTTGGCTCTTCCCTGTTACAAAAGGGGATTAGTGAAAGAAAGGAGATATTTATTGTAGGATGGGGCAAGGACAGTACCATTTTTGGACAGGACAGAAGAAAGAAGAAAAGACATTAAGGTAAGAAGAGAAAACAATGCACATTGTGAATTTTCCAATTATACCTGTCTATCATACATTGATATTGGGAAAATGGGACTGGAAATCAAGGGGTTAATGTGGAAAAATATACATTCTTATGTATAATATCCTTAAGTTTAACGTATGTTAGAGACTTTATCTTAACTAATCCTCCCACACAAACTCTATGTGGTTTGTATTATTATCCTAATTTTGCATGTGGTCAGAGTACATTATAGATACAAAATGTACACAATCCTTAAGTTTCCCATGTGTGTATGTATGTATATATATATATATATATATATATATTTCACTCTCCAAGTAGGGAACATAGAAGCAAGTGTTAGAAAGAGAGAGATTCCTAATGATTTTGTTGAACTTCTTGATCCAGCCTTATCTGAAGGCATTTTACCAGTTGATTTGTTTGCTTGTGTTTGCTTAGGGGCCTCAGGACTCAGTTTAACTTAGATTTTTGTCATCAAAATCAAGACAATCCTGATTTTAGTGTGGAAAAATGGAAGGGACAAAGTTAGACTGAGGTATAGTTCAGGAACCCTCCAGCAGAGGGGCTGGGGAAATTATTCAGGGTGACCTTATTTTTCTCTTCATTTGGTAAGAAGAATCTCTGTACCAAGTCAATCACCAAATCAACATAACAGAAGTTTTTATCCTGTCTCATGAAGGGGAACTTGCAAATTTCTAACTAAGCTAAGCACAAGGTAAGGCAGGAGAAGACTGATACTTATTATGAAACATCTAAGACAACTGCTGTTCTGCTTCGACTGATTTAGAGATATTAAAGTGGGAGAAGCTGGGAGAGATGTGCTTTTCCATACCCAAACATCGTTTATTTTATTTGCACTGGCTGCTTTCCAGAGAGCTGTTGCCTTCCTCCTTTCTCGTGTCTTTTTTTCCCATTTATCAGTTAGTCCATCAATGTCAGTATGTTTTTCTGACTCCCCTTTTTCCTTTCCTCCCCTTTTATATTTCATCTCAAGGAGATAATCCTTCATAGAGAGAAACTTCTAACCTTGAACTTGCGTAAATGACCCCGTGATGGATGACTCTCCCGATTATCTTCTTAAAGGAATAGGATGCAGGTTTTATGTGTTTTCTGAATGCCACATTCTCAGTTCCTTATCCCACGCTCAAAGAGAAAGCAGTAGGTTTCCTGCTTAAATAGAGGTAGGCTTTTCTCTTTTCCTATGGTTTCTAATGATCATAACTTTAATAAAGTTCGAGGTGATGGGTAAAAGTGAGATAAATTGAGGTTTATAATGAGAATGATCCTTTATCATTCCCGACAGAGTTCGAACTCTGTGTAGGCATTCATGAAATAAGGGCTTCAGGACTCATAAACACACACATGCACACACACAAACAAGGTTTCTAGTAAGGTAACTGCTCCTTGTAATGGCTAGCCAGAGAATGTGCTCAACATGACCACACAGGTGTTCTTGTAAGCAGCTGTTTGGAGATCTCCATAGGGATTAGAGGAGGAGACTGAGTGAAGGATAGGAGTAGGAAGGGGGTTTCCTGTTGATGGGCAGATCTGCCCTCACATGTCCTCAAAATTTTAGAGATGTTGGAAGGAGCCACTGCAGACTGGATCTCTGAGAGGAGCTGCAGACAGTGGAGTTAGTCAAATCAGTTCCTAGTCTAGAAGGAAATAGAAGTGAAGAGATGACTCAAGGAAAGGGGTTTATAGAGGATAAACTGGTGGGCCACTGTCCTTGATAGCTGCTGAGGTTGAGGCAAGAACAGATGCCTTGGCCATGCACCTGGAACAAGTTAGATTAAGCAGCTGGGAAAACCTTCCGACAAGTGAATACGAAGGCTTTATAATGAGTGGCAGAGGGCAGATATTGAAGCTTCATCTCTCAAGATCTGGAAAAGAGAGATTTTCTTTTTCCGCCAGGATGAGAAGTTCTGCAATGTCCTCACAAGATTTCTCTTTGCTGCAGACACCAGGATTTGAGGTAACTGTTTTTGAGAAAGGTACATTTCTCCTCCTGCTTCTGACTCTGCTGCATAGAAGGACAGAAAGAGAGAGAGGGAGAGGAGAAATAGAAAGAACAAGGATTAATGAACAAGAGAGAGGCCTCATAAGCAGAAATATGTGAGTAGGAGTACGACTTTGAGCACTGTCTGAAAACCCCAACCTCCCTTGTATTATGAGGGGATAGTGGTAAACATTAGATTCTGATTTACGAGTTCTTATTTGGAAAAAAAAAAAAAAGAGTTCTGATTTGGGGCTGATATTCTCTATTTCTATCAAGTTCCCTGGTGATGCCAATGCTGCTGGTTTGAGGATTACACTTAGAATCGCAAAGATTAGAGAACAGGTACGTATCCAGGTGAAATACAGCAAACATCAACAAGTATGAAGGAGAAAATGAGAGAAAGCTATCTACGAAGTGGAAACCTGCAGCCTGAGGTCAGGAATGCAGTGAAGCTGAGAGTCAATATACCCTACAAACTTGTCTATTCTCCTTAAAGCCAGGGGCGTGGTTGGGAGCTAGCAATTACCTACTAGCGCGTGAGTCGGCTTTGGCAACAGTCGGCAACACCACCTTCTCCTCCCTCTCTCTCCTCATTTCTCAGCTTTGTTCAGTTCACGTGGGGTGAGGTGGCTGTACCTTGGGGAGTAAATGCTGCTCTGAGTAGAGTCCTAGGAAAGGTATAATCTAGATCTGTTTTCCTCTGCCTTTCAGGATGACAGGATAACACAGACCCTTCCACAGCTCATTCATACTTTCATTCCACACTTGAAAACATTCTGGTTTTAACTTGGAGTCTAACACTCCAAATTAACTTGTTTTCTTAGTTAATTAAAATTAATTTCTTAGTGTATTTTCTTAGTGAAACACATTGAGAGAATATTCCCTTTAACATTCTCTTCATCTTCAAATAAGGGGTCTGATGCTGAGATCATATGAAAATTTCCAGTTACCTCAACAAAAATTCTACACTGATCCATCTTTCTTTCTCCCTGTAATTTCCACATTTAAGCTTAATTGACCTTCCCATAAGTGAAAGCAGAGATGCAGTAATATTTCTCCACACATTAAAAGAAACTGTCAGCTGTCTTTCTTTGTATTCTTCCCTTTGGAAAATAAATGATGTTGTCATGCTTACAGGAGTACCTACATGAATCTGGATATTTTATTATTGGAGTCTCATATCGACAAATTTGCAAAATGTGCTGATTTATGTTCCTGTAAATCACCACACTAGAATAATGAAGAATAAGTGTTCAGCAGAAGGAATGGGCTTAGCAGATGCGAAAAGGGACATTAGTCATTGTCCTTTTCCTGAAACTTGAGCCATCTCGTACAATTTAACTTCCTTCTCAAACTACAGCTTAAAATGATGTTATTAGGCTGTGTTTCCAGGAAAGGAATGGCAATTGGGTTATATCTCATGTACTGACTGGAATCGTTTAATAAGTGGCTGTTCAGAGTATGTGTTAAAAAGGATCATGAGACCTTGTATAGACTCAAACTTCTTGGCTTGATTACAGCTGACCATCATGGACACAGGGGAGGAGAGTGACAGAATATAAGCCATACAATTTCCCAAATAGATATTTAAAAATACACCAACGGTTGAAAGCTTATGTCCACACACAAACCTGCACACAAATGTTTATAGCAGCTTTATTTATAATGGCCAAAACTTAGAAGCAACCAAGATGTCCTTTAGTAGGTGAATGGATAAGTAAACTGTGGTACATCCAGACAATGGAATGTTATTCAGCACTAAAAAGAAATGAACTATCAAGCTATGAAAAGACATGGTGGAACTTTAAATGCATATTATTAAATGAAAGAAGCCAATCTGAAAGGCTACATACTGTATGATTACAAGTATATGACATTCTAAAAAGCAAAACCATGGAGGTAGTAAAAAAGATTAGTGGTTACCAAAGGGTGTGTGTGGGGGGAGATGAATAGACAGAGAACAGAAGATTGTTAAGGCAGTGAAAATATTCTCTATGATATTATAAGGTGGATATATGTTATTATACATTTGTCCAAACTCATAGAACTTACAACACCAAGAGTGAACACTAAACTATGGATTTGGGTGATTATGGCATGTCAGTGTGGGTTCATCCTTGGTAAAAAGAAATGTACCATTCTGGTAAGTTATGTTGATAATGGGGGAGGCTATGAATGTGTGTGGGCTATGGTTATATGGGAAATCTCTGTACCTCCCTCTCCATTTTTTTTGTAAACATAAAACTGCTCTGAAAATTAAAGCCTTAAAAACAGAAAATATATAGACCAAGGAACACATAAGATTTTAAAACCTATGATAGAAATCAGATGACATAGAGCCTGGAGACTAGGAGAGTCCTACTGTCACATATTGGCATTAAATCATGAGGAACACATTTGGGACATACTTTCAAAGACCTCTGCAAATCTTGATCATGGGAATAACGCTCAACATTTACTAATCACTTACTATGTGGTGATTATTATTATTATTATTCTCAATCCTTACCAGAGCCATTGGATAGGTGCTGTACATATCCTGGTTTCTTTATTCTTCACAACAATCCTGCGTGGGAAATGTGATTATTCATAGAAGTCAATCCTTGGAATCATTAGTAAGTTATCAGAATGATGAATATTAGATGCATAAACACAAAATTACTATATAGTGCTAAGTACCGGTCATCACTATATTTTGAAGTTTAGCTTTTGGAAAACAGAGCAGGAGAAAAAAAAGGGTACAGACTTTTTTCAGGTTGTTTTTCATTACTTATGATTTCGACCTTTAAATAAAAATGCAAAAATAGTCATATTGTAGAAAAGTCTGTGTGCAGTGGAATGTCCTGTTTATATTTCTTTACATTCAGAAATCATCAAACCCCACTTCACTGCAGATAAATATTTTATGGAACTCATTATTGTTTCTAATTCATTATGAATCTTATTTCTCTTCTGCCATTACTTATAGTCTATTTTAAGAGATAAAAATGGTACATGAAAATTAAAATAATAGTAGTGGGGGGGCTTGTTTTGTCAGCTACTTCTTTTCTCCACCAAGGAAATATTATCTGCAGAATTTTGGTCAAGTTGATTTATTTTTATTAAAATTTGCTTTGCAAGACTCCCTTCTTTATTATGACACTCATGGTAAAATTATATGTCCACTTTCAACCCATTCCTTGAAAACTAATACACAAACGGTCAATAGTTCACATGAGTAGGCTCAGGTCATGTAAACAAATCTTCAAGTTCAGACATTATTATAACCAGAATATCTTGGAAATAAAGCCAAAATATGAGTAACAGCCTGCTGCTTCTGCACATCTTCACATAAGTCCTGTTTGGAAAAGCAAGAACATTGCTTTTATCCCCCATGGGTCTGCTCAGCTATAGCTGTACTGTTACTTCATCTAAAAGATAGTGGGGTTTAGGGATGAAGTGTCGGATGGCAGAAAATGGAATCATTTTCAGGTTTTTTTTTTCTTTTAGAATCAAGAAGGTTTTATATAAAAGAAGTGATGATGAGAGGGATGTCTAGATACACAGATGTAAAGCATCTAAAACCTTTAGCTGTAAATGAAACTGCAAAAATACTAGAATATAAAGATATAATGGACCATGATAGAATTGGAAGGAACAAGAACTTCAGACTCAGAAAGAGCTACTCAAATCCTGTATCCACTTCTTCTCAGCTGTTTGAAATTAAGCATGTTGATGAATATTGCTGAAACTGTTTTCTCATCTTTGAAATGGAGAACTAGGAAAATGCCCAAAGCTGGTCTTCTGAGACAAGTTTGGTGCCAAGGTGCAGATGGGGCACCAGGGTTGGATCTCATCCTCTACAGTGTGGGCAAATATTGACCTATTTATGGAATGGCTAACTGTTTCTTCTGGCAGCAAAATGGCATGATGTAGAATCTGGAAAAGAGAAAGGAGGCTTGCATTGAATATTAATATTTGATGTTGAAATCTAATATTATACCTCCATTAATAAACTCTTATGATTAAAAATTTATAAATTGGACTCGATCAACTTTGGATCTTTTAATTAGATGTGAGCAGGTATAATTTGTTGTTATATTCTGATACTCTTAAAATTAGCCTCTTTAAAAGACGCTTTTTCTATCTTGAGACAGTGTGTGAAGTGCTAAAAAGGAAGGTAGACTGCTGCTTTTAGTCTTGAATCTACTACATTTTAGGTGTGTGATCTAGGACAAGTTCATTAACTTCTCTAAGCCTGTTTCTTCACCTAAAAACAAATATAAGAATACTAATTCTATAATCTGATAGTTTTTTTTATGACACCATGAGCATTTTATGGAGTGATTTCTCCCTGTCCTGAAACTAACCCTACTCCCAGATCATCCTCTTCCATTTCTTTCATGTCATCGGTCACCTTGTTCCCTGTTGTCTCCTTTGCTTTATTAGATTCTACAGTCCTTGATGACAGGGTACGTGTCTTATTCATTGTATTCCTAGCAGTGCTTGTTATATAATAGGTGCTCAAAAATGGCTTTAAGGAGGGAGGGAGAAAGGAAAGTAAGGAGAATATACTTGTTGATTCAATCAACAATCCATACATTCGTTCATCTTAGAAAGTGCTATGAAAGTGTCAGATATTGTTATAACATTTGGCAAAAATAAACTGAACTTCTGACTTCAGCTCTGAAACATTTTGTTTTCATGACTATTATTATGTTTGCTCTTCCCCTGGGCAAGTAGCCTGTGAGTATTTTGCCTGCCTTTTGGCTTAGAAAATGTGTGAGGATCTAAAGCAGTGGGGTCCACCAAATGGTCGTCTGGATAGGTTGAGGAAAGATAGGACAAAAATAAATAAGTATAGCTGCTTTATAGGTGATGTGGCTCCTTCATAGACCCTCTCTCTGTGCTTCTGGTTTTGGCAGGGATTTGGAGAGGATTCCATCAGTGAGAGAAAAAAATCCAGGTGTGCCTTGAAGAGAACAAGCACCTGAGAGAGAGGACATCTTCTCTCATTGTGCTCCCTCCTATACTTTTCTTTGTAGAGTAGCATTTTGTTTATTTGTTTGTTTGCTTGCTTGCTTATTTGTTTTCTTTACAATTTTGGTCATACCACTACTTAATTTAGATTTTAAAAATCAATTCCCCTGAGCAAAAAGACTAAAGTTTTCCTTAAACTTGACATTTTCATACCCAATTTCTGTAAGCCCACAGTATAACCAGAGTTACTTCCTAAATCTACAGACTCAATGAATCCCTATCCAAATCCCAATGGCATGCTTTTAAAAAATAGGGAAAAATCATAAATCTCATATGGAACCAAACAAGACACCAAATAGCCCCCAAATTTTTGAGAAATAAGAATAAACCTGAAGGCATCACACTTCCTGATTTCAAAATATATTACAAAGCCATAGTAACCAGAACAGTATGGTACAGAAATAGAAACAGAGACACATAGATCATTGGAACAAAATAGAGAGTCAGTAAATAGATACAGACATTTACAGTCAACAGATCTTCAAAAAGGGTGCCAAGAACACACAATGGGGAAAGGATAGTCTCTTTAATAAATGATGTTGGGAAAACTGGATATCCACATGCAGAAGAATGAAACTGTACCCTTTTCTCAAAGCCATATACAAAAATTAACTCAAAAATGAATGAATAAATGTAAAATAATTAAATGTAGGACCCAAAACTGTAAAACTACTAGAAGAAAATACAGGGGAAAAGCTTCTTGACACTGTTCTTGGCAATGATTTTTTGGTCATGGCACCAAAATCACAGGAATTAAAAGCAAAAGTAGATAAGTGAGGGCTTCCCTGGTGGTGCAGTGGTTGAGAATCTGCCTGCCAATGCAGGGGACACGGGTTCGAGCCCTGGTCTGGGAGGATCCCACATGCCGTGGAGCGACTGGGCCCGTGGGCCACAACTGCTGAGCCTGCGTGTCTGGAGCCTGTGCTCTGCAGCAGGAGAGGCCGCGATGGTGAGAGGCCCTCGCACCGCAATGAGGCATGGCCCCCGCTCGCCGCAGCTGGGGAAGGCCCTCGCACAGAGATGAGGACCCAACACAGCCAAAAATAAATAAATAAATAAATAAATAAATAAATAAATTTTAAAAAGGAAAAAAAAAAAAAGATAAGTGAGGTTGCATCAAACTAAAAGGCTTCTGCACTGCAAGGAATCAAGCATCAAAATGAAAAGGCAATTTATGGAATGGGAAAAATTGTTTGCAAACCATGTGTCTTATGAGAAGTTCATATGCAAAATACATAGGGAACTCAAATAACTCAACAGCTAAAAAACAAATAGCCCACTTAAAAAATGGGCAAAGGGCCTGAATAGACATTTCTCAAATGAAGGCATACAGATGGTTAACAGGTACATGAAGAGGTGTTCTACATCACTAATCATCAGGGCAATGCTAATCAAAACCCCAGGAAGAGATTATCTCATACCTGTTAGAAGTGCTATTATCAAAAAGATAGAAGATTACAATATTGGTGAGGATGTGGTAAACAGGAACTCTTATGCCTTGTTGGTGGGAATGTAAACTGGTACAATCTAGAGGGTCCTCAAAAAATTAAAGATAGAAGTACCCTATGATCCAGAAATCCCATTTCTGGGTCTATATCCAAAGGAAATGAAGTCTTGAAAGGATATCTGTTCATCCATGTTCATTGCTGTTTATTCACAATAGCCAAGGTATGGAAACAACCTAAATGTCCATCAGCAGTTAAATGAATAAAGAAAAAGTGATTATATGTTGTATATGTGTATTATTCAGCCTTATGAAAGAAGGAAATCCTGCCATTTGCAGCAACACGGGTGAATCTGGAGGACTCTGTGCTAAGTGAAATAAGCCAGACACAGGAAGGCCAAAACTGTGAGTTCCCACTTTTGTGAGGAATATAAAATAGTCAAACTCATAAAAGCAGAGACTAGGATGGTAGTCGCCATGGGATACTAGGGGGAAAAGAAGAGATATTGGTCAAAAGGTACAAAGTGTCAGATGAATGAGTTTTGGAAGTCTAATGTACAGCATGATGATAGAAGTTAGCAATACTGTATTGTATTCTTGAAATTTGCCAAAAGGATAATTAAATTAAGTCTTCTCACAACACACAGACACACACACACACAGAAATCCCAAAAATAGTAACTATGTAGAGGTGATAGATTAGTTGTTCAGCTTGATTGTGATGATATTTTCACAATATATACATATATCAAAACATCAGGTTGTATACTTTAAACATATACATTTTTTTATGTGAAAGACATCTCAATAATGTTGTTAAAATGTATTTTAATTTTTCTAAATATGAATAACAAATATAGGTCACACACTTTATTTTGTTTTGTTTTCCTGAGTGAAAGGTATGTCTCTCAGGGAAGCAAGTTGAATCCCTATGCAACCAGACTCCATCCAGCATATTGGGTCTTCATTGTTGTATAGGCAGTTTGTCACAGAGGACATGAAGTCACTGGGAGATATGGCTCATTTTCACAGGGCTGATCATTTTGCTCAATGATCAGAGAGAAACATTTTTATACTAAATCAAACATGAATAAATGCAGAATCATTGGCACTTTTAAGATGAATGCACACTTCAAAGAGATGTCTTATTTGTATTTGGCCAATTCATGTGGCTACCTGAGGTCTCCCAAGAGGACTTTAGTGAGAACCACTGGTGTGGGGAATCCTCAGAGATAGATTTATCTGTGACACTCCATGCATGGAGAGGTTCTAGTTACAATAGGATGGCTCTTATCCTAAAAGTATCACTCTCCTTATTTATATACAGGTAGGCTATGATCTGAAATTCTAATATGAGAATTTTGTTTCTCTCAAGAATTTGATTATTTCAGACTTAACTATTCACAATTTCAAAAATGCTTTAGTGTTTCCTGCCTCAGTATCTTTGCTTGTTCTGTCCCCATGTGCCAGGAAATCATTTTCTGTTACTTAATTCCTAATGTATGCATACCCAAATCCTTCCCTTTCTTTAAAATCAGTCTCAAATTCTAAGTCCTTCATGCATACATGGACACACACGTCTTTGAAAACTCTATCTTCCTGCCACTTTTAGCCAGAACATATACTCAGTAAGTACCTATCAAGTCTCAATTCTGTCTGGACATTATGCCAGACATAAGGGATATGGCTTTGAAAAAAAGAACTAGCTGAGTTACATCTCCTCTGATCTACCCCACTTTCATCTACAAGCGTTCATATTTATTTTATTATTTTAAACTCTTTCTTACAATTACCTCTAAAAACATAATGCAGTGGAAAGAGCATGGATTTTAAAGTTATTTTAAAATCAAAGCTCTACCAGTAACAAATCTGTGACCTTGAAACAATCATTTAACCTCTCTGAATCTCAGCTCTTACATCTTAAAATTTATAGACAATATTTGTATCATGATCCATCCATCATGATAGATGTTAAATAAAAAAAGTTGGATTTCATAGCCTAGACTGCTGAATAGTCAATGAACCACAAATACTGTTTTCACCTTACTCCTGCTAGCCTACTTAGCCCTTGAGGGCTGCATCCCCCATAGAATCCAGCAGAATGATAACCAAATATTGGAAACAAAATAAATAATAGAGTATGAATATTGATGGATGTACTCTAGGGAGAAGTGACATAGTCAGACACTTTCAAGCAAATGGAGAGTTGGAGAGTAAGTAGGGGGATGGGGAGGGAGCATTGCTAAGTGTTTGTGAGGTAAAGTTTGAGAGTGACTCATTATGCAGAAACTGAGAGTTCAAACTGGACCTAACTACTATTTATCAAAGACCAGTTCTGTCTACTATATCCTTAAATATGGCTCTGATCTGCCCTTCTCTATTCTTTGGAGGTAAGGGAAATGTTGTATATATTCAGAACCATGACCAGAACCATACTGCTTTTCATAACCCATCATATCAGTATCACTTCTCTCAGGATCTCATCACTATTTTCAACAGGATCTCACAGGTACAGTGGAGGGAGTTCTATATGACACCATCATGGGACAGTTCATTTTTATCTTCAAATTAGTGACATGTCCTAAATAGTTGGATATTTTTTTCCTGAGGTTCTCTAAACACCCAGCTTCTTCCTTCCCTAGAATTAATTCTTGACCAGGTAATACTGATTATTACAGCTAAATTATCTTTGTGGTCATGGATATTATACTGAATAAAAACTAACTTCAAATCAAGACAATATAAAAGAGAATAGGATAGTAACCTTATAGTACTGAGCAGATAGGGTCATGGGTTGGAAGTAAACTAATTGGCTTTTTGAACAGAACCCTCCTCCAGGGGCTCCAGTGACCTTTCATTTTAATGAATATTTGCCAAAATTAGAGACCTCTCTAAGCTACAGTCACCCAGGTATAGTGCAGAATTGTTAAAGGTCCAAACTAGAAACATTTCAATGAGTCTAACAGAGAATGGAGTATTAAGAAGATACACTGTTTTTAGAGTCTATTAGCATTATTTTAACTTCCTTCATCCCCTCAAAGCTCAGGAAAAGTAGCTTTATTTACATCCTATGAATAGTGTAAACTGGAGTTCCTGGTAGTTATAATTTGGTTATTCAATCAGTTTGTGAAGTAGAACTCATGATTTCTGGAGTCCACACCAGAATTTCTACCCCTTAGCCAAGTCATTAATCAATGCTTCTATTGTATTATTTACTTTTATCACTTATAACACTTAAATTGCCTATTATTCTTTTTTTCTTCCAATAAATATTTCTGTAATTACCTGTATTGGAGGAGATTAGTTGAGGACATTTGAGGACTCTTCTATTTAGTTGAGTTAAGATATGGACACATAAGAAGATAATTAACATTTCATGTGTCAAATTTGTCTTTAAAAATACCTGCTTTAAAATTATCACCAGTGGTGCTATGAGAAGGCTTCCTGGTAGAAGTAATGATTGAGAGAGTTGATATAAATGATGAGGGCATATAAGGGCACTGTTTACAATAGCCAAGACGTGGAAGCAACCTAAATGTCCATTGACAGAGGAATGGATAAAGAAGATGTGGCAATATATACAATGGAATATTACTCAGCCATTAAAAAGAATGAAATAATGCCATTTGCAGCAACATGGACGGATCTAGAGATTGTCATAGTGAGTGAACAGAGAAAGAGAAATGTTGTATGATATCTCTTATAAGCGGAATCTAAAAAGAAATGATACAAATGAAATTACTTACAAAACAGAAAGAGACTCACTTAGAGAACAAACTTACAGTTACTGGGGGGAGGGGATAGTTAGGGAGTTCGGGTTTGACATGTACACACTGCCGTATTTAAAGTAGATAACCAACAAGGATCTACTGCATAGCACAGGGAACTCTGCTCAATATTATGTAACAACCTAAATGGGAAAAGAATTTGAAAGAGAATAGATACATGTATATGTATAACTGAATCAATTTGCTATACACCTGAAGCTATCATAACATTGTTAATCAACTATACTCCAATATAAAATTAAAAGTTAAAAAAAATTGACTAAGAACTTCCAAGCCTGGGAATTAGTATATCCACTAGCAACTAGTCAACTAGCATATGTGCAACACCACTACAGACTGGTGAAAGACTTTGCCTTATCCTTACTTTGTTTTCTCTAAGTAGCTTATGCATGTTGGGCACATAGGAGACACTCAACAAATACTTGTTGACCTGAGGCACAGCATGGCTTAGTGAAAAGATTTAAAATAAAATAGATTTTGGCTTTATCATTGACCATGTGTTGAAGACAAAATTAAATACACCCCTGGGAGTGATTTTCCTCTTTGATGGGGGCCCACTGTCTACCTCATTGGACTTTTCTGAGCAACTCTTCTCACTTTAAAAACCTTCCGGAGCAAATGCATCCACGTGGTTGGCCACTGACCTCATCTTTTTTTTTTTTTTTAACATCTTTATTGGAGTATGATTGCTTTACAATGGTGTGTTAGTTTCTGCTCTATAACAAAGTGAATCAGCTATACATATACATATATCCCCATATCTCCTCCCTCTTGCGTCTCCCTTACACCCTCCCTATGCCACCCCTCTAGGTGGTCACAACGCATCCTGCTGCTCTCATCTATATGCTGAGAACTTCCATACCTGAGTCTCCAACATCTGAGTCTCTGTTTGTTTGCCTGCCATAGCCTTCTTAACATCCACCAGATACCTCAAAATAAAAGTGAATAAAAACAGAGAGGAAAAAAGAAGATATTCTCTCTTCCTGTTCCACTCCTTCTCCATAGCCTCCTATTGCTCTTTTATTCTTCATTGAAGTGAAGAGTAACCTCTCTATCTCAAAACTTCAGTCTCAGAAAAAAGTCTCAGAAATGCTTAACCCTTAAATAGCTGAAGAAAAAAATAAAATAAAATAAAACGCAAATTCACTCCAGCAAACTAAGGATGATTAAGTCATCATGTTGCCTCTTCCAAGGGTAATTTTGTACACCATAGATATATAAATAACTCTTTTTATTTGTATAGTCTAGTGCATTATATATATATTTCAGAGGAATTATTATTTATATATTTTAATTCTCAGTAAGAGGTTATGGAGGGACAGTGGCGGTAATTTTTAATTAGAGAAGCTGTCTGGATTCAATTATTTTTCACATACCACTTAACCAGTGTCTTTTCTAACAACTTGGGCTAGCCCAGGTACCTCCTACACTCACACTTTGTAGATGTTAGTAAAAATTTTATTTTTAATTTTTTTTTGTTTTTGTTTTGGCCACACCACGAGGGTTGTGGGATCTTAGTTCCCCAATGAAGTATTGAACCCGTGCCCTTGACGGTGAAAGTGCAGAATCCTAACCACTTGACTACCAGGAAATTCTCCAGTAAAAATTTTAAAATGGATGTATACATGAATGAATAATTGAATGAGTGCCCTATGTACTGTGGATCCACTAAAAGTGGACATACCCACATGCCCAGCTGGAATAGCTGTCCCCTAAACCACAAAACTCCTGAATGCTACCTTGATGCCATAGACTGAGGATATGTAAATTTAGCACCTGACTCAGGAGACTGAAAATAAATTCCCTTTAAACTCTAGACAACCTTATTGATACCTGTTACTTGAGAATCGCAAATCGTTAGCAGGGAACCCTAGCTCTACAGGTTCTTAAAAATCATATAACAAAAATTCTGAAAGTGAGGATGCAGAATTTTGAGAGATAACATAAATTTGAGCTTAATTTTTTTTTAACATCTTTATTGGAGTATAATTGCTTTACAATGGTGTGTTAGTTTCTGCTTTAAAACAAAGTGAATCAGTTATACATATACATATGTTCCCGTATCTCTTCCCTCTTGCATCTCCCTCCCTCCCACCCTCCCTATCCCACCCCTCTAGGTGGTCACAAAGCACCGAGCTGATCTCCCTGTGCTATGCGGCTGCTTCCCACTAGCTATCTATTTTACATTTGGTAGTGTATATATGTCCATGACACTCTCTCACCCTGTCACATCTCACCCCTCCCGCTCCCCATATCCTCAAGTCCATTCTCTAGTAGGTCTGTGTCTTTATTCCCATCTTGCCACTAGGTTCTTCATGACCTTTTTTTTTTTTTTTCCTTAGATTCCATATATATGTGTTAGCATACTGTATTTGTTTTTCTCTTTCTGACTTACTTCACTCTGTATGACAGACTGTAACTTGAGCTTAATTTTAATAGAACCAAACAACACATGTTAACCTTTCTTCTGTGTTTGGAGACCCTGCATAAATCCTCAGAGCCTGAATTACTAACTTTGTATCCTGACGATGATGACATGAAAGACTTGAGTAATGGATTGAGAACTCTTGGTTGGATTCTAAGTCAAGCTACCCTCCTAATTTCAATAATTAGACCTTGAGACTTTTGCTTATTTTTGAGTTGATACTGTATATGTTTATATACAGTATACTATATAGTTAAATAAAATGTTATATATATTATGTATATAACATTTTGTGTGTATATATATAACATACATGTATACATAACATATATATGTTATATGTTTAAAAGTATGTTATATATATACATACTTTTAAAATAACAAGTGAAGTGGGAAAAGTGGTAGTGTGGCTCTGGAATTTTTGCTCTAGAAGTTGTCTCAAGAATCACTGAGCTAGAGGTTTCTGAAGAGTTTCTTCTGCTGTTATATCTAGGTGCTAGTGTGTTTGTATGTTTAGTAGCCTGCACCTGAGCTGATTTGGGTTTGTCATGCTTGGCAGCAGATGTAGCAAACCTCAGCTTTACTGAAGAGTGACTGAGACAGCTTAGGCTGATGGGTGAGTGGTTGTCAATCTTTAATCATCTCACACAAAAGGGAGGTTCGACGCTACCAAAGTTGACACTTGTTTTAAGGGAGATCGACCCTAATTTAATCTTGTTTTTCACTTTATTAACTATGTGAAGCTCTTGCTGGTGCTAAATTTGGAGCAATAAGTCATGAACATGTGATAATATGAGCCTGTCCTGTACTATGGAAATATCAGAAGTTAGATGAAAATCTTACTCACATTCCTTAAGAAGCTCATTCTAAAGGAGCTGGTTAATCAGGATATAGATGAGAGATTCTTTCCAGCAGAAGGAGGGGGCAGCTGTAGATAACAATGCAAATTTTTTAAAGGATATGGTTATGTGCAATTAGAGGAAAATACTTACAAGAAATGAAACCCAATTCTTAGAAGGGTATGAATTGAGGATAAGTGTCCATTTGAAGCACACGTTTGGAACTGATTCAATACAGAGAACCAAGCATAAAATACAGCCTCCATTATTTACTCCAAATCCTTTGAAATGCTAGAAAGGATATTCAGAAAATCCATAAGTATTCTTGAATATAGAAGGATAACCTTCAATGGATGAGTAGCTGTGCAGAATCCTAAGCAAATGGAAAGCAAAATGGGATAAATTGAAAACGGGAACCTCAGCCCTGGCATGTACATCAGAGGGCTGCTGCAGAAGGAGAGGGTGGGGATCTTCTCTAGGAGTCCTCCAAGCCGAGTATTTTACCCATTTTATAGATATGGAAATTGCGGCTCAATTTAAGTAGTTTGTCCAAGTGAGATAAATTTCAAACCCAGAAGTGTCTCACTCTCAAGCCGCTGAATTAATTGTTCTAGTTGCCTCTCTCTGTCTTAAACTTGATCTAGCATTTCTCATTGATTCCTTACAAAAATCCTATGAGTTTTCTGTCATTTTACAGATGAGGAAACTGTGTGTGGACTTTGGATTAGTTATTCCAGTGGGACTATGCTTTCTAAGAGTCTGTTTTTATTTTTTTATTTTTATTTTTTAACATCTTTATTGGAGTATAATTGCTTTACAATGGTGTGTTAGTTTCTGCTGTATAACAAAGTGAATTATCTATAGATATACATATATCCCAATATCTCCTCCCTCTTGTGTCTCCCTCCCACAATCCCTATCCCACCCCTCTAGGTGGACACAAAGCATCCAGCTAATTCCTCCTAGCTATCTATTTTACATTTGGTAGTGTATATATGTCCATGCCACTCTCTCACTTCGTCCCAGCTTACCCTTCCCCCTCCCTGTGTCCTCAAGTCCATTCTCTACGTCTGTGTCTTTATTCCTGTCCTGCCCCTAGGTTCTTCAGAACCTTTTTTTTTTTTTTTTTTTTAGATTCCTTATATATGTGTTAGCATACGGTATTGGTTTTTCTCTTTCCGACTTACTTTTGTATGTATGACAGTCTCTAAGTCCATCCAGCTCACTACAAATAACTCAATTTCATTTCCTTTTATGGCTGAGTAATATATTCCATTGTATATATGTGCCACATCTTCTTTGTCCATTCATCTGTCGATGGACACTTAGGTTACTTCCATGTCCTGGCTATTGTAAATAGAGCTGCAATGAACATTGTGGTACATGCCTCTTTTTGAATTATGGTTTTCTCAGGGTATATGCCCAGTAGTGGGATTGCTGGGTCATATGGTAGTTCCATTTTTAGTTTTTTGAGGAACCTCCATACTATTCTCCATAGTGTCTGTATCAATTTACATTCCCACCAACAGTGCAAGAGGGTTCCCTTTTCTCCACACCCTCTCCAGCATTTATTGTTTGTAGATTTTTTGATGATGGCCATTCTGACTGGTGTGAGGTAATACATCATTGCAGTTCTGATTTGCATTTCTCTAATGATTAGTGACGTTGAGCATCCTTTCACGTGTTTGTTGGCAATCTGTATATCTTCTTTGGAGAAATGTCTGTTTAGGTCTTCTGACCAGTTTTGGGTTGGGTTGTTTGTTTTTTTGATATTGAGCTGCATGAGCTGCTTGTATATTTTGGAGATTAATCCTTTGTCAGTTGCTTCATTTGCAAATATTTGCTCCCATTCTGAGGGTTCTCTTTTTGTCTTGTTTAGGGTTTTCTTTGCTGTGCAAAACCATTTAAGTTTCATTAGGTCCCATTTGTTTATTTTTGTTTCTATTTCCGTTTCTCTAGGAGGTGGGTCAAAAAGGATCTTGCTGTGATTTATGTCATAGAGTGTTCTGCCTATGTTTTCCTCTAAGAGTTTTAAAGTGTCTGGCGTAACATTTAGGTCTCTAATCCATTTTGAGTTTATTTTTGTGTATAGTGTTAGGGAGTGTTCTAATTTCATTCTTTTACCTATAGCTGTCCAGTTTTCCCAGCACCACTTATTGAAGAGGCTACCTTTTCTCCATTGTATACTCTTGCCTCCTTTATCAAAGATAAGGTGACCATATGTGCGTGGGTTTATCTCTGGGCTTTCTATCCTGTTCCATTGATCTATATTTCTGTGTTTTGTGCCACTACCATACTGTCTTGATTACTGTAGCTTTGTAGTATAGTTTGAAGTCTGAGACCTGATTCCTCCAGCTCCGTTTTTCTTTCTCAAGATAGCTTTGGCTATTCAGGGTCTTTTGTGTTTCCATACAAATTATGAATTTTTTTGTTCCACTTCTGCAAAAAAAGGCCATTGGTAGTTTGATATGGATTGCATTGAATCTGTAGATTGCTTTGGGTAGTATAGTCACTTTCACAATGTTGATTCTTCCAATCTAAGATCATGGTATATCTCTCCATCTGTTTGTATCATCTTTAATTTCTTTCTTCAGTGTGTTATAGTTTTCTGCATACAGGTCTTCTGTCTCCTTAGGTAGGTTTATTCCTAGGTATTTTATTCTTTTTGTTGCAATGGTAAATGGGAGTGTTTCCTTAATTTCTCTTTCAGATTTTTCATCATTAGTGTATAGGAATGCAAGAGACTTCTGTGCATTAATTTTGTATCCTGCTACTCTACCAAATTCATTGATTAGCTCCTGTAGTTTTCTGGTAGCATCATTAGGATTCTCTATGTATAGTATCATGTCATCTGCAAACAGTGACAGTTTTACTTCTTCTTTTCTGATTTGGATTCCTTTTATTTTTTTTTCTTCTCTATTGCTGTGGCTAAAACTTCCAGAACTATGTTGAATAATAGTGGTGAGAGTGGGCATCCTTGTCTTGTTCCTGATCTTAGTGGAAATGGTCTCAGTTTTTCACCATTGAGAACGATGTTGGCTGTGGGTTTGTCATATATGGCCTTTATTATGTTGAGGTAATTTCCCTCTATGCCTACTTTCTGGAGGGTTTTTCTCATAAATGGGTGTTGATTTTTGTCAAAAGCTTTTTCTGCATCTTTTGAGATGATCATATAGTTTTTATTCTTCAATTTGTTAATATGGTGTATCACATTGATTGATTTGCATATGTTGAAGAATCCTTGCGTTCCTCGCATAAACCTGACTTGATCATGGTGTATGATCCTTTTAATGTGCTGTTGGATTCTATTTGCTAGTATTTTGTTGAGGACTTTTGCATCTATATTCATCAGTGATATTGGCCTGTAGTTTTCTTTTTTGTGACATCTTTGTCTGGTTTTGGTATCAGGGTGATGGTGGCCTCATAGAATGAGTTTGGAATGTTCCTCCCTCTGCTATATTTTGGAAGAGTTTGAGAAGGATAGATGTTAGCTCTTCTCTAAATATTTGGTACAATTTGCCTGTAAAGCCATCTGGTCCTGGGCCTTTGTTTGTTGGAAGATTTTTAATCACAGTTGCAATTTCAGTGCTTATGATTGGTCTGTTTATATATTCTGTTTCTTCCTGGTTAATTCTCAAAAGGTTGTGCTTTTGTAAGAATTGGTCCATTTCTTCCAGGTTGTCCATTTTATTGGAGTATAGTTGCTTGTAATAATCTCTCATAATCCTTTGTATTTCTGCAGTGTCAGTTGTTACTTCTTCTTTTTCATTTCTAATTCTATTGATTTGAATCTTCTCCCTTTTTTTTCTTGATGAGTCTGGCTAATGGTTTATCAATTTTGTTTATCTTCTCAAAGAACCAGCTTTTAGTTTCATTGTTGTGTGCTATCATTTCTTTTTCACTTATTTCTGATCTGATCTTTGTGATTTCTTTCCTTCTGCTAAC
Organism: Balaenoptera physalus; assembly: GCF_965194825.1. Lineage (NCBI taxonomy): Eukaryota > Metazoa > Chordata > Mammalia > Artiodactyla > Balaenopteridae > Balaenoptera > Balaenoptera physalus. Next base: position 43,375,830 of record NC_138893.1, read on the forward strand.
TTTGGGGTTTTGTTGTTCTTCTTTCTCTAATTGCTTTAAGTGTAAGGTTAGGTTGTTTATTTGAGATGTTTCCTGTTTCTTGAGGTAGGATTGTATTGCTATAAACTTCCCTCTTAGAACTGCTTTTGCCGCATCCCATAGGTTTTGCGTTGTTGTGTTTTCATTGTCATTTGTGTCTAGGTATTTTTTGATTTCCTCTTTGATTTCTTCAGTGATCTCTTAGTTATTTAGTAGTGTATTGTTTAGCCTCCATGTATTTGCATTTTTTACACATTTTTCCTGTAATTGATATCAAGTCTCATAGCATTGTTGTTGGAAAAGATGCTTGATATGATTTAAATTTTCTTAAATTTACCAGCGGTTGATTTGTGACCCAAGATATGATCTTTCCTGGAGAATGTTCCATGTGCACTTGAGAAGAAAGTGTAATCTGCTGTTTTTGGATGGAATGTCCTATATATATCAATTAAGTGCATCTTGTTTGATGTGTCCTTTAAAGCTTGTGTTTCCTTATTTATTTTCATTTTGCATTATCTGTCTATTGGTGAAAGTGTGGTGTTAGAGTCCCCTACTATGACTGTGTTACCATCAATTTCCCATTTTATGTCTGTTAGCATATGCCTTATGTATTGAGGTGCTCCTATGTTGGGTGCATGAATATTTACAATTGTTCTATCTTTCTCTTGGATTGATCTCGTCATCATTATGTAGTGTCCTTCTTTGTCTCTTGTAATAATGTTTGTTTCAAAGTCCCTTTTGTCTGATATGAGAATTCCTACTTCTGCTTTCTTTTGATTTCCATTTGCATGGAATATCTTTTTCCATCCCTTCACTTTCAGTCTGTATGTGTCCCTTGGTCTGAAGTGGGTCTCTTGTAGACAGCATATATATGGGTCTTGTTTTTGTATCCATTCAGCCAGTGTATGCCTTTTGGTTGCAGCATTTAATCCATGTACACTTAAGGTAGTTATCGATATGTATGTTCCCATTACCATTTTCTTAACTGTTTTGGGTTTGTTATTGTAAGTCTTTTCCTTCTCTTGTGTTTCCTGCCTAGATAAGTTCCTTTAGCATTTGTTGTAGAGCTGGTTTGATGGTGCTGAATTCTCTTAGCTTTTGCTTGTCTGTAATGGTTTTAATTTTTCCATCAAATCTGAATGAGATCCTTGCTGGGTAGAGTAATCTTAGTTGTAGGTATTTCCCTTTCATCACTTTAAATATGTCCTGCCACTCCCTTCTGGTTTGCAGAGTTTCTGTTGAACGATCAGCTGTTAACCTTATGGGGATTCTCTTGTATGTTATTTGTTGCTTTTCCCTTGCTACTTTTAATATTTTTTCTTTGTATTTAATTTTGATAGTTTGATTAATATGTGTCTTGGCATGTTTCTCCTTGGATTTATCCTGTATGGGACTCTCTGTGCTTCCTGGACTTGCTTGACTGTTTCCTTTCCCATATTAGGGAAGTTTTCAACTATAATCTCTTCAAGTATTTTCTCAGTCCCTTTTTTTTCTCTTCTTCTTCTGTAACCCCTACAATTCAAATGTTGGTGCATTTAATATTGTCCCAGAGGTCTCTGAGATTGTCTTCAATTGTTTTCTTTCTTTTTTCTTCCTTCTGCTCTGAGGTAGTTGTTTCCACTATTTTATCCTCCAGTTCACTTATCCGTTCTTTGCCTCAGTTATTCTGCTATTGATTCCTTCTAGAGAATTTTTTATTTCATTTTTTGTGTTGTTCATTATTGTTTGTTTTCTCTTTTGTTCTTCTATGTCCTTGTTAAACATTTCTTGTATTTTCTCCATTCTATTTCCAAGATTTTGGATCATCTTTACTATCATTACTCTGAATTCTTTTTCAGGTAGACTGCATATTTTCTCTTCATTTGTTTGGTCTGGTGGGTTTTTACCTTGCTCCTTCGTCTGCTGTGTATTTCTCTGTCTTCTCATTTTGCTTAATTTACTGCATTTGGGGTCTCCTTTTCATAGGCTGCAAGTTCGTAGTTCATGTTGTTTTTGGTGTCTGCCCCCAGTGGGTAAGGTTAGTTCAGTGGGCTGTGTAGGCTTCCTGGTGGAGGGGACTGGTGCCTGTGTTCTGGTGGATAAGTTTAGATCTTGTCTTTCTAGTGGGCAGGACCACGTCTGCTGGTGTGTTTTGGGGTGTCTGTGAACTTTTTATGATTTTCAGCAGCCTCTTTGCTAATGGGTGGTGTTGTGTTCCTGTCTTGCTAGTTGTTTGGCATAGGGTGTCCGTCACTGTAGCTTGCTGGTCATTGAGTGAAGCTGGGTCTTAGTGTTGAGATGGAGATCTCTGGGAGAGCTTTTGCCATTTGATATTATGTGGGACCGGGAGGTCTCTGGCTGACCAATGTCCTGAACTCAGCTCTCCCACCTCAGAGGCTCAGGCCTGACACCCGGCCAGAGCACCAAGACCCTGTTTGGAAGTCTGAGGTCTTCTGCCAGTGTTCAGTAGGTGTTCTGTAGGAGTTTTTCCACATGTAGATCTATTGCTGATATATTTGTGGGGAGGAAGGCAATCTCCATATCTTACTCCTCTGCCATCTTGAAGGTCTCCTCTCTAAGAATCTGTTTTTAAAATCTACTCTTTCTTCATCTTTTTCTCCATAATAATATTAGTAAGGAGCCAGATAAAGATTTCAGGCCTTCTAAATCTACCCTCTCTACTCATTTAATTGGAGAAATTATTCTTCATTCTGGATTTAACACATTATTATAGATGTTTGCTTCATGTTGTCATGTTATAACCTCATTTCACTGGTGGAAAAAAGAATATTATTGCTGTGAGCATTTATTTGTATCCGCATTTCATATTCTAGCCTTTGGCCCTTGTCACTGGGTTAACCGTTATAAAGCCTGATCTGACATAGCTGGACATGACAAAAATCAATCTGAAGTATAATTTTTATGATTTTCCAGGTGGCACTGAGGATTTAGGAAATGGGTTCTATGTATTTAATTTTAGAGGGTAAAATGATGACTGAGTGACCAGGAGATTCAGCATCCAAGTATCAGAAATGCAGAAGTCTTACAGGAAATTCTTATAAGAAAGCAAAGTCACGAAGCTGAGGCATTAGTGAGTGGTTATCAATTTTTAAAAAATCTGATGTACAATGGAGTTAAACTGGGAGGCTCTTTAAGTGGCAACTTCAAGTTTTAATTGTTGGTTTATAGTCCATGGTCAAGGGGACGATTCAAGGGAGATTTAAAAAGCATTGAGCTAAAATGAAACAAACTATTACATACAGAATGTAAATTTCAAATATGTGGTGTTTTTGAAATAAATGATAAAAAGCAAGGTAGGAAATGCTTTTGATTCATAACAACCTCAACATATCAATTGAGGCTGTTTTAGTCAATGACAAAACAATGAGTTAAGCATTTTCAGTTTTTTTTCTGACACCTCCATACTGTTTTCAATAGCCACTGTACCATTTTACATTTGCATTAACAGAGTTCCAATTTCTCCACATTTTCACCAACACTTGTCTCTCTCTCTCTCTCTCTCTCTCTCTCCCCCCCTCCCTTCTTCCCATCCTCCCTCTGTCCTTGTTTTGATACTATCCATTATAAAAGGTGTGAGGTGATAACTACCTTATGATCCAGAAATCCCACTTCTGGGTATATATCCAAAATAATTGAAGTCAGGGTTTTGAAGAGATATCTAGGTTTCATCTTTATTGCAATATTATTCTCAATAGTCAGGATATGGAAAGAACCCAGTGTCCATTGACAGATAAATACACAAAGAAATTGTAGAAGACATGCAGTGGAATATCGTTCAGTCTTAATCCTGCCATTTGAGACAACATAGATAAACCTGGAGAACATGATGCTAAGTGAAATAAGCCAGTTATGGAAGGCCAAAAACTACATGATTCTACTTATATGAGAAATCTAAAGTAGTCAAATTCATAGAAGCAGAGAATGTGATAGTAGTTACCAGGGTCTAGAGTGGGTGGGAGAAAAGGGGAGCTGTTGTTCAATGGATTTAAAGTTTCAATTACATTCAATGAATAAGTCCTTGAGAGCTGCTTACAACACAGTTCCTATAGTTAACAACGCAGGTGGTGTGCACTTCAAAATTTGTTAAGAGGATAGATATCATGTGAAGTGTTCTTACCAAAAAAAAGTAAACAAATACAAACAAAGGGACACAAGGAAACTTTAGGAGGTGGTGGATGTATCTATTACCTTGATTGTAGTGATGGTATCAGGGTGTTTGTTTGTGTCCAAAATCATCAGATTGTACATAGTAGATATGTGCAGTTTGTGTATATTTGTTGTGCCTCAATAAAGCTGTTAAAATGGGTTAAGCATAAAGTAGCACTGCTACTCATAGACTAGAAAATGGAAACGTCTAGGGTTAGATTGGCTTCTAACAGGATTTGGGGATTAAATGACACCATCAGTGCACTTTCTATATTGGGGGTCTACCTTTGTGTTGGCCTCATTCTCAGAAGGTTTTTACCCTGACACATAGTGAGCCTGCAGTGGCAGGTCCGAGTTATATCACAGTAGATTAAATCCAAGAGAAAGTAACATCACGTCTTTCTTCTGGTCCATTCAACCAAGTTCTGAAATGAGCTCTGATTGCCTATATTTGAATTCCATTACAAGCCCTGAACAGTTTTTTGTGTCTAGAGGGATACACTGTGCTGATTGGCTTAGGCCTACTTCTCATACCCATTTCTGAAACTAAAGGTAGGATCACCCAGAAGATGTGATTTGAGAATCCAATGGTGAAACTTAAAAAAATAATACAACAAGTTTCCACTATGGTCAGCATAGAACAGTGTTCAGCTTTGGTATAAAGTATGAGCATTCAGGTAATGAGGTGATACACAGATCAGCATCCAGGAGAAATGCTGATAGTATCCTTACGTTAGAGGTGAGATGGGATCTTGGCCTTGCTACAAGATGTAGATAGAGCACAGACACAGGAGCAAACATTTCTTCCAACTTATACCTCTGAAATATTCAGTAAGGACTCCCAACACATTCCTTATTACTTCCATCTGGCAGTTCACACATGAGTCTCATGCATTGTCTCAACCTCTAATGCAACCCCAGAGCCTGGAGTGATATGAAGGATGAGATCAATTTGGCTGAGGATTGGAAAGAGAATATTCTTTTTTTTTCTGGTATTACAAGATGAAAATATATAAAACTAGTGTTTGATCTTCTGTGGGTTTCCTAAGAGATCTGGGATATAGTTTAAGAATTATTAAATGCAATCTAAGACACTGAGAAAGAATGTGATCGTGTGATTGTGTTTTAGGTTAACATAAAATGAGTGAGGCTGCCTGTTCCCATTTAGCTACAGGAGTGTATAAAACTAAGCTGTGTAGTTGATCCTACTGCACATACAGATAACTGATGAGGATCCACTTGGGTTTCTGTAGTTGGGTTGTAGCCCAATGAGACCCAGCTGGAAAGGCAAGGTGAAGTAGGCAAGTCTCTGAACTTCAACATGTTTCTTTCTATTTTTTTTCCTCTATATTCCAGCTTTTTGCAGAATTTCTAAGGATCTTGGTTGCTGTCTCAAATGACACATTCTGTCTTTGCTCAGTTCTCATCTTCTTTATAGAAATTAATCTAAACATTCCCAGCTGAGTCTGAGGTGAGATAACAGAGACTCAGAGTTAGCGTGGGAGCTAAATTCATGATGTTTTAGAATTACATAGGTGCATTCTAATTTCTTTTGACATAACGCACCACAATGAAGCTTTGAAATCCCATGTTTTAGGTCTTGCTATGCTGCTTTTTCAAAGACTTTACGAAATCTTTATTCTCAATTTGTCCATTTAATTTTTCATTAGCCCTATACATTATATTTATTACCACTTCCTCACATTTACCTATATTTACCTTCCCCTCATATAGAAAACCCTTTCCTCACCCACACATTCATCTATATTTTAAGGCCTACCAAATTACTCTTCTCAGATGATTTGATTCCACCCTTGTCTCACCCATCCTTGAAACGCTTTGAGTACTTGTCATCTGAACTACTCATGTTAATAATTAATCATATTTATCTTGTTTCATACTTCCAAATATTTTGTATGCCTGAGGCTTTGGTCAGCAACTCGTATCATGAGGCTAGGAATAATACTCTAAATTCCTCATGGTACCCAGTTGCTGGAGTTAATCTAATTCTTCCCTCATCACTACAGCCATTTCTCCAGTTCTCACTTGTATCTCCCCATTGATTTCTTATTGCACTTGTTCAGTACATATTCAATTTCATTGTGTAGCACTTGTTAAAAAGGCAGATTCCAAGGCCCCAAATCAAGAGATGTGATTCAGTTGATTTTGGGAAAATTCATAAATGTATCTTTGTGATTCTAAGGAAGGTGAGTCAAATACCAAACTCTGAAAAATGCTTCCATAGATCCTTAAACCTCTTCTATTCACAGAACATTAAGATATCAGAAAGCACTACCTCAGAAAATGCCTACACCTTTGCTTCTTCATCCTGTATTGTCTATGGCCACACAGCTCCCAAATATCTGCTAGAAGACACAAGATCAAAACTGCCCAAAACTGAGGAAGGAGAGAGAGAGAGATTGTTGATGAAAATATGAAGTCTGCAGAAACTTGGCTGTCTCAGACTGGGGACAGGTGAATGACCCAGATTTTTGAAACAAGTAAATTTTCCAGCTTGATGCTTCAGTAGTGGCAAAGCCACTCAGAACACACAGTCAGGTGTACAGTCATTTGTTTAAGAATTTTATCAACATTTTAAAATAACATCAACTGTAATCCCAACCAGTTATTGATTTATTTAGCAAATTATTTCTACTTTTAATTTCTTAAAAGATGGGGCATATAAGTCATAAAATATGCTGTCCCAACCATGATCCAAGCTGAGTATATGACTAAGTGAGTCACCAATCACAGGGTGGTCTTCACATTTCCCATGTAAGAAGATTTGTGGCAGAGAGCTTGGGTTAGGGCAGGATCTTGATAAAATTGAGTGGGACAGCTAGTGTATGGTCATGAGTCAATCCTCATCAGCAGTCTGGTGAGACATTTACTTTGAGAAATTTCAGAAACTGGGAATTAAGGAGTCACATGGGACAGAGTAGGTGTAAGTTTTATACAATGAGAGGAGCCCCACACTAGATGTTATGGGGGCACTCTAAGTTCTAGTGCCCAAGTATTAAGAATGTCAGAGGCAAATATTTGTCAAGCACTTGCCATATACCCTAATTTAATCTTTCCCAAAATGCTATCAGATAGGTATTGTCTCATCTTTATTTTATAGACATAAGATACCGAGTCTCAAAAACATCAAATGAAACGACTTGCCCATGTTAATAGCTAGTAAGTGGCAAAATGGGGATTTTTAAACCAGGAAATTTTACTCCAGTAATGCTGAACTATTACAATTCTCCTCATCCTCTCCTGGCACAGGTTGACTTAGGTATATCTGTATACACATCAAAAATACATATATATGATTGTGTCAGCCCTTTTTTTATTTCATAGGATTGGCCTAAATTCTTTGTTAAATCACACATATGAATGTGCTTGTAAAAGTAGGCAGTACTATTCCATAGGGTTGTGTGGCAAACTTAGGTGTCTGCAGAGACCAGGCAGGAAATATGAGCCCAAACTAAAGGGCCAGCATATTGCTGCTCTGTGGGAAGGTAGGCCCGGAATTGCGAGATTTCTAATTTTTAAGTAAAATCCATGACTCCTTAGTTCAACTGATATTTTTTAACTATTAAATGTAGGTTTAAATTAAAACAACAACAATGAAAAAGAACTGAGGTTATGAAGGTCAACAAAACCTGCCTAGAAGCTGTTGGCTTGAGTTATCTGTACCATATAAGTAGGAAATCTTTTTGTCACAAACAGTTATTGTACTAGAAAATGAACAAACAAACAAACAGACAATATATGTATAGTACTAGGTATATAAACTTTGGTAAGGCATATGACCTCCTAGGGCCTCAATTGCCTCAGCTATAAACTATTCTCCCAATGCCCTGTACACTTCTCTTGCCCCAACTCTAAAATCTCAGATGTTCATAATAAAACCCATGATACTGAATTTGCATCATTCATAGGATGGTTGAGGAGTTGTAAAACACTTAGACATAAAAAAAAATATTTGAAGAGTCTTTTGTAGCAAATGACAGATAACTTCAAATGGGCCCTTATATGCATCTTTGGTCTTCTCTTGCCAAGTGAAGGTGATTAGATTAAGTAAATGCAAACTTCCAAAGGTGTCCCAGTGGTCAGAGCCTAGAAAAATATTCAGGCACCTGGAACTCTAGCAGTAGGATATATTTGGCAAAGATTAGGTAAACATGAATTTGGAAAATGGGGATTGGCAATTTGGTGAGCAATATATGAGTCTGCAGGAGAGAAGACTTGGAGGACAATTATGATTTCAAATAGATGAATGACTGTCAGACACAGAGAGGGGTTGATTTTTTTTCTGCATAACTCTAGGTGTTTGCATTTGCATCAGCAAATGAGGGATGCTGGAGAGAAATTTTGCTTGTATAGAAGAAATCACTTCTTAAAACTGTTATATATAGACAGAGATGCTTCAAGGGACATTTTGAGTTCAGTATTAAAAATATTTAAGCCAAGGTAACAGAAATACTTGGCAGCAATATTGCAAAAAGGACTTGAGCAATGGAATTTAGGGTGAGATGAATAAGATAGTGATTTGCAAGTGTGACTGCCCACCAGACTCACTTAGAAGGGTGGTTAGGCATATAGTAAACACAGTATCTAATTCACTATCAATGGGGTATTGAATGAAAAAACACGTATTTTTTATCAAACAGCTTCAGACGATTCTGTTGAATTCACTTGTCTACAGAAACACTGGAGTAGATTTCCTTAAGCTTCTTATATGCCCAGTATTATCAAAAAAAAAAGAAGAAAAAAGTGATCATTAAAATCTACTGAGCAAATGCTTTGTTCCAGGTATTGGCTACTTGCCTTACATTTATTTCATTGTAAGCTCACTCATCCCCACTGCTTTGTGGATGATAAAAGTGAGGCTTCAAAAAGTTAAATAAATGGTAATCATTGAGGTTGTGGGGTAAGTGAAGGAGCAAAAATCTGAATTTGGAGGTTTACACCAAAACCTCTTTAACTCTTAGATATACTGTCCATGGTATGTTTTTACTGTGCCATAGAATGTGTTCTTGGAGACAGAGATCTTGCAAGGCATTGGGTGGGGTGATACTCTTAGGAAGAGATTAGCACCTTTGTCAGGTGTTCAAGCACCAGCATCTGTAATTTTGTCTCCCTAGAACAAAAAAATTGCAACTTCCACCTTACCCCTAATCCCTCAGGTGGCATCTATGATTATATGAATAAATTAAATCAAGGGGCAAGGGCAAAGATAAAATGAAACGAGGCAACAAAAAAAGCATGATTTTCAAATGGAATGCTATTTATCTGATTGATGCTCTAGGCTGACTGCCCACATTTAATGAATACAGCTCTTAGAGCCACACACAGCTCTGTAATGAATATGAAAATAACAAACTTAATAATACAAACACAAGCAAGAGGACCTGTTTCAGAGGGAAGCAGGGGCAGCGCCTGCAGTGTTAATTTTTTTTAAAATAAATTTATTTATTTATTTTATTTTTGGCTGCGTTAGGTCTTCGTTGCTGCGTGTGGGCTTTCTCTAGTTGCAGCGAGCGGGGGCTAGAGCGCAGGCTCAGTAGTCGTGGTGCACAGGCTTAGTTGCTCTGCTGCATGTGGGATCTTCCCAAACCAGGGCTCGAACCCGTGTCCCCTGTATTGGCAGGCAGATTCTTAACCACTGTGCCACCAGGGAAGCCAGTGTTAAATATTTTAATTTTCAATATCTCCATAGCTGCAGCAAGGCAGAGCAATGTCTATGTGATTAAGAAGAAAATTTTGTTCACTTCTTTAATGTATTCATTTATCCAGGATAGGACAAGGCAAATGTGAAGGGATTTCCATTCATATCAAGAAGACCAAATTTTGTTAAATTAAAAGTCTCCAGGTTGTAAAAGTTGGCCTTAGTCTTGACTGTTTTCATTTATTCTCAGCAAATCATTGTCCACTCTTTGTTGCTTCCAGCTTTTAACAGAGATGCTTGAAGATGCCATGAGAAATGGCCAGTGATGAATATAATATGTTGCAGAATTATAAATAGCTGGGGCAAGTTCAACACACACACATACACTCACAGACACATGTACACACACCACACTCACACACACCACACTCACATTGACTAAAAGCACTATAAGTATACCGCATATGATTAAATAAACTATTAAATTTAAGTAGAATGATCTTTCTAGAAAGAACAATGGGACCATTGTGTTGTGCAGTTCTATTACTTGATGGTTGGTTTTTTAGGGCCTGCAGTTATAGGGGTGTTATCAACAAAGAAATCAAGTGACACCTATTTCTTTTTTTACTAAGGTCTTGGCATATATTGCTATCCTATTTATGGTGCAAATATCCCCAGATAACAAAATTCCCTGCTAGTAAATGCCGTATACAAGAGAAGAGAACAAGAGAGAACAACTAGGGGAATGTTACCATAGGGTAGTAGGAGTAGAAAGGGCATATATGCCTTTGAGGCTCCATTCAGAGACAGCATTTCTGCCTGACCATGCAAGACACATAATAAGCTCCCAATAAATGTTGCTTTTTTTTTTAACTGAATTTTAAAAATGGCAACTGATTGGATAAAGGACAAGTTAAAGCTGACTTTAAGTTGAAAGCCAACATGTTCATGATAGAGGACCCAGGAAGGGTTGGGATTTGGGAGTATGTGAAAGCTGGTGATTTGGATTTTGACTGAATGATTTTGCCAACATTTGTAAATGCTGCAAAAACTCAGGTAAAAACATGAAATAAAGTAATAAGTAACAAATTGTGACATATCAGTATTTCAACAAAAAGATGATCTCCACACCTAAGGAATATGGATTTTTAAAAACTGGCCCTCCAGTTGGCACTTACGTACAAGGGGATGAGATTTGGAGCCACTCTGCCTTAGTAGTTTTAGTTTCCACAAGTCACTATTGCTTGTAACAACCCATCAGATAATGTACCAAGTTGAGGGAAATGCTTTGTACTGGATGACAAAGATGTAGAAGTCAGAGTTGGAAAGCATATGTATGCCATCTTAAAGTCAGGGTCAATTTTACTGCAATGATGTCTACCAGCAGAGTGACCATTTCATTTTATCAGGTCTTTGACGTGTTACCTACTAACAGTTATCATTCCCTAAAAAAGTCTCAAATTTCCCAAATGTACAGACTCAGAAATGTTACCTAGGGATAGATTTACATAGAAGTGGTTAAAACATTTGGTTTACTTCTTATTTATTTAAAGTCCTTCACCTCATGAACTTCAATAATTTTAATGAGAAAATAGAGACACATTAATACTTGTGATAACCAGGGATTTAATGCTCCTTTATTATTTTTTTAAATAGCTAATATCTTAAATAGTTATTTCAGATTTCTAAGCCTGAAAACATAATCATACCTCAGTCACAAATATGGTGGTTGTAGGTTACTATGTCTGTTTCTGTCTCTCAGCATGGTTTGGTCTCTTGCCTTCAGCTTTCCACCTACAGAAACTGGATTACTGGTAAGCCTATTTCGTGGGTGGTGAGGGGAAGGCACATTTGACCTTCTTTTAGTGGTCCAAATTAGCCTTATTGAAAATCACAGTAATGTTTTCTCTGGACTTAGCTCCTGGCCCTTTTTCCAGATAAAGTCTAAGAAAGAGAAAAATATTCAAGTCTTGAAGAGAGGATTCATGTTTCTTTTAAATCATTTCTCTAGTTTACTGTGCCTGGTTAGTTTGTTCCTTTGGGTGTAATAATAAAATGTTATCCATTCCATTGTACATCATGTTGATCCAGAGAGGACATACTTTTGATTCCTGCCAACATGGACGTCCTTCCTAGACTCCCAATTAATTAGTAGCTTTGCATTCACAGTCAGACCACCTCCTTCCATGGCTTCTCATGCTGTTCTCAAAAGCGAGTGTGTGCTTTCGTGTTTGGATCACGGACAAGTTATTATGCTGAACTTAGTCATCCAATTTCTTGCACTTATTAGACCACATTGTAAAATCAATTTCAAACCCTTCTTGCTGTGCCATGTGTCACAGGACATAATCTCAATTACAAAGATACTAAGAAGTACAGGTTATTTGATGCAAAGAATACATACAGATTGAAGAGAGTTTGGAACGCTGGTCATAAAAAGAGTTCCCCCTTAACAGTTGTTTTTCTTATTTTTCCAGAGGTGACATTCAATCTTCCCTGAGAATGTCCATTGAAGTTGGGCATCTGGGAACATTCCTCAAAACTGCCTGTGTTTAGTCAACTAGTCAATGCATGCCATCTATTACCAAATATCTAATATTTTTAAGACCTTTGATTTAACAATATTTTATGCTGAGAAGATGCTCTGCATTCCTATTATATAGTATTTTTTATCCTTGCATGATGGAATATTTCCACGTTCTCAAATACCTTATTGGAATCAGGCACTTCTAACACCAGTTAGGCTCACTATAACACGTAACAAAACAAAATCACTACATTACGTGGAATGGTGAATTACTGGGAGTTTATTGAATTTATAGCTGGCTTTTCTTTCCAAATGCTTTTATTATTTATACTAAATGATGTTTGGAATTCAAATGGATAAAGCATCCAATTTACCCATGAATCAATGAATACAGCAATTTGGAATTTGTTACTTGGGCATCTTACTGCTGTTAGCATGTAGGATCATCAAAATACCCTAAGGGCTGTGATAAATATTTGAATAAACAGTAGTTCAATTATTTCTGTTCATGAAATGAAAGGTTTTACAAAAGTTAAGTATTATATATTACCTACATCCTCTGAATCAAAACAACATGGGAAAGGGAATTATTCTGGAAGTGATTTAAGTCAGATAAAAAGGGAAAAAAAGAGTGAGAATGAGCTAGGATATACTAATCAAATTGCAAACTGACAGTCAATATCTGAGTTTCACTTGTGTCCACAAAAATTGCGCTAGTAATTGCCAAGTAATCCTGAGGAATCCAAAGAGGAATGCCATTCTCTATATACAAAAGCAGGGATTTATGAAGAGAATATTGCTTGAGATTCTGGGAAAATTATCTATTATCTATCTATCATCTATCTATCTGTCTATCTATCTATGAATTTGTGTGTGTGTTTGAACCTCTCCTATGCATTTTCTAATTGATTCTTAATTTTGTCATATACTAAGAAAAAAATTTTAAAAAGGGAAACGAATCTCCTCGATAGTGGAAACTGGGCTTAAAAATGAGGAAGTTCCCTCAAGGATAATACTATCATATTCTTAATTCTGGATGTAATAATCTTTCTTCAAAGAGAAATGTGGCCAAACTAATGATAAACTGCTTTGAAATTCCAGATGGGAAAATCACTGTATGTCTCACATTCAGATTTGTTGCTTTTGGAAAGTAGAAAAATTGGCAGATTCATCAAAATAAGGCCTTCCACTTTCCATCATGATTTTGATGAGGGTAACCTCTCATATTCACCCCAAATTTTGGCTTCTCAGTGACAGTTGTTTTTTTTCTCCCCCCACAATAAATGATCAGTTTAGCACTTTTGAAGCAAAGTGCTATGTAGAATTTTTGAGGGAAAATGAGTTTGTAACCACATAAAAAATCAGCTCTTCTTGTTATGAGCCAACACTTGGCTCCATCCCAGTTATTTAGACTCAGGATCCTGGTAGGATGCCTGGGTTACCAGCTCTTTATGTTCAGAGCTCAGCTAGCTGGCAACACACTCCTTCCAGTCACAGATGTAGAAGACACTTGAGTAAATAACGGTTCACTGAGCCAAGAACTCTCCATCCTTGACCACCTTTTCCACTATGACTGTTCATTCTCTTCTCTGCTAAAGCTGGGCCTTGATGTTTCCAAAATTCACAAAAGGAAACATGTTCACTGAATGTCTTCTGTGGACTCGGTGCAGGCACCAGTGATTCAAAAGTGAACTAGGCCCAGTCCCTGCCTTCAGGATGCTTGCAGGTCTCTGAGGGGAGACAAAGAGATCAGCTATTATCATATTATTGTTAAGAGCTACCATATTGCATGCCCAGGATACAAGAGGAACAAAGTGGAAGGATGAGCATGGTGAGGGATCCAGCAAGGACCGTCAGCAATGGGTGTTTGAGAATCTGTGGTCTGTATGTCGAAAGATTAATAGGGGATTGTAAGAGGAACAAAAGAGGAAAAAAGATTATTAATAACAGTAGCCAACACTTGTGGAGTGAGTGCCAGGTATAAGTTACTGCACTTAATACCCTCGAGCCCCCTATGTGTTAACTGCTGTTAGTATCTCCATTTCACAGATAAAAAAAAATAAAAACTTTTGGGAGGATGAGTGATGGACGTGATATTCAAACCCATCCCTTTACAGGGGGTCTGCTCTTTACCAAGGCTCATATATGACAACAGAAGGGAGGGGAATCAAGTAAAGGTGACAAATTACAATTGTTTTTCACATTTTTGTAATATGGCTATATATGAAAGTAGAGAAAATAAGAGAATATTAACTATACTGAAGAGGTAGGAAGGGATACATCAGGTGGCATCATCTAAGCTGTACTACAGAGTATGGATTTTACCTGGAAAGCAATGAAGTATCATTGAAGAGTTTTCAGCAGTGTATTCCACTGGGGTCTACTGGAGTTGAGCTGTATCATTCCGCTGTTCATGCATGAGCCGGCTCGCATGTGTGGGCACAGAGTGGCTGTTGGCTGATTTAGGGTAACCTTAACGGGGACAAGACTGCCCCCATTTACCTCTGGCTCTCCAGCACCTAGTCTAAGCATGTTCTCATTACAAAGGCAAAGATGCAAGGGTACAAGTGGAAATGCACAAGTGCTTTTACAAGATTCTCCTTCTATAACTTTTGCTAACCCTGTCCAAAGCAAGTCAGATAAATGAACACAGAATTGAAAGGCAAGAGATCATGCTTTGCTTCTTGATGGCAAAGGGCAGTAACAAAAGGCGGGGTAAATAAGTGAGGCCAGCAATGCCATTGATCTGAAATAGTTTTCAAAAATGGGCCTGTCAACTTATACTCCCTCCAGTATTGTTTGAGAGTCACAGTTACTCCTCTTCCTTACCAACACTTGGTATTTTTTTCTCTGTTTAAAAATTCTTCTTCCTCTTCCTCCTCCTCTCTCTCCTCCTCCCCTTCTTTCTCCTCCTTCTTCTTCTCCTCCTCATTAGTTTCATTATTATCTTAGTTCTTCTGGGGGATGTGTACATATTTGGCATCATGTTTTTGTTTGCATTTGCCTAGTAATTAAATAAGCTAAATGCATTTTCATAGCTTTATTAGCAATTTAGATATCCTCTTTTATAAAATAAAATGTGGAAATAAGTTGTCTTTTTGTTTGTTTAGTTGGAGTTTTTGTCCATTTTTTCCCTGTTGGGTTGTGTGTCATTATTTATAGGGCTGGGTACAAGTTTTACTTATAGAGCTGGATATAAGTTGATTTTCCCACTTTGGAAAACTTTATATATATGAAATTTACGTACACACATGCACATGCACACACACACACAGATTTCTTCCTTTCTCTTTCTCTGAGTTGACTTTTCATTCTCTTAATGGCTTCCTTGATGACAGAATTCCTGAATAAATCCATTCTGCATTGCATTATTATTATTTTGCTCAATCCTGTGCTAGGAGATACATGTGACTCTGACTGGAAGAGAGTATCCTTTCTGCATAAATATTTTGTGGTCTAGGTTAAGGGTCAAGCATAACACTCTGAGAGGAAGCGACATAAAACCAAATATAATTTTGAGCTACTGAGGCATTTAAAAGCCTAATTTAAATTCTGGGTTTTTTTTGTATTAGCTGTTTAAATGTGTATAATTCACTCATCCTCTTTGAGTTTCAAATTCCTTGAATAATGTATTTTGTTCATTCCTCAGACCTAGGACCATGTCAAGTAAAAGAGATAGTTCATCTGTTAAGGTCATGTCCCAGATTGGGAGAAATATCTCCGTCTTAAAAAAATGCTACAGTGAAAGGGTAATATTATTTACATTATTCTATAATAGTTCAGAAAGAAAGAGAAACACATGTAAAGCTATTTGGAGCTAGGCTGCATGTTTTGACTTACTGTTACAATTTCCCAAGAAGTGACACTTAATGTGTTAAAGTGTACTGAGTTTCTGATGAATATCGGTACATCGTTTCATATTGCAGAGCAGGGAGAGAAAAACCTCCAGGGGAATATTATTGAGAATTTTACATGATGGCAATCTATCAGGAAAGGCCAGTCCACGTTAAGGAGAATGAAAACTGAGAAGAATTGTTGGAAGTCACTTCACAAAGGTAAATTGCTGTGCACAGAGGAGAGAATTTGAAACCAAGAGCTCCTAGAAACAAGAACATTCTAAATATATGCACAGCCATCTCACCCTCAAGTATGAGGTTTTTCTCCAAGGCTAATTTCATAGTGTTATTTTAAATGAAAGTTTTATTCAATCTATAATGCCTTGAGATTGCAGCAGGTAGATCTCATAGAGAGAAGAGTCTTCCTGTAATAACATAGGATTTAGTCTTCCACATCTCTGAGCTATTAAGAGGAAATTGTCCATGGGATTAAATCATTAATTTAAAGCTGCTACAATTGTGTGTGTGTGTGTGTGTGTGTGTGTGTGTGTGTGTGTGTGTTTGGTCAGTATGTTTTTAAGGAATGTAATAGTTGGAATTCAATTATATTTGAAAAGGTATGTAATCATTTTCACTTTGTTGAAATTGGGACTTCAGAGAAATTTGCCTCTTCATATGTATGGTAGACTGAATAATGACCCTCCAAAGATGGCCATGTCCTAATTCCTGAAACCTAAGAATATGTGACCATACATATAACAGAGACTTTGCTGATATATGTAAATGCAGGATTTTGAGATGGGGAGATTATCATGTTGGCTCCATGTAATTAGAAGGGTCCTTATAAATGGGAAGCAGTAGGTAAGAGAGAGAAGGCAATGTGAGGATGCAAGCTGAGATAGGAGGGATGTGGCTACATGCTAAGGAAAGCCAGCAGCCTCTGGAAGCTGGAAGAGACAAGGAAGGGATTCTGCCCTAGAGCCTTCAAAAGGAAGCAGTCCTGAGAAGTAGCCCCAGAGTCTGTGTCAGGGTCCCCTTGGCTCTCTGGCTGAGTACTGAGCTTCATATGCCTAAGACAAGGTCCTACGGGGCCTGATAGAGAAGAGCTACTGGGAAGCTGTGAACTTATTGGAGATTCTGTAATTCACACAGTGTTGGGTGATATTAAAATTCCAACTAGCCAGGGTGGAGAGACATCACTAAGTAACCCAGGCATTTATTTGAAATTCCAGAAAAGCTACATTTTAGGAGGAAGTTTTCTCTAACCCTAGATTAGCCCTACACTAGACCCACCCTAACAAAACCTAAAATCCAACCTCAGCAATGTCAAAATAAGCCACTATTTAGCTGTCCATCAGAACAACACTGGAAAATCTTTGGGTAGACAACTAAATTCAGACTCTCAACAATATGGCATTCAGAGTGTTCAGAATGACAGTCGGGGAAGTTCACCATTAAGGTTTCCCTTCAAGAAATAACTCGCTATCCTGCTGCAACCAGGCCAGTTAGCTGGGAGCCTCTGGCAGCAGTGCTTTCATGATCCAGCTCAACTTATGAACCGAAGCTCTTGCAGGTCAGCCTTCAGCTGCTATAGGGCTCTAGAATAAGTGCTTGTGTTTTTAAGTGATGTCTCTCCACTCTAGCTAGTTGGAATTCTATTATCTACCAGCACTGTGTGACCTCTGCATCCTCCAGAATCTCTATTCTGCTAGAACCATCTAATCATAATTAAATTCTTACTTTTCATCACTCTGGAAATCAGATAATTTCCAAGTATGGTTGCTTGCTTCTATTTCCCTAGTATCTTATCTCTCTGACTGCTTTTCTTGACACACAAGCCTTCAGTTTATGTAATCTTCCCAGCTTGCTCCCTCATTATTTCTTCCCTAGATTATTGTAAAAACATCACACCTGATCTTTAAAAATGCCTGCTGCTGTTTTGTATTCTAGGAATCTGGGGCTCTTCTAGTTACCTTTATCCAACATTTTCTTAGGAAAATTTCAAACATAAAAAAAAATTAAAGAATTTTGCAGTGAATACCCAACTATCTACCACCAATATTATGCAATTAATATTTTACAGCACTTCCTGCAGATCCATTTATCCATCTGCCAATCCATCGTTTTTTGTTACATTTCAAATAAATTCTAGATATCAGTAGTTATATCTGAATGTTTTATTTAATGCATATCATTAACTAGACATCAATATTTTGCAGGGTTTTTTTCTTATGAGATAAAATTTATGTACAATAAGGTGCACACTTTTTGTACTTTTTCTTTACATCACAGAATAACAATAGTTTTGGCAGGTGATAGGGAAAAATAATGGTAGAAGAAATGAGCAAAAATAATGATTTTTCCTTTACACAAAAATCATAGTTTACATATACTCATACAAGTACCTATATGAAATTGTTTGAAATAGTTATGAAAACATTAGTTATAATAATACTGGGGTGGTAGATTGGGGAGGATTTTAAATGTGTATTTAGGTTACTATTTTATGTTATTTTTGTCACAGTCTAACATATAAGTTTTTAACAATAAAATAAGAGGTGTTGATCATACTGACTTGAAGGGAATGAACATAAAGATTGAAAACAGAGAAACTAGGAATTTGACAGAGACCTTAGGGTGAGAGATACAGGATGGGAGAAGTGCTTTGCTTATAAATGCCAGGAAGTCATGTTGATGACGAACTAATACATGCTAATTTAGCTTTATTAATTTAGTTTTGTCTACTTACTTTGGCATAGCATATTGAATATTTGGAAGATAATATAAGCAAAACATCACACATAAATATCTAGAGGTAAAATAGATGGGTTTTTCAACTATATTTAATTGCATTACTACTATTAGCATTATTATCACTGCTATTACTATTGCTAAACTTTTATTTTATTGATTGAATCTTCCAGTTTGTCGGCTCTCATTACCAAATAGCTCTGTAAGTATTATCCATAGGTTAATATCTATAGTAAGAGATAGTTCTATAGACCCCACATTTTTAAACACTATAAATACTATTTTGTTAATAGGTTGCTTCCTTTATATTAAGTTACCCCTAAAAAATACTTTCTTACAAATAGCTTATACAGTTTTAAAACTCAACAGATTTGGGTTTAATCACAATTACTGAGAAATCAAGCTGCCAGCTTGATTTTGGCTAGCTCATGCTCTAGATGAGCTAGCCAAAAGTTATTTCATAAATAAAAGCCATGATTTCTCAAATAGAAAATTGCCTTGCTCAGTTAATAGTGGAATTGGGGTAGAAAAGTTGTGCAGTTCTGAAGGCAGTGGCTTTTCCCCCTGCCCCAACTTGCCTTCCCAGTTCATCCTTAGAAAATCCACATTTTTCTTCTAACAAGAATATCATCACATGCCCAGGGCAGTCCGAAGAACTTCGGAGATGGGTCAGAGTAAATGACTGTACTTTTCTTAAACTTGAGGGCGCTCGCATTTATCTTTGCCTCCAAGAAAGAGAAACAGAGAGGGAACTGTAGGTAGGGGAAAAGTACCTTGGAAGGAAGTATGGTTTCTCCTATTTTCTAAATAGCTTTAATTGCCTTTAAATAATTATAAAAGTAATTGATGTTTAGTTTAAACAGTTTGGAAACCACATAACAAAAGCACATAGAAGAAAACAAAAATCATTATAACCTCCTCACACAAAGGTAAACACCTTGTGGTGTAAATGTTTCTGGTTTTATATATATGCATATCAAATAATGTACAATTATACAATATGAAATGATATATAATAATACATATACTCTCCAGCTAGCTAACTAACATTTTTAGAGAAAAAAGAATATAACTTAAATTATCAATAGGAATTATTATAGTGATTACTTTGAATTCCATTGAAAGAATGTTGTACTGTAATATACATATACACACATGTACATGTGTACGTCTTTTCTTTTAAGACTTTATTTTTTTAGATCAGTTTTAGGTTTACCACAAAATTGAGAGGGAGATACAGAGACTTCTCATATACCACCAGCCCACATGCATAGCCTCGCTCCTTATCAACATCACTCACAGGAATGGTACATTTTTTACCAAGGCTGGACCTACAGTCACACATCATCATTACCTGAAGTTCATAGCTTACCTTAGGATTCACTCTTGGTGTTGTACCTTCTATGGGTTTGGGTAAATGTATAGTGGCCTACAGCCATCTTATCATATCACAGTGTTTTTCACTGCCCTCAGAATCCTCTGTGCTCTGCCCATTCATTTCTCCCCCTGCCTCTAGCCAGCAAACATTCATCTTTTTACTGTCTCCATAGATTTGCCCTTTCCAGAATGTCATATAGTTGGAATCATAGTATATAGTCTTTTCAGATTGCCTTCTTTCATTTAATAATATGCATTTAAGTTTCCTCCATGTCTTTTCTTTTTTTTTTTTTTTAATTGAAATAAAGAAGTTTATTACACAGGTCCTGGAAGAGGCACATAGCACACCACCAATATCTTTGAATCAACCCTTTGTTGATAGCTTAAAAGTTTGTATGCCCAGGGTGATGTGCCAGAGTTAGATCCAGGATGGGCAAGAAGTAGGAAAATGAGGATTATGAGAGAAGAAATAGAAAGGGAAACCCTGTGCTTTCATCTCACAAGAGTTCTCAAAAGGAAGATCAATTTTCAGAAAAGAACGCATATGAAAATAGAGGATCTGGAAATTGTCCATGTGTTTTCATAGCTTGATAACTCATTTCTTTATAGCACTGAGTACTATTGCTCTCAATATGTATATATCTTTAGGGAAAAATTCAATAGCGATATTTTTTTCTAATAGAACATGTTAATAATAAATGTGGGCATTTAAATTAACATGTATCACTAGTGAAAACTAGTATTAAATGTATTTGCTTTTCATATATTTTGGATATTAATCTATTAATTTATAATATTTATTTCCTTATTGATAGTAGGAGCTCTTTGTGTATTTAGTACAATCACTCTTTTCTTTCATATATATTTCAAATTATTTTTACCTGATTATTTTAACTTTTGTGTTGGTAAAAGGCATTCTTTCTATTTGTTTATGTATCTGTTTTAGGGGTAGAAAGTGATGGAATCATTCTTTCTAAAATCAACATTTACAACATGAAAATTCAAAATTCACCCGCCCACATCACTATCTTATTACAGAATGCATTCCCATAGAATAGAACTGGTGTTTGATTGATTTTACCCTTCAATCAGGCATACCTGTTTCACAATTTAACGTTCTCTCTGCGCAACATGTAAAGAGGTTGATATTCTTGCATGCCAAACAGTAAATCTATAGGAAAACTGCCCATAACGTCTCTTTCAAGGTGCTTAGTGAGATAGGCTTTGAAGAAATAGAAAATTTGACCTATATTGATTCTGTGTCCTTTGAGAAACAGGCAGCTTAGGCTTGATTAATGAGTATTTCCCATCTCATTTATGTCCCCAATCCCTGAAATTGACATCTGAAAATTCCAGTGTATTGTTCCAAAGTAAATTATGTTGAGTGCGTTCTCTGGTTGTAGTATCTCTTTGCCTCCAAATGGCCAAGTGCTATATTCCCAGCCATGTAGACAACAGCTAGTTTGGGAAGAAGCAAAAGAAACAAAATCAAAACAAAGCAAATCAAACCAAAAAAATTGAAATATGATAAATATGCTCTGACTCTTAGACCATAGCTACATTGAAATATTTTTGAGATGGTTTTTCTTGCATCCATGGACTCCCAAAGGACCTTTTTGTTTTGTTTTGTTTTTATATAAAATAGAGTAACAATATCAGTATGAATTAACCAATAGGAGACTGGAGATTTTGTGTCATTATTCTGAGATTAAAATTGCGTGCTCTTTTTCATGAATTTATAATCCGACATCTACACTGATATCTACAATTAAAGAATCTCAGAAATGTAAGGGATCTTATAGATATGTTAATAGAGTGTTTTCCATAAAAGGATATACATTAAAATCATCTGGGAATATATATGTATTTTTTTAAATACACATGTCAGGCTTATTTCCTAGAACAGGAATTGGTAAAAAAAAAAGCTCTCTGTAAAGGGACAGATATAAAATATTATAGGTTTTGTAGTTCATTCAGTCTTCATAGCAATGACTCACCTCGCTATTCTAGCCAAAAAGTAGCCATAGATAATACCTAAACAAATAGGTGTAGCTGTGGTCCAATAAAACTTTATTTATAAAAACAAATAGTTGTCCAGATTTGGCCCAGGGCTGTAGTTTGCTGACCTCTGCTCTATAAGCTCAGTTTGATGTGTTAGCGACTTAACTGGCAATAGAAAAACAATAGCATTTGTCTTCAGAGGAGGATTGCAGAAACCAGTTTCTCTGATATATCACCCACAATATCTTGAATAAATTTAAAAAATACTGGACATGAGAAGGAAACAGAAAATACCAGCCACAGTGAAGAGGAATAATACTTTAAAGTAAGAGATTCACAATTGCTCAAACGTTGAAGTTAGCAAAGCCTTTAAAATAAGGCTTTGATAAGTTAGTTAAAAGTACACTGAAAATGATGACTATATAGGTAAAAATATTAGGAGTTTAGGGGAGATAATGAAACATAAAAGAGAATAAGGTTTAATAAGAATTAAAGAATACAGAAGTTGAAATAAATAATAAACATGAAGACCAGACAATAGAAAACCAAGTGGGTCTTGGGTAAAAGGGAGGCGGGTATTCCCAGCAGAGGAGACAATTTAAGCAAACTCATGGCAGCATTAAAAAGAAATGCATGTCATAAAAACTGCACAGAGGTGGAGTGACTTGTCCAATATCATGCAAGAACTCAGTGGCAGAGCTCATTTTCAAGTTCAATATTCTTTCCACATCTTCTTCCCTGGTGGTAAGTATCCAGGCTCTGCCTAACACACTGCTTCAAGCTTCTTGAACAGGATACTTGCCTGATTAATTGCCCTCCGAATAGGTGCTCAGAGCAAATTATCATCTTCACTTCATATTTGTAGCCACGGTTGTTTTTTTAAGGGAAGCCATTTATCCATACTGGCAAATTAAAACAGTTATGATCATGGTAATAACATCATTTGAATAATCAAATGCAATTGAAAGTAAATGCGCCAATTTAGGCTGGACATGAGCTATTGTAATGTGCATTTATGTTTAACATCCTTATGTTTCCCTGGATGCTGTGATGGACTGAGCTCTGCAATTTAGTTGTATAGGCAAATTTTCTTTCAACCATCTCTATCCCTACATTTGAAAGGGAGGGGGAACAATCAACTTGCTGTAAACTGATTATAAACAAATTACAATAGGGCTCAGGTAATGAAGGATGGGCAATTATAATTGCATTCAAATTATTATTATTGGCAGAGCTATATTGGACTAGTGTTAAGTAGACATGAAATAAACTGGATTTAACAAAGCAAATCTGCCCTTTTGTGTGTTTCATGTAGTCTTGCTGAATACTACAGTATATTGTAAAGTGTGGATGTTTCTATTTTGGCTGCTCTAGAAATTCTCATATTAGTTGAAGATAGTGTCTGCTAAAATTTTTAGCTTTCTATACAGGAAAGGCACAATGTGTTTGGAAGTTGGAACTCCAAGATGTGTATTAAAGAAAAATTTCCATATCAAAGACATTGCTTTTATCTACATCTTGTATTTACTTGAGATAGGTTGGGACTGAAGAGCAGAGTGTGACATGCTATCGTTACAGCTCTCCAAGGTTACCCTGTAGGGGTCACAAGTTTTGGAGACCAACTTACTCTCCCTCCAACTGTAATTGAGCTGAATGTATAAACATATTCCAAATGATCAAGCCAGGGATGGCACCTGCTTCTGTGACAATTTATACCAATAAATAAGGACTCAAAACCTCCTTTCCAGGCTTTATTGTTCTGTATAGAAAACAATAAATCAAATCCATCTACATTTCTTTTCCACGCAAGACTTGCTAGACATTTCAAAATAAGTGTACTGCAGTAACTAGTTGGCTGACAAACCACTTTACACAGTGAATATATACAACTTGAGGCTCTTAGAGTAACAATTGTGAATTCGTCTATTGAATTTATTTATATATAATTGCTAAAAGTATTGAGATGGTCTTAGCTAAAGACCATCTATGGGTGTCATAGAGGGGGGGTGTCCCCTGATATAACCAGGCCGTCCCTGTGGGTGGAAAAGATGGACCCCTCTAGACTTCCCACCCTGTAGATTCTTGATATAAATAACAAAGTGAAACAATCATACATTGCCCACAAATGTGTCCTCATATGCTGTACTTTCATCAACTTTAGGCAAGTATGTTAACTAACAGGCATGAAATAATAATTGAGGTTTAAATATTTGGCATTTCATTTTTCTAGAAGATTTCTCAGAATAAAAACATCTTTGTGCCTGGGCTAATTGATAATAAACCCACTAAATTAACCCCTAAGTCCATAGCCAACAGAAATAGAAACCAAAATTAATGATTACTATCAACATACGTTATTATGTACTTGGCACCAGGCTGAGCATCTTACAAATATAAACTTATTGTTTTTTATCAATGGCCCTATGACAGAGTTATTACTATTATCCCAATTTTATCGATGAGGAAACTGAAGGTTATATATATTATTCAAGAATTTGGCTGCTCAAGAAAGTGGAGACAAGAGTACCAACAGCAAAATCCATACTCTGAACCAGAGATCTGCAAACTAGACTGGGGGTCAATCTGGCCTATCTTTGTTTGGCCCGTGAGCTACTTTTAAATAGCCAAAAAGAAAAAAAAAATCAAAGATGTACAATATTTCCTCAGCCATGAAAGTTATGCTAAATTCAAATGTAAATGTCCACAAATAAAGTTTTATTACAGTACCGCTGTGCTCATTAGGTATTCTCCACGCCTGTTTTCCTACTACAGTGGCAGAGTTGAGTGGTTGTAACAGAGACCATATGTGGATACAGCTATGCTCAGATGTATTCTCCATGTCTGTTTTCCTGCTATGGTGGCAGGGTTGTAACAGAGACCAGATGTGGTTCTGTCATCACTTTGCCCTGCTGCTTGGCACACTACAACTTGAGCGATGCAGTTATAACTGACAGTGTTTTGGTGCCTCATATATGGCACTCAAATAGGGCAAAAAATATCAAGATATTTTATTTATCTTTTTATTACTAGTGCATAATAAACAATGTCAAAATAACAATAAGAAGAAAAAATAATGTTGTGATTTAAAGGCACAATAGTGTGGATTATTTTGTTATTGAATTAGAAGTCAAAGAATTGTGTTTATTATGCAGTGGCATTACAGCTATTCTAAAAGAATTCATTATACATTGACTTTAGCAAACTAAGCACTCATGACAATATCCCTATTGTGGGATATTGGAAAGCAATGTTCAGAAAAATTAGAAAATTTGAAACAATATCTTATCACAGCAGAACTGCTTCACAAAAATAAAAATAAGACCACAACTAAAGTGCCTGAGTGACTCATTTGTTAGCCAAGCAAAGAAAATGGTTTACCAATTGTGGGTTAATTACACCATCTTTGATTACAACAGCAAAAGAAATGTGTCCAGAGAGAAACAAAATTGTTAAAAACTATTTGCCTTTCTGTGAAAAAAAAATTGAAGAGTTGTGGATATTAGGAGCAAATCAGTAGTCAATTAAAAATAAGCTGGATGATTTTGAATTGTTCTCTTTGACTATTGATGAGTTAACAAATTTTACTTTTTTCCAGGAGTCAATACTGAGTTTGAAGTGATTGAAGAATTAGCCTTTATGAATAGCCTGCATGGAATAACCACAGGTAAGAATATTTTCAAAGAAGTTGAGAAAATACTAATTCATTAAAACCTGAAGTGAAATCTGCTATGATGTGCTGTAACTCATGGTGGTAAAAGTATGGGTGAAGCATAAAAAGACTCATTTGGACAGATTTACAAAGCTTGTGAAAGTGTAAGTTGTTTAAAGGTATGTTTATTTATTATATTATTCATCAGCACGTACTATGTGGAAAATACTTTAGCCTGTTGAATCAGTAGTATCAATGGTGAACGTCGTCTGCTCTAGTGGATTTAACATTGTCGTTTCATGAATTTTCATAAGAAATAGGAGTTGAATATCCTAACTTGGCTTTACCACATAGCAGGTTGATGGTTTACCAGTGGTGAAGTTTTATTGTGATTTTTGATGGCAGGACCCAAATTGAATTTTTTTGAATAAGAAGAACTACCCTCAATCATTATTGTTAAACACTGACTGGCTTTAGAAACTAGCTTCTGTTGCAGATGATAATACTTCTTAGTGAATCCATCTAAACTTTCAAGGTGAGAGATAGCTTATATATGAAACTTATATTGGTTTAAAGTCATTTCCATAAAAACTAATGTTGTTTGAAATACAAGTAATGTCAACAGACTTGTAACCTTCCCATGCTGACAAGAGTTAAAACAAGAAGTAAAATTATCACTATCACACAAATTTTCAGTACTCAATCTACAAATTTCTAAGCTTAAGCTATAGTTCCAACAGTTTGTTTCAAACCTCACACCAAGTGAAAAAAAATTTTTTCTATATTTCAAAATCAATTTAACCATGAAATTGAGTAGCTTCCACCTAACCTTCAATTGGAAATGATTAATCTGAAATATTACGGCATGTTAAAAGAACAATATCTAGAGAAAAATCTAGTAGAATTCTATAAATGCCTTCCAAGCAAAATATGTACTCAATTTAAATTGAATAAAGAGTGACATCACCAAGATGGCAAAGTAGGAGATGCCAGCCTCTGTTCCACAACAAAGATGGACAATTTGACAGTTATTTATGGGAAAAAAACAAACAGCTCTGGAAGAGCGCAGGGGTCTACTTAAGAAACTTCAGCAGCATACTAGAACAGAAAACCTGAGAATAACCAGGAAAAAAGTGAAGGAAGAATAGCTTCATTTTGCCGATATCATCATCATTCCCCAGGCCAGCACTGCTCAGTGCCGAGAGGAAACTCCCCACCTAGAAAGAGTTCCTCTGACTGGAAAGAGAGAATGGAGTGAGTGACCAGCTTCCCCACTCTTTTGGGGCACAAAAAAAGGACCTGCTTTGATTTCACCCCACCCAGAGACCAGCAAATCTCTGATATATAGAGATGGCTAGGAACAAAAAAGAGCAGGGGCTACCGGTATCAGCCATGCAGCAGCAGCAGCTGTGGTTCCCAGTGATGAGCTCTGCAGGAGATCTTAGTAGCTTTTGCCACTGAAGAAACCAATGGTCAGCACAGCCATAGTGGACCCCATGCAGATTTCACCATGCTTTGTCCTAGATGTATTCATGTTCACAAACACCAGCTACCCAATTCCCTCCTCACTCCCTCCTTGCCACCTCCATCAGAGCCAGGGATTCACACAGGCCACCAGCCCAGGCTTCTGTGGCAACATGGGTGCGAGATGCCAGCCTGAAACCTCATGGCTGACTGCCACCACTATGTGCACACTTGGGTCTAGCCTCCCTAGCTGTGCACCTGTATACCACCAGCTTGACCTTTGTCACCAGTCTCTACTGTGGTGTGCACACCCATGGCAAGATCCTTCTACCACGAAGGATAGCATCTAAACTAATCTCTGGTTTGATACTAAAAATATTCTTAATCATGATATATTTGAAAACCATGTTATATTTATAATGCAGTTTCTAAAACAGACGCACATGGCATATTCATTTTACAGTACAATAAATTATAGCTACAAAAACTCAGGGTTAATGCTTTCAAGTTATCATCTTAATGCAAACAAAACTTTTCTTTAAAAAAGTTTTTTTTTTAATTTTTATTTTAAAAGATAATATTTCTACACATTTTTAGAAGACATAAGCATATCTAGGCCATAACATGTCCTGACAAGCATTCAAGCACATTCCACATTTACCTATATCATTTCTGTATAGATAAGGCCATTCCTGCTCTTTCTTAAATATGAATGCTTAGTCCATGAGATGATATGCCAATTACATATTTACTAAATGAAGGAGATATTTTAAAATATGACTTTCACAGCATTGTGAACGACTCCCCACTTTTCTTTCAGCATCTAAAAGAAAATGCTGGCAACATCATTGAATAGTAATTCAAAAGAACATGGTAGGAAGAAAACGTCAGTTACAATGGTGGAGTAAGGACTTTCACAACTTCTCTACTTCATAAAATCAAAGAGAACTCTGGCAGACATTGTGAATATCAACTTTTTGACAAATCTGGAAATTAATCAAATACTTGCAACAATTCATAAAGCACTTAATCCAGAAAAAAAAAAAAAAAAGGCTGTGTCTCAGTAAGAATAACAAGCATTATGGTGTTTTAACTTTCTCTATCCCCATCCTCCACTACCTGACTCAGTGGTAGCCTTGAAAACTAATACCTCCATAATTACAGTAAAAACCAGCAGCTTAAAAGCCCATCGGGCAGAACTGAGTTGAAGCTCCTCTAAAACACTGGGTTGAGGCTCCTACAAAGCTCCATTCCTAGAGAAGTGTCATTATTTGACCTACTTAGAATTTCCCCAGAAAACTCCATCTGCAAGAGTGTTCTTTACTTGACCTGATGTAGAGCCCACCTAATGTGAACACCTTTTTCTCCCGGGATAATTGTCAAAAGCAATCAGTGGCAATTGTTTAACATTGCAGGAGCAACAAAAAAACTGACAAAAAAAAAAAAAAAGAAGAGAGAGAGAGAAATCTGTGAAATGAGATGGCCATAGAAGCTTTGTAAAGTTCTGACATATTCCTGAGAATCTAATAGTCCATGAACATGTAAAGATCTAGGCGCAAGCACAAGAAATACCTGAGAAGGCCCTCAGTCCTCACCTCTGGCTGACCTTGAAGCTCTGCACAAGCAAGAAGGCAGAGTTGTAAACTGCCTAGCTGAACGTTGAAGGTATGTCCCAACGTGAACACAGAGCCCCTTGGCAAATAGTCTGGGGGACTTATTCATTCTAGGCATTTAGGGAAATATCTGGCGATCATTAACTGACACTAAGATACCTGAGCAGAAACTACAGTGGCCACAGAAGACGAAGTATACAGACTTTACAAAGTTAAATCAGCAAAGTCACTAAGCAAATAAACAGTATGAACAAGAATAGAAACAACAATAAACAGCAATAGCAGCTTATGGGAAGGGAGGAAAATCTGATATCCAGAATAGTCACATTTTATTATTTAAAACCTTCAGTTTTCAACAAAACAAGTATAAGACACACAAAAAAACAAAGTATGGCCCATACACAGGAAAAAATAAACAATCACTAGAAATTGTCCTTAATAAAGCCAAGATACAGAATTTATTGAAATCAGTATTTGTTGCCCATTCTGATTTTTATCTCAAAAAGTCAGGAACGCAACAGCAAAAGACTTAACTTTCTAAGTATCATTTCTTATTTCCCAAATGCATGTGTTCTCTCTTTCTGTATTTTAAATATATTGAAAGAACTAAAATAATCCATGCATGATGGACTATAAAATATATGAGAACTATATATCATTATGGAAAGAGCATCAAAAGTTGAAGGCTTTAATACTTCACTTTCAATAATGGATAACAAAACGAGACAGAAGATCAACAAGGTAATAGGACATATAAAAGACACAATAAACCAACTAGACTGAGTAAATAACTATAGAGCACTGCTATGATCTGAATGTTTCCGTTCCCCCTAAATTCATATGCTTAAATTATAAGCCCGAAAGATGAAGGTATTAGGAGTGGGACCTTTAGGAAATGCTTAAAGCTTGAGGGTATAACCTTCATGAATGAGATTAGTACCTTATAAAAGAAACCCACAGGGGTCCCTAGCACTCCCACCATGTGAGGACACAGCAAGAAGGAGCATGCTATGAACCACAAATGAGCTCTCATCAAAATTCAAACATGCTGGAGCCTTGATCTTGGACTTCCTAGCCTCCAGAACTGTGAGCAATAAATTTCTGTTGTTTATAAGCTACCAAGTGTGTGGTGTTTTGTTGTACCTACCTGAAAAAACTGACAAGCACAACAATTTCAGATATATTATATATATTATTTTCAAGTTCACAGGAGTCATTCCTCAAGGTAGCCCATACGCTAACACATAAAACAAGTCTCAGTATAATTAAATGGATTATAATCATACAAATTATATTCTCTAAGCAAAATGAAATGAAATTAGAAGTCAATAACAGAAGGAAATTTTGGAAATTCACAAATATGGGTACATTAAACAAATGCTCTTATAATCAATGGATCAAAGAAGATAAATTAGAAAATACTCTTCTATAAATGAAAACGCAAACACAATGTTCCAGAGCTTGTGGAATGCAGCTAACACAGTGCTTATAGGGAAATTTATAATGTAAAAAGATATATTAAAGAAGAAAGATCTCAAATTTATAATCTAACATCCCACTGTAAGAAACTAAAATAAAAAGAAGTGGGTACTTTGTTACAGCAGGTCTGAGAAAGTAATACAAATTTTGGTATCAGAAGTGGATATGTTGCTATAAGATATCTCAAAATGTGGCAGTGGAATTGGGTAATGTATTGAGGCTGAAAGACTTTTGAAAAGTGTATTAGAGAAAGCCTACATAGTCTTGAGATTTTTGGTAGAAATATGGAGGTTAAAGTTGCTTCTGGTGAGATCTCAGATGGAAATGAGGAATACCTTATTGGAAATTGGAGGAAAGGTGATCCTTGTTATAAGTGGCAGACAACTTGGCTGAACTGTGTTCTAATGTTGGGCGGAAAGTATAACTTTTAAACAATGAACTTAGATATTTAGCTGAGGATATTTCCAAGAAGTGGGCATGGTACAGCCCAATATCTCTTTGCTACTTATAGTAAAATGTGAAAAGAAAGAGATGAATTGAGGAAAGGACTATTACGTAAAAAGGAACCAGAGCTAAGTGGTTTGGAAAATTTTCGGCCTATCCATATTACGAAAGATACTAAGGCATGCTCTGGAGAGAACACTAAGAATACTACCAGAAAATCTTTTGCTGAAGATATTAATCATGTACGATTTGACTTTAATCAAACATCTCAGCAGAAGCCAGCATAGAGATGGTGTACATCCTTTTGACTTTACATCCATGGGAGACCAACAAAGGTTTTGAGAAGGATATATCAACAGAAACACTGCCAGCTTGGACTGAAGTATACAGAGACAGAACAAAATGCAGGAAGGCTATCAGACTTCCAAAAGTCTACAAGAAGGAAACAGTCGAGAGGATAAAGTCATGTCTGCCTCTGCAGATCCAGAGGGCAGGGCTCCAGTTGTTTCCATGGGCAAAGAGGTAGGGCAACCAACACCTTCACAGTTTAGAGGGCAGTGCCATCTCTGAGTGCTGAAGGGGGGCAGTGGGCTGCTACCATAGGCCAGAGCATGGGGCTATTCCTTGGGATCCGGAGAACAGAGCATATAGCCAAAGAGAATCATTCTCAGGACTTGAAATCTAATGAAAATTTCCCCTGCTGATTTTCAGACTTGTTTGGGACATGTTACCCTTTATTCCTTCCATTTCTTCCTTTCTGAATGTGAATATCTATTCTATCTATGCATGATTCAACATTGCATTTTGGAAACAGATAACTTGTTTTTTAGTCTCATTGGTCCACAGATGGAGAGGAATTTTGCTTGAGGATAGATCATACCCAAAGTCTCACCCATACCTCATTTAGATAATGAGACCTTGGACTTTTTGAGTTTATCATATTTAGCTGAGATTTTAGACTTAGAGTTGATCCTGCAATAGGGTAGGGCTTTGGGGAATGTTAGGATGAAGTGAATGTATTTTGTACATGGGAAGGATGTGAATTTTTGGAGGCTAGCGGCAAACTTTACTGGGTTGAACAGTGTCCCTCCCAAAATTCATATCCACCTGGAACCTGTAAATGTGGACTTATTTGGAAACAGGGTCATTGCAGATGTAATCAAAGTTAAGATGTGGTCATAATGGACTAGGATGAGCCCTAAATCCAATAAACAGTGTCCTTATAAATAGAGGGGGACTTGGATACAGACACACACAGAGGAAGGAAGACTATGTGAAGATGGACATTGGAGCGATGCAGCTACAAGCAGAGGAACACCAAAGATTGCCAGCAACCAACCTCTAGAAGTTAAGAAAAGACAAGTAAGAATGACCCTGCCAACAGCATAATTTTAAACATCTAGCACTCGGAAATGTGAAGACATAAATTTCTCCTGTTTTAATTTACAGAGTTTGTACTACTTCATTACAGAAGCCTCAGGAAACTATTAGACAGTCTGTAACCCCCCCCCCAAAAAAAGAAAAGAAAATTGAATTAGTGGTCAAAATCTTCCCAAAAAGAGAAGTCCAGGATTAAATGGATTTATTGATGAGTTCCACAAAGTGTTTGAAGGGGAATTAATACTAACCCTTCACAAAGTCTTCCAAAATTGAAGAGGAGAAAATTCTTCCCAACTTATTTTATGAAGTCAGTATTACCTTTGAGCAGACAAAGGTGTTACAAGAAAATAAAACTACAGACTCCCTTAGGAATGTAAACTCAAAACTCCTCAATAAAATATGATCAAACCAAATGCAGTCAAATATACAAAGGATTATATACCATAACCAAGTGATCAGTAGTGCAAGGAGGCTTCAACATAAAAAATTAAAGAAAAGAATATGCTGTATTTATAGAATAAAAGACAAAACTCACACAATCCTCTCAACTGATGCAGGAAAAAGTATTTGACAGAATCAAACCCCCTTCTATGTTAAAAAACCTCAATGAAACTTTAAATAGAAGGAAACTTTCTCAAGCTAATAGAAGGCATTTATGAAAAACCCATAGCTAACACCATCCTTAATGGTGAAAGACTGAAAGCTTTTCTCCTAAGGTCAGATATAACACCAGAATGTCCACTCTATTCAACATCATATTGAAGGTTCTAAGTAGAGCAATTAGGCAGGAAAAATAAGTAAAAGTCATCAGACTGAAAAAGGAGAAGTAAAAAAATTTCTCTATTCACAGATAAATGATTTTGTATATAGAAAATCCTAAAAAATTCACATACAAAACTCTTAAAGCTGATAAACTACTTCAGCAAGGTTTCATGTTATAAGATAGATATTATATAGATATACAAATATCAGTTGTATTTCTACACACAAGCAGTGGTTACAATAACATCATAAAACAATAAAATGCTTAAGAATAAGTTTAACAAACTTGTAAAACTTGTACACTTAAAACTACAAACCATCACTGAAATAAATTCAAGAAGACCTAAATAAATGGAGAAATATATCATGTCATGAATTGGAAAATTTAATATTAAGATAATTCTACTCCCCATATTGAACTATAAATCCAACACATCCTACATCACAAGCCAGGTTTCTTTTGTGTGTGTGTGGAAATTGACAAGCTGATCCTAAAAATCATGTGTATTTTCAGTAGAACCAGAATATCTACAACTATCTTGAACAAAAAGAGAGATTAAAATTGAGGGAATAATGTTTTCTAATTTCAAAAATTACTACAAAACAACAGTGATTAAGAGTGTGTGGTACTGGCATAAGCATAGTCACAGATCAATGAAACAGAATTGAGAGTTCAGAAATAAACCTTTGCATTTAAGGTCAACAGATTTTTGACAAAGATGCCAATATAACTTAATCATAACTTAAGGAAAGAATTATTTCTTCAACAAGTGGTGCTGAGACAACTTGCTATCCATATGCAAAATACAAAATTGGATCTCAGCCTTACACCATGCACAAAAATTCATTCAAAATGCATTAAGAACGTAATGTAATTACTAAAAATGTAAAATATGGACTTTAATTTTTGTGACCATGGACTAGGCAAAGGTTTCTTAGATATGACACCAAAATGCCCAAGCAAAAAAAAAAAAAAAAAAAAAAAGATATTTATATTGGATTTTGTAAAAAACAAACCATGTGCCCTTCAAATGTTACTATCAAGAATTTTTTTTTAAAAAAACAGATAATGGAATAAAATATATGCAAGGGACTACTACCTATACTATGTAAAGAACTCATACAACTCAACAATAAAAAGACTCCCCTATTAAATAATGGGCAAAGTATTTGAAAACATCAGTTTACCTACAGAAGTTATCCAAATGACCAATAATCACATGAAAGATGCTCAACATTATTAGTCATTAGGGAAATGCAAATTAAAACCACAAGGTATCACTTTATACCCACTATCATTGCTATAATTAAAAAAGGATAATAACAAATCTAGGACAAGAAGAGCAGAAATTGGAACCCAAATACATTGGTAGTAGGAATTTAAAATAGACCAGTGACTTTGGAAATTGGTTTGGAATTGCTTCAAAAATATAAACATAAGATTACCATATTTCCCTGAAGTTCCACTCCTAGGTATATAGTCAAAAGAAATTGTTCACACGAAAACTTGTACATGAGTGTTTATAGAAGCATTATTCATAATAGCCAAAAGTTGAAACAATCCGAAGGTTCAATAATGAGTAGATTAAAAAAATGCTATGTACCAATACAATGGAATACTGTTTAGCCATAAAAATAATGAAATACTGATACATGCTACCACATGGATGAACCTGAATACTTTAAACTAAGTGAAAGAAGCTAGGCACAAAAGGCCAAATATTGTATGGTTCTATTTATTTGAAATGTCCAGAATAGGGAAACCCATAGCAGCAGAAAGTACATTAGCGATTACCTGAGGTTGAGGTTACAGAAGTATGCAGAGTGACTGCTAATTCACAAAGGGGTTTTTGGGAGGCAGTAATAATATTTTGGCAGTACGCATTGTTGGAGCTTACATAAGTTTGTGAATACTAAAAACCACTGAATTTTTAAAACTTTTATACTTTAAAATAATGAATTTCATGGTATAGGAATTATATCTCAAAAGTAGCTAAAAATACTAGATGATATATAATATTAGGCATGACTTAAAGTAGGCACAGGATAGGAGTCTTCACTGTAAATTACTGAAACCATTTATGTATTTCTTTTGTTCTAATCATTTGAGTCTAAAAATACTGATATCTGTGCCATGACTTCTCTGAGGTGATTCTTTTTTTCTTGTGATTTCACTATCATTTCTTCACTTTCTTTTTCTCCCATTGAAACATTGGTAATAAATTCAGTTTTTAGAAGTTCATTTCTATTAAAGTCTATTGAATGTTTAGAAATTTATGTGTGAAACTGTGTGGCAGATATTTTACCAGGAACTAGGGATAAAACATTGAAAGATAAACAAACATATTCCCTGCCACCGCCGAGTTTTTGGCCTAGATAAGGATTGGCACAAATTATGTCAGTAAACAAAGCCAGCGTAATATTTTTGAAGACCGTATTACACAGGATTGAAACAAGTAGAAGTAATCTTGACTAGAGTGTAATAATACGTTTTCCTTTATTTATCTCTTATCATATGCCTGTTAGCCACCATATTCAACTGAGATGTCATTTAAAATCAATACTCAGTTGATCCTTGACAGTCAACCACCTGTACTAGATTTCAGAACTTCAGAGATATTAAATCTGTGGTAAAAATAATGAAAAAAAATGGGGAAAAACTTTTTGGTAGATGTTCAAACAGTTGATCTTACTTGAAAGTATGATACAAACACTGATGGTTAATAAATTTATTCAGCTATAGTTTAAAGATCTAGAGATGGTCTGGTGGCCAGATCCATTTTCACCTGGGGTAGTCAGTTTCACTCAGTTTCCAGACTCTGCTCTGGGTCACACATGACATTACTAGAACATCGCTCCTGCTCTAAAACCTTACATATATGTGTAAAATATATGTACATATATATGTAATCCTACATACATAAATCATGTATAATTTATATAATTTATTTATATTTAAATACACATGTAGTTATCTATATATATAGAGAGAGAGAAACAGAGACAAAGAGAAAGGGAGAGAGAAATAATGTAATTTTAAAATTCTAAGGCAATAGCATAATTATTACATAGAATAAGTAGATAAGTGGCCATTTCCTTAACATCTAGGGTATTTTAATGACCATGAGATCTCACTATTTCATAATATAGGATTATATGATATTCTCATATGTGATAAAGCATTGGAAATAAGAATCTTATCAAATTTGTGCATTTAATCTTCTATTCATGGGTTACAAAACAAATATTTGAACTATCATTTGTTTATGAGCATTATTCAGTACCAAGGGCATTCTGATGAAGACTCTGAGCCTATTACTTTTAATTATACTCTTTCTAGTTAAACCCAATAAGCCATCTCCTGAGGAAGTACAGACAGTCCTCAATCTAGGATGGTTTGATTTATGAGGCAATATGTATTCAGTAGAAACTGCACTTCAAATTTTGAACTTTGATCTTTTCCCGGGCTAGCGATATGCCATAGGATGCCCTCTTTCATGATACTCTGTTGGCATGCTGGGCAGCCCCGGCAAGCTGCAGCTCCCAGTCAGCCACGTGATCATCAGGGTAAACAACCAATATACTTATAACCATTCTGCACCCATACAACCATTCTGTTTGTCACTTTCAGTAAAGTAGTCAATAAATTACGTGAAGTATTTAACAATTTATTATAAAATAGTCTCTGTGTTAGATGATGTTGCCGAACTACAGGCTAATGTAAGTGTTCTGAGCAAATTTAAGGTAGGCAAGGCTAAGCTATGATGTTTGGTAGGTTAGGCATTAAATGCATTTTCCAATTGTAACATTTTCAATTAACCATGGGTAACCCTACCATAAGTCAAGAAAGATTTGTAGTTTAATTTTTTCCTAGATCCACCATACTAAAGAATCCAAATAAAACTCGTTAGTGATGATTCCAAACAAAACACATTGTCCTTTTTCATAGTTGAAATCCAATATAATCTTCATAATCTTCATATCTAACAAACCCTCTTCCACTGGGCTTTCCAATGACTGTCCCTAAATTGCCATTGATCTTTTTGTCTTCTCTGAGTTCCTCAAATTTTCTGTATCTCATGGATGGGACAGTTTGTCTTCAATAGCATCATCCTACCTTTGCTGGACTGTACCTTCCTTACAGGCAGAAATCATTTTGCCATTCATCCCTAAATCTTTAAATTATTTAAGTCCCTGACCTTCAATATGAATCCTAGCTCTCTCAGTTGGCCTCAGTAATGCAGTAACTTGTCTCCTCTAAGGCTTTCTTTTTATCACAGTTTTAATAACTCTTATGTCAAGAAGTAACCTTGAAACTGTTTGAAAAGAAACTACTTTGGGGGAATGTGCTAGGGGCAGGTGGATGTTCCCCTTGATGTCCTCCAAGATGCCTCTGGAATAAACGGAGGCATAGAGATTAAGCAACTCTTCTGAGTATGCAAAGCAAGGAAATAGGGAAGCAAAAATTCTGACCTGGGTTGGTCAGAATCTAGAGTTCAAACTTTTAACCTCTAAACAATCTATCCTTGATAATAGGGTGTGGAGAACATTTTTAAATCCTGCTCATTGTCTCTGCCATTAGATGGAGTTCTGGTTCCTAGTAACTATGATATCTTCAATCAAATTAGTACATAATTTCATTTTTCCACTTTTTTATTGAGCTGAATACATCAAAACTTCTCAATCATTCACACATTTTCAATAATTTCAGTAAAGAAAAAAAAAAAACACCTTATGTGCAAAGTGAGGAAAATGGCTCTCAGACTGCATGGCTATTCATGTCTAGCTGGGTTGCTTTTTAACACAGCTATTTTTAAAACAGCCTTTTATATTTTACAAAAATCCTTTTCTTTCCCCTGAAGCCAAGTCTAGAGGACTTTTTTTTTTTTTTTTTTTGGAAGGAGTGTGACTCAACACTTCACACCTTCTTCTTTATAAGAGAAATGCATGAGACAGGGTGAGTGACCACTATCTCTGTGTGTGAGAATAATTCCTTGCTTGACCAAACTTTGGTCAGGGTCCTCAACCTTCTCCTAGGCCCATCTGTGCATTTCTTTGTAAATCTAGTTTTAGCAAAACCCCCGCTATGTCATTTTAACTAGAACCCCCGACCCTTGATATCTGATCACCCTCGATAGCTGATCAGGTTCCTCACTCTCTGCTGTCCCCCAGATGATGTCTGATTCCTCTGGCCTGTCTTCAGCAAGAATCCAGTTAGGTCAGTTTAGCCAGAACTCTCCTTACCCCTAACGTTTCCTCTTAATAATTTTCCATCCACTGACTGCCACCGTGTTCCCTGGCTATAAATTCCCACCTGTCCCCACTGTGTTTGTAGTTGAGCCCAGTCTTTCTCCCCCACTGCAAAATCTCACTGCAGTGGTCCCTATACCTCTCCCAACGGTCCTGAATCAAGTCTGCCTTACCATGTTGAACAAGTGTCATTGAGTATTTTTTTTTCTTTAACATATGCCAAGGTTTAGTTCTGGGAATTGCAGCAAGAGTCATTATTGTTTGCAGGAAAGAGAGAAGTGAACCCAGTGATCCTCTCAGCATGGAGGGCCCAGCCCTTGGGTCAAGGCCCCAGGAGATACTGCAGTTCTCCCAACTCATGCATTTCATGGGTGGCATTAAGTCTCT
This sequence comes from Balaenoptera physalus, assembly GCF_965194825.1. Classification (NCBI taxonomy): domain Eukaryota; kingdom Metazoa; phylum Chordata; class Mammalia; order Artiodactyla; family Balaenopteridae; genus Balaenoptera; species Balaenoptera physalus. Next base: position 43,414,573 of record NC_138893.1, read on the forward strand.
TCAGTGGAGACCAGGTGTACAGGGGAAACTGGGAAGGTGAACAGTAGGAAACCAGAAATAAACTTCATATAGCATAGCTTACAATATTGAGAGTATTAAACAAACAATAATTCTAGTAATAGCAGGCAACATAAATATGCCAAATGCCTCCTCCAGAACTAATTAAAAATATTGACCAGTTACTAAATAACACAGCTCTCCCAAAAGACTGTAGTATTCTGGGAATAGTGATAAGTATCAACAACTTTCAGAGAGAGCTGACCTAAGTCATAGAAAAGAAATACATCTCAGAATCTTATTTTATAAGCTACAAGAGGAGGAATTAGATGAGAGAAAAATTAGTTTATTGGTTCAAATAATTTTTCATTTTACAGATACAAGAGAAATATGAGACCCAGATCTGTCAAAATTCTAAAGAAATAATATGTAAATTTCCTATCTTATTAAGAATCTTTTATTAGAAAGCAAAAAAAAAAAACCCATAAAAATGTAATTGAGTTTGTGAGCCACTGTAGGGATTTTGAACTTGCAAATAGGTCAATTGCCAAGAAAATTATACATGAAAGAAAAATCTAGAAGATTACTATTTAATAAGTCAAGTGAGAAAACTTTGTGCATGTAATATCATTATGTTTATCCCACACCCACTCTGGATACTGAATTATTCAATTTTATTCTCTAAAGACATTTTCTTGTTTTGATTTCTGTGTTAGCAGAGATCACAAATCCACTAACGAAATAAACATTACAATGTATTTTAGCCTCATATATTATGATAATTCCAGCAGTCAAACAGCTGATGTCACTTAAAAAACAAGAATAATTAAAATATAACACTTGAGCAACAGCTCCTAACTTAAGATGTGAGTAGTCTCCCTTTCAACATTTAGAGAAAATATTTTCTTTCTGCTAGTACAATTAATGATCAAAAATTTTGTCATCTGCTTTTATATTAACATGAGTAGATTAAGTGGAATAATTATACAATTATAAGAATTGTGAAACTGTGGAATTGCTGGCAAAGGATTTTTGTTGAACCTCTCTGCATGAAATAGTGAAAGGAAGGATATGCTATCTGGATAAAGAGAAAAATGGAGTGTGGGAGTGGAGTGTGAATAGTTTTAAACCTCTCTTCCCAGCTTTGGTTGTTTTCTGGAAGGTTTCAAATAAATCAGTGTTCATCTGACACAATTTTACGATAGCCATCTTAATTCCCAGTATCTAGTGTTTGCATAAGGTTTTGAAATTTTCAAAAATGCTTTATTATTATTATTATTTTTAGAGCTGCACATCCACCTTATAGGAATGCAATGAAGATATATACATAGAGAGAGAGAGAAGTCAATTAAGATATAGAAAAATTAGAAAACTTGAAAAGGTCACACTACAAGTTAATGGCAAGATCCAGGACTGAATTTACCACTTACTCATTAATTCTTTTGGATAAGCATTTATAAGCTCATACCCATCATTATTTAAAGATAAGTTAGTCCAGCCTGTAATTACACAGATGTAAAAGCTAAGTTCTATGGAATAGGTAACAGAGCTAGAGCTCAAGGGGGAGGGAGGGAGGGAGAGGAATGGACTGGGAGTTCGGGGTTGGTAGATGCAAACTGTTAACATTTAGAATGCATAAACAACAAGGTCCTAATATATAGCACAGGGAACTATATTCAGTATCCTGTGATAAACCATAATGGAAAAGAATATAAAAAAGAGTGTCTATATGTGTATAACTGAGTCACTTTGCTGTACAGCAGAGACTGGCACGACATTGTAAATCAACCATACTTCAATAAAATAAAAAGAAAGAAAGGACTAGGTCAAATATGGAAAATCTAGATTCATTACTTCCTTAATTTTACAAATGATTTTGTAATTAAATTCACAGTCAATGTTTCCTGTCACATCTGCACTTGCTGTGGAACAGGCTTCAAGGCACAGTCCTGACTTAGCTCTGCCTCTCTAGCCAGCTTAGAATTGAAGCAAAATTCTTAAGAGTCAATGCATGTGAAACCAGTATGATGATAAAGGGCAACAACTGACATCATCAAAACACAACTTTATTTTCCACCATCCCTTTAAAATATATTCAAGTCAGGGTGATTTTTCTCTGCCCTTGGATGAAAACTTCCACACCAGCACCTTTTATGCACACTTTTTGACAGAGATCAGAATGTCCAATCAAAGATATTAATGAAAACTCTGAATTTTATTGAGCATTATAACCTCTCCTTCTTCAGTGAGAACTTCAGGGGAAATGGAAGCCTGCAGTAGGCAAAAGAGAATAATAAGCTTCTTGTCTAATTCTTTATTTGTTCTTTTCAACCCTCACCCAACCTTGCTAGGCACATTCTGACACCTACAGAGTCCGGGAAGGGTGAGTGTGAAGTATTAAAGGAAAGTGAAATCTTTTATTTAAATGGTACAATTGTAGGTTGTTTTTATGGTCTCTGGGCCTCAAAGATGTTTAAAGCTGGTGTGTGTGTGTGTGTGTGTGTGTGTGTGTGTGTGTGTGTGTGTGTGTGTGTGTGTGGTGCTGCCAGAGACTCTTTAAAAGTTTGTGGTTTTTCTTTCCAACTAAAGTTCATGTGACCTGGGTAAGCAGATGCATCATTTTATGGATGACAATTTTCCATAAATTAAGCAATTCCTAGGAATACAAAGCCTCCCCCCTTAGTTTCTTGTTACAGGGATTTGTGCATCCCAAGTGACCCAATTGGACAAGACCCATTATGAACCCAGGCTGGTTCTTCCCCTTTACAGATGGCCTCCAACTATCTGTAGGAAATACCTTGTTCTCACCAACTCTTAGAGGTAGGCTGATTGCAGACTAGCAGCCCTCTCCTGGATGGCCAACAAAGTAGCACGTCTTGGACCTTCCTTCTGTCCTCTGTGGGAGTCACACCAGCCTAGATGCAGGGTGACCTCTTTCACTGGGAATGAGATGAGACCTTCCTGTGAGGTGGTGGGCAAATCAGAGCACAACAGCTCTTTCTAAAGAAAAACTCTTCTCAAATATTTCTTATCAAACCCTCTCTCCTTTCACTTGCCAACCCCTTTTTATAGATTTTATCTAGCTGAGGAATCCAAAAGTTCTAGAATTGATTCAAAGAATTGCCTTTTAACATCTGCTTATGATGATTTGAAACCGCACTTTGGAAATTCTCATGTCTTGTCAATTGGTGCCTGGTTGGATTTCATTTTTAATATATTGCAATATGTGATTTATAGTCAAGGGTATAGGTATATGAGTCTTAGAGAAGCAGTTCCTGCCGCCAAGTAGGTGTTTATTAGATGTTGAGATAATAGATGGATAAAAGCAAATTCAGCCATGCTGTTGATCATTTGTGAGCTGAAATGGAAGATCTTACCTCCAGTCTATTATTTGCAATGGACATGATTGGGAAAGGGAACATATTTACAAAAATCTTATATAGGGATTGCTCAGTCATTATTTTGACTTACCTCCCAAAACTTGTACAGTGAAAATTCTCTAATCAGGTGGACTCTTCTAAATCAAATTAAATTTTAAGGTACTTATGGATATCCTTTATAATTTTCAAAATAAAATTTTAAAAAGCAATATTTATTTTGCTTAACTTGGAATATCTTCAAATTAATATGTATTTATCACATTATTTACCATTTGGAAAAAGTGCTTTTTTTTGAAGCCATCATTTGATACCACCATGAATGATAAAAACAGCAAATACAGTTTACAGATCATTGCATTTATAGTCTTCTTTTCCCCATCATTATTCCTTTTATTCCAGAGGAATAAATACGTTTTTCCAGAGTCAAGGATTAAAATCAAGTGATGTATATTTAAAAAGGACCTGTGTATACAGTCACAGGTAATGATGATAGTATTTTAGAGTATTCTTTTTTAAAAATTCATCATTTGTTCAACATGATTTGTAACATGTCTAGTATTTCTGTTCTCCTCAGTTTTCTATCATTGGTTATATTTGAAACTGATTTGAAATACAAAACACATTATAAGACATATTATGTGACTGCGTGCAAGACAAAGCCAAATTATCCATCAAGAACGGGGAGACCTACAAGGGGAGGAAGGGGAGCAAAAATGAGAAGGCTGTCACCTATGCTCACACTGTAGAATTATACTATCAGCAACCGTGCTATTTCCTGGATCACTGGCCTTTCAACACAGTAGCAAACCGAAATGACAAACACAATTTCTTCCTTCAAATACTTTATACAATCAGATTTGTTTGTACAAAATAACTAAAAAAATGACTCAGAACTTAAAGAGGGCTGGAAATTATAACTGCCCAATTGTTATAATAGTGAAGCATGGATTGTGGGAAGGACTGCCCGAGTTCTAACACTACCTTCTACACTAAGTAGTTGTGGGACCAGGGTAATCACTTAGATTGCTTGAGTGCTATTATTACTTAAGTAATAGTACTTACCTCAGGCAGTTTTTGTAAAAATGAATGAGATAGTCCATGCAAAACATGTAGCAAGTTCCTGGCACATAGTGAACTTTTGAGAATATTGGGTAGTGATTTTTTGGAGAGTGAGCTGCTGTACAGGCGTCAGTCAGTCCACCATTATTTAGGGACCATCACAGGGGGTCAGATACTGAGAGAGCACTGGGATCAGAGATTGACAGGCAGTTGTAGTCTCTGTTCTAAAGAGCTTTCCATCTGGTAGAAAAGACAGACAAAACACAGAGTCAAAGGAAATGACTGCAAATTTTACAGACACTAAGGAGATAAGATAGGACAAAACTAGTGAGGGATCTATGTTAGCTATGGTGTTAGAAATGTTATCATTAAGAAGGGAACGTTTAGTATTGCCAGTGATCAGCTTAAAAGATGAGAGGCGCCCTGGGAAGAATGGGAGCACAAGCGCTCAAGCAGGTGAAAGGCACGTGTAAATGCAATGAGACGGGAACAATGCTTCGAACAATGTAAGAACTGATAGACCAGGGAGGCTGGAGCACACTCTGAGTAAGGGGGGCAGGGGCATCATGCCTTGAATATATAGTCAGAGTTCACCTCACTCAAGATCCCATGGACCATTGTAAGGATTGGGGATTTCATTGTATGGAATGGGAAACCACTGGAAGGTTTTAAGCAAAGTTGCAACATGACATAGTTTGAATTTAAAACCTCTCTTCTGCTGCTTTATGGACAACTATCTCCAAATGTTTTGCACGCTGATCAGTCAATGGAGAAGGCAGAATTTGAACCCAGGTAGCCATCCCCACAACCATGTGCTTAACCATTGTGCAATGCTGCTTCTGATTCTATAACTCTTATGTCTAGGTTGTGTCATTTTTAGTTACTTTGTACCAACAATTCTGATTGTCCAGAGTATTTGAAGGAAAAAAAAGAAATGCATAGCCATTTCAACTTGGTATTGTGTTGAAAAGAAATAACATGCTAACTACTCATGTAATTCTGTGATGTGGGCATCAGGTAATATCATTTTCACTTTGCAGCCCTTCTCCCTCTTATAGGCTGTCCTAGTCTTAACTTGGCTTCTTCATCTTGCAGTAAATCACATATGTCTTATAATTGCAACAATGTTTTTATAATAATTAACAAAATACTTGGTTCCCAATGGATACCAGGCAGTATCTTGCATGTTAGATCAGTTTCAAATAGAACCAATGATAGAAAACTGGGGAGAATAAAGATACTGAATGTGCTCAGACTCTATCAAAGGAATGGCAATTTTTTTTTTTTAAAAAAAGAATACTCTTTAAAATACTATTAGCACTACCTGTGACTGAGTATACACAGGTCATTTTTCAGACATCACTGGTTGTTAATCTTTGCTAACAGAATAGTCTGTCATTTACTGCTTGGGGTTTATTTGAATTGACAAAGCACAAAACATTTTTGCTTATCACTCTCACTACAGTGCTTCAATTGAGTCTTGAAGAGCTGAATGCAGGAAAAAGAAAAATGATGACAGGTTAAATAATTACAAATGTAATCATCTATAAACTGTATTTGCAGTTTTTCAACAATAATGATGTTATAATCTGAGAGACTTCAAAAGAAAAAATAACTTTTTTTTTTTTACCAATTGGCAAATATATTAGAAGACATTGCAAGTTAAAGAAAATATTTTAAAAAATTATTTTGAAAACTATAAAAAGTAACCAGAAATGATGAAAACTTAAATTTGGTTTAGTGGGGATCATCTGATTAGAGAAACATAATTGTGTCAGCTTTGAGAAGTAAGTCAACATCATGACAGCAATCCTTATATAAAATTTGGGAGATATGTTTCCTCTCCCAGTCATCTCCACTCCAAGTGCTAGATTGAGAGTTTGAATCTTCCATTTTTGTTTTAAGTTATATATGTACTGAAATCATCAAATGAAATAATTAAATAATTGAAGGTTAATAAAAGTAAATCTATTTTTTTTATACAAAAGTAAGTCTACCTAAAATATCTATGATATTTATCCTGAGTCCATTGCTGCTAAGATAATGTAACCCACATTGGAGACAATTGTAGTAGAAAGGGGATGGGAGCAAAGCAGTGTTGGAGGTAGGGGGTACATCAGTGTACATCAGTGTAGCTGCTGTGGTTGTCCAGTTGTAATTGAGGACAGCTTCAACGAGGGTGGTGACGATTCTTATGATGAAAAGACAATGCCTTTAAGATATATTTTTCTCATGCATAATTGACAGATCACCATAATTACCATGACTGTACCCACTTCTTGTCTCACAGCATCAATGGTTTTCCCATTAAATGCTTATTCATTTTAATTCCACGAATGAAGTCTATTGAGGAAAGTTAGTGGGCTAATGGATTAAAAACACCTCTAATTAGACTAGTTCGCTTTCTGATATGACTGGCAAAATGGGATTGAGTTGGAGAATTTGTGATATTTTTATTCTGTTTATTGACAGAGGTCAATGGGTGGTAGAGATGTATAAAATTAAATGTAATAATGTCAAAAATTGAAGTCAACTTAATCTACATCCAGCTAGTTAGGAGGTGCCAATTTTATACTAGAGTACAATCCTGGGTTCCCAGAATAAGCCATTAATCAAGGATAGCACACACACCTGTGAACTTCCCAGGGTCCTCTGATGACAGACAGGAAACTTGCTCATTCTTCCTTCCACCTTTGTTATCAAAGGCTGAGACACTTTTTTTTTTTTTGCAATAGTTTTCAGAAAGAGGACTCTTGGATAACACTACTTGTGAAGGTTTGTAAAACAATTAAGTGTATCACTTTTCTATAAGTGTTACATACCAGCTGCAAACTTAGTGGCTTAAAACAGCAATCTTTCAGGTCACTCAGGAATTTGCCTTTGGGCAGGAACCTCTCTTCTTGTTTCTCTTTTTTTTTTTTTTCTTTTTACAACAGTCTGCTTTGATTTTTTTCTAACATCTTTATTGGAGTATAATTGCTTTACAATGGTGTGTTAGTTTCTGCTTTATAACAAAGTGAATCAGCTATACATATACATATATCCCCACATCTCCTCCCTCTTGCGTCTGTTTCCCTTGACATTTGCTGGTGCACCTTCACTAGGGCTGAGCATCCCCTCTTGAGATAGCTTGATCACAGGGCCCAATCACTTGCCAAGCTGGCACTGGCTGTCAGCTGGGGCTAGGTTCTGGGGGCCTGTGTTCCTCTTCCTTATGGCAAGGTGGCTGAGCTCCAAAGCAAGTGTCCGAAGAGAACCAGGCAAAACTTGTATAGTCTTCCGGCATCTAACCTCAGAGATCGCATAATGTCACTTCTATCACAGCCATACTCTGGTCAGGTTAGGAGACGGGAATGTCAAAGTCATATGATAGGTAGAGCATGTGAGGTGAGTGAAATTGTTGCAGCCATTTTCAGAAAATACAATCTGTCATAACTAACTTTTCTTAGATATTACCTAAAAGTTTTCATTTTTTATGATTAACAATTTCTCTCTCTCGAGGTGTTACCATTAGAGGCACATAGACTAGATTTTCTGTAAGAAAACATAGTTATATTAGAAACTGGAAGTAGTATTACTTTACTGTAATTGTTATTTGTATTTTGGGCATCATTCGTTATTGATTAAATGAAGATATATTAGGATTCTAAGAACTGCAAAGACACGAAGCAGGCATTTCAGTCTGCTGCAGGCAAACACACATACCCGTCCCCACACATGCAGGGCCTCACATTACCCTCCCTCCACCACCTGCACACACAGACCCTGCTGCTGCTTTGCATTTCTGGGATGCCCTCCACCCTGGGACGCTCAGATTGTGCTCTGAGCGTCCCAAAGACCAAGAGCAGACAGGACGCCATCCCTACCTGCAGTACACATACCGATAACACTGACAAAGTTTCTGGAGCCCTGGAGACAAGGCTCCCAGGGGGGACAGGAGGCAGCAAAGAGAGAAGAGGTGGGGTAGGGTGTGGGACCAGGTGGCCGCAGCACCCGAAAGCCGAGAGGAAGTGTCGTTCGGGGCGGCGGCGCGTGCAATCCGTGCGCAGCCGGGGCCGCAGCTCCCTCCCTCCGGCCGCCCCGCCAGCTCGCGGTCCCTCCGCCGGTGCTTCCGTCCACCTCCAGGCCCCTTGGCGGCGGTGGGTCGTCCGCTCAAGGGGCGCCACCCGCCCCAGAACTGTCTTCGTTGGTGCCCCCTTCAACTTAAATGGAACGGGGGTCTAAGCGCCCTGCCCTAGGACGGCTCAGGGGAGATCGCTGCGTCGCCACTCAGGTTTGGGACCTCTCTCGGGTTCAACGATGGGGAAAGGCGGAAAAGTTGGGGGCGGCGGCGCCACTGTTCAGCCGGGCTGTGCAACTCCCATCACCTGTCTGCGGGGCGGAAGGTGGAGGCTTCTGCGGCCTCAGCCACACCCGGGCTCGGAGCTGCTCTGCGCCCTGCTCTAAGGAGGGTGGTGGCATTTCAATTTGGGGAGGCGAGGCTGGGCTCCTACCGCGCCTCCGCTTCGCCCAGGGCGCCCTCTAGAGGGAGCCAGTGGAGAAGGGAAGGGAGCCTGAGCCCGGGGGGTAAACGCACTGCGCTAGGGCGTGGGCAAAACCTCTAGCTTCCTGGTGGAGGAGCTAAGGAGGACCCGAAGTGGGTTTGCTCCAACAGGAGACTCAGCACCGGAGCAAGCCATGGTCCGGTGGTTTAAAAAAAAAAAAAAATGCATAGTGAATAAAGGCATGGTGATGGGCTGGGAGCCAAGAAATGAAGAGTGGAAAGGGTTAAAGTCAGCGGGGGATCAAAAGGGGAAGAGGTTGGATGAGGGCTTCTGGATTTGGGAGAAGCTATGAACTAGAGCCTACACCCCTATTCCTTGGAAATAATAGAACTTGCTGAAAAAACTATCTCCATCCCATCTCATCCTCATCTCCTTCAAAATCCAAGTGTCCAGGAAACTTCCAAGCAAGAAGACAAATCTACTTCCTGGAGAGTGAGTGCACAGATTATCCAGCCTGGTACCTTTCCCTGTTTTCAGTTGTAATGTAATTGCCAGAAACCTTTTCCTGGAAGAAAAGTGCTACTTTAGTTAGTTGTACTCATCTTTAGTTTTTTATTTAAAGTTGTACACATTTTAAAATAATAATCTGCTCGTTTTTACTTCTTTGGTACATAGGTATATATTATATTAAGGCAAATCATAATAATAACATTTAGTATGATATCATCCACAGGGTTTACCCTACAATTCAACCTTTATGTGACAGGTTATGATTTCATATCATTCTCTGGATTGGTTTAATTAAATAATTGAATCAGATATTCTTTCCATTAGGGTTTGAGAGACTTTTGCCTTCACTTCGTAACTTAATCACCATATCTCTCATATCATAACCCTGAAAATTAATCCTCCAATTTGAACTTGAATCCTCTTATACTAATTGAATAACTTTCCTGCTGCTTTAAATAATTAATCAAAGTTCTATATTTAAGCAGAAAGTTTAAATTCTTGAAACATGTAAGACTTGTTAAGCCAAAATTCAAAGAACTTTGGGCTTGAACTATTTCTGCCGTTTAATACTGTCCAAGTTGGAAAACACCCCTTTGGGTTCTATATTTGTTCATCCTGAAATAAAAATCTTGGAAAGACTGAGGAGAAGAGAGCACATTTTTTTTGGCAAATCAGAAACTTCAGTTAAGAAATGGAACAAAATACTGCTGGGTTTTTGTCAAAAGTGCTCGAAATCTTAATGGGGCTTATTTGGTTCAGGACACAAGAAGAGAATGACAGAATGAAATTTCTGTAGTAAACTATAATATTTGTTATATATAAATATCAAAGCATGTTTATTAGTGGAATTTCTTTTCTTTGAAGCCTTATATTCAATAATGACAACCCCCAAACACACTAAGAGGTAGTTTTTTCAGTATGTGCATACTTGCTGAAAAGGAAGAATTTATTTTGTTCCCCTAAAATAATATGAAAATACAGTTCTACCTGTTTGTTTATCTTAATTAATGTGTTATTTCTCTACCTAAACAAAGATTCTGGGAAAGATTCCTGAAAGATTCCTTTCCTTTTCAGAAAGGGAAACACTGGGCAAACAGCATTCCTGCAGCAAGCAAAAGCCATGGTAGACAAGAGTGTCAGGATGAAACACACCAGAGCGAGATTAATGGCCACCTTTGAAAAGCATGTTTCTCATTACTTTGGATGGGAAAGCTATTCGAAAGATGTACATGAGACAAAGAGCAACTTATTATATAATGTTTATTATGAAAGAATAGGATCTATTCTGACATATAGGTAAGAAAAAAATAGGATGTAAATGTTGTACACAAGAAGATTCATGTGTTTTTAAAATTCTCATGTTGGAATAATTTTAGATTCATAGAAGAGTTGCAATGGATGTGGAGAGAGTTTCTGCATTCCATTCACCCAGATTTCACATTTCATATCATACGTTTGTAATAAAATAGTTAGTTTGCATCCCTTCCTGAGATTTCACAACATGATGGTTGACTTTTCTTTTAACTTGTACTCTTTGTGTTATACGGTTATATGAGTTTTGTTAGATGCATAGTCATGTATCCACCACCTACTACTATAAAGAAGAGTTCCATCACCCTAAAATTTTCTCTGTACTGCTGTTGTGTAGTCAGCTCTTCCCCCTTCTCTCAGTACTTAGCATCCACTGATCATCATGCCATCTCACAGTTCTGTGTCTTTCTCAGTGTCATATAAATGCAGTCATGCAATATATATCCTTTTGGGTTTGACATCTTTCACTTAGCAAAATGCTTTCAAGGTTCATCTATACTTTTACATGAATTAATATAGCCCATTCCTTTTTATTATTGAGTATTATTCCATTGTATGGATGTACTATAATTTGTTTATCCATTACCCTGTTTCCAGGTTTTATGAATAAACCTACTATAAACTCTCTTCAGGGGATTTTTACAGAGATGGTAATGTTTGTGTTGGGTCTAGAAGACTAAATTGCAGCTCACCAAGTAGAAACGCTAAATGAGAGACTTAGAGGTTGGAAAACTAATGAATAAAAATAACAGAAAAACTTGAGTTTCAGCCCAGATTCTACCACCCAATGTTGGGAAGGACATTCTGAGTCTCAATTTCTTTATCTGTAATAGGGCTATTGCAGTAATCAAGGAAGATGCTGCACATGAAACATCCCATACGTGATAAGATGCTGTGCTGTATTGGCCATCATAGTAACTGCAGCTGAGTTCATCAAGCACTTTTTGAGCACACGCAGTGTGCCAAGCACTGTGTTGGTAGAAGTAGCAAGAACAGATGAGTCAGTTCCTAGATCTAAGCTCAATGTTTTATGGGAGACGGATCTGAAAAAGGAGGAACACAGAAGGTGTGTTAGGAAGATGGCATATAAATGTTAACGACAGCCTCTACTGTGCATGTTGGACTGACTAGGAGATGGTGATGTGCATGGCAAATATGTAGATGTCAATCCTTAGAGTTAGTGTGGGGTACTGGAAAGAGCACAGACTTTGGGGTTAAAGAGAATAAGTTCCATCTTATTATTCATGTGGCTATTAAATAAATCAATAGTCTTGAGCAAGTTGCTTTATTTCTTAGAGCAGAGGGATTTACAGTTATTAATCAAGATATAAAAAGTACTTGACACATTCACTCTCTCACTCACTTATTCATTCAACAAATACTAACATTGTTTGTAATGCAATAGATTAGATAGACAAGGGGAGGAAATAAAACCATAAATACATGAAATGAATAATGAATTTTGGATGATGATAAATCATGTAAATTTAATAGATAGGGTGATGTGATAGGGAGTGACAGAAGAAGAGACATTAGATTGGGTGGATAAGGAAATGCTTTCGAAGGAGGAAATATTTTAGCTGAAATGTGAATGATGAGAAGGAGTTGGCTATGTTCAATGGACTGTTCCATAAACATAATGAATGCGTATTACAGAACCCATGTTTGTTATCTTAAAAAGTAGGTATCAAATTGTCAGATCAGGAAGGGGTTAGAGATAATCATAACATGTGATTATTTTATCTTTAATTCTGAGGAATGTGTTAAAATGCAGATCCCAGGGCTCCAGCTCTCAGTTGCCCTCTTAGCCCAGCACAGAGCCAAGGTCTAATTTCTAAGCTTGGCAAAACTATCCAAGTCCAGCTTTCTTTCTAAGGCATCATTCTATTTGGGTTCCAAAGAGTCAACAGATACACTGTTGCTGTGCTTCTAGCAGCCTAATTAAAGGGAAAACTGACAGGCCCCAGAGGTCCTGAAGGGTAGAAATGGAAAGAATGCCCTGAACTTATGCTGGATGTTGACCATGAATCAGGCTCTTCCAACTGCAGCCTTTTCTTCTCTGCTGGCTTCCCTGCTACCTAAAAGACAAATTCTAGGAAAACACCATGGATTACTTTTGATTGGGTAGTGAAAAATAATCTCATCTGCTTGGACCCTGCCTTGTATCAATAATGTTGCTATTAATGCCATCGATTTAATCAAAGGGATTTGATTGGTACGGCTCCTGTTACATGTTAACAGATTGCTGCTCTAAAAGATTGAGTCAGTTAATATTATTGACAGCATTGGCTCAGGGGTCCAATAAACCCCAATTGTGAGTAAAAAGAAGGTTTTGAATCAATTTTTTAGCTTGAAATAACTGATGCTTACTTTATATGCATACTTTTATTTAATATCCAACTTCATTTTTTCCCCTTCAAATAGTTTAAAAGAATTTTGAGATTTTGTTCCAGTTATCTTTTCTTAGGCTCAGTTCTCCCCTCTCTTCCTCCCAGGAACTGGGTTATAGAATTGTATCTGCAAATCTTTAATGCCAGTGGCACGAAATATTGTGAAGCTATATACTGAGAGGGCTAAGTGCAAGTGTGAAGATGGTCCCTATACTGGGGACTTTTTCCTGGGCTGTGAGAGGGACTGTCCCTAAGAAAATGCACTCTGAGGTCCCTTCTCTCTGTTGCTCTTTCCTTCTTACTTCCATAACTATGGGAGATGCTGTCACATCAACATTCAGAGCAGGTTCAAAAATGTGAAAAAGCCCCTAAAAGTTTTCAGCCCAAGGCAGTCAACAGGGACTGAGGAGAATCCAATATCTCCCCTTTGCCTAGGGGATAGTAGGTGCTCACAGGTTTTCTGTTCTTATATGGACTTTACTTGAGAGATAGAGGGGGCAGAAATAAATGTTTTATTAAATTTAAAAAAAGGAGTACACTGGAGTGTAAAAAGTAAAAATTAGTCCCCTTCCAAATAATATCTGGGTTAAGTTTAATGTGTTTCTAATAGATTTACATTATTTTCTTTAAAAAATGAAATAATTCTAACATATATAAAGCATTATAAAGTAACATAATGGACTAGTGGACTCAAGAACCCATCTTTGAAACATTTTGCCATATTTCAATTTTTTATTTGCATATTAAAAATAAACTCATGATTAAGTTGGTTGATTTTTGTAACACAATTGGATCATACTGTTCATATTGTTCTTAACTTGTGTTTTTTTATTCAACAATAACTCACAGTTTTGAATATATAGATCATGTTTCTCAACATGGGAGGTGCCTCATAAGCATTTGAGGAGCTTTGAAAACAACACCCACACCCACACCCACACCTGCTGAGATTCTGATTCAATTAGCTGGGGAGGGGTAAAAGTCCCCAGATGAATCTAATGGGTAGCCAGGCTTGGAAACTATTGATGTGAATATGCCTCCTTTAAAAAAATTATGTTGGATGTGCCTGAGTTTCTGTACTTTTCTACAACTTATTTATTGATGGATATTTAGGTTGGGTTCAGTTTAACAGCATCTGGCATAGTTATCTTTTCTCCCATACATACATAGGTACTCTGAGTCCTAATGCAGCTGTCTGACAAGTCTCTGATAGGAGAAGTGCTCCTAAAATTGTAGGACACACACCTGTTGACCTTGTTTGCCTTGGTTTGAAGCTAGCTTTGATAATTAGGAATCATGGTAAATGATGTGAGCTTAGACTTGATCCCAGAAAAGGCAGGTAATGACCCAACGCAGGTGTGTCTGCTCAGGGCCAACCTGCGGGTTACTTTACGGCAGGCCAGCACCGTCATGATTTGTGCTATTTAAACTCATTACCACAGCACTGGGGTGCTCACGTTTTCCTAGTAGCTCAACTGACCGTTTGACTTGCGTGATAGCATCACCAGTTTTCCTGCCTCGTAGATTAGATGTTTGGTTGCCTGCTTTACGGCAGAGGCATCTCGTCAAAGATCCCGAGGAAGCGGAACATGGGACGAAGAAATACTAGCTCCTTCACTGTGTTCCTGGATATAAGGTAAGAGGAAATATTGAATTTTACTGTTCAGCCTTACCAGACTTGACACTGCGTGCAAATGTGAGCTGATGTGACCTTATTCTTTAACATGTTTGCCTGTGCTTTAAAAACAAACCAAACCTCTGAAAGAAATGCAAAGGAAGGGGATTAAATTTAAATTTAAGAGAATTGGAATTTGTATCTAGACTTTCGGTTTTTAGAAAGGCTGGTGTAATAAAAGATAATTTATTTGAAAAGAAATATTGGTTGCATAAAGGTAGGCTGAAAGTGGTGTTTTTTCGGTGTTTCTTTATTCACCCTGTGCCCAGGGTCTCTCCTCTGCTGCGACTGCCTGGAACCAGGACTCTGGTTTTAAATTCCAGCCTGAGCTCCTTTTCAACAAAAAAAGCAATACTTCTAGGTACACTGGTGATAATTGCTGATAAAAATATGTATTTGAGGCAAAATTCATCCTTGTCAATCCTGGGCAAAGCTTGAATCTGTTTGACTTTATTTTTTAACGTGTACTTACTGAGTGCCTGATATCAGACAAAGCAAGTATGGTATCCTCTTTCATAAAGCTACCAGTCTGGTGGGAAAACAGATGGAAGCATTACAGAACATAATTCAGAAAACATTCCGCCCTTTCTCTCTGTTTTTACTCTCCTCTTTCTACCTCTCCGCTTCCCTTGATTCCCTCCTCCCTCTTTCTGGCCCCGCAATGAGGACACACACCTGGGGCTCCTGAAGATAAAGTATCTGAGTCTGTGGGGAAATGATGTGATGCATTCCCTTATACAGCTGGACCAGGAAGTCTCCCAACTTGTAAGAAAGAAAATAAAATTGTCCGGAGTGAGAGACCAGCAACTGGGACATGGGCATGAATGGCGGGTTGGGGGAAGGACTGAGCTAAGACCCAGGCTGGGAAGACGGTTGTGTGGGATGCGTGTGTGGGAGGATACTAGATTCGGAGATGTGAAATAATGTCTGTACCTCGTTTAGAAAACTATGCTTTTAGAGTCATAATTCTTTACTGAAGAAATGAAATGCAAGTACGTATTACGAACTCTCCTTGGATGTAGTGAGCACTTGGCTCAATTCATAAGCTGAGGCTGAAAAAACTTAAAGACGAGTTTACAAATGTGTCACTCCACAGAGGACATCTGGGATCATGACAGATTTTAAAAACTGTTGTAACAGCAAATTGTTCTGTCTCACATCTCCCCTTGAGGCATTATCGGGGTGGACCAAAAACACACACACACACACACACACACACACACTCACTCTCTCTCTCTCTCTCTCCCCCCCTCTCTCCCTCTCTCCCTCTCTCCCTCTCTCCCTCTCTCCCTCTCTCCCTCTCTCCCTCTCTCCCTCTCTCCCTCTCTCTCCCTCTCTCTCCCTCTCTCTCCCTCTCTCTCCCTCTCTCTCCCTCTCTCTCCCTCTCTCTCCCTCTCTCTCCCTCTCCCTCCCTCTCCCTCCCTCTCCCTCCCTCCCCCTCCCTCCCCTCCCTCCCTCTCTCCCTCTCTCCCTCCCCCTCTCCCTCTCTCTCTCCCTCCCTCTCTCCCTCCCTCTCTCCCTCCCTCTCTCCCTCCCTCTCTCCCTTCCTCTCTCCCTCCCTCTCTCCCTCCCTCTCTCCCTCCCTCTCTCTCTCCCTCTCTCCCTCCCTCTCTCCCTCCCTCTCTCCCTCCCTCTCTCTCTCCCTCTCTCTCTCCCTCTCTCTCTCCCCCTCTCTCTCCCTCTCTCACTTTTCCTTGCCATCTAAGACTGTTGAACTGCATGAGGGAGAGTAAGATTCAGGAAGAGAAACAATGTTATGAAGCTAGAGCTGTAAAAATATCAATACACACCATATACGTATATACAGAGACATGCACACTACCTTTAAAAAATATATTTTGGTGCTGTCCTGGTTTTTCAAAAGTGGGAGAAAGGATCTAATTCCAATTAATGAGTCTGATGTGATTCAAAAGAAATATAATTTTTTCTTTGGACAAGGACTCTGCTGGATGGATTCACACTTGATTAAAACTCAAATCGTGGCAACCTTGAAAGCTGTTTCTAATATTTGCTCGAAGTTTCTTCACTTGACCATATCTGGTACAACATTTTTTTCAGCAACTTAAAAAAAAGCTTTTTATCACCTTGAGATCATTTAAAAACTAAGCTAAACAGTCATTATATTATGAGGGAAAAAAAAAAAGATTCAAAACAAAATACTTGAAGAAGTAATTCAGCAAGAGGTACCCAAAATAAAGTTCTATAAAACTATGCACACCTTTTGCTCCCGAAATTCGAATTATACTTTTCATCCTAAGAAAAATATTAGGCAAGAGTCAATGATACAGCACTACAATTTCTCATTACTGCTTTACATAAAATAGTAAATTACAGAAACCTACATTCCCAAGACTACAGTGTTAGTTTTGGCCTAACAAATTAATGAAATATTTTTAAAATCACATAAAATATGCTTTAGTGATTCCATAAAATGACCATGATATTCTGAGAAGGTGGGGGGGGGAGAATGTACAAAATATTATTAGAGTATGATTACATTTTTTTGTCTAAAAATGCACTGATTGATTTACTAGGCACAATCACATAGCTCATGACTTCACGAACTTTTGTAAGTTGAGCCTAATTAATTTAACTGGGAATTATCTTTGTACTCAAGTAGGGGAGGGTGGAGGGAGTTCTGTTGGCTAAAATCCATAATGTTCATGAAGCAGCATCTTCATCAAGAGAAAAAGGAACTACAGTTGGAACTGGAAATCAAGAGTGGGAAGCAAAGTGAGCAGAGGTCTGCAAGAAAAATATAAAACATAAAAATTTGTGGAACCTAGTGAAAAACAACCTGGAGAACCAGGAACTTAGGAGACCCAAGGGTGAATAATGCCAGGTTCCACCAACAGGGGGAGCCCCACTCATGACAGCACCTGGGCTGGGTGGCCTTTTCTCTCTCTCCTTCAGCACTATTTGCTGTTGGAAACAAAAAAAGAATGAGACACTGGTGTTGCCTTAAATCACAGAAGGAGGTAGTAAGTGAGGTGGGGAGTGTCAGGGGATATTCATTTGAAACAACGAATAAATGTATTAAATACAAATATAAGGGATGATGTCTATATTTTAAGTTTGCATGACACTTTTTGATTTAAAACCTCAAATGGAATTTGTCCCACTTGAATCTAATGGGTTATGTGAAGCAAAGACATTATCATGCCCATTCTACAGATGAGAAATGTCACTTGCTGTGTTACCCCCAATGATAAAAACAGTGGTTCACTCTCACAACACAGGGAGAAACACCTTCCTGTGAGCTGGCCTGGAGAGCCTTTATGGAGGTCACGTAGTTTGCAAGAGTCCAGATTGGCTGAGCTAGAATGTAAATTCCAGGAGAGTATGGACTGTGGCTGTCCCATGCATAACTGAATCACCAGCACTGAAACAATGAATACTCAGCAAATGCAGAATGAAGGAATAAATGAAAGAAATGATACATGCATGGACTGCAGCTGAGGTGTGGTTGTCAGGCAGGTGTGGACTCCTACAGACTACGGCCCAGCCAGCACTCTCTGACCAGGATGTTATGGAGCAGGGATTGGCCCTCTGGAGGGCTTTAGGCCACACAGTTTTGTCTCCTCCCTCTGAGGTGAGGATTGGTGGGCGGGGCATTCATCTTTTTCTATCAGCAAATATTTATCTGACACCCACTGTGGGGCAGGTGCTGGCCTGAATGCCAGTCAATTTCCTGGCCTGGTTCAGGGCTTCTCACGGTTTCCCAGGCCCTTAACAAGTGCTTAGTTCGCCCCCGACAGGCCCCGTCCACTCAGGCCTCCAGCCAGGAGAGGCTGAGTGAGTAAGGCTGCTCCATCAGAACCTCAAGAGTACATCAGGGTTCCCTGTCCTGGTGAGTTGACACATCAACCTTACCCTTCTCTCCACCTACACACAGGGGCCTTGAAATGGGATCAGTCTCTGGCAGGAAGCATAGATGGAGTCTTAGTTCTTTCCCCACAGAGGCCAGAAGAAGAGGCAGTTGGAAGCAATGTCACAGTTCCAAACCTCTCCTTCAGGAACAGGGGCCTGAGAGGGTAACAGGCTTTCCTAAAGCCCCAGCCAGTAAACAATAGCTCCTACCCTATATCCGAGCAACATGTTCCCCTTCCCCTCCCCCAGTGAAGAACAGGTGCCACAGCAGTCCTGGGAGCACCAACCCTCTCAAAGGCAGGCCCTGCCTCCCCAGGAGCAGAGGACTCCTTACTTAAAATGCTTGAGGAGGTCTGGAAGCAGCTGCCTCCAGCCCTGTTCTCCAAGGCGTAATGGACCCCTTGCTGCTCCCTCAGAGCCAGAGAAGCGTTAAACACAAAGAAAATGGGACATTTAAAAAGCTTCCCTGTCAAAAGTTATTTTACCATTTCTTTCTTTTTTTTTTTTATGGTGACAATGGGCAGAATATTTATTTTTTAACATCTTTATTGGAGTATAATTGCTTTACAATGTTGTGTTAGTTGCTGCTGTATAACAAAGTGAATCAGCTATACATATACATATATCCCCATATCTCCTCCCTCTTGCGTCTCCCCCCCACCCTCCCTATCCCACCCCTCTAGGTGTTCACAAATCACCGAGCGAATCTCCCTGTGCTATGTGGCTACTTCCCACTAGCTATCTATTTTATATTTGGTAGTGTATATATGTCCATGACACTCTCTCACTTCATCCCAGCTTACCCTTCCCCCACCCCGTGTCCTCAGGTCCATTCTCTACTGCTGCATTTATTCCTATCCTGCCCCTAGGTTCTTCAGAATTTTTTTTTTTTTAGATTCCATATATATGTATTTGTTTTTCTCTTTGTGACTCACTTCACTCAGTATGACACACTCTACGTCCATCCACCTCACTACAAATAATTCAATTTCATTTCTTTTTACGGCCGAGTAATACTCCATTGTATATATGTGCCACATCTTCTTTATCCATTCATCTGTTGATGGACACTTAGGTTGCTTCCATGTCCTGGATATTGTAAATAGTGCTGCAATGAACATTGTGATACATGACTCTTTTTGAATTATGGTTTTCTCAGGGTATATGCCCAGTAGTGGGATTGCTGGGTCATATGGTAGTTCTATTTTTAGTGTTTCAAGAAACCTCCATACTATTCTCCATAGTGTCTGTATCAATTTACATTCCCACCAACAGTGCAAGAGGGTTCCCTTTTCTCCACACCCTCTCCAGCATTTATTGTTTGTAGATTTGTTGATGATGGCCATTCTGACCTGTGTGAGGTGATACCTCATTGTAGTTTAGATTTGCATTTCTCTAATGATTAGTGATGTTGAGCAACCTTTCATGTGTTTGTTGGCAATCTGTATATCTTCTTTGGAGAAATGTCTATTTAGGCCTTCTGCCCATTTTTGGGTTGGATTGTTTGTTTTTTTGATATTGCGCTTCATGAGCTGCTTGTATATTTTGGAGATTAATCCTTTGTCAGTTGCTTTGTTTGCAAATATTTTCTCCCATTCTGAGGGTTGTCTTTTTGTCTTGTTTATGGTTTCCTTTGCTGTGCAAAAGCTTTTGAGTTTCATTAGGTGTCATTTGTTTATTTTTGTTTTTATTTCCATTTCTCTAGGAGCTGGGTCAAAAAGGATCTTGCTGTGATTTATGTCAAAGAGTGTTCTTCCTATGTTTTCCTCTAAGAGTTTGATAGTGTCTGGCCTTACATTTAGGTCTTTAATCCATTTTGAGTTTATTTTTGTGTATGGTGTTAAGGAGTGTTCCAATTTCATTCTTTTACATGTAGCTGTCCAGTTTTCCCAGCACCACTTACTGAAGAGGTTGTCCTTTCTCCATTGTATATTCTTGCCTCCTTTATCAAAGATAAGGTGACCATATGTGTATGGGTTTATCTCTGGGCTTTCTATCTTGTTCCATTGATCTATGTTTCTGTTTTTGTGCCAGTACTATACTGTCTTGATTACTATTGCTTTGTAGTATAGTCTGAAGTCAGGGAGCCTGATTCTTCCAGTTATGTTTTTCTTTCTCAAGATTGCTTTGGCTATTCAGGGTCTTTTGTGTTTCCATACAAATTGTGAAATTTTTTGTTCTAGTTCTGTGAAAAATGCCATTGGTAGTTTGATAGGGATTGCACCGAATCTGTGGATTGCTTTGGGTAGTATAGTCATTTTCACAATGTTGATTCTTCCAATCCAAGAACATCGTGTATCTCTCCATCTGTTTGTATCGTCTTTAATTTCTTTCATCAGTATCTTACAGTTTTCTGCATACAGGTCTTCTGTCTCCCTAGGTAGGCTTATTCCTAGGTATTTTATTTTTTTGTTGCAATGGTAAACGGGAGTGTTTCCTTAATTTCTCTTTCAGACTTTTCATCATTAGTGTACAGGAATGCAAAAGATTTCTGTGCAGGATAATTTTGTATCCTGCTACTTTACCAAATTCATTGATTAGGTTTAGTAGTTTTCTGGTAGCATCTTTAGGATTCTCTATGTATAGTAGCATGTCATCTGCAAGCAGTGACAGCTTTACTTCTTCTTTTCCAGTTTGGATTCCATTTATTTCTTTTTCTTCTCTGATTGCTGTGACTAAAACTTGCAAAGCTATGTTGAATAATAGTGATGAGAGTCGGCAAACTTGTCTTGTTCCCAATCACAGTGGAAATGGTTTCAGTTTTTCACCATTGAGAACGAAGTTGGCTGTGGGTTTGTCATATATGGGCTTTATTATGTTGAGGTAAGTTCCCTCTATGCCTAGTTTCTGGAGGGTTTTTATCATAAATGTGTGTTGAATTTTGTTGAAAGGTTTTTCTGCATCTATTCAGATTATCATATGGTTTTTATCCTTCACTTTGTTAATATGGTGTCTCATTGTCTGATTTGCATATATTGAAAAATCCTTGCATTCCTGGGATAAACCCCACTTGATCATGGTGTATGATCCATTTAATGTGCTATTGGATTCTGTTTGCTAGCATTTTGTTGAGGATTTTTGCATCTATGTTCATCAGTGATATTGGCCTGTAGTTTTCTTTTTTTATGACATCTTTTTCCAGTTTTGGTATCAGGGTGATGGTGGCCTCGTAGAATGTGTTTGGGAATGTTCCTCCCTCTGTGGTATTTTTGAAGAGTTTGAGGAGGATATTTGTTAGCTCCTCTCTAAATGTTAGATAGAATTCACCTGTGAAGCCATCTGGTCCTGGGTTTCTGTTTGTTGGAAGACTTTTAATCACAGTTTCAATTTCAGTGCTTGTGATTGGTCTGTTTATATTTTCTATTCCTTCCTGGTCCAGTCTCGGAAGGTTGTGCTTTTCTAGGAATTTGTCCATTTCTTGCAGGTTGTCCATTTTATTGGCATATAGTTGCTTGTAGTAATCTCTCATGATCCTGTATATTTCTGCAGTGTCACTTGTTACTTCTCCTTTTTCATTTCTAATTCTGTTGATTTGAGTCTCTTCCCTCTTTTGCTTGATGAGTCTGGCTAATGGTTTATCAATTTTGTTTATCTTCTCAAAGAACCAGCTTTTAGTTTTATTGATTTTTGCTATTGTTTCCTTCATTTCTTTTTCATTTATATCTGATCTGATTTCTTTCCTTCTGCTAACTTTGGGGTTTTTTTGTTCTTCTTTCTCTAATTGCTTTAGGTGTAAGGTTAGGTTGTTTATTTGAGATGTTTCTTGTTTCTTGAGGTAGGATTGTTTTGCTATAAACTTCCCTCTTAGAACTGCTTTTATTGCATCCCATAGATTTTGGGTCATCGTGTTTTCATTGTCATCTGTTTCTAGGTATTTTTGGATTTCCTCTTTGATTCCTTTATTGATCTTGGTTATTTAGTAGCATACTGTTTAGCCTCCATGTGTTTGTATATTTTACAGTTTTTTTTCCCAGTAATTGATATCTATTCTCATAGCGTTGTGGTCGGAAAAGATACTTGATACGATTTCAATTTTCTTAAATTTAGCAAGGCTTGATTTGTGACCCAAGATATGATCTGTCATGAAGAATGTTCCATGAGCACTTGAGAAGAATGTGTATTCTGTTGTTTTTGGATGGAATGTCCTATAAATGTCAATTAAGTGCATCTTCTTTAATGTGTCATTTAAAGCTTGTGTTTCCTTATTTATTTTCATTTTGGATGATCTGTCCATTGGTGAAAGTGGAGTATCAAAGTCCCCTATTATTACTGTGTTACTGTTGATTTCCCCTTATGGCTGTTAGCATTTACCTTATGTATTGAGCTCATATGTTGGGTGCATAAATATTTACAATTGTTATATCTTCTTCTTGGATTGATCGCTTGATCATTATGTAGTGTCCCTCTTTGTCTCATGTAATAGTCTATTTGAAAGTCAATTTTGTCTGATATGAGAATTGCTACTCCAGCTTTCTTTTGATTTCCATTTGCATGGAATATCTTTTTCCACCCCTTCACTTTCAGTCTGTTTGTGTCCCTAGGTCTGAAGTGGGTCTTTTATAGAGAGCATATATATGGGTCTTGTTTTTGTATCCATTTAGCCAGTCTATGTCTTTTGGTTGGAGCATTTAATCCATTTACATTTAAGGTAATTATCAATATGTATGTTCCTATTACCATTTTCTTAATTGTTTTGGGTTTGTTATTGTAGGTCTTTTCCTTCTTTTGTGTTTCCTGCCTAGAGAAGTTCCTTTAGCATTTGTTGTAAAGCTGGTTTGGTGGTGCTGAATTGTCTTAGCTTTTGCTTGTCTGCAAACATTTTAATTTATCCATCAAATCTGAATGAGATCCTTACTGGGTAGAGTAATCTTGGTTGTAGGTTTTTCCCTTTGATCACTTTAAATATGTCCTGCCACTCCCTTGTGGCTTGCAGAGTTTCTGCTGAAAGATCAGCTGTTAACCTTATGGGGATTCCCTTGTATGTTATTTGTTGCATTTCTCTTGCTGCTTTTAATATTTTTTCTTTGCATTTAATTTTTGATAGTTTGATTAATATGTGTCTTGGTGTGTTTCTCCTTGGATTTATCCTGTATGGGACTCTCTCTGCTTCCTGGACTTGATTGACTATTTCCTTTCCCATATTAGGGAAGTTTTCAACTCTGATCTCTTCAAATACTTTCTCAGTCCCTTTCTTTTTCTCTTCTTCTTCTGGCACCCCTATAATTCAAATGTTGGTGTGTTTAATGTTGTCCCAGAGGTCTCTGAGACTGTCCTCAGTTCTTTTCATTCTTTTTTCTTTATTCTGCTCTGCAGTAGTTATTTCCACTATTTTATCTTCCAGGTCACTTATCTGTTCCGCTGCCTCAGTTATTCTGCTATTGATTCCTTCCAGAGAATTTTAAATTTCACTTATTGTGTTGTTCATCATTGTTTATTTGCTCTTTAGTTCTTCTAGGTCCTTGTTAAATGTTTCTTGTATTTTCTCCATTCTGTTTCCAAGATTTTGGATCACCTTTACTATCATTACTCTGAATTCTTTTTCAGGTACACTACCTATTTCCTCTTCATTTGTTAGGTCTGGTGGGTTTTTGCCTTGCTCCTTCATCTGCTGTGTTTTTCTGTCTTCTCATTTTCCTTAACTTTCTGTGTTTGGGGTCTCCTTTTCGCAGGCTGCAGGTTCGTAGTTCCCATTGTTTTTGGTGTCTGCCTCCAGTGGGTAAGGTTGGTTCAGTGGGTTGTGTAGACTTCCCGGTGGAGGGGACTGTTGCCTGTGTTCTGGTGGATGAGGCTGGATCTTGTCTTTCTGGTGGGCAGGACCACATCTGCTGCTGTGTTTTGGGGTGTCTGTGAACTTATTATGATTTTACGCAGCCTCTCTGCAATGGGTGGGGCTGTGTTCCTGTCTTGCTAGTTGTTTGGCATTGGGTGTCCAGCACTGGAACTTGTTGGTTGTTGAGTGGAGCTGGGTCTTAACATTGAGATGGAGATCTCTGGGAGAGCTCTCGCTGATTGATATTACATGGGGCCTGGAGGTCTCTGGTGGTCCAGTGTCCTGAACTCAGCTCTCCCACTTCAGAGGCTCAGGCCTGACACTTGGCCGGAGCACCAAGACCCTGTCAGTCACACGGCTCAGAAGAAAATGGAGGAAAAAAGAGAAAGAAACAAAATGAAAAATAAAATAAAATAAATAAAGTTATTAAAATAAAAAATTAAAAAGTTCTTTAAAAAATTTAAGAAATAACTTAAAAAATGAGAAAAAGAAGAGAGCAACCAAACCAATAAACAAATCTACCAATGGTAACAAGTGCTAAAAACTATACTAAGATAAATATAAAAATCAGAAACTAGACAGTCGCATACAGCAAACCCCAAGTCTACAGTTACTCCAAAAGTCCACTGCCTCAATTTTGGGATGATTCATTGTCTATTCAGGTATTCCACAGATGCAGGGAACATCAAGTTGACTGTGGGGATTTAATCAGCTGCTCCTGAGGCTGCATGGAGAAATTTCCCTTTCTCTTCTTTGTTCGCACAGCTCCTGGGGTTCAGCTTTGGATTTGGACCTGCCTCTGCGTGTAGGTCACCTGAGGGCGTCTGTTCCCGCCCAGATAGGATGTGGTTAAAGTAGCAGCTGATGAGGGGGCTCTGGCTGACTCAGGCAGTGGGGAGGGAAGGGTACCGAATGCGGGGCGACCCTGCAGCGGGAGAGGCCAGCATGATGTTGCAACAGCCTGAGGCGTGCCGTGTGTTCTCCCTGGGAAGTTGTCCCTGGATCACAGGACCCTGGCAGTGGCGGGCTGCACAGGCTCCCGGGAGAGGCGGTGTGGAGAGTGACCTGTGCTTGCACACGGGCTTCTTGGTGGCTGCAGCAGCAGCCTTAGCATTTCATGCCTTTCTCTGGGGTCTGCGCTTATAGCTGGTGGCTCACGCCCATCTCTGGAGCTCGTTTAGGCTGTGCTCTGAATCCCCTCTCCTCATGCACCCTGAAACAATGATCTCTTGCCTCTTAGGCAGGTCCAGACTTTTTCCCGGACTCCTTCCCGGCTAGCTGTGGCTCACTAGCCCCCTTCAGGCTACGTTCACCCAGCCAACCCCAGTCCTCTCGCTGGGATTTGACCGCCGAAGCTGGGGCCTCAGCTCCCAGCCCCGACCCGCCCTGGCGGGTGAGTAGACAAGCCTCTCGGGCTGGTGAGTGCTGGTCGGCACCGATCCTCTGTGTGGGAATCTCTCCGCTTTGCCCTCTGCACCCCTGTTGCTGCGCTCTCCTCCGTGGCTCCAAAGCTTCCCCCCTCCGCCACCTGCAGTCTCCGCCCGTGAAGGGGCTTCCTAGTGTGTGGAAACCTTTCCTCCTTCACAGCTCCCTCCCAAAAGTGCAGGTCCCGTCCCTATTCTTGTGTCTCTGTTTTTTTCTTTTTTCTTTTGCCCTACGCAGGTATGTGGGGGTGTTTCTTGCCTTTTGGGAAGCCTGAGGTCTTCTGCCAGCATTCAGTATGTATTCCATAGGAGTTGTTCCACACGTAGATGTATTTTTGATGTATTTGTGGGGAGGAAGGTGATCTCCACGTCTTACTCTTCTGCCATCTTGAAGGTCCTCCTACCATTTATTTCTAAATACAGTTTAACCACTCCACGCTCACAGCTGCAATCAAAGCAGATAAAATGCCTGCTCCTGTCAACAGGAAAGATGGGCTGTGGGAGAGAGCCGGGAACGTGTGGGAGCTACGTGGCCACACATTAGTTCTCCCTTTGCGTGGTTGCAGGAGAGTTTACTTGCCGGCTGTGGGGCTTTAAGAAAAGCTAATGTTTCCAGAGCTAAACTGGGACATCGGGACAAGAGAGGATGGAGACTGAACAGACTCACAGGAGGAAAGGAACTGTGCTTCTGACTTTAGGGGGTGATGAAGATAGTGAGCAGTTCTTCCCATTCAGTATGAAATCTTACTCATTAATGCCAAAGTCAAACAATAAAATATCACCTCTTTAGGACTGTACACAGCTTTTAAAATCCACCCCCCCAAGAAATATCCATAGTTGTGATTTCATATCATTCTCACCACAACCCAGAGAGCTGGAACAGCTTTCATTATTACCCTTGGATAAGACAGTACACACAGCAATGCACTGTGTCCTGCCCAAGGTCACATCTCAGAAAGAAAGTGGCAAAGCTTGGATTAACACCTACATCTCTTGCCTCCCAGACCTGTGTGTGCTCTTCCACTAGGGCAGGAGGTGACGAAGGATAGCACTGCAGCAGATCTGGCCCCTAATCTGTATTTGTAAATAAAGCCTTATTGGAACACAGCCACATCCAGATTATAGCTGCTTCCGAGCTACAACAGCAGAAGTTGAATAATTGTGACAGAGAACATCTGGCCCACAGAGACTAAAATATTCACTGACTGGCACTTTACAGAAAAGTTTGTTTCCTCCTCTCACCCACCCACTCCCTCTTGGGTCATTACATGGCCCTTTTAATCCAGAGGTCCACCCGTGATAACACCTCAAGAGGAGATGTGAGACAGAACAATTTGCTGTTACAACAGTTTTTAAAATCTGTCATGATCCCAGATGTCCTCTTGGAGTGACACATTTGTAAACTCGTCTTTAAGTTTTTTCAGCCTCAGCTATGAATTGAGCCAAGTGCTCACTACATCCAAGGATAGTTCGTAATACGTACTTGCATTTCATTTCTTCAGTAAAGAATTATGACTCTAAAAGCATACTTTTTTAAACGAGGTACAGACATATTATTTCACATCTCTGAATCTAGTATCCTCCCACACCCTTCCTTCCTACCTTCCTTCTTAAGAAGTCTCATACCTCAGCTTAGTACTTCCTCGTAGACATGAACTTTGGAAAAATTTGGGCCCATAATTTTGTAATTAGAGGACCGTTGATTACAACTGATTACTATGCATCATGGTGATATGTTGGGAAAAATAGCAAATTCGGGGCTTTAGAATTTGGGGTCATAGAGATGAAAAGATAATGACAGAGGGACCTAAGAGAAACTTGGTCAACTTTATAATTTTGAGCCTCATTCCTTTATATTGTAGAGTTGGAAAATTTGAAAAGTTTAGTTTTTTTCTTCTTTTCCTGCAAGCAGGCATTGCCCTTCCACTGCCCATTTGCCTTTGGAAGTTTACCCAGTCCTGGGTTTGTGGGGAAACAGAACGCTGTAACATCTTGGTGCCATGGTAACCCTGGTCTCTTTTGAATAATCCAGCAATAGCATGGTGGTCCTTTACAGAGCCAGGGAGACAAGATACAGGCAGTTAGGAGTATGTCATTTTGTTCCGTATATCTTTCATTTTTTAAACAAGGGTTTGCATTGGCCAAGAACAGGAGCCAGGAAAGAAATAGCTTCCTCCTTATCAAAGTTCCTTATTTAGAGGGGCAGACGAGGTCCTGGCATGTCTTCCTTTCCCCACTTAAACTGAAGCCTAGCACTGCTCATTCCCTGCCTGACTTTGTGAGCTATCTAGGGGAAGTCCACACTGACACTGAGAAAAATGTTGACTAGAGACCCAGCTGGTGGACATGA
Organism: Balaenoptera physalus; assembly: GCF_965194825.1. NCBI lineage: Eukaryota > Metazoa > Chordata > Mammalia > Artiodactyla > Balaenopteridae > Balaenoptera > Balaenoptera physalus. The sequence goes on from NC_138893.1 coordinate 43,442,793, forward strand.
AATGTGAGTGAAAACTAAGTCTTTTAAGCCACCTAGATTTGGAAGTTGTTTGCTTTTGCAGTATAACCTAGGCTGTCCGCGTTTTCACAGCCGCACAGGTGTGTGTGTGTGTGTGTGTGTGTGTGTGTGTGTGTGTGTGTGTGTGTGTGTGTGTGTGTGTGTGTGTGTGTGTGTGTGTGTGTGTGTGTGTGTGTGTGTGTGTGTGAGGGAGAGGAGAGAAAGGTGGAAGAAGTAGAGGATGAGGAAGTAGGAGTGTTGGAGTCCCTGTTTGGAGTCTTTTGCTTTTAGCTGAAAGAACAATTGTCAACTTTAAATGTGTATCTAAGCTATTGGGAAGCTTTAGCTGTGTCATGTTATTTAATTCATACAAAAACTAATTTATCATATCCTATGCATAACCTCATTTTACAAAACAAGATACTGAGACATGGTTTGGTTAAATCATTTAATTAAGGTCTCACAGTAAGTAAGCAGAAACCCAAACCCTAAGGCTGCCAGTAAGGTTTACATTTTAATTGCTAAACTATATAACTTTTCTAAGGCTTTAAGTTGTTTAAACGATAATTGATCACCAACCTGATACTATTAAATTATTGCATTTAGGGTTTCTGATTGAGCCAGAATAGAAACATTAGTTCTACTTGTTAGGTTCTGCTCTAGACATGGTAAAAACTAGGGAGATAAACAATTCCCAGTGTATTTTCAAAGAGGGTGTATCTTCTCTGACAGAAAAGAGAAGATACAAAGATAACATAAAAAACTCTACAGGACGTCCCTGGTGGCACGGTGGTTAAGAATCTGCCTGCCAATGCAGGAGACACGGGTTCGAGCCCTAGTCCAGGAAGATCCCACATGCTGCAGAGCAACTAAGCCCACAACTACTGAGCCCACATGCCACAACTACTGAAGCCTGTACTCCTAGAGTCCGTGCTCCGCAACAAGAGAAGCCACCACAAGGAGGAGCCCGAGCACCGCAACGAAGTGTAGCCCCTGTTTGCCACAACTGGAGAAAGCCTGCCCACAGCAACAAAGACCCAACACAGCCAAAAATAAATAAATAAATAATAAAATAAAAATGAAAAACTCCACAGTGGGGTAAATTATAAATGCCATAAGAAAAGAATATATAAAAGTCTATGAACGTCTAGAGTTGTGAGGGATTTCTTCTGGAGAATATGAAGTCCTTTTATATAGTTAGTATGAGTTTGAACAATAAAAACTCATGAAAATTGTGAAACTAAGCATTAAAGAGTCTAAATATCACCTTAAGAATATATATTTTATCCAAAATGTTGTCATTAAATAAATGAATTTGGAGCACTTTATTATAAAGGCAAATTACTAGATGCATTGATAGTAGAGGTTTGTGAAGATGAAATGAGGTGAAGCTGGGAGATGAGGAGGGATAATAAAATTTTCAAAGAATTCACTGCTAGGTCCATAAATTAGCAATGGCAGTACCAACGCCCTGATGACATTTCTCAGGAAGCTTTTAAAATCCTGCCTATAGCTGTTTTTTATCACAGCCATGGAAATTAGCATCACTAGAAACTACAAACAGATGAAAGTGGACAGTATAGCTATGACTTAAAATATGGTCTGATCCTGGGTTATTTCCCAGTACCATCATGAGGGAAAGGAGCTATCTTTTACCAGGAACTATTTCTGATTTCCAGAAAATAATTGGCAATAATTTGAATCTGTGGTTTTCCAGGATCAAAAGCAAGAGGAGCTCTTTACTTGACATTTTGTCCTGTGAACATAGCACAGGAAGGCAAAGTATCACTTTTCAATGTGTTAAAACTTCTGACACTTACATTTGACCGGAACTTGAATTTAACTTTCTAGTAATTCCCTGCCTAAGGTGTGCCCCAAATATGGTTTGTCCCTGCCAGTTAAGCCTTCTCTCTGGTGGAGACACTAACTTGAGGCATCCTGATTGTACTGATTCTCCCCTTCGCCTCTTTAATGCCCCTGTCTTTCCCTCACCAACATCTCAGTGACAAGTCTGAAGAAGGGAGATTGTCTGAGTGGGTATGATTTTACTAGTCAGTCTGATGACAACCCCAATGGGCTCTTTGGAGGCCATAGTGGTGAGGTAGTTAAGGGTGTGGGTGCTAAGCTCAGATTGCCTGGGCTAGAATCTCAGTTCTACCTCTTAACAGAGCCAATCCCAAGTCGTATTGATCTTTGGAGCAATTAAGAGAATACATGACCTTATGCCATATCAAGTCTCAAATCTAACCCTTAATAGCTGGGTTTCTCTGGATAAGTGATTTGTCTCAGAGCCCAGAGCTATGGGGTCCCAACAGACTTTACTTGGGCTCAGGCAGTTCTTTGTGAGCAGGTAATGCAAGGGGAATTCTAAGACAGGGTAGATAGTCAAATGCTGTGTTTGGTGATCTATGGACCAATGGATCTGATTGATGTATGCTCTGGGGAAAGGAGGAAGTTTCATCAATTTGGCATTGAGAATTGGCATTCTCAATTTGGCATTGAGAATTTCTAATCTTCACCCTTATTTTCCCTTCTGACAAGTATATACTGGGGCTTATCCAGGCTCTAGGGGCTCCAGCCATTTGAGTGTTCTCCAGTGGGCCCACAGACTCCAATGTCAGGCTGAGGAAGACAACCTTGGGAGAAAAGGGTGGATAAATGTCTCTGATTAATCACTAGATTAATCAGAATTAATCTCCGGTTCCAGGGACTTCTGGCACTAGAAGTCTCTGGAGGAACCAGGTGTGTGTGTGTGTGTCTGTGTGTGTGTGTGTGTGTGTGTGTGTGTGTGTTTGTATTTACATTCATAGGGTCCAAAACCAAAGTTCTTATCTGCCAGCCTCGTTGCTGTAATGAATGTAGTAAAATGCTGCTAGGTCTTCTTGACAGCTAAAGAAATGGTCAGAGTTGGGTTTGCATATGCAAGAAAAAATTTGAGTCATAATGAAGAGTTCTGGCCCCTGAGTGTGCAAAAAGTTGTTAGATTGGACAATACCTAAATTGTGTCTCCCACAGAGACATAGGATTGGGCGAGGATTTCTGCATGGGTTGTGTTGGAACCTTGAAAGGTTCTGTAAAGATACGACTGGTCTGCATACGTTTTGATATCTCTCTTTCCCCTGAACCAGAAAACAGTAGTAATAAGAAATCTCCTTTGGAAAACGAAGTTAGTATATTCAGGTGAGAACATCTTTGGTGTTGTCCATCAGCCTGCAGGTCATGAAGGTTGGGCTTGATATTACTGAAACCTAGGAGAACATTTGAGCCCATCTATTCTTTTAAGACTAATATTTACTTCGGGATTGACAACTCTAGGATGGTGAATAGTGAGAATTGGGGAGGGTAGGAAAGGGTGTAACATGAGAGTGGTCACAATTTCAGAGCTTTTCTACCTCTATGACTTTACTCTTCATCTTGAAAACTATTTGCAGAATAGGTATTTGGGGCAAGAGTAAAACCACATGAAAACATTCACTGAAATTAACAGGGGAGCTGGCTGTCTCCACTTATATAATCCATCGAAGTCTTGTCAAATAGTATTTATTTTCCATTAAACAGTATTGTTCCATATTATAATTCTCAAGGTCAGTAGCTTGATATTCTGCTTTACCTTTGTGTGGTTACACTCATGTTTCTGTCACTTCTTTGTTAAATGATACTTATATGATTGCTTACTCATTCCTGACTTATACTTTGTTCAAAGACAAAGAAAAGACAATATTTCAAATACTTTGATGGACATCACAGTGAGCAATGAATGGAGATATCAATAATTTGAGATGATCTTTCCTAGGGAAATACCAGTATCCAACCAAAAACTGTTCTACAGTTTGTGCTAATGGGATGAGGAATGTCCCTCAGAGTGGGTTCCATGGTTGTTACATAAAGCAATGGATCCCATAAACAAGTTATAAATAAATTAAATACATACATTTGGGAAACATTGGATAAAGAGTTTTTTGTTTTTATTATTACAGTATTACCAAAGTCTTTAATATGGTAATGTGAATTAAAACATCCTCTGATTAATTTTTTCTGTGTCATCTTGCAGGCTGATTGTTCTATGAAAACCACTGGAAATAGCTTGTTAAGATGGATTTTTTTCTTATTGTTATATTCATATTGATAATTAAGATGGGAACACAAACATCATAGTTTGAGGGTGACAGTTTCATCTCAGTGGTTCCATCAGAGACAGTCTTGAATCAAAGGTAGTTTACTACCCAACAGTCATTCTTTGTTCTTTCCCGGAAATTATTTGCTAACAGACTTTGGCTTTTTTTAGAGGATGCGGTTTTAATTCTCTTACCTTTTGCTAGATATTTATTATGCTTTCCAAGCTTCTCTTGCATTTAAGCATGTCCAAGTAACCTAATTCTAGAGAAAGAGAAATGAGAAATCCGTTAGGAAGTTTCTGGGAAATATTGTAATTTCTAATAGGAGGCAGGAAGGCAGATATGAAGGAAGAGCTCTTAGATGTCAATTCTTCCCCTTCCTTCTTGCCTTGAGTGTCTTTGGCATTTCTGAAGTGCCATCTTGGGAATGTAGGAAAAAGCCAACAAGAAGAGTAGAAAACAGTGAACTCTATTTTGTTGAGGTACTGCACTAATTCTGGAACCACCTTCCTCCAAATGACTTGTTATATAAATGATGAATATCCTTAGGTTTAAGGAGCTACTCAATATCTTTCCTGTGACTTGCAGTTGAAAACACCCTGACTAATACATACTTTATTTTTCTGTTCTTAATTGTTGCCACTTCTCTCTAATTCATTTCTCAAATTTCTGCTCCTCAGGTTGAAAGCATTTCAAGGAAGCAAAGATCTTTCTTTGAATGTTTTTATAAAGTGCCAGAGTTTGGTTTGTTTTTGTGTTTTCTTTTTTCATAGACTGGTCAAACTGGAGAGTATTTTCTAAGAGTACTGTCCCCCCTCCCCCTATATTCCCGAAGATGCTTGAGGTTGGTCTTTGTCCCACCCCATAACAAGAAATAAAAGAAAAAGTATGATGGCATACACTATATATGTATAGCTAATTAAACAGAGCCAATATTTACTTTATAATTGTAATTACTGTTAGATTAAGTTGTAAGCATCCTCCTGCGCTTCCCATAGAGTTTTAGTAGCAAAAACTAAGCTTGCATGGGGCCTTTGCGGAACACATCCACTGAATTGATTGAGGTTTGCCCTTTATTCTCTTTGCTGTTGCTGTCTCCTAACAGCTGGGCAGCCTGTTAGGAGAGGGCTGTCAGGAACTGGGTTGCAGTTTCCTCAGGTCCTAAGGGAATCAGTACATAATGGTGTATAATTTAGGATTCAGGGAATGCAAACTGAGATAAGCTAAAAAGCAATCGCATCTACTTAGGATCTCTTAATTTATGGCCATTTTGTGCATAGTGGATAATGCATCCCTTGCCACCTCTTACTGAATTAAGTAACATTCGTATTCCCAACCCTCAACCTGGCACAGGATTGTCTTTTCCTACTTAGTGTACCTTGAAAGAACTTTGAGTGACCATATCTGCTTTATAAGAGTTTGAAAAGCTAGGAAAATAGATGCAGAAACATGGGTAAATTTCATCTACCCATGTACCTACTACCCAATGGTACATCTAGTGTTTTTGACATCAGAGTGCATCATTTTTAGTCGCCCCTCATCTATGTAACACAATTATTTTATTAATAATAATTACATAAAATGAGCAATAAAAATAATGGCCCAAAATACAGAGTGCATTTCTCCATTTATCAAATTTTACATGTATAATCATAATAGTAAAAAAATGTTTATAGTACAGAAAGTAAAAAATAAATTAATACTTTCCAATGACATTAATGTATTTTTTAAAAAGCTTACATCTGCATATGAACGTGTGATTAACACTGAATAAAAACATTATAGTTTATTTTTTTCAAGATTTGGTTTCTGCCAATTTGTCATTGACTATGTAAAGTTATTTTTCCTGTGCATAGTCTTGTTCAATTGTCTATAATCCCATTTGGCACATGGCTACCTTTACTCGACTTCAATCTGATAAACTTCTGTACTTTAATTTCAAAAATTTCCTTCTATACTAGGCAACAGGTATATAAATATCTGGAAAATATAAATGTCTTTATGGAAAACCTTAAACCTAAAAATAAAGTTTGCCGTCGATTATTAAATATCCCAAATTGCAAACAAATGGAGAAATCTCATGTCTTTGGTTCTTTGAGATTTATTTCTAGTGGCTTTCAAAGGTCTCTGCAGTTAAAAATTCTCTACTAAAATATCCTTACCAGAAAATTCATCATAAGTTAATTTTTTGTAGTTTATGAATTTTTTCTTTCTGCAACATTCATAGAAAATTACTAATTAATAGCAAACACTGAAATTTTATTCATTTATTTAGAATATCCAGTTCTAGAAGTAAGTAGTTAAAGCATACAAATATTGCCTATTTTAACTCTTCTGCCAGTGTAAGTGGTTACTTTCTTACCAGGATCTTTTAAGTCACTGCCAAGGTGTTGGTTTGCAAACCCTGGAATTTCCCAGGTGAAATCTGAAACTGACCTTCGAACACAGTGGACAATGGGAGCAAAGAAAGAGGCCACTCCAGATTGGTAGGTAGTGAATTTAATAAGCAAAGGAACTTACATGAGCATTGTCCTAGGCAGCCCCAAGACTAAGATCTCTGTTCCTGCCTGTCAGAATCTTCATATAGAAGCCTTAACTGGGTTCAGTCACATATACTGTCCAGATAACCTCAATAACACATTGCTCTCTCAAAGCTGTGTCCTCGGAAAGGGCTCCCACTGTGGGAATAATGGGCAGAATGTACATCCCTAGGACAGAGGAGGGGGTGAGGAGACTCCAATTGCCCGAGTCCAGCTCCTGGGTCAACCAGTGGTCACATCCTCTTGATGGCCTCCTCCAAAACTTGGCGTTTGCTTTCCTTCATCTCTGTGTCTGCAAATCCTGCACCGTTGCTTCTCAAAGCTGGTTTTCCAGTACTAAGTCACAGCCTGCTCTTATTGCCAATAGCCACATGTGGAAATACATCTGGTGGTGGTTGGTGGTGAGTATGAAGAGTACAAGAAATAAACAAGACTGTGGGTCAGATAAAAAGCTGTTGAATACATGTGCTAGCAGAATCACTTTAGCAGTTTGTGATACTAACTTCTAGTGGTGACTTTATTTAAATGAGCAAATATTGTACGACCTTCTAGAACTTAGGATTTTATTTTTTGAGAAGCTTATTTATTTTTGGTTTGTTTCATTTTCTTCCTAATTCTTAGCAGAGGTTTAACTTCATCATACGATGTGGGCATCTGCCATTTATTAGCCCCTCCACCACATAAATCCATCACTCTAAGTTGAAAGTCAAAGCAGTGCTGCAAGCTAAACACAATTTCTTTTTAGGGACTGGATTTGCATAATAATACCAGTAAACATTTAGAGGTTATATAATAAATCGTGAAGTGAGAGAAAAAGGGAGGAGGAGTCGTTCTTGTTTCCCAAGGGGGAAGAAAATTATTTTGATCATTTTATTGATAAATTTATTGTAGATCTGGAAGCAGAATTTATTCAGCAAAAGGTGCATGAGGGCAATAAGGGTTTTTATGTGTGTTTTTTTGATTTTTTAATGTTGCCAAATAGGCTTTGTCAAGACATTCCAGAGAGGAGAAAGCAGCATGATATACTAAAAAGAATAACAGATAAGGGAATTATTCCTGAGTACTTGTTCTGGCTCCATCATTGATGAACTCTGCGACCAAATAAATCACCTTCTATCACTGAAAACTAGTTACTCAGGGTTATATGAGAGATCTGGCCTGGACAGTTTCCAGAGTCTTTGCCAGATCAATATTCTATGAAGTGTCTGTCTTTCTTGTCTTAAAAATCCCGAAGCAAGGCAATTGCATACCTTCCTCATTAAGGCACACTTCAACTCATGGAGTCAGTTAGCATCTTGTGTATTCCCAAGTAGCTTAGGAAATGAGATAAAAGGGAGGTGCATGATTTGGGAGAATTTGAAGTAAGCCCCATCTGTACTACTTAGTCAATTGCTCTATCATCTTGTCCTTGGTGTGTGGAGAATGGGTGGTATATTGCTTAAGCACACAGGCTCTGGAATCCTATGATCTGAACTGGAATTCAGGCTTTCTCACTTACATATCATCTGACCTTGGATGTGTTATTTGATCTTTTGGGCTTAGGTTTTCTCATCAGTGCAACTGGGATAACTAATACACCTGTCTCATTAGGTAGTTGGTACAAATGGAGACAATCCATAGAAATAGCATCTTTCTCATGCTTTTTCATGAATGTTTTGTTTCCAAGACATATTCCTGTCGTGATAACTGTGCTCATGTTACAAAGCTTCCCTTTGATTCTTTTCACTGGCTTCAGTCAAGAGAGCTTTATGTGTTACTCTTTCAGCTCTGACAAGTTGTTAAACAGTAATATATTCCTTTATCCCACAAATATTTATTCAACACCTTACTGTGATTCTCACAGCTTAATGCAATAGTGGAACTGAAGAATGTTTATAAATCCAGTTTCCCTTTTGGCTAATCAAGTGTCGGTCCACCTGATTTCTTGTTTATGGGTGGCAGAACCCAAATGTTCAGTACCATGGAGAGCTCCAAAAGGGTGCGAGTCAGAGATGAGAGAAGGGCTACATGGACACCAGGCAGGCTGGCCCACTCTTGCGGGGATTTTGGGATGTTCACTAAAAAAGGATATAAGCTGAGAATGTAAACAGAGCTGAATCCTAGAGGAAAGCAGGATTTTGATTTGTGGAAAAGTATCTTTTATGATAAAAGTGGCCCCGTCTCCCAGGTTAAACATCTGCAGGGTTTTTTTTTTTTTTTTCCTTTCCAATATTTCGATCCTATCTGTCTCCTATCCTTAAATCCGCATCCTTCAAGGCTATCAATTGTGCTCCATTTACTGCCCTTCCTCTTTTCATTACTATGTAAAGAATGCTCCAAAACATGCATTTAAATTTTTATGTAGTACTTATTTTATTATACTAATAAATTCTTTTTTGTTTGCCAAAGACCTGTAGGGGATGTGAAGAGTTTATATGTAAATTAAGAAAACACTTTGTCATTTTAATGATGCAGAGCTATATATTAGAACAAACGAGTGCTGGATAAAAGAGAAAGAGCTGGGAAGGAAGTTTCTCTTCAGTTATTTTCATAGGTCAGTCCTCTAGGCTCCAGTGGATGGAGTACCTCGCAACTCAGCAGGAAAGGAGGAGATCTGTTCTCTTCTACATGAGACTTAAATCCTCTTTCCTACCTCAGCATGATGTAAGTAAAGACTCATATAGTTGAAGCAATTCAAGCTTTCCATGAAGAAATTCAGCCTTCTCACTGGTAGGGTGGTTTTGAAACCTGACTTTATATTACAATCAGTAGGAAGGAGGTTAAAAATTGTCTGATGTCTGGACCTCATCCAAGAAAAGACTAAGTTATTAAAAATTGGTAGAAATAGGGTTTTATCATCAGAATGGTTTTAAAAGTATAAAGGTGATCCTGTTTTGCAGTCAAGTCCTGAAAAACTTGCTTTCCTATGGATTTGTTTGATAGCAACACAGAATAGTTTAGGAGCATAGCTGGACTGAGTAGAAGTTTATCAATCCCTTCCTTTGTTACATACAAAAAAATAAGACACATACATATAGTTCAAAGATAGTTTCACTGACATAGACACACAGACATACTTGGAGACATACATGTAAACCCCCAGAAATACCTTAAGACAGAAATACGACTGGCCTGATCTGGCTCAGAGACTCAGGGAGGCCTGGAGTCTGGACAGCCTGTGAAATACAGGCTCTATTCCTGGAGCTTTGAGAACGACTCTGCTTTCATTTTCTGATCGAGCAGCCATTGCCACTGTCCTCTTTTCAAAGCTGTTACCTGGGCGAAAATAGCTGTTACAGATTCATGTGTAAGACACCATTCACGTATGGTTACAAAACATTATCTGAAGAAAGAAGAAAATCTTTGCAGAGCAGCCAGCTCTGAGAGATAAAGAAAGAGTAACAAGCCATCTTTCATTCTTCTTTCACCTGGGGGGAAGGTTCAGAAACTCACTCAAGATCATTCACTCAATCAAATAGACATTCCCTATTGCTTAGATGTTTTCAGTGGCCTCTTCCACTGCTCTTCCTGCCCTTCGTGGCTGCCCACAGCCTGCTGCCCTCTTAGCAGATGAGTTTCCTAACAGCATAGCTCTCAGTTTATGCCCAGATTCTGCCCCCTCCCACATCTGGCTCCAGCTTCTCTTGCTGGTCTTACCACCTGCTCACTCCCTTTCTTGAGGGGGAGTGCCCTTCATCCTCTCTTTTTTTAACTGGTACAAATATTTAACTTTACACCTTTTATCCCATCCCTAAGCCAAACCAACACAGCTGCCTTAACAGTGCTTCAGCACACAGCATTTTGTTTGTACCTTTAAGGCGTATATTATATCTAGCATTTCTCTATAGCTGGGACAGGGATAAAGAAAATGATATTAATTCCCAGGTGTTTGAAATTGTCCCCCCTCCCTGCTGATTTTTATGGAGGGGTAACTGTTGATTTCTATGTCCACTCCCAGGTCTTTCTTTATGGTGTAGAATCTGAGTAAAGAAGATTAGAAAATTTGAAAAGGGCCACAGGCTTAAGTTGATGTGAATGACAAATAACTAAACTAGAGAAAGCAGAGGCTGGAGGATAACATAAAAGCCTGTTTGGGCTTATGGCTCTGATTTAGAAAAAGATGGTTTTTATTTGTATTTTAAGGAGATTTTGGGATGGGGGAAAGGAGAGACAGATTTTGAAAGTCCTGCAGCCATGCATGAGTGAGGGAGGCTGGGCGTGAGAGAATGTAAGGAGGCTTGCTGGGAGTTACGTACGGGATCCTCAGTTGGTATACATAGCTAGGCTTCAAGGAAAATAAATATTAAATTTCAATGATTTATGGTTGTCACATTGAGGTTTCTTAAAATATGAGTCTGCTAGGATTGAGCCAAAAGCTGTTTGGTTTGCTATGTTTTTGTGTTTTTTTAAAGAAGAATTCTGCTACCATTTACTTTTTAAAAAAATTTTTATTTATTTATTTATTTTTGGCTGTGTTGGGTCTTCGTTTCTGCGCGAGGGCTTTCTCTAGTTGTGGCAAGCGGGGGCCACTCTTCATCACGGTGCGCAGGCCTCTCACTATCGCGGCCTCTCTTGTTGCGGAGCACAGGCTCCAGACGTGCAGGCTCAGCAGTTGTGGCTCACGGGCCTAGTTGCTCCGCGGCATGTGGGATCTTCCCAGACCAGGGCTCGAACCCATGTCCCCTGCATTGGCAGGCAGATTCTCAACCACTGCGCCACCAGGGAAGCCCCTGGTTTGCTATGTTTTATACTGTTTTTTGTGGGATTTTATTTGATATTTCTCTACTTCACCTCCCCACCCCCAATACAATGGGATATTTCTGGAAGACAGAAGCTTGACATCTCCCATGTCATGAACATATTGCTCATTTCATGATTGCTGAAAAATGATTTTATTATTATTATCATCATCATCTAATATATATGTGGATCACATATTGTCTATCATATATATTATATCTGTCAGTATTTAATTTTACAAGCAACAATGCATGGGTATGATTACCATTTCTACTTTTCAAGAGAAAACAGGGATTCTAGTTAACTAACTGGGCCAAAGACATGCATCTTAAAAAATATTGTTAGTAAAAATAATCAGCCAAGAAAGTTGTTGTACTTTGGCCATTTCATTCATCAGAACATTTTTGCAAAGTGCAGCTCTCTGAAAGGCATTGTACTAGCCTGCTTTTTCCTACTAATTGAATGGGAGATACCAGAGGCTGCCAGGATGGCCTTGTTAGTTGTCAGTAGGTGAGCCTGTGGTCATTTCCCAGGATATTTCAGCCGGTAGGTTGGAGATATTAGAACCCCTTCTATTTTCTTCATTTATTGGCAAGTCCTTCATCTACCTCTGCCTCTCCCCACAATCCCCAGACTGCTAGAAGTTGATGGCCCAGAGAAAATGCACCTATCTTATTTTTGTGAAATGACTTTCTGCTGTCATTGGCTGGTTTTTTTTTTTTTTTTTTTTCTAGCCATCAGGAAACTTACTTTTGTGAAGTACTGGAAAAAGGACTTTGTGAATTTGTGTTGAGAAGCTGTTCATGGTAAAGGATGTAACATTGTGCTGAAATAATTGGCTGAAAAAAATTGAGAGAAAAATAAGAGACACAAGAAGCAGCCTCTCTGCTGGATATAATGATGTAACTTGGTGGAGGGAGGTCATGGGGAGTGGGAGACAGGTTTCTCAGTGAGATGCAGGCAGAAATTATTATCCAAGAGCGCTTGCTCTCCGCGTTAGCACCCCCTGCCTGTCTCCAGCTCAGAGATTCACCTTCACTTTGGCAAAGGGAGAGGCATTTCAAGATATTTGATTCTCAGCACCAGGAAGAGAACAAACTCTTAATATGTGGTGAGTCATCGAATAAAAGAAACGAGGAATAAATTCACAGAAAAGTGGTTAGATCAGAGGGAGTATTATCAGAAATAACAATCACATTGCTACCACCAGCATAGTTGATGAAAATATACAATGTGCCAGACCCTGTGCTAAGTGCTTATCCATCTCCTCATTAATGCATTACAGTAACCACAGGGGTAAATAGTACTGCTATGTTTATATCACTAATGAAGCTATGGAGGCTTAAGAGGGTTAAAAAATGTGCTCAAGTTTGATAGGATGATAAGTAGGAGGTCTGAGATTTGAACTCAGGTCTGTCTGCTTACACTAAAAAAATGTCGGACTTCAGAGAAAACTAGTGTAGGCCTTGCGGTTATTATTATTTCCATTATACAGATGAGCAAACTGAGGTTCAAAGAGATTGACTATGTTTCTCATCAGGGATACAAGTTGCTGGAGTCACCTTGACTCAGGTTTGACTCCCAAGTTTGCCTTTTAAAAGTTGCATGATCTTGGGCATTGGTTTAATGTCCAAAAGTAGGCTTTTGGAGCCTAACTTATTATAATTTCTATAAAATGGGGTAGAAATAGTATCTAATTTATAGGGTTGTTGAGATCTTTGGAATGAGATAATCTATGCAAACTCCCTAACACAGGCTAGTACTTAGAAAACTCAGTAAATGTTTCACTTTTGTTTCTCAGCATATTCACACATCCAAACACACACATAGTGAAAAGGGGCTTGTCAATGGCTGTATAAAGTAGGCTGAGGATTGAGGGAGGCCACTGTTGGGGTGGCAGTGTAATTCCCAAGTATTCCTTGAGAACTGACTCTGTATTTATCTCATCATGCGTTCAACACAGTCCTGGGTGTGCAGCAGGAGCTAAATAAATCCATGTCAAATTGAGCAGAGTTTGGATCAAAAAAAGTTGAATTTAAATAAAATAAATCCTGGAGACTTTATTTTTTAAATTTATTTTTTATTAGAGTATAGTTGATTACAATGTTGTGTTAGTTTCAGGAATACAGCAAAGTGATTCAGTTATACATACATATATATCTTTTTCAGATTCTTTTCCCTTGTAGGTTATATATAGTAGTGTGTGTATGTTAATCCCAAACTCCTAATTTATCCCCCCTTTCCCCTTTGGTAACCATAAGTTTGTTTTCTATATCTGTGGGTCTATTTCTATTTTATATATAAGTTCATTTCTATTTTTTTTTTTAGATTTTACATGTAAGTGATATCATATGATATTTATCTTTGTCTGGCTTACTTCACTTTGAATGATAATTTCTAGCTCCATCCATGTTGCTGCAAATGACATTATTTTGTTCTTTTTTATGGCTGAGTAATATTCCATTGTATATATGTACCACACCTTCTTTATCCATTCCTCTGTCGATGGGCACTTAGGTTGCTTCCATGTCTTGGTTATTGTAAATAAGGCTTCACTGAACATTGGGGTACAGGTATCTTTTCAAATTATGGTTTTCTGTGGATATATTCCCAGGAGTGGGATTGCTGGATCATATGCTTGGAGACTTTAAACCCTTACCAGAATACATTGCAGATTTTCCTGCAGCGGTCACATTGAGGGACATGGTTAAATTTTTGTCTAGGGTGGTATCTGGAGAAAAGAGATTAAATTAAAGCCTTCTTGATACTGTTTCTAGCTCTTAAAGTACTGATATTTCCACAGAAGGAGCCGGGAGATAACTGACTTTTGCAATATATACCAACTGCCATGTCCTCTGCATCTACCTACATTATCTCATTTAATCACAGTTCCTGCATAACAAACCACCCATCATGGAACTTAAAATGATGACAGTTATAATATTTTGTTCATAAATCTGAGGGTTGACTGGGCTCAGCAGGCACAGGATTTCTCATTAGGCTAGTGTTAAAGGCTGGCTCTGGGGTCATAACAAAAGCTTCTTCAACTGTATATATGGCGTCTTGGTTGGAAAGTTCAGGTAACTGGGAGCTGTTCTCCCCTCTCCTCTCCTCTCTTCCTTACTTCCCTTTCAAGTAGACTTTCCACACAACAGCCTCAGAGTAGACTGAATTCTTGCATGGCAGATGAACACCCCCAGAGTGAGTGGACCACCAGTGACAACATGATTTTTTTCTATTCTAGCCTCAGAAATCATGCAACGTCACCTTTGCCACATTCTGTTAATCAAAGAAGTCACAAGTCATTTGAGTTTAAGGGACTCCATCTTTGATGGAAAGAGTGTCATACGGTTTGCAGACATGTTTTAAAACTAACCAGAGGCCACCCTCTTGCCAAAGTTATTTACATTCCTCCCAAATACAAAATATACTCATTACCTCCTAGGGTCCCCCCAAAGTGTCATCTATTGTAGCATCAGGCTCAGGGTCAAGGTCCAGTATCTCATGATCTAAACCACATTCATGAATGATAAATGAAGCTTCAGATGGATGAAGCTTCCTAGGTGTGTTTTCCCAAGTTCAGTTATAGCTCTTCAAGTAACACTCGTCTCGATCTGAAGCCTTCTGAATTAAACACGATATGTGCAGATGTTTTGTCTTATTTTCGGAAATGCTTTTACATTCATGTGCTTTGTACTTAAGCTGCAGAAACTTAAAAAAAACAAAAGACCCTCAACAGTACAACATGGTTCATCCCAAAGCTTTCTTCACTCACGTGTCTGCACCTGGGCTGGGACTCAAATAGTTAGGTGCGGGGGAACAACTAAGTCTTCTTTAGTCTCTCACCCTCCCTTCCTCTCCTTTATCTCCATATGTTATTTCCACATGACAGCCTCAGGTAGGTTGACTTCTTAGATACATGATGCTACATTCATATAATGGATCATTTTACAGCCTCAGAAATTGTGCTTTTGGGGTCTTAATTATACATATGAAATATATACCTATGAAATACCTAGTACATAAAATATGTGAAATAAATCAGGGTACAAATCATGTATAAAGTATCATTCCATGAGGGAACTAGACAGAAATATATAAAATGTAATAGTCATCTCTAGGGTGTCATCTTCTAGACTATTTAAAACTTATTTCTCTTAATTTTCTGTATTTCCACATTTTCTACAAAATGCTTTGTATTAGTATTCAAGATATATATGAAAATAATATAGAGGCTCATATATACTAAGGAACTTTCACAAGGTTCAAAATTGCTCTGAGTTTTCAAATTGAGAATTAAGCCCTGGTCTCTCTTAATTCCCAACCCTATAACTCTCCTCTCAATGCTGTTCTTTCTTCCTATAGGAAAAACCAAGATCACGTCTGCCTTAGTTAATAGCACTTACTCTATACATAGTCTCTGTTTGGCTTTAAATATTCAAGCCTGTCTTGTCCAATCACACTTATTCAGCAGTATGTAAAGAAGTTATGGCGAGTAAGGTGTCTGTGCCTTAGGGTGAATATTCATGTTCTAAGTCCCTTGGCCTTTAGAGAGCACAGGACTCACTGTCTTTTAGATGTTACCTATGTGAACTAAATGTGTACATTTAACTAATATCTACTGGCCTCCCTGGACTCATTATTTTTGTGCCAGCCTCCTCAGTAGCTGCCAGCCTCCTGCAGTATTGCATTCCCAGTTGCCATGTTTTCTTGCTTTTTTGGTCTTGCTCAACCCACACCAGCCTTACACATCCATCTCTAAATGGAACCAGCCTTCAGCATTTCCTGTGCATGATCCTACACATCTGTACCCAACTCTTCCTTTTCTGATAGTTTTATATAACTCCATTTTGCAAGGTCAAGATTCAGGTGAAAGGCTAATTAGCACTCAACCTAAAAGTGAAATGTTAGGAAGTTTTTCTAAAAATGATCAACTATTGGACCTCTGTTAACAACTTTATTATCAGGTGCTAATAGGTTTGGCAAGGGCACAGTTTTCCATTAGTTTAATTAAATAAAGATGGAGATTAAAGTTTATCATCTGTTTAGGCTATCTCAGGCTATCATTTCAGGCCCCTTCTTTTTTTTTTTAATTGAAATGCCCTGGGGCTCAAAGAAACTTGATAAGAAGATAAGACATCTAGAAGTCAAGGACCAGGGTCAGCAAGATATTTTCAAATATCTTTTTCTCCCTGTAACAGTTTATCTTCCTCCTTTGAGCTTCATATCCTCCTTTCCCTCCTTTCCCTCCTCCTCCTTTCTCTTCAGGAAAATGCTAATTTGTCTATAGCCATATCACTCCCAGCCTTTACACTGTTCATGGAGGCTCCTACAAATGAGGTCCAGGAGAGCAAAGGGTGGGCCAGTTTGCTAATGAGAATATGTTTCTCTGAGTCACAACTGATATTCATGAACACAACCACACAGGATGACCATGTTGTATATTTTTCTATATAGCACATTACATTTGTCTTCATGAATAATTACACCTCTTATTTTTCATCCATAGAATATCATGAGATAGGTTTTGCAAGTATTATCATCTCCATTTTATACATGAGGAAACTGAGGCTTGGAGGAATTAGAGTTGCCCTTCTTTTCATCTCTCATTCCTGGAAATCATTTTGCACACTAATGCCCAAATAATGTTATGTACTACAAATATGTCCCTCCTCTCCTTAAACCTCCCCCCACTGCCAATGGAAAAAACTACAGACTCCTGTGATATTTTTCTTTAACTGTTTCTACCCTTCTTAAATGTAATCTCACAGCACTGCATACTGCGATCTCTAGTCAAACTTATTTGTTAGTAATAATTACTAACCTATGGAGCTCTTCCTATAATCTAAGCACTTAATGCTTTAAATAAATCATGTTATTCATAACAAATATGTGAGGCAGGTAGGATTATGATCACCATCTTACAGACATATTCATTCATTCTACAAATATTTATAGCATGTCCTGTGTGTCAAACAGTACTAGAGAGTAGAAATACAGTAATCAACTGGATAAAACCCATTATGTAATTTCTGTTAAAACATTGGTTAATTAAAAAATATTTTATCTGAGGATATTTTAAAAGAGTGATCTCTAGTGTATTTAAAGTACAATTTTTCAAAAAATGCAAACTTAATTTAGGGGCAAAGCTTTAATTTTTCCCCTTTCCAGTTAGTATAAATAAGGAGATTGGCTCATAAACCATAAATTTCTCCCCAGGTCTAGATGTGTGGAAAAGTCAGCCTTCATCACAGGGCAGGGATCAACTTGTCTGGGCTAAATTGCATTGATTCCCTATACAAGTGCTAGTTTGAGAAGCTGGCATTTGTGTGTGACGAGTAAAGCAATCAAAAGACAAAAAATATACAGCCCCAGCTTGCAACACATCATATTATCTCTACAAGTGCCTCCAGGAAATGGATGTCTTGCTGTTGTTCACACTGCTCGTTTTCTTCCTTCGCCCCAGTCTCACCTGATTTCCTGCTGGGTCTCACATGCCGTTTTCAGTCTTTAAAGATGGCAAGCTAGGCCGAAGTCTGATATTTATCTTCTTGATCAATATGGTCAAATGTCAAAAAAAAATGTGAAAAGAACTATTATTCTGGATTATAATGACCTGTACTGAGCACTTACTATGTTCTAGGCACATTTGTGTGCAACCAAATCATCCAAACCATGCTGATGGAGTGGAAGGGTGGGTATAGCATTTTCCTTTTAAGATTTGGGGTTCTGGAGTTAGAATACTTGGGTTGGAATCCTGGTTCTGCCACTTTACATAATCACCTTATTTGAGTCCTCAAATAAACCAGTGAGTAGATGGTATTACCCCTGTTTCCCAGATGAAGAAACTGAGGCTAAGAAAGCTTATGTAGTTGGTCAAATTTGCACAGGCTTTAAGGGTTAATGGTGGAATTGAACCCATGTCTGAGTGTAAAGCCTAGCTCTTAGCCATGGCACTGTACAAAGGATGCCTGATGATCAGTCCTTTGTCTCTATAATCTCTGCACAGTACTCCTGGATAAAATTATAATGCTGACCGCCTAAAACTCTTCCTAGTAAGCACAAGGGAGAATTACAGAGGTCCCCCAAGGGAGTTTAATAACGTATTGAATATTGAGTTTTAATAATTTCAATTTGTAAAGACAATTTTTAAAAAATAACTCTCATGTCACCAATTCTTTCATTTATTAATATCATAAACTTGTTTATTTTGATTTGTCTACAAGCAACTAATATTCTAATCCAATTTGCTAATAATTTAAACTCAACATAAATAACATTGTTGTTGTCTTTGCTATTATCTCCAGAATCTCCCAGCATTTCCATTTTCACAAGTGTGTAATATCCTTCAAACACTCTACTTTCTTGCTATACAAAGTTGGATGTGCTCTGATATAGATCTTCCTTATATGGTACACTTTTGTTCCTTCAACAAGCCAGTTTTTAACAATATATTTATTAAGTTAACATTAATCTCACCTCATTGAGAACTTGGCTATGCTTCCAACTTTTACACCAATATGAAGGTTCAATTCATTTTCAAATTATTGAGTGCTGCACTCTGCTCTCTAAAATTAGACCCTAGTTATTATTCTTTTACTTGTTCATTTATTTGAAATCTTTCTTTTTTTTCATGTCAGTGCCTCTGAAGGCATATGTATTTCATTAATGATTCTGAAACAAAGCAGTAGTGTTAAAAGTTATAACAATTCAACACCTTTATTTGGCAAAGATGCAACATCCTAGTGGTATTGTTAACTTGATAGTAATTTAAACTGCTGTAGCCTCCTTGAGATGAAGATGCACTCTGATTTTAATAATTATCTGAATTGAGATAGATAAATTCTTTAAAGGGTCTTTCCAACCTAGAGATTCAATACAATTTGAGGAACAAGAAAATGGATATATCTTTTTAGGATGTTGGATAAAATTTTAAAAGTTGGAACTTTTTAGAAAAAAAAAAAAGTTAAACATTTTATGTGCCGATGACTTGTTTTATTTCATCTTTATATGGCATTTTATAGATAAGTCTGGGAGTGGTCAAGTAACCATCCAAGGTGGATTAAGGGGAGAACTGCAGGCACCAAGGCCCATATGTGCAAAGACTTAACCTAGAAAAGAAGTGTCTGAAAGTTAGAAAAATGGGAAGAGTGGTCTGAGCAGAGGGCTGTGAGATAGGCAGGGCTGGTGTATGGAGGATCTTCCAAGAAATGCTAAGTATTTGGGGCTTCAGGCATTACACATTGGAAGGGTCACTCTTGATGCCAGAAACTCAGCCTCTCTGCACTGATGCCAAATTGAATCTCGGAAACAGTTTTGGGTGAAGTAGAAAAGAACAGCTTTACTGCTTTGCCAGGCAAACGGGGACACAGAGGGCTCATGCCCTTCAAAACTGTGTGTCCCACACTGGGGAGGATTTGGTGAGGTGTTTTATAGCAATGGCTCAAGGGTGGGGTTGCTGATAAGGATCTGGGTGTGTGTAGGCCCTGCATTCCTTTAATCTGGCCTCAGGTGGTCTCCTGATGAGCTTCTCTCTGGAATGAAGAAAGCTTTATCAAGTAGTTAACATCTTCCATTTGTTGGGGGTTTAGTTCTGCAGAAGAGCTCAAAGATATTGTTATGCGTATCCCTTGAGGCAGAACCAGGATCCTGTCTCAAGGCTGCGCTGTTGTTTCTTGACTTCTCCTCCCTTGTCTCTGCATCCCCTTCCTTCTCTAATTAGCAACTGTTTGAACCTGCCCTTTGGAACTCAGGGAAGGTTATAGAGGTTGAAACCTATGCCCTACAAACAAGAAATGTGGGACACGGAAAGGCTTCTGTGCCTAGAAGCCCCACAGGGTCCTGCTTGGTTTCACTCTTGCCACTGTATGATAGACATATTGTAGGGTGCAAGTAGCAGAGCCTATTTAGAAGGTTCGTGGAGTCACCAAAGCAACATGATAGCGGTGTGGACTCGGGAGTTGTTAGTGGAAGTGGAGAGTACTTGGTTGGAGAGGGATTTTGGAGATAAAATGATAGGACTAATTTATAGCTGTAAGGAGATGGTGGGAAATGTTGGTGAAGAATGTATTGAGCATAATTCCCAGGTACAGGCTTGCAATACTGTTAACATCTGTTGAGATTTGTAACAGCAGGAAAAAACCAAATTTTCAGAAAAAGATTGTCAGTTAGTTTTAGGATATAATATTTTGATTGCCTTTGAGACATTCAGAATAGGTAGTTGGATGTACAGACTTGGAGTTCAGAGTTGTTTGGATGGAGATTTAATTGAGAGAGGAAAAGTAAGGAACACATATTATTTGTCAAAGTGATGGGCAAACTCTGCTCAATCTTAAGCCTCTTCATGTTTATCCTTAACTTGATTCATGTTGGAACTTAAGGTGTATCAGAATCACCTGGATAATAAATAATGCATTGGGAAAGATGCAAGATTGAGAGTCACACTGCCTAGGTTTAAATCCCATAATCCCATCTCTGTCATCTCCTAGTATAATGCTTATAATTTAATTTAATCTTTCTGTGCCTCAGTTTCCTCATCTGTAAAGTTGGACATAATAGCTAACTTTTAATATTTCTGTGAAGTGCAAATTATGTAACTGATGCAATGCTCCCAAAACAGTTCTTAGTACATCTTAAATGCCCAGTAAAGATTAGCTAAAATTATTAGCCAAGGAGTTGTTAAAATGAGTATTCCTGAAGCTCAGACTAGGATTTGCATGCTCACTAATTTTGAGAACCATTGAGTTCCAAGATAGGTATCCCTGCGTGAATTAGTCTGACTGTGCCCCTGCTTAGAGGTAGATAATGGATTTTTAATTTTTTTTCAACATCTTTATTGGAGTATAATTGCTCTACAATGGTGCATTAGCTTCTGCTGTATAACAAAGTGAATCAGCCATACGTATACACATATCCCCATATCCCCTCCCTCTTGCATCTCCCTCCCACCCTCCCTATCCCACCCCTCTAGGTGGTCACAAAGCACCTAGCTGATCTCCCTGTGCTATGCAGCTGCTTCCCACTAGCTATCTATTTTACATTTGGTAGTGTATATATGTCCATGCCACTCTCTCACTTCGTCCCAGCTTACCCTTCCGCCTCCCCATGTCCAAGAGTATTCCTGTCCTGGGCCTAGGTTCTTCAGAACTTTTTTGTTTTACTTTTTAGATTCCATATATATGTGTGAGCATACGGTATTTGTTTTTCTCTTTCTGACTTACTTCACTCTGTATGACAGACTCTACGTCCATCCACCTCACTACAAATAACTCAATTTCGTTTCTTTTTATGGCTGAGTAATATTCCATTGTATATGTGTGCCACATCTTCTTTATCCATTCATCTGTCGATGGACAATTAAGTTGCTTCCATGGCCTGGCTATTGTAAATAGAGCTGCAGTGAACATTGTGGTACATGACTCCTTTTGAATTATGGTTTTCTCAGGGTACATGCCCAGTAGTGGAATTGCTGGGTCATATGGTAGTTCTATTTTTAGTGTTTCAAGGAACCTCCATACTATTCTCCATAGTGTCTGTATCAATTTACATTCCCACCAACAGTGCAAAAGGGTTCCCTTTTCTCCACACCCTCTCCAGCATTTTGTTTGTAGACTTTTTGATGATGGCCATTCTGACTGGTGTGAGGTAATACATCATTGTAGTCTTGATTTGCATTTCTCTAATGATTAGTGATGTTGAGCATCCTTTCATGTGTTTGCTGGCAATCTGTATATCTTCTTTGGAGAAATGTCTATTTAGGTCTTCTGCCCAGTTTTGGATTGGTTTATTTGTTTTTTTTGGTATTGAGCTGCATGAGCTGCTTGTGTATTTTGGAGATTAATCCTTTGTCAGTTGCTTCATTTGCAAATATTTTCTCCCATTCTGAGGGTTGTCTTTTCGTCTTGTTTATGGTTTCCTTTGCTGTGCAAAAGCATTTAAGTTTCATTAGGTCCCATTTGGTTATTTTTGTCTTTATTTCCCTTTCTCTAGGAGGTGGGTCAAAAAGGATCTTGCTGTGATGTATGTCATAGAGTGTTCTGCCTATGTTTTCCTCTAAGAGTTTTATAGTGTCTGGCCTTCCATTTAGGTCTTTAATCCATTTTGCGTTTATTTTAGTGTATGGTGTTAGGGAGTGTTCTAATTTCTTTCTCTTACATGTAGCTGTCCAGTTTTCCCAGCACCACTTACTGAAGAGGCTGTCTTTTCTCCATAGATAATGTATTTTAATTAAGTCATTCTGGTTAGAGTGTATCTCTAACCAGAAGTGTGACCTGAGGGAACTTTTAAAATATCCATTTCTGGATACTATCACAGACTTTCTAAGCCATAATATATGAATCAAGAGCCACAGGAATATATGTATTTGAAGAGAAATTTTCTATGTACTTAGTGATATCCTGACCCACAGCCTAATTTTTAAACAATTAAATGACTTTATTTAGATGATGTCTTGAGATTCCTTTTGCACTTTAAGTGTCTAAATGCGTGCTCCCCCTTTCAGAGTAGAGAATTTCTGCTAACAATAAGCTGCGTATATACTAATCACATTTACAAGCCCCTTTGCATCTAAGTATGGACATGTGACTATTTCTTGCCATTGAAATGTGGGTAGAAGTAATGTAATTTCTGGGGCAAAGCTATGAAGAAGTAGCTGTTCATATTCAATATTTTTCTGTTTTGCTGACTAGCTGCAGAGGATGATGAGGCCCTAGGTGATATTGGATGCAAAAGATGGAAGAAATCTGAGTCTTTGGACAGCGGTGTGCAGGAAGAGTGCTTACCAAACCTATATCCCATAGGGCTATAATAAGGATAAATATTAAGCTTCTATTTCATTAAATCATGAAAATAGCAGGGCATGTTTGTTACAGAAACTTCTGTTACACTCAGTGGTTTTCAACATGAGGCATTTCTCTCCAAGTCTGTGATGGTTAAATTTTATGTATCATCTTGGTTAAACTATGGTACCCAGACCTTTTGTCAAAATTAGTCTAGATATTGCTGTAAGATATTTTATATCAATAGATGTGTTTAACACCTACAATCAATTTACTTTAAGTAAGATTATGGTAGATGATGTGGATGAGCCTCATCCAATC
Source organism: Balaenoptera physalus (assembly GCF_965194825.1). NCBI lineage: Eukaryota > Metazoa > Chordata > Mammalia > Artiodactyla > Balaenopteridae > Balaenoptera > Balaenoptera physalus. The sequence goes on from NC_138893.1 coordinate 43,466,262, forward strand.
AGCTGAAGGCCTTAGGAGCCAGGAAACTGAGATTTCCTGGAGAAGGAATTCTACCTCAAGACTATAGCATAGAAATCCTGCCAGAGTTTCCAGCCTGCTAGCCCAACCTATAGATTTCAGAATTTCCAGCTTCCATAATAATTATCCGTATACACACGTATATCCTATTGATTCTGTGTCTCTGGAGAACCATGGCTGATACAAAGTCTGTGTATTCTTCAGAAGATGCTTGATAAAATGTGTCTTCTTCATCATAAAGGTATACACATAGTTCATTCAATATATAATGGAGGTCGTACTAGACCCTGAGGAGGAAAGGAATAGACTATCATTTGTTTGGTGTTTAGAATATACCCCAATTATGAATAAATATTAACATTTCAGTCATGTTGATTTTATATTTTATATTGTTCAAATATGCAGTCATTAAAAAAAGTGCATTTTGTAGACTCATTTTAATATTTCAAAATACTTTTTAATATTGGTACCTTTATGCTTGGCATCACTCCTTTCTTAGCTTAGAAGAGTTTGAGTGGTTAGTTTTCTTTAAATAGGAGATGGATTGGATCTCTATTTTGTAGCTCCACAGACAGCCAATTACTGGGTTTTATAAAATGAAATAATGGTTTATAAACCATTATTTTAAATATAATTTTTAAAAATCCTCATAGACAAATAGCATAAATATAAATATTCATAAATTATTATTTAAAATATGTTGGTTAAGTTTACATAGAGATAAGAGTTAAAATTTATGAAATGCTATTTTCTGTTCATGCTGATGGCTTAATGCCAGTCATATTTATGGCTGAGGTTTTAGGACAAAGTGGCCTACACTTCTCCATCTGACTGAGAACACATGATTCTCATCCTCATGCAGACAACACAGTGTTAAATTACAAACTAGCTTCCTGATGACCTGGAAAGATGGGTTGGAGAGGGGCTGGGGCTTGGAAATTAGAATTACATGAAGTTAATTCATTTGACTTGAGAAACTTATAATCAACCTGTCTTCTCTTAAAAGAGAGGTTATAAATGGAAGTTTTAATGATTGAGGCTGCATGCCTGGTGCCAGCTTTTGATCAGCACCATCTAAGCTGTTCTCTATTAGGAAAAGAAAATAATCTCCTTGCCCAGAGGTTATCGCATGCGCGTGGGTATACACATGCATACGCACAGGCACACCCCCTTTTGGCAAGGCTCTTTCACTCGTGGCCTGATGTAAGTGGATATAAGACCCCACTCTTTTCTTTTAGATTTACTTTTTAATTGCTTTCATTTGGGATTGGGTAACAAGAACTACGGTTTTCTTTCATTTATTTCCAAAGTCATATTATTAGCACAGCCAGCTTATTGGCCTACTTTGATCCCTCAGGGAATAATGATTCATTAATATCCATAATGAGCCCCCCTCAAACTGAGACTTGACAGACTTTCCAATTTACAATAATCTTCCCTCCCCATTTTTGATCTTTCTGCCTTTCCTACACCATTTGTGTGACCTTGACCCAATAACTTAAACTTTCTGAATATCAGTTTCTTCAACTACTAACAAGAGGGGCTGTAATAACAATGTTCATCAACGTCCTATCATGATTAAGTGGAATGATAATTTTCCTTTATTCCTGCCATGTCTGCTTCTTTTCCCATCACTATTAATTACAGGGAGCACCAGCTACAGGTGTTTTGCCATCTTGTAAAGTGACCTTTACAATGGGACCAGCTTAGCCTTACATAATAGACTAAGAACAAATTTAGGGAGGGTGGAGGGTGGGGCAGAAGATCAATGGAAAAAAAGGAACAGGTGTCAATAAACAAGTCATATGCAAGATAATAAACAATTGGTTTAGAGGATATTGATTACTTTGGTGTTACTGAAAATGTGGCCCTCAGCCCATCAGATGCACCTCAGGTGCTTGTGAAACATTGAGATTCCTTGTTCTCACTCAAGTTCCCCTGAATCACACATCCTTGGGGGCTAGTCCTGGGAACCTACGTTTTTTACAAGCTTCCAGAGTGATCTTGAAGGACAGGAATTTGAGAACCACTGGCCTAGGATAGGTCTATCACTGTGGTAGTTTTCAAGAAAATACAAATATGTAATAATTCAGCTGCTATTACTACATTTTACTTTTGAAACAGTAATTGATAATCTCTACCCTCCCTCTCCAACCCTCTCCTCCCTTCTCCCTCACTCACAGGTGCACTTGGGTGGGATAAACAGGGCTACCTTCAGCTTCCCCGAAAGAACTGGGACAGTGTGAGACACAGCCTTAGTACAAAACAAGTGTTCTTTAAATCTTTTTGGTGAATAGGCCATTGCTTATAAACAAATAAACTAGATAAACAGCAAAATCAAGGGCATTCTAGAAGCTTCAGGCCTCCAACTCTCTGATCCATGGGCCATCAGGAAGCTCAGTAGCCTTAGAAATATCATCAGTTCTGCAAAGTAGGTGAAAAATAAAGTTTTTTACAGGTGGTAACAGGGGTAATATAATATCTTTACTACTTACAAGCAGATACCTAGCTTTGAAGCACCATAATAACTATTCACACTTTTATATGTTTAACACCTGCAAGATATATTTATTTTTCAGTACTTGAGCCCCATTGATCAGTCCTGCATTATTGATTTTTGTTTTTACGTTGGATAAGAATCATACAATAAATGTGTCATAAATTAGACCCAAACGCCTCAGAGTCAGGATTGAAATCCTCTTGCAAAACCAAAAGGAGAGAGGATTTCTCATTTTTTCATGATTCTGGTTATATAGAGACTGCAGGAAAGGCAGAGGGAAGAGGCTTATTTTCGCATTTACACTATATGTGGTTTTGTAGCTATGTGTTTACATACAAACACACACTCATTTACACATACAAACATTCATATTCTTCCTGTGTAGAATCTGATGTATTATTGTGGGAAAGAAAGATTTGTGACAGAACTATCTTATCTGGTTCTATAAAATAATAGGCTAAATTCTGGTAGTTTTCAACACTGAACTTCCCCTCCCTCCCTCCCTCCCTCCCTCCCTCCCTCCCTTCTTTCTTTAAGGAAAGACAAAGATATAAAAGATCTTTTTGTGACATTTGGACAGAGAGATTTAAAGCAATGGAGGTGTTGTCTCTGAAATATATAATGGGTGCATATTTTGGTCGACTATTTGCTTCTCCTTTTTCTGTGTCTGATTCTAAAATTTACTTTCATTGAGAATTTACCATGTGCATGTGTCAGGCCTGGACTAAGTACTTTATGTACATTTTCTTTAATCTCATAAGAGCTCAGTGAGATATGTAAAAATGAAGAGGCTGAATGAATTGCCTAAATTACCCAGTTAGACTAGGAAAGCAAGATTGTTTGTTCACTCATTCATTCATTCGTTCATCTCCCAGATACTTCTGGAACATATATGCCATTATTCTAGGTGCTGGGGATAGAGCTGTGAGCAAAACAGAAACAGTTTCTGTCTTGTTAGAATCTACATTCTAGTGGGGAAAACAAATGGTGTCTCAATAAAAAAAAGCAACGCATAAATAAGCTCTGTGGAAAGAATAACAGGAAGAGAAAGAGCTAGAGAGTGGTAGACTCCACATGTTACTTTGGATGCGGTGGTCAGGGAAGGCCTCTCTATGTACATGACTTTTTGCACAGAGAGTTGAATGAATCCAGTGAGTGAACCATGGAGGCATCTGGAGGGTGAGATTCATTAACATGGCATATTCTGTCCTGTAGAAGCTGGCCCTGGGCCACCTCTGAAGTCCATGCCATTCTATTCTCCCCTCATGCTCTAACCTAGAATGAATGTGTCTTGTTCTTCACTGAGTTCTGTGCTTCGTATTTCATATTTTTTTTCATGCTCTTCCCACTTTCTTCTGCTTGAATATCCACCCCACCCCACCCCCGCCCCAACCCAAATCTTTTGGATAAGTCTAGCTGTGATAGTTTTCTTTGGCTGGAAATGCCTTTAAATACTCACCACAATCAGAACAATATTGTGGTCTTTCTCCTCCTGCATGGAGGGCTGGATGAACAATGGGGCCATGATGTGAGTTGCTAAGGATCTACTACTGCTGTTGAGCTACGGAATTTATACAAGTCAGTATCTGCTTACACAGTTTCACTGATCTTACTTTAGTGGAGGTGATGTATTGCTTGCTTTTTCTGATCTGTAAATCTAGAAACAAACACATTGCCCCACTATGTCAGGATATGGTTCACTTATTCCTCTGTTTGTATGTTCTTGTGCTTTTATGTTTGGAAAGGTTTAATTTATGGGAAAACACACTTATCCTTAAAACATCTGCCCAGTTACATACAATTTCTCATAATCTGTAGGGACCAGTTGCTCTCATATTTATTATTTAAAAATTTACTGAATAAGTTGACACTTTGACTCTGTCACCTGTCAGGTTGGTGTTTCTCTGGCTAAAGTGGTATGCTCACTCCTTCCCTTTGCCCTAAATCTCTCTTGCTCCAGTGACTGGTATCTTGGGAACATCTCTTTGAATCTGGTGAGCGGGAATGAGCACTAGTGTGTAACTCAGGAGACAAGTTGTCTCCCAGTTATTCTATCCTCAACTTGCTGGGTGGTTTTGGGAGATAATCTCTAAATTTGTGAACTTCAAGATCTTTTTTTTAAAATTTTTATTGGGTTATAGTTGCTTTGCACTGCTGTGTCAGTTTCTGCTGTACAGAAAAGTGAATCAGCCATATGCATACATGCATCCCCTCATTTTTGGATTTCCTTCCCATTTAGGTCACCACAGAGCACCGAGTAGAGTTACCTGTGTTATATAGCAGGTTCTTATTAGTTATCTGTTTTATACCTAATAGTGTGTGTGTCAATCCCAATCTGCCAACTCATCCTGTCCCCCATTCCCCCTTGGTATCTACACATTTGTTCTCTATGCCTGTGTCTCTATTTCTGCTTTGCAAGTATGATCATCTATAGAATTTTTCTAGATCCCACATATATGCGTTAATATACGATATTTGTTTTTCTCAAGATCTTTATCTGAACAGTGAGACAATAAACCTGATTTGTGTAACTCAGAGTTATTATGATGCCTCAAGAGACTAATAATTGTGAAAGATAATTTTATCATTTCACAGACATGGATGCCATTTCATCTCAACTTTAATCCTTTTGGTCTATAACCATATTTATGTTGTTATCATTATTGATATTGTTGTTATTGTTATCATCACGCATAATAAAGCAAATCCAATAATACCAAAAGCTCCATGATAAAAAGTCCCCACCACATTGAACCCCAGCTGTAACCTCGCTACCTGGATGCAATCAATTGTAACCATTTTTCTTTTTTTTATGTCTATATCACAACATTACTGTAGTTTTTCTATGTCTCTATGTCTTGATTAACTTCATTCATTCTATTTATAGTCTATATTTTCCCATACATGTTTTTCAAAATGCCCTTCTTCCCCCTATATCAACACAAAGAAACTGAGTCTGAAGAAAATAGAGACATTTTCTTCTTTTATTTCTGAGATCCAGGGATCCGGTGCAGGAACAGCATTTCTCTGAAACCAAAGGGCAGCCTGCTGCTCTCAGTAACTTCGGGCCCCTTGAGAGGATGCCTTCAATACGTTGTTTATTTGTACTATTGTGAGACAGAATGTGAAAAACCAGTCAGAACCTTCTGAAAAGTATATCCCAAAGTCATATGAGAAATGTGCTGCACATTAAATTAGTCACAATTTGATGGTTTTTGAGCTTCAGTGAGTCTGAGTCTTCTTTGACTTAATTTTTTTTTTCATTTTTGTACCTCTAGTTACCAATATTAACATACATATTTGGACTTGAATTCCTGTAACTATCAAAATAAATGAGATGAAACACAAATTTTATTGTTTCTCCTGTTGCCTCTGGTTTGTTTTAGAAACCAATTATTCACAAAATGTGGCCTTTCACTGTTTTCCTTAGGGCTAAGTGGATAAAGACTTAGCATCAATCGATGCCTTATTTTTACCTGGAATTGCATAAGAGGATCCCTTTAGACCTGGAAGAATTGGGGGGGAAAAAAAAACGTTTTCATAAGGAGAAATGAAAGGATGGTTTAAATTATGCAAGAAAAGATTCAGGGAAAATTAATGACTGTTGTGGAGAAAGTAAGATAGCCCTATTTACTGAATATTACTGAATACAAAGAAATAAATATTTCACCTGGATGCAAGCAAAAAAATTCTTGAGGCACCTATTTTAATTTATAAGAATTCTGCTATAGAGGAAAGCTTAGCAAAAACAGCTTCATCAAATTAAAAGTTTAGGATAAAATATTAATTAAGGGATACATTAGCTGGTGTAAAATCGTCCTTTTAGCTATTTAAAAGCTGCTCTTGTAATAGGGGCTTAATTTCTCCAGGATTTTATAAAGAATGTTGATAGAAAGTGACTACGGCTTTATGTACAGAAGGAAGCATATGACATGAAAAATATGCTCTTTTACTTGAATAGGTTCTTTTTTTACTATTTTCAACATGCTTTCATATTTAGTCTCCAATTTGAATCTCATGAGACCTCCATGAAATGGAGCTAATATGTGTGTCCATATTTTGTAGATAAGTTTCACAGACTGAATGACTTGTTCATAGTAACAAATGAATCAGTAACTAAGCCTAGACTAGAATCCATTTTTCTTTATCCCTCATCTCTATGATATTTTTATAAGAAATAAAGCTCCATTTGTAGCTGGAAAAAACACCGCATCACATTCTCTTTTTTCATTAGCCAATCCTTTAACTTTCTTCAAAGTTACTTGAAATTTCATTTCTGCAAGATTCTTGTAAGTTCTCTTATTGCATGATATCTCCCATAATTGATGAGGATATTCGGGAACACCTTGTTTTACTATTATTGATTACCCAGTTTTGCTTTCTTCTCCTCCTACCCCCCCCAACCCCCCTTCCTCCTCTTCCCCCGTCTCCTCTTCCTCCTCTTCCATAGCTTGTGACCACCACAAAGCAAGAATGGAGAAGGCAATGTAGCTTAGGTATTTAGAGCTTGGGTATATAATTCAATCAAACCTAGAATTAAAGCCCATTCTGACACTTTACATGGATAACGTTTTATAAGTTATATAAACTCTAAGCTTCATATACCTCATCTATAAAGTAATACCGGCCTGTAATTAACATTATATTTTGAAAATTCCCCACCCACCACTCATTTTGGTGGGCTGTCAATCATGGAACCTTACTTTTTGACCCTCAGAGTTGGGCATATGACCTGAACTGGCCGATAACGGAGCTTCATTCTCCCAGTTATGACAGTTGGCTAAAGGATAGACATGTGATGCAAGCAACATGGATCAAGACACTGCCTTGGAACTTCCTTGCTTAAAAATGCAAGGGAGATTCTCCTTGATAGTTTTAAGTATTTATCTTCTCTGTCACATGGAGGAATCCTGTTCTTACAATGGAAATCCCCTTCTTTAAGGTCAAAACATAAAGATAAGTAAGGAGAAGAAAAAAAAGAGTAAGTAGGTGCTGTATGTAATGCCTAATCCATTTTCACCCACCCTTCCTAGTGCCTTGACATAATAAAAACCTCCTATTGCTTTTATTATGATTTTATTTTATATAATATAGCTAGAATTTGGCTTCTTTTGATTGCATTTTGGAGAATCTTTTCTAAAATTTACTTTTTATTTTATATGGGAGTATAGTTAATTTACAATGTTGTTAGTTTCAGGTGTACAGCAAAGTGATTCAGTTATATATATATATAAAATATATATATACTATTATATAAAAATATATATATATACCATATATATATATATATATATATCCATTATTTTTCAGATTCTTTTCCCATATAGGTTATTACAGAATATTGAGTACAGTTCCCTGTTCTATACAGTAGTTCCTTGTTGATGATCTATTTTATATATAGTAGTGTGTATATGTTAATCCCAAACTCGTAATCTATCCCTCCCTCTACCATCTTTCCCCTTTGGTAACCATAAGTTTGTTTTCTATGCCTGTTTTGTAAGTAAACTCATTTGTATCATTTTTTTTAGATTCCACATGTAACTGATATCATATGATATTTGTCTCTGTCTTACTTCACTTAGTATGATAATCTCTAGATCCATCCACATTGCTGCAAATGGCATTATTTCATTCTTTTTTATGCTGAGTAATATTCCATTGTATGTATGTACCATATCTTCTTTATCCATTCCTCTGTCGATGGACATTTAGGTTGCTTCCATGTCTTGGTTATTGTAAATAGTGCTGCAATGAGCATTGGGGTGCATGTATCTTTTTGAATTATCGTTTTCTCCAGATATATGCCCAGGAGTGGGATTGCTGGATCATATGGTAGTTCTATTTTTAGTTTTTTAAGGAACCTCCATACTGTTCTCTATAGTGGTTGTACCAATTTACAATCCCATCAGTGGTGTAGGAGGGTTCCCTTTTCTCCACACCCTCTCCAGCATTTACTGTTTGTAGACTTTTTGATGGTGGTCATTCTGACTGGTGTGAGGTGATACCTCATTTGATTTGCATTTCTCTAATAATTAGCGATGTTGAGCATCTTTTCATGTGCCTCTTGGACATCTGTATGTCTTCTTTGGAGAAATGCCTATTTAGATCTTCTACTCATTTTTTGATTTTTTTTTTTTATGTTGAGCTGCATGAGCTGTTTATGTATTTTGGAGATTAATTCCTTGTCAGTCACTTCATTTGCAAATATTTTCTCCCATTCTGTGTGTTGTCTTTTCATTTTATGGTTTCCTTAGCTGTGCAAAAGCTTGTAAGTTTAATTACATCCCATTTGTTTATTTTTGCTTTTATTTTTATTACTCTAGGAGGTGGATCCAAAAAGATATTGCTGTGATTTATGTCAAAGAGTGTTCTGCCTATGTTTTCCTCTAAGAATTTTATAGTATCCAGTCTTACATTTAGGTCTTTAATCCATTTTGAGTTTACTTTTGTGTATGGTGTTAGAGAGTGTTCTAATTTCATTCTTTTACATGTAGCTGTCCAGTTTTTCCAGCAGCACTTATTGAAGAGACTGTCTTTTCTCCATTGTATATTCTTGCCTCCTTTGTCATAGATAAGTTGACCATAGGGGCGTGGGTTTACTTATGGACTTTCTATCCTGTTCTATTGATCTATATTTCTGTTTTTGTGCCAGTACCATATTGTTTTGATTACTGTAACTTTGTAGTATGGTCTGAAGTCAGGAAGCCTAATTTCGCCAGCTCTGTTTTTCTTTCTCAGGATTGCTTTGGCTATTCAAGCTCCTTTGTGTTTCCATACAAATTAAAATTTTTTTTGTTCTAGTTCTGTGAAAAATGCCACTGGTAATTTGATAGGAATTGCACTGAATCTGTATATTGCCTCAGGTAGTATAGTCATTTTGACAGTATTGATTCTTCCAATCCAAGAACATGGTATATCTTTCCATCTGTGTCATCTTTGATTTCTTTCATCAGTGTCTTATAGTTTCTTGACTAATGCATTATGTTGTAAGGTCATGGTAAAAACTGAGCTAAGTAACATATACTAACTATAATGCCTGGCCCATGGCAGTATAACTAAAAAAAGAATTATGAAATTATTGATAATATTGATAAGAATACTTTATTTTTATTTCTATAAAACTTTCAGGACAGCCTGAAAGAGTTGCTCACTCAATGATGTTTGATGACTTGCTTCCTTTCCTTTGTAGACAATGAGAGGAATGATGAGTTATAATTGAGATATAACTTTGACTCACTTGCATAAAATAATCATCCATGATTACTTCCATTTTAATTCATTCTTATGATAGTTTAGTATATCAAGATCACAGAACACTCTATTAATACAAAAATCAGCTACTTCCCTATATAAGTGTAGTGAGCAATTGGAACTTGAAATAAAAATACATAACATTTAAAACAGCTGCCCAAAATAAAGAAAGTAGTACCTAAATATAAATCTAACAAAATACATACATGATTTTATGCTGAAAGCTATAAAACTCTAATGAAAGAAATCAACATTGATCTAAATAAATGGAGAGATACCCCATGATTATGGATTTGAAATCTCAATGTTTTAAGGTGTCAGTTGTTCCAAATATGACCTGTGGAATCCATGTAATTGCAGTAATAATCCCAGCAAAGTATTTTGTGGATATAGACAAACTGACTCTACTGTTTATAGAAAAGACAAAAAACTTAGGATAGCAAGCACAGTACTTGAGAATAAAAATAACTTCAAGTATACACACTACCCAATTTCATAATTTATTACAAAGTTACTGAAATCGAGACAGCATAGTATTATTTACAGAATGGACACACAGATGAATGAAATAAGATAGAGAACCCATAGATAGAGCCACACAAATATAATCTACTGATTTTTCACATTGGAGCAAAGACAATTCCGTAAGGAAGAGATAGTCTTTTCGATAAATAGTACTAGATCAATTGGATGACCATGGGCAAAACAGTGAACCTAGACATAGAGCTCATACCTTTCACCATAATTTATTCATAATGGATCATAGGTCTAGATGTAAGACACCAAATTATAAACATAGAAGGAAACATTATAGGAGAAAATCTAGGTGACTTTGGGTTTGTCAATGAGTTTTAGATATATCAAAATCATGATTAATGAAAGAAAAAAGTTCATAAGTTAGACCTTATTGAATCAAAAAATCCATTCTGTCAAACACTAAGAGTGAAAAAAATAATCCACAGACCGGGAGAAAATATTTGCAAAATGCATATAGGTAAATAACTTGTATCAATATTATAAAAAGAATTCCTAAAGCTCAACATTAAAAAAAGACAATTGAATTAAAAATGGGCTACTGATCTGAGCAGTCACCTCACCAAAGAAGATGCACAGATGCCAAATAAGTATGTAAAAGATGCCCAATAGCGTTTGTCATTACAGACCTGCCTCTTAAAACAACAATGAGATTCCTGTACATATTAGAATTTCTAAAATCCAAAAGCTGACAATACCAGCTTTTGGGGAAGATGCAGAGCTACAGAACTATCATTAATTGCTGGTTGGAATGTAAAATGATATACCCAATTTGAAAGACAGTTTTGCAATTTCTTACAAAGCTAAACATTGTCTTATCATACATTCCGGTAATTGTACTCCTAGATATTTACCCAACTAACTTAAAAAACTTATATCCACACAAAAATGCACACATGGACATTTATAGCAGACCTATTTATAATTGCCAAAACCTGGAAGCAACGAAGATACACTCCTCTAGTTGTGTAGATAAACAAACTACAGTATATCTATATAATGGAATATTTTTAGTAATCAAAACGATTGAGCTATCAATTCAATAAAAATGAGTGAATTAGGTTTTCCTGGTGGCAGAGGGTTAAGAATCTGCCTGCCAATGCAGGGGACACGGGTTTGAGCCTTGGTCCAGGAAGATCCCACATGTCACGGAGCAACTAAGCCTGTGCGCCACAACTACTGAGCCTGTGCTCTAGAGCCTGCAAGCCACAACTACTGAAACCCATGTGCCATAACTACTGAAGACCGCACGCCTAGAGCCCATGCTCCTCCACCGCAATGAGAAGCCCATGCACTGCAACAGAGAGTAGCCCCCACTCGCCGCAACTAGAGAAAGCCTGCATGCAGCAAAGCAGCCATAAATAAATAAATAAATAAATTTATTAAAAAAATAAAATAATGTAAAAAAAAATGAGTGACTCTTAAATGCATATTGCTAAAAGAGAGAAGCTAGTCTGCTAAGGCAAAAGACTGTATGATTTTGATTACATAATATTCTGGAAAATGCAAAACTATAGAGGCAGTAAAAGTATTAGTGGTTTCCAGTGGTTCAGGAGAATGGTAGGGTTGAATGTTGAAACACAATGGATTTTTTAGGATGGTGAAACCCATTTTTGTCAAAACACATTGAACTTTTTAACTCAAAGAGTGAACCTTGAGGTATGCAAAGTTTGAAAAATTCATTTAATAAATAAAGAGCATTCCAAGATGGAATTCAGAATGTGCCACAACAGTCTAACTCTACTACAAGTGTATGAAGCAACCAAATTGAAGGCAATCATGGAGGAAGTCTGACCTAAGTAACTTTGGAATCCAGTGGGGTCTGTAAGATGACGGGAGAAATAAACTATACGAAAGACTGTTTTCTAGTTGGTAAAGTGGTTTCCCACAAGCATACTGGATAACAATTCTGTATACTGAAAATGAAAAGTAAATAAATGGTGGATGGTGGAAGTCAATTTTCTCATTATTGGAGTAAAATTTACAGACATGCAATTAGAGGAGACTGGAATAACCATTATAGCAATGGATTAGAGTTGGAGACCTCAATATGAATTAATGTTTAGCTTAATATAGATAGAGATAATTACATATATAAATATTTATAGAGATGTGTATCTAGATGATACATGTTTTCTTACTATGTACATGTTTTCTTACTATGTCAGCTGAGAGGGGCTAGAAATAGCAAGCATACACAGCACCCATATCTTGCTTTCAATACCATTCTTCATTGAAAGCAACCAGGGTTCGTTAGAGAAAGGCCTAATTCTAGGACTGCGGCAGGAAATATACAAGATAAAGCTGGAGCATCTTATAGTGCCAGGAAGTAATGAAGTGCTCAAAAAAAAAAAAAAAAAAGCCAAAACAAAAACATAATGATGGGTGTATATCAAAGGAACACAGGAGTAAAATGAAAGAGCTTCCAAAGGCCAACATTGAACAATTTGAACAATAAAATAAAATTGTTTTGGATTATAATCTAAAGTATGAAATAAATATCCATGAATCTGTAATGGTATAAATAAATGAATAAATATTTGAGGGAGAATAAACAAATTTCCCATGCTGAAGAACTGCAAATAATGTATGTAGATACTCCATCCTCATTGAGGGGACGCACACTCCCCAATTCCTTAAGTGTGAGCTGTACACAGTAACTTCTTTCTAAAGAGTATAATATGGAGAAGTAAAGGAAAAAAGTACAAACGTGTAGTGGAGAAACCTAACCAACACTACCTTGGCCATGTGACCAAGGTCAACATCAACAGTGATAAGGTGTGTGGATAGCATATGTACCCTTGGTATGATGTGATGAATATGGCACTTTGCCTCTGTCATCTTCCTCCCAGAAACTTATACCCCCAGTCTAATGATGAGAAATAGATTAGACAATTTTTAATTGAGGGCCATTCAATAACATACCTGGTCAGAACTGTTCAAAACTGTCAAGGCCAACAAAAACAAGGCAAGTCAAAGAGACTGTAACAGCTAAGAGCCTAAGGAGACATGACAACTAAATACAATATGGTATCTTGGTTGAGATCCCAGAACAGTGAGAGACCATTAGGTAAATACCAAGGAAATCTTAATAAAATGTGAACTTTAGTTAAGAATAATGTATCAGTATTTGCTTATTAGTTGTGACACGTGTATCATACTAATATAAGATGTTAATAATAGGTATAACTGGCTGTAGGGTATATGGAAACTTTCTGTATTATCATTGTATTTTTTAGTCTAAAACTTTTTAATTGTTAAAAAATTAACTTCTGAAAGTTAAGAAGTAGGGATAAGATTTGAATGGCCACTTCATTAAAGAAAATATACAAATGAGAAATAAGCATATAAAAAGATGCTGAACATCCTCAGTTATTAGGGGAAATCAAATTAAAAACTGCTGTGAGATACCATTACACATTCATTAGAATAACTAAACTTTAAAAAGAAAGGCAAAGCCAAGTGTTAACAAGGATATAAAACAACTGACACTCTCATACATCTCCGGTAGCATTGCAAAATAGACGAGCCACTTTGAAAAAGAGGTAAACAAATTTTTAAATGTAAATATACACCTAACAAAAGACCAAGAAAATTCCTAGATATTTACACAAGAGAAGTGAAAGACTCATTGAATTTTCATAGCAACTTTATTCTTAATATCAAAAATTGGAAACAGTCTAAATGCTCATGAACTGATGAATGGATAAGAAATCAGTTGTGACTGGCTCATTCATACTGTAAAATCCCACTCACCTAGGAAAACACTGTAACACAGATGAATTTCAAAAGAATTTTGCTGAACGTAAAAAAAAAAAAAAAAAATCAGGTGTATTTAAAAATTGACTCACTTATATTCTGCTTATAAGAAGGCCACTTTAAATATAAACACACTAACAGTGTAAAAGTAGGTGGGAAAAGATATACCATGCTAACACTAATAATAATATATCTGTAGTAGCTATATTAATATCAGAAATTGTTAGAGCAAAGAATATTACCAGGAATAAATAGGGTCATATAATGATAAATAGATAATATATCATGACCAATGGAGTTTACACCAGGAAGTCAATGTTGGTGTAACATATGAGAACTAATTATTGTAATTCACCATGTTATCAGATTTACAATAAAAGCCACATGGTTACTTCAATAAGTGCAAAAAAAAAAAAAAAACTTTGGACAAACTCACAGATGTATTCAATAATAAAAACTATCAGCAAGGGCTTCCCTGATGGCGCAGTGGTTGAGAATCTGCCTGCCAATGCAGGGGACACGGGTTCGAGCCCTGGTTTGGGAAGATCCCACATGCCGCGGAGCAACTAGGTCCGTGAGCCACAACTACTGAGCCTGCACGTCTGGAGCTTGTGCTCCGCAACGAGAGGCCCCGATAGTGAGAGGCCCACGCACCGCGATGAAGAGTGGCCCCCGCTTGCTGCAACTAGAGAAAGCCCTCGCACAGAAACGAAGACCCAACACAGCCAAAAATAAATTAATTAATTAATAAATTAAAAAAAAACTATCAGCAAACTAGCAATAGAAAATGTACTCAGACTAATGAAGGGTATGAATGAAAAGAACTATAGCTAACATCGTGTGAAATGATAACTATCTCATAGTTTTCTTATAAAATTGAAATCACAGCAAGGGTTTCCACTATCACCACTTCTATTCAACATCAGATTAGAAGGTATAGTAAAATAGTACAAGAAAATGGAATGAAAGTCATCCAGATTAGAAAGGGAGAAGTAAAACTGTCATTATTTATAGAACATCACACAGAATCTCAAAAATCAATAAAAACTCGTAGAGTTAATACATGAGTTTAGCAAAGTTACAAGATCAATGTACAAAAATCTATCATATTTCTACATAGTAGTAACAAATGTCAGATATTTTTTGTTAAGAGATACTTTGAAATAAACCTGATAAAAATATTTGAAAGTGCTATGCACTGAAAACAACAAATTACTGTTTAGAGAATTAGAGAACACCTAAATAAATGTAGATGGATACTGTGTTCATGGATCAGAAAATTCCATATTAAGGTATCAGTCCTTTCAAGTTGATCAAAATCCAATGAATGTTAATTGAAAAATGCCAGTTGGCTTTTTATTTTTTTCTTTGAGATTTCCTCCCCAGAGATAGTGGAAAATCCAACCAGGTAGAGAATAAAATCTGGTTCTTACCCTGAATTATCACTGTTGTTTTCAAATAAAATTTTGAAGTATGGGTCACTATGTGTTTGCATAAGATGGAAAGCAAAGATATTGTGCGGAAATATATAAGTATAAGAGATCAAAGCAAACAGCAGTTCAGAATTTAGTCAAACAAAATGAGTTTTGGGAAAAGCTCCAAAAACAGATGTCAATGCATATGAAATGTTCAAAGTCTTGGCAGGCAATAAGTCAAGGCAAAACTCTAGACATCTAAGCATTGTGATTTGATCCAGGTTTAATTTTAAGGTATATGTCAGACATAAATTTCTTATTTAGAGAAATTTATCAAATTAGAGGTGATTGACTCCAGGAATAAAATGATGTAAGCTGCAGCCTTGATAACTAATTGAGCTTACCTGACATAACAGATTTCTCACCAGCTCAAATTCAATTATATTCTTATTTATAATTTGCCATTCACTTATGGTGTTTAGAAATATCCCCTTCGTGGAGTAATTAACTATGGTTGGTGTGAGAGACTATATGAAAGACCACTTTGAAGAGATATGTTGTGAACTCTACTTATTGGAGTTTAGTATAGTTGATTCCCATTATTATCTTAATTTTTACTATTTTGTGAATAATTAAAAATTCTAATATATACTTATTAATATTTTATAATATAAAACTTCATAACCCTAATGCTTATCCTTGGGACATAGGACTAGGTGAAGTGTTCTTAGATATGATAACTAATGCATAACCCCCCAAATAAAAATAAAAAAGATAAATTAGACTTCATCAAAGTTAAGCCTTTTGCATTGAAAAAGACCTTATTAAGAAGATAAAAAGACAGACTATACACTGGGATAAATGATCTACAAACCACATATCTAAAAAATTCCTATGTATAAAATATAGAAAGAAGTCTTAAAACCCAGTAGTAAAATAAAATCCAATTATAAATGGACAAAAGACATGAATAGTCATTTCACCAAAGAGAAGAGAAATGATCTATGCATCGCTGGAGTCCCAAAAGAAGAGAGGGAGAAAGGGGCAGAGAGCTTATTTAAAGAAACAATGGCTGAGCACTGAAGTAAGTGAGAGAAAGACAAATACTGTATGTTATCACTTACAGGTGGAATCTAAAAAAATAAATGAGTGTAACAAAACAGAAACAGACTCGGATATGGAGAAAAAACTAGCATTTACCAGTGGGGTGAGGGATGGGGGGAGAGGAAAGATAGTGGTAGCAGACAGTTCGTATGTTTTATACATACAAACAACTATGCATAAAATAAATAAGATACAAGGATGTATTGTACAGCACAGGGAATATAGCAATATAGCCAATATTTTATTACAAGTTTAAATGGAGTATTGTTATCACTTTGTTATATACCTGAAACTAATATAATATTGTAAATCAACTACACTTAACTTAAAAAAAGAAAAGAAAGAATGACTGAGAACTTCCAAAATCTGGGGCAAGATTTGGTCATTCAAGTTCACAAGGCTCACAGGTCCCCAGACAAAGTCAATTTAAAGATATATTCGCCAAGACATAACAAAACTGCCTAAAATCAAACACAGAGAGATAATCTTTAAAGCAACAAGAGGAAAAAAAAATTCTCACCTACAAGGAAACTGCCATAAGGCTATCAGCAGATTACCTAGCACAAAACTTGCAGGCCAAGAGAGAGTGGGATGACATATTCAAAGTGCTGAAAGAAAAAAAGGAAAAAAACCTGCCAACCAACAATACTTTACTCAGCAAAGTTGTCTTTCACAAATGAAGGTTGAGGGAAAGCCTTTCCCAAACAAACAAAAGCTGAGGGAATTTATCACTACTAGACCTGCATTACAAGAAATGCTAAAGGTAGTTGTTCAGTTGAAGCAAAAGAACACTAACAACATGAAAATATAAAAATTTCAAAACTCACTATAAAGGTAAGAATGTAGTCAAATTCAGAATACTCTAATACAGTAATGATGGTATGTAAATCGCTTTTAACTCTAGTATAAAAGTTAAAGGACA
The DNA here is from genome assembly GCF_965194825.1 of Balaenoptera physalus. Taxonomy (NCBI): domain Eukaryota; kingdom Metazoa; phylum Chordata; class Mammalia; order Artiodactyla; family Balaenopteridae; genus Balaenoptera; species Balaenoptera physalus. Next base: position 43,483,765 of record NC_138893.1, read on the forward strand.
AAAGTATAAAAAATAACTCTAGCTAGAATAATGTTTTAATGGATATGCTATATATAGAAGATATAAATTGTAATATCAATAACATCAAATGTGCTAGGAGAAGTTAAAATGTGGAGTTTTTGTATGTGGTTGAAGTTATCAGCTTAAGTTAGACTATTATATCTATAAGACATTTTATGTAGGCCTCCTGTAACTACACATATAAAACCTGTAGCAGAACACAAAAGACAAAGACAAAGGAACCAAAGATTACCAGTACAAATATATCATCTAATAACAAAAGACTGCAAAAGAGGAAGAAAGGAACTACAAAACAGTCAGAAAACAATATGATGACAATAATAATTAAATGCAAATGATTAATTCTCAAATCAAAAGACACAGATTGGCTGAATAGATTAAAAAAAAACAAGACCCATCTATGTTCTATCTCTGTGACAGTCACTTTAGATTTAAGGACACACACAAGCTGAAAGTAAAGGGATGAAAAAAATTATTTCAAGCATATGGTAACCAAAAGTGAGCAGTAGTGGCTATACTTAAATCAGACAAAATAAGCTTTAAGTCAAAAATTGTCAAAAGAGACCAAGAAGTTCACTATCTAATGATAAGTCAACTCACTGAGAGGATATAACAATTATAAATGTATATGCACCCAACACTGAAACACATAAATATGTAAAGCATGTATTAACACAAATTAAGGGAGAATTGGTCAATACAATAATAGTAGGGGATTGCAGTACCCCACTTTCAATATTGAATAGATGATCTAGACAGAAAATGAATAAGGAAACAGTGGAAGTGAATGAAACTATAGATCAAATAAACTTAACAGACATATATCGAACATCATATCTAACGGCAGAGTACATCTTCATTTCCAACACCCATGGAACATTCTCCACGATGGATCATATATTGGGTCACAAAATAAGTCCTACCAAATTTAAGAAGATTGATATCATTTCAAGTGTATTTTCTGACCAAAATAGTGTGAAACTAGAATCAATAATAGGAGGAAAAATAGAAAATTCATAAATATGTGGAAGTTTAGAAACACACTTGTAAACAACCAGTGGGTCAAAGAAGAAACCAAAAAGGTAATCAAAAAATAACTTGAGACAAATGAAAATGGAAATTAACCACACCAAAACTTAAGGTGTGCAGCAAAAGCAGTTCCAGTTGGGAAGTTTACAGCAATAAAATGCCTACATTAAGGGAAAAAATCTCAAACAACCTGACTTCACACATCAAGAAATTAGAAAAAGAAGAACAAACTAAACCTAAAGTTAGAATAAGGAAGGAAATAATAAAGATCAGAGCAGAAATAAATGAAATTGAGACTAAAAAACAAAAGAACAGATCAATGAAACTAAGTTCTTTTTATTAAAGATAAACAAAATTAAATTTTTAGCTAGACTAACAGGACTCAGTTTTAAGTGAAAAAGGAGACATTACAACTGATACCACAGAAATATAAAGATCATATGAGACTATTATGAACATATAATGCCAACAAATTGGACAACCTAGAAGAAATACATTCTCAGAAAAATAAAACCTACCAACAGTGACAAAGAAAAAGAAAATGTAAACATATAAATAATGGGAAAGTATATTGAGTAAGTAGTCAAATCATCCCCCAAAATAAAAGTTCAGGACCTGATGACTTCACTGTTGAATCCTAACAAACATTTAAAGACAAGGCCAGCATTGCCCTCATACCAAAGTCAGATAAGGACACTACAAGAAAAGAAAAGGATAGACCAGTATTCCTGATGAATATACATGTAAAAATCCTAAAAAACAAACAATACCCCCAAACCCTAACAAACTGAATTCAACAGTATATTAAAAAGGATTACACACCATGGTGAAATGTGATTTATTCCCAGGATGCCTAGATGGAACACAAATCAAATGTGATATACCACATTAAAGAATGAAGGACAAGAATCATATGATCATCTCAGTAAATGCAGAAAAATTATCAGATATGTATTTTGAAAATAGCTTCTCCGAGTCCATGCCTTGTCTTTTCATTCTCTCAACAATGCCTTCTGTAGAGCACAAGTTTTATATTTTAATGAAGTCCAATTTATCAATTTTTTTTCTTTCATGGATTATGCCTTGCTGTTTTATTCATTCTTTTTAATTTAATCATTCCTTAGGGAAATTTTTTTTTCAGGAATAATATTACTAGATGAGAGCTTTGGAACACTAAATAGGACTAGTTAAATTGATAAGAGTTCTTCCCATAGATTTTAGATTCCAGTGGTGTCATTTGAGAACAGCAAGGGATATATGATTTTCTCTATTTTTAAGAGTGAAACTGAGAAAATTTAAGTAAATTATACTAGGATAAAGTCATTCAGTGGTGAAGCCAGGTTTACAAAAAGCAAAAAGCAGAAAACTTTTTGTCCTGAGATTTTTCACACTAAACCCAGAGAAAATAAGTAGATCTTTTAGTGTTTGCTCATTTTATTTTGCTTAACAGTGATTATTGATTACTTTCTAATGTTTATAATATTTCTAAATTTGATTACACAGACTTTGAGGGAGAATGTTGAGAGGAGAGAAAAGAAACTTTTTTCACCATCCTTGAGGAATGATTTTTGTTTTCCCAAACTAGGTGGATAATTTGGTTGAAGCCTCAAGACTAACATTTTCTTAACTTTCTCCAATAAATCTGTGGTTCTGTGGCATGGATCTATGATCCATATTTTAATTGAAGAGGGTGGTGTTCTACAGGCTTGAATGGCCCCAGCTTGTGTCTCAAATATATATGGGAATGGATGTTCGGTCTATTTCAGCCGTGGTTCAATATGTGACCCCACTGTGTCTGATAATAAGCAGTTATGATTTTCTTTATGCAAATCTCTTTCCTTCTTTCCTTAATAATAATGGTTTTGTTAATGGTTTAGTTCTGACATGCCCTGTATTACAGTTATTCAAAGGAGAGGTTTAAAAAATAGTATTTTCTCTTCACTCTCTTCCAGATGGCTTCATAATTGGTTTATTGTTTTTGCAGATGTCGTAAGGGAAATTTCAGGGTACGAGCCAACAAAACATCAAAGAAGGTAATAAAAGTGGACTTTTTTATTGAGTATTCATTGTGTAAAAAAAATATATGTTTTATATCAACTGCAGGAACAGTAGATTATCAGTCAAGCATATTGTGATTTTATAAATTGCATGCCAATTATTTGAGATATAAATTGATCTTTTTGCTTCATGGGGGAATGGGGGGCGTTTGGAAATTAATTTAGTAGTAGTCGTAAATCAAGCGTTCTTTTAACTTCATTTTCAAAAAAGTCATGTAATTACATTTTCTTGCCTTTTTATATGATTTCATGGGTTTTAAAGTGTTTGACTATAATGTTGGGTAGAAAGCCAGCCAGGTACTATTATTCTGAGAACCATGCTGAGGAAACTGAAGTTCAGAGAAGTAAAGTGATTTATTATAGTGTCAGTCAGTCTTCTGACTCCTAATCCTCTATGCATTATTCCACTACCAGAGAATATCTTGGATACAGAATTCCTGATGTAGATGCAAGTTAAAGATGTTTCACTTCTTTAGAGGACCATTTCCAACACCCAAATCTGTAGGAATACAAAAGATTGATCTTGTATGGATTCTTTTTTGTTTCTTTTTTTTTCATTTTGCTCCATAATACTTTGTTTTTATGAAAGGAATCATTGGAAGTTTTTACAGGAAAATTCTTAGTTTTAGAGTTGGGGATAGGCCATAGAACTCATGAAATTCAATGACCCATCCTTGGTAAAAGTCTTTCCTACATCCTTCTTGAGGGATAAATTTCCTGCCTTCGACAGAAGGTTTCTAAAGATGGAGTGATATATTTCCATTTTTTGAAATTTCTGAGTTTAAGACATTTTCCTCTTAGAGCAAGTCAGTATTTATTTCCTTCTACTTCTAATGGTCTCAGGTTTGCCATGACATGTGTATGAATAGATATGTTAGTTTTGTGACAGGATAATTTATTTAACTGATTTAATATTTCACTTTGACTCAAAAAATCTTATAAATCTCCACCTATTGATACCATTATTTCTGCTAGCTCATCTTTTCCCTAAAAGTACCTTGTCCCTAGAATAAACTGCCATAGGGAAAGGTGTCCAGATTTCTCATCAAGCTGGTCATTTTCAGTTTTTACTAAACTTAAAATTCTTCAAGATATGTCAAGCCATAACTCTTCTCAAAGTTCAGCTAATAGCCTAGAAGTAGGTGTGATACTTAACGGTGGGAAGGAATGGAACTTACTTAAGGAGGCTGTTTGGGGAATGGCTGCCCAGGGATTCATATTTCATCATGCTCTTAGTTGTTCTGCTGTTTTGTACAGTAGAAGGAGATGGAAAAACTGGTACAGAGATGTGGAATGAATTTAGGGAGAGTGATTTGGAACTCTGCTCTTCCTCAAACAAATGATTAAATAGAAGTTTTCAGTCAGAAATAAAATGTATTGTACTAGCAAGGGACATATCTCATGGTTTGTTAATAACATAATTGTCTTGTATCTAGGAAAATTATATAGCTCATTAAACTTTTATGGGGAAATAGACACAATAATAACACTGCAGAATAATTGCATTCTTAGGGCCACAAGAGCCCAGTGGGAGTCCAACCAAGTGCATCTAAGGAACCAACTCTTATTGACTTGCATGCATCCCCACTCTGCCTCTCTAAGGAATCTCCTGCCCCTGATATTGATATTATAAGGATAAAAGCCATAAGAAATATGACAAACCATAATTAGGAGTGCTGCAACCTGAAGTCAAGCTAGCTTCACTTTTGGGTAAAGTCTGGGGTAGTGAGTGCATGTTTATTTAGTAGATAAAGATGAGATCACAAGAAAGAAATTTGGATTGCACTGAGCACATAGGCTAGAGATCTTCCAGGGTGTTGAAGACCTATTTAAACATCCACTGACTTTAGTACATAAATTACATGTTTTAGAAATCTCTCATCTCAGTATTTCAGCATGATGTCACTGTTGCATGGAAGGAAATCTTTGAGGGAGCAGCCATTTTAATGTGAGGGTCTGTGGCTACAAAAAATGACCAAGATGGGTAACTTGGGTGAGTGTGTGTTAGAAAACTATCTCTTGAATCTGGATACTGATATGAAGCACCTGACTATGCTGTACTTTAGTTCAGAATAGATTTAGGAAACCAATAATTATATCCACTTCAGAAAACAGGATTTGGAATATATTCTTACTGACTTTTCTGAACATAAGTGGAATCAATAATTTATTGTAAAAATATGGAAGATAAAAAAGGAAAAAGTGAAGAAAATATATGTGATATACATATATATGTAACTGAAGAAAAATACTCAGTAATCATTTTTTTCTGTAGACCCGTCCATTGCTTTTTTTGTTTTTAATGCTTATGCATGTGTATTTTTTCTGGAGTTAATGTTATAAAATTGATGTTCCACAGTTTCCACTCTTTTGTAAATTGGTTTCTCACTTAACACTTCATGCATGTTTTATGTTATTAAATATAATTTCAGATCTTGATTTTTTAAATGAGGTATAACTGATATATAGCACTGTATTTGTTTCAGGTATACAACATAATGATTATATATTTGTATACATTGCAAAATGATCACCACAATAAGTCTAGTTGACATCTATCAACTTACATAGTTACAAATTTGTTTTTCTTATGATGAGAACTTTTAAGACCTACTCTCTTAGCAACTTGCAAATATGCAATAAGGTATTATTAACTATAGTCACCATGCTGTATATTACATCCCTGTGACATTTATTTTATAACTGGAAGTTTGTGTCTTCTGGCTCCCTTTACCCATTTCACCCCCTACCCTCCTGCATCCAAAAACCAACAATCTGTTCTCTGTATCTATGAGCTTATTTTTTTTGAATTTTGTTTTTGTTTTGTTTAGATTCCACATATGAGTAAGATCATACAGTATTTGCCTTTCTCTCTCTGACTTATTTCATTTAGCATAATGCCCTGGAGGTCCAACCATGTTATTGCAAATGGCAAGATTTTATTATTTTTTTGGCCTAATAATATTCCATTGTGTGCATGTATGTGTGTGTGTGTGTGTGTGTGTGTGTTTATTTATTTTTTCTTCATTCATCTACTAGTGGATGCTTAGGTTGTTTCTATACCATGGCTATTGTAAATAATGATGCAATGAGCATGGGGTCCATATATATTTTCTAGTTAGTGTTTTCATTTCCTTCAGATAAATACTCAGAAGTGGAATTGCTGGATCATATAATAGTTCTATTTTTCATTTTTTGAGCAACCTCCATACTGTTTTCCATAGTGGCTGCACCAATTTTTTGTACATTCACACCAACAGTGCATAAGGATTTCCTTTTCTCCACATCCTCACCAACACTTCTTATTTCTTGCCATTTTTGATATTAGCCATTCTGATAAGTGTGGGGTGATATCTCATTGTGGATTTGATTTGCATTTCTCTAATTAGTTGAGCATCTTTTTGTGTCTACTGACCATCTGTCTTTCATCTTTGGAAAACTGTTCAGATTTTCTGCCCATTTTTAATTGGATTGTTTGGTTTTTTGCTATTGAGTTGTATGAGTTCTTTATATATTTTGGATATTGACCCCTTATCTGATATATAATTTGCAAATATTTTCTTCTATTCAGTAGGCTGTGTTTTCATATTGTTGATGGTTTCCTTTCCTGTGCAGAAGCTTTTTACTTTGATGTAGTCCCATTTATTTATTTCTGATTTAGTTGCTTTTGCTTTTGGTGTCAGATTCAAGAAATCATCTTTGCAGTTGAAAATCTGAATATAACTTTACAGTTGGCCTTCTGTATCCACGAGTCATCATCCATAGAGTCAACCAACCATAAATCATGTAGTACTGTAGTATGTACTGAAAAATGTCTGTGTATAAGTGGACATCACAGTTCAAATCCATGTTGTTCAAGGGTCAGCTGTATATTGCAAAGTTGTAGTAATCAACAGTATGGTATTGGCATAAAAACAGGCACTTAGATCAATGGAACAGAATAGAGAGCCCAGAAATAAACCCATGCATGAATAGTCAATTAATTTTCAATAAATGAACTAAGAATGTAAATGGGGAAAGGATGTTCTCTTCAAGAAATGGTGTTGGGAAAACTGGCCCCCTACGTTGCAGCATACACAAAAATCAACTCAAAATGTATTGAAGACTTAAATGTAGGACCTGAAATTGAAAACTTCTAGAAGGAAATGGAAAAAGTGGTGGATAATCTCCTTGACTTTGGTCTTCCCAATTATTTTTTGGATTTGACACCCAAATGAAAGACAACAATTTAAAAAAATTAAAAGTGGAATTATATCAAAGTAAATTTCCACATAGCAAAAGAAAGCATCCACAAAATGAAAATAGGTTTGTGGAACTGGAGGAAATATTTGCAAACCACACATCCAATACAGTGTTAATATTCAAAATATACAGGGAATCATATGACTCAATAGCTAAAAAGCAAATGATGCAATTAAAACAGCAAAAGACTTGCATAAACAATTCTCAAAAGTAGATATACAAATGGACAACAGGTACAAGAAAAGATGCTCAACATTACTAATCATCAGAGAAATGCAAATCAAAATTATAGTGAGATATCATCTCACACTTACTAGGATGGCTATTATCGAAATGATGAGAGATAACATTGCTGGTGAGGATGTGGAGAAAATGAAACCCTAGTACACTGTCAGTGGGAATGTAAACTGCATCTGGGTAAATGGATAATGTTTAGATGATCAAGAATTTTCAGCATGTGAGAATTCTTGGCTGGAATTTTTCACACAGACTCAAACTGAATCACTAATCCCAGATTTTAGCTTGAGCCCAGGAGGTATTGTATTCCTCAAAATGAAAGTTTCCTTGATGCCTTTTTCCATTTAACACTCTTGATGTGCTCCAAGGGGATCTTACCCTTGAGAAAAGATTTTCTTTTACATTTGTCTTTAATATTTTTATATTGTTTGAATTATTTATAATAAGCAGGTATCATTTGGATACATAGTAAAGTGATATAAAACAATATTGAAATTTAGATGTGGTGTGCTTCTCCACCTTTCAAAGTGTTTGGTTAAGTGCTCTATCTGGCCTTCTTCTGGCCAGGATGTCTTTTCCCTCATCCACTAGTTTTGTAATCTTTAATTTGTAATTTTGCATAGGTAAGTAGAACCACAAAGTTTTCTTTTCATTTCCTTCCTTTTTCCTTCTTCCTTCATTTTAAAAAATTTCTTGCAGTTATTAAACATTGAGTCTGTGTGACATTTTCTAAACTTGCAGCAAACGCACTATGTAGGGAATAATAGGGCTCAAAATTTGCCTCTTTTATAAATAAGTTTTATATCAACATTCTTGACTGGAAATATTTGCTGACTTAATGGCATTTATTGTATTTTTGATATAGTAATGGTAGGAGAGTAATCATGCTTCCTAGGAAAGAAGAATTGCCTAACAAGTAAAATGAGATATAAGTATTAGTATTAATTGTCAAAATAGTTTCTGTGTATTTTTGCTGAATAAAGTGTCAAACTTAGAGAAACACTTTATTTTCCAACGAAAGGGATAATAAAACGTTTGTTTTAATGGGCTCATAAGAATCACTGTGGGATTGGCATATATACACTAATATGTATAAAATAGATAATGAATAAGAACCTGCTGTATAAAATTTAAAAAAAAACAGTAAAGTCTGCGAAAAAAAAAGAATCATTGTGTATGGGGATAGTCCTGCTATTATTTAATGGATGGAAGAAATTGGGGGGAGGGAGTGGAATTGCTTTCCCTTCTGGTTTTATTCTTGACTCACTTGAGGAATTACTTCAACATCCTTAACATAGCTCCTCCCCCCACCCCCAAACCAAGTGTTAGATGAGACTAGCAATAACTGACCATTATTGAGTATCATTCAAATGCATTATCACTTTTTCCCCAGCTTTATTGAGATATAATTGACATATAACATTTTGTAAGTTTAAGATGTACACCTAATGATTTGATATATGTGTATTTTGTGAAATGATTACCATAATAAAGTTAAACACATCCATCACCTCACATATTTAGAACTTTTTCTTTTTTCCTTTGGTGAGATCTTTTAAGATCTATTTACCTTCTTAACAACTTTCAAATATACAATAAATATACAATACAGTATTGTTAACTATGGTCATCATGTTACTATTGCTTTTATTCCTAATGGATGAAAATTTTACAGTGAGAGGCACAGAAAAGAATTGTACAATTCAATGAGTTCTGATAAATATATGCACTTACAACCTTCACTAACTCAAGATATATAACACTTCCACCATGCTAGAAAGTTCCCTCAAACCCCTTTTCTGTTATCCCCCACACCACAAGCAAACTCTGTTCTGATTTCTATCACTTTATATTAGCTTTTCCTTATTCATATAAATCGAATCATATATTGTATATCATCTTTCACCAGAAATAATGTTTTCTGAGGTTCATCTTTATTGTAGAATTTGTCACTTGTTCTTTTTTAGCTGCTACATAATATTTCACAATGCACATATACCACAATTTATTTAGTAGTTCTCTTCTTGATATACATTTCTTTACAGGCTTGGGCTACTATAAATAAAGCTACCATGGAATTATTTCACAATTCTTTTCATGAACAAATGTTTTCACTTCTCTTAGGTAAACATTTAGGAGTTCAAATGAAAGGTCTTAGGGTAGAAGTATATTTTACCTTGTAAAGAAACCACCCAACATAAAAAGTCTAGTTATTCCACATCCTCAATAATATTTGGTATTTTCCATCTTTTGAATTTTAACCACCCTACTGGGTATGAAATTGTATCGTACTGTATGTAGCATTTCCCAGGTGAATAATGATCTAGGGCTTTCTCTGTAACAGTCTGTACCTCATTTTCTTTGTGTGATGTGTTTAAAATGTCATGTCTTATACTGCTGTGAGGATTAGATGAGATAATGTGTATACAGACAGTGTCTGATACCTAATAAGAGCTTAGTAAATTATAGATCGAAGAATACCTCTTCAGACTGGAATGCAAATCTGTCACTCCTCCTTTTCTTTAATGTCCCATCGTTTATGATTTTTTTCTATGCTCAGCCTTCCTGGAAGAGAGTTGATTATTTCTGTGTCATCTGTAGTTTCAAAGCATAAGTGATACCCTTTGAAAAGAGTATGATTTATTTTACTCTGTGTGTCAGGGCTGCTTCTCTGCTTTCTTATTCATTCGATATTCACTTTGGGAAACACAGAAGAATTGAGACAGCTTACTTGGGCAGCATTATCAACTTTTTGGTTACTTTTTTTAACCAAGCAACTTTATGCAAATATTTCTGAATATAAGCTGTACAGTATTTCTATGTTTGCATTGGATTTCAGTCTGTCCTGTTATTTTGCCTCCTGAAATGTGCTATCTCACTACCTTTGCATTTTATGCAGCTGTGTATACTATATGATCACTGCTTTAACCATTGTAACACCATAGTTATTCAAAGTTTTGTTTCAGATTTGGGGGCATTGGGTGTTATGAATTAATCAACAACTCTCTGTGCTTGAGTCTAAATGAAAATTCCAGTGAATCTTTCACTAGAATAAGGCTTTCTCTTCAGACACTGCTGTAGCTAGAAATTGACAGCTGATGAGAGGGAAATGATGAGCAAAACCAGAGGGGTGACTTTTGTTAAAGGGGCCAAGGAGATGACAAAGGAAGTACTGGAGAATGGTAAAGAAAGATCTCTCTGATCATCTGGAGGGGGTGCAAGCAAAAAGGCAGAGAATAATTGTTTAGCGACAGTATGTAGAAAAGAGTGGAAGATTTTATAGTCACATACTGGAATCTTCCTCTAGTGATACAAAACTATTTGGGGAGAATTCAGGCCAGAGCAGTCCATCTTGCACCAGAGGACAATAAAAGAGAGACAGTAATAATATTATACGGAGCACAATACAGAACTGTGATTACAAGTCCATCCTGGAGTCATTAGTTTTGCTATTTTCCTGCTGTGAACCTGAAGGCAAGTTACCTCTGAGAGTCTTGGTTCCCTCACTGAATATGGAGAATAATATTAGTTTCCACCCACAGGGTTGTCCTGTTTAACAGAGGAGGTAATGCGTGTAAGTCACAAGCATGTAGGATGTAGAAATTGTGTGATGCATTTTAGCCACTGAAGTTAATGTGTTTGAGGGTCAATTCTACCCTAAATGCTGCACCAGGACTTTTCATACATTATTGTATTTAATTCTTCATTTTATTCTCTAGTAGATGTTATTTCTCTCATTTTGCAGTTGAAGAAACTGAAAGAAACTAAACAACTCCTTGTCAAGTCTTGTATGTCTTGGATGTCTTTTCACCATGTTCCAGGTTGCATCAAATATAAAATAAGGCTCTATTACACATTTATAGCTACCTACCTATGTTACCGATAGCAGTATCTCATCAATTTAGGTGAGAAATTTGAAGAAAAGAGATAGAACAAGGGGAAGTGTACTGCAAGTGTTAGACATATTTAAAATATCTAGATAGGTATAGATGTAGATAGATATTTAGTCTCTAGAGGCCATAAAATACCATAATAATTGCAGGAAGAGGAAACCATCCAAATTGATTTACTGGTGAAGGATTCAATGTTTAGTTCTTATGCAGTTGTTCCTTCTCTTAATACAAGTGAGAAATAAAAGGAATCCTCAGGGATTATCTATTTCACGTTTTAGTTTAGACTTATAACTATCTGAGGCATTCAAAAAAGTTGATTTTCTCTATCTGTGAACATCTCTAGTGATGAAAATATCACTTTAAATTTAAGTGTGGCTTCTGATCCCTTTAGGATGTATAAAGTCACAGGAAACTTAACAATGATAACTTGTCAGATAAGCTTCAAAAACATAGATTTTTAAAAACCCATCAGAGAGACAAGGCTGTAAATAAAACTAAATGAAAGTAACTCCATAAAAGAATGAAACTTTTCTAGAGAGAAGAAACCTATGGTTATTTTCATTCCTGGGGACATGGCAAGAGGCTGCAAGATCCCACCATAAAAAATGCTAAGAAGAATCCATCCAATATTTAATGTTATATATATATGTGTATATATAAACATTAAATATATATTGTATATGTAATATAATTTTAAACTTTAAAAATAAACCTTTAATTTTAGAATAGTTTTAGTTTACTGAAAATGTAAAGAGTTAGTACAGAATTGCTGTATGCTCCTCTCTTTGACTGTTAGCTTCTAACTTTTTATGGTATATTTATCACAACTAAGGAAACAACTTTATTCAATTTTCACTAGTTGTTTCCTATTATTCTTTTTCTGTTCCAGGGTCTCATCCAGAATAATATATTTTGTTTTCATGTCTCCTTAAATTTCTCTTGATTGTGACAATTTCTCAGATTTTCTTTGTTTTGATGACCCTGGCAGTTTTCAGGAGTACTTGTCAAGTATTTTACAGACTACCCCTTAATTGGGGTTTGTTTGATATTTTTCTCATAATTTAATGTGCGTCATGGGTTTCTGGGAGAAAGATGATAGAGGTGAAATACCATTCTTATCGTATACCAAGAGTACCTGTTATCAACATGACTTATCACTAATGATGCTGACCTTGATCATATGGCTGAGTGAGGCAAGTGTTTGCTAGGTTTCTAAACTATAAAGTTCCTCCTGCTTTTTCCATATTCTACCCTTTGAAAGCAAATTGCCTAGTGTAGTCCTCATTAACCCTTGTGTGGTTTGGGGAGTTAAGCACCACCTATTGGAGAGAAAATATCTATATAAATTACTGGAAAGTCTTCTGCATGGGAAATTTGCGTCTTTTCTCCCATCTATTTATGATTTAATAATTTATATCAATATGGATTCATGGATATTTATTTTATACTTTGGATTATGATCCATCACTACATTATATACATGTTAACTTTCATAGTTCCAGCTGTGCCCCTGGACGCTCTTCCAGGTAGGCACCTGTAATCCTTTGACATGCCCCTACCCTTGTGTTTCTTGATCACTTCTTTAATTTCTGGCATTACAATACTTTTAACATTTTACTCTGAAATATTTTTAGATTTCTGGAAAAACAGCACAGATAGTATAGAGTTCCCTTACACCCTTCATCCAACTTCCCCTATTGTTAACATTTTACATAGCATGTTACGTTTACCAAAACTAAGACACTGACATTGGTATAATACTATTAACTAAGCTAAAAACTCCATTGACGTTTCCCCAGATTTTCTTCTGGTGCTTTTCTTCTTTTCCAGAATCCAAACTAGGGTACCCCATTGTATTTAGTCCTTGTGTCTCCTTAGCCTACTCCATTCTGTGACACTTTTTATGTCTTTTCTTGTCTTTCATGGTCTTGACACTGTTGAAGACTAGTGGTCAGGTATTTTCGTAGAGTGTCCCTCAAATTTGGTTCGCCTGATATTTGTTCATGATTAGACTGAGGTTATAGATATGGGGGGAGAATACCACAGAAGTGAAGTGCCCTACCTATAATATCATATCAGGGAATACATAATATATATCAGCATGATTTAATACTGGTGTTGTTAGCCTTTGTCGTCTGGCAAAGTGTGTATCTGCCAGGTATCTCCCTGTAAAGTTACTATTTTTCTCTTTACATACTCTGTTTCTTAGAAACAAGTTACTAAGCCCTGCCCACACTCCAGGAGAAGGAAAGTAGCTCCATATCCTGAAAGTAGTAGTATCAACAACCAACACAGAAATTATCAGTTTTGAGGAAGACTTCTGTTCTTCCTTTCTCCTGCCTTCTCAAAAATGAGACCTACTGCAATCTCTTGCACAAAGCTTCTGGTGACTAGTTGGGAATATTTGCAGGAAATTTGGCGTGTGGAGAATAGAATGGTGAAGTTTGCCTCTGAACAATGAATGGAAAATACATGCTGTTGGGTGGTGCCCTTGGCATTTGTCAGATCAGTGGAATCTTTTACCTGCATACAAAATCTCTTTGCTTTATAAGTAAGATCTATTCTTAGTCCTCATCCTAGAGAAGTTTATCCATAAGAGAAATGATAACGTAGAATGAATCCACGTACTTTGTAATTGTTCTCTCTGTTTAATTGAACAAGACAAGTTTACTCTAAAATTGTACTATAATTAACTTTTCCTTACAGTATCTCTCTCTCCATTGTCCCTTCTCCTTTACAATTCCCGTTCAGACCTCTCTTTGCATTGACATTTGCTGACTCTGCCTGTGAGTGTATGTAGATAAGCAACTTTACCTCATACGGCGATTATTTTAAGAAGGGGTTTTGTCACAAATGGTTTTCTAATATTTCATCTAAGTGTGGATCTTCTAAGTCTCCACAACAGTTTTTGCGCATTGAAGAATATCATAATAGAAAAATCTAATGGTTATCAAAGGCCATGATAGTGAACAGTCTTTGAGAAAAAGAACAAAACAGTTTTGAGTTAATGTTAAACCTTGGCATCAGCATGCTGTGCTGTCCTGTATAAAGGCAACACTTTATTTAAAGTCCCATATTAGGGGGTAGAATGTTCAAAACACAGGCCTCACAGTATAACAAAATTTCATTGCTAGTAAATTAGAGTTAACATATTACTGACGTGTTTAATGCTTAATGGTTAGTTGCAAATTATTTTTTTTCATAAGCTCTGCTATTGTCTATTTGCTTGGTTTGGAGTCCAATCCAGTAAAAGCCTCATATTTAACATTATCTGCTTTTTCATGCAGCATGGGCCCTGGATGGACTAAACTCTGCTGATCTCTGCTGTTTCTAGAGGGTATAGATAATTCTTCCTTTGTAAACACTCTCTTTTCAGAGGCTTTTTCCTTTGTCCCTCCTGAGACTCTAAATCCTTTCTAGTGTGAAATGGCCTGGGTTTGCAAGCAAGGGTAGCATCAGATTGTACCATCACCTGTTAGTGCCTGTTATGCTTGGGTAAGCGTCCAATTACGTGACTCTATTCAATTGTGATGAGAGACCTGAAATGACACGGTGTTAGTGGACCTTACCTGCTTCAAGAAAGAAGTTCTGATCTTTGAATATGTAACAAAAGGAATCTTTTGATAACATTTAGGCACTGAAGTCTCTGAATTTTGGAGAAGATAGTGGACTTTTGAAAAACTCCTTCTCCAAGCCTCAATTATAGGCACTGAATCATTAAGAAGTTAACTTTCATGTGTGAAAGTGAGTTTTTTGGTTTTTTTTTTAATCTTTCAAGCTTTAGTGAAATTGAGGCCATGAATTGGATCTGGTTCATAAAATAAAAGTTCAAATACTCTTTCAATAAATGCAATAAAGTGGCATAATGAAATAGTTTAACAACTTTATGTTTTTTCCTTTTTCCCTTTACACTGCTTCTCCTAGCTCGACTGGCTGCTCTATTTCACAGATGGCACACTTTTGAGAAGCAGTATGAAGTAGAGGGTAGACTCTAGAGCCAGGTGACATGGGTTCAAATTTTCTTTCTGCCGCTACGTAGCTGTGTAACTTTAGATCAGCTCTTAAGCTCCTGATACATAAGTTTCTTTATCTGTAAGGTAGGGAAAATGAGGGTTGTTGGAAGGTTAAATGAGTTAATACCAGTTAGTCTTAGGACAGGACAAAATGCTTTTAACATGTGAGTAATATTATATATATATTTGCCAGTGTTATTTTCCCACCACAACCATATGTAGTGGACATCTGATGTTTTGTCCACACAGCATTCCTTTCTCTGTCTATTGCTAATGAGTATTTAAAATTTCCATCTTAGGAACATCTCCCTCTTCTACTTTATGTGTCTTTGTTACGCTGTCAGTTGAGGTACCCTGCCCTCCCCTAACCACGGAACTTGTCATACTTTAAATAAAGTCACACTTAATAGTCACATTTGAAACAACGCAATACATCAGGTCCCCATATTTTAAGAATATAATTAACTACCATCAATTGCTTGATTTAATCCTTAAATTTTAAATTCTGTGCTGTGATATCTATGTTGAAATTCAAACCATTTAAAATGTGGCAAATGAACTTCATGCAAGTTGGCAACAGTTCTGGTACTAACAATTGTGGTGGTTTCTTATGTCACCATTTACCTTTAACATCTACAACCAGTGACATCAGATTTTTTAAAGGACTTCATGTGAACTGTGATATTGTAATTTTGCTAAGCATTTTGAAAATGATAACAAAATTACATGTCCATGTACTAATTCTATGCAGAAATATAAGCCAGAGAAAGTTGACAGTATTCATTAGATTTTAACTGAATGGAAGTTTCTTATAATATCAGTTGTATAGTAAGGAAATAAAACACTAACTTAATGTGTATGCTTATGTATTTTTAAATTGCTAAGAAAAATAAACTTTGGGAAAAAAATAAACATTTGGGGAAAAAAAAAATCTAAGGTTTCCTGGCTCTCTCCTAGGAATTTGAATCTTAGGCAGGTTGAAACAGAAATAGCCAGTTGATGCATGTCAAGGGAAGTAACCTGAAGTGTCTATCTCATTGTCTCTGTTACCTGTATCCCCACAGTTGTCCTGTCTCTGTCCTGTTAATTTTTCAGACCACTCCACCTCTCCCTGCACACACATTAATCCTGTAGAAGGTGTTTAGGAACATCTGCTGTTACTTGTGCATGCTTCCTGGAAGTCTCAAATCCTACTTAATTATCTAAATGGGCCTTCCAACAATATACAGTATCTCCTTGAAGTGCATATTTTCTTTTACCTTATTATTTTCAAAAAGCATTTTAGTACCACAAGGATGTATTAGAGTTTTTTATATTGGACACAATAGGAATCTGCCTGAATTGTTTGCAGGATATGAACATAAACCCTAACATATTTTCATTTATTCTAGTCTCATTTTCCCCTTCCCTTTGAGATAAATTATTTCACCTCTCAATCTTTCAAACTTAATATTTTTTCTTTGAATTCAATGAGCACAAGGGTACAGATATTTTTTCTCCAATAACTGTAAGCAGAACAGAATGAAGGCAGTTATGAGTAAAGATCTTTACTATATTTTATTACCTATGACAATATCACTGAAAAGAGGAATCAGTCTTTAATACTCTGAAAAATATATGAATATGTGTGTGATTTATTTAACACTTAGAATATTATGCACTCAACTAATCTTTATCAAATACTTCATGTATGATTATCACAGTGTTAGGATTGGTTCAGTGGTAAAAATGACACAATCCTTGCCATTAAGGGGCTGGTTTTTTTTTTTTTTTTTTGACTTGAAGCAAAATTATCTCTGGATTCACCCAGTCATACCCCTAATACTTTTATAATTACCCTTTTACAAATTCTTAAGAACTACTTTAAGATTTAATTCCATAGTTGTTGAAATCATGTTTTGTACTATATCAATGCTCTTAAATGCAGTGAGGTTTATATTATGGCCCAGAACATGATTTATTCTGGTAAATGTTTATGTGTACTGCTGCTGTTGTTGGGAAGACTGTTCTATAAACGTATCAAGTTGGTTGCCAGTGTTATGTCTTCAATATCCTTATTTTTTGTCTACTTGTTCTGTTAATTACTGAGAGAAGAGTGTTAAAATATCTAGTTATAATAGCAAATGTTTTTATTCCTCCTTCTAGTTCTATCACGTTTTGTTCTTGTATTTTGAAACTGTTATTTAGTGCATACATATTCAGAATTGTTATGACTTCTTAAGGGATTGATTCATTTTTTATTATTAAGTTTTTTTTTTTTAATTTTTATTTATTTATTTTTGGCTGCATTGGGTCTTCATTGCTGCGCGCAGGCTTTCTTTAGTTGCTGCGAGCGGGAGCTATTCTTTGTTGCGGTGTGCGGGCTTCTCATTGTGGTAGCTTCTCTTGTTGAGCACGGGCTTCAGTAGTTGTGGTGCACAAGCTCAGTAGTTGTGGTACATAGGTTTAGTTGCTCCACAGCATGTGGGATCTTCCTGGACCGGGGCTCGAACCCGTGTCCCTGCATTGGCAGTTGGAGTCTTAACCACTGTGCCACCAGGGAAGCTCTATTAAATATTATTAAATGTCATTTGTCTTTTAATAACTACAATGTGATCCTTTTAATTAAGTTCACTTTTATTTTTAATTGATGTATAGTTGATTTATAATATTAGTTTTAGGCGTACAATTTAGTAATTAGATATTCTTATAGATTATACTCCATTTAAAGTTATTACAACATAGTGTTTATTTTTCCCTGTGCTGTAAAATATGTTCTTGTTGCTTATTTATTTTATACAAAGTAGTTTTTCTCTCTTAATCCCATACCTCTATCTTGCCCCTCCCCACTTATCTCTCCCCACTGGTAACCACTAGTTCGTTCTCTTGATCTGCAAGTTTGTTTCTGTTTGATTATATACATTTGTTTGTTTGTTTTATTTTTTAGATTCCATGTATAAGCGATAATATAGAGTATTTGTCTTTCTCTCTCTGACTTATTTCATTAAGCAAGCATGATACTCTGTAGGTATATCCACATTGTTGCAAATGGCAGAATTTCATTCTTTTTTATGGCTGAGTAATATTCTATTGTACATATATGTCATATCTTCTTTATCAATTCATGTGTTGATGGACACTTAGGTTACATCCATATATTGGCTATTGTAAATAATGCTGCTATGAACATTGAGGTGCATATATCTTTTTGAATTATTCTTGTTTTCTTTGGATATACACACAGAAGTGGAACTGCTGGATCATATGATAGTTCAATTTTTAGTTATTTAGAGAACCTCTGTGCTGTTTCCCATAGTGGCTGCACCAATTCACAGTCTCACCAATGGTGCACTAGGGTTCTGTTTCTCCACATCCTCACCAAAATTTGTTAATTTGTAGAATTTTTGATGATAGTCATTTTGATAGGTGTGAGATGACATCTCATGGTAGTTTGGATTTGTATTTCTCTGGTAATTAGAAATGCTGAGGGATTTTTCATATACCAGTTTGTCATCTGTCTATCTTCTTTGGAAAAATGTCTTTTGCCCATTTTTTAAATTAAGTTGTCTGTTTTTTGATATTGATTTGTATGACCTGTTTATATATTTTGGATATTAACCCCTTATTGGCTATATCATTTGCAAATATTTTCCCCTATTCACTAGGTTGCCTTTTTGTTTTGTCAGTGGTCTCCTTTTCTGTGCAAAACCTTTTAAGTTTAATTAGGACCTAACTGTTTCTTTAACTTTTATTTCTTTTGCCTTAGGAGACAGATCCAAAAAAATATCTCTATGATTTACATCAGTGAGTGTTCTGCCTGTTTTCTCTTCTAGGTGTTTTATGGTTTCGAGTCTTACATTTAGGTCTTTAATCAATTTTGTGTTTATTTTTGACTATGGTGGAGGAAATATTCTAATCTCATTCTTTAACATGCAGCTGTCCAGTTTTCCCAGAACCACTTATTGAAGAACTGTCTCTTCTCCATTGTATATTCTTGCCTTCATTGTCATATATTAATTGATAACAGGTGTGTGGGTTTATTCCTGGGATCTCTAGTCTGTTCCAGGGTCTGTGTGTCTGTTTTTGTGCCAGTACCATACTGTTTTGATTACCATAGCTTTGTAATATAGTCTGAAGTCAGGGAGTGTTCTACCTCCAGCTTTCTTCTTTTTCCTCAAGATTGTTTTGGTAATTTGAGGCCTTTTGCAGTTCCATATAAATTTTAAGATTATTTGTTCTAGTTCTGTGAAAAACGTAATGGGTATTTTGATACAGATTGAAACAAATCTCTAGATTGCTAGGGTAGTATGGACAATATTTAACAATATTAAATCTTCCCAATGCAAAAACATGGTATATCTTTCCATTTCTTTGTATCATTTTCAAATTCCTTCATCAGTGTTTTATAGTTTTTAAAGTATAAGTCTTCTACTGCTTTGGTTATGTTTATTCCTAGTTATTTTATTATTTTTGATGCAATTTTAAAATGGATTGTTTTCTTTCTCTTTCTGATAGTTCATTATTAGTGTATAGAAATACAACAGATTTCTGCATATTAATCTTGTATCCTGCAACTTTACTGATTTTATTTATTATTAAAACTATTAATTCTAATAGTTTTTTGGTGGAGACTTTAGAGTTTTCTATATATAGCATCATGTCATCTGCAAATAGTGACAGTTCCAATTTGGGTGATTTTTACCTCTTTTTCTTGTCTAATTGCTGTGGCTAGAACTCCAATACTATGTTAAATAGAAGTGGCAAGTGTGGGCGTCCTTGTCTTGTTCCTGACTGTAAGGGAAAGACTTTTGGCTTTTCACCATTGAGTATAAATGTTAGCCATGGGTTTATCACAAATGGCCTTTATTATGTTGTGATATGTTCCTGCTATACCAACTCTGATGAGAATTTTTATTATGAATGGATGTTGAATATTTCCTTCACTTTTGCTGCATCTATTGAGATGTTCAACTGATTTTTATCCTTCCTTTTGTTAATGTCTTGTGTCACATTGATTAATTTGTTAATATTGTACCATCCTTGCAGACCTGAAATAAATCCCACTTGATCATGTTGTATGATTCTCTTTAAATATTCTTGAATTTGGTTTGCTAATATTTTGTTGAGGATTTTTGCATTTATATTTATCAAAGATATTGGCCTGTAATTTTCTGTTTTGTAATGTATTTGTCTGGTTTTGATATCAGAGTAATGGTGACCTCATAGAATAAATATGGGAGAGTTCTATTCTCTTTAAATTTTTGGAATAGTTTGAGAAGAATAGATATTAGCTCTTCTTTATAGGTTTGGTAGAATTTCCCTGTGAAGCTGTCTGGTCCTGCAATTTTGTTTGCTAGGAGTTTTTAAAGTTACAAATTCAATTTCACTACTAGTGATCAGTCTGTTCAGATTCCTATATTTTCCTGATTCAGTCATGGAAGGTTGTATGTTTCTAGAAATTTATTCATTTCTTCTATGTTGCCCAATTTGCTGGCATATAACTTTTGTAGTAGTCTCTTATGATTTTTTTACTCTCTGTGATAACTGATGTTTTTTCTCCTCTCTCATGTCTTATTTTGTTTATTTGGTTCTTCTCACTTCGTACTGTTGAGGTTGGCTAAAGGTTTCTCAATTTCGTTTATATTTTTAGAAACTCAGATCTTTATTTAATCTTTACTATTATTTTTGTCTCTTTTACATTTTTCCTCCTTGATCTTTATTATTTCTTTGCTTTTCCTGACTTTGGGCTTCATTTTTTCTTTTTCTAATTCCTCTAGATGATAGATTAAGTTGTTTATTTACTATTTTTAAAAAGTTTCTTAGGTAGTCCTGCATTGCTATAAACTTCCCTCTTGCAACTGTTTGTTCTGCATCCCATACATTTTCAAAAGTTGTGTTTCTATTTTACTTTGTCTCAAGATATTTTCTGATTTCCTCTGAATTCTTCATTGTCTTCTTAGTAGCATGTTGTTTATTCTCCACCTGCTTGTGCTTGTCCCTTTTCCTTCCTATAACTGATTTTTAGTTTCATACCATTATGGTCAGAAAAAAATGCTTGTTATAATGTCTGTCCTCTTAAATTTGTTGAGACTTGTTTTGTGGCCTAGCATGTGATCTATCCTGGAGAAAGTTCCATGTGTGCTTGAAAAGAATGTGTATTCTGCTGTTTTGCAATAGAGTACCCAGTAGATATCTATTAAGTCTAAATGTTCTATTGTGTTATATGAGACCATGGTTGTCTTTGAGACCATGGTTCTCTTAATGATTTTCTGCCTATATGATCTCTTCCTTTATGTAGGTGGGATGTTAAAGTCCCCTACTATTATTACATTATTTTTTATTTCTCCCTTTATGTTTGTGCAAATTTGTTTTATATATTCAAGTGCTCCTGTATTGGGTGCATATATGTTAACAAGTGTAATATCGTTTTCTTATATAGGCCCCTTCATCATTATATGAAGTCCTTCTTTATCTTATTTATATACTTTGTTTTAGAGTCTATTTTGTCTGATATAAGTATTGATACCCCTGCTTTCTGTTGTTTCCATTTGCAATATCTTTTCCATTCTCCCACTTTTTTTTTTGTTTGTGTCTTTAGCACTGAAGTGAGTCTCCTATAGACAGCATATAGATAGGTCTTTTTTATTTTTTTTTATCCAAATGCCATCCTATATCTCTTTTTTTTTTTCTTTTTGAACTTACATCTCTATAGGTATTAAAATAATTGTATTGTAAATAATTTTTTATTGAATGAAAGACTTTAACAATTTTATAGTGCTTTACAATTTCCAAAAGTTTCACACACGTGACTTCATATAAACCTATGATAACCCTTTTTTCCACCACCCCTATATTGCCCACCCCCACAAGTGGTAGCCACTAGATTGTTCTTTTTATCTGTGAGTCAGCTTCTTTTTTTTTTTAATTTTAAAATTTTATTTAATTAATTTTTTTATACAGCAGGTTCTTATTAGTCATCAATTTTATACACATCAGTGTATACATGTCAATCCCAATCGCCCAATACAGCACACCACCATCCCCACTCCCCCGCAGCTTTCCCCCCTTGGTGTCCACACTTTTGTTCTCTACATCTGTGTCTCAAATTCTGCCCAGCAAACCGGTTCATCTGTACCATTTTTCTAGGTTCCACACACATGCGTTAATATACGATATTTGTTTTTCTCTTTCTGACTTATTTCACTCTGTATGACAGTCTCTAGATCCATCCATGTCTCAACAAATGACTCAGTTTCGTTCCTTTTTATGGCTAAGGAATATTCCATTGTATATATGTACCACTTCTTCTTTATCCATTCGTCTGTCGATGGGCATTTAGGCTGCTTCCATGACCTGGCTATCGTAAATAGTGCTGCAATGAACATTGGGGTGCATGTGTCTTTTTGAATTACGGTTTTCTCTGGGTATATGCCAGTAGTGGGATTGCTGGATCATATGGTAATTCTCTTTTTAGGGTTTTAAGGAACCTCCATATTGTTCTCCATAGTGGCTGTATCAATTTACATTCCCACCAACAGTGCAAGAGGGTTCCATTTTCTCCACACCCTCTCCACCATTTGTTGTTTGTAGATTTTCTGATGATGCCCATTCAAACTGGTGTGAGGTGGTACCTCATTGTAGATTTGATTTGCATTTCTCTAATAGTTAGTGATGTTGAGCAGCTTTTCATGTGCTTCTTGGCCATCGGTATGTCTTCTTTGGAGAAATGTCTATTTAGGTCTTCTGCCCATTTTTGGTTTGGGTTGTTTGTTTCTTTAATATTGAGCTGCATGAGCTGTTTATATATTTTGGAGATTAATCCTTTGTCTGTTGATTCGTTGGCAAATATTTTCTCCCATTCTGATAGTTGTCTTTTCGTCTTGTTTATGGTTTCCTTTGCTGTGCAAAAGCTTTTAAGTTTCATTAGGTCCCATTTGTTTATTTTTGTTTTTATTTCCCTTTCTCTAGGAGGTGGATCAAAAAAGATCTTGCTGTGATTTATGTCAAAGAGTGTTCTTCCTATGTTTTCCTCTAAGAGTTTTATAGTGTCTGGTCTTACATTTAGGTCTCGAATCCATTTTGAGAGTATTTTTATGTATGGTGTTAGGGAGTGTTCTTATTTCATTCTTTTACATGTAGCTGTCCAGTTTTCCCAGCACCACTTGTTGAAGAGACTGTCTTTTCTCCATTGTATAGCCTTGCCTCCTTTGTCATAGATAAGTTGACCATAGCTATGTGGGTTTATCTCTGGGCTTTCTATCTTGTTCCATTGATCTATGTTTCTGTTTTAATGCCAGTACCATATTGTCTTGATTACTGTAGCTTTGTAGTATAGTCTGAAGTCAGGGAGTCTGATTCCTCCAGCTCCCTTTTTTTCCCTCAGGACTGCTTTGGCAATCTGGGGTCTTTTGTGTCGCCATACAAATTTTAAGATTATTTGTTCTAGTTCCATTAAAAATGCCATTGGTAATTTGAAAGGGATTGCATTGAATCTGTAGATTGCTTTGGGTAGTATAGACATTTTCACAATATTGATTCTTCCAATCCAAGAACATGGTATATCTCTCCATCTGTTGGCATCATCTTTAATTTCTTTCATCAGTGTCTTATAGTTTTCTGCATACAGGTCTTTTGTCTCCCTAGGTAGGTTTATTCCTAGTTATTTTATTCTTTTGGTTCGTTGATAAATGGGAGTGTTTCCTTAATTTCTCTTTCAGATTTTTCATCATTAGTGTGTAGGAATGCAAGAGATTGCTGTGCATTAATTTTGTATCCTGCAACTTTACCAATTCATTGATTAGCTCTAGTAGTTTTCTGGTGACATCTTTAGGATTCTCTCTGTATAGTATCATGTCATCTGCAAACAGTGACAGTTTTACTTCTTCTTTTCCAATTTGTATTCCTTTTATTTCTTTTTCTTCTCTGATTGCCATGGCTAGAACTTTCAAAACTATGTTGAAGAATAATGGCGAGAGTGAACATCTTTGTCTTGTTCCTGATCTTAGAGGAAATGCTTTCAGTTTTTCACCATTGAGAACGATGTTTGATGTGGGTTTGTCGTATATGGCCTTTATTATGTTGAGGTAGGTTACCCCTACGCCCACTTTCTGGAGAGTTTTTATTATAAATGGGTGTTGAATTTAGTCAAAAGCTTTTTCTGCATCTATTGAGATGACCATATGGTTTTTATTCTTCAATTTGTTAATATGGTGTATCACATTGATTGATTTGCATATATTGAAGAATCCTTGCATCCCTAGGATAAATCCCACTTGTTCATGGTGTATGATCCTTTTAATTTGTTGTTGGATTCTGTTTGCTAGTATTTTGTTGAGGATTTTTGCATTTATATTCATCAGTGATATTGGTCTGTAATTTTCGTTTTTTGTAGTATCTTTGTCTGGTTTTGGTGTCAGGGTGATGGTGGTCTCATAGAAGGAGTTTGGGAGTGTTCTTTCCTCTACAATTTTTTTGGAACAGTTTGAGAAGCATGGGTGTTAGCTCTTCTCTAAATGTTTGATAGAATTCACCTGTGAAGCCATCTGGTCCTGGACTTTTGTTTGTCAGAAGATTTTTAATCACAGTTTCAATTTCATTAGTTGTGATTGGTCTGTTCATATTTTCTGTTTCTTCCTGGTTCAGTCTTGGAAGGTTATACCTTTGCAAGAATTTGTCCATTTCTTCCAGATTGTCCATTTTATTGGCATAGAGTTGCTTGTAGTAGTCTCTTAGGGGGCTTTGTATTTCTGTGGTGTCTGTTGTAACTTCTCCTTTTTCATTTCTAATTTTATTGATTTGAGTCCTCTCCCTCTTTTTCTTGATGAGTCTGGGTAATGGTTTATCAATTTTGTTTATCTTCTCAAAGAACCACCTTTTAGTTTTATTGACCTTTGCTATTGTTTTCTTTGTTTCTATTTCATTTATTTCCACTCTGATCTTTATAATTTCTTTCCTTCTGCTAACTTTGGGTTTCATTTGTTCTTCCTTCTCTAGTTCCTTTAGCTGTAAGGTTAGATTGTTTATTTGAGATTTTTCTTGTTTCTTGAGGTAGGCTTGTATAGCTATAAACTTCCCTCTTAGAACTGCTTTTGCTGCATCCCATAGGTTTTGGATCATCGTGTTTTCATTGTCATTTGTCTCTAGGTATTTTTTTATTTCCTCTTTGATTTCTTCAGTGATCTCTTGGTTATTTAGTAATGTATTGTTTAGCCTCCATGTGTTTGTGTTTTTTTACGTTTTTTTCCCGGTAATTCATTAGTGTTGTGGTCAGAAAAGATGCTTGATATGATTTCAGTTTTCGTAAAATTACTGAGGCTTGATTTGTGACCCAAGATGTGATCTATCCTGGAGAATGTACCGTGCACACTTGAGAAGAAAGTGTAATCTGCTGTTTTTGGATGGAATGTCCTATAAATATCAATTAAATCTACCTGGTCTGTTGTGTCATTTAAAACTTCTATTTCCTTATTTATTTTCATTTTGGATGATCTGTCCATTGGTGTAAGTGAGGTATTAAGTCCCCCAGTATTATTGTGTTACTGTCGATTACCTCTTTTATAGCTGTTAGCAGTTGCCTTATGTATTGGGGTACTCCTATGTTGAGTGCATATATATTTATAATTGTTATATCTTTTTCTTGGATTGATCCCTTGATCATTATGTAGTGTCCTTCCTTGTCTCTGTAACATTCTTTATTTTAAAGTCTATTTTATCTGATATGAGTATTGCTACTCCAGCTTTCTTTTGATTTCCATTTGCATGGAATACCTTTTTCCATCCCCTCACTGTCAGTCTGTATGTGTCCCTAGGTCTGATGTGGGTCTCTTGTGGACAGCATATATATGGGTCTTGTTTTTGTATCCATTCAGCAAGCCTGTGTCTTTTGGTTGGAGCATTTAATCCATTTACGTTTAAGGTAATTATCGATATGTATGTTCTTGTGATCATTTTCTTAATTGTTTTGGGTTTGTTTTTGTAGGTCCTTTTCTTCTCTTGTGTTTCCCACTTAGAGAAGTTCCTTTAGCACTTGTTGTAGAGCTGGTTTGCTGGTGCTGAATTCTCTTAGCTTTTGCTTGTCTGTAAAGCTTTTGATTTCTCCATTGAATCTGAATGAGATCCTTGCCAGGTAGAGTAATCTTGGTTGTAGGTTCTTCCCTTTCATCACTTTAAATAAATCATGCCACTCCCTTCTGGCTTGTAGAGTTTCTGCTGAGAAATCAGCTGTAACCTTATGGGAGTTCCCTTGTATATTATTTGTCATTTTTCCCTTGCTGCTTTCAATAATTTTTCTTTATCTTTAATTTTTGCCAATTTGATTAATATGTGTCTCAGCGTGTTTCTCCTTGGGTTTATCCTGTATGGGACTCGCTGCACTTCCTGGACTTGGGTGACTATTTCCTTTCCCATGTTAGGGAAGTCTTCAACTATAATCTCCTCAAATATTTTCTCTGGTCCTTTCTCTCTCTCTTCTCCTTCTGGGACCCCTATAATGTGAATGTTGCTGCATTTAATGTTGTCCCAGAGGTCTCTTAGGCTGTCTTCATTTCTTTTCATTCTTTTTTCTTTATTCTGTTCCATAGCAGTGAATTCCACCATTCTGTCTTCCAGGTCACTTATCCGTTCTTCTGCCTCAGTTATTC
Source organism: Balaenoptera physalus (assembly GCF_965194825.1). NCBI lineage: Eukaryota > Metazoa > Chordata > Mammalia > Artiodactyla > Balaenopteridae > Balaenoptera > Balaenoptera physalus. The sequence continues at coordinate 43,510,875 of NC_138893.1, forward strand.
TGCTATTGATTCCTTCTAGTGTAGTTTTCATTTCAATTATTGTATTGTTCATCTCTGTTTGTTTGTTCTTTAATTCTTCCAGGTCTTTGTTAAACATTTCTTGCCATCTTCTTTTTTTTTTTTTTTTTTTTTTAAATTTTATTTATTTATTTATTTATTTATGGCTGTGTTAGGTCTTCGTTTCTGTGCGAGGGCTTTCTCTAGTTGCGGCAAGTGGGGGCCACTCCTCATCACGGTGCGCGGGCCTCTCACTATCGCGGCCTCTCTTGTTGCGGAGCACAGGCTCCAGACGCGCAGGCTCAGTAATTGTGGCTCACGGGCCTAGTTGCTCCGCGGCATGTGGGATCCTCCCAGACCAGGGCTCGAACCCGTGTCCCCTGCATTGGCAGGCAGACTCTCAACCACTGCGCCACCAGGGAAGCCCCCGCCATCTTCTTGATCTTTGCCTCCATTCTTTTTCCCAGGTCCTGGATCACCTTCACTATCATTATTCTGAATTCTTTTCCTGGAAGGTTGCCTATCTCCCCTTCATTTAGTTGTTTTTCTGGGGTTTTATCTTGTTCCTTCATCTGCTACATAGCCCTGTGCCTTTTCACCTTGTCTCTCTTTCTGTGAATGTGGTTTTTGTTCCACAGGCTGCAGGATTGTAGTTCTTCTTGCTTCTGCTCCTTCCTATATCCCTTGATTGAAGCATTTAGTCCAGTGACACTTTAAGTAAGTATTGGTAGGTATGCACTTAGTACCATTTTATTACTTGTTTTCTTGTTATTTTTGTAGTAATTCTCTGTTCTTTTCTTCTTTTTGTTTCTTCCTCTGTGGTTTGATGATTTTCTTTAGTAGTATGCTTGTGTTCCTCTATCTCTAGTTTTTGTGTATCTGCTGTAGGTTTTTGATTTGTGGTTACCATGGGGTTCATATATGTTGACCTCTAACTATATATATTTGTTTTAAGCTGGTAGTCATTTAAGGTCAAACACATTCTAAAAGATCTGCATTTATTTACTCCCTTCCCCCATGATTTGTGTTTTTTATGTCATATTTCACATCTGCATGCTTATCTCTTCACTTTTTATGGTAGTTATAGTTAACTTTACAATATTTTTGTCTTTTAATCATTGCCCTAGCTTATTTAAGTGGCTGATACAGAGCCTTTACTATGTATTTGCCTTTACTAGTGGGATTTTTCCTTTCCTATAGATTATTCCTTCTTATTGTAGTGTTTTCCTTTGCACTTAGGGAAGACCCTTTAACATTCTTTCACCGTCAGTTTAGTATGCATGAACTCTTAGTTTTTGCTTGTCTGAAGATTTCTTTATCTTTTCTTCAATTCTAAATGATAATCTTGCTGGGTAGAATATCCTAGGTTGCTGACTTTTCCTGCCACTCCTTTCTGGTCTGTGATGTTTCTGCAGAAGGAACAGCTGATAGTCTTATGGAGTTCTCCTGTATATGATTCTTTGTTTTTCTTTTGTTGACTTTGGAATTTTCTCTCTATATTTCACTTTTGTCATTTTAAATTATGATATGTCTTGGTCATGGTCCATTTGGGTTCATCATTTTTGGGACCCTCTATGCTTCCTGTACCTGGATAGCTGTTTCCTTCATCAGGTTTAGGAAGTTTTAATCATAATTTCATCAAATACATTTTTGAACCCCTTATCTATCTCTTCTCCTTCTGAAACCCCTATAATGTGAACATTGCTACACTTGATGTTTTCCCAGAGCTCCCTTAAACTGTTCTCTTTTTAAAATTTATTTTTCCCTTTGTTGTTCAAATTCGGTGATTACCATTATTCTATCTTCCAGATTACTTATCATTCTTCTGTATCAGCTAGTGTGCTATTAATTCTTCTGATGTGTTTTTCATTTCAGTTATTATATTCTTCAGTTATGACTGGTTATTTTTTATATTTTCTGGTTCCTTGAAAAAATTGTCACTGTGTTCATGTCTTCTTTTCCATAATTCAGTTATTATTCTTATTACTAATAGTTTGATTTCTTTCTCTGGTAAATTGTTTGTTTCATTATTTGCTTTTTTCAGGATTTTTCTCTTGCTCTTTCAGTTGAGACCAATTTCTCTCTCTCCTCATCTTGTTTAACTTTCTCTGTATGAAATTAGGTGGAACAGTTACCTCTTGTGCTCTCGAAGGTGTGTCCTTATGTGGGAGCATTCCTTACACAGTCTGTGTGTGCCCAGTGCCTTTGGTGGGAAAGCTGGATTTGACATGAACACAAGTCGTGACTTTCCTCAAGATATGCCAGCAGCCATCACCCGTTGGGAGGTGGGACTGGGTATGGAAGGGCTAGGGCCTGAGCCAGGGCTTTTCCTCTGCTCAGTGTTGGTCACTGCCCTATCTTGTGTGGTGTCAGTTCCTACATTGCTGGAGCAGAACCTCTGAGGTTTAGGTCCAAGCTGGCTCCATCTCTTTAAGTGTGTGCTCTCCCCCCTCACAGCACCAGCAACATTGCCGCAGAGGTGAGCAGTGCTGGAACAAGAGGGGTCCATGTGGGCACTCAGCATGGGTTGGGCTGCAGGCTGCGGTCATCCAGTTGGGTCAAAGACCAAGACTGCTTCTGATGCACTGCATGTGTAAATGTCAGAAATGGCTTCCTCTGCCCTGCTTAGATGCTGCTTCAAGTCTAAGTTACTTCTGTGTCTCACAGCCAAGCCCTTGCACTGGTGTGGAGCTGCATCATGAAGTGGGGCTGGAGCATTCACTAGTTCAAGCTGGGGCATGTGCCTGGGTGGTTGTGGGAAACTGGTCTGCATCTTGTTCTGTTTCAAACCACCCTCTTCACCCTGCTTAGGGAGCAAGCAAGCATACACATGCTCCTCATGAGCAGAGTTCAGGCTTTCCACAGCCCTCCTATTATTCCCACTGGCCCTCCAACCAGACAAAGAGGCTTGTCTTCCTGGTGTCAAACCCCAGGGCTGGGGTGTCCAATATTTGGCTCAAACTGCTCATTCCCCAGGAAAGATCTCTACCCACTCTACACATGTAATGTTCCTCTTTCTCTGAGTCCCCTTCCAGGGGCACAGGTCCCAACCTGATTGCTTCTCTTACCTTCCTACCTGATTTCGTATGGATCTTTCTTACAGCCGTGGTTGTACAGGAGTCTTTCTGCCAGTTTCCAGTTAGTTTTCAGTGAAAACTGTTCCACATGTATATGTATTTTTTATGTGTTTCTGGGAAGAAGTGAGTTCCGTGTCCTCCTACTCTGCTGTCTTGATCTCCACCAAAGGGCTTTTAATATTTTGGGAGAGATATGCAATCTGGTATGTTGCCAAATACCATAGCCCTCAGGGTAAAAAAAAAAAAAAAAAAAAAAAAAATTAACAAAAGCAAAACTTTTGATGGTAGATTCACAATATCTGCCAGACTTCACTACTTTTCATTCTAGAAATCAACACTCCCTTCTTTTTCTTTAAAATCTCATTTTATTTTTGTAGAAGTATTCAATTTGGTCCATCACTTATGTCATCTATGCATTTCCAATAATTCTTTCCTCTGTAACAATGATTCATACAGGATTTGATTTATCCAAATTGTTTATACTCAGAGTATTAGAGCATAGCTATTTAAAATAGGAAGTCCTGCTCATGGAAGAGATCATCTAAAATACGAGGGAAGGAGGACTCAATGCTTTCTGATGGTTCTGCCCAGGCATTCTCCTCATCTCTTTGTACCTTGCTTCTCCCTATTTCTGCTGCAGTGCTTTGGTGAGTGTGGAATCTGTCACCAAGTACAGATGGTAGTATTTACTTGAGTTGTGAGAAAATGGTAGTGTGAAATCAGAAGGCATCCATGGAACCTAGAGGTCCTTCTCAGGAGATGGGGGAAGCAACTAACAAATGGCATATAAAATAACAATCACAAAAGATGCCTTAGTCCAGTTTACCATTATGGAGAAATACTGGAAGACACTGTATTAAGCCTTGGTATTTTACTGATTATTTTCTGAGCTTTGATTTTCTTATATATAATTATTAGTGAATAAAGCTGAACATTGTTGGTAAGATTTATAAGAGTGAAATCTAGAACTAGGTAATATTTCACTTTGAAGCCATGGTTTAAAACATGACAAATATCAGTCCAGTCTCTTCTCAAGGAGAAGTGGTTTTCTCCACATTTTCCAAACCTAAATACAGCAGAGTGGTGCAAGAGTCTGTAATTCCACGGTACCTTCAGCACCACCTAAAAAGCCCAAACAACATACTTTCTAGTTTTTTTAATCTCCACTTTCTTTTCTTTATTCCTTTGAAATAATGCTTGTCTCAGGGAGCAGGGACCCCAGAGATAATTGCACAACTTCAGCTATCCACTTACTGTCACCTAGAAACTGTGAGCCAATTCTGCTCTTTGCTCAGAGTACCCAAAAGTCTCTTTTATTTCCATCTTTAAAGGAAGATGAATGTGTTGGCAGACTAATCATTACTGCCATTAGGAAATAGGTATTCAAGTTAAAAATAATGGGGAAGGTGAAATCTGCACATATTTCAAATGAGTCTGGAGAAAGCCCTGAAGACAGTGTTGAAGGGAACAATACGGTATTGTAGCTAGGGCTATATCTGCTGACCTCTCTGTAATGGGCCCTTTTTATACCTGCACTCCATTCTAGGAGCCTATTATGATGGAAATAGGCTTGGCAAATGATTTCCAAATACACCCACACTTTAAAAGTCATTTCATAACTGCTTCTAATCTGGCCATTTAAAAGTATAACCTTCAAAAAAAAAATAATAAATAAAAAATAAAAGTATAACCTTCAGAAAAGTTTTGCCATCTATCTCCATTATAGAGCTTGCAATTATGATAGAGTATTTTCTGCATATTCCCCTTATTGCATGATATCAGGAAGCCATGCCCATATTAGGAGCTTAAGTTGTACTCTGCATGTTTCCCTAATTAAGAATGCATTCCTGCTTTTTTTTTCTCATGATGAGAAAAATGAATCTTATCAAAAAACAGTTGTTTATGGTTTGAGGTCAAATGTGCAAATAAACTTTTAGGAAACATTGGAATAGTTAAATAGAGCAATAAATTTCCTTTTTATTATATATGTGAGAAATATCAATAGCAGCCAGTTATATATAATATATATATATATATATATATATATATATATATATATATATATATATACCTGTAAATTTTATGGAAAGGTTGGAAAAGAACAGAGCTATGCAGCAGAGGCACTGGACATCACTTTCAGTGAGACATTGGTGACTATTCGGAGTCCCATCAAGAACATTTTCTTTTTTGTTGTTTTGGCAACATCTCATGCTATTTTTCTCTGAATTATTCAACATAAGTTATTTTTATAACATCAGAGATATTAAAAAATTACCAGCCAAGCCTGCTGAATGGTCAGTTTGTTTGTTTGTTTTTTTATAAATTTATTTATTTATTTTTGGCTGTGTTGGGTCTTCGTTTCTGTGCAAGGGCTTTCTCTAGTTGCGGCGAGCGGGTGCCACTCTTCATTGCGGTGCGCGGGCCTCTCACTTTCGCGGCCTCTCTTGTTGCAGAGCACAGGCTCCAGACGCGCAGGCTCAGTAGTTGTGGCTCACGGGCCCAGTTGCTCCGCGGCATGTGGGATCTTCCCAGACCAGGGCTCGAACCCGTGTCCCCTTCATTGGCAGGCGGACTCTCAACCACTGCACCACCAGGGAAGCCCCAGTTATCTTTTTAAAATTTTATTGAGATACACTCCTGTAATGTAGAGTTCACCATTTTTTAAAACTAATTTAGTTTTGGCTGCATTGGGTCTTCGTTGCTGCATGTGGGCTTTCTCTAGTTGCAGCGAGTGGGGGCTGCTCTTCATTGTGGTGTGCGGGCTTCTCGCTGCAATGGCTTCTCTTGTTGCAGAGCATGGGCTCTAGGCACGCAGGCTTCAGTAGTTGTGGCACACGAGCTCAGTAGTTGTGGCTCATGGGCTTAGTTGCTCTGCAGCCTGTGGAATCTTCCCAGACCAGGGCTCAAACCTGTGTCCCTTGTATTGGCAGGTGGATTCTTAATCACTGTACCACCAAGGAAGTCCCAGAGTTCACGATTTTTCAGTGCACATTCAGTTGTTTTTATTATATTCATGGAGTTGTGCAACCACCACCACTATCTAATCTTAAAACATTTTCCTCATTCCGGAAAAGAAACCTCACAGCATTAAAGAAACTTTCCATTTCTCTATTCCCCCAACCTTTAGCAGACCTAATTTGCTATCTGTCTCTATGCATCTGTGTTTTTTGGGCATTTCATATACATGGAATCATAAAATATGTGGTCTCTTTTGACAGGTTATTTTCACATGTGTTCAAGTTACATCTGTCTTGTAACATGTATCCATACTTAATTTATTTTTATTGCCAAATAATATTCCATTGTATAGATGCATCACATCTTATCTATTCATCAGTCAGTGGAAATTTGGGTTATTAACCGTTTTTGTTGTTGTTGTTGTTATTATTATGAGTAATTCTCATAAATATTTGTATACAAGTGACTGTATGGATGTACGTTTTTATTTCTGTTGGGAATATACCTAGGAATAGAATTGTTGAGTTACATGCAAACTCTCTATATAACGTTTTGAGGTACTATCAAAATGGTTGTACTATTTTACAATCCCCCTAGCAATATATAAGTTTTAATTTGTCCATATCCTTGTCAACACTTGTTATTGCTGGTACTTTTAATTTTAGACATCCTGGTGTGTGTGTGACATGGTATCTTAGTTTGGTTTTGATTTATATTTCCTTAATGAATAATGATTAGAGCATCTTTTCATGTGTTTGGTGACTATTTGTATATCTTCTCTGGAGAAATGACTATTCAACTACTTTGCCCATTTTTAATTTGATTATTTGTCTTTTTAATTTGAATTGTAAGACTTTTTGTATGTTCTAAATATAGGTTCTTTATTAAATATGTGATTATAAATATTTTCTGCCATTCTATGGGTTGATTTTCCACTTTCCTTTGAAACACAAAGCTTTTTAAGTTTGGTGAAGTCCAACTTATCTATGTTTTTCTTTTGTCACATGCTTTCAAGATTCTCCCTTTGTCTTTGTCTTTTGACAGTTTGTTTATAATGTGCCTAGATGTAGATCTCCTTGAATTTATCTTACCTGCAGCTTGCTAAACTTCTTGCAGATGTAGACTAATTTTTTATCAAATTTGGGGAAATTGGGGCCATTATTACTATTATTTTTCCTTGGCATTGTTTCTTCTTTCCTTCTAGGACTCCCATTGAGTATGTTGGTACATTTGATGCATTGCATAGGTATTTGAGGCTATTTTCATTTTCCTTCTCTTTTTTTTTTTCTCTCTCTCTGTTCTACAGACTAGCTAATCTCAATTGACTTGTCCTCAGTTATGCTCTTTCCTCTGCCAAATCAAATCTGCTGTTGATTCCTTATGGTGAATTTTTCATTTCAGTTAATATAGTTCTAAAATTCAAAATTTCTATTTACTTCTTTTAAAAATAATTTCTCTTTATTGACTTCGTCTATTTTGTCAGACTTGGTTCTCATATATTCTTTTTTTTTTTTTTTATTTTTTTTTTATTTTTTCACACACACACACACACTGTATTTTATTTTTACAAGAGATAAATAGACTGACACCAAGCATTGTACATGGATGACCACAACAAAAGCAACAATGATTGCAATTACCAAACATGAAACACACTCATGCTATGTCATAATATTGACATTCAGTCCAGTAATCCTCCACTGTAACAGCTCCTTTACTTTGCAGTGAAAATTGATTTGTATATTCTTTGCCTCTGAGTCCTTGTGGGATTTTTTTTTTTTTTTAAATTCAGACAGAAAGTCACAAAAATTATACTCATCCTCATCAGTTCACTCAGTCCCATGTAATTAATTGTTTTTTTTCATCTTGATCTTTTGTTAGCACTTTTATGAGTTCATCAGTTTTTCATCAGAGTTCTGAAAATGCTTATTCATTCAGTTCAGCAGTACAGTCAGTTACCAGAAACCTGTACTTGTCAGAGTCTTTTCCATGAATTTCTTGAAGATGAAACCCTTTTATAGGAACATATTTGCAAAATCATCAGAGTACACCCAGAACTCTCTGTAAATGACAAAAGACTTAAAAATGACCACGGTAAAAGATTTGATGAAAGTTCATAATAATGCAGTTGACAAGAAAATTAGTTATTTCTGAGATATATATTTTAAAGTAATAACTAGGATTATTACTTATAACATTATACCAGAACATATAAGATTTTTAGAAATTTCATGTAATGTCTGAAACATTTATATTAACATATTTCCAGACATATTTCCATACAAATACAAATATAAGATTTTTAGAAATTTCATGTAATGTCTGAAACATTTATATTAACATATTTCCATACATATTTCCATACAAATACAAATATAAGATTTTTAGAAATTTCATGTAATGTCTGAAACATTTATATTAACATATTTCCATACAAATAACCCAATGAAAGTTTAGTATTAGTTGTTTTGTTTGTTTTTTTATACTGCAGGTTCTTATTAGGCATCAATTTTATACACATCAGTGTATACATGTCAATCCCAATCGCCCAATTCAGCACACCACCATCCCCCACCTCACCGCAGTTTTCCCCCCTTGGTGTCCATATGTCCATTCTCTACATCTGTGTCTCAACTTCTGCCCTACAAACTGGCTCATCTGTACCATTTTTCTAGGTTCCACATACATGCATTAATATATGATATTTGTTTTTCTCTTTCTGACTTACTTCACTCTGTATGACAGTCTCTAGATCCATCCACGTCTCAACAAATGACTCAATTTCGTTCCTTTTTATGGCTGAGTAATATTCCATTGTATATATGTACCAAAACTTCTTTATCCATTCGTCTGTTGATGGGCATTTAGGTTGCTTCCATGACCTGGCTATTGTAAATAGTGCTTCAATGAACATTCGGGTACATGTGTCTTTTTGAATTACGGTTTTCTCTGGGTATATGCCCAGTAGTGGGATTGCTGGGTCATATGGTAATTCTATTTTTAGTTTTTTAAGGAACCTCCATATTGTTCTCCAGAGTGGCTGTATCAATTTACATTCCCACCAACAGTGCAAGAGGGTTCCCTTTTCTCCACACCCTCTCCAGCATTTGTTGTTTGTAGATTTTCTGATGATGCCCATTCTAACAGGAGTGAGGTGATACCTCATTGTAGTTTTGATTTGCATTTCTCTAATAATTAGTGATGTTGAGCATCTTTTCATGTGCTTCGTGGCCGTCTGTATGTCTTCTTTGGAGAAATGTCTATTCAGGTCTTCTGCCCATTTTTGGATTGGGGTGTTTGTTTCTTTGATATTGAGCTGAATGAGCTGTTTATATATTTTGGAGATTAATCCTTTGTCCGTTGATTCATTTGCAAATATTTTCTCCCATTCTGAGGGTTGTCTTTTCGTCTTGTTTATGGTTTCCTTTGCTGTGCAAAAGCTTTGAAGTTTCATTAGGTCCCACTTGTTTATTTTTGTTTTTATTTCCATTACTCTAGGAGGTGGATCAAAAAAGATCTTGCTGTGATTTATGTCAAAGAGTGTTCTTCCTATGTTTTCCTCTAAGAGTTTTATAGTGTCCAGTCTTATATTTAGGTCTCTAATCCATTTTGAGTTTATTTTTGTGTATGGTGTTAGGGAGTATTCTAATTTCATTCTTTTCCATGTAGCTGTCCAGTTTTCCCAGCACCACTTATTGAAGAGACTGTCTTTTCTCCATTGTATATCTTTGCCTCCTTTGTCATAGATTAGTTGACCATAGGTGTGTGGGTTAATCTCTGGGCTTTCTATCTTGTTCCATTGATCTATGTTTCTGTTTTTGTGCCAGTACCATATTGTCTTGATTACTGTAGCTTTGTAGTATAGTCTGAAGTCAGGGAGTCTGATTCCTCCAGCTCCATTTTTTTGCCTAAAGACTGCTTTGGCTATTCGGCGTCTTTTGTGTCTCCATACAAATTTTAAGATGATTTGTTCTAGCTCCGTAAAAAATGCCATTGGTAATTTGATAGGGATTGCATTGAATCTGTAGATTGCTTTGGGTAGTATACTCATTTTCACAATGTTGATTCTTCCAATCCAAGAACATGGTATAGCTCTCCATCTGTTGGTATCATCTTTAATTTCTTTCATCAGTGTCTTATAGTTTTCTGCATACAGGTCTTTTGTCTCCCTAGGTAGGTATATTCCTAGGTATTTTATTCTTTTTGTTGCAATGGTAAATGGGAGTGTTTCCATAATTTCTCTTTCAGATTTTTTATCATTAGTGTATAGGAATGCAAGAGATTTCTGTGCATTAATTTTGTATCCTGCAACTTTACCATATTCATTAATTAGCTCTAGCAGTTTTCTGGTGGCAGTTTTAGGATTCTCTATGTATAGTATCATGTCATCCGCAAACAGTGACAGTTTTACTTCCTCTTTTCCAATTTGTATTCCTTTTATTTCTTTTTCTTCTCTGATTGCCGTGGCTAGGACTTCCAGAACTATGTTGAATAATAGTGGTGAGAGTGGACATCCTTGTCTCATTCCTGATCTTAGAGGAAATGCTTTCAGTTTTTCACCATTGAGAATGATGTTTGCTGTGGGTTTGTCATATATGGCCTTTATTATGTTGAGGTAGGTTCCCTCTATGCCCACTTTCTGGAGAGTTTTTATCAGAAATGGGTGTTGAATTTTGTCAAAAGCTTTTTCTGCATCTATTGAGATGATCATATGGTTTTTATTCTTCAATTTGTTAATATGGTGTATCACACTGATTGATTTGCGTATATTGAAGAATCCTTGCATCCCTGGGATAAATCCCACTTGATCGTGGTGTATGATCCTTTTAATGTGATCTTGGATTCTGTTTGCTAGTATTTTGTTGAGGATTTTTGCATCTATATTCATCAGTGATATTGGTCTGTAATTTTCTTTTTTTGTAGTGTCTTTGTCTGGTTTTGGTATCAGGGTGATGGTGGCCTCATAGAATGAGTTTGGGAGTGTTCCTTCCTCTGCAATTTTTTGGAAGAGTTTGAGAAGGATGGGTGTTAGCTCTTCTCTAAATGTTTGATAGAATTCACCTGTGAAGCCATCTGGTCCTGGACTTTTGTTTGTTGGAAGATTTTTAATCACAGTTTCAATTTCAGTGCTTGTGATTGGTCTGTTCATATTTTCTGTTTCTTACTGATTCAGTCTTGGAAGGTTATACCTTTCTAAGAATTTGTCCATTTCTTCCAGGTTGTCCATTTTATTGGCATAGAGTTGCTTGTAGTAGTCTCTTAGGATGCTTTGTATTTCTGCGGTGCCTGTTGTAACTTCTCCTTTTTCGTTTCTGATTTTATTGATTTGAGTCCTCTCCCTCTTTTTCTTGATGAGTCTGGCTAATGGCTTATCAATTTTGTTTATCTTCTCAAAGAACCAACTTTTAGTTTTATTGATCTTTGCTATTGTTTTCTTTGTTTCTATTTCATTTATTTCTGCTCTGATCTTTATGATTTCTTTCCTTCTGCTAACTTTGGGTTTTGTTTGTTCTTCTTTCTCTAGTTTCTTTAGGTGTAAGGTTAGATTGTTTACTTGAGATTTTTCTTGTTTCTTTAGGTAGGCTTGTATAGCTATAAACTTCCCTCTTAGAACCGCTTTTGCTGCATCCCATAGGTTTTGGGCCGTCGTGTTTTCATTGTCATTTGTCTCTAGGTATTTTTTTATTTCCTCTTTGATTTCTTCAGTGATCTCTTGGTTATTTAGTAACGTATTGTTTAACCTCCATGTGTTTGTCTTTTTTACGTTTTTTTCCCTGTAATTCATTTCTAATCTCATAGCATTGTGGTCAGAAAAGATGCTTGGTATGATTTCAATTTTCTTAAATTTACTGAGGCTTGATTTGTGACCCAAGATGTGATCTATCCTGGAGAATGTTCTGTGCGCACTTGAGAAGAACGTGTAATCTGCTGTTTTTGGATGGAATGTCCCATAAAAATCAATTAAATCTATCTGGTCTATTGTGTCATTTAAAGCTTCTGTTTCCTTATTTATTTTCATTTTGGATGATCTGTCCATTGGTGTAAGTGAGGTGTTAAAGTCCCCCACTATTATTGTGTTACTGTCGATTTCCTCTTTTAGAGCTGTTAGGAGTTGCCTTTATATTGAGGTGCTCCTATGTTGGGTGCATATATATTTATAATTGTTATATCTTTTTCTTGGATTGATCCCTGGATCATTATGTAGTGTCCTTCCTTGTCTCTTGTAACATTCTTTATTTTAAAGTCTATTTTATCTGATATGAGTATAGCTACTCCAGCTTTCTTTTGATTTCCATTTGCATGGAGTATCTTTTTCCATCCCCTCACTTTCAGTCTGTCTGTGTCCCTAGGTCTAAAGTGGGTCTCTTGTAGACAGCATATATATGGGTCTTGTTTTTGTATCCATTCAGCCAGTCTATGTCTTTTGGTTGGGGCATTTAATCCATTCACGTTTAAGGTAATTATCGATATGTATGTTCCTATTACCATTTTCTTAATTGTTCTGCGTTTGTTTTTGTAGGTCCTTTTCTTCTCTTGTGTTTCCCACTTAGAGAAGTTCCTTTAGCATTTGTTGTAGAGCTGGTTTGGTGGTGCTGAATTCTCTTAGCTTTTGCTTGTCTGTAAAGCTTTTGATTTCTCCATCAAATCTAAATGAGATCCTTGCCGGGTAGAGTAATCTTGGTTGTAGGTTCTTCCCTTTCATCACTTTAAGTATATCATGCCACTCCCTTCTGGCTTGCAGAGTTTCTGCTGAGAAATCAGCTGTTAACCTTATGGGAGTTCCCTTGTATGTTATTTGTCGTTTTTCCCTTGCTGCTTTCAATAATTTTTCTTTGTCTTTAACTTTTGCCACTTTGATTACTATGTGTCTCGGCGTCTTTCTCCTTGGGTTTATTCTGTATGGGACTCTCTGCGCTTCCTGGACTTGGGTGGCTATTTCCTTTCCCATGTTAGGGAAGTTTTCGACTATAATCTCTTCAAATATTTTCTCTGGTCCTTTCTCTCTCTCTTCTCCTTCTGGGACTCCTATAATGCGAATGTTGTTGCGTTTAATGTTGTCCCAGAGGTCTCTTAGGCTGTCTTCATTTCTTTTCATTCTTTTTTCTTTAGTCTGTTCCGCAGCAGTGAATTCCACCATTCTGTCTTCCAGGTCACTTATCCGTTCTTCTGCCTCAGTTATTCTGCTATTGATTCCTTCTAGTGTAGTTTTCATTTCAGTTATTGTATTGGTCATCTCTGTTTTTTTGTTCTTTAATTCTTCTAGGTCTTTGTTAATCATTTCTTGCATCTTCTCAATCTTTGCCTCCATTCTTATTCCGAGGTCCTGGATCATCTTCACTATCATTATTCTGAATTCTTTTTCTGGAAGGTTGCCTATCTCCACTTCATTTAGTTGTTTTTCTGGGGTTTTTTCTTGTTCCTTCATCTGGTACATAGCCCTCTGCCTTTTCATCTTCTCTATCTTTCTGTAACTGTGGTTTTTGTTCCAGAGGCTGCAGGATTGTAGTTTTTCTTGCTTCTGTTGTCTGCCCTCTGGTGGTTGAGGCTATCTAAGAGGCTTGATGGGAGGCTCTGGTGGTGGGTAGAGCTGACTGTTGCTCTGGCGGTCAGAGCTCAGTAAAACCTTAATCCACTTGACTGTTGATGGGTGGGGCTGGGTTCCTCCCTGTTGCTGTGGCGGTCAGAGCTCAGTAAAACCTTAATCCACTTGACTGTTGATGGGTGGGGCTGGGTTCCCTCCCTGTTGGTTGTTTTGCCTGAGGCAACCCAACACTGGAGCCTACCCGTGCTCTTTGGTGGGGTTAATGGCAGACTCTGGGAGGGCTCTCGCCAAGGAGAACTTCCCAGCACCTCGGCTGCCAGTGTCCTTATCCCCACGGTGAAACAGAGCCACCACTCGCCTCTGTAGGAGACCCCCCAACACCAGCAGGTAGGTCTGGTTCAGTCTCCCCCAGGGTCACTGCTCCTTCCCCTGGGTCCCGATGCACACATTACTTTGTGTGTGCCCTCCAAGAGTGGGGTCTCTGTTTCCCCCAGTCCTGTCAAAGTCCTGCAATCAATTCCCACTAGGCTTCAAAGTCTGATTCTCTAGGAATTCCTCCTCCCGTAGCCGGACCCCCAGGTTGGGAAGCCTGTCGTGGGGCTCAGAACCTTCACTCCAGTGGGTGGACTTCTGTGGTATAAGTGTTCGCCAGTCTGTGAGTCACCCACCCAGCAGTTATGGGATTTGATTTTACTCTGATTGCACCCCTCCTACCATCTCACTGTGGCTTCTCCTCTGTCCTTGGACGTGGGGTATCCTCCTTGGTGAAGTCCAGGGTCTTCCTGTCAATGATTGTCCAGCAGCCAGTTTTGATTCTGGTGCTCTCACAAGAGGGAGTGAGAGCACGTCCTTCTACTCTGCCATCTTGGTTAATCTCCTCCTCATATATTCTTTAATTATGTAGACAAGTGTTTCTTTAGTTCTTTAAACGTATTTGTAATAGTCAGTTTAAAGTCTTTTAGGTCCAAAATCTGGGCTTCCTCTGTTTTTTTTATTGACTTCTTTTCTTCTCTGTGTTGTGACAAAAATTTCCTGTTCCTTTTCATGTCTTATAATTTTCTTTTGAAACTGGATATTTTAAATACAATGTGGCAGTATTAGAAATCAGTCCTCCCCCACTCCAGAGTTGATTGTTGTTGCTATTTGCCGTTTCTATTTTTGCTAATCTTTTGTTCAGTGAGTTCACTGGCCTAATTACATATACAATTTGTATTTCCTGTTGTGTGTGTTTACTTAAGCCTCTCATCAGTATCTTTAGTAGTCACCTAATAATTGGACAGAAAATTCCCTAAGTGACTTAAGCAGAAAGTCTTGTAGCACTTTTCACGTGGCTGTGGGCTCTGTGCTATGTTGGGACATGCCTTCAATGCTCTAGCAGTTCACAACTCTGTCTAGGCCTTGACCTCCTCTTTGTGCAGAACCTCAAATCAGATATAAATGATAGATTAAGGCTTTCTCAGTAAGAATGTGCATATCCAAATACATGTATGTGGCCTTCAAGATTTCAAAGAATATGTTGAACCTTTTCAAATTTCCTATTGACATTTGATTTCCCAGATCTTTCTCTTAAGTTTTTTGGCAAACCTATTATTTGCCCCAACTCATATCACCACTTCAGGCAGCTATGATGTTAAAAATTTCTACTCTTGTTTTAGACATATTCTGGATATAGGCCTTTTCCTATTGAGTGATCACTGAGTAATGTCAAATAATGACAAGCCCTTTGAATGGGGCTTTTTCAGGTATCTTGCAGACACATATGACAATACTTTGGGGAGGGGGCTTTTGAAAAGCTTCAGTCCAGATGTGCTCTTTTTAGTCCCTTAGTAACTAATTTCCACATTTTCATGTTTTCAAGCCTGCCTGTGTTTTGCTGCTGCTGTTGTTGTTATTTTAAGGCAACTGTACAGCTAGAGAGAAAGTGGTT
Organism: Balaenoptera physalus; assembly: GCF_965194825.1. NCBI lineage: Eukaryota > Metazoa > Chordata > Mammalia > Artiodactyla > Balaenopteridae > Balaenoptera > Balaenoptera physalus. The sequence continues at coordinate 43,526,377 of NC_138893.1, forward strand.
GGGATAGGGCAAGTTAGAACACAAAATTTTGCAGTTTTTAGTTTAATTCAGCCTTTTTCTTGAACAAATGCTACTCTGATTCCTGCAAGCATTTATTAATTTTTACAATCCTGAAACATTTGATATTGATGATATTCACCAGTACTTTTATGGAACAGCAGGTTTTCAACAGGTTTTTAACTATTTTGGAAGTATCAATACTTCCCGGTAAGAGGGACCTTAGAGTTCTGATATCATTTTGACTATCTGGCATACCAAGTCAAAACCAAGGGGCCCCGAGTTCTGTCAGCCTACCAGATGAGTTTTCTGAGATTCTCACAGCAACAGACCCATCTCTAGTACTTTTTTACTAAACATAAAAGCCCCTGTGAGAAGAGAGCATATTACTACTAGGAAAAATACTGGTTAAGAATACTATAACTACTTTAAATGAAGTATAATCTATACAAATATTGATTCACTATGTTGTACATCTGAAACTAATATAGTATTATAACTCAACTATACTTCAATTAAGAAAAAGAATACTATAGCAACTTATGGGAAAATTACAAACCCTGCCATTTCTACTCTGGGAATGATAGTTTAACTAGCCCTACCATGTTTCTTCCTTGGATAAATTTTGTTCCACTAGAGAATGTGATTGCTAATGAGCTTTTGAGATGAATAATTCTAAATCATAAAAGCGTCCTACTCTTCATTAAAAAATCATCAAGGTCCGGGCTCCTGCTTTGGTAATTATACCCTAATACATACTATTCATTATGGCAACAGTCCCTTCATTACTTTTGGTTGTCAGTACATGAATATTTGTTGATACCCAGGGCTTGACTCCCAGTTAATTAGTGGAAGCTTACATTAACATAACACATTATATTCTAAGGTGTCACTAAGTATGGTGAAATTTTTTTCAAGAGTCTCTTTACCTGTAAGTGAGATGCAACCTGCGATGAAGAATGCTGGGACTTTATTTTCACAAGAGCTTGATTTTAATGAGCACATGCTGCACAAATAAAATAAGAGAAGCAATGAAATTATCATATTGAAAAAAGATACATGTGTCTCTCTGATGCAGGTTATATTTTGCAACCCTCCTTAAATATCTTTACAACTTTGAGAAAAATGAAAATACAATAAAACATAGTTTTAATGAGGACATTGCAAAATTAAGTGACTTCCTTATGTGTTCAGTTTGCAGTGACTTCTTTAGAACTTACCAACAGTTACTTTTAAAGTGTCCTTTTGTTGTTTAACATACGTGTCTAAGTTTCACAAGCATACTGCAAACTTATTAAAGGATCTCTCTAGGTTCTTTAGTGTTTAAATTTCTTTAACAGTAATCAGAACATCATACAGACAGGCTCAAAACTAGTTTCTTCACTAACTAGAACTTTAAGAAAATCAAAGATAAAAATAGTTTGGACTAGTTAGATAATTAGACATGTATCTCCTCTTCAACCTATATTCTGAATTAACTTTACATTGTGCTAAAATATACCAATGGGCAAACCCTCATGGTTTAATCAATATTAAAGTGCATATTATTATTATACCTAGAGTTCACAATAAATTTAAATAATATAGTTTCTACACTCTTAGGAGAGTTACCAAACATAAAACAGATATGCCTCATCTTAACCATCAGAACTATTGTCTTACCGAATTTTCTTATAGTAATAGCATTCATTGCCCTAAAACAGCCCATAGTGGGCATGGTCACTCTCATCCAATGAGTAATAAATTAAAATTAAAATTTTGGCACTTACATTGGCTTGATGAAATTTAACCCCATAGACTTGCTCCTTTGTTTAAAATATTAATAGTTAATACAGCACAATATAAACTAAAACAGGGCCTTAAAAAATCAAAATCCATTATATCAGACCTATTTAGAGAAGGAGTGATTATGCCTTCTCTTTTGACCATTATAAGCCCAATTTGGTCTGGAAAGAATTTAGATCTAGAAATAATGAGTATCTTAATGTTGTGCTCCCACCTATTAGGGCCCCCATATTCAATATTGTTGAAATAATGAATTTCTTGCAATCTGAAAATGGTAAATACTTAGCAGTCTTGTTCTGTTCAGTGTCAATTTCAACAGCTTCTCAGCTGCAGTTTGCCTTCTCCTTCAAAGGGACACAATATACCTTTAACCAGCTACCCTAAGTCAGGAAATTAAATTAGTACAGGGAAATTTAAAAACATGAAATGTCTATGAAGTTAATAGAATACTTAGGTCCAATTCTATGTCACACATGTTTGGTAGGAAACATTTAGTGATTTTTTTCCCCTTTTGCCCAGGTCTTTTCAGAGCTTCACTTCTGAGTGACATCAAGACTCTTCACGTGGTTTCAGTCATTGCTAACTGGGGGAAATGAAGTGAGAGGGTAAAGAGGGTATTGTAATAAGGGGTCAGGAGAGGAAGCTCTCCCATCTCTATTCATCAGCATCATTTAAATGTCTATGAAGACACAAACAAATCTCCTTATAGCAGCATCATTTAGTTTCTAGTGGCAGAATTGTTGGTAATGATCACTGTCTTTAAATCTTGCTTAGCGATCAATTCTTACTCTGTGATCTGCTGGCCAATTCCTAAATATGATAAAAAATAAACACAGCAAGAAAGTATTCTATTCAACAATTGCCACCAGAAAGCTATATATCCAGTGCAGTGAAAATACAGAAAAGGAGAAAAGTAGCATTTCCATGAGTGTGATATTTGTGAGATTTCATAGAGAAGATAGTTGAGTTACATCTTGCAGAATGAGTAGCAGTTCACCTGATTTGGAAGAGAGGAATTTGGAACATCAGAAGGGTTTGAGAAAAACATAGCTAATTGGTAAATAGCAAGGAATTTGATATGTCTGAGCATCTGTCTGTGACTTAGGGGGCCAAAGAGCAGTAAGCAGTTAGGATATAATAGGGGCCAGATGGGCACAGTCTAACAGAGGGCCATGGCACAGTTAAAAAACCCAGTATCAGTGGTTGCTCCTGGTGTAGTCTTTAACATTGGACATCTCAGAAATAACAGGTTAGTCCACCTCCTTAGGAGAGAAATCTCTAATAATACCTGTAAAACGTTAAAACCCTTTGGTGAGCAATCTGTCTGTCCACCTGAAAGTCTTCACTGTTGTTGTCTACATGGAGAGCCCTGTCTATGACATGAAGGTAGGTGCTGCCATTTTTTCAGCACCCCCATTGGGCCAGACTATGGGTGGAGTTCTAGGTTCATTAAATTATGTCCCCTTCCCCATAGTCTTGTGCAGCAAAAGGCAAAAAGAAAAAAAAAAAAAAAAGTGATCTTAAGGGGCTTAAAATATTATGGTCTAGGTAAATTCTTAAATGAATCAGGATAAATTGAAACAATGAGTAAGTGTAAAGAGGGAGAGGGAGATGAAAAGAAGAGTTGAATATGGAACTGTTCAGCCTCAAGGTTAAGGCTGTGATTTAGAATTAAGGTAGGAAATCTTTTAAACCTACCTGAATTCTTGGATCCTGGTTTTGTCGTTTATACATTGTGTTAGAGTAGAAAAGTTAATATTTATAAACTTGGGGTTTCTTCATCAGTATATTGAAGGATAATAATGATACATCTGCACAGGATTATGGTGAGTCTTTGATATAAAATATACAAAACAGCTATCTCAGTGTTTAGCACACAAGAGGTGAACAAAATCGATCACTTACATAACTTGGTTTGCTGGCTGTTTTCTTCTTCTAATAATAGGGATCTTTAAAAATATTTCTTCCAGGAGGGACATTAAAACACACACATCAAACCTCAAAATGCTTGTGGTTGATTCTTACTTAGTTTCAGGCTCATCTGATGGCCCCAGTGGGCAGAGACCGAGGAGCATCTCCCTCTTTTGGAGAGGCTCTGGCCATTTCACCTAGCTTATGGTTGCTTTCTTTCCTTCCCTTCTGTCATGAAGCTTAGAATGTAAAGTGATCCCATTAATATAGGCTATTTGGTTTTAAATCTATTTTGTTCATTTTTATTCTCATCACCTTTTTCACTCTTACAGTAAATTAAATAAATATTAACAAAAAGATAAAAATTATGGGAGCCTGTATAATGGAAGGGTAAGTTCCCCATGCTTTATGCTCCCATTATTTATGTGGTCAGGGGAAACAGTGAGAGTATACATTAGAAGGCAGGCACATTTCTCTTAGGGTAATGTAAAGGTTAGGATAACAGCACTGTCCTTTTTCACAAACAATTTTGTTCCTGCTTATGAAAAGATAACCAAAGTCAACATGAAGTCCACTAAGGAAATGCTATTTCCTGAAAGAAACTTTGTTATTAAAGCATTAAACACTATCATAGTTTATGAAGTAACTGCTAATTATATTTTTGTATATTTTCCCAACATATTAGTGAATTTTGTAGATTGCTAAATCAAGATTTATTAAAGCAAACTTTATTTTTCCTTGGTTTTTCCAGTATTGTTGTGTAAGTTGCATAAGTTTACAAAACACTTGAATTAAAGCCCATAAACTTGAGTTACTTAGTAAACAAAGACGGTGTATTAAAAATTAGAACAGCTTCTTATTCACACAAACATATATTAACATATATGTATATATGCTAGAAATGAATCTCTCATTTGAGAAGAAAAGTTCATATTAACATGAGTGAGAAAGTAGAAAATTTGGGGAAATCATTAGCTGTTCAATTGGTATATATGAGTGTTGATCCTGATTTTATAGACTGTGATCCATAAGGGGTAGATAGTGTCAGCATCATTTGTCATGGTGAAAGTTTTTTCTGTGTGTGTGTCTGTGTGTCTTTGTGTCTCTGTGTGTGTGTTTAATGGATTATCCTTTAGATAACTCTTAATCATCACTGTTGATGAAAATTGATCTGTATAATCTGATTGAGTGAATTAATTTGGATTATATTAATTGGACTATGAAAATGTCCCTTTCCTTATTTGGAACACCGACTACTTGGGATTTCTTATCAAAATTATACACATAATTTAGGACTGGGGAGAATTCCCTTGACAGGAGAATCACTTCTACCCAACTGAACATTTGATTCTGTGCTATCTCAAAGACATTGCTTATACATACATGGGGTGAAATTCGTCTTCTGAATTGAACACAGAATTTGCTAAAAGACAGACAGTGATATCACTGTTAAGTTCAGTTCACTGAACTTCTATTAAAAGATTGGCACCCTTGGAAATATCTCTCTTTTCTGCTCTCCCTTTGACTAATGGGGTGGTTCAATTAAGGATGTGGCTAAATATAACATAATCGTTTCATGCGTGTCCCACGCAAATTAACTCAGCTACGTACCTTCAAATTTAAGTTTTGGGATAAAATAATAGCAAGGGAGATATTTTAGCTATTTTATCATGTAGTGGGGTAGTGGAATATGAAGGGGAGGAATACAGATTCATCCTCTTCCCTTTTTCCCTCACTTCTTCCTTTCTTACTTTTGAAAAAAGAAATGCCTTCAATATCTACTAAACACAGTGTGCAGTTATGTGTAAGAAACTGAATACATAATAATTACAAATTATCTGTGCCACGGGATAAGTTGGGAGAAAATAGAGAGTCACTTATAAGTAGTGAAACAAAGTAATAGCCTTAAAAGTTTTATAAAAGTGTGGAAGTCCAGAAGTAAAGGACCATCTTTGGAAGCTGGAGGAAGTTTTCATATAGAAGATGATATTTTATTTTAATCCTGAGTGGTGAGTAATTATCTACTAGGCAGAGTAGGGGGAAAGAAAGTATTCTGGGATCAGGATACAATAAGTTCAGATGAGTAAAGTAATTGGATACCAGTTGAGAGGCTACTGCCATACTCAAGATAAGAGACAATTAAAGCCAGAAATATAGGCATGGAAATGGAGAAAGGAGGCAAATTTAATCACGGGATTATCAAGGGTAGTACTGGCAAGACTTGATGACCACTTAGGGAAGTTGATAAGGGAAAGGGGGCCTAGAAGATACCCCTAAGTTATCTCATATAGGTGACCAGCCAATAGTATTATTAACTGAGATTTACAACACAAAGACTTGGAAATGAAGGTGGTTTGAGACAGATTTGTTATTTAGCCAATGGGTGGTGGTTTGCTTGCTCAGATTCTTTATGCATAGTTGCCATTCTGAGTCATCTGGCATTCTTTCTAAGTTAAAACCTGTGATGCTTTGGTCATAAAATATTTTAAGTACTAGCGTTGGCCCAATGTTATAAATTAGATTTGGACGTGGTAAAGTTTGGGATGTCTATTAAATATGGAGGTGAAGAAACCTAGAGAGAAGTTGAAGATATTATGTTGGAGTTTGGGATGTAACTCGGGACTAATTTGTCTGTTTAAGATTAGGTGTCTTAGTCATCAATTTATCAGTCGTGGTTGGTGTCCAAGTTGTGGATGAACCACACAGAGGAAATGTGTTTCATTCTGTTGAGAAGATCTCCTTGCCTTTTACCATCTCCACTCCCTGATCTCCACTGGATCTGTTCTTTGAACCGCTTTGACTTCCAGCCCCTTTGGCTCCCCTAGATGCTGCTGAATTCATTTCTCACAATCTAAACACCATAGGCTGCCATTTCAATTATGTGCCTACTTTCACCGTAAAATCATTTATCCTGGCTACAACCTAAACATGACCTTAACTCTCTAATATGATTCTTAATTAAAGACACTATTCTCTGCTCAGAGAATGACCCTAGGCATCTCCTCTAACTCCCTGACCCAAAGAATGCTAAAATTCCTATCTCCTTGATAGCTCTATAATCCTTCACCTTCCTTATTTTGTCCATACTGTAAATGTCATAGGTTGGCTCTTTACCAAGCCTCACATGGATTACTGAAATTCTCTCTAAATAATTTCCCTCTCAGTCTACTTCTTGAATTCATTCTCCACATTGCTGACAGTAGAGTGGTCTTTCTAAAATGCTAATGGAATCATGTGGTTCACTTGTTTAAAATCTTTCTGAAGATCCCCATCTCCTTCATCAGGTCTTACTTACATGTCTGTCAACATGTCCTGCATTTCCATCCAGCCTCATCTCTTACAACATGCCCACAGACACACTATGCTCCAGCCATGTCAAGCTATATGAGCATCCCTTAACTCATAAGGCTTAGGCACACATGCCTGTGTATCTGTGCCCATGCCATTCCATTTGCATGAAATCCCTACCCTAAATCTCTGTGAATATTGCTACTTTATCATTTAGTCTATGTACTATAATTATAAATTTATTTTTCTACTATGTCCTCTACATTTGTAAGTGTTCATTTTCTTAAATTTTTGATGCACAGGTTTTTTTGTTTTGTTTTGATGAAATATATATTTTTAATATTATTGCTTTCTGTGGCCTTTTTAAGAACTCTTTGTCGACCCCCAAGTCCTAAAGATGGTCTTCTGTGTCTGTTTATTCCTAAAAGCTTTATGGTTTTAGGCTTTACATTTAGGTCTGTAATCCATCTCAAATTAATTTTTGTGTATGATGCAAGGTAGTGGTCAAGTTTCATTTTTCTCCCATATGTCTATCCAGTTATTTCAACACCATTTGTGAAAAGAATTTTTTTTTCCAAATTGATTACTTTGATTGACATTATGATATCAGAGCATCCTTCAAATTTGGTTTATTTTTTCCAATTTGCTTTTGAAGAATGGTCATGTGGTTGTTTGGCCATTTCCATAAACATTTTAGACTCAGTTTGCCAATCTCTGCAAAAATCCCTGATGAGGGGGGGACCTTCAAAATGGTAGAGGAGTAAGACGTGGAGATTACCTTCCTCCCTACAAATACATCAAAAATACATCTACATGTGGAACAACTCCTACAGAACACCTACTGAAGGCTAGCAGAAGACATCAGACTTCCCCAAAACCAAGAAAATCCCCACGTACCTGGGCAGGACAAAAGAAAAAAGAAAAAACAGAGACAAAAGAATAGAGACGGGACCTGCACCTCAGGGAGGGAGCTGTCAAGGAGGAAAAGTTTACACACACTAGGAAGCCCCTTCACTGGTGAAGATGGGGGGTGGGGAGGGGAAGCTTCGGAGCCACGGAGGAGAGCACAGCGACGGGTGCAGAGGGCAAAGTGGAGAGATTCCCACACAGAGGATCAGTGCCAACCAGCACTCACCAGCCTTAGAGGCTTGTCTGCTCACCCGCTGGGGCGGGTGGGAGCTTGGAGCTGAGGCGCAGGCTTCGGAGGTCAGACCCCAGGGAGAGGACTTGGGTTGGCTGCAAGAACACAGCTACCAAAGGAGGCAAAAAGACTTCTATGCAGAAAACTATAAGACACTGATGAAAGAAATTAAAGATGATACAAACAGATGGAAAGATATACCACGTTCTTGGATTGGAAGAATCAACACTATGAAAATGACTATACTACCCAAAGCAGTCTACAGATTCAGTGCAATCCCTATCAAACCACCAATGGCATTTTTCACAGAACTAGAACGAAAAATTTCACAATTTGTATGGAAACACAAAAGACCCCGAATAGCCAAAGTAATCTTGAGAAAGAAAAACGGAGCTGGAGGAATCAGACTCCCTGACTTCAGACTATACCACAAAGCTACAGTAATCAAGACAGTATGGTATGGCACAAAAACAGAAATATAGATCAATGGAACAGGATAGAAAGCCGAGAGATAATCCCATGCACATACTGTCAACTTATCTTTGATAAAGGAGGCAAGAATATACCATGGAGAAAACACAGTCTCTTCAATAAGTGGTGCTGTGAAAACGGGACAGCTACATGTAAAAGAATGAAATTAGAACACTCCCTAACACCATACATAAAAATAAACTCAAAATGGAATAAAGAACTAAATGTAAGGCCAGACACTAAAAAACTCTTAGAGGAAAACATAGGAAGAACACTCTTTGACATAAATCACAGCCAGATCCTTTTTGACCCACCTCCTAGAGAAAGGGAAATAAAAACAAAAATAAACAAATGGGACCTAATGAAACTTAAATGCTTTTGCACAGCAAAGGAAACCCTAAACAAGACAAAAAGACAACCCTCAGAATGGGAGAAAATATTTGCAAACGAAGCAACTGACAAAGGATTAATCTCCAAAATATACAAGCAGCTCATGCAGCTCAATATCAAAAGAACAAACAACCCAATCCAAAAATGGGCAGAAGATCTAACTAGACATTTCTTCAAAGAAGATATACAGATTGCCAACAAACACATGAAAGGATGCTCAACATCACTAATCATTAGAGAAATGCAAATCAAAACCACAATGAGGTATCACCTCACACCAGTCAGAATGGCCATCATCAAAAAATGTGCAAACAGTAAATGCTGGAGAGGGTGTGGAGAAAAGGGAACCCTCTTGCACTGTTGGTGGGAATGTAAATTGATACAGCCACTATGGAGAACAGTATGGAGGTTCCTTAAAAAACTAAAAATAGAACTACCATATGACCCAGCAATCCCACTACTGGGCATATACCCTGAGAAAACCATAATTCAAAAAAAGTCATGTACCACAATATTCATTGCAGCACTATTTACAATAGCCCGGACATGAAAGCAACCTAAGTGTGCATCGACAGATGAATGGATAAAGAATTTGTGGCACATATATACAATGGAATATTACTCAACCACAAAAAGAAACAAAATTGAGTTATTTGTAGTGAGGTGGATGGACCTAGAGACTGTCATTCAGAGTGAAAGAAGTCAGAAATAGAAAAACAAAAACCGTAAGCTAACACATATATATGGAATCTAAAAAAAAAAAGAAAAAAAGTAGTTCTGATGAACCTTTGGGCAAGACAGGAATAAAGATGCAGACGTAGAGAATGGACTTGAGGACACCTGGAGGGGGAAGGGTAAGCTAGGATGAAGTGAGAGTCACATTGACATATATACACTACCAAATGTAAAATAGATAGCTAGTGGGAAGCAGCTGCATAGCACAGGGAGATCAGCTCGGTGCTTTGTGACCACGTAGAGGGGTGGGATAGGGAGGGTGGGAGGGAGACCCAAGAGGGAGGGGATATGGAGATATATGTATACGTATAGCTGATTCACTTTGTTATACAGCAGAAACTAACACACCATTGTAAAGCAATTATACTCGAATAAAGATGCTAAAAAAATATCCCTGTTCAGACTATCATTGGATTTATGTTGAATCAATATAATATTTCTTTGAAATATTCATTGCCTACCTAAACACAGACTTTTGGTTCTTTGTGTTTTACTTGACTTCACTTCTCTGGTCTCTCGTGAATCTTGCTTCATGATATTATCTTGTACTCCTACTCTTCTGACTGCTTATCCTGATTCTTTCCCTTCATTCCTTGCCTATTTTTTAATGTCAACTTACCCTTTCTCATTTCTCACTTGGAGCATTTCTCAAGTTTTCTTTAAACTTTCTATTAATTATATCTATTCTCATATTCCATGTAAGATAGCAAAGTGAATAACTACAATGTAAATATCTAAGTACTCATCTCTCTTATAATCTCATTTCTAACTGCATATGGGGACCTACATCGAGAATGTCCTGATAAACTTTCAAATTTTAAAGTTTGGGGCCCTCCATACTTCATTAATTGTGAATTTCTATAGATTTACCTTAACCATTTTCTTTCACATTTACATCTACACTTCCAGTCCCACTTCACCCTCCCTAGATGCATGATCTTTGCCTCTTTCAACTACCCCCCTCTTAATTTTAACTTGGCCTAAACATTTCATCAGTTTTCCTAAAGCCTACCTCTCACCATATGATTCTCTTGAGTAACACCGTTTGATGGCTCCCATTACTTGACTAAAGTAGACACAAATACCTGAGTTTTACATTGCAAACAAACTAAGCATGTATAATCTCATTTAATCATCATGACAACTGAATAATTATTCTAAATTTTCAGATGTGAAAATTAAAATTTAGAAATGCTAAATTAAGTTCCTGAGTTACTAAGTGATAGCTATTCCCACCCACTCTAATAATGACATCACTGTACTCTTTTAAGGTAAGAGCCATAAAAAGGCTGATGTTCACATTAGGAAAAATATATAAACATATGAGTTGGGATTTCTGTTCATGTTTACACTGTGAAATGTAACTGCAATTAGTAGCTAAGGAAAGACTTTTTTCCTGATCTTTTGGGGTTTTTTTTTTTTCCTATCTTTTGGATTTTTTTTTTTTTTTGAGTCATGAAAATCTAATCCACTGTCCTTCTCTAGTCTCTCTCATTTCAACAAAGACAAAAGGGGCTAGTGCACATGAACAATGCAATAGTAAGGAGAACTAGCAACATAAATGTACATATAGCTCATGAATAATCAATAAACTCATTGTTCTCTCTACTGCTCTTCCTATTAGCTTTTTTGCCAAATCATTATACTTAGGGTGATTTATAAATTGTCAAGCAGTGTCTTCAGGATATGTATTTTGTAGTCAAAATGAAAAGATTTATGCTTTCCTCCTATGATCCTTAGTTCATTCTAACTGGGATGAGCCAGACCTGAGAGAAGAAACAGCGAGTCTTTAAAAGATCTTAGGCTGATATATTTAGATAAACCTATGCTGTGTAATATGACATTAATGGAGTTGAGCTCCAAAGAATCAAAATGAATCATTCCCTCAGAGTATGACACCTCCAGGAAGAGTCAGAGTTTTCTTTTGTTGTAAATAATAAGAGAAATGAAAATGAATAAAGTCAGCTGAAAAGCAACAAATTTGAAATAGAGCAACATCATAGTTTTTGAAAATGGATCTATCCTTTGTAAGCAGAGACAATAAAATATTCAAATAGAATAGAAATGAAACCCTGCTTATTAGAGAGGATCAAGGAGACCTGTGCTCTCTCAGACTATGGTGTTTTTCTTCCCCTCTACCAAAGAGAAAGGTCAGTGTTGAGACTTGGAAATGTAGAGATAGATAATTGTGCAATACAGATAACTTTGTCAGAATTTATAAGTGATGAAAACTGGAAAATAACTAGATAGTAATAAAACAGAATGAGCTATGGGGCTTGATTCTGGGCAGTGGTCTGCGTGGGTGGATTTGAAGGGGCTTACAAATGAGAAGCTGCAGAAAAAGGCAATGAGTTTCCAACATCATGCACAAATGGCTTTGAGTGATCAATAGATAAGGCATTAGTAAATGTGTAAATATTGTTGTATTAGGTTCACTACAACCATTGTGGAGTTTGAAATAATTAAAAGAGAAAAGATTATCCCAAAGAGTAGTTTGTAATACATAAAACAATATTGTCCTGACATTTTCTCCCAGGAGGTAGGTCATGGGTTTCCTCCCACCAGTAATTTGTAGATTTCTGAGGAGAGAATTGTTTCTTCCCTCCTGTAGTCATGCATCTGAAGGGGTTGCTGATATTAGCATGAATGACTGGTTACAACTTTTCATAGCGTTTGTAGGAAAAGAGCAAGGCTGGTTGCGGGAACTGAGAGTTGAAGGTAAAAGTGGTAGTAGAGTTTTCTTTTCCCAGAAAAGTCACATTCAATATGTTACATTCTTCAGTAGACAGCTTCTAAAATGATAGTATTAGTAGCATTTAGTCCAACCTTAAATCCCTCTAAAATATCCCTGATAAGTCAATGCTGAACACATGCTTGGATGCTTCTAAACACAGAAAACTCATTATCTACTGGAGTAATAGATCTTTCACCTAGACAACTTGGATTACTGAAGAAAAGACTTATATCAGACGAAAATCCATCTCCCTGTGACTCCTGATCGTTTGTTTAGCTCTAGCCAGACAGGTCTGCTATGTCCCTTTTCTATTTTTTTTTTTTTTTACTAATATTCTAATCCATAGTCTTAAAATACCTAATTTCTTCAATTACATCTTTAATGATATGTTATTAAAATTCTTCACCATGCTTGTCTTAATGATATGAATCCTCTCTACTATGTCTATTCTTCTAATATGGAAGCATAACTAATACTTGATGCCATTTTAAGTTTCTTGCCTTTTATAAAGTTTCTTATGACCATTCTAATTTTCATTGGAAATTATCCTTCACTGAACCCCAAAATATCTGGTGTAAGACCTATATAAGACTTGTGATTTCTAGATATTGACAGTGTTTAATACTAGTTCTCATAAAATACAACAACAAACAAATTTCAGTAGCTTTGTGTAAAGGAGTCTGAATAAAGGAGTTTATTTTTTACTCATTCAAAATCCAGTGCGGAAGTTGCTGGTTGGGTGTTTCTTCTGGGAATCACTTCTCTACTCAGTAACTAAGGAATCGAGGCTCCTTCTACCTGGGTCACCACCTTCCTAACCACAGAGCTTCCATAGCTATGATAGAAGGAAAATCAACAGAACAATAGGATATGGGAGTATTTTTTCAAGGCAAGTTTGAAAGTAGTATATATCATTTTCATGCACATTACACTGATCAAAGTTAGTCATATTGCCACACTGACTCACAAAGTGCTTGAATGTAGTCTTCATGTGTGTTCAGGAGGTAAATTAGATGATTTGGTGAATACTTCGCATTGTCTCTGCCACACATTGCCCCCTTCTCTCCAAACACATATGATTCAGTTTGGGGATGCAAGATGACTACAGGAAATGTGAATGAACGATGAAGAATATTAATATTTTAGAAAGTTTTATGGAGGAAGTAGAATTTGATTTAGCCATTGAATGATGAGAAAGATTTTTATAAGTGGTGGGAAATGATGACAGTATTTCTAATGAATTGTCTCACGTAGCTAAAAGTGCAGAGCAATGGAAGTGTACGATGCTCTCTTGTTGGATAGTTGAATTTCTGGGGATCCTTAAACTTAGCACAAATTGATCTAGAATCAAGCACAGCACATGTTTATCCTCATTAGATAGCAATTAACTTCTTTCCAGAAGCCCCTTCAGAATTAGAAGTAAGGCATACTGCTGGCTGGCACTTGGTATTACATTTGGTGTAACTATTTGCCATTTGAAACTTTCATGTACCTTTCATGAAAATGCAGTATCTTTACTCACATACACTTTAGGTAGGATGACTTTCCTTACCTGGCCTAATATAATTTTGGCAGGCAACCCCCTCCAAATACCTTTATATATTTCAGCCTTCAATGTCATTGCACCCTCTTTTGAATCCTGATTTTTTTCCACTTTAATCTTATCTTCTCCTGTAGATTTTATACTCTTTGAAAACAGAATTTTGGATATCCTAATGTCCTCAGCCCAGTGAAGGAACTTAATCATTGTTAAAATTATTGAGAATTTTTGGCTCTTGATTCTTTGGATCTTTAAGCCCTATGACATTACAGTTCTTTTCCTTTTCTTTACTTGGGATTTTATACCAGAAGAGCAACAAAACCCCTAAATTTTGTCTATAAATCTTCAAATTCTTTTCACCTTTACTATTAGACAGTGAAGGAGCAAAGAGCTAAATTGAAGTGATAAGCACCGTAGTTCAGCTCTGGTCCCTGTAATAAATCTTCTGAGGTGTGCTGCAGAACTGAACATGAGTAAATGGCTTCTCCATACCACCAGATACACACAAGCTAAATATTTTAAATTCTGATTGTTTATTCACACATTGCCCTGCCACATTGGCTAGCCTTGATTGACTTCAATTTCTATTACCATCCCCCTTTGCCCAAGCTTTAGGGGAAGTATGATTGCTACTCAGGATCTTGTTTGCTTAGCAGGGAGCTTCAATAGCAAAAAGAAAGCAAAGAAATGTCACCTCAAGGACAGTTCATGGCCAATCAGTGTGCTCCTTAGAAGCATATTCTAATAGGGAATTTTAAATCTATGTTAAATCACATGTTAAAATTGAATGATGATGGAGAGGAATGGGTCAATCTAACTTACAAAATAATGGGATCAAATTGATTCTTACTCCCTAAACCTGAAAGGTACCCTCTCTGATACTCAGAATAGTCCAGCTTGCCTCCCTTAATCCTCACAGGGTTGTATTACTAAGTATCTTGAGAAATTTGAAAAAGTGCCAATGAGCTCCTATCTTAGGTTGAGTCACTGAGGCATCCCATGGGAAGACCTTGCCTTGATTTTGGGGTCAGATGCTGAGAAGTTTTTCTGTGGAGTTGGGGCTCTATTTTTCCCTGCCCTGTTGAAGAGCAAGGATGGGGGAGTCGTGAGGATGAGATAAATAAAGTCGTCAAAATGGCCACCTTGCCAATCCAAAGAATTACTATTGTTCCAGGCAGGTGGAGGCAATGAAACACCTAGAAGATAGGGACCCTTGTGCGGGTGAAGAGTCTTTTAAAAAGCTATACTTTTTCCCCAGAAAACAAAGTTTTGAGACTGCTAGAAGAGATTAGGGATGGACTTCACTTGAAACACTCCTAAGGGTTTATCTGCTATTCTTACCCTACCTCACAGAGAACAGAAACAAATTCACCCAGCCAAGACATATGATATCACATCTTGAAATCGCAATGGGTTCTTAGACCCATTTCTTCTCTTGCCTCAGCTCAGCAGCTCTGTTCTTCAGTCAGTCAACTAAAGCTTTTCAGAAAGTTCTGAACATCACAGCAATGTTGCAGCCAGGAGTCTTTGCCATTACTGCTTCTTGGCAGGCATTTCTGGGAAGTGACAATATACTCATTAATTTAAGAATGTAGATAATGGATAGAATCAATTATTTTAACAGTTGAAATCGGCTCTGGGCATGTTGGGAATAATGAATTGACTTTCTCCAAAGTCAGAGTCAGGAAAAACACAGCCATAATAAATAGAGGTATATAAATAGAAAATAAACAGACGAAGAGGGAGCAAAGATATTTCGTGAACTTGGTGAGGAAATAGAGCACTCTAAGACCTTGAGAAACTGTAACAGCCTGAAATATAAGGGTAAAGCAAACTCAATAAGTAAAAGCTTGTCAGGATGTCTACTTCAAAAAAAGATTCTAGCCAAGGCAATGATAAAGACAATAATACAAATGGTCAATATTGGTAGAATGGTTAATCTAGGGAAGCACAGTTTTACATGTGTTTGCATACATTAACTAATTTAATCCTCGCAATATATTTGTAAGTAGGTTGGTATTGGCTTATCCGTTTTACATATGAGGCAATCAAGTCTCAAGGAGGTACAGCAACTTGCTCGAGGTAACCCAAGTGATAAGTTAGTGCAGAGCTGAGATTTGAGCTCACAGTAGGCTAATTAAATACCTTATATATGGTGGCCAAAGAATCACCCAGTACAATTCTGTGAGGTAAAATGGGGAATCAGAGAAGCAAAAAAGATACTGTAGCTATTAAGAAAGAAATAAAAGAAATGTGGTGGGATCAGCTTATCACATGGCCTGGTGTCATTCCCCTGTTCCAATTTCATTTTCTGTCCTTATCCAAGGAGTAGAAGTTAAAATATAATTCAGAGAAGATAAACCGTAGATTTTAAACCTAGGTCTTTTATTCTAGTAACAGCTCAGATCTTATTATTTATAGATTTTGCTTTCACAGAGATATTTCCCTTATCCACTTTATTTATCTAACTTTTATTTCTTCCATATATGAAAACCTGTGTGGTCCACAGATTGTTCTATCTCTAAATCAATCTCTGTCATTCAGTGAGTCTCATATTCTTTCTGTTCATATCTATAGAACATACTTTAGCTGTTCAATTCTTCTTTCTTAGTAAAATTTTTCATTTTTTCTTCTATTCTCTCACTAACACTCTGATGTCAGATTGTATTACTTTTAGCTAAAGCGTATTATGATGCATATAGAACAGAAAAGATTAAATTTCAAAGAGCTTTTGAATTTTTAAATGGAAAATATGCAAATATTCACCAAAAATTTCAAAGCAGGAATTAAAAAAACAAAACATCACATGTTGATTTAAATTCAGTACCTAAAATAAATTTAACACATATTAAGTCATCAATTCAAAGAAAGGAGATACAAATTTATATTCACTTCTCCATGTAAGATAACATATATTCACTTCTCTGTGTAAAATAACACATAACTTACCTTTCCAAAAACTGATCTTACATAGATATCATTTTTAAATACTACACAAAATATCTCACATAAAATCAGGCACATAGGACGGGAAAAATATTGTGTGATAAAGAGGTCAGTTCAGAAAGTCTACAGTTCAGATTAACTGGTATCTCACAGTGAGAAGGAATGTTTTATTTAGTTAACAGCAGAGACAGTCTGGTGAATTATGAGTCAGAGGTTAAGTTACAGGAGGCAGAGCCTGTCATGGTTTTCTAAAGGGTCATCTGTAGCACACTTATATGAAAGTTACCTGTATACTTTTAAAAATCAGAATCCAGATCTCCTTATCAGACCACCTCTTTCATACTCTTTGAGATGAGTTTGGGCACAGCTGGATACAGGGGATCCACAGATGTTTTCTGGGTCTGTTTTTTTTTTTTTTCTCTCTCCACTTTCCAGCATTAACTCAGTTAACATCTTTTCCAGGTTAACTCTATCTGGAATACTCCCCTTCTTGGTCACAAGTTGGCTGTCAGGCATATCTAAGGCTATATTCTCTTGGATGCATATCCAGCAGAAAAAGTGAATCTGCTCCCTCCATAGCTCAAATAAAAGTCTCAGCCTTTAAAAAAAAAATCACTGCAATGGATCTCTTTTAGATATATCAACAACTTGATCATATTTTGTGATATAGAAGGATAATTGAGAAGAGCGTGGAGAATGGGGTTGGGAGAGGGAGAAAAAACTGGAAGTTTGAGACTATTGAAATAAGTAGGGGAGAAGTGAAGGGAGCCTGAACTAAGTGGAATTGAGAAGAGAGAGCAGACAATAGAGTCAAGAGACGTTTCAGAGGTACAATTGACACAATTGTGTGGCTGATTGATTGGATTTAGGTGTAGAAATAGAAGGCACATTTCTAGATTTGGCAAGAGGTGGATTTAACCTCAGGCCTACCTAGGTCCAGTAGTTCAGATAATGTCATCAGACTTTGTCTCTTGCATCTCTTAGCTATGCTTTCCAATAATTTTCCTTCTAGGGAAGTTTCTTTATCCAACAGAAACCATAAATCAGAAATCTGGAGATCAGATTCCTTAAACTTGGAAAGACCAAGTCAGGGCAACTTCCTGAGACATCTCCTCCTATAGAAAATTCAATCCTAGGTAGATCAGAAACCAAGGTGAATGATCAGTGATGTTCATGACAGAGAACATTAACATTTACATTTCACTTTCTATTAGTCAAAGCTCTGTTATAAGCTCATGTTACCAGCTTTACATATTTTGCCTTATTTCTTATTCACAACAGCCCCATAAAGTAAGTGCTACTATTATCTCCAATTTATAGATGAGGTACTTGAGACACTGAGAGAATTAAAAAGTAGCCCAAATATACACAACTAAGACAGTATTAAAGGTAACAAAGTTATGCTGAGGTAAAATGTCTGGATCTAAAGTTGCCGTAACTGAAGATTTCTGAGAGTTGAAGAGCAGCCACATGACTTGCAAATCACAAGGTAGTTTTCCCCCAGAAAAGCTTATATCGTCCCAGGTGATAATTTTAAGATGCCCAACTGTCACCAATCCAAAAGGGATCACAACCTATATGGCAATGGTACTCGAGGAATCCCAGTGCCCACAGCCAGCACTCTTTTGCTATAGTTCAGTGACATTCACAAGTAACTCAAAGATGAAACATTTCAAACTTGAATGGAGTTCTTATTAAACTCATTTAAATGATGGTGTTGATTGGAATTCGTATTAATTGATTATATTGCCACCTATTTTCCAATTTTGCTAAGAAAATCTTAGATCCTTTCCCCACCTTATATGCTACAGTTTTAAATCACACATTTGGTAACACTGTAGTATTCAAGGTGCTCATAAAGTCATGCAAGGAAGTTAAAGTTTTCTAGCCTCCACATGAACTTCCATTCCTCTGAAACCACAAGATACAAGCTTCTGAGAAGCAGCATCCTTTACATGACGTGTAGCTGAAAATTATACTCCCAAATATTTTTATTTCTGTAGGAAAGGCTCTTAATCAAATATACACATAACACCCTGTGTGCTTAAGTGAACTCAGGATTTTTAGTTGATATTTTTATAGTTTTGCCTTTTCTATACCTTATCCCATGCTTTTCTTTTACATTTAAGTTTAAATGTACTATTTTACTTGTTAATCTTTTTATTTTGAGGCAAAGATTCCCATGCATTTGTAAGAAATAATACAGAGAAACCCCAAGCATACTTTACCCAATTTTGCCAAAGGTTGCAAAACCATACCACAATGTCACAACAGGGATATTGACTTCGATACAAAGTACAGGACATCACCCTCTCCTTAAAATCTAGCGACCACTAATCTGTTCTCCATTTCTTTAATTTCATCATTTCAAGAATGCTATGCAAATGGAATCCTACAGAAGATGACGTTTTGGTTACATTAGCATTTTTCACTCAGCATAATTCTCCGGAGATTCATCCAGGCTGTTGCATTTATCAATAATCTATTCCTTTTTATTGCTGAATAGTATTCCGTAGTGTAGATGTACATTTGTTTAACCATTCACCCATTGAAGGACCCCTGGTCTTTTTCCAGATTTTGGCTATTGCAAATGAAATTGAGTTGTTTTTTGAAACTCACTCTGGATGTTGAGTGGAGAATTAATTACAGTGAGCAAGAAGGAGGCTATGGCAGTTAACTCTATGATAACTCCAAGCCACCACAGTAGGGAGATTCTTTAGTCTGGACATGCTGGGCGCAGGTGACCAGCCAGGCTATGTGGAATGTCTGGTCTCTACAGTAATTAACCACTCATTTTCATACTTTTTCTTTGTGCCGTTATCTTCCTTGAAGGGAAAAACATGGGAAGAGCAGCCTCTAGGTTTCCTGCTTTAAGGCAGACCAGGAACTGAAAATCTAAATGTCCTATATTTAATTGCCAAAATTAATGTGAAAAACAACAACAATAAAATGTTTAGCAATAAAAATAATTCCCCCAAATCAAAAACATGGAAATGCCAACTAGCTGTCATAAATATGTTTTGGATCACATATATCATGCTAAAAAATGAAATTAGACTTGGGATTTTTCCCAAGGAAGGCTGGAGTAATTACCAGTCACAGAAAGTTATTTTTTCTCTGGAGTTCTAGCAACCATCACTGCAAACTGTACTCTGGTCTCTCCTATATCACATGAGAGAAGTGTTAAGTCAATGTCTTAGTGAAATAAATTGTAGGAGAGGCCATCTCTCCTATCAAATACATGTCTTTTGTAAGCAGTATTATGCTGGAGTAGTTTAATAGCAGTTATTATGGAAATAATTCTGTACCTCTTTTCTGGTTGCTAGAAAATTGCTACTGTCTTTGGAAAATTATTTTCTGATAAAATTTTGTTCTCTGTCTCTGCTATGGGGCTTTTAAACTATTTTAAAATGTGTATATGCAGCTACAATCATTACGGAATATGAAAGGTCTACATTTTAGAGTTATTTTCACCTCCCCCGCCCCCTGTGGAATTTCTCATCATTCTTTATTGTAATCCTTTGGGTTTAATCTTACATGTGAAATAAAGTTTGGAGCAACTTAAACAGCTTCTAAGATTCCATTTGGTGTTTCAATGGAGAAAAAAGTCTTTGCCGTATTTTCTTTTTATATGTCCCCAAGGCCAAGATAAGTGAAGCGTGAACATTAATTAAATATTGAAAATCTACTATATGCCAGGCACATTTCTATATTTCAGATGGACAGTGGTGAACAAAACTGACTTTTTACAAAATCTCTATGCCTTTTATATGCTTATACTGCTTTCAGTCTCAGAGGAGATACTCAATATTTTACCATTAGATATGATGCTTCTTGTAGATTCTTTGTAGTTTCCTTCATAATATAGAGGAAGTTTCCTCTAAGTACATCAAACATTTTCATAAAGTGAGTATTGAATTTCACCACATAATTTTTTGTAATTATTATACACTTTATCCTTAATTTTGTTAATGTAGTTAATAAAATGGATTGATTTTTCTAATTGGAAAATGATCTTAAATATCTAGAATAAAAATGATGATCATAATACAGTATGACTATTATTGATTGGTATTATTCAATTTAGCATTTTTGCATGTGTATTTATGGGAGATACTGGCCTTAAATTTCTATTCTCATAACATTGCCAGATTTTGAAATCAGTAATATCTGGCCTCATAAGAGCAGTTGGGAAGTGTTCTTACTCTATTCTAGAAAGAGTAAGTGTAAAATTGGTATTATTTCTTCTTTTAAAAATATTGGTTAATGTTTTCCTGTGAATGCAGCTTGGCTAGGAATTTTTTTTGTATTGTTGTTACTGTTGCTGTTGCTGATTTGCTTTTAAGTTTTTTTAATTATGAATTTAATTTCTTTAACAGGCATAGAGGTATTCCATTAAAAATTATTTATTTGGCAACTTTCTCAAATTTTGTTTCTTAAGAAATTTGACCACTTCATATAGAATGTCAACTTTATTGGCACCAAACTATTAATAATAGCCTTTGAATATCTTTTTAATGTCAGTAGACTCTACATCGATGTGTCTTTTCATTCATCTTACACTTTTTTCATTTTTTCATTATTTTTCTTTTTGTGTTTCAACTTATGGTTTTTATGTTACCCAGCTTATATTTGTTGCACAATGAATATTGAATGACTTCAGTGACCTAGAAGCAAATTCCTCTACCTGGACCTTAAGGACTGATATTTCTCAGGGCTTACACCAAGGCCCTCTTTGTATTCATTAGTTTTTCTCTGTTATCTTCTTAGGACTCTTAAATTTATATTTCCAACCTAGATCCCTGTTTTTAAAGTTATAGATTGTTGTAGAAAACCTTTTACTTTTCTTTTTGACTTGTATGCTACAAAAACACCTCAAATTTTCTAAGTCTAGAACAGACCTTATGAGTATTACCCCTTAAATATGTCCTCTGCAATAGTCTGCTGAATGATACCAACATTAAATTGTGTGAATTAAAATCATAGAGGTTTCCTTGCTATCTTTCTTTACAGTTCTCTCTATCTAGTGCACTGCCAATTACTGATGATTTTATCATCTTAGTATCTTGACCCTATTCACTTTACTATATCTGTATTTCTGTCACTTATCACTCACCTGGAGTGTTGCTGAAGCCTCTTCATTCTTGCCTTCCTTCAATCTCTTAAGAGATTGATTGCTCTTTCACAAAACAAAACCTAATTTTGTCACTTCCTTGCTTAAAAATTTTGATGATTTTCCCTTTATTATAAGAGTATGCCCCAAATCCTCAAGAAGGTTGTATATCCAGCTTCTTCTTGCAAGTCTCTCTCTTTTATACTCTGTTTCCCATCTATGGTAGAACTAAGCTTCTTAGTTCCAAAAGACACTTGCTTAATTAACTCAAATATACCCATCACGCAGCATGAACAATTGTCCACTTGTCAATCTTAATTCACTTAGACTCACATTTAACCCTGAACCCCAGACTATTCTGAAACAAATTCAAGATATATTATTTCATTGACATACACATCAGTATGTATCTCTAATTTATGTCTCTTTAAAAAATTAGTCATTTTCAAATCTAAAATTATTAACAGTATTCAGTATTTTCTTAGTAGAATCACATATGTAGTTTGTCTCTCTCTTGTTATCATTAGGATCAAGGTCCATAGATGCTATCTTTTAACATACTGATTCCCTATAATATTTTTATTAATATTTTAAAGAAATCTAGCTTATTTGTTCCGTAAAGTCTCCTGCAGTCTGAATCTTACTGAATGCATGCCTGTGGGGTTGTTTAACATGTTCTTCTTTTCTCCTATATTATATTTAGTTTTAGAGGCTTTTCAGATTCACATTCAATTTTTGGCAAAAGATATAGAAGGTCTTATGTATTTCCGGGTATCTCTATTTTTGGAAGCACAATATTTGTTAATTACATGTGCCACTATTGCTTTAGTGCTAGTTTCACCCACTAGATTAAAATTTGACATGTGCATGAAATAGTTCTGTATCATTTACCACTGTAACCCATTTGACTGGCATTGTGTCAAGCCCAAATAATATTTTCAAACATAATTATGTATCTTATAGCTTGCATTGTTACGTATTTAGGATTCCAAACTAATCTTGGCATGCTGCCTTAAGAGGCCTGTGCATGTTACTTCCTTAGCTAGGTGTGAAGTGCGGAACCCTTGCCATATAATATCTCTCTCCAAACCTTTGCACCAAGAGATGACCAAGCTCTAGCATGGCTTCTGGCAGCATAAGGCTACATCCCTAGGATGACTGCAGACATGCATGCCTGAGAAAGCTCAATGCAGCCAGGAGAATTTACTGTTTGTTCTAGCCAAGCCTGACAGTAGGTCCTTGATATCCCTTTCTTAGAACATTTACTAAAGAGAACTTACAATTATGAATACTACTTCCACTTCTCTGAGATATATCAATACATGTATCTCCTACACCTCAGGAGTGTCTTCCTCAAGTACCTGAAAGTCCTCCCTTTGAAATATAATCATCAGGAAGGATAGAGCCTCTATGTCCAGTCACTATGGGAGGACCGGATCCTAACTTTGATAATTGCCAGCTAGCAGAATCACATTTACACGAAACAACCCTTTGTAATTCCTCAATTAACTGACTCTACGTGAGCCCCTGGTTACTCCCACCCCCTTCCTTCATTCTCCCTTTAAAAGGCTCAGTCACCCGTGCACAAATCTAATGGAGCCCAGCTCTTTCCCCTATGGTCAGTTACTGAATAAAATCTGTTTCACCGCTTTAACTAATGTTTGAGTGTGTTTATCTTTGACGTAAGCTAAAATTATGTCACAATCTATGTTGATGAAGTTCTGATATGGTTATGAGTCATTATAATTCACCCCGTCATTTCATGTGCCACAGAGACCTATGAGCCAATAAGGCATCTTAAAGCTTATAAACCCCTGCACTTGTGTCTTCCTGAAGGTGATTGTGGAAATATGCTTAGTAGGCTTCTTAGCTGTAGCTTTTTCTACCCATTCAAACTATACCAAAGGTCTTTGTATTTTTTAACTCTGCTTAATGCTAAGCTGACTAAATAGAAGCAGACTGTGTCCCCTTAGAAAAAAGTTTCTGATATGAGAGACACATTTAGTTAGTAAGCTCAGTTAAATCTAATGGTGTTTTTCCCCTTTATTCAGCATGCATGGATCAATTCCATAAAATCAGATTTAAATAAACTTTCTGTGTCTTTACTCCTTTTACTTTATTTTCTGTTGTTTGAGCCATACACTGTCAACTTACACAAATCTAATTCTTTCCTAACCTCCAACTGGAAATAGCTTATACTTTTGCCTCATTTTCTCAGCTTACAATAAAAGGTTCAGATACAAACCAAACCTAATACTATACAATTGTAGGGCAATTCCACATTAAGTTGATAAATCATTCAGGCAGAGCTCATTTATCAAAAATACATTTACTTAAATCACAGTTGCTTCGTGTGCAGAGATACTAGATTGGTTATCCAGGGCTTACTAAATAATTTATTGAACCAAGATTTGTTTGAATGTAGCAAAAAACAGCCCATAGTAAAATCAAATAAAAGTCCCTACTTCTGGGAATCGTACATTGGAGGAAATGTGATTGTAGCTCATTATCATAGCATAAATGTTTAGTTCAACAGTTAAATATTTCCTGGTGTATTTCAAAATAGATATTATAAACAGAATTTAAAACATATTTTGTTATAACTCTTGATTTAAAAGTTGTTGGTATTGTCTACTCCTGCCCACACCCCCTCCCTTGGTCGTACATCTCCTGATAAATAGAAAATAACAATCTCATATGATGGAGCTGGAACCTTTGTTTTTGCCTTGAGTTCCTAACTGAATTCCAGTACCTAAGACAGCACTACTTTCCCCCGCACTCCAAAATTCTCTAATACTAAAAGGAAAAACAGTTTCTGCCATTCATGAATCACACACAGTCTTTACTAATACTTAAGAGATAAAATATGTCCTGATTTGAAATAATGGATAGTAATAAGGATAATTCTGAATTTGAATCTGTGGGCTGGTTCTTTGCTCTATCCCCTGAAGATGGTGTCCCAGCAAGTAGAGGTGGGCATTTTTTAGGTACAGTGGTTAGAGAAACAGGTTCCAGATTTGGGCTGCCCTGCCCAACCTGCTCACTTCCTAGCTGGGTGAAGTTGAATTTGGAACCTTTTTAGGCCTCTGTTTCACCATCTTAAAATAGAGATTATATATAATCTCTCTGTACAGCCCAATAATGAATCCAACTTGCTAAATGAGTGTTAGGCAAGCTTGGCTGATGTTGTTCCATTAGCTTAAAACATCTAATCGAAAGAAATGTTTCAGCCTATATCAGTCATAAGAATGCTCCCTGAAGACTTCTCACTACAGGGAACATAGTTGACAGAACACAGCAGATATACTAGGGCAGACTCACTGCTGTGACACACAGGACTCCTCTGACTGCTGACTGTTGGCTCAAGGATTCACAGATGGCCTTGGGCATTCCTGGGACTCTCCAGGCCACTTCCACCTAAACTACTCTCTCCTTCACTTGGGGCAGAATTACAGCCCCAGGCTTCCCTGGCTCCCTCCCCTTTTCCCCATTTTTTTCCCCTTTAATACCCTTGCATGCTTATTCTGGTATTGGTGTTTGCTGTATGGAGGAGTAACAAGCAGCCCCTACTCTACTATCCTCTCTGAGCTGGAATTATTGGGCTTCCTGCCTTCAGGTCATGCCCTGCCTACGTTCTGAGACATTCCTCCCCAGGGCAGAATATCTTCCAGCACTTTCCAAGCACACCAAATCATGGGCTCTGGGATGAATCTTGGTGCCATAAATCTGGTATCAGTCTTTTTTGTTGTGTGGTAGACACATGCATTAGAGCTAAGCCCACATGTAGTGATTAAGATAACACAGAATTTTGAAATATCTTCTTATCAACAGGGATTTGGGGGTCGAAGCAGAGGGAGAAACTGAGGAAGCTGACATCTATAAAATAGCTTTTGAGATTAAAACGAACAATACAAATTTACCTGTATCTTTTACTTTTTCTCTTTTTTGGTCTGTTCTCCAGACTCTCCCTAGCAATGAGATCAAATTATCATGGTTTAATTTTGCTTTTTATAAAAAAAGTTTTCAGCATTCAAACAAAACCATAGCAGTTTTGTGCTTTTTCTTTTCCTGATTTTCCTCTTATTTGTAAATAAAGTGTGTATAAGTTGACAGCAATTTTTTGTCATAAGAAGCTATTATGTTTTATTATATTATCACAACATTAAAAACAACCCCTTCTATTGTCTAAGTAATTCTAGGTAAGAGGCCATGGGATTCATTTGCTGGAATACTGTTTCTCTCTCTCTCTCACTCTCCTGGTTAATTTTTTGGAGGCATCATCTCAGATCAGCAATCCATGGTGACAGTTAAAGGGATCACATGTGTCCTACAGGAAGCCTGAGGCAAAGGAGGGTTTGATGTGCTGACCTCAGAGCCAATGAGGCTTTTAAGTGGAGTTATACTGTACCTTCCCAGAGAAGCCACTGGGATCTCACTCTAAACAAATATCATAAAATCAAGAATCATAAACCACCTGGAAATTAAAGGAGAGGGAAGATAAATGCTTTAAAAATAATAATAGTGTTTGGCCTGAAGGATGTGCTAACCAACTTTCCTATGAATACACTTATTATATTTATTGCAGGGATGTCAATGAACATATTATTTTTATGAAAACCATTGAAGAGTTTTCTCTCAGCTTCTGTTATGAGAACTCCTGCTATTTCTCCTTATCAGTTGTTGGTTTTTTTAAAAAATTCACTTCTTTTACCTATTTTTCTCACTTTTTAAAAAAATTTTTTAAAAATTTTATTTATTTATTTATTTATTTATTTATGGCTGCGTTGGGTCTTCGTTTCTGTGCGAGGGCTTTCTCTAGTTGTGGCAAGCGGGGGCCACTCTTCATCGCGGTGCGCAGGCCTCTCACTATCGCGGCCTCTCTTGTTGTGGAGCACAGGCTCCAGACACGCAGGCTCAGCAATTGTGGCTCATGGGCCTAGTTGCTCCGCGGCATGTGGGATCTTCCCAGACCAGGGCTCGAACCCGTGTCCCCTGCATTGGCAGGCAGATTCTCAACCACTGTGCCACCACGGAAGCCCTCAGTTGTTGTTTTATTATGTTGTAAACTCTATAAATTTGTAACTAATCATATTTTACTCTCTGCTTTGTCTTTTTAGCAACTCTAAGACCAATTTGCAGCCTACCACAAACACACAAATTTTGAATACCAACCAATCTTATCTTGGACTTTGGTTTATTATTGTTTTAAATGTTTATGTCTTTTATTGATTAATTCCCTAATTTCTTACTTATGATCATTAGAAATGTGTGCTCTAAGGTCTCATCTTAGTTAATGGATGCAATCAATATCCTATTTTTATGGTATTGATTTTGTTTATTCTGATGTCTGACAATTTGTTCTCTGTAGTCTTTTTTGGAGAGAATCATTTTGTTTTCAATTTATTAAGTTCCCCTCTTTCATGGTATTCACTGTCCTCAGTGCTTTGTGATTCTTGGTCCTTTGATCACTTCCAGGGAAGTCTTCCTTTGCACGATTTCCTCAGTTCCTTTTCTGATTTCTTTTGTTATTATCTTTCATAATGCTTATTTTCTGGTCTAGAAATGGAAGTTATTTTTCAGCATTTTTAGTGGCTTTTTTCTGAAATACCATGCGAGTTTTGGAGAGATGAGTGAGACCCTTAGATTCCGTTTCTCATCTTGATTCAGTCTCCTTTACTCTTTGATTTCATGACTCATTCAATAGGAGGGAGTCTATCATTTGGAAGCCTCTGATCCCATCTAAGAGTTAGGAAAAAAGCAAAAGATAAAGAAGCCCAGTAAGATCATCAAAACCAATGGGTTGATCTCTGGAGGTGCAAAACTATAAGAAAGAAAACTTGGGAACAACAGCAGGGGCAGCAGGTGCAATTGGCACTCAGCATGTGATACTTCCTAGAAATAGATTTGGTTAACTGTATGTGACCCTTAAGGGTCAGTATAGTATCTTGCTTGAATGGCTTGGCAGCTGTTCTTAAGGATGATACAAGTCAATAGCTAGTGAGATCTGCTTGTCACTCTGAGAACTTGGGGAAAAAATCCCAGTGTATCACCTTTTCTTCTCCCCCCAGATGCTGTAGTAGTTGCTTTCATCAGATATGCTTTATATGCTTCTTTGAAGTGTGGACTCTCCCAGAGGGCAGGCAGGCACTTACAGACTGGATCCCAGATGGAGCATAGTGATGATTGTTGTCTTTTCCACACTAGAGAGGGAATGAAGGGCTTCTGTCATTGCTGGAAATTAACTGAGGTTTGACAACTTAGAGGATTTTTTTTAGTATGTCTACTTAAGACAGTTTAATGAGGCCAAGGATTTTCAGGGTGTTCAGGCTGTAAAAACAAAGTTTTTCTTAGGGATAAAATAATGTTTCAAAAATGGAATATTTCATAAAATTATCTGTGTGAAACCCAAAGCTCAGTTTATGGTGAGTTCTCAACCATTTTACCTATTTTTATTTTTAAAGTGATTTTTTTAGCTGCTCTGAACGTTCAAGTCCCTCACTTTTTCCTCTTCCTAATAATTGGCATTTTGTGAGGCAGGTATTTAAACTCAAACACATCTCTATAGTGAGGCAGTTGCAATTTTGTATGAGATAAAGTAACAGCATTCCCACTTCCCTTTAAGAATGTTTAGGTGAAGATAAGATTTTTCCTTTCAGATGACTCTCTTGCTTTGATCCAAGTCAAGAGTAGTTAAAGTAAAGTAAATTTGCAACTATGTTCATCATCACTGAAATAATTAATTTAATCTTGATATAGTCCTTTGTAACTTTTAAAACTTCAATACATGTGAGAAATCAATTATTTCATGGGAAATGGAAATTAAAGAGTTTAAGGAAATCTCCCAGTGGAAGTGAAATTAGGAGATCACCCTTTAAGTCTTCTGAGATCTGAATTGCATCAATTTTCTGGCACAAATAAGATAGACAAGTGTATTATTTGTTTCTTTTTTAGACCTGACAGAATACTATTTCTTTTCACTTTTAATTTTTTTTAAATCTTCACACAAGTCCATTTCTGTTCACTTGTATTGACAAAGATTAAAGCATTAAAGAAAAAGTATCTTAAAAAATCTATTAGTGAGAAGGCATTGATGTAAATGGAATAAAAGAGAGCCGAATTGTTTTTTAAAAACATAATTTAAATGAATTTTCACACTGCTTTTATCTTCATTATTTCTTATTTGACATGAGGTATGATTAAAAGGGGGTGTGGCTATAGAGTAACTTTCTGATGTCTTCCAGTTATAGGAGAGAAGTTCCCCACTGTGAGCTCACCAAGGGCATTACTACCTATTGTCTTCTCTCCACAATTTTCTTCCTTTCTGTCTAGACTGGCTGAAAATCCCACAAAAATTCTCTGACCTTGCAATTCAGTATCTCTTGAGACTTATTCCTAGGATCCACTGAGAGAGGCATAGTCCTAAAATGGTAATAAAAGGAAACAATGATTCATATTAAATTTAATGTTTGACATTATATTTAATTAAATGCAGTTATGTTTATGTTTGAAAAGATAATTCATTTCTGTGTTCAAGATTTGATAGATACGAATGTTATAAAGCAAAATTCTGCCTCTCACTACTTACCTCCAGTCCAGCTATCCAGTTTTCTTCCCTAGAGGAAACTATTCTTATTAGTTCCTTTTACATCCTTCAGCAGGCATTCTTTTCCTCCCGGTTTCAGAGACATGCATATTGATTGTATTTTTTCAGTTAATGGGACGAAGTAAGAGAGTAACATTGACATATATACACTACCAAATGTAAAATAGATAGCTAGTGGGAAGCAGCTGCATAGCACAGGGATATCAGCTCAGTGCTTTGTGACCACCTAGAGGGGTGGGATAAGGAGGGTGGGAGGGAGACACAAGAGGGAGGGAATATGGGGATATACGTATGCATATAGCTGATTCACTTTGTTATACAGCAGAAACTAACACAACATCATAAAGCAATTATACTCCAATAAAGGTATTAAAAATATATGTATCTTAGAGATAACTCTATACAATATACATACAAATTGTTATCAAAAAAGAAAGGTATAGAATTCTATTGTATACATGCGTAATAGTTTATCTAGCTCTATAAATGGGCATTTATCTCCTTTCTGAGTTTTGTTATGAATGACAGGAAGGAAATTGAGAACTTATTTTCTAGTGCGGTTGAGTAAGCTCCTACTCAACTGATGCTCCTGAAGATAACAACTGTAAACTCTGTTTACAAAAAAAAAATCTCGACACACGAGGAAATGAACCCACAAGGCACATTAAAAAGGAGGGTAACATTTGAATGAAAATATCAGCATGTGTTGAGTTTCTAATTTTTTTGTCTTTTAACCTAAGGATGGGTCACAGTTGGTGCAATGGAGAACAGCTAAAGCTCTAATTGAAAACAAGCAAAAAAAAAAAAAAAAAAGTAAGGTTTTTCTGGCCTGAAAAATCAGAGAAAAAGCTTGGAGTAACTTTAGCTCATAAGCAATGGAAAGTGCAGGGGGAATCCCAGAGATAAGAGAGTCAAAGATATGAGAGAAAGAACAAAAACTATGGTCTAAATTTCTGATCCAGAAACATGTAAATATGTAGCAGACAACCCAGCTAAGACTAAAAGAATTGATTTGAAACTTGAGCTGCACAGGAGACAATTTGAGGATCAGTCTGACCAGTTTATTGCCTATTATACACTCTCACACACTGTTAAAAGGCATATAAAAGAATAAACACATGCAAAGATTCAAAATGTTTATAATACAATACAAAAATACTCTACATATAAAGAGAAAACTGTACTACCCCATTTTCAAAAGAAAAGACAATCAGCAGATTGTGACTCTGAGATGACTGAGATGTTGGAATTAGCCAAGAAAGATTTTATAAAAGGTCATTATAAAATTGCTTAGTGAAATTGAAAACAAAATTTTTGTGATAGATGAAAAGGAAAGAAAATCAGCAGTCAAATAGAAACTGTATAAAAAGGTAAAATAAAATAAATTGAAAAGAGTTATAAATATAAAATTAAAAACATACAGGATGAAGTTAATTTCAGAAAGGACATAACAAAAGGAAAGAGTCAAAATTTGGGAACACAGATCAACAGAAGTTATACATTCAGAAGAATATAAAAGGAAATAAAAATATCAAAAAATTCAGACTCATGGTCCCTGAAGAAAATATCTAATCATATAACATATATGTGACTTGAATCCCAGAGAGAGAGAGAAATGAGAGAAAGAATATATTTGAAGAAATAATGGGTGAAAATCTCACAAATTGGAGAAACATAAATTTAAACTTTTTAAATGCTTAGTGGAACTCAAACATAATAGTTAATCTGCTAAAAAACAAACAAAAAGTCTTGAAATCAGCCAGATAAAAATGACCCACTACATACACAAGCTCCTGACCTTTCGCTAGAAACTATGGAAGTCAGGCAGCAATGGAACATCCACTTTTTAACGTGTGTTGCAGGGAGCATATACAGTAAATCCCCTACATAAGAACCTTCAAGTTGCAAACTTCCAAAGATGTGAACGTTTGTTCACATGTCCAATCACATAAGTCAGTTCACGTGTCTGGTGTTCATTGTCACATGCATGCATCCTCTACAAGTGGTTGTGCATTTGTGTACCTTACTATACAGTACTGTATACAGTAGTACAGTGTCTTCATTTTAAGCCCAGGATGTCTGGAAGCAAGTGAAAAAGCAGCAGTGATGTAGGTGGTACTGCTAAGAAGTGCAAGAAATTGGAGGCCCAGAGAAAGGATGAAGAAAGAGGAAGAATAAGTAACTGAAGGACTGAAGAGATTCACGATGCAGGAAATGGCAAGGGGGTTTTATTTATTTGAGGAGGCACTGTTAGTTTTTGAGGCACAGGACCCAAACATAGAACAGAACACAAAGGTTGGAAGCAGCCGTTCAGAATGCAATCCAGTGCTACCGTGTCATCTATGATGAGAAAAAAAGAGCTGCTACCCAGATATCCCTGGATCATTTTTTCAAGAGGGTGGATAGAACTGAATCCAACAAGGAACTAGACCTGTGCCATCAATGTCAGTCGTGAGTGAAATTACAGCTTGCCTTCCATCTCCTGTTGCTGATGATCCTTCAGCTCTACCATCTCCCACCTCCTCTCCCTCCTCCAGTCAGTAACTCTTCTTGCCTGTTCACTCGATGCCAGCCCCTGTATGCCAGCTGTTGTACTGTACTACTGTACTTTTCAAGGTACTATACTGTAAGATTAAAAATGTTTTATTTTTTGTGTTTGTTTTTTTATGTATTATTTGTGTGAAAAGTATTTTGAACCTATTACAGTACAGTACTATATAGCCATTTATGTTAGTTGGGTACCTAGGCTTGTTCATAAGTTTGGACTTATGAACAAATTGGACTTACGAACATGCTCTAGGAACGGAACTTGTTTGTATGCAGGGGACTTACTGTATTGTCATCTCAGATTTGTATATCTGGCAAAAATGAAAAATGAAATAAAGATATTCTTACGGCAGTTTTTATTCAGAATATCTGAAGTACAGAAGTTTTAAAGAAATTTCCCCTCAAGATGAAAAGTCACAATACTAGAAAATAACTCAGTTCTTCAGAAAATAAAGAACACTAGAAGTGGTAAATATATCATAATTCTAGTAATATATAGTAATGGTCTTGAACTAAAGAGCAAGCTAGTAAGAGCTGACAAACCTATATATAAAATTTAAAATATACGTAAATAAAGGAATAAAAAACCTATGACATGGGTAAGATTTACTTTTCCCTTTTTATTTTTGGTATAATATATAATGGAATTTAATTAACCATGGATGGGGCATTATTTTCTGGTTAAGGGCAAAGAAATCAGAAAAATTTAATTTAACCAAAATAAACCATCACCAAAAAAACACAATAGAGGATAATTGAGGAAAATCCCTTTTTGAATTGACTATGTTATTATGCTCAAAGTTCTATTGTCTGAGGACTGTGTTCCTGATTTAGCTTCTGGAGATTCACAGAATAGGTCAGACTGTGCATTCACGGTAAAAGAAGAGAAATAACATTTAACCATATTACGGGTCAACTTTATAGTAATTTTTTGATTAAAAAAAGTCTGAATTCCATAAAATCCAGAGACTACGGGACCAGTTTGGGGTGCCTAACTCAAGTGAAGACATACAGAAACCTGATTCATTCTTGACCATAATTGGAACCTTTGTGAATAAATTAAATGCTCAACAACTGTCAGAATACATGAATGATTGAATAGAAGGGATGAGAAAAATAGAATGACTCGTATCAAGGGAAAGAGCTAATGTTCATAATCTGGAGCTCTAGGACAATCATTTAATATCACAACTTTGATGCATAAAATTGATACAATTTTGGCCCATAATATCACTAACTAGAAGAATTTAGCTCCAAAAGGGACTTGAGGGGTCATGCAGTCTAACACCCATGTTTTACACAGAGCAGGTGTTTGTATAGAAGAGCAGTGACAACGTCAACTCTGTTAGTAAATGGCCTTGAATTCCAGACCTGAGTCTGTAGGGGACATTTGAAATAGTCTGAGTGGGGAATTAGTGAAGGCTGAAGCCAAGTTCTGGGTAGAACTTTTTCTAAGAATTAAGATGTCTCCCTTTCTAAGGAAAGAACCATAAACATTTTTTCCTCTAAACAATGGAGAATATTTACGATAGGTAGTAGGTTCTATCCAGATGACCTCTTGTAGATGCCTTGATTTTTAAATTTTGATTCTTCTTCCACTTCTGAAAATATGCAGATGCATCTATTCTTTACTCAGCAAATCTACATATAGTACTTTTCCTACCTAAATGACATATGTGCAAGATTATTAACTGCAGTGTTGCTTGTAAGCCCAAAAGACTGAAAATAGTCCATGTTTTCATCAGTAGGATCTTGTTGAATAAATTATGGTTCATCAAAATATTACAATAAACATTTTTTAAAAATACGTTGTTAAAAACAACTCTCCATGTACTGAAAAAATTTTTCTAATTTATATAGTCAAATAAAAGAATAAAGTGTAGAATGTTATGTAGCATGTTACCTTTAATGGAAAAGGAAAAGAAAGCTTTTTATTCACATATGTTTGCATTTGCATAAAGAAACTTCAGAAGTGTACAGAGAAAGTAATGGTGGTATTTAAACTGTGGAAGAAAAACATAAACTGAGTAAATAAAAGATATAGAAGCAAGTCCTTTTGCTGTATTTTTTCTCTAGCTATCAGAATGTACTAACTAGGCAAATATTACATATAAAAATGCCAGTAAGCAAAACATTTCAAGCAGGGGCATTAGTGGATCATGAGACCAGGCTCTAAGCCACAGATCAACACAAAATGTCAGTTAAAAGAGGCTGAGGAGTATGTGCATTTGTGCACACTGTGGACTGTTTAAATACACTAATACTCTCGAATCCCTTCATAATAATCTGTCTAATTTCTTCTCCTCACTGTCAAGGAAAGCCAATTGTTTTTCCCACAAGCAAACTCATACCTCCAGTGAGTATTTGACAGTGGTGAAATGCTATGTGCTTACTTGACCAAGATGTCATTACATGATGGGCTCTTCATCATGCCTGGCCCTCCTAGATCAAGGGAGCAGATAGGCCAATGTCAGACAGTACCCAGAGCTCAGCAGGCACCTGCATTCATCATTAAAGAACTTCCTCTTCTTTGTGTTCTAGTGGCAATGAGAAGAGAAAGACTTCCACATTTAGCACTGCCAAAGATTCAAAAGTCACCTCCTTATCTATCCTCTGTAGATTGCACTTGATAGCTGTTTGCTTTCTTTTCCTTTCAACTGCTTCACATTGGAGGTATGTATGTGTGCTTATGTTTATTAAGTAAAGTATATCATGATAGTTAGAAAACTATATGTTCAAATTTCAATTTGATACCTACTAGCAAAATGACTGGGGAATTTACCTATCTAAGCCTCATTTTCTCACCTGTAAAAATGGATAATGATGTCTACCCAATAGAGGTTTTTGATACAAATTAAATGAGTTAATGTCAAGGAAGTATCTTCTTTTGTCTTGGATTAGTCTGCCTTAATACAGGGGTTGATATAAATTGCATGCTCTGTATATGTAAGCCTTGGGTCATGCAGTTGGTGCCCAATCACATTAAGGGAATTTGTCATATCCGTGACTATACTTTATTGGATATATTTTTGAAAAGAAAAGAAATACTTATTCAGATTAGGATATTCTATAATTGTATAAGGGTGCCATCACTGCTTTGTTAAAACCTTTGGTCTAAGACACCTATCCTATAAAAAAGAGATGCACCTCATGAAGGTTTCATGAGAGATGAAACTCATGGAGGTGTTACTATCTTCCTTCATTGCAACTAAACGTATTAATAAGGGTTGTCCACCACTTACTTTTCCTATTAAAATAATCTAAATTACATTATAATTTATAAAGACTCTATCGAACATTTGCTGTTATTTTTCTATTTTATAGAGGAGGAAACTCAGGCTCATTGGCCTGTAGTCGCCAAGCTGAAAATCAGTTCTAACAAGTCTGAT
Source organism: Balaenoptera physalus (assembly GCF_965194825.1). NCBI lineage: Eukaryota > Metazoa > Chordata > Mammalia > Artiodactyla > Balaenopteridae > Balaenoptera > Balaenoptera physalus. The sequence continues at coordinate 43,561,967 of NC_138893.1, forward strand.
TCTAAAGTCCTTGTTCTTAACCACTGTATTTCCCAAATTCTTCTATAGAAGGTCTGATATTCTAGAGATGGCAGTAATACTGAATCCAAACCAATTATTTTATTCTCACCTCCTGGGTCAGTCCTGGTTCTTCAGACAGAAGTAATGGGGAAGCTTTTACCAGGCCATGAACTGGGGGTCCCTGATTAACTTGACTCCTGCTCCTGGTGTATATGGAAGCATCACCTTTCCTGTGCCTACCCTGAGTTAAGCCTAAGAAAGTACATTGGGGAAAGTATTGGAAATTTTATCAGATGCATTCAGATTATTTTTTGCCTCTGATGCTGGTTGTAGCAGAAAATTGGAGGGGGGTGCATTTTATTTGTTAGAAATTTTGATATGAGAATAGGAAGGAGAATTGATCTTACCTGAGGCTATATTTTTAAAATTTTATTCACTTATTTTTTTAAGATTCATTTTGGGCATTCTCAAATGAAGAGATAGGTCTATACTTAATGAGAACCATAGGAGAGAGAGAACCCATAAAATCTCTGGATTAGTTTCCCATTCTCTACCACATCTTAGTATCCAAAGTGTGTGGAAGATAAATAAATGTCAACTACCACCAGCACCTCTGTAATTACTTGTGATAAACCTGCATTCCAGCCCAAGAGCAGCATCTCCTAACCCGAATATGACAGATCTCAGAGGCTTTTGTTTGTTTTTTAACCATTTTTTATTGAAATATAGTTAATTTGTAATGTTGTGTTAGTTTCATGTGTACAGCAAAGTGATTCAGTTATATATATATATGTGTGTATATATGTATGTGTATATATATATATATATATATTCTTTTTCAGATTCTTTTCCATTATAGGTTATTACAAGATATTTTTGAATATGGTTCCCTGTGCTATATCATAGGTCCTTGTTGTTTACCTATTTTATACATAGTAGCATATATATGTTAATCCCAAACTCCTAATTTATCTCCCCCTCACCCCCCGCTATCCCCTTTGGTAACCATAAGCTTGTTTTCTATGTCTGTGAGTCTATTTCTGTTTTGTAAACAAGTTCATTTGTATCATATATTTAAATTCCACATATAAGTGCTAACATATGACATTTCTTCTTCATCCATTCATCTGTCAGTGGACACTTAGGTTGCTTCCATGTCTTGGCTATCATAAATAGTGCTGCTATGAACGTTGGGGGTATATGTATCTTTTCGAATTAGAGTTTCCTATGGATATATGCCCAGGAGTGGGATTGCTGGATCATATGGTAGCTCTATTTTTAGTTTTTTGAGGAACCTCCATACTGTTCCCCATAGTGGCTGTACTAATTTACATTCCCATCAACAGTGTGGGAGGGTTCCCATTTCTCCACACCCTCTCCAGCATTTATTATTTGTAGACTTTTTAATGATGGCCATTGAAGTGGTGTGAGGTGATACCTTTTAGTTTCATTTTCATTTCTCTAATAATTAGAGAGGTTGAGCATCTTTTCTTGTGCCTGTTGGTCATCTGTATGTCTTCTTTGGAGAAATGTCTATTTAGGTCTTCTCTTCTTTTTTTTTAATTTGTTTTATATTAAGCTGTATGCACTGTTTGTATATTTCGGAAATTAATTCCTCGTTGGTAGCATCATTTGCAAATATTTTCTCCCAGTTGTAGGTTGTCTAGGTTGTCTTTTCATTTTGTTTGTGGTTTCCTTTGCTGTGCAAAAGGTTTTAATTTTAATGTTGGTTTTTGTTTTTATTTCCATTACTCTAGGAGACAGATCCAAAAAAATATTGCAGCAATTTATGTCAAAGAGTGTTCTACCTATGTTTTCCTCTAGGAGTTTTATAATATCCAGTCTTACATTTAGGTCTTTAATCCATTTTGAGTTTATTTTTGTATATGCTGTTAGAGAATGTTCTAATTGATATCAAAGTTTTTACAAGGGCTCAGATTAAATGGAAAATACCTTGTTATAGCTTAGAATTTCAATATAGATAGTAGGAGATATCATATTCTTTCTTACAATGTGGTTTGGAGACTAAATAATCACTTGGAGAATAAGTTGAAAAATAAGTTTTCTATGAACTTTTCACCATGAAATTCTGATTCTAATTAAGTTAGTCTGAGGTGGGGCCCAATAATCAGATTTTTAAAAATAAATTCAGTAGGTGTTTCTTACTCTGGAATTTTGTGCTTGATGCAGGCTTTTGTGAGCCTCTTATTGTTCTATCTGGAGTTAAAGGCTCTTCTAAAGAAAATTGGAATTATTCCCTTGGTGTAAGTATTACATATGCCCATCTTACGATGGACCCAGTTTTGAACCCTCTATTGGGTCACATTGCCCCTTTGGGCCACAGGGTAAGGACCTCATTGAAGAGATCCCAGAAATTATCTAGTCCAAATAACTCATTGACTCACATAATAGAAGAACCCAGCACTAAAGAATGTATAGCCCAAGGTCATGCTGATGGCCAGTTAGAGACAGAGCCAAGGCCAAGATGCAAATCTCTTGTGTACCAGGGTGGGGTGGAGAGAGCCCAGAAATGAAAATCAAGCAAACATGACTTTGAATTCTGCATCTCCAATGTACTATTTTTGTGACCTTAGCAAGTCACTTTACCTTCTGGGCCTCAGTTTCTTTGACTATGAAATGGGAATAATAACAAATATATCCTGGGACAGCTGACTGGATTCAAGATAACATTTGTGAAAAGTAGGTGCTCTATGAATGCTGTTTATCTTTCCCTTTTTCATACCATTTTTCAATTGAGTCTTTTCTCCTCTCATCCAGCCTAATGGCAGTGATCCTCTTGTTTATCAAATGATATACTGTCTTTATAAAGATACTGTGATATTTTAAAAACAATGTCCTACTGACTGTAAATTTAGCTCTGAGTATCTAAAATAATTGAGATGTAATGCCCAACTGACTGCCTCAGCTGGTTGCAGACATGGTCCAGGCAGTGGCTCTCTGAGAGTGAGGGCCTGGGTGGAAATTGTACTTCATTTCCTGGTAATAGAGCTTAGCCAGCACAAAATGTAGCCTGGGCCATAAGTCCTACCTCTTTCTCCAAGGAATCACCCATTATATTCTGGAGGTCATTTGTGCCCCATTAAAGAAATCCAAGAGGAAGATAAAGATACTGATAATGAGGAAGATAATTATGATCCCAGTAGATCCACTTTGGCCAGTACTTTTTTCTAAACAATGAGAAGAGTTTTTCTCACAAAAATCAAAATGGGCCCCAGACATTCTTCTTAGTTTATTTCAAAAAATTCTCATCTATGTGATAAGTGCCCATCAAATGAAATTAATACTTCTTGAAATATCAGATATTACTCTCTATCTCTCTTGAATCTCTGGAAATGAGCTATTTGTCTATCTTTTAAAGATCATCATACATTCATGTTTGCTTATTTTTATTTATTTGTTTTTCTGAGTAGTGTATTAGAAAAGCAGTTGACAACGATTAAATAGTTTACTCACCATCTTTCAAACCTTAGGGCTGGAGGAGGTAACAAAATCATATCAATTTTACCAGAACTTAGACATGAAAACAGTTCAGGGACTGGTGAGACCAGTGTGAAATTTTGTAGTAAAAAGAAAATGGAAGGGGGGACTTCTATTGTCTGCTCTCCAGCTCTGAATTCATTTCGTGAGTTGGATGTTCAGTTCAGGAAGGGAAAATTCACAGCCTTACACACAACACTGATGCCCAACACAGGGCAGAAATCCCAAGCAAGGAGCTCGTGCTGCTGCATATTCATGGATGCAAATCAGGCCCCACTGCTATAGCATTTGGCTCTGAGATTTCAAATCTGGGTATTAACAGGAATTCCTACAAGTTTCTGTGAGTATAAACCAGGAGGGAAATGTCAAATAGGCAGTGAGTGCATGTAGAAACTTATTCCAGCTTATTTAAAAAACATAAGCTTCTGATAAGAAGATACCCCATTCTTCCATTTAGCTTCTTTGTTATCTGGAGCAGTGCAGGGCTTCATCAGTGAAAGAAAACTGGGAAGCCCTGGGCCATGGACTCCTGCAGAGTCACTAGCAGTCCTGGACTGTAAGTGCCATGAGGGCAGGGACCATGGCAATTACCACTGTATCCCCATCTGTTAGCACAGTACCTGGCTCCCTGTACTAGTTTTTTACTACTGAATAACAAATTGCTACAAAAATTAGGGGCCTAAACCAACATTTATCATCTCACATTTTCTGTGGGTCAAGATCTAGGTGTGGCTTAGATGAGTCCTTTATCTCTGGTTCTTTAATGAAGCTACAGTCAGTTTAAGGCTTGACTAGGAAGGCTGCATGTCCTAGTTCACTCAGATGGCTGCTGGAAGGATTCAGTTTCTCAGGAGGTATTGGCCATTGTCTTTGTGGACCTCTGCACACAGCATTTCACAATATGGCAATGTGCTTCATCAGAGTGAGAAAGCAAGAGGAAAGGGGAAGTGTGCCAGCAAGAGAGACAGTGTTAGTAAGATGAAAACCATAGTCCTTTTGATGGTATACAATTATATATTTAGTCTACAAGTTGTCCGTACTCATCAAACTGAAAAGATCAATATTTTAAAAGGCTTATATGAGAACTTTCTGAACTATCTTTACAAATATTCTGTAAATATAAAACTATTCTAAACTAAACAGTTTATTAAAACAAATAATCTGTTTTGGTTACACTGTATTAAAAAAAAACATTTAAATTGTAACAGCAATAACCTAAAATGTGAGAGGGAGGAGAAGTAAAAGTGTAGAGTTTATAAATTCTATTGAAGTTAAGTTGATGTCAGTTTAAAATAGGGGGTTATGAGTTTAAATAATTTTACCTAAATCTCAAGATAACTGAAAGAGAAAATCCTATAGTAATTACACAAGGGAATACAATAAAGAAGTCAAAGCATACTGATACCAATAAACAACAAAATGAGAAAAAAATGACAGCAGGATAAGAAACAAGGAACAAAATATCTACAAAAAAACCAGAAAACAATTAACAAAATGGCAGTAGTTAGTCCTTACCTGTCAATAATTACTTCAAATGTAAATAGATTAAATTCTCCAATTAAGAGACATAGAATGACTGAAACGTTTAAAAAATAACAAAAAAAAAAACAGGATCCAACAAGATACTACCTACAAGAGACTGACTTTAGCCTTAAAGACACACATAGACTAAGAGTGAAGTCAAGCAAATGATAACCAAAAAATAAATAAATAAATAAATAAATAAATAAAAGCATGACTAGCTATATTCATTACAGACAAAATAAACTTCAAACTAAAATTGATGAAAAGAGAAAAAGAAAGTTATTATATAATGATAAAGGAGTCAATAACATCAATAAGATATAATAATGTAAATATTTATGTGCCCAACATTGGAGCACTTAAATGTATAAAGCAAAAACTAAAAGAGCTAAAAAGAGAATTAAATAGTAATGCAATGATATTTGGTGACTTTAATACCCCATTTTCAATGATGGATAGATCCTCTAGACAGAGAATCAATAAGGGGGACAGTGGATCTGAACAAGATTTTAGACCAAATAGACATAACAGACATATACAGAACATTCTATCCAACAGCAGCTTAATACACATTTTTCTCAAGCATGCATGGAATATTTTCTAGGATAGGCCATATGTTAGACAACAAAATAAGTCTTAGAAAATTCAAGAAGATTGAAATCATACTAAGTATCTTCTCCAACCACAATGGCATGAATCTAAAAACAAACAATAAGAGAAAAACTGGAAAATTCAAAAACATATGGAAATTAACAACATTCTCCTGAACAACCAATGGATCATAGAAGAAATTAAAAAGTAAATTTAAAAGTTTGAGACAAAAACTGAAATACAGCATACCAGAACTTGTGGGATACAGCAAAAGCAGTTTTAAGAGAGATGTTTCTAGCAATAAACACCTACATTAAAACAAGAAAGATCCCCCAAAAGAAACTAACTCTACACCTTAAAAAATTAGAAAAAAAAAAATTTGAGCCCCAAATATTGCAGAAGAAAGGGAACAATAAAGATTAGAACAAAAAATAAATGAAATAGAGAGCAGAAAACAATAGAAAGATTAACCAAACTAAGAGTTGGTTCTTTAAAAAGATAAACAGAATTGACAAACCCTTAGCTAGACTAACCAAGGAAAAAAGGGAAAGGACCCAAATCAACGAAATTATTAATGAAAAAGGAGACATTACCATGGATACCACAGAAATTCAGAGGATCGTGAGGCTACTATGAACAACAATATGTGAGCAAATTGAACAACCTAGAAGTAATGGAAAAATTCTCAGAGAGTTACAACTTACTAAGACTGAATCAGGAAGAGATAGAAAATCTGAATAGACCAATTACGAGTAAGGAGATTGAATCAGTAACTTAAAATTTCCCAACGAAGAAAAGCCCAGACGATTTCACTGATTAATTTTACCAAACTTTGAAAAAATTAACACCAATCCTTCTCAACTCTTCTGAAAAACTGAAGAGAAGGAAACATTCCCAAATCATTTTATGAGGCCAGCATTACCCTGATACCAAAACTGGAAAAGGACACTACTAGAAAAAAAAAAAAAACTACAGGCCGATGTCCTGGATGAATATAGATGCAAAAATTCTCAATAAAATACTATCCAACTGGATTAAGAAGCACATTAAAAGGATCATTTACCATGACCAAGTGGGATTTATCCCTAGGATGCAAAGATGGTTCAACATACATAAATCAATTAATGTGATGCATTAGGCAAAAAGAAGAAATAAAAGGCATCAGAATTGAAAAGGAGGAAGTAATAGAGTTTTTATTTGCAGATGACATAATTTTATATGTAGAAAATCCTTAAGACCCAACTGAAAAACTCTTAGGTTTAACCAATGAATTCAGTAAATTTGCAGGATACAAAATTGACATATAATAACCAGTAACATTTCTATACATTATCAACAAATTTCCTGAAAAAGAAAATAAAAAATTGATCCCATTTACAATAGCATCAAAAGACACTAAAATATTTAGGAGTACGTGTAACTAAGATGGTGAAAGATCTATACTCTGAAAACTACAAGATACCATTGAAAGAAGTAGAAGAGACAAATAAATCGAAATATATCCTGTGTTCATGGGTTGGAAGAGATAATATTATTAAAAAGTCAATACTACCACTATACTACTATCACTTTGTAGTGTATACAGATATTAAATTGTAATTCTGTGCACCTGAAATGTATATATATAATTATTATTCAACCATTAAAAAAACAAGGAAATCTTACCATTTGTAACAACATGGATGGACCTTGAAGGCATTATGCTATGTGAAATAAGTCAGATAGAGAAAGACAGATACTATATGATCCTACTTATATGTGGAATCTAAACAAACAAACAAGCAAACTCATAGCAAAAGAGATCAGACTTGTGGTTACCAGGGGCAGAAGGTTGGGGGAGGAAGAATTGGAGGAAGGTGGTCAAAAAGTACAAACTTCTAGTTATAAGTAAGTACTAGGGATGTAATGTACAACGTGATGACTGTAGCTAACACTGCTGTATGATATATAGGAAAGTTGTTACGGGAATAAATCCTAAAATTTCTCATTCATGAGGAGAAAGTTTTTTCTTCTTTCTTTTCTTGTTATTGTATATGCACCATCCCATTAGAATTCTCATGTCAGTCCTACAAGGTGGGCAGTATTATTTGTCCTTCTTAAAGGGAAAGAAGCTGGAATGTAGATAGGCTGAATGCCTTCCCAGTTCACAGTGCTAATCAGAGTCCAATCTGGTATTCAGGCTCAGGCAATTTGACTTCGAGACATGTGAGTCTAATCTCTATTTCACTTTTGTGTTTCTAAAATCTCTTGAGTCTCATAATCTGGAGACATATGTGCAGCTTTTTGGAAACAGAAACATGCATGGACTATTTACAAAGTCTCAGTATACTTACATTGCCTTGATGCTCAAAGCTAAAGAGAATTGCCCTCAGGACTGGATGCTTATTTTCCTCTTCCCATTTCTTTTTCTTTCTCTGTTATTTACCAACAAGAATGATGACCAAACCTTTTCTGTCCAGCTGGAAATTTTGAGCTTTCATATCTCATTATGTGGCTCCTGGTATTCTAATAACATTACAGTAGACTTTGCAGTATTTTTATTTCAGCACACATTTGTGAGAATAGAAAACCATATGGCAAATGGCTTGCTTTTGTCATTCTTAAAGAATACTACACTCTGGGTGACTTGTGAAGTTCTGCAAAATTTAGCAAAGTTTGGACTTCGAAATCCCTGCCTCTTTTTATGTACCAAGTCTTCTGCTGTCTCATAAGTGGGCTCCCCAGATTCCCCAGAAACCCCCTTGAAAGTAGAAAAGAGACCAAGGATACTGATTCACACAGAGATGTTAGTAATTTAATGTTTTTTCCATTTAATACATACTTACTAAGTGCCAGGCACTACAGTAATATCTTCCTATATCATCTCATTATACCTGACCTCAGCCTTACATAGTAGATATTTTCAATCCATTTTAATAATAATAATAATAACAACTATGGGTCAGAAAAAAGTTAGTATCTCATCCCATGGGGTTCAAAATCTGGTCTCTTTAGTTCTAGATAATCACTACTTTAGCCTGGTGCAGGTCATGCATGGTCATTGGCTGGAGGCACCACTCATTGCCTGCACACAAGGCTGGTCCTGATAGAAAGTTAGCTGGGATCCCACCTCACTACCCAGGTTGCCCTCCCATGAGGGTTGGATATTTATGAGTATTGAACGTGCACAAAGGATGATAGGAACTCCTGAACCTTCACTCTTAGTGAGGTAAGAGGTTTTCTATCAGAGACTTAGATAACCCTCAGGCCCAATTCTCCTCTGGGCAGAATTAGCCTTTTTCCTTCTACCACACTCAGGAGGAACCCCTCAAAGAAAGGACCAAAATGCCCTATGGGAGGAAGAAGGGAGCACCATTTTGTGAAGAAATTAGTGTGTTAGGTAATTTGCTAGTTTTTTTCACACTTATCTCAGAGGAATTTTATTCCTATTTGCCTTTATTGTGCCTAAATGTTTTTTAAAGATTGAGGTAGAGAATGTAGATAGATAGAAAATATAAAACTAAGTAGAATGTTGGTGCCTAGTCCACAGCGAGGGCAACTAGGAGTTAGTTTCCTTAGGACTAAGGAGGCACCCTCACACCTGCAGGACAACTTGTTGCCCCGTCCATAGGGAGGAATAAGCTTCCTGTTACCGCTGCTACTGCTAAGAAGCCAACCTTGTTGAGGTTTCTCCCAGATGTTTCTCTAGATAGCGTGTGTCTGACAGGGTCTTGAAGCTCCGGCCAGGTGTCAGGCCTGAGCCTCTGAGGTGGGAGAGCCGAGTTCAGGACATTGGACCACCAGAGACCTCCGGGCCCAATGTAATATCAATTGGCAGGAGCTCTCCCAGAGATCTCCGTCTCAATGCTAAGACCCAGCTCCACCCAAAAGCTAGCAAGCTCCAGTGCTGGACACCCCATGCCAAACAACTAGCAAGGCAGGAACACAACCCCACCCATTAGCAGACAGGCTGCTTAAAATCATAATAAGTTCACAGACACCCCAAAATACACCACTGGATGTGGTCCTGCCTACCAGAAAGACAAGATCCAGCCTCATCCAACAGAACACAGGCACCACTCCCCTCCACCAGGAAGCCTCCACAACCCACTGACCAACCTTAACCACTGAGGGCAGACACCAAAAACAATGGGAACTACGAACCTGCAGCCTGCGAAAACGAGAACCCAAACACAGTAAGTTAAGCAAAATGAGAAGACAGAGAAACACACAGCAGATGAAGGAGCAAGGTAAAACCCACCAGACCTAACAAATGATGAGAAAATAGGCAGTCTACCTGAAAAAGAATTCAGAGTAATGATAGTAAAGATGATCCAAAATCTTGGAAATAGAATGGAGAAAATACAAGAAATGTTTAACAAGGACCCAGAAGAACTAAAGAGCAAACAAACAATGATGAACAACACAATAAATGAAATTTAAAATTCTCTAGAAGGGATCAATAGCAGAATAACTGAGGCAGAAGAACGGATAAGTCACCTGGAAGATAAAATAGTGGAAATAACTACTGCAGAGCAGAATAAAGAAAAAAGAATGAAAAGAATTGAGGACAGTCTCACAGACCTCTGGGACAACATTAAATGAACCAACATTCGAATTATAGGGGTCCCAGAAGAAGAATAGAAAAAGAAAGGTTCTGAGAAATATTTGAGGAGATTACAGTTGAAAACTTTCCTAACATGGGAAAGGAAATAGTCAAGTCCAGGAAGCACAGAGAGTCCTATACAGGATAAATCCAAGGAGAAACATGCCAAGACACATATTAATCAAACTATCAAAAATTAAATACAAAGAAAATATATTAAAAGCAGCAAGGGAAAAGTAACAAATAACACACAAGGGAATCCCCATAAGGTTAAGAACTGATCTTACAGCAGAAACTCTGCAAGCCAGAAGGGAGTGGCAGGACATTTTTAAAGTGATCAAAGGGAAAAAGCTACAACCAAGATTACTCTACCCAGCAAGGATCTCATTCAGATTTGATGTAGAAATTAAAACCTTTACAGACAAGCAAAAGCTAAGAGAATTCAGCACCACCAAACCAGCTTTACAACAAATGCTAAAGGAACTTCTCTAGGCAGGAAACACAAGAGAAGGAAAAGACCTACAGTAACAAACCCAAAACAATTAAGAAAATGGTAATAGGAACATGCATATCGATAATTAGCTTAAATGTAAATGGATTTAATGCTCCAACCAAAAGACATAAACTGGCTGAATGGATATAAAACCAAAACCCATATATTTGCTGTCTACAAGAGATCCAGTTCAGACCTAGGGACACATACAGACTGAAAGTGAGGGGATGGAAAAAGATATTCTATGCAAATGGAAATCAACAGAAAGCCAGAGTAACAATTCTCATATCAGACAAAAGAGACTTTAAAATAAAGACTATTACAAGAGACAAAGAAGGACACTACATAATGATCAAGGGATCAATCCTAGAAGAAGATATAACAATTGTAAATATTTATGCACCCAACATAGGAGCACCTCAATACATAAAGCAAATGCTAACAGCCATAAAAGGGGAAATCAACAGTAACAGAACAATAGAAGAGGACTTTAACACCTCACTTTCACCAATGGACAGATCAACCAAAATGAAAATAAATAAGAAAACACAAGCTTTAAATGACACATTAAACAAGATGCACTTATTGATATTTATAGGACATTCCATCCAAAAACAACAGAATACACTTTCTTCTCAAGTGCTCATGGAACATTCTCCAGGATAGATCATATCTTGGGTCACAAATCAAGACTTGGAAAATTTAAGAAAGTTGAAATCATATCACATATCTTTTGCGACCACAACACTATGAGACTAGATATCAATTATAGGAAAAAATCTGTAGAAAACACAAACACATGGAGACAAACAATAGACTGCTGAGTAACCAAGAGATCACTGAAGAAATCCAAGGGAAATCAAAAAGTACCGAGACAAATGACAATGAAAACATGACAACGCAAAACCTATGGGATGCAGCAAAAGCATTTCTAAGAGGGAAGTTTATAGCAATACAATCCTATCTCAAGAAACAAGAAAAATCTCAAATAAAACATCTACCCTTACACCTAAAGCAATTCGAGAAAGAAGAACAAGAAAACCTCAAGGTTAGCAAAAGGAAAGAAATCATAAAAATCAGATCAGAAATAAATGAAAAAGAAATGAAGGAAACAACAGCAAATATCAATAAAATTAAAAGTTGGTTCGTTGAGAAGATAAACAAAATTGATAAACCCCTAGCCAGACTCATCAAGAAAAAAAGGGACAAGACTCAAATCAACAGAATTAGAAATGAAAAAGGAGAAGAAACAACTGACACTGCAGAAATACAAGGGATCTTTAGAGATTACTACAGGCAACTATATGCCAATAAAATGGACAACCTGGAAGACATGGACAAATTCTTAGAAAAGCACAACCTTCTGAGACCGAACCAGGATTAAATAGAAAATATTAACAGACCAAACACAAGCACTGAAATTGAAACTGTGATTAAAAATCTTCCAACAAACAAAAGCCCAGGACCAGATGGCTTCACAGGTGAATTCTATCAAACATTTAGAGAAGAGCTAACACCTATCCTTCTCAAACTCTTCCAAAATATAGCAGAGGGAGGGACACTCCCAAACTAATTCTATGAGGCCACCATCTCCCTGATACCAAAACCAGACAAAGATGTCACAAAAAAAGAAAACTATGGGCTAATATCACTGATGAACATAGATGCAAAATCCTCAATAAAATACTAGCAAATAGAATCCAACAGCACACTAAACGGATCATACACCATGATCAAGTGGGGTTTATCCCAGGAATGCAAGGATTCTTCAATATACACAAATCATTCATTGTGATACACCATATTAACAATAGAAACCATATTATAATCTGAATAGATGCAGAAAAAGCTTTTGACAAAATTCAACACTGATTTATGATAAAAAAAACTCTGCAGAAAGTAGGCATAGAGGAAACTCAGCTCAATATAATGAAGTCCATACATGACAAACCCACAGCCAACATCATTCTCAATGGTGAAAAAGTGAAACCATTTCCTCTAAAATCAGGAACAAGACAAGGCTGCCCACTCTCACCACTATTATTCAACATAGCTTTGGAAGTTTTAGCCAAAGCAATCAGAGAAGAATAAGAAATAAAAGGAATCCAAACTGGAAAAGAAGTAAAACTGTCACTGTTTGCAGATGACATGATACTATACATAGAGAATCCTAAAGATGCTACCAGAAAACTACTAGAGCTAATCAATGAATCTGGTAAAGTGTCAGGATACAAAATTAATGCACAGAAATCTCTTTCATTCCCATACACTAATGATGAAAAATATGAAAGAGAAATTAAGGAAACACTCCCATTTACCATTGCAACTAAAAGAATAAAATACCTAGGAATAAACCTACCTAAGGTGACAAAAGACCTGTATGCAGAAAGTCCAGAAACTATAAAACTCTTAGAGGAAAGCATAGACAGAACACTCTATGACATAAATCACAGCAAGAACCTTTTTGACCCACCTCCTAAAGAAATGGAAATAAAAACAAAAATAAACAAATGGGACCTAATGAGACTTAAAAGCTTTTGCACAGCAAAGGAAACCCTAAACAAGTCTAAAAGACAACCCTCATAATGGGAGAAAATATTGCAAATGAAGCAACTGACAAAGGATTAATCTCCAAAATATACAAGCAGCTCATGCAGCTCAATATCAAAAAAACAAACAACCCAATCCAAAAATGGTCAGAAGACCTAAATAGACATTTCTCCAAAGAAGATATACAGATTGCCAACAAACACATGAAAGAATGCTCAACATCATTAATCATTAGAGAAATGCAAATCAAAACCACAATGAGTTATCACCTCACACCAGTCAGAATGGCCATCATCAAAAAATCTACAAACAATAAATGCCGGCGAGGGTGTGGAGAAAAGGGAACACTCTTGCACTGTTGGTGGGAATGTCAATTGATACAGCCACTATGGAGAACAGTATGGAGGTTCCTTAAAAAACTAAAAATAGAACTACCATATGACCCAGCAATCCCACTACTGGGCATATACCCTGAGAAAACCATAATTCTAAAAGACAAATGCACCCCAATGTTCACTGCAGTTCTATGTACAATAGCCAGGACATGGAAGCAACCTAAGTGTCCATCGACAGATGAATGGATAAAGAAGATGTGGCACATATATACAATGGAATATTACTCAGCCATAAAAATAAACATAATTGAGTTACCTATATACAAATGTAAAATAGCTAGTGGGAAGCAGCTGCATAGCACCGGGAGATTAGCTCGGTGCTTTGTCACCACCTAGAGGTGTCAGATAGGGAGGGTGGGAGGGAGATACAAGAGGGAGGAGATATGGGGATATATGTATATGTATAGCTGATTCACTTTGTTATACAGCAGAAACTAACACAGCAATGTCAGGCAAATATACTCCGATAAAGATGTTGAAGAAAAATAACTAAAGTAACTCAGTTTAGTGGAACTTTAAAAGTTCTTGCTTTTTGTTTTTTTCATGACTGTTAATACTAAATTGAAGTTTTTTTGTGAACTTGGTAACATTTAAACATAGATATGGGATCTGCCAACCCTGGAAATAAAAGCATTTTCTCTGACTTGTCTTTTGGATGATACTTTTAAACCAATTTTCAGTGTTTACTTAAGGTATTCTTTGTACCTGTCATGTTCCCTTGCTTTGAAGATGAGAATGATGTGGTTCTAAGTTCTTTTATTTCCGTTTCTCCTGAAAATTGCAAAAGGAACACAGTGCTAGTAACCAGTTCTCACAGGGTCTTGGGATATTATTTGCTCAGCAGTTTTATCAGCGGAAACCTTAAAGAGAATCAGGGTTTACAAATAATGTCCCCATCCCTTTTGTTTGTATTAATTTAGTTTGTATTAATTATATCAGGCTTTCTGTCCTCCATGTAAAACACCATTTAGGAAGGTCTGTTTCACTTTCAGAGCTGCTGCTACTCAAGGCCTCAGATCACTACCATTGTGGCATTGAGTCAGATTGGATAAGTTCCCCTTAGACAGATTTAAAATCCATGAAGTCCTGGGGAAATATCATCTAAAGGGCCATAAGATTAACTGATTTTGTCTCCAAAGGAAACAAGTGAACGTTTCAACAGAAGGACTTCAGCTGGTTATAACCCATAAATCTGTCAGCAAAATTTATCCTCCACATCCATAAAATTAGGCAAACCTTCCCCCCACCTCCTTCTATGTCATTTTGAATTATGCACTCTACATCACACAGAGATCAACTATTTCTTGGCTGGTTGCTTATCTTTTAGAAGTCTGGGATGTGTTTTCTTTCCATGTCAATCTATTTCTGATTTGGTGCTAAGGGTGAATTTGGTCATCTCTCAGGTTAAAAATTAATCTGAAATAGATAAGTGCAAACCATTTTTCATTATAACCAATGAGGTATAATTGGTTCTTTTGACAGCTCACTGAACTGCCTTGATTTTCCTAACTGTCTTAAACCCTTTCTGATTCTTTTAAAATTTTCATCCCAACTATTCTACCAGTTATTTAACTTTCTCTAAGGGAAACTAATATTAGTTTCAACTGCCTTAAATGAATCTATGTTGTTTCCCTGATATAAATCACCCACAACAACATGATAATTACCACTTACAAAATACCACATATTTAGGACCATCATGCAGATGTATTGTACACAAGAGCAGAGCTGAGGGGGTAAATAGAAGTTGAAATTCAGTCTACTTTCCACTTGACAAATTGTCCTGCAAGAGAAAGGACTAAATTTTTCAACTTCATGATAGGAATTATATTGGAAGCTATATAGATACTATTATATTTAGTCTGTCCCCAACATGCACAAGTTGGATTTTACTATCTCGATTTCACAGATGCAGAAACTGAGGCTCAGAAAAGTGAACTAGCTAGCCTAGGATAACATAGTAAGTGGAGGAGTCAGATTCAAATCTTGCTCTGCAGGGCTGCACAGCCCCTGCTTATTTCCCATGAGCCCTGAGACCTTTACTGCATCAGACAAGGCACTGTGTCTTCCCTGAGCACGACCAGATTCAAATGGCTCCCTCATGACTCTCTCAAGTGTTACAGATACTTTTGCTTATACTTTTTCCAGATCATTCTCATAGCACTGACCTGTATGAAGTGAAGATTTAGGAAAACCAAATCTGTGTTTAGTTGTTAGTCCAGCTTTTTGTTTGCAGAGTGACCATAGGGTTTCTCTTCTAGTTAGATCTACTTTTATGATAAGGAAGACAGACAAGCTCAAACCAAAGGAGCGGGAAGAGCCATTATCGTCTGATTACAGGGAGTTCTCAGGACAGCCTGAGAAGAGCTCAGCACTAAACCTAAGGAAGATTAAGAATCAGATCTCTAGAAGGGCAGTTCTGCTATGTGATACTCTCTTAATCTCACTTTCTTCTGTCTTCTCTTGGAAAGCCCTCTGCACATATGCTCATTTCTGCTCTATTTCTCCTCATTCCATTTTTTCTAGATGCTACTCCTTCAAGCTGTGTGTCTATATAGTGTGGTAATAGCAGCCTCAACCTCAAGATCACAGGACTTTGAAACTCCACAGTCAGAAATTCCCTTCTGTGTCTTCTGGTTCACATTTCCAAGTTGGAGGTCTGATAGCCTTTGTTCATTTTTCAAAGCCAAGGAATAGCCAGTCTATGGGTAGTCCAGCCTTACTCAGGTGTCTATCCCTCCTCCAGTAAAGATGAAAGGAGTGAGCCATATGGGATTGCATGTTATTAAAATAATCACTCTGCAGGTGCTATAGGTGGGAGGAAGCCCATCAGGTGCATGAGTAGCAAGTACCTAAATTTCATCTCAAATACCTTCCAACCACTCTGGCATCAAACTGTGCTTATCCTCTGATAATCAACTTAGCAAGGGGAACTAATAGTCCCAAAGCAGAGTCAGGGGGCAAATGGTCATAGTTTTCTTCCAAGGAAGAAGTTGTTATGATAAAAAATGATGATAATTGTGGTTATTAAATACCTTTGTTGTTATTAGCTATAATTATTGATGATATTGATCTGAAATAGTTTAAAATCTTCATATATTCATGACTCCCAGGTAACCCTATCTTTCAAACATCTCTACAGGACCCTTTCCCTGATTTGTTTTTTCCCAAGAAATTGATCTTAAGTGAAATTTCCCCAGGGGCTTCCTTAAGGTCAGGGCCTGCCCTGTAGGAAGCTGTCCTCTGCAATGAGTCAGGCTAAGCACAAGGTGTTATGATTGCATTAGACTGGAGCTCAGATCAGCAAGGCAGAATTGATTATAGACTAATCCAGAAATCCAGTCCTTAGAGAGACAGCAACCTGACTGATATCCAGCAGGAGAGGACCCATCTTGTTTCCTTCAAGCAATAGCTAATTGATAAGGTCTAGAATCATCCTCATCACCCACTACCCCAATTTAATAAAATATCTTGTTAACCAAAATATTGATGCATGAAGCAGCTTTTGTTCTCAACTTTGTGGGCCAAAAGAAATAGCAGAGAACAATGACAAATGAGGTGAATGCACAAGCATTTTCCTTCCTTGTTTATCCAAGACTAGAGTCTCAGTCAAAGTAGTTTGTCATTGGCATACCAAGCACTAGCAAATCAAGAAACACTCCCAGTGAAATCTCTGCAAAGAGGAAAGGAAGCAGATTCCAATGTCTGCCATTCTGCCCTCTGTAGACTTACTACTCTGTGCAGCTGGGCATGTAAAGAGAGCGGCAGAGTTATCTATTTGCTGCTTGGACCATATTTGGACAACCACATGAGAAGCCTGGGGAGAAACAAACTGTTATCACTTCAGTGAGTATTTGGTTGAGGAATTTCCCTTACAGATAGTGCAGGTGACGAGAGGCTTCTGGCTGTAAAGATTGTGTGTCAAGAATGTCTGAAGCTTCTTTCATGTGGATGGCAAATTCCTCTACACCTTAACTCTATAGCCTTATATTTTATACGGTCCACCTGATTCCTGGGCTCCAGCCACACCATGTTCACTTCCATCTCTGTGCTGACATTCCTCAGTTGGGAGCCTCACCTCCTCTTTCTCCATCTGACTCCTCCAACCCTTTAAGACACTGTCAACTTCTGCTGTCAGTGTCTCCAAACACCCTAATGCCTAGAGAAAAATGACATTTACCTCCTTTAAATCTATAGTTACATCTTATGGGAATTAAGTGTGCAGGCTGTAGAGCCAGTTGATTTGGGACAGAAAACTGACTGTGTCATTTACTAGGAAAGAGACTTTGGGAAATTTTCCTAATCTCTCTGCCTCATATACAAAGTAGAGATAATAATAGTACCTATCTCTTGCCATCATGGTGAGGACTGGAGAGCTCATATTGTTTTTAATGTAGTGTCTGCAAAAAGTGATTTTACCTTTACGTGGGTATACATTTTAGTAAATGGACTGTACTTCATTTGAGGGCAGGGATTGTAAATTGTATGTCTTTGTAGGTACAAAAATGCTTGCAGTTGGCAGACACTAAAATAAATATGAATTGATTTACTTAGTCCTTACAGATGGGCACTTAGTGATTGTGATGAGGTGTGAATGAGCTTTCCTTTCTTCTTTCCTTTCAATAGTTTTGAGCATGTATTATATTTAAGGTTCTGGGGAAATACAGCAGGTCATGGCCCTGCCCTTAGGAAACAACATAAATAGACCCATGAGTAAATGATTGATTGGAACCTGGGAAAAACAGTGCTATGACGTGGCTGACACAGGAGCAATGGGAGCACACAATGGGGCAGGCGGCCCAAAGGAATCCCATCACACAGAACCAGAGCTCACAATTGCTGTGGCATTTCTGACAAGGGTGTTATCCTTTCTGTACTAAAAAAAATAGATGGATGGTGAAATTACATGCCTGAGAGTTGCTCTAAGCTTTATGGGAAAAAAAAAAAAACTTCAGGCGAAGACTGAGTCAGAATTGACAGTTTTTCTTGAGATAAAAGAGGGGCTCAAGTTCACCCAGTTCACTGTGATATTGTTTTCCTTTGCAGATACTCGTCAAAAAGGCAAGGGGGAGAAGGAATAGTCCTTATTTACATAGTTGGCATTCCTGTGTACCTCCACTGCTGTACGAATCTTGAGGGCATATTCAAAACTGCTTTAACTGACTGAAATAGTTTTATTTGGTGCCAGTTTAAGCAAGAACCAGGCAGCAAGCCATTCATGACTTAATTACTAGGCCATATTAAAATACAGCAATTTAACTGCAATTACTGTTATAATAATTTATTTTTAAAATGCCAGTGTATGCATTTGTATTTGACAGTCCATTTACTTTCAGTGTGGTACTGTGTGTGCCTCATTAAATTATAAAATGCAAGGTCATTAACCTTCAATTCCACTTGCATTTTATTAAGTAACATCCTATCCCTTCTCTGGTTGAGACAGAATTGTTAGACCACTTATCTGTAACCATTTAATTTACCTGTGATCTTCCAAAAACTCTTTTTACTGCTAGTTTAAGCAGGTGTGACCTGTGCCAAAAGCGGTTGGCACTCCTTGAACATCTGGCCAGGATCGAAAACTGGGTCAAGTCTCTTTAGTGCTCTTATTTTCCTCGTATTTGCCTTTGGTCATTAGTGATTATGGCAGCTCAGTACATGTTTTCATGTTCAGGATCGTTAGGGTTTGGGGGGCTTTAAAGAGGGCACTTGGCATGTGACCAGGTGCACTGTAGATAGACCATGGAAGTAAAGCACTCCCTCTGCTTCTGAAGCCAAGATGGTACTTAGTGTTGAATGGTCAAGGCTGTTGAGCTCAGTGTTATGGATAATGAGTCTGGGATTTGTAGAGTGGAACTTCCCAGGTAGGTTCTTTTGCATAGATGAAACCTGTGTTTCCCGAACACAGACCACTTACATTCCCGTTCCAGGCCAGCAATTCACATATCTTACTGGGTACATCTGAGCTAGAGACTGGACAGTCAAGCTGACTTTTCATTCATGACTTTGGCAGAATAAGTGAAGAATGAAAGAAATAAAAGGGAGCTACCATTTATGTTGCTCCTACTGATGTATTAGTTAATAGTGAATGTGAAAGCTCTTAACTCATGTCCAAGTAAATTTCCCTATAATGCTCTCAGAAAGGTGTTACTATAAACCCAGTTTTACAGGTAAAGAAATTGGGGCCCAGAGAGAAAAATGCACTTGCTCAAATGTGTACAGTTACTAGGTAGCTGAGCTAGAATTTAAAGTCAGGTCTGCAGAACTCCAAAGCCCTTTGCAACAGACCATAATTCAGTTACCCTCTGGCACCACCATGAGCAAACCTAAATCTCAGTTTCCCTGAGTTTAGGTATCCTGTCTAAGGATTAATCATATTTGGTCCTTATCTTCCTTCTTTCTTTTGCTGACTCCCTAGGGATCACATTATTACTTGGTAAAATTGTTTACACTGAAGGAAAGAAGGAGCAGGCATAGAAAGTATACGGCAAATATAGTCAAATTTCAGATAATAGCAACTTTTGATCAATGAAGCAGCATGTACATATTTAAGATCCAAATATGAATGAAGAAAAAGAAAGGAAGAAAGAAAAATTTTCAATAAAATTGTATATATGTATACAACATGATGTTTCAATATATGTATACATAGTAAAATGATTACTACAGTCAAGCTAATTAATATATCCATCTCCTCCTATAGTTACCTTTTTGTGTGTGTCATGAGAGAAGCTGAAATTATTCTCTTAGCAAATTTCCAGTATTCAATACAGTATTATTAACTATAATCATCATGCTGTACATTAGTTTTCTAGACTTAATCATCCCAAATAACTGCAACTTTGTACCCTCTGACCAATATGGCCCCATTTCCCCCACCTCCCTGCTCCTGGTAACCACCATTCTACTCTCTGCTTCTATGTATTTGACTTTTTTAGATTCTACATAAAGGGAGATCATGTGTTATATTTCTTTCTGTGTCTCATGAAAGAGATGTTTTTAATTAACCTTTTTTTGAAATGAATATCCTGTCTTTGTTAACAGAGTCATTAATATATATATGTATATGGTATTATTTTTATATTACTTTTATTGTATCTCATTTGCTTCCACTGTGACAGCTTAAACTCATAAGAGTGATGACTTTGGCTTTCTTGATCATTCTAGAATCTGTTCTCAACTAGAACAGTGCTTGACACATAATCACGTGTTCTGTGTTGAAACAGTGAATGAATATTATGACTACTGTTAATTATGCAGTGTGGCATTTTAGCAGTGTCCTCCAGGGTTTTGAATGCATAGGACTGTTTTTCCATTTACTAAACATCTGTATTTGTTGCCTTTTGTGTCTACTTTTTACAACGTCTCTCTGTATTTATTTTTCACTTCCAGTTGTTATGTATTTAGTTTTCTGACTATGCCTGCCAAAAGCAGGTACTTTCTGATTCTAATATCAAGGCTGGAGTGAACTGGGGAAACAAATACTCAATTTAAAAAAATGTTATATTAATTTATATTAATATATTAATTATATTAATTATATCTATTAATATACCTTATATATCTTATAATATATCTATTAATATCTATTATATTAATTATATATTAATTAATTATATAGTATCTATCTCTTATATTAATTAAGAGAGGGTTTCAGGGTTTTGTCTATGAGTTAGCAGATCAATTTTAATGAATCTGAATTTGTAGCATCTGATTTGGGTACTCCTAAAGAAGACTAACTTTGTAGTTTGAGTTTCTCTCTCTCTCTCTCTCTCCCTCCCTCTCCCTCTCCCTCTCTCTCTCTCTCCCTCTCCCTCTCCCTCTCCCTCTCCCTCTCTCTCTCTCTCTCTCTCTCTCCCCCCCCACTCCCTCCCTCCCTCCCTCCCTCTCCCCCTCTCCTCCCCTTCCCCCCTCTTCTTTTTACCCTCCACCAACCCATGACAAATCTCACATTTCTCAAGGGACACTGTGGTGGAGCTCTTCTTTATAAATCTAAAACCTTGTTGCTATTGTTGTTATTGGTCTTTCCAAAAGCCCCTTCTCAATGACATGTCCATAAAATTTTCCCATTAATTTCTTCTTGTGTCCCTCCAGTGTGCATTAAGTGGATGTTTTATTTTTCGTAAAGTTTAGGTGATTGAGGGAAGCATAAAAATACTAGCTGATGGAAGTGAATGAGTCCAGGAAAGAAATGAAATATAAGACTTTGCAGAGGGTCCTAATTGTATCCATTGTTCCTGCTTTATGAACCTGGCCCTCGGTGGAAGAGTCATGGCAATGGATTAAATAGTGACTCCTACTTCTACATGCTTAATATGAAACTTAAAGGCCAATGAATGTAAAAGATCATTCTCTCAACCCTACACACAATGAGTCTCTTTGGGTTACATCCATAAATGCCATCCGACAGTTTTGTGTTGTTTTAAATCCTAATACAAGTTGAGCAGATCAATATTTTATAGTTTCTTAATAAAATCCCAGACATGAACCCCAGTCTAACCTTGAGTTAGGGAACTGGCAGAGCAATTGTGAGTCTGGCTGGTTAGAAAGCAGACGGTTTGGTGTTTCAGAAACTTGATGTTTCTAAGGAAATTTTCAAGTTATCCTCAAAGGTAACTACTCTCTTATGGGACGAGATCAGTGTGAAAATCAGGATGCTGCATTCAAGTCCAGGTTCCAACCCTATCTCTGGCATATGGGCAGGCACTTTCTTTCTCAGGGTCTCCATCCTAGGACCAGGATAGGGTGAGGCAAGTGGGATGCCTAGGACACAAAATTTAAGGAGGCCCTTAAAAATAATCTCAGCGTTGTTTTCGTGAAAGTGCAGTGTCAGCCCTGAGAATTAGTGGCTTCTTAAATTTTGCACCCTAAGCACTTCACCTGCTTTACCTCAGTCCAGGCCCTGCTGGGCCCCCTTTCTTCACAATAAATGGTTTGACCTTAATTAGAAGTTCCCAAAGTGGGACACATAGAACAAGAATTTCTTGCCTGCTTTAGAAAATGAAGTTCTGTAGGTAGGCGCAGTTGAGTTTAGGAAATGTAGAATAATACATCCCCATCTTGAAAAATTGCAATACATCTTATTGGCTCTGATCTGAGATACCCTAAGAAAATATACCTACTCAACTTGATGTAATTCGTTGTTTCCAAAATCATTGACTATCAAAATTTTTGCTCTTCCCTGCTTAATAACTGAAAAATTGTGTCATCTTAGTAAAACTGTACATCAGGCACTCTGCATACAATTTCTGAATTAATCCTTGGGACAGCCCTATGAGGTCAGCACAATTACTAACCACAGTTTACAACGGAGGAAACAGACTGAGAGATAAAGTAAAATCATTAGAAGAGACATTTGTGCTTTACCAATACGCTTCCTTGTCATTATGTTGGATTTCATATCACATAGAGTTTTCTTGTGTTTCTTATTTCTTTCAAAATTAGCACGACATCTTATTTTCAGAATAATGAAAATTATTTTTGTATGAATGAAGTAGCAGCTTTGGCCTACGCTTGTCTTTCTCTTTTTTTCTCTTTATAAACTTCTTGCCTCAACCGATTTGTGATGAAGCTTTTATTTACCTCTAAGGCCCCAGCCTGCCATGCTATCATAGTTTTTCAGCATTGACTGGCTCAACAGGCTTCCACATACTCCTGAGCAATGTGAATTTCAACCCCAGAGTTGCTCAGCTTTGCCACTGAGATCAATAGACAGAACTGTAAGATGGTGGTATTGAATAGCACTTTGTACAGAGTTGGTTGACCAGAATATGAAGAGGGAAGCAGGTGATAGAGTGAACAGCGGTCTCCAGAAGATCCTCTGTAAAAGGAAACACTTCTTCTATGGAGTACTATGATCTACACTGGAAGCTCATTATTCAGCACCAATTTTTACCAGGGACTGTCCCAGAACCTAGACATGCAATGGTGGAATGATATACACAATCCATGTTCTCTTATAATTTATAATCTGGTAGTCTTGTATTCTACACAGATGCCCAAGTAAAGCTAATGAATAAATTGTTAATTGAGAAAATCACTTCTCAACACTTCTCTCCACTGTCCCTTGTGATTGGTGTAATACATCAATTTAAGGGGCTGAGAGATGCTTCAGCTATATCCACAGAGAGTTGTATTTATATTTAGAAACTCAGTCTCTCAGCAGTCCACAAACTGTGGGTTCAAATACAACTTCCATTAGTCCATATTCTAGGAGGCTGAATACACATTTTGGCTTCCGTGACAGTGACATATAAAATTCCCTCAGGAATTGAACTGACTGCTGAACTGCAGGACTTTGTGTATGGGTGAAACTAATGCAATTCAAGTTGACTACACTTGATACAGATCTTTTTCTGGGTCCATTAGAGAATTTTGCTGACTTCCTCTTAGCAAGTGAGTAAATAATTGGCCCCAACACATATTTGCTAGGGCTAAATTTAGAGGGCTGGGTCAGCTAAACCTTTTATCACATTCTGAATTCCTACTTTGGAATGAGATCACCATCTTGATTTTATGCTCTGTCCTGTCACTACCATCCTTATATGTTAGGGCATGTTTGCCTGGCTGGTGGAGCAGCTTGCCAATTAGTTATCTGTATATGGGACCAGGTTGCATCCTGGGAGAGAACTCATTCTCAGGGAGATGGAGTTTTTCTTGTAAAGCCTCATCATCAGGAAAGAGATGATTGTTTCTCAGCACAGCATGGAAGGTTTAGAGCGTGCATCCATTAGGGTTCTGATAATTTCTTCTCCTTTCATTTCATTAGATTTCAAGAGCTTGAACAATATAGAACATGTATTACTCATCTTTGAATTCTGATACCTACCATAGTGCCTGGTCCATAGTAGGTACTCAATAAATATTTTTAAATAAATCGAAATTACAGGGTTAGGGTTAGGCTTAGGGAAGGACTGGAATTAGAGTAGGTTTTTTTTCTGTATGCTTGGAACTCCTCTAGAAGTTTACATACGTGATATCCTTTATTAGCTACAATAACCCTTTGGGGTAGGTGGTGATATTGTTATCCTTATTTTTAGATGAAGAAATTAAGGCTCAGAAAAGCTAAGTGAATTGATTAAGTTCACATGGCTGGTAAAGAGGCATCTGGCCCCAGGATTATGTGGCTCTGCATCTCAAGGTGCCTCCTAAATATTCTTGGGCTGACTTCAACATGAACCTCTAGCTAAATATTTAGGAGACAGTACAAAAATTAAGGCAGTCTGGCAGACTCAACAATATTTTTTAAATTGATATAATTAACTCAAAATAGCATGGCTGGGGCTTCCCAGGTGGCACAGTGGTTAAGAATCTGCCTGCCAATGCAGGGGACACGGGTTCGAACCCTGGTCTGGGAAGATCACACATGCTGCAGAGCAAATAAGCCCATGTGCCATAACTACTGAGCCTGTGAGCCACAACTACTGAGCCCACGTGCTACAACTACTGAAGCCTGTGCACCTAGAGCCTGTGCTCCGCAACAAGAGAAGCCACTGCAATGAGAAGCCTGTGCACCACAACTAGAGAAAGCCCGTGCGCAGCAACGAAGACCCAATGCAACCAAAAATAAATAAATAAAATAAATTAAAAAAAAAAAAGCATGGCTATCAAATGCTCTGATGCTGAATATTAGTATGCTAAGAATTCTTAGACTCTGAATCTAAAGATGAGAACAGGTTATAAAGATCATCTAATCAGTTGCTACCTTGCTTCAATTAGATTCTAGGACTTAAGTATGTTGCTATTGTTGAAGGTGTAGAATATCTATCTGAGGAGTAAAGGGAAGCCACTTTGATATTATTTTAGTGTCTGAATTCAGGTGTAACCAAAGATCTACCTCCAGATTTCCTTTAACTTCCTAGTTTTGTTGGGTATTAAACAAATTTTCTCTTGTTGGTGGTTTTTTTTTTTTTTTTATTAGAAGATATTTTGGGTTGGATTTTTCTCAATTTAAATAATAATAGTTCTGGTAAATATAGCATATAGTCTACCTACCAGTTCTAAATCTATGGTTTTCCCACGACCATCTGGTGAAATGGTGTCATGACTGGGACTAGGAATGCATACTCCTTTACATCCCAGTCTGGAATTGACATGAGTCTTTCTGAGTTTGAATTCTATAGATTGGAACCGGATTCTGGGTCACCTAAGTTATTTTTTTCAGCTTTATTGAGGTATAATTGACAAATACAATTGTCAGATATTTAAGCTGTACATTTTGATAATTTGACATATGTATACATTGTGAAAGGATTCCTCCCAACTAGTTAACACATCCATCACCTCAAATATTGATATATATGAAGTATATTGAAATATATACATATATATTTGTGTGAGAACATTTAAGTTTTACTTTTTTAGCTAATTTCAATTATACAATACAGTGTTATATAGTATAAGTGTTCTATAGTATAATCAGCTATAGTATGATCAGTACTCAGTGGCTAATGCCCCAGGAAGCAGAAACTCAATATAGAGAGCAGGGTGGCAAAATTATTGAGGAGACACAAGAAATTAAATTGCAAAAGGAAACTCTTCGAATTAAAAGGAACATTAGTAAAGCAAAAAAAAAAAAAAAAAAAAAAAAAAGGCAATGGAGTTTTAAAAATGCAGTTGCAAATGAAGATGTGTGTCTTGGAATAATAAAAGAGAAAATATCAACTTGATACAGAAATAAAAAAAAAATCAAAGGATTGAAGGAACATTAAAAGCATTACAGAGTTCTAAATAGTCTTTACAAAAGTGAGTGAAATGGAACAAAAAGCCTAGTTACATCGTCTAGCTAAAGAGGATCATCATAAGCAACTGAATGAAATTGAGAAATACTATGCCACAATAGCAGGTCAATTTGGATCGGTAAAAGAGAATCATGAAAAGTTAGAACAAAATGAAAGAACTCAGGAAGAGACAATCACCATGTAATACTTGCATTGGCCTCTTGTTACCATTCCAAGAAAGAAGACAGTCCCAAAAATGGAAAGTGGAGAAATAAAAATAACGTATTCTTTGATCGTATACATCACTGAGTGCCCAAATCAACGAACACAAGAAACTGCCCAACTTTGGACCCCCGTCATGTGAAAGAATAAATTTCCTTATTATTTGAGGTTTAAGTGTGGTTTTCTGATACTTGTAACCAGAGCATCCTAACTCATATTGGCATTTTGTGTTTTTCACTGCAGAATATTTTGTTCTGTACAAACTAATAGATGCTTAAAATATAAAATATTATTTTTATAACATCTATATGATAGTCCACTTTTTAAAGGTCTTCTGGTACTTTAACAAAATTCCTCTGACTCCCTGAAAAAAAAAATCTATCACACAATGGATTTTATAGTATAACAATGTTATATACTATAATCAACTATAGTCACCATGTTCTATTAGATCCTCAGACCTTATTCATCTTATAGCCGAATATGAACCCATTTAAATTCTTACTTGTGTTAATTTTTTTCTGTGTAGTGACTACATGTCACATTTCCCTTACTTTCGGGAAAAATATGACATCTGTGGATTTTTATAACTGAATTTTGCTGCACCAGCAATTATACTTACCTACACTCTGTCTCATGTATTATTTGGACAACTTCTCCTTCACTGACAATGCCTAAGGATTCAGCATCCACTGGCCTTTTCTTATTGACCATGTTAAGAAAACACAAGGTCTGTTCAAGGGTTTTCTAACATTTGGATATATTCTCATTTATCTGGCCTTCAGATACTTCCTGTAGTTTTTGGCCTAAGTCAATCAACACTAGCGAATTACATTATATATTCTTATTGGGGAGTATGACTATTTTTAAGTAAGAACGTAAAGTCAGCTGAAAACACTTAAGGTTAAAGCAACAATTAAAAAACCCCTTTATTATGTTTTGGAATATTGCTGAGTTCATTTTTTTGATTTATCTCTCTTCAGCAGATTTGGTATGTTTTCATAATTAATTATATTAGCAATGTTTCATAATTCAGTGAAGTTGTAATAACATTTTAGATGCACAATCATTTATCACCCAAGCAGACAGACACCTCTTTCTCAAGCATTCATTGTATCAATTTAATATAAAACCTGACCTAATAACCTTTCAACTTCAAATATCTCAGGATAAGAAGTTGAACTCAAATCATCTAAGCCTTCAATATGTGGGTCATATGACCCACATTAAAAATAGAATACTCCATGTGATAAATAATTTTTGTTTGCTGATTGGTAAGTGTACTTAATAAAAAGTTTTATTAACTTTGTGGAAATGAATGGATTTAATGTAAAATGGTACCTGTACCATAAATTTGATTATTTAATTTGACTTAAATGTGTGTACATTTTCTACTGGTCTTTTTTTCCTACATATTTGATGTAAAAATATTCAGCAAATGCCATAGTTAAATATGTTAATTTAATATGCATGAAATAATTACAGGAAATTCAAGATTTGACACATGTTTTCTAAGTTAAATACCAAATGTGTGGCCCAAACAGCAACTGCACTGAGACTTGAGCTGAATGCCAGTTGCAGGGTTCTTAACCTAAGGTTAGGGTAGGCTTCAGTGAAATTGTATGCATATGTCTATAATTATATGTACATACACTTTCTTCTGTTAAGAGTGCATAGCTTTCATATGATTCTCAATGAAGCCCATATCCGATACCATCTAAGTTCTACTGATATAATAGTTTCTCCATTGGTATAATTGGAGACAATAGATTTTATTTTCCTTAAATTTCACTCCACCTCCCAGATTCTGATCATTCATCTTGTGTGTTCACTGAATTCCTTCCTTCCTTCCTTTTTTCCTTCTTTCTTTTTTTCCTTCCTTTTTAGGAAGTGATGTAGTCGAACTCCCTCATTTTATAGATGAAAATAAGTTCTACTGAGGCGTAACAGCTTTCCAAAGTTGTATGGTTTGTTCCCCTCTTGTCTGGGAGCTGCATGTTAGGGTGTTTGGAAATCAGGTTTTATCAAAGGAATATTTTATATAAAAGTTGTTAGGAAGGAGTAGTGAGAATAAAAATACACAGACAAAAAGAAGAGGGTCATGACTGCAGAATTGACATGGGCAATGAATTCACTAAGCCATAGACAGAAGTTTTATTTTTTAACAAAGTGAAGGACCAGAAATATTATAGGAATTTAGGAAATGGAGTCAGAAATTACATAGTAATAGAAACAATCAAAGCACAGAGGGTCAAGGCAGAAAACAGTGCTGCTCAATTGCTTGGAAGAGGTGGCATGGTATGATGTCCGGACCTTCTACAAATAGACTGTGTTAAGTTGCATGAGAGGGGCAGCTGCACTCAAAGCCCAAATCTGCTCTGCCGTTCCTCTTCCATCTGGCTTCTCACACACAGGCTTCTCTCTCTATGACAACAAATTCAGGAACTACTTAAGAACTGGAAGCTTCTAGAATGAACTAGCATAGAGGAGGACAGTTGGGGCTTTGGTGATGAGGGAGCTTGGGCCTGTCATAGCAAATGGAGAGAAGAGATGAGATTAAAACTTTAAGTCGTGTCTTGGCTATTGTAAACAGTGCTGCAATGAATATTGGGGTGCAGGTATCCTTTCGAACCATGTTTTTCTCCAACTATATGCCCAGGAGTGGAATTGCTGGAGCATATGGTACCTCTATTTTTACTTTCTTAAGGAACCTTCATACTGTCCTCCATAGTGGCTGTACCAATTTACATTCCCACCAGCAGTGTAGGAGGGTTTCCTTCTCTCCACACCTTCTCCAGCATTTATTGTTTGTAGACTTTTTGATCATGGCCATTTTGACTGGTGTAAGGTGATATCTCATTGTAGTTTTGATATGCATTTCTCTGATAATTAGCAATGTCGAGCATCTTTTCATGTGCCTCTTGGCTATCTGTATGTTTTCTTTGAAGATATGTCTATTTAGGTCTTCTGCCAATTTTTTGATTAGGTTGTTTGTTTTTTGATATTGAGTTGCATGAGCTGTTTGTAACTTTTGGAGATTATGGAAGCAACCTAAATGTCCATTGACAGATGAATATACAAAGAAGATGTGATACATATATACAATGGAATATTACTCAGCCATTAAAAAGAATGAAATAATGCCATTTGCAGCAACATGGATGGACCTAGGGATTATCATACTATGTGAAATAAGTCAAACAGAGAAAGACAAATATCATATGATATCACTAATATGTGGAATCTAAAAAAAAAAAAAAGACACAAATGAACTTATTTACAAAATAGAAATAGACTCACAGACTTACAGAATGAACTTATGGTTACCAGGGGGGTAGGGGAGTGGGGAAGGATAGATTGGGAGTTTGGGATTGACATGTGCACCCTGTTACATTTAAAATAGATAACCAACAAGGGCCTACTGTATAGTACAAGAAACTCTGCTCAGTACTCTGTAATAACCTAACTGTGAAAAGAATTTGAAAAAGAATAGGTACATGTATATTTGGTTCACTCTTCTGTGCACCTGAAATAAACACAATATTGTTAATCAACTGTATTCCAATATAAAATAAAATTTTAAAAAATTCAAGTCAGGAGCACACAGGGTGTTCACTAAGCATCAGATCAAAGCCTAGCCCCTTATTTCCACACAGTGGAAAGAGGGGCATATAGCTGAGTGATCTAGTCTCTGCTTCCCTGTAAAGTATCTTCTTTATGAAAGGGCTCTCATGTAGCATTCAACAGCTGCTCACTGCCTGGACACCTGACATACTAAGAGGTAAGATTTCTGAGTGCTTTCTTGGGGAAATTTCTATGACCAAGGTTTAGATAGTCTAAGGTCATTCAGTAAATGGAAAGAATGGTGTAGGGGAAAAGAGCATGAGATTTTTGGAGGCCAAATAACACAAATTAAGTCAACTCAGTAATTTCATCACTAAGCAGTTTCCCCACATGACAAAAGTACAGATACATATGCATTGGATTTGGTACAGAATTTAATTAGATTGTGGATGTGGCAGAAGGTTGTAAAACTCTTTATAAATGTTAGCTTACTTATTTATTTAAAAGATAAATATATGTCCCTGGGACTGGTAAGGCCCAGAAACCATTTGGAGTACAGTAAACAGATCAATGCCCAAATGGGGCACAGTGGGAACCTCTCCCTCTGCTACTTGTCCCCACAGAGGAGCTGGAAGCATCGTGTGCCAACTCCTAGCATGAGGCCCATCAGAACTCTTCCAGGTCTGACCCTTTCTCTGTGGGGAGATTTTCCAGTGAAATACTCCTACTGTAGCTTCTCTGGGCAGGAGGGATTGAGAGCAGGAGGGAGGGGAGGCTAAATCCCAGATGAGTCAACAGCTCCTGAGCCTGGTGGTGGAGAAAGCATTTGACCTCTCACCCTCCTATCTTGAGTGGGCGGAGACAAATTAGCTTCTTTGAGGAAAAAACAAAGAAAAGGACCTAATGTCAGAATTAGTGGGGGTCCCTCTGCTCACATCTCTGAAAAGCATGATGTGATGGGAAGAGATCTGGACTTGGAGGTAAGAGAATGCTTTCCAGGCTGGCCATTCCATTACCTCACCTTGGGATCTTCAGGAGTTCATTTGACTTTTCTGTTTTCCCATCTGTAAAAATGGGTTATCAAATACATCCTATTTTCCTTATGAACTGTTATGAACTGTATTTGAAAAGCTTTTAAAAGTCACGATGTTATAAAGAGCTAGGTATGCACATATTACCCCCTCTTATATTGTTTATATTGTGAGGCCAATCCAACTCTCTTTATTTATGAGACACTAGATTGCACCTTCTTGTGACACAGATAAACAACACTGAAGAAGACACAATTCCTGAGGTTGTGCCTTGAGGGTGATATGTAGGAGTTGAAAGAGTATAAGCTTTAGAAGTAGGCAGATTTGGGTTTAAATCTCTGTTCAGTCTCTGCCAAGTAACCTTGAATGATTTCCTTAAACTGCCTGGGATGAAGTTGCTTCACCTGTGAAATGGTCATAAGGATGCTAGAATTGGCATCACAGAATTGCTGCGGGGGGGGGGGGGGACCTTCAAGATGGCGGAGGAGTAAGAAGTGGAGATCACCTTCCTCCCCACAAATACATCAGAAATACATCTGCATGTGGAACAGCTCCTACAGAACACCTACTGAACGCTGGCAGAAGACCTCAGACTTCCCAAAAGGCAAGAAACTCCCCATGTACCTAGGTAGGGCAAAAGAAAAAAGAAAAAACAGAGACAAAAGAATGGGATGGGACCTGCACCTCAGGGAGGGAGCTGGGAAGGAGGAAAAGTTTCCACACAGTAGGAAGCCCCTTCACTGGTGGAGACAATGGGGGGGGGGGTGGAGCTTCAGAGGCAAGGAGGAGAGCACAGCAGCAACAGGGGTGCAGAGGGCAAAGCAGAGAGGTTCCCACACAGAGGATCGTTGTTGACCAGCACTCACCAGCCTGAAAGGCTTGTCTGCTCACCCACCAGGGCAGGTTGGGGCTGGGAGCTGAGGATCGGGCTTTGGAGGTCAGATCCCAGGGAGAGGACTGGGGTTGGCTGTGTGAACACAGCCTGAAGGGGGCTAGTGCACCACAGCTAGCCGGGAGGGAGTCTGGGAAAAAGTCTGGAACTGCCTAACAGACAACAGAACATTGTTTTGGAGTGTGTGAGGAGAGGGGATTCCGTCCCTATCTGCCCACAGAAGGCAGAGCACCGCCTATACGAGCTCCAGAGACAGGCACGAGCCGTGGCTATCAGTGCAAACACCAGAGATGGGCATAAAATGCTAAGGCTGCTGCAAGCACAGGTCACTATCCACCAAGAAGCCTGTGTGCAAGCACAGGTCACTATCCACCAAGAAGCCTGTGTGCAAGCACAGGTCACTATCCACCACCCGCCCCCCCCCGGGAGCCTGTGCAGCCCGCCACTGCCAGGGTCCCATGATCCAGGAACAACTTCCCATATTCCATGCAAATGGAAATCCAAAGAAAGCCAGAGTAGCAATTCACATATCAGACAAAAGAGACTTTAAAATAAAGACTATTACAAGAGACAAAGAAGGACGCTACATAATGATCAAGGGATCAATCCTAGAAGAAGATATAACAATTGTAAATATTTATGTACCCAACATAGGAGCACCTCAATACATAAGGCAAGTGCTAACAGCCATAAAAGGGGAAATCAACAGTAGCTGAACAATAGAAGAGGACTTTAACACCTCACTTTCACCAATGGACAGATCAACCAAAATGAAAATAAATAAGAAAACACAAGCTTTAAATGACACATTAAACAAGATGCACTTATTGATATTTATAGGACATTCCATCCAAAAACAACAGAATACACTTTCTTCTCAAGTGCTCATGGAACATTCTCCAGGATAGATCATATCCTGGGTCACAAATCAAACCTTGGTAAATTTTAAAAAATTGAAATTATATCATGTATCTTTTCCAACTACAACGCTATGAGACTAGATATCAAGTACTTGAAAAAATCTGTAAATAATACAAATACATGGAGGCAAACAATACACTACTAAGTGACCAAGAGATCACTGAAGAAATCAAAGAGAAAATCAAAAAGTACCTAGACAAATGACAATGAAAACACGACAGCCCAAAACCTATGGGATGCAGCCAAAGCAGTTCTAAGAGGGAAGTTTATAGCAATAAAATCCTACCTCAAGAAACAAGAAACATCACAAATAAACAACCTAACCTTATACCTAAAGCAATTAGAGAAAAAAGAACAAAAAAAAAACCAAAGTTAGCACAGGGAAAGAAATCAAAAAGATCAGATCAGAAATAAATGAAAAAGAAATGAAGGAAACAATAGCAAAAATCAATAAAAGTAAAAGCTGGTTATTTGAGAAGATAAACAAAATTGATAAACCATTAGCCAGACTCATCAAGAAAAAAAGGGAGCAGACTCAAATCAATAGAGTTAGAAATAAAAAGGAAGTAACAACTGAAACTACAGAAAAACAAAGGATCATGAGAGATTACTACAAGCAACTATATGCCAATAAAATGGACAACCTAGAGGACATTGACAAATTCTTAGAAAAGCACAACCTTCCAAGAGTGAGCCAGAAAGACATAGAAAATATAAACAGACCAATCACAAGCACTGAAATTGAAACTGTGATTAAAAATCTTCCAACAAACAAAAGCCCAGGACCAGATGACTTCACAGGCGAATTCTATCAAACATTTAGAGAAGCGCTAACACTGATCCTTCTCAAACTCTTCCAAAATATAGCAGAGGGAGGAACACTCCCAAACTCATTCTATGAGGCCACCATCACCCTGATACCAAAACCAGACAAAGATGTCACAAACAAAGAAAACTACAGGTCAAGATCACTGATGAACATAGATGCAAAAATCCTCACAAAATACTAGCAAACAGAATCCAAGAGCACATTAAAATGGTCATACACCATGATCAAGTGGGGTTTATCCTGGAATGCAAGGTTTCTTCAATATAGGCAAATCAATCACTGTGAAAAACCATATTAACAAATTGAAGAATAAAAACTATATGATCACATCAGTAGATGCAGAAAAAGCTTTTGACAAAATTCAGCACCCATTTATGATAAAAGCCTCCAGAAAGTAGGCATAGAGGGAACCTACCTCCACATAATAAAGGCCATATATGAACAACCCACAGCCAACATCGTTCTCAATGGTGAAAAACTGAAAGCATTTCCTCTAAGATCAGGAACAAGAGAAGGTTGCCCACTGTCACCACTATTATTCAACATAGTTTTGGAAGTTTCAGCCACAGCAATCAGAGAAGAAAAAGAAATAAAAGGATTCCAAATCAGAAAAGAAGTAAAACTGTCACTGTTTGCAGATGACATGATATTATACATAAAGAACCCTAAAGATGCTACCAGAATACTACTAGAACTAATCAATGAATTTGGTATAGTAGCAGGATACAAAATTAATGCAGAGAAATCTCTTGCATTCCCATACACTAATGATGAAAAATATGAAAGAGAGATTAAGGAAACACTCCCATTTACCACTGCAACAAAAAAAATAAAACACCTAGGAATAAACCTACCTAAGGAGACAAAAGACCTGTATGCAGAAAACTATAAAACACTGATTGAAAAAATTAAAGACGATACAAACAGATGGAGAGAGATACCATCTTCTTGGTTTGGAAGAATCAACATTGTGAAAATGACTATACTACCCAAAGCAATATCCGAATTCAGTGCAATACCTATTAAGCTACCAATGGCATTTTTCACAAAACTGGAACAAAAAATTTCACAATTTGTATTGAAAGACAAAAGACCCCAAATAGCCAAAGCAATCTTGAGAAAGAAAAATGGAGCTGGAGGAATCAGGCGCCTGGACTTCAGACTATACTACAAAGCTACAGTAATCAAAACAATATGGTACTGGCACAAAAACAGAAATATAGATCAATGGAACAGGATAGAAAGCCCAGAGATAAACACATGCACATATGGTCACCTTATCTTTGATAAAGCAGGCAAGAATATACAATGGAGAAAAGACAGTCTCTTCAATAAGTGGTGCTGGGAAAACTGGACAGCTACATGTAAAAGAATGAAATTAGAACACTCCCTAACACCATACACTGAAATAAACTCAAAATGGTTTAAAGACCTAAATGTAAGGTCAGACACAATAAAACTCTTAGAGGAAAACATAGAACACTCTATGACATAAATCAGCAAGATCCTTTTTGACCCACTTCCTAGAGAAATGGAAATAAAAACAAATATAAACAAATGGGACCTAATGAAACTTAAAAGCTTTTGCACAGCAAAGGAAACCATAAACAAGACAAAAAGACAACCCTCAGAATGGGAGAAAATATTTGCAAATGAAGCAACTAACAAAGGATTAATATCCAAAATATACAAGCAGCTCATGCAGCTCAATATCGTAAAAATGAACAACCCAATCCAAAAATGGGCTGAAGACCTAAATAGACATTTCTCCAAAGAAGATATACAGATTGCCAACAAACACATGAAAGGATGCTCAACATCACTAATCATTAGAAAATTGGAAATCAAAACTACAATGAGGTATCACCTCACACTAGTCAGAATGGCCATCATCAAAAAATCTACAAACAATAAATGCTGGAGAGTGTGTGGAGAAAAGGGAACCCTCTTGCACTGTTGGTGGGAATGTAAATTGATACAGCCACTATGGAGAACAGTATGGAGGTTCCTTAAAAAACTAAAAATAGAACTACCATATGGCCAAGCAATCCCCCTGCTGGGCATATACCATGAGAAAACCATAATTTAAAAAGAGTCATGTACCACAATGTTCACTGCAGTTCTATGTACAATAGCCAGGACATGGAAGCAACCTAAGTGTCCATCGACAGATGAATGGATAAAGAAGATGTAGCACATATATAGAATGGAATATTACTCAGCCATAGAAAGGAACAAAATTGTGTTATTTGTAGTGAGGTGGATGGACCTAGAGACTGTCATACAGAGTAAGTCAGAAAGAGAAAAACAAATGCTGTATGCTAACACATATATATGGAATGTAAAAAAAAAATGGTTGTGATGAACCTATTGGCAGGACAGGAATAAAGATGCAGACGTAGAGAATGGACTTGCGGACACGGGGAGGGAGAAGGGTAAGCTGGGATGAAGTGAGAGTGGAATTGACATACATACACTACCAGATATAAAATAGATAGCTAGTGGGAAGCAGCCGCATAGCACAGGGAGATCAGCTCGGTGCTTTGTGACCACCTAGAGGGGTGGGATAGGGAGGGTGGGAGGGAGATGCAAAAGGGAGGAGATATGGGGATATATGTATACATGTAACTGATTCACTTTGTTATACAGCAGAAACTAACACAACATATTAAAGCAAGTATATTCCAATAAAGATGTTTAAAAAAAAAAAAAAGAATTGCTGCGAGGTGGAGAATGTGCAGTAGGCTTCTATACAATATCTGGCCAACAGTAGATTCTCATTAATTATTAAATCCATTCTACCACTCTGTACAATATTGAAATGGAATTTGTAAGTAATGTGAATATAAAACTCTTTATCAGTCACCTGGCTTCTTCTGCTGTTCTTTGGGTTTTGACTAGCTTAAAGTACGTAAAAGTGATTTTTACATGGACATTTAAAGGAACAATTAAGAAAGTAAATAGCACAGTCAAGAATACATTCATGTGTTCAGGTGAGAGAGGAGTAATTTCCTTGTGAGGATTCACTTCTCCTTAGATTTAGGAAAAAATTAAAATAAAATGAATATGGTAACAAGCATATCTGCGGTAGGAAATATAAAAGGCGGATTAGTAACGCAGATAAATATTTTCTTCTGTGTAATGTTACCTTCAACACATCATGCATTTATGTTGGATCTCAGTTTCCTTCACAAAGTGATGCAGTTCATCATAAGACCCTTTCCAGCACTGACATTTTCTGGTTTTGCATCTTTACCTTGGATTAGTTCACCCTTAAAAGAGGAGGCTTGGATTGATCACTGGGAACAGGCAGGAGGCAAAGTTAAACAGCATGAACGAACGACTGCATTTCCAGCCTCACCTCGTCTCTCTGACACGCAGCTCTGTTAAGGGTCACCTCTTCCAGACTCTGCTTAATGAACATCTGTGGCAGAACATTACACTGCAGGTTGACCAACGGCCTTCCCCCAGACCTGTGTCTCTTTCAGGGAGGGGATTGTTTTACGGTTTTCTCTTGGTTGAAGTTAATACAGTGGAAGCTCATTATAGTCTCAGTGCTGGTCAAGAGCAAAAAAGACTCACTGCATCACCAAGAGCAGCAGGGTAGATTTAAGTTGATGCATAATTAAGTTTATAAGGCATAGACTCTAATATGGGTGTAGCTAATAGAGACTTTTTATTTATAAAGGTGTTTTCATCTGCTGTGAGAGTCCTTGTGGACGTCGAATGTGGGTCATTTTTCAACTGGACATAAAAAATAGGGTGTGGGAGACCTTCCACTGCTCGTGGAAAAAGTGCCAGTGCTTAACAGTTTTCTTGAAGGCAGGATGGTTTAGTTGCCAGGCATCAGCATGGGTGCTTTCTTTCTGTTCCTTCTTTTTATTGGGTTCAGGGCTTCTTTCACTTCAGGGTACATATGTATTACTGCACAGGGCTGTATATTTCTAGCTGCATGTATTCTACATTATGAGTGACCCAAGAGACTTTCCAGGATGATTTTGACAACATGCAATTTCCATATTACATGCTGAATGTAGAGCCTAACCCTAGTAAAAGAAGCAATTCCATTTAGTTGTTTTTCACTCTAAATACTGACAATTCTTAAAATCATTGATAATAATGAGTTAGCTAAGCTTGGATGTGGGCTCTCATACACTTTGGCTGAGAGTCTCAGCAAAACACTTTCATTAAGTAATTGGTCAATATCTTTCAACTTAAAAAGTGTACAAATTTTTTACTTTGTAATTCCACTTCTAGCAGTTGTTCTTAAAAGACCTATATACACATGTGCCCAAAGATGTATAGGACGATGTTTATTATAGGATTGATTGTTTTAGCAAAACAAAGCCATTCCATTAATGAATATACTTCCTTAGATATTGCCATAATGTACTTTTATTAAAAGTGTAATCTCTTACCTTGGACTACAAGGCCCTGAAAGGTCAGGCTTTTTGTTACATCTCTAGCCTTTTCTTATGTTCTCTACATTCTTGTCATCTACACAACAATAACTGGTAACTCCACAAAAGTGGAGTGGAAAATAGATTATAATACCTCTAGACAAATAACAAATTTGAAACAGATGTATCTATAAAGACAAAAAGGTCTCCAAGACAGCATCATCTTATATAGAGGGATCTAACGTTGTGTGTGTGTGTGTGTGTGTGTGTGTGTGTGTGTGTGTGTGTGTGTGTATGCATGCACATAGCTTTTGCTCATTTAGAATTCTGAAGCAGAGTTGTGAACCTGCTCCTTCAGCTGCGCTGAGTGGAAAATCTGAATGAACTACTGAAACTACCACTTCCAGACTTACTCCCTTTTTCTCCCCTTCTTCGCAGAGATTTTAAAAACATGACTAGATTGCTTCTCATTCTGGTCCTGGAGAATGCTTTCATAAGTCTGTCCTAAGCTTTATTATTATTTTTTTTAATAGTAAGTATTTATCAAAAGTGAATTTGTGCAATGTCTTGTGCACACTTTCCATGCATTTAGTTCATTCATTCATCTCAGTAAACTCATGAAGTAAATAGTCAGCCCCCTCATTTATAGCGAGGATCAGCAAGGTTAAATAACTTACTCTGGGCACGCAACTAGTAAAAGATAAAGTCATCATTCAAACCAACACTATCTGACTTCAGAGTTGGTGCTTATAAGCACTAAGCTGGCTGACAATTGTGGGTAGACAGCAGAGTTTGTCAACTTACAGCCAACTGACCACCCCTTTTCCCTGCCCCAAATCCCACACTAGGTAAGGTATGTGAGAGAGAAAGGGACAGTTGGCTACATTGTTCTTAAAGACGCAGAGCTACAGCTCTGCCCTTCCATGTCTGAGACAACCAGAGACTCCTTGATCACAAGATGTAGTTCAAAATCATAGAAATGTCTCAGCACTCTCCTTAGAGCAGAGGGGACTCGACCTCCTACTGGTTCTAGTTGAGTCCCTTTAGAATCACAGGGATAGAAAAGCAACACAATGCAACTCACCTTCTATGTCTACATCAATTGCCAGGCACCTGAGCTCACAGGGAGGACACCTATGTCAGCTTTGCTATTTCCCTTCACTCCAGAACGGTTGTTGTAATTAGTAGCTGCAGAGACAAACCTGTCCATGATTTACGGAGTAGAGTCAGAAGGAGCACCTCTTAAACATGCATATGATGCGTATTTTCTTACTTTAAGGACCCTAATTGCATTTCTCACCTTTTGGTTCTAGATTTTGGTCATTTTTTTTTTTTTTTTTTTAAAGGGAGCATTTTCTTTTTTCAAATTTTATTTATTTATTTTATTTATGGCTGTGTTGGGTCTTCGTTTCTGTGCGAGGGCTTTCTCTAGTTGCGGCAAGTGGGGGCCACTCTTCATCGCGGTGCGCGGGCCTCTCACTATCGCGGCCTCTCTTGTTGTGGAGCACAGGCTCCAGACGTGCAGGCTCAGTAATTGTGGCTCACGGGCCCAGTTGCTCCGCGGCATGTGGGATCTTCCCAGACCAGGGCTTGAACCCGCGTCCCCTGCATTAGCAGGCAGATTCTCAACCACTGTGCCACCAGGGAAGCCCTGGTCATTATTTATATGGCAACATGGATCAGCTTTGTCTTTTTGGCTGTGATTTTGTAAACAATTGTGCTAAAAAATAGAGACATAACTGTGAAGAAGAGTCAGGAAGCTTCAGAAGCAAAATGGAAATACCTAGACTGGACCTCCTGAACCCTTGACTTTGTCGGATCATTAAGGAGCCATGGGTCCTCTGGACCTCCCATTCCACTTTGGTAACTGATCTTGTTACCCAGCTCTCTGGCTTGTTAGGGACATTCTTAGATTATGCCCATGTTCACTTGTTCCTGGTTTGCAAGATTTATTTCATGGGTATCCTAACCATGGGGAGAATGCTAATATTTACTCCAAAGAATTTTGGCAAAAATTAAATAGACTGACTCAGGAAGGGGTGTGACCTTGAGTTTGTGGCTCTATGCACTTGTCTTTGGAATATAAAGGAGCCTAAAAGGGTAGTGGGTGGGAATGGGGCTTCTTTTAAGGATACAGTGCTATGGGAGATCTCATGGGTATGGAACTAGAAAACTATAAGGTGATAAAAATAGTGACTCCTTCTGTCTTTCTGTTTGTCTCCGTCTCTGATCTTTCCTAGAGTGTCTTAATTTCCCTTTTTACCAGTCTCTATCTCCCTTTGAGTCTCTGACACCCTTTAGTCATTGTTTCTGCTTCTGTTCTTGTGCTCCTTTCTCCTCTCTCTCAACTTCATTTTCTCTGCCTTTTTCTCCTCTCAAAATTTGATTTCTATGGAATATTACATGTGTGACCTCTTACATCAGATGCCGACACCAAATGGCAACGATCTCAGATCTCTTTTAGCTCTGTTCCCGTAAGGCTGGGAGCTCCTCTTCTGGGGCTGGGAGCAGGTTAAGGGATAACACACAAATTTATAATGTGTTTTCCAAGATGGTCCCTCTAAATATCTTCATGAACTTGTAGATAAGACAGGTCTGAAGCCAAGCCTTAAGGATCCCAACCTCCATCAAAATATAACCTATCACAACTAGCATATGCAAATTCAGTTATTTCAAGCAATATTGTAATGACCAAGTCTATATCATGGATAATATTACCTTAAGGAGGTGTCTCAAGTGCTAGCAAAAAGGCCTAACAGTGCTTTCTGTATAAAAAAGCACTATTATGCCTCTGCCAGATAATTCCCCTTTGATTTTTTTGTCAGTGTTTTACGTTATTTTTTCCTAATAGTTGGGATGGTTTTCTTTGTGTCACCCATGCTTTCTGTCCTGCCTGACCTTCTCTGTGACTTGAAGGGGGTTTGGGTGGTTTGGAGTAGGAGGATTAATTGTGGAAAAAACAAATTTATGTTCCACACAGGCATCATATTTATAACTCTGGTCTTGTGGGCACTGTCTTCACAGCAAATGAAATAATGGAAACAGTGAACACACACACACACACACACACAGGTACATACACGCAAAGAGGCAAGCCATTTCAAGCTCTTCACCATCTTGATTCTTTCGGGTCAGCTCATGCCAGTGGTTGATCCTAGCTATAAATATTTTCCAAACAGCATCTTCGGACAGATGGCTCTTTGTGTTTAAAGGTGACTATTTCCTGATTGGTTTCATCTGTGTGAGGAAAAGCCAGTGCTTCCTTTGGTGGGCTGGTCAATGGATCCATGGCAATGGTGGGGTGTGGCTTTATGAATACTTACTTCTTGTTCGTGCTCCTGTCCCAAAACTTCCAACCAAGCCAGCTGGTAGTTCTGAGGCCTGTCATTCCAAACTGCTCAATAATCTGATACCCGATTTACTTCTCACATTGCTGAGAAATGAAGAAGCCCATCTGTCATTTGGTCCTACCCTCATCTGGTTCATGATAGCCATCTAGGAGCTATCTGGTCTTCTCTCCTTAGAACATCACCAAGATCTGATGGATGTTTTGCCTAAGGTAGGAGGCTAGGAGAGGAATTAACTGTTGGGTTAAGGCTTAATCATTATGTAAAGGTAAATAACAGCATTGAAGGCTCAGCTCTACAGGAATAATGCCTGGCTTTTGGGGACTGGTACACGAAGTGAAAAGAAAATGGATTTGGGGCTTCCCAAGCAGAATCTAAACCAAATATATCTCTCTCAGTTACTAACTGTATGGACTTGGGGAAGTTAATTAAACTCCTTGAGCCTTAGTTTCTTCATCTGTGAATGCGGATGAAGTATTTTTTAGATTGACTATATCCTCGTGGAAGCAGAACTGAACCTCAGCCACAGCTGGAAAGCACTGGTGATTATAAGCCAAGAACTAGGCCTTTAGCACTTGGCTTTAGTTTCTTAAAAGAACCTCTGTACTTCTTGTATCTACTCAATCATTAACAGGATTTACATTTCCACAACAAGGTCATGAGCTTTTCTATTGTCTTCTAGAAAACCCCATTCATAGGAAAAAATAGGTAGTCTAGGGGAATGAGAGGGCTGATTAATCTTAAAGATATTAAAGTACAGTTTTTAAAAAAATCTTTTATTATCACTCACTACTCAGGGAAGACTTTTAATACATAAAACTAAAATCCATTGTGTTATAGTTTAAAATAATTTCAGAAGAAAAAATAATTATTGTTCCAAATTCACATTGTAAGTTATACTTTATTAAGATCCATCGTGTCTGTTGAATCCTTAAAGGAACCATGTTATTAATTCCACTTTCCAGATAAAACAAACAAACAAAAATGTCAGTTCAGAAAGTTTGTGACTCACCAGCCATCAAGATGAAATTAAGACCTTATTCAACTGGTTCTAAACTCCATGTTTCTTCCATTGTTGCCATTTGGTGTCCCACTAATAATATTAGTTTTTTGTTTTCTATTTTATTTATTTATTTTTGGCTGCATTGGGTCTTTGTTGCTA
The DNA here is from genome assembly GCF_965194825.1 of Balaenoptera physalus. Taxonomy (NCBI): domain Eukaryota; kingdom Metazoa; phylum Chordata; class Mammalia; order Artiodactyla; family Balaenopteridae; genus Balaenoptera; species Balaenoptera physalus. The sequence continues at coordinate 43,604,687 of NC_138893.1, forward strand.
TGCATGGGCTTTCTCTAGTTGCGGCGAGTGGGGGTTACTCTTTGTTGTGGTGCGCAGGCTTCTCATTGCGGTGGCTTCTCTTGTTGTGGAGCACTGGCTCTAGGCACACGGACTTCAGTAGTTGTGGCTCGTGGGCTTAGTTGCTCCGAGGCATGTGGGATCTTCCTGGACCAGGGCTCAAACCCATGTCCCCTCCATTGGCAGGCAGATTCTTAACCACTGCACCACCAGGGAAGCCCCAATAATATTAGTTTTTTAAAATGATGTAATAGTAATAAAAATGATAATGATATGCCTTAAGGAGTGTTATGTTGACATTTTTGTCCTGATTTCTGCAGAAGACACCTTCCCTTTACCCTTAAAACTAAATAAAGGCCTTGTCTTTGATTTCATAACCTAGATTTTTGCTTAAATTTCCACTCAGGCAACCCTTCTTACCCCATGAAATATTTTTCAGTATTGTGTTATTGACATTAAATAAAGTTACAAAACAAAGTGTTCAACCATAACAATTCTAATGGGATATAAGCATAAAACAAAAACCACAGTTTTACCCTTATTATTAGAAGAGTTTATTGAACCTGGACTGCCACCAGCTAAAAATTTTGTTTTATGTGAATGGTGAATATAATTTTCTTCATCTATAATCCTTTGCAGTAGCAATGCAAATAAGGAGAAAGGAGATAGGATTCTAGAGTGAAATTTCAAAAGATGATGTCATTTCAATTATCTGCTCTCTCTACATAGATGGAGAAGAAAACACTACCACATTGTAAAATGATAATATGTGTATATATTCATTTCCTTTCTAATTGAAAGAGGCAAACAAAAATTGTAACAAGACAAATTTGACACTATAATCAAGCCCAGACAAAAATCTACAGAAATGGGCTTCTGTATTCCTACTAGAATCTCAGTGAATCTGTACAACATAGAGCATGTATCTATGAACTATAGGAATGAATCCAGAAAAAGTTTGCTTTTGTCCTTGAATTTTTTGTCATGTTACACTAATTATTTCTCTTTTTCAACAGCAATATTGAGGTATAATCTACATAACCACAAAATGTATACATTTTAAGTGTAAAGTTCTATGAGTTTTCATAAATTTAAACAGTTATGCAACCATTATAAAATCCTGTTTTAGTTTCCATCACTCCCAGAAAGTTCCAATTCTCTTTTAAAAAGGGGAAAAAAAAACAAAAACAAAAACCTGTTATTGAGATCCCACTGACTTAGAATTACTGGTAACTCGGAAAAATAGGAACCTTGTATATATATGAAAGATGACTTTGGCAAGTATAAAACATCTTTAAGCCCTACTTTATCTGTGGAAGTGGTTAAATCTCTGCTTTACTTCACTCATGAGGTGTAAAAGTGCTTCTACCATTTTGAATGAAGTGGAGAAATCTTACTGCCATTTGGATCTCTTTATTCTCTCTACTTTAAAAATACTATTTTATATTATTTATAATTCTGTAATTATATTTCCTCTACATCCATTGAGCAACATGTCATATGGTGCTATTATTCTTGTTTCAATAATCAAATATTATTTAAGAAGCTTATGAGAAGTAGCTTAGGACATTATATTTACCCCGACTTTTACCCTTTCTGATGTTTTTTCCTTTCTGAAATTCCATGCCTCCTTCTCTCCTTTCCTCTCGCTTTAGAGAACTTACTTCAGCACTTCATTGAGGGTAGTTATGCTAGCAACAAATTCTCTTAGTTTTCTTTTGTCTGATAATGTGTGAATATTCCCTTGATTTCTGAGGGATATTTTTACAAGATATAGAAATCATGGCTGGTATTTTTTTCTTTCAGTACTTGAAAAATATTCCATTTCCTTCTGGCCTGTGTGTTTTCAGATCAGAAATCTTCTGTTTTTGTAATTGGGGTTTCCCTATACATGATGTGCCATTTTTCTCTGACTTCTTTCAAGAATTTTTGTCTTTTGTTTTCAGAAGTTTAATTATTATCTTTGAGTTTATTCTATTTGTAGCTCACTTAGCTTCTTGAATCTGTAGGTTAATGAATTTCACTATATTTGGGGTTTTCAGCAATTATTTCTTCTGATATATTTTCAGTCTTATTCTCTCTCTCTCTCTCTCCTCTGCTACTGAGACTCTGATGATTTGAATGTTAGATCTTTTGTTACTGTAACATAGGTTCTTTATACTCTGTTAATTTTTCATGGTCTACTTTCTCTCTGTTACTCTGATTTGGTAAATTGTATTGCTCTATCCTCAAGTTCACTGATTCTATCCTCTGTCATTTCCACTTTACTTTTGAGCCCATCCAGCAAGTTTATTCATTTTGTTTCCTTTTTTCTTTTTTTCTGCATTTTTCAGTCCTGGAATTTCTATTTGGTTCTCTTTAATAACATATTTCTTGACTGAAATGTTCTATTTATTCATTAGTTTCAAGTTAATTGATTATTGTGCATTGAAGCATTTTTATGATGGCTACTTTAAAAACCTTGTCAGATAATTTCAACATCTGATTCATTTCAGTGTTGGAATATGTTGATGATCATTTTTCATTTAAGTCATGATCTTCCTGGATTTTGATGAGTGATTTTTTGTTGTATCATGTACAGTTTGAATATTATGAGATTCTGAATCCTGCTTTACCCCTATTGAGGTGTGGTGCGAGGGCAGGTGAACATATATGTACAGCTTTCTGCTGTCCCCCACCATCCCACTGGCAAAAGTGTGGAGCTGCTTCATTGTAAATGGTTCAGGTGGAGGTTTAGCTCCCATCCCTGTCCACTAACACCTTCCTGGCAAATGTGGGGCCCTGATTTAAGCTCCCTGCCGTGCCCAGTTGACACCAGGGAAGGGGAAAACAGAGAGCTGACTTACATCACTGTATTGCTGCATGTTGAGAGCTGAAGCTCAGCTGTGCCCCACTGGGCCTTGTTGATACTTGGGGAGGGGAGAAAGGAAGCAGAGTTCCACAGTTAGTGCATGCCTCTGCTGCAACCACCATGGCAGGGGAATTAGAGTACTTCCTACTTCATTGTGCAAGAGATAGAGATCGGTTCCTTGCTCTGCCCTATTGACACTACTTAGACATGGGATATGGAACACCACCTTCTTTCAATGGGCAGAGGAATTGGAGCTCCACTGCCTGCTTCCACAAGGCACTTCTCTGGAGGTGGGATAGAAGGTCAGTTCCCACTCAGCTCCATTGAAACTGTGAGAGTAGTATGTGTATATGGCTTTTCTGCTGGTGTTTGGCTGGAGTAGATTGGGTATTGCTAATTTTTCTTCTTACCCACCTATTTTCTGGTCCTTTGGCTAAGAGAGACAGGCTTTTCTGGGGAAAAAAAAAATCATAATGTTTCTGTGCCTGTCAGCACTTCTGGATTGGAGGGTTCTGCAATACTCTGTCCAGGATATGTGGGAGCCAATAAGAAAACCAGGGAAACTCATTACCATGTTCTTCCTCAAGTCTTGAGTTCTCTAGGCAGTCCACCCTCAAGGGTCTTCCTATGCTTGCTTATTATCTTATGTCCAGGGCTTTTTAGTTGGGCTAAAGGAGAAAGGCCACTCTCTCATGGCCAGAACCAGAAGTCCTCTGATAATGTGCTTTTAAATTGTGAAGTCCAACATAAATGTAAGAAACTATTTTCAAGATTAAATCCAAGGAACAATGATTTAGACAAGAATATAGAAGAGAAATTATGTTACTTCAAAGAATAAGCTCTTTTCTTCTCTCTGGAAGCATTATTTTCATCCTAACAATAAATATGGTAACGACAAATTTTCAGAATTAGTTTACTAAAACAGATTCTCCCCATGGAATGACTTCTGGTAGCCTTTTGTTATACAGACTGTGGTTATTGTGCCTTTTAAGTATTTCATAATTCTTACTTTTCAGAAATTTAACATGTTCATCATTTCACTAAGTGAACAAGTATGCTAGTCATTCTTAATGCCTGAATTAACAAAGATAAAAAACTCTGTGTTGAAATAAACTCTTCCTTTGTCTTGTTAAAAAAAAAAAAATCCCCATAGAACCTGAACTTCTTGTCTTATAAGTTATCCTCTAATTAGAGAAGATAAGGAATAGGCTAATTTTGTTCTTAATCTGAGTTCCATTACAGTATAGTGTTCTACAGTGACAAAACATGGTCCCTCATATTACAAACACAACATTCCTAATCTTCCAGCTTGATATCACTTCTTAGCATACTATTAAGTGCCTAGGAGTCCATTTACATCTCATAAAAGTCAGTACCCCTGCCATTCATTGGTTGTGCTTGCTGTGGTTGCTCAATGTGGCTTGTGTAAGTGATGCTAAGCCTCATCTCACCAAAAATCTGTTTCCAAATATGTGTTTATCAAGAATGCACCTAGAGGGCTTCCCTGGTGGCGCAGTGGTTGGGAGTCTGCCTGCCAATGCAGGGGACGTGGGTTCGAGCCCTGGTCTGGGAGGATCCCGCGTGCCGCGGAGCGACTAGGCCCGTGAGCCACAATTGCTGAGCCTGCGCGTCTGGAGCCTGTGCTCCGCAACAGGAGAGGCCGCGACAGTGAGGGGCCCGCGCACCGCGATGAAGAGTGGCCCCTGCTCGCCGCAACTAGAGGGAGCCCTTGCACAGAAACGAAGACCCAACACAGCCAAAAATAAATAAATTTAAAAAAAAAAAAGAATGCACCTAGAATTGTGCTACAAGATCTAATGGATGGACTAAGGTACTTGTTAATTCAAAATGCTATTGATAATGATTATTATAAAAATGTACATTATAAAAGATGAATGGAGTTTAAAACTGAGTAAGGAATGCACAAAACTTAAAGATGCTGCAGAATCACAGCCAGAACCCATGAGAAGCTCTAGAGTCTGAATTGCACCACACTATTGGTCTAATCATGAGTCTAAGAGACTGGGCTTTTGTACCTTCAGCTCAGTCACTACTTGTCTGTGGCCTACCTAGTCTTTTGGTGATAGAGGGTAATGTTTCAGGCAAGACAGCTTCTGTCTGAGAGCAGTTCTCAGGGGTAGGTGGTTATTGTGAGGTGTTACGGGAGTCGTGGGATGGATGCTCCTGTACATGTGTTATGGGTTACTTTGTGTTTCCCCTAAATTCATATGTTGAAACCCTAACTCCCGATATTTCAGAATGTGGCTTTATTTGGAGATAGGGTCTTTACAGGGCTAATCAAGTTAAAGGGAAGTCATTAGAATGGCCCATAATCCAATATGACCGATGTACTTATAAACAAAGGAAATTAGGATACAGAGAGTGGCATGCATAGAGGGGAGACAATGTAAAGAGACACAGGGAGAAGACAGGCATCAACAAGCCAAGGAGAGAAACCTGAAACATCCTTCCCTAGTACTGTCGGAAGGAATCAACTCTGCTAACACCTTGGCCTCAGACTTATAGGTCCCAGAACTGTAAGACAGTACATTTCTATTTTTAAAGCCACTTCATTTGTGGTGCTTTGTTACAGCAGCCCTAGAAAACTAATACATTCAAATTTAGCTAATATCTCTCTTCTCTGAGCATTTGGGACATAGAATCAAGAAAGAACTTGGAATCTGCCCCTCTCTGGGAAGAAGCTATATACTGTAAAACTTGAGAGTACTTGTTCCTCTTAAGTTTTTGACATGCGGAGAAAGCTAGTTTTTGATAGGAGAGAAAAATGAAGCTACTATCCAGAGAGAAGTTGACACAAGAGAGAGGAGGAGCACACTCTAATGGCTCTGTTTTATTTGAAGTTCTCCTTTATCAGCAGGAAAAAATAAATGTGCCTGGATAGGGCTGGTTAGCTCCAAGGCCCACAAATGTACTGTCCTACAACACAGGCTACCAGGTAAAGGGTTAGGTGGCAACAGGCAAAGTGATTATAATTCTCAGCCACAGAGGCTAGAACATTACCTCAAATAGATGATTTTCCTAGAGGTTTGGGAAGATGCCAGGTACATGAAGAGAATCTTCAGCATAAATAATTCCCCAATTTGTAAACATTTTCATGAGGATAAAAATCTAATTTAGGAAGTCAGCTTAGGAAAGGAGAAATGCAACTTATTTAAGACAGAAATATTTAGTAGGTAACACATATATCTAGTTAAGGTGGCGGGAATGAAATTAAATGAAACATAATATTTCTACAGATTCATATTTTTCCTGTTATATTACTCAGATTTAAAAATCTGTGAGGTAGGGAGTTTGGGCTATGACTTACCTAGATGGGGTCTTATGTACACTTTTTATGGGCTCTAAAAGCAGGCGATGCAACACCTTACTTTATGGGCTGTACAGGAATGCACAGGATCCTGAAGATGGATGGGAAAAAACCTCTACTGTGTTCCTGAAGTTAATATATATCTACTCTAATAATCAGTCTGCTTTAGAAATCTTCCCTGTGCCCTCCCTGAAGATGAACGGCTTTTAAAATAACTACTATAAAGGTTCAACTGCTTTGTCCTCTGTACTGTCATCTTCCTGGGATTGCATTTCAGGTGAAGTCTCAGGGGTCCACAGTAAATGTTTGAAGTTACCCATGACTAAATTTACTACCTGCAGAACTCAAACAAGAACAAGTAGTACAGCTAGTATTTCCCTCAGTGAATTACTCTGATAACCTCTCATAATATTTAACTCATGTTGTGTTAGCAGGTGATGGATCCAGTTATCCAATGGGAGAGAAGTAAATTCACACAGTGCGTTTTGTATCAATGGTCTGAGTAACCATCCATAGCAATGGCAGAAATAAGTTTCTTCATTAAAAAGCTTGTAAACACTTTTAAGCCTTTTTGGAGTCGGAGTATTTTTTTTAATACTCCATGACATCATTATCACCAAATTCATCATTACCATCTTCCTCATCACCACAAAAATAACGAAAATAAAAATCTGTATTTCATACAAACCAGGCACTGACCTAAGTAAGCACTTAAATGTGTTATCTCATTTGATTCTTTCTAACAAACACACACACAGAAGGAACAGAGAGATTAAGTAACTTGCTAAAGGCAACTCAGCTAATGGTGCCAGAGTCAGGATTGTCTGGTGCTTTTGTTGTTGTTTTTTAAGAGTCTGAGGCCTTAACCACATGCCACACCACCTCTCATCTGAAAGCATATCTGAAATCTTTAAAGCAGAGGTCTCAGAACTTATCCCAGACATCAAATAACTTCTTTCTTTGCCCTTCCTTTGCTACTTGTATTAGCCTACAGAGGGTAGACCTCACCTTTTAATACTCAAATCCTTTTTGTTTCTTTTCTGCAAAAAAATTGTCAGTACAGGGGAAATGAAAGCATTATTACAGCACTTATGATGTACCAGGCTTTTACGTAGATTCTTTTATCCTCAAAGCAACCCTGAAAGGTGATTATATTCATCTTGGAGGTGGTGTGACTGAAACTTAGACATAAAGTGACTTCCCCAGGGACATATTAAAACAGCAAAGACTGGATAGAAACCCAATTCTACTGGGTTAAGCTCTAGCGGATCCTATTTCTAACACAGTTGTTGTCAGTCATGACCCTTGGTGTGAAACCTGAGATGAGGTCAAGATACAGAGAAATGAAACGGGGTGGGGAGTGTGCAGACTAGAGCTGCGAAAGTTTAGCAGAAGTAAAGAAGTGGGGCTCAGGAAGAAGGGCGTTGTGAGAGGTCCCGAGGAAGGCAGCAGGCATGGGGCTGGGAGGGAGGTGAAAGCAAGAGTTGAGGGGGCAAAGGCAGTGAAAGATCTGCTTTATTATTTGTCTCACGCTGACTCTAGGAATGAAACCAAGAGGGAAATAAAGAATGGCACGACGCAGCGCTGCTTGTTCCAGATATAGCCTATGGCTTGTGTTGCTCTCTCCCTCTCCATTTAGTGGCTTAAGTAAGGCTCGTCTTTAACTAGTTGTGGGCATCTCTCAGAACTCCTCTGTTCTTGACTGAAGAATTGGGGAGAAAGGGATGACATGCAGGTTTCGTTTGGTGGGAGGGAGGTGGAGTCACAATGTCTTCATGTTTCTGTTGTTGTCTTTGCCTTTGTTACTGCTGATAAACCCTTCAGTACAATTTGCTATTGCTAACTGTGTATTTAAAGTAATATAAAAAAAAAAAAACTCCCAATAATTCAAGAGGTAAATAAGGAAGTTAGCCAGAGGAAGGCAAAAAGCAGTTGCTCTGTAAAGAGCCTTCCATTCCTGAGATGAGTTGGAGGAGACCTTCGATGAGTTTATCTGGGTGATGTCTCATGACTGGGGTCCCAGAGAATACTAGTCACTCTGAGATTTTTCTCCTGACACCTAGTAAGGTCTAAACACTGGTAAATGTTTCACTAGCATTCACAGGATGAATGCTATTGAATTCACCTTGACTCTTTGAAAGGATATATAATGCCCAAACTAGTTCTCCCTGGCCACCCAATCATTTCTCATCAAACTTTACCCTATTTCAGTCACACAAACGTCATCTGGAAATGGAAGTGAATTTTATATAATCTGGAATAAACTCAAATTTGGATTATAAATTAGCTTTAAATAAGGAGATTCAAAACGAAACATAGACAGCATTATGATTTATCTGGTATCTATTCTCTGACCAGTTTCCACCGAGTAAACTTAATCAAATATGGAGCCAATGGATCACTAATCCCATCTACTTCTTGAACAGAATATAATGCTTCTTTTCTTAAAATAACTATTGGTTAACTATATAAAACCACCAGGCTCACTTGAGAATATTTTGTCAAGTCTATCCTTCATTCAGAATAGTGTATATGTATGTTCTGAAGACAAAGTACATACATTCGCTTCTTCTATAATTTATGTTTTGAAAACAAGATTTTTTTCTAACATGATTGATATCTTAAGAATCAATCTCAGGATAACACACATTATGTGTTTGCTTATAAACACTTTTGTTCATGTGAAATACTCAGTAAACTTAGAAAACTGCACCCAGGTGAACAGAGCTGTGTAGGAATGCACACACACGCACACATCTCAAACACCTACAGCTACCTCAGTTCACTATATCTATTCTGCCCTACGTCCATGCACACCTGGTGTTATAACTTTTTGTCTGATTTCAGACAAAAAAATCTACTTCTACCACTTTACAGTAACTCACAAGCTGCACCCTTTAAATATCTGCCCTTCCAAATAAACTTCATGTCTTTATAAGGTAAAGTGCTATATGTGTTGGAATATTATGAATTTCTGAACCATTTAATATATGTGAAACTATGCTACTGGTTTCTTATACTCCTATATCTATAGATTTTTCACTCATGGAGTTTATGAATCTTGTGCCTCTCACCCCATTTCCACCATAAGCCCTGTGGCTTTTGTAGTGTGATTTTGCATAGTAAGGAGATTTTTAAGAACACTTACAGGGACAGAGTAGAATGCTTCATTAAAAAAACTGAACAGAAAGTTACTTTAAGAGCCCAAAATGTATATCATTGTAGATATGTGGAATATTATTACTTTCAAGGGATCAGGAACAATGGGTGGTGTTACCAAATCATAGGGGATTTCTGTGTGATGTTCAGATATTAAGAGTGATAAACCATGCCAGACAGTCCATCTTTAAGTTATTCATTATTTCTGATTCAAGCAAGACATCTACCCACTTAGAAGAAATGCTTTCTACCCCACAAATCCTGACAAAGCATGATACTGATATGCAGACAATAAACCGACTATTACTGAGAAGCAGACAGAAGATGGTCCAAGCACAGTTTAGAAGTAGACAAGGTCTAGAAATAGAGATAAATTTTTTTGAAAGTAATCTTTTACCCAGTATCTGAGAATCAAAGATCACCACCGTTGCCACCAACAGTGATTATGACTACATTGGAAAAGGTGTCAATACATATTTGTTGAAAGAAAGTAGAGCCAGGGCCTATTTATCTCATATTCCAGGCTACATTTTGTAGATTTTGCATATATTTTCACAGTAATCTCATGAGAAATCTTTTTGTATGCCCTTTTTATAAATGGGAAATGTGAGTCTCAGAGAACTTAAATAACTTACCTAGAGACACACAGTTAATATGTGCAGACCAAGAGTCAAACTCTCTTTCTTTCTCTGTAATTCTTATACTCCCCACACAATGAAGCTAAAATAGAAGCACAAAGGGGGGATAAAGTGTCTACTTATATGTTTATATGTCTGTCTTGGTCAAGCTTCTAGTTTCTTGTCTATCACTCTCTCTTGGTCTCTTATCCTTGTTTTATTTCTCTTTCTGCTATCTCACCACATATGGACGTCTTGACATTTACTTATCTTTCTGCAAACATCAGATTGATATGGACCAACCTGAGAAAATAATGTTGGACCATTCATAATACTTAGTACCCTTGTAAAAATCTTGAAAACAAAGTCCTTGAGGTAAGCTGATTTCCCTTCTGAATGAACTGGAAGATGGTTTCATAGTTGGCTTTTCCTACACAACTTACAAATACGGATCCCAACATTATGTATGATTGGGAGGAAATAAAGCAACAAAAATCAGCTTGTGGCTTCTCAGAGGAAAACTGGTGATTCCCGAGAGTATTTGCATATTACACAAAGGATATGATTTGTATCATGAGGATATGACAATCATACTAGCCATGTGAAATAATCTCCCACTTTCTCTTACTGAGCGTGAAAAATTGAATTTCCTTGTTTACCAAGATTGCACTGACCCTCTGCCTTCTATTAACATTAAGCCAGAGAGATTTGGTCTTTTCTTTATCCTTAAAAGAAATGCATTTTTAGAAAGAGAACTGGCATGGCAGTAGCATTACAGGAGATAATGAATTCACCAGTAAAGTCGAAGGAAAACCATTTAAAGCCTTAAATGCTTTATTTGTAATTTTATATGATGATGAAAGGGAACAAATTGTGCTTAAGTATACATGTTGTTTGGAAATCTAAAAATCCTATCTGAACATTATTCTAATAAAGATATAGAAGAGCTGCAAACTGAGCTCCACAGATATACTTTGCTTTTTCATCTTAGGGTTGAACAATTTGAGTAACATTCAACAAATCTTGATTTATGGGAAAAAAAAAACAAACCCAGCTTATCATTAGGTAGGGCTTTAAAAATGTTGCAAATAAATATGAAACTTCAATTAATGTCTATAGATGAAAATAACATACAGTAAATTAAATTGAGCAAAGGAAGAACATTCAGTAAATTAATGTATTAGGAACCTGGTTAGACTGTTTTTCAAAAATTAATTGTCTAATTTTTTGATTAACTATAGAAGTAGAGACTAATTGTGTTTCTGTTGTAAAATGTATAAAATTAATATACAAGTGAAGAAAAACAAAGTTCTATTAAATTTAATCATGGCCATTTATGACTTTAAGCAGACTATACAACTGATAATAAATGACAGACCTCTTATTTGCTCATTACTTTTCTCTGTACCAGACATTAGTCACTGATGTCTGACTGTGACAAACATTTGTGATTCAATTGGCTCTTGGGTTTTGGGATGTCAGTGTTGATGGTGGCTTTTCTCTGTGTGTGCAAATGGAGCTACAAAGTGTAGATGTTCAATTGCACCTTTAGCACTAATCTCATTTGATTGTCCTCCAATCTCCGGTCAGAGATGCTGTTTTAGAGTCTGTCATTGTAGCTTACTTGACATTCGAATTCCTAGTTGGCCTAAAGCACTTGTTCAATAGGTTATCTCTCTCCTCCTTTCAATTTCCCTCATCCTCTTTTAATTGACTCTGCTGTGTAAGATCCTCATTTCATATATCAGGTCGTGCATTCCTTCCACATTCCTGCTTTGAATGACGTATTTTTGCTATTTCAAAGAAAAGGACTGGTTTTAAAAGGTTGTCTCCACTCAGAATTCTAGCTACTGCAGTTTACTCTCAGCCCAAGGTCCTGCCGGCTCCTCTGACTCAACATGCCCTCCATGGGGTTCCTGCAAGCACATCCTCCTCATAATTCATCATCTCATTAGTGGAATCACCATCTCATTGGACATTCAAGCCAGAGAGCTTCTTCCCTCCTCCCTGTTTCTAAATTAATCACTGACACCTATTTGTCACACATTCCTTTATTTTTCCAGCGTGTCACTCCCCCACACACACTCACATTGAGTGGTTTCTCACCCCCTGTATTTCTTGCCTGGATTACCACAATAGCCTTCAACCTTCTTTCTCTGCCTTCAGCCTTGCTGGAGACATTTTAGCTACTTGAGCACACAGAAAGTCCATCAACAAACCTCTCCTGATGTCCACTGGGGACTGAGAAGGGAACAGCACAGGCATCCAGCCATGCTCTGTCTGGGTTTGCTGAGGGTGGAGTTTGGGGGAGAGGAGGTACTGAGAGGGTTGGGTCTGAGCTGCAGGTTTGCTGAGGCCTTCAGCCTGGAAGTCCAGACATCTTGCATTTTCTTGCCCCAAGGAACTAAGATCCCAGTTACACCAGAGGTTTTATTAGCTTCTGAAAGAGAAAGGTGAGTTCTGAGTTGTCGGGATCATGGCAGCAGCCAGTGACACTTTAACGCTGAGTAAGAATGAAATCAGAAATAGAACATGTGCTTAGAGCAAGAACAAGCAGGGGAAAGTTAATACCTGAAAAAGTGGTTACTCTGGGGCCATCTGAGGGCTATTAGAAAAACTCTTTTTCAATTATTTTCATCATCTACTTATCCTTGGTTCTTTTTTTCCAAAATTTTGAATTTTATTTTATTTATATTTTTATACAACAGGTCCTTATTAGTCATCAACTTTATACACATCAGTGTATACATGTCAATCCCAATTGCCCAATTCATCACATCCCCACCCCCACCCCACTGTGACTTTCCCCCCATGGTGTGAATACGTTTGTTCTCTACATCTGTGTTTCAGTTTCTGCCCTGAAAACCGGTTCATCTGTACCATTTTTCTAGGTTCCACATATATGCGTTAATATACGGTATTTGTTTTTTTCTTTCTGACTTACTTCACTCTGTATGACAGTCTCTAGATCCATCCACGTCTCTACAAATGACCCAATTTCTTTCCTTTTTATGGCTGAGTAATATTCCATTGTATATATGTACCACTTCTTCTTTATCCATTTGTCTGTCGATGGGCATTTAGGTTGCTTCCATGACCTGGCTATTGTAAATAGTGCTGCAATGAACATTGGGTTCCATGTGTCTTTTTGAATTATGGTTTCCTCTGGGTATATGCCCAGTAGTGGGACTGCTGGATCATGTGGTAATTCTATTTTTAGTTTTTTAAGGAACCTCCATTACTGTTCTCCATAGTGACTGTATCAATTTACATTCCCACCAACAGTGCAAGAGGATTCCCTTTTCTCCACACCCTCTCTAGCATTTGTTGTTTGTAGATTTTCTGATGATGCCCATTTTAACTGGTGAGAGGTGATACCTCATTGTAGTTTTGATTTGCATTTCTCTAATAATATGTGATGTTGAGCAGCTTTTCATGTGCTTCTTGGCCATCTGTATATCTTCTTTGGAGAAATGTCTATTTAGGTCTTCTGCCCATTTTTGGATTGGGTTTTTTGTTTTTTTAATATTGAGCTGCATGAGCTGTTTATATATTTTGGAGATTAATCCTTTGTCCATTGATTCATTTGCAAATATTTTCTCCCATTCTGAGGGTTGTCTTTTTGTCTTGTTTATGGTTTCCTTTGCTGTGCAACAGCTTTGAAGTTTCATTAGGTCCCATTATTTTATTTTTGTTTTTATTTCCATTACTCTAAGAGGTGGATCACAAAAGATCTTGCTGTGATTTATGTCAAAGAGTGTTTTTCCTATGTTTTCCTCTAAGAGTTTTATAGTGTCCGGTCTTACATTTAGGTCTCTAACCCATTTTGAGTTTATTTTTGTGTATGGTGTTAGGGACTTCATTCTTTTACATGTAGCTGTCCAGTTTTCCCAGCACCACTTATTGAAGAGACTGTCTTTTCTCTATTGTATATCTTTGCTTCCTTTGTCATAGATTAGTTGACCATAGGTGCGTGGGTTTTATCTCTGGGATTTCTATCTTGTTCCATTGATCTCTGTTTCTGCTTTTGTGCCAGTACCATATTGACTTGATTACTGTAGCTTTGTAGTATAGTCTGAAGTCAGGGAGTCTGATTCCTCCAGTTCCTTTGTTTTTCCTCAAGACTGCTTTGGCTATTTGAGGTCTTTTCTGTCTCCATACAAATTTTAAGATTTTTTGTTCTAGTTCTGTAAAAAATGCCATTGGTAATTTAATAGAGATTGCATTGAATCTGTAGATTGCTTTGGGTAGTATAGTCATTTTAACAATGTTGATTCTTCCAATCCAAGAACATGGTATATCTCTCCATCTGTTGGTATCATGTTTAATTTCTTTCATCAGTGACTTATAGTTTTCTGCATACAGGTCTTTTGTTTCCCTAGGTAGGTTTATTCCTAGGTATTTTATTCTTTTTGTTGTAGTGGTAAATGGGAGTGTTTCCTTAATTTCTCTTTCAGATTTTTCATCATTAATGTATAGGAATGCAAGAGATTTCTGTGCATTAATTTTGTATCCTGCAACTTTACCAAATTCATTGATTAGCTCTAGTAGTTTTCTGGTGACATCTTTAGGACTCCCTATGTATAGTATCATGTCATCTGCAAACAGTGACAACTTTACTTCTTCTTTTCTAATTTGTATTCCTTTTATTTCTTTTTCTTCTCTGATTGCCTTGACTAGGACTTCCAAAACTATGTTGAATAATAGTGGTGACAGTGGACATCCTTGTCTTGTTCCTGATCTTAGAGGAAATGCTTTCAGTTTTTCACCATTGAGAATGATGTTTGCTGTGGGTTTGTCATATATGGCCTTTATTATGTTGAGGTAGGTTCCCTCTATGCCCACTTTCTGAAGAGTTTTTATCATGAATGGGTAGTGAATTTTGTCAAAAGCTTTTTCTGCATCTATTGAGATGATCATATGGTTTTTATTCTTCAATTTGTTAATATGGTGTATCACATTGATTGATTTATGTATATTGCAGAATCCTTGAATCCCTGGGGTAAATCCCACTTGATCATGGTGTATGATCCTTTTAATGTGTTGTTGGATTCTGTTTGCTAGTATTTTGTTGAGGATTTTTGCATCTATATTCATCAGTGATACTGGTCTGTAATTTTCTTTGTTTGTAGTATCTTTGTCTGGTTTTGGTATCAGGGTGATGGTGGCCTCATAGAATGAGTTTGGGAGTGTTCCTTCCTCTGCAATTGTTTGGAAGAGTTTGAGAAGGATGGGTGTTAGCTCTTCTCTAAATGTTTGATAGAATTCACCTGTGAAGCCATCTGGTCCTGGGCTTTTGTTTGTTGGAAGATTTTTAATCACAGTTTCAATTTCATTACTTGTAATTTCTGTCTTCATATTTTCTGTTTCTTCCTGGTTCAGTCTTGGAAAGTTATACCTTTCTAAGAATTTGTCCGTTTCTTACAGGTTGTCCATCTTATTGGCATAGAGTTGCTTGTAGTAGCCTCTTAGGATGCTTTGTATTTCTGCGGTGTTTGTTGTAACTCCTCCTTTTTCATTTCTAATTTTGTTTTATTTTTTATAAATTTATTTTTTTATTTTTGGCTGTGGTGGGTCTTCGTTTCTGTGCGAGGGCTTTCTCTAGTTGCGGCGAGTGGGGGCCACTCTTCATCGCTGTGCGCGGGCCTCTCACTATCGTGGCCTTTCTTGTTGCAGGGCACAGGCTCCAGACACGCAGGCTCAGTAGTTGTGGCTCATGGGCCCAGTTGCTCCGTGGCATGTGGGATCTTCCCGGACCAGGGCTCGAACCCGTGTCCCCTGCATTGGCAGGCGGATTCTCAACCACTGCGCCACCAGGGAAGCCTCTAATTTTATTGATTTGAGTCTTCTCCCTCTTTTTCTTGATGTGGCTGGCCAATGTTTTATCAATTTTGTTTATCTTTTCAAAGAACCAGCTTTTAGTTTTATTGATTTGTGCTATTGTTTTCTTTGTTTCTATTTCATTTATTTCTGCTCTGATCTTTATGATTTCTTTCCTTCTGCTAACTGTGGGTTTTGTTTGTTCTTCTTTCTCTAGTTCCTTTAGGTGTAAGGTTAGATTGTTTATTTGAGACTTTTCTTGTTTCTTGAGGTAGGCTTGTATAGCTATAAACTTCCCTCTTAGAACTGCTTTTGCTACATCCCATAGGTTTTGGAGCATCTTGTTTTCATTGTCATTTGTCTCTAGTTATTTTTTGATTTCCTGTTTGATTTCTTCAGTGATCTCTTGGTTATTCAGTAACGTATTGTTTAGCCTCATGTGTTTGTGTTGTTTACTTTTTTTCCCTGTAATTGATTTCTAATCTCATAGTGTTGTGGTCAGAAAAGATGCTTGATGTGATTTCAATTTTCTTAAATTTACTGAGGCTTTATTTGTGACCCAAGATGTGATATCCTGGAGAATGTTCCGTGCACACTTGAGAAGAAAGTGTAGTCTGCTGTTTTTGGATGGAATGTCCCATAAATATCAATTAAATCTCTCTGGTCTATTGTGTCATTTAAAGCTTCTGTTTCCTTAATAATTTTCGTTTTGGATGATCTGTCCATTAGTGGAAGTAAGGTATTAAAGTCCCCCACTATTATTGTGTTACTGTCGATTTCCACTTTTAGAGCTGTTAGCAGTTGCCTTATTTATTGAGGTGCTCCTATGTTGGGTGCATATATATTTAGAATTGTTATATCTTCTTCTTGGATTGATCCCTTGATCATTATGTGTGTCCTTCCTTGTCTCTTGTAACATTCTTTATTTTAAAGTCTATTTTATCTGATATGAGTATTGCTACTCCAGCTTTCTTTTGATTTCCATTTGCATGGAGTATCTTTTTCCATCCCCTCACTTTCAGTCTGTATGTGTCCCTAGGTCTGAAGTGGGTCTCTTGTAGACAGCATATATATGGGTCTTGTTTTTGTATCCATTCAGTGAGCCTGTGTCTTTTGCTTAGAGCATTTAATCCATTCACGTTTAAGGTAATTATCAATATGCATGTTCCTATGACCATTTTCTTAATTGTTTTGGGTTTGTTTTTGTAGGTCCTTTTCTTCTCTTGTGTTTCCCACTTAGAGAAGTTCCTTTAGCATTTGTTGTAGAGCTGGTTTGCTGGTGCTGAATTCTCTTAGCTTTTGCTTGTCTGTAAAGCTTTTGATTTCTCCATCGAATCTGAATGAGATCCTTGCTGGGTAGAGTAATCTTGGTTGTAGGTTCTTCCCTTTCATCACTTTAAGTATATCATGCCACTCCCTTCTGGCTTGTAGAGTTTCTGCTGAGAAATCAGCTGTTAACCTTATGGGAGTTCCCTTGTATGTTATTTGTCGTTTTTCCCTTGCTGCTTTCAGTAATTTTTCTTTGTCTTTAATTTTTGCCACTTTGATTACTATGTGTCTCAGTGTGTTTCTCCTTGGGTTTATACCGTATGTGACTCTCTGAGCTTCCTGGACTTGGGTGGCTATTTCCTTTCCCATGTTAGGGAAGTTTTCAACTATAATCTCTTCAAATATTTTCTCTGGTCCTTTCTCTCTCTCTTCTCCTTCTGGGACCCCTATAATGCAAATGTTGCTGCGTTTAATGTTGTCCCAGAGGTCTCAGGCTGTCTTCATTTCTTTTCTTTCTTTTTTCTATATTCTGTTCCGCAGCAGTGAATTTCACCATTCTATCTTCCAGGTCACTTATCTGTTCTTCTGCCTCAGTTATTCTGCTATTGATTCCTTCTAGTGTAGTTTTCATTTCAGTTATTGTATTGTTCATCTCTGTTTGTTTGTTCTTTAATTCTTCCAGGTCTTTGTTAAACATTTCTTGCATCTTCTCGCTCTTTGCCTCCATTCTTTTTCCCAGGTCCTGGATCATCTTCACTATCATTATTCTGAATTCTTTTTCTGGAAGGTTGCCTACCTCCACTTCGTTTAGTTGTTTTTCTGGGGTTTTATCTTGTTCCTTCATCTGGTACATAGCCCTCTCCCTTTTCATCTTGTCTGTCTTTCTCTGAATGTGGTTTTTGTTCCATAGGCTGCACAATTGTAGTTCTTCTTGCTTCTGCTGTCTGCCCTCTGGTGGATGAGCCTCTCTAAGAGGCTTGTGCATGTTTTCTGATGGGAGAGACTGGTGGTGGGTAGGGCTCTATCCTTGGTTATTGAAATTCCACCAAGTGATTTCTTCCTGTAGCCCAATGGACTGCTTTCTGAAAAAACAAAATTTTTGCATATATATATGAAATTATATATTTGCATATATATGCAATTATATATCATTAACTATCCTTTTATTCTCTCTCCCTTCCTCCCTCCCTCCCTTCCTTCTTTCCTTTTCACTTATCATGTTTCCAAGGTTCATCCATGTTGTAGAATATATCAATATTGCATCCTTTTTATATGGCAACATAATAGATATATACCATATTTTATCCTCTTATCAGTTGATGAACATCTGGGTTATTTCCACTTTTTGGCTATTATAAATAATACTGTTATGAATATTCATGTACAGGTTTTTGTGTGGACATATATTTTCACTTGAGTATATACCTAGACATGGAATTACTAGGTCATATGGTAACTCTACGTTTAACATTTTGGGGAACTGCCAAACTGTTTTCTAAAGTGGCTGCGCCATTTTACAACCCTACTAGCAGTGTACATGGGTTTCAACCTCCTCAAATACATAGCAATACTTTTTTTATCTCTTTGATTATAGCCATCTTAGTGAATGTGAAGTATTATCTTCCATACTATATGTTAATCACAGCTATGGTCCTAGAATCTAAATCATTGTTTTTCCTATGTTTTCCGATTGAATCAGGGCTCCTCTTAAAGAAATTATATTCTAGCTCCTCCTGATGGGTTTACAGTGACTGTTATATAAGGAGAAGCTTAATAATTACACGAAATATTTACTGGACACTCTCGCTGGGCCAGGCCCTGCTCTAAACATATATTAGCTCCTTAGGTCTTCACAACTACCCTGTCCATCCAGACAGGAAAAATTTGACTGTGATAATCTACTATTCTGGAAAGGTGTTGAACAAAACACAACTATTTAAAAATCTATTTGTAAAACCCATGTTCCCAACTCTGTTGGTTTTTCCTGATATGTTGTTCCATTTTTCCCATGAGTGTCCTTCAAATATTTTCTATGACAGAAGGAATTATTTTCCCAGAAGCCTTCACACATTGCAAACACACATGGCAAGTTCAGTAAGCTCACAGAGCCCCAGAGGTTAATGCAAGGGAAAAAGCAGGACATTTTTATACACCACTCAAGCTTTCAGCAAATTCTCTTCATATAAATTCTAATCAGTGGGTTTCTCAATAAAAGGTAGGATGTGGGGTGTTGGTGAGGAAGGAGAGAAAGGAGTATTTGATGAAGTAGTTTGAGGATTGCACCACCCAAGATGGAAGGAAAACTCATGAATTGAGCAGGTGGAGGACCCCCTTGCTCCATGAATGAGGACAGATGATTTTCACTCCTGTAGGTTGCACACAAGAGAATAATCATCCAAAAAGGGTTTCTCATTTTATACTTTTATTCTATAAATGTTCAAAAGCAAATATGTGCAGAACCATTTAGCAAAAGGCCACCATGGGGTTCATAGTTTGTAATTAAAAAAAAAACAAAACCAACAACCTAAGGCTGCTGCACCTCATATAATATGCCGTGAAGGGTTTTGAGTAAGATTGAAAAATAGGAGTAAAACCTACACTCCCAGCAGGCAAAAAATTGCTTGACATTTTTAATAATAATGAAACCTAAGACCTCAGTGGGGCAAAGCTAAAACACATTTGCATGTCAAAGAATAGGTTCTATTTAATTTGTTTAGGTTTTGTTGTTAGCTTTTGTTTCTTATGTAAAAATTTCAAGCTTACAGAGATTATAATAAATGTCTAAATGGTTGAGAGGAGGTATGAATCCAGATGAAAACAGGTAGCTGATTTTCTAACTAGACTTTGAAAGGAGAGAAATCTGTATGAAAAAATTACTTCTCTCCTTTGCTTCTTTAATGTGGTTTTGTTTTATTTCCAGAGGCAAAAAGGAAACCAAAGTATTGGCAAGCTTGCATTTATATTATGTATATTCTCCTGACTGTTCATAAAGTTAAGGGCTTACCCTCTGTTTCTTGTCCCGAGGAGGCTTACCCAACTGTCACACTTTTGACCTTTCCTTAGGAGAAACACTGTGACAACTGTGACAACAATCTCCTAAAATTTAACACTTCATGGCTTATTTACCTATTGCTGTTCATTCCTCTGTTCAGGAGAGAGAGGCTGGAGATGTGATGTAGAGTGAAATTGGGTTTCACAGCTTCAGACTTACAACTGAGGCAACATATTATGTAAACTTTGGTTAGCCTGGAAAGCTTTAAGTATATTAAACAAACAAACAAAAAATGTTCATTCTAATTTTTAAAAATCAGTCCTTTCTACTTTATAATTGGTTTTTATTTCTCACTTAGTAAGATGAAAAGTAGTTTTAATGGCTGGTAAATCAATATAAAGGCACAAAAATGTTTTCTATAGATTTTCCTCATTTTAATTAATGCCATAAATCTTTTTTGGTTGAGAAAAGACTTTGAGGCAGACTAATTTGTGCTTAAAACCGTATTTTAACTTATCAGAAAAGCATCATGTGGACCCATGGCTAAATAATTCAGCTGGTTGTAACAATGTGTGGAAGAGAGAACTGAGTTTTTTAAGAGCTTGCACTTTACAGACAAATATTTTCCAACATTTGGATTTTGTTGAACTGACCTTTAATGCACAGAAGATATTTAATTACCATTTAGAGATATGTTGGGTATGAGCTCTGTGTTTGTCTGGGTCTGTTCTCTTGAGTATTGCCCTGCTAAGGTGAGAGATGTTCCTCCAGGGCAGGGTAGAGTGTGCCCAAGTGCCAGACATTTACTCAAATATTTGCAAGGGCATATGTGTAAGTGCACATATGAATGGATGAAATGAAATTATGGCTAAACCTGGTTTCTTAGGAGTAGTGATGTTGATTTGTCCATTGTGATGGCATTGGTAGAGATTTAAGTGGCTAGATACTCACAGATAGCAAACTCTAGGTTACGGAACCACAGCTCATTTATAGAATTTGAGTTGACCCATGAAGGCATTAATTTAAAATGGGAACTTGGGTATCATTTGTTTTACTGCAAAGTTAGGTGGAATCATTCCTAATCTTCCAATTCCATCATTTCTCCTACCAATCTCCTTGTTTCATGGGCCTTCACTGTGGCATTTTTCTAGTCCTAGTGTTCCCTGTATAGCTGGGGTTTCAATTTTGATTCTCTTTACCTCTTATTGTATTATTTTGGGTAGTTTATCTAATCTCTCCTAGCTGCAGTTGTTCATTTTTAAGAGAGGATGCAAATACCTACTTCTCAGTGTTACAAGGTTTTTAAGGCAGTAATACATGTATTCTACTGAGAAGAAACGTGTAGCAAAAATGAGCTACATTTAATAGCAGCAGCACTACCACCAACATGACCAGTAAGTAGTAACACACTGAAGCAGAATTATGCATTAATGTGATAGTCCAATCCAAGCTGGTCAGTGTCTTCTCTGACCACTGGATGATGCCCCTCAAATGGTAAAATGTCTTGACTGAGGTTTAATTATATATTTACTTAAAAAAGACTTTTCAGTGAAGGTAACTGTAAACTTCAGCATAATCTCAACTTGTTGGTTGTTTCTGTGGATTAACATGGCAGTAGTATATTATTCCATAAGAAAACAATGTATTTTGGCATGATCATGTCAAACCCTCCTGGACAAAATGCAAATCTCTTAATATGTTTGTAAAATGTTACTAAATATCCGTTACCCATATTCCATTATGAATATCTCCCTAACTATAGAATATTATAGATTTTTTTTTCAGTTTTGATAAGATTATTTTTAACTGGGGGAAAATAAGATTTTTAAGTCTAGTAGAATAAAGTTAGTGTCTATATCAGAGCTAGTTACCAAAGCCATTTTTAAATGTTTTATTAAACTAAATTATTAATGATATTTTTAATATTAAAAAAAGTACTGAAATAACTGTTATTGAATAACAGTTATATAAATAACTGTTAGAAGTATAATTTAGAATTTCTTTTGAAGTCTAGGATGTTGAAAAAGAGATCACATGTGGCTCAAATATCCCTGCCTGCCCTTATTTCACCTCATGTGTCTAATATATAATTCACCAAAGTAAGATAGTATATAGAAATACAAACTATACATTTTAAATTAGAAAATAGCTTAAATTTAGTAATTTTCTAGGCAGATTTTCCTATTTATTTGTTTTTCAGCTTTATTCAGGTTTAAGTGACAAATAAAATTGTCAGTTTTATAATTTTCTCTATTTGTTTCTTAATCCACTGAAAATAATTTCACAATGCACACTTTAAGCAGCTTCTTTGTTACTTTCTTTGGTTTCTACTTTTGGCAGGAATGGCTCAATCTTTTTTTTTATGAGGTATAGATGACGTCCAGTGTTATATTTCAGGTTTCAGGTGTACAACATAATGATTAGATATTTGTATATATTGCAAATTGATCATCATGATAAGTCTTGTTAACATCTATTACCATACATAGTTACATTTTTTTTTTCTTGTGATGAGAGCTTTTAAGATTTACTCTCTTAGAAACCTGCAGATATATAATATAGTATTATTAATTGTAGTCGATATACTGTACATTACATCCCCATGACTTACTTATTTTATAACTGGGAGTTTGTAACGTTTGACTCCCTTCACCCATTTTGTGCACCCCCCGAATCTCACCTCTGGCAACTACCAATCTGTTCTCTGTATCTATGAGCTTGCCTTTTTTTTTTTTTTTTTAAGATTCCACATATAAGTGAGATCATATGGTGTCTGTCTTTCTTTGTCTGACTTATTTCATTCTTTTTTTACGGTTGAATAATATTCTATTGTATTATGGAAAATACCTCATTGTCTTTACCCTTTCATCCAGTGATGGACGACAATGACCCAGTCTTTAGTAAGAAACCTTCACTTGTTGAACTTCTAAGAAAAAAAGCCCACACCATAAAGGGTCCCAAACTCAGAAATCTGTGCCTACAAACTTAACTGATAACTGCTTGCAGACTTATAGCTATCTGGTCGTTGACATATCCAGCTTTGCTATTTTCGTCTCAAGAAAGTTCTCCCTTTCTTCATCTACTTTAATTTCATGTCCAGTTTTTAGAAATTCAAGCATTTTGGGGATGTCACAGCCAAAGGAATTCATATCTAAAGGGTTCAAAGTGATAATTTGATATATGAATACATTGTGAGAGGATTCCCATCATCTCACCATTGATTTAATTAACATATCCAGCACCTCATATGTCTGCCTTTTTGTGTGTGTGAAATACTTAAGTTTTAGTCTCTCAGCAAATTCCTATTACACAGTACAGTATTCAACTAGGGTTACTATGTTATCAATTAGATTCTCAGACCTTATGCATCTCACAGCTGAAAGTTTGTACCCTTTCACCCCATTTCCCTTTACCCTCTCACCCCAATTCCTGAAAACCACCATACTATCCTCCTTTTCTATGAGTTCAACTTTTTAAGATTCCATACATATGAGCAATACCATGCAGTATTTTCTTTCCCTCTCTGGGTTATTTAGTTTAGCATAGTGTACTCCAAGTTCATCCATGTTGCTGCAAATAGCAAGATTTCCTTCTCTTATAAGGCTGAATAATATTCCATTGTGTGTGTGTGTGAATATATATATATATATATATATATATATATTCCATTATGAGTGTGTGTATATGTGGTTATATATATATATACCACATTTTCTTTATCCATTCATTCACTGATGGACACTAAGTTTGTCCTTATACCTCAACTATTATGAATAATACCATAATAAACATGAGAGTACAGATATCTCTTCAAAATAGTAATTACATTTCTTTTGGATATACAGGTAGTAGTGGTATTGTAGGATCATATGATAGTTGTATTTCTAATTTTTTGAAGAATTTCCATACTGTTTTCCATAGAGACTGTACCAGTTTTCATTCCCACCAACAATGTGCAAGGGTGCTCTTTCCCCCACATTCTCACCAACACTGTCTATTGTCTTTTTGATAATAGACATCGTAACAGGTGTGAGACAATATCTCATTGTGATTTTGATTTGCATTACCCTGATTATTAGTCAAGTACCTTTTCATGTACCTGTCACCCATTTGTATGTCTTCTTTATAAAAATGTCTATTCAGGTACTTTGCCCATTTCCAAATTTGGTTATTGCTTTTTTTTTTGCTATTGAGTTGAATTAGTTCCTTATATATCTTGGATATTAACACCTTACCAGATAGGTGATTTGCAAATATTCTCACCCATTCCATAATTTCCTTTTCATTTTGATGATGGTTTTCTTTGCTGTGCAGCTTTTTAGTTTGATATAGTCCCACTTCTTTATTTCTGCTTTTGTTGCCTTTGCTTTTGTTGTCATAGCCAAAATTTCCTTGCCAACGTCAACAGCAAGGGGACTTCCTCTTACTTTTTCTTCTAGTAGTTGTATGGTTTGAGGTATTACACTCAAGTCTTTAATCTATTTTGAGTTGATTTTTGGGTATGGTGTAAGGTAGGGGTCTAGTTTCATTCTCTTGCATGTGGATATCCAGTTTCCCCAGCATCATTTATTAAAAAGACTATCCTTTCTCCATTGTCTACTCTTGGATTTTTTTGGTCAAAACTTAATTGACCATATATGCATGGGTTTATTTTGGGGCTCCTGATTCTTCTTTTCCATTAGTTTATATTTCTGTTTTCAATGCCAATACCATACTATTTTAATTACTATAGCTTTGTAATATAGTTTGAAATAAGGAACTGTGATGCCTATAGCTTTGTTCTTTTTTCTCAAGGTTGCTTTGGCTATTTGGGGTCTTTTGTGCTTATATATGAATCTTAAGATCATTCTATATCTGTGAAAATGTCATGAGAATTTTGATAGTGATTGCATTGAATCTGTACATTTCTCTGGGAAATGTGGACATTTTAACAATATTAATTCTTCTAATCTATGAATACAGAATATCTTTCCATTTGTGTCTTCTTTAATTTCTTTCATCAATGTTTTATAGTTTTCAGTGTACAGATATTTTACCTCCTTGGATAAATGTATTCCTAAGTATTTTATTATTTTGGTTGCTCTGTAAATGAGATTGTTTTCTGAATTTCTCTTTCTGATAGTTCATTGCTTGTATATAGAAGCACAACTGATTTATTTATATTGATTTTGTATCCTGAAACTTTACTGAATTCTTTTATTAGTTCAGACAGTGCCATGATCAAGTAATTAGTATTTTCTATATATGATTATATCATCTATAAACAGAGACAGTTTTATTTCTTCCTTTCTGATTTAGATGCTTTTTTTCTTCCCTATTTTCTCTGGCTAAGACTTCCAGTAGTGTGTTGAATAAAAATGGAGAGTGTGGGCATCCTTGTCTTTGTTCTTAGAGGAAAAATTTTTAGCTTTTCACCACAGAATACAATATTAGCTGTGGACTGTCATATATGACTTTTATTATGTTGAAGTTATACACTGAGCTTGGGTGTATAGCCATGGGGAAGGATGCGGGTGGTGATTCCTGCACTCATTTAAACACTACTTTTTTTGTTCACCATAGTTCTATGGGACTTGAAATTGCAAGCCCCACTGGTTATCAGGGCTGTGTGATTCGGGGGGCCATCACTCTGGTGTCAGCCATAAAAGTTGGGGTGCTAGATGTGTGGATAATCTCCTTTCAGGGGGATGCTGATGACTTGAATTTTTGTTGGAGTGTGCCAGAGAGGGAAGTTATTGGAAGTGCCCACAGGCTCTTTTGAGCTCCAGGAAGGATCACAGTCAGTGTTTAGATGTATACAAATTAGATGCTGGACCCTGAGGCAGCAGCTTGTGAAATATGTAGTCAGTCCCCTTCCAGGGAAAGACTGGAAGATGGCGCATTTTTTCCCGTTTTCTCTGCGTTAGTCCCTGGGGACTAACAACTGCTTCTCCCTTTGCTATAATCCTTTGAGACTCATGAATGCAAGCCCCATTGGCTTTTAGAAATAAATACTTTGGGGTCTCATCCCCTGGGTGGCAGCCTTAAAAGTTAGGGTGTTAGACGTGTGGTCCATACGCTTAACTCCTCAGGGAGATGCTAGGAGTTTGGGTGTTCCCTCCTGACTGCATGGTACTGTGCCAGGGATAGGGCTTATGGTGGGAGTGTGTCTCAGCCTCTCCCACTTATTTCTTTGTGGGTACTCTCCTGGTCTCTCGATGTGTAGGGGTCACTCAACCCAAGCCTGGATTTCTTTCAGAGAGTATTGCTGTGTGCAGGTGCGTATTTGATGTGCCTGTGGGACGATGGAATTTCAGGGACCTCCTATGTCACCATCTTCCTCCAGAGGCTCAAAGGTACTGAACCAATTTAGTTATTAAATGAAAGAGTATGTTGATTTGTACTGTTGAGTAGATAGATACTAGACATTAGATACACCCAGTTAAAGTAAAATTCTAAGAATGAACACTTTGCTTAGAACAATTAAATTCTTTATGAGATAAGCCAGTATGAAAAATACATCTCCCATGGGCCATTCCTTAACATGTGTGTGTGTGTATGTGTGTCATTTTTTTTTTTACTGTTAATTTTATGCCTGATAGAAATACAGCAACCAGTAATCCCCCCAAGGTACCTGTTCTTGTATAACTGGCTTTCTAGTTAGGGATGGGAGTGGGGCTGTGATGAAGGAAATAAAGACATATACAAATAAAGAAGTAGATAACTAAGGCAATTTCAGGTCATGGGATATGCTCTGTAGAAAATAAAACTATGACCATGTGAGATAGGCTTGCCGTGGATGCAGGTTTGCATTGAGTTGATGGGGACATCTTCTCCGAGGCAAACATGTGTCCTATCTTGTAAATGGTGCCTGATCTCTTTAATATTGTCAAAGCCCTTCCCAAGGGTAAGGGGTAACAATGGGGTGAGATTCAGGGAAATATTAATGATGCCCTTTTTGCTTATAACTTGTTAATGAAATGACTAAAAATTCAATGCTTTATATATCACATCAAAACATCCTCATGAGAGAACAGTCATAATAGAAATCATGTAATTATATTACAGGGAGAAAAAGGCTTGCGAAACTTTAGTGCTTTAGAAGACTGAATGGAGAAAGGCAGGGACTCTGTCCATGAAAGGAGGGAAAAAAATAACCAAGGAAAAATTAAAAGGAGAAAAATGACAACCTCCAGCAAAACTTCTCCCTCAAATCTGAGTATATTGGAGAGGTTCCTGAGAACCCTGTGCCTTTGATTAAGAGGAGACATGTAACCACTATATTGCATCATTTGGTTTTCAGATGGAAAAAATAAGTCACAGTAACTTGAGTTTTAGCCAACTCCAGAGACTAGAGGAGGGATTTACAACGTGGCTCAGGGATTATTCTGTTGCCCAGCACTCTTTAGTACCTACATCAGTATGTATGGAAAATTGGGAGATCTCAAGTTCTCAAAAATAATCCCAAGAAAAGAAATAGAACTTGAACTATTCTGTGTTTGGTAAATGGGCTTTACTGACTTCCCCATCACAGGAGGAATCCTCAGGACTTAGCTACAGTCTCTGCAATTAATATAAAATATTTGATATGTGTTCTATTAAAACTATGTTAATTATGCAGATTGCAATGGTAATCATTTATTTTATTTCATTTTATTTTTTGATAGACAACATTTGTAGTTTATTTTAATTTGTATCTCTTTGATTACAGATAGGATTAAATTTATTCAAATATGCATACATATATACATATATATGCATATTTACCATTTATAAACCTCATATTTTATTTTATAAGCATCTGAGTTTATATATATACAATTATACATATATTTTCTATTTTCTAAATATTTTATTTTGTTCCTATTTTGTACATATCTGTTGATTTTTCACACTCAACATGTTTATCATTTTTCTCAGAGGTGTATAAATATATATTTTTTTCAAGAGCCTTATACTACATTTGCAGCATATTACATTTTCTCAATTGGTTGATTCTTTATAATTTTGCATTATGGGTTTGCTATCATGTGATACATTTTTTTTTCACACACACACACACACACACACACTGTATTTTATTTTTACAAGAGATAAATGGACTGACACCAAGCATTGTAAATGGATGACCACAACAAAAGCAACAATGATTGCAATTACCAAACACACTCATACTATGTCATAATATTGACATTCAGTCCAGTAATCCTCCACTGTAACAGCTCCTTTACTTTGCAGTGGAAATTGATTTGTATATTTTTTGCCTCTGAGTCCTTGTGGGATTTTTTTTTTTATTCAAACAGAAAGTCACAAAAATTATAATCATCCTCTTCAGTTCACTCAGTCCCATGTAATTAATTTTTTTTTATCTTGATCTTTTGTTAGCACTTTTATGAGTTCATCAGTTTTCCATTAGAGTTCTGAAAATGCTTATTCATTCAGTTCAGCAGTATAGTCAGTTACCAGAAACCTGTACTTGTCAGAGTCTTTTCCATGAATTCCTTGAAGATGAAACCCTATTATAGGAACATATTTGCAAAAGCAGCAGAGTACACCCAGAACAGTCTGTAAATTACAAAAGACTTAAAAATGACCACAGTTAAAGATTTGATGAAAGTTCATAATAATGCAATTGACAAGGAAATTTAGATATTTCTGAGATATACACTTTAAAGTAAAAACTAGAATTATGACTTATAACATTATACCAGAACATATAAGATTTTTAGAAATTTCATGTAATCTCTGAAACATTTATATTAACATATTTCCATACAAATAACCCAAAGAAAGTTTAGTATTAGTTGTATTTTTGTTTGTTTCTTTTTTTATACTGCAGGTTCTTATTGGTCATCAATTTTATACACATCAGTGTATACATGTCAATCCCAATCGCCCAATTCAGCACACCACCATCCCCACCCCACCGTGGTTTTCCCCACTTGGTGTCAATAAGTTTGTTCTCTACATCTGTGTCTCAACTTCTGCCCTGCCAACCGGCTCCTCTGTACCATTTTTCTAGGTTCCACATACATGCGTTAATATACAATATCTGTTTTTCTCTTTCTGACTTACTTCACTCTGTATGACAGTCTCTAGATCTGTCCACATCTCAACAAATGACTCAGTTCCGTTCCTTTTTATGTCTGAGTAATATTCCATTGTATATATGTACCACTTCTTCTTTATCCATTCATCTGTCAATGGGCATTTTGGCTGCTTCCATGACCTGGCTATTGTAAATAGTGCTGCAATGAACATTGGGGTGCATGTGTCTTTTTGAATTATGGTTTTCTCTGGGTATATGCCCAGTAGTGGGATTGCTGGATCATATGGTAATTCTATTCTTAGTTTTTTAAGGAACCTCCATACTGTTCTCCATAGTGGCTGTATCAATTTACATTCCCACCAAGAGTGCAAGAGGGTTCCCTTTTCTCCACACCCTCTCTAGCATTAGTTGTTTGTAGATTTTCTGATGATGCCCATTCTAACTGGTGTAAGGTGATGCCTCATTGTAGTTCTGATTTGCATTTCTCTAATAATTAGTGATGTTGAGCAGCTTTTCATGTGCTTCTTGGCCATCTGTATGTCTTCTTTGGAGAAATGTCTATTTAGGTCTTCTGCCCATTTTTGGATTGGGTTGTTTGTTTCTTTAATATT
The DNA here is from genome assembly GCF_965194825.1 of Balaenoptera physalus. Lineage (NCBI taxonomy): Eukaryota > Metazoa > Chordata > Mammalia > Artiodactyla > Balaenopteridae > Balaenoptera > Balaenoptera physalus. Next base: position 43,634,380 of record NC_138893.1, read on the forward strand.
GAGCTGCATGAGCTGTTTATATATTTTGGAGCTTACTCCTTTGTCCGTTGATTCGTTTGCAAATATTTTCTCCCATTCTGAGGGTTGTCTTTTTCGTCCTTTGCTGTGCAAAAGCTGTGAAGTTTCATTAGGTCCCATTTGTTTATTTTTGTTTTTATTTCCATTACTCTAGGAGGTGGATCAAAAAAGATCTTGCTGTGATTTATGTCAAAGAGTGTTCTTCCTATGTTTTCCTATAAGAGTTTTATAGTGTCCGGTCTTACATTTAGGTCTCTAACCCATTTTGAGTTTATTTTTGTGTATGGTGTTAGGGAATGTTCTAATTTCATTCTTTTACGTGTAGCTGTCCAGTTTTCCCAGCACCACTTATTGAAGAGACTGTCTTTTCTCCATTGTATATCCTTGCCTCCTTTGTCATAGATTAGTTGACCATAGGTGCGTGGGTTTATCTCTGGGCTTTCTATCTTGTTCCATTGATCTATGTTTCTGTTTTTGTGCCAGTACCATATTGTCCTGATTACTGTAGCTTTGTAGTATAGTCTGAAGTCAGGGAGTCTGATTCCTCCAGCTCCATTGTTTTTCCTCAAGACTGCTTTGGCTATTCGGGGTCTTTTGTGTCTCCATACAAAATTTAAGATTATTTGTTCTAGTTCGGTAAAAAATGGCATTGGTAATTTAATAGGGATTGCATTGAATCTGTAGATTGCTTTGGGTAGTATAGTCATTTTCACAATATTGATTCTTCCAATCCAAGAACATGGTATTTCTCTCCATCTGTTGGTATCATCTTTAATTTCTTTCATCAGTGTCTTATAGTTTTCTGCATACAGGTCTTTTGTCTCCCTAGGTAGGTTTATTCCTAGGTATTTTATTCTTTTTGTTGCCATGGTAAATGGGAGTATTTCCATAATTTCTCTTTCAGATTTTTCATCATTAGTGTATAGGAATGCAAGAGATATCTGTGCATTCATTTTGTATCCTGCAACTTTACCAAATTCATTGATTAGCTGTAGTAGTTTCCTGGTGGCATCTTTAGGATTCTCTATGTATAGTATCATGTCATCTGCAAAAGTGACAGTTTTACTTCTTCTTTTCCTCTTTGTATTCCTTTTATTTCTTTTTCTTCTCTGATTGCTGTGGCTAGGACTTGCAAATCTCTGTTGAATAATAGTGGTGAGCATGGACATCCATGTCTTGTTCCTGATCTTAGAGGAAATTCTTTCAGTTTTTCACCATTGAGAATGATGTTTGCTGTGGGTTTCTCATATATGGCCTTTATTATGTTGAGGTAGCTTCCCTCTATGCCCACTTTCTGGAGAGTTATTATCAGAAATGGGTGTTGAATTTTGTCAAAAGCTTTTTCTGCATCTATTGAGGTGATAATATGGTTTTTATTCTTCAATTTGTTAATATGGTGTATCACATTGATTGATTTGCGTATATTGAAGAATCCTTGCATCCCTGGGATAAATCCCACTTGATCGTGGTGTATGATCCTTTTAATGTGTTGTTGGATTCTGTTTGCTAGTATTTTGTTGAGGATTTTTGCATCTATATTCATCAGTGATATTGGTCTGTAATTTTCTTTTTTTGTAGTGTCTTTGTCTGGTTTTGGTATCAGGGTGATGGTGGCCTCATAGAATGAGTTTGGGAGTGTTCCTTCCTCTGCAATTTTTTGGAAGAGTTTGAGAAGGATGGGTGTTAGCTCTTCTCTAAATGTTTGATAGAATTCACCTGTGAAGCCATCTGGTCCTGGACTTTTGTTTGTTGGAAGATTTTTAATCACAGTTTCAATTTCATTACTTGTGATTGGTCTGTTCATATTTTCTGTTTCTTCCTGGTTCCGTCTTGGAAGGTTATACCTTTCTAAGAATGTGTCCATTTCTTCCAGGTTGTCCATTTTATTGGCATAGAATTGCTTGTAGTAGTCTCTTAGGATGCTTTGTATTTCTGTAGTGTCTGTTGTAACTTCTCCTTTTTCATTTCTAATTTTATTGATTTGAGTCCTCTCCCTCTTTTTCTTTATGAGTCTGGCTCATGGTTTATCAATTTTGTTTATCTTCTCAAAGAACCAGCTTTTATTTTTATTGATCTTTGCTATTGTTTTCTTTGTTTCTATTTCATTTATTTCTGCTCTGATCTTTAGGATTTGTTTCCTTCTACTAACTTCGGGTTTTGTTTGTTCTTCTTTCTCTAGTTCCTTTAGGTGTAAGGTTAGATTGTTTACTTGAGATTTTTCTTGTTTCTTGAGGTAGGCTTGTATAGCTATAAACTTCCCTCTTAGAACTGCTTTTGCTACATCCCATAGGTTTTGGAGCATCTTGTTTTCATTGTCATTTGTCTCTAGGTATTTTTTGATTTCCTCTTTGATTTCTTCAGTGGTCTCTTGGTTATTTAGTAACGTATTGTTTAGCCTCCATGTGTTTGTGTGTTTTACGTGTTTTTCCCTGTAATTCATTTCTAATCTCATAGTGTTGTGGTCAGAAAAGATGCTTGATATGATTTCAATTTTCTTAAATTTACTGAGGCTTGATTTGTGACCCAAGATGTGATCTATCCTGCAGAATGTACTGTGCACACTTGAGAAGAAAGTGTAATCTGCTGTTTTTGGATGGAATGTCCTATAAATATCAATTAAATCTATCTGGTATATTGTGTCATTTAAAGCTTCTGTTTCCTTCTTTATTTTCATTTTGGATGATCTGTCCATTGGTGTAAGTGAGGTGTTAAAGTCCCCCACTATTATTGTGTTACTGTCGATTTCCTCTTTTAGAGCTGTTAGCAGTTGCCTTATGTATTGAGGTGCTCCTATGTTGGGTGCATATATATTTAGAATTATTATTTCTTCTTGGATTGATCCCTTGATCATTATGTAGTGTCCTTCCTTGTCTCTTGTAACATTCTTTAAAGTCTATTTTGTCTGATATGAGTATTGCTACTCCAGCTTTCTTTTGATTTCCATTGGCATGGAATATCTTTTTCCATCCTCTCACTTTCAGTCTGCATGTGTCCCTAGGTCTGAAGTGGGTCTCTTGTAGACAGCATATATATGGGTCTTGTTTTTGTATCCATTCAGCAAGTCTGTGTCTTTTTGTTGGAGCATTTAATCCATTCACATTTAAGGTAATTATCGATATGTATGTTCCTATATCCATTTTGTTAATTGTTTTGGGTTTGTTTTTGTAGGTCCTTTTCTTCTCTTGTATTTCTCACTTAGAGAAGTTCTTTAAGCATTTGTTGTAGAGCTGGTTGGGTGGTGCTGGATTCTCTTAGCTTTTGCTTGTCTGTAGAGCTTTTGATTTCTCCATCGAATCTGAATGAGATCCTTGCTGGGTAGAGTAATCTTGGTTGTAGGTTCTTCCCTTTCATCACTTTAAATATGTCATGCCACTCCCTTCTGGCTTGTAGAGTTTCTGCTGAGAAATCAGCTGTTAACCTTATGGGAGTTCCCTTGTATGTTATTTGTCATTTTTCCCTTGCTGCTTTCAATAATTTTTCTTTGTGTTTAATTTTTGCCAATTTGATTACTATGTGTCTCAGCATGTTTCTCCTTGGGTTTATCCTGTATGGGACTTGCTGCGCTTCCAGGACTTGGGTGGCTATTTCCTTTCCCATGTTAGGGAAGTTTTTGACTATAATCTCTTCAAATATTTTCTCTGGTCCTTTCTCTCTCTCTTCTCCTTCTGGGACCCGTGTAATACGAATTTTGTTGTGTTTAATGTTGTCCCAGAGGTCTCTCATGTTGTCTTCATTTCTTTTCATTCTTTTTTCTTTATTCTATTCCGTGGCAGTGAATTTCACCATTCTGTCTTCCAGGTCACTTGTCCGTTCTTCTGCCTCAGTTATTCTGCTATTGATTCCTTCTGGTGTAGTTTTCATTTCAGTTATTGTATTGTTCATCTCTGTTTGTTTGTTCTTTAATTCTTCTAGGTCTTTGTTAAACACTTCTTGCATCTTCTCGATCTTTGCCTCCATTCTTTTTCCGAGGTCCTGGATCATTTTCACTATCATTATTCTGAATTCTTTTTCTGGAAATTTGCCTATCTCCACTTCATTTAGTAGTTTTTCTGGGGTTTTATCTTGTTCCTTCACCTGGTACATAGCCCTCTGCCTTTTCATCTTGTCTATCTTTCTGTGAATGTGGTTTTTGTTCCACAAGCTGCAGGATTGTAGTTCTTCTTGCTTTTGCTGTCTGCCCTCTGGTGGATGAGGCTATCTAAGAGGCTTGATGGGAGGGACTGTTGGTGGGTAGAGCTGGGTGTTGCTCTGGTGGGCAGAGCTTAGTAAAACTTTAATCCACTTGACTGTTGATGGGTGGGGCTGGGTTCCCTCCCTGTTGGTTGTTTTGCCTGAGGCAACCCAACACTGGAGCCTACCTGGGCTCTTTGGTGGGGTTAATGACAGACTCTGGGAGGGCTCATGCCAAGAAATACTTCCCAGAACTTCTGCTGCCAGTGTCCTTTTCCCCATGGTGAAACAGAGCCACCCCCTGCTTCTGCAGGAGACCCTCCAACACTAACAGGTAGGTCTGGTTCAGTCTCCCCTGAGGTCACTGCTCCTTCCCCTGGGTCCTGATGTGCACACTACTTTGTGTGTGCCCTCCAAGAATGGAGTCTCTGTTTCCCCCAGTCCTGTTGAAGTCCTGCAATCAATTCCCACTAGGCTTCAAAGTCTGATTCTCTAGGAATTCCTCCTCCCGTTGCTGGACCCCCAGGTTGGGAAGCCTGACGTGGGGCTCAGAACCTTCACTCCAGTGGGTGGACTTCTGTGGTATAAGTTTTCTCCAATTTGTGAGTCACCCACCCACCAGTTATGGGATTTGATTTTACTGTGATTGCGCCCCTCCTACCATCTCATTGTGGCTTCTCCTTTGTCTTTGGATGTGGGGTATCTTTTTTGGTGAGTTCCAGTGTCTTCCTGTTGATTTTCCAGCAGCTAGTTGTGATTCTGGTGTTCTCACAAGAGGGAGTGAGAGTACGTCCTTCTACTCTGCCATCTTGGTTCCTCCTACGTAATCATATATTTTAGATATCTGCAAGAGTGATGCTATAGGGAAGTATTGCCATATAACTGATTGCCTTGGAGATTCATGACACAAACAAGGATACAGAAACTACACTTGGCTTTACAAGACTTTACGGTCTGTGAAGGCAGGGGCTGTCAATCATACTTATTTGTAGACTAGACTTTATTTCAGTTAGTAAGTAGAGAGATATTTATAGGGGAATTCTTTTATCCAAGAACAGTGACAGATGAAAGAACACCAGATCATCAACTTCATGAAGACAGGGACCATTGCTAAAATTTTTCTCCTCTCTCTTCAGAACCCGGCACATGATAAATAATTAAAACATACTTGTTGAATGAATGAATGCATACAGGGATAAATGAATTGAAATGGGGATTGTTAACCCACAAAAAAGAAGCCTCATGAAATCATGGAGTCTGAAGGGTTTGGGCTGTGGGATATTGTTAGACACATTATGTGTGCCTTTAAGAGATTAATCCAGGAACAGTAAGTGAGATTTAGGCAGAGAATTCAGTTCAATTTAAGGAAGAATGTGCTATCGTAATTGCTGAATTAGTGGCATGTCCTGCCAGAATATGGGCCCTCTGAATATGTATCCATGTGAATCGGGTTCACTGTGTAGCAGAATGTCTGTCCAAAAGTAGCCTTTAAATGTTTGCACAAATGCATAAATAAATAATGATTAGAGCTGCCCAACCATATGGAAGTAGTGATCTCCCTATCATTGTAGGTATTCTACCATTGCTTGAATGACTGCACAGCATGGGTGTGTAGCAAGGATTAAAGCATGCATTGAGGTTGGACTACATATCATGCAGTGTCTTTCTTTCTAGTCTAACCTTGATCTTCTAGGATTCCATTAAATTAGAGCATGTGTTTTTCCTGAATGTGAAGTACCTCTTTATCCAGTTGTTAGCGAAATCTACCTTTCCTACATTCAAATTATTTCTCTGAGAAGAAGTCATAATTTCTTGATCAGTGGTGAGGTGAGGAAAGACAGCTATGTGCTCCTTGCTGCAGTCAAGTGGGGGAGTGATCCATATTTATATTGGGACTGAGTCTAAAGGTCTTCTCCTTTATTCTCTAGATCATCTTCATCTTGACTGCAAAATTGTTACCTAGATTCAGAAGATTCAGATTGCTCAGGCCAATAGTAGAAGCCTCACTTGAGAACATAACAATAAAACTTTCTTCCTAAATGATGTCAGATTATGAGGCTTCTGCAGACAATTCACTATGGACTTGTCCAGGTGACACACAATCACTCACAGGCAGATTAAGGAACCTCAGTAGAGATTGTTCTTAAATCAGATAATCTCCTCTGAGTAGAAAGGGGGAGCTGTGTACTTGCTCTGGGGATATCTTCCAATTTCAAAATATTTCCACCCAGGAAAAATAAGCCAATTAGTGTGACTTTGTCCCACAAAAAAAGCTCTTCTAAAAGGATGTCAGACACCAAGGATACAGTCACTCTCAGCCTTGCTGATTTTTCCACAATGACAGCACACATAAACACAATACTCTACAGACTTCAAAGCAACACATCTTTCAGATGACACTTAGAAGTAATACTTAAGGAACATTTAATAATATGAATTCTATTAATTGATATTTAATAATATTAATACTACCATAGGAAGATATCCCCAGAGCAAGTACATAGCTTTCCCTTTTTACTCAGGTAAGATTTTCTGATTTAAGAATAATCTCTACTGAGGTTCTTTAATCTACCTGGGAGTGATTGTGTGTCACCTAGAAAACTGCAGATAGCTGACTTTTCATTTGAACTCCCATCCACACATCAATGGGCAGAAATGCAATATTAACTATTTCCATTTATTCCTAACCTACATTTTTATTGGATTTTGGAATACAGTAAAGATAAAAATTGATGGAATGCAGTGAGTACAGGATACTAAAAGATTGGCATAGAAGAAAAAGAGTTAGTTAAATCATCAAAGTAGAGCCTCTAAATAACACAGGTACAATGGAATTTGCCCAAAAGGATGCTCATGAAACAGTATATACAACTATATAAGTGCTCTCTCTAGGGAAATGAGATAAAGAGCACTCATAAATGCTCAGTTTTTATTTTATTTTATTTTTGGCTGTGTTGGGTCTTCGTTTCTGTGCGAGGGCTTTCTCCAGTTGCGGCAAGTGGGGGCCACTCTTCATTGCACTGCGCGGGCCTCTCACTATCGCGGCCTCTCTTGTTGCAGAGCACAGGCTCCAGACACGCAGGCTCAGTAGTTGTGGCTCACGGGCCCAGTTGCTCCGCGGCATGTGGGATCTTCCCAGACCAGGGCTCGAACCCGTGTCACCTGCATTAGCAGGCAGATTCTCAACCACTGTGCCACCAGGGAAGCCCTGCTCAGTTTTATATAGACATTTATTTCATGTAAGACTCACATTTTAAAGATGCATCCTTCAAGTATTACATTATTTCTATTTGATAAAATCGTCAAGTGACTCTCCAAGGTTCACCCAGTGAACTTTGACTAGAGTAGTGATTTTAAGTTCTTTAGAACCCATACCCACAGCAGATAGGCCCATTCTGGTTAAAAAAAAAAAAAATTGATATTAGCGTCTAGGAATGTTCAGATCCTTAAAGCTTATCCTTCCACTCCTTGTTAATGCCCTTTCCTTACCTGAGGTTCATTTTCAAATTCTAAGTTTGAGGGTGGTAGTTTCTTGGCCCAACCAATGCAACAGTAGAAGTATAGTGTAGGAAAAAATAATTAAAAAAAAAATGGAATCAGAGGGGATGTAATTCAGATATTTTGTATATGTGTTTGAAGGCCATTTGCAGAGTGAAATGTGGATGGCATCCTGAAAACACCTAGCATGATTATGCTCTTGTTCTAGTTTTGGAAAGTAAGTGTAAGATGAGAATTGAAAACTTCCATTTTGCTGATGTCTTGGGGTCAGTGTTCCTGAATGCAGGTCTGTGGGTCAGCTCTGGCCTTTGACAAAGCTTTCACCAATGAAATCAGGATAACACATTATCTTTTTTTTTTTTTTAGCACATTATCTTTTCATGAAATAAATTTAGGGATGTTCTAGAGTATGTTCTTCCCACTTTTCCATGATTTATACAGTGAAAACCCCTATGGAATTGTAAACATTTACCATAGTCAAGGACAGATTCATTTTGTCACATTCCTTGCTTTAAATCCTAAGTTGTATAACCTGAGATGTATTATTTAGGGTCTATGATTCTCAATTTTCTTATCTGTAAAATGAGGATAATAATAGCAGTACCTTGTTAGAGTCACTGTATGGATTTTGTGGCACTATAGTTTGGAAAAAAGTTCTTAGCCTGTCCCTGGATAATGTTACCGAACCAGACTTGGGTCTGCTCGCCTGTGCTCAGTAAAGCCAATCTATTGACATCAGGTTGTGGTGAAGGAAAGTAGTGTTTATTGCAGGGAGCCAAGCAAGGAGAATGTGCAGCTCATGCTCCAAAGACCTGAACTCCCCGATGGCTTTCAGGGAAGGGGTTTTAAAGGCAGTGTGAGGGAGGGGGCTGCAGGGTGTGTGATCAGCTCATGCACAATTCTCAGATTGGTTGGCCTCAGGGTGAAGTTTCAAGCATCATCAACCCTGGTCTCAACCAGTCGAGAGTCTATGTTCTTGCAGTCACCCATTTTCATCTGGTGGGGGTCTGCTTCCTGTAAAAACAACTTAGGAACGTGTGTCAGGCCTTTATCTGTATCTTCAGGGAACTGGGAGTTCGGTGCCTGTGCTGTGTGGTAGATTTATACTATAAACTGTTACCAGTTTCCCAGCCCAACAGCTCTTCTTTGTTTCTACATCTTCACATTTCCTACTCATTAACTCTTGAGTCAGCCTTTTGAGACTCAAGGGAGGCCTGGAGACTAAAGCAAAAGCCTTTTACTTCAAAGCACAGGGATACAGGGGCTTGTATATGGTTTCAATCCCCCCTTTTCTTTCATACTCCTCAATCTTGAGGGGAACAGGTTCAGGAAAAGAAAGAGAGTAAAGTTTGGATAGAGAGGTTAAGCATAAACTTGGCAGAAGAACTCAGTTTTAGAGGGACTTGGTTTCAATAACAATAAGGACTCAAAAATAGTTATTACTTTAATGTACTTGTCCAGCATCTTTCTAGCATATGTGATTTTGTAGCACTTGAAGTAACTTACTTATCCTTTTTTTTTTAATAGCTCTTATTTTGTGTGTCACTCTGGTAATCCTATCTCCTAATTACCAAGAAGGGCTGGCTGAGTTTGGCCAGGGCATGGCTGGGGAGACTTAAGGACATTGGTTTAGAACCATAAGGCCTAGGTTACCATCCCAACTCCACAATTTACAAGCTCTATGCCTTGAGTTTCAGTTAACTTCCCTAAGCTTTAGCTGCCTTATATAAGGTGATAACCAGACCTGCCTCAGAGGGTTGTGAAAAGGACTAAATGAAGTGCCACTGGGATGTCCCTAGTGTATTGCCCATCACATGGTAGGTATTCATTAAATGTTAGATTGAATCAGGGGACAGAAGGAGTATCACCTATGTCATGTCTACTAATTCTTTGGTAATGTGGACACCTCTTTGAATATTGATCAGTTTCCCTTTTCTTTGTGGAATATAAGATTTTGCGATTTACTACCACTGTTAGTCATCTTAAGGACTGGATTTTCTAATTACATGTGGAACTATAGTTAAACCCTGAGGGAGTGAGTGGTGAGAACGGCCAGGCCCTTCAAATACCATGAACAACCCCCCAGCCGGCCCCAGTGCCAAGACAGTGTATCTTTCCTTGGTGCCTGGGAGATGTCTGGCCTTCTAGTGGAGTTTTTGGAAGTTAGGAGCTGCTCCTGGGTTACCCTAGTGAGGTGGGCTGAGTCTTGCTGATGAGGCTATAGATTCTGAATGAGAACTCCCCAGAATGGTCTATACCAACATTTCCCAAAGAGTAATGTTTGGAGCACTCATCCCAAGAAATGTAGTTCAAGTAGGAGCACAGGTTTGGTCTATGTGAAAATCAGTGATCCCCACTTGAATTTTTTTTCATTTGTGTTATTAAAGGGTGGGGCTAGAAGAGATGATGTCTTTCCCCAACTTTAATGTCTTTCACTCTACAAATATATGTTCACCTATTTTCTTTTTTCCCCTGAAAGCACTAGATAATGCCTTGCATTTTACTGGCATGATGTCTATATCAGTGCCATGTCAGCAGGGTATATTTAAAAGACTTATTTTATTATTTCATATACAATGTGGGCTGACATTGGAGGAAAATGTCAACCCCCAAATGTGCTGGTTGCTGACAGACACTAATACCTTATATTATGGAATATTTTTCTTTGTTCATTTTTCTTTTCTTCCAGGAGAATCTTTATTTATTTTCCTTGGCTATTCCTTAGGCATTCAAGACTTCTCCAATGTCATGCATTTTGGTTAATTTTATCAGTTAGACCCGTTAAATTAGGAGAAAGAAATTTTACTATTCCAAATTACAGAGAATTCCAGAACTTGCTAGTTTTGAGGAGGGGTGTTATCTAAGGCTTACGTTATGCTCTTTGAACCTAGTCTCTCTCCATCTAACTAACTCCTGATCCTAAGCTCACATGAGTTTTAGTCTCAGGATCCACCACGTATCATGTTCCTTGACAGTACCTCTTGACCTATGTCTTCTCAGGTTGGATCCAATGGCATGGGATTTATTTATTTTTTCTAGTCCCTTAAGATCCTCAAAGGCAACAGATAGCACTTTTCATCTTTGAACACCCTGCAGTCTAGCATAGAATCCTACATTCGGCAAATACATAAAATTCAATTTCCCAAGCAGATGTATAGCATCTAAATAGTAAAAACAAGGACTTCCTTGGTGGCACAGCGGTTAAGAATCCGCCTGCCAATGCAGGGGGCACGGGTTCAAGCCCTGGTCCGGGAAGATCCCACATGCCGCGGAGCAACTAAGCCTGTGTGCCACAACTACTGAACCTGCACTCTACAGCCCGTAAGCCACACCTACTGAGCCCGTCACCTAGAGCCTGTGCCCTGCAACAAGAGAAGCCACAGCAGTGAGAAGCCCACACACCATAACAAAGAGTAGCCCCCTCTTGCCGCAACTAGAGAAAGCCCGTGTGCAGCAACGAAGACCCAACACACCCAAAAATAAATTATTAAAAAAAACAAAAAAATTGGGTCCCACAAGGAAAATACACGTATCTTAAATTGTACAGCTGGTTAGTAGCAGAGTGTAGAAAACATTACTGTTTGCCTACAAGACAAAGTAATCCAGTTTCCACTAGCAGTGAATGTCCAGTGATTCCTAACAGAATGTGAGGAGAGGTCTGCTAGGGGTGTGCTATGGAGAAAGAGTTTTTCTGTTTAGCTTTCACAGAGACCCATGAGAAGAGACAGCCTCACTCTTTGCCACAGTGTTTATTATCAGCATGTGCCAGATGGAACTACAGGACACATTATATGGCCGGGGAAGGGGCCAACACACTGAGGCTGGCAGAGCTAAAAGTTAAGGGGAAACTGGGCCATCATTACGCTGTGTATTTAATGACCCAGGAATTGCCTGCTCCTGCAGTTGTTCTTATTATACAAAACAATAAATGTGTTCATCATTTAAGCCAGCTATGATAGCCTTTCTGTCTCTTGCAGCCAAAAGCATTCTCACGGGTACTCACAAGAATCAGGGCTTTTTCCAAGAGATCGATTCACTTATGGAGAAAGAAGACATTTTTCTGGAACACAGAGGCAGTTTTTGTCTGGCCAAAGCTGACAGGGAACATTTTCACCTGGTCAGGCATTTCTTACATTCATATCCTGCAGACAGTACAATGGCCCCTTTACATACCCTTGAAGAAACAGAGTAAGACTGCAAACATAGCTCCGCCTGCTCTTAGGGAGCTTTTAGTCTCCCCAGACTTGAGGACTGGCCTGCCCAGTTGTGTCCTAGCAGGTTACTCTGTTTCTTTTCTCAGCACTATCATGCATGTGGTAGGCACACACTTCAAAATACAGGTTGACTGACTGCTCAAGGGATCTGGGCAAGTGAACCCAGGGGATGTAGCTCCAAAAAGAGAAAAGAGAAATGTAAGAGAAAATTGAAAAGCATGACCCAACTACCTTTATGTTTTAAAAACCTTATTCTGCTTTGAATTACTGGAAGGCCTGTTCTTGGGAATTGGTGGTGACTTGTACTTAGAGATTTGAATTTTTTAGTGAATGAATGAGGAAAAACACATAGATAAAAAAGCAGGTGTTCCATGTAATTCCTTCCAAATTAACAACATGGTGATTAATTTTGTGTACCCAGAACAAATTTTTTCAAGTTTTTTCATTAAAAAAACCCAAAACATACCACCTTAACCACTTTAAGTGTATACTTTGGTGGTATTCAGTATATTCAAGTTGTATAACAGATCTCTAAAACTTTTTCATCTTGTGAAGCTGAAACTCTATTCCATGGAATAACAACTCCCCATTTCCCCTCCCCTGCCCCCAGCAGTCACCATTCTTTCTCTTTCTATGAATCTGACAACTTTAGATATCTCATATGAGTGGACTCATGTAGTTATCTGTCTTTTTGTTTGTATTTGGCTTATTTCACTTAGCATAATGTCCTCAAGGTGCACCCATGTTGTAGCATGTTACAAGATTTCCTTCTTTTTTAAGGATGAATAATATGTTATTTATTCATTTATCCATCCATAGACATTTAGGGTGCTTCCACCTCTTGGCTCTTGTGAATAAATGCTAAGGTGAATATGAGTGTACAAATATCTCTTTGAGATTCTGCTTTAAATTAATTTGTATATATACCCAAAAGGGGGATTGTTGGATCATATGGTAATTCTATTTTTAATTTTTGGAGGAACTTCTGTTCTATTTTCCACAGTGGCTGCACCATTTTCTTTCCCACTAGCCATGCACAAGCGTTCCAATTCCTCTCCCATCCTCCACAACACTTGTCATTTTCTGGGATTGTTGGTTGGTTGGTTGGTTTGTATTTTTGATAGTGGCCATCCTAGTGGGTATGAGGTTTTGATTTGTATTTCTCTCTAGTGATTTGTAATGTTGAGCATCTTTTAATGTGCTTGTTGGACAGTTGTAGGTCTACTTTGTAGAAATGTCTCTTCAACTCCTTTTCCCATTTTAAAATTATTTTTGTTGTGGTGATGGTGGTGGTTGAGGTATAGGAGTTTCTATATATTCTGGATATTAATCCCTTATCAGACTTGTGATTAGTAAGTGTTTTCTCCCATTACATAGGTTGCCTTTTCATTCTATTAATTGTTTCCTTTGATGAACATAAGTGTTGAGTTTGATGTAGTCTCATGTGCCTATTTTTGCTTTTATTGTCTGTGCTTTTGGTGTCATATACAAGAAATCATAACCAAATCCAATATCATTAAGCTCTTCCCTTATGTCTCCTTTTAGTAGTTTTATAGTTTTTGGTCTTAGGTTTAATCCCTTTTGAGTTAATTTTTCCATATGGTATAAGGTAACTTCATTCTTTTGAATGTGTATGTCAAGTTTTCCTAGCACCATTTGTTGAAGGGGATGTTCTTTTTTCATTGTGTAGTCTTGATACCCTGAACCAGTTTTTTTAAATCATGAAGCAGATAAAGAATTTGGGATAGATATATGTTTGGATAAATATAATGTTTTGTTTTGTTGATGAGTTTAAGGTCCTTAGATATACTGTGTGTTACCTAAACATGGCACAAAACCAGAAATGCCAGCCTTTAGGCACTGAATTCTCATTTTTGTGTGAGTGTATGAGTGTGGTTTATTTTTCATGTGCTATAAATGAAACCTTTTATTACAATTAATTCTGACCTCTAATTGAGATAGATCAATTAGATTAAACTGATTTAACTTAAATAGATGCTGTATATCATTTTTTTAATAGAAATAAAATATAGCTGTAAAGTTAGTGTTTTCTACTGCTGTTATGAGACCTTATACGATATTTTAAATGGCAATAATTCAATCAACTCTATCTTTTGGTGTGTTTTTATTAATGGGGTATGAGACAAATTAAATCATTATATACTTATTGAAATTTCACTTTGTGTTTAGTGGTATATTAGATGAAAGAGTAAAGAGATAGTTTTCTCCTTAAGGAGTAGATGCTTTAGCAGAAGTAATGCATACATTTAATTATAGTGTATGATAGAAATAAATAACAAGAGCTGCCTACAAGTGAAGGATGAGTTCTGAATAGAGGAGGTTCATAACTAGCTGAGGGCACTAGGAAAGGCTTCCTGAAGAATGTGGTTTAGCTGGTATTTGAAGGCTATAAAAAGTTGGATGTATGTAATAATCACTAATATTTACTAACCTACTGTCATCTGGTACTATTCTAAGTGCTTTAATAACTGTTTTAACCTTTATAATCATCTTATGGTATAGGTCCTATTATTATTTCATTTTACAAGATGAAGAAAGGCACAGAGTGTTTAAGTCATTTGCCCAAGGGCACACAGCTGGCAATTAATGGAACTGGGGTGTGAAATCCTGTAGTCTGACTTTAGAGCCAGGGTTCCTGGCTACAGAGCATTCCAGGTCAAGTCAAGGCATAAGTGGAAAAGCAGGGTCAGAAAAAGAGTGGACGGGAGATGGGAGAGGACTCAATCTGTAACATAAAATCCACTAAGGAGTTGGTAAGAAAGGACATTAGACATGAAGTTTAGGGAAGAATGACAGGGGACTGCAAAAGCTAAGAAGTTTGTGCTTTATTCTGAGGACAATGAAGAGTCATGAAGGATGCTTGTATCAGGGACTGGTGTGTTCAGAGCTGTGTATTTTGAAGATTAAACTTAAAGTATAGAATGAACTCACAAGGCATCACCTATATGTTTAATTATGCTCGTATAGCTGCAAGAGAAACTAAGGCTCAGAGGCGCCAAGATAAATTACTTCCTAAGGTTCCTCAAGTAGTAAGTAAACCTGAGATGAGATAGCTAGCGTTAAAACTCCAGTTTCAGTGGCTCCAAAACCCCTGCTTTTTTTTTTTTTCTGCAAGGAGAAGAGACTTTCAGGCAGGGATGCCAGCTAGGCAACTCTAGTACTGCACAGAAGAGGTAATGAAAGCCTACACTAGAAAGAAAGGGGACTTTGTTCAAGGAATTAGGACCTGCATAATCATCTTGTTTCCATTTCTTGGGATTGGGATTGGGGAACTTGGAAAAAGAGAAACCAAAAATAATTGTGCGGGTTCAGATAACTAGGTAGATATTGGAGCTACCTAAAAACTGGACTAAGGGGTAAGGAATGCATTAGAGGGCAAAGATGGTGAGTTCAGTTTTGGACCATCTTCCAGATGCCAGACAACATCCAAGTGGGTATGTCCAGCAGGACAAACAGGCATATTGGAAGAAATCAGAATGAGTTATCAACTGATATTCTCAGAGAAGTGACTTCTACTCCCACTCTATTTTGAACTTAATTGAAGGATTTTGCTATCAGATAAAGTAAACATGGTCCAATTTTTAAATAAATATGACATTTAATCATGGCAGTCCTATTTCGAGAATTCATTATTTGCCTCATATTTTAAAAAATTTTTTTGAGACTTGTATAAGCAAATACATAAATCTACAGCATATATGTATATTTATTTTATGTCTTTTTTAAAATTTTTGAGATTTTTATAAACAAATACTAAAATCTACAGCAGATATATTTATATTTATGTATCTATGTATTTGTAGAGAGAGATAGATTGATAGGCAAATACTTTTACAGGATACTATAAAAATAGAGACTTTTAGCATTTTTTTTTCCTCCTGGAGCTAATAAGACTCTGAATCTCAGTTTTATCCTGCCTCCACTTACCAGTAGAAAAATTTTCTACAAGGAAAAGAAAAAAATTTGCAGAGGAAAGAATATTCAGCTAAACAGGCAGCAATGAAGTTTGGCATTTCAAGAGACATCAGTGATTTGACAGGGAATAAGGATTGGACTGAGCCTCTAAGTGGGTCAATATTGAACTTTCAATAATATGAGAGGACTTCAGTTTGAACTACCTGGGGTAGCTGTTAGGTTTTGAAAGGAAACTGAGTTAGGTGCCCCAACACAAGGAAGGTCGAGTTCCCAGTTTAGGCTGTGAAGTTCACAGTTAATAAAGGCTTGAAAAGCAGGACTAACTCATGTCCCCACTTGACTTTATATTAAGTTTCTTATGAGAAAGATCAGAGATGGTATTTATATCTCCATCCTTAAATCTAGGATGGCCTCAAAACAAGACCGTGGCCAATGTGGCAGAACAATACTGTGCAAGTTCTAAGCCTAGCTCTCAGGAGACTTTGTTCACTTTTGTTCATTCTCTGGAAATCTCTGTATCTCCACCATGTGAACAAGCTCATGCTGCTGGAGGATGAGGAAACATGTGAAGTAGAGATGAGACAACGCAGCTGAGATATCTCAGTTTAGCTAGCCCCTAGCCAGTCCAGCTGCTGACCACGGACACAGGGCACATATGGGAAAGGCAGAGAGTGGGAGTGTCCCCACAATCTTCTGGAAGATGATGAGACTGGGAAAACTTTTAAACAAAATTGATATATCATGCTTTCTTTCTTCTTTGCAAATAGATGCTTAAAGGTGAAGGGGGGAAATGTCTAAAATTGCATCTAACCCGGCAGTACAATGATTTTTTTCTATTATTATTTCCAGGAAGGAAATCAAAGTACTTCTGTTAAATGGTTTTTTGTTTGTTTGTTTCTCCGTCCCCATGCCAAGAAGACATAACAGGAAAGTTTACATAGTTTCTTGAGTCATCTACAGTAAAAGTAAGATATAGTGATAAAGGGAAAGGGTGCTTCAATTTTTGTGTGAATAACGCCTAGCAGAAGAGCCCAGTCTAGACAGAAGGCTCAAAGCTCTGCCCTGGCAATAAGTCTGGAAGTACAACTAAAGGAAACACAGAGGCAATGGGAGGGAATTCAGACAGGGAAAAGGAGATTAACCCTTAAATCCTTCACAAATGTATGGTTTGTCCCCTGTCTTAGAAAACACTCACTTCAAAGAATATAAGTTACTGAGTCAGTGTCAGGTGTTCTAACACTCCTTCACACCATACACAAAAATAAACTCAAAATGGCATAGAGACTTAGACAAAACATTCTCAGACATAAATCATAGTGACATTTTCTTAGGTCAGTCTCCCAAGGAAAAAGAAATAAAAGCAAAAATAAATAAATGGGACCTAATCAAGTGTAAAAACTTCTGCACAGCAAAGGAACCCATAAACAAAATGAAAAGACAACCTACAGAGTGAGAGAAAATATTTGCAAATGATGCCACTAACAAGGACTTAATTTTCAAAATATACAAACAGCTCATGCAGCTCAATAAAAACAACAACAAAGAAGCCTTCAAAAAATGGGCAGAAGACCTAAATAAAAATTCCTCCAAAGAAGACATATGGATGGCCAATAGACACATGAGAAAATGCTCAACGTCGTTAATTATTAGAGAAATACAATCAAAGCTACAATGAGGTATCTCCTCACACTCATCAGAATGGCCATAATCAAAAAGTCTACAAATAATTTCACATTTGGCTGGTGGGAAGCAGCAGCATAGCACAGGGAGATCGACCAGTGCTTTGCGATGACCTAGAGGGGTGGGATAGGGAGGGAGGCTCAAGAGGGAGGGGATATGGGGACATGTATATGCATATGGTTGATTCTCTTTGTGATACAACAGAAACTAACACAGTATTGTGAAGCAATTATACTCCAATAAAGAGCTATTAAAAAACTAGATAACTAATAAGGACCTAATGTATAGCACAGGGAACTCAATACTCTGTAATGACCTATATGAGAAAAGAATCTAAAAAAGAGTGGCTATATGATTCTGTATAACTGATTCACTTTGCGTACAGCAGAAACTAACACAACATTGTAAATCAACTATACTCCAATTAAAAAAAAAAAAGGACACGGGGACGGGGAAAGGTAAGCTGGGACAAAGAGAGTAGCATTGACATATATACACTGACAAATGTAAAATAGCTAGCTAGTGGGAAGCAGCTGCAGAGCACAGGGAGATCAGCTCAGTGCTTTGTGACCACCTAGAGGGGTGGGATAGGGAGGGTGGGAGGGAGGTGCAAGAGGGAGGGGATATGGGGATATATGTATACATATAGCTGATTCACTTTGTTATACAGCAGCAACTAACACAACAATGTAAAGCAATTATACTCCAATAAAGATGTTAAAAAAAAAGGCTACAAATAATAAATGCTGGAGAGGGTATGGAAAAAAAGGAACCCTCCTACACTGTTGGTGGGAATGTAAATTGGTGCAGTCACTATGGAGAACAGTATGGAGGTTCCTTAAAAAAAAAAAAAGTTACTATATGATCCAGTAAACACATTCATGGTGTGTATCTGGAGAAAACTCTAATTCAAAATATACACGCACACCAATGTTCACAGCAGCACTATTTACAATAGCCAAGACATGGAAACAACCTCAATGTCCATCAACAGATGAATGGATAAAGAAGATGTGGTGTGTGTATATATATATATATATATATATATATATAATTTGAAATATTACTCAGCCATAAAAGAGAATGAAATAATGAAATTTGCAGCAACCTAGAGATTATCATACTAAGCAATGTTAAGTCAAAGAAAAACAAATATTATATATCACTTATGCAGAATCTAAAATTTGATATAAGTGAAATTTTTACAAAGCAGAAATAGAATCACAGACATAGAAAACAAATTTATGGTTACCAAAGGGAAAAAGGAGGAGAGGGATAAATTAGGAGTTCAGGATTAGCAGATACAAACTACTATATATACAATAGATAAAGAACAAGGTCCTACTATATTCAATATTTTGTATTAAACTATAATGGAAAAGAAAAAAAAAAAGGAAAGCAAGTCATTCACAAAAAAATCAGTAAGATTACATTAAACATAGATAGTTCAATAGAAAAATGAAATCACCTTGAACACTTTTATAAAAGAAAATACCCAAATGATGAATAAAAATCTGAGAAAAAATTACAACTTCTTAATTCATCAGGAAAATACAAATTAAAATTATAATCAGCTCTTACATAAGAATTGCTAAACTATAAAAGATTATATATTTATATTTTATATATAAAATCTTTTATAGTTTATATATATATATATATATATATATATATAAAGATCATACACTACTATTATGAGTGCAAGTTAGTGCAGCCCTTTTGTTATTGGGAAGTACTAATATAGATGTTACACCTAACTTATCCATACTAAGTGAGACAGACTTTCTACTCTTAGTTTTACCCAGAGTAAGGCATGTATGTGTCATGTGTCACCAAAATATCTGCATTAAAATATTCATAAAAGCACAATTTGTAATATCCATGGCTAAGAAATTACCCAAGCCCCCATCATCATTGGATTAGATAAATAAATATAAATGTGGTGCATTTGCCAAATAAAATACTATACAACAAAACAAACTGATGATTTATAACAACATACAACGATATGAATGAAATTCCCAAATGCAACGTTTAGACTGAAAGTACAAAAGCAGGCAAAACCAATCCATGTCCTTAAGCCTCAGGATAACAGTTATTCTTGGCGCGGAAGACTGTTATGGAGGTTATAGGGGGTTCTGAGGGAACTGATAACATTTAGTTTCTTGAGCCGAGTGCTGATAGTACAGGATTGTTCAGTTTCTAAAACCCCTTGTGCTGCAAATGTATGTTATATGCCCTCTTCCATATTTATACTATATCTTCAAAAAGCTTTGCAAAATCTGCCCATGCTTGCTCAAGCTGCTTTCGCATTTGTGCAGTAGTCCCTCTACATCCCTGCTCTACATGCCCCTGCTTCCAGCTAATCAGCTTTCCCACTGCCTTTCACATGCTCTGACCTCTCTAGGAGATTATACCTCTTTTTTTTTTTTCCCCTTTCTTTCTAGCACTGGCCTTATGAAGCTTCTTTCCTACATCATTCATACTGCTTCCCTTCTCCTTGTCTTAGCAAATATTGAAAGAAAATTCAGGGTCCCTGTATCTCTTTGTTTCTTCGTATATTATCCTATTTTCACTTATTCTATATTTTCCCACAGGAAAGCATGGATTTACAAGAAGGATAATTCTGTACCCTTCCCAGGCATTTATAAGGACATATTTAGGAGCAGGGGTTGTTGATAGGAGCAAAGGCCTATTTAAAGACCATAGATTCTTTGAGATCATGACCCTTCTAAGCTGCTGGCGGAGGTGGAAGCCTATGACCACTGGCTGTACTCTGTAATCTGACACTGTACCTGCTTTCTTTGGGTACAATCTTCAGGTAATGCACCTTAAAACTGGCTGTTTGTATTTACAAAGTTTGGGAAGAAAGGAAGTGAGCAGCAAGGAGTAGACCTTTTCCCAATCCTTACCACCCACAATGTTAATTTGGGTTAATTTGTCATCAGATGATGTGAATTCCACTCCCTTCCATGTGCAACGGTTTCTTCACAGTCTTTGAAAGATACATCTAACCTGCATTAGCTCTGCTACTTCAATTCATCTCAGTCAAAGAATTTATTAATAACACAATGTGCAATCCCCAAATGGCCCGATGACACTGAACTGACTGAACGTTATTTAAAAGCATGCTTCAGAGGGAAAAAATGCCATATATTATGTCCCCCTGGCCATTTTAATTTTCTTTTATTGCATCTTGGCAGGAACTTAATAACTATACATTGAATAAAATGAGATATTACACATTGTGTATTTATTACCACAATGTTAAGAAACACTGTCTCTGCTCTCAGAGATGGTAAATTGAAATAAATGGAATTTTAAAATATCACTTGCCAATTTTCCTTCATTCAGAATTCAAGTTACAAATACACCTCCTTGTTTTTTTCCTAAGAGGGCAACTATTGTTTTGGAGGAGGGGAACTGGTAAACTTCTGCTGGAGAATCATAAAAATATGTGGATATAAGAACTGTTCAAAAGGATTCTGCCATCACTTGCTTATCTGATATAGTCCTTGGCAGATAATCTTTCAGATGCTGGCAGGAAAATTGAGGCACTAAGTGGCTTTTTCAATTCACTATTGTCATTTCCCCCTCTGTATTGTTTTTCTGCAAATGCTTTCTCAATTCCTTACATATTACAGGCTATAGATGAGGAGCCCCAATAGCACAGTGGTTAGTTCCCAGAACTTTGAATCAAATGCCTTGAGTTTCTTTTTTTTCTCTAGCTTTTTTGAAGCATAATTGACAAATAAAAATTGTACATACTTAAGGTGTACAATGTGATGTTTTGATGTGTGTATTCATTGTAAAATGTTTACTACTATCTTGCTAATTAACACATCCATCACCTCACATAGTTCCATTTTGTGTGTGTGGTGAGAACACTTAAGATCTACTGTCTGAGCAAATTTCAAGTACACAATACAGTATTATTAACTATAGTTACCATGCTGTACGTTAGACCTCTGGAACTAATTCATCTTAAAACTGAACGTTTGTACCATTTCACTAACGTCTCCCCATTCTCCTCCCTACTCGTCCCCAATTCTTAGAAACCACCATTCTATTCTCTGCTTCTGTGAGTTAGACTTCTTTAGATTCCACACATAAGTAAAATCACAAAATACTTATCTTTCTGTGTCTAGCTTACTTCACTTAGTGTAATATCCTCCAGGTTCATCCATGTTGTTGCAAGTGGCAATATTTCCTTCTGTTATATGGCTGAAATGATACTCTATACCCTATTTTTTAATCTATTCACCCATAAATTTAAATCCTAATTTACCTGCTTACTTTATGACCACATGATTTCTCTTAACTTCAAATTACTTATCTATAAAATGAGGCTGATCATAGCTACAAAACCTTGTCTTCTATGTGTACTAAAATAACAATTCATGTAAATGCTTAAAAACATTATCAAGTATTCTAAGTATTGTTAATTTGTTTATTGCAGAATTGTTTCCTTGAATTAGGCAGAG
Source organism: Balaenoptera physalus (assembly GCF_965194825.1). Classification (NCBI taxonomy): domain Eukaryota; kingdom Metazoa; phylum Chordata; class Mammalia; order Artiodactyla; family Balaenopteridae; genus Balaenoptera; species Balaenoptera physalus. The sequence goes on from NC_138893.1 coordinate 43,656,380, forward strand.
CCCACTTACCACATGTATCTACCTTCCACTTCTATCAGAGCCTCATATGTGAACTTATTTTTTTAAACACAATACGATTATATTTTAATACACAACCAAAATACAAAACACCATAGTAAATTGATGGCAATAAAATATGGTGTTTTATTTGCATTGCATGACAAATGGTTAACATCCTTAGTCATAAATTAGTTCTTTGTTACTGGATTCTAAGACATTGGTATACCAAGGTAAATGGAAAAAAAAAAAGAAAATGAAATAACACAAGTGATAATGTTTTACTTCTTCAGTACCTTTTTTTTTCTCCTGTAATTCTGCCACCTCCATCTATGTTATCTACTATTAATGAAATTTTGTGCATGTCCTTTTGGGTATATTGATAAACAAATTAATATGCAAGTCATTTTGGGGGGGTCTATATACCAGCTACAAATTTTCTATGGAGGGCTTCCCTGGTGATGCAATGGTTAAGAGTCCACCTGCCAATGCAGGGGACATGGGTTCAAGCCCTGGTCCAGGAAGATCCGACATGCCACAGATAAACTAAGACCATGTGCTACAACTACTGAGCCTGCACTCTAGAGCCCATGAGCCACACCTACTGAAGCCCACGTGCCTAGAGCCCATGCTCCGCAACAAGAGAAGCCACAGCAGTGAGAAGTCCATGCACCGCAATGAAGAGTAGCCCCCTCTTGCCGCAACTAGAGAAAGCCCATGTGCAGCAAGGAAGACCCAACACAGCCAAAAATAAAAATAAATTAATCAAAAAAATTTTTTCTATGCAGTAAACGGGATTTACATATAAACTGTAAACTTATTTTAAATGTAGTATGAGGAAGCTTTGACTAAACTGGAGTTGTTTCTCCTGCTCTTTGTTAAATCCGGATATCCCAAGAGTGTTTCTCTGACTCCCATGACACCAAACAAAACAAAACAAAACAAACACACACAAAAAAACCCAAAACAAAGAAACAAAACCTGATTCAACCACCACCAACTAGAGGTATGAAAACTTCCCCAATGTTTTGTTATATTTTCACTGGGCTTGTGTTTTCAGTGAGTACCCCTAAAATCCTTTCAAAAAGACTGATTAAAATTTTAATAATACTTAGATGTTATTTACATTCTTCTCATCTCTTAAGTGTTTCTTATATCAATGAAATTTTCATATTTAACCAATTAGTTATTTAGAAATGCAGTGTAATTATTATTTATGAGGTATTTTCCCAGATATATCATTGCTAATTTTATTATAGTAATTTTGAGTAATTTAGTGGTTTCAAACCTTTTAAATATACTGAAATTTGATTTATTGCCTAGAAAATGGTCTATTTGAATCAAAGTATCTCATCCACTGAAAAAAGGGTTGTTTGAAGTACTGTTCTATAAATGAAGTTTGAAATACTGTTCTATAAATGAAAATTAGATTAACTGTCCAAAAGTCTCAGGCTCATAATTCCAACATTTAGATCATCTCAGGGATGGCCTTTGTTTTTTGTATTTTCTCTTGATACTGTACCATATTTTCCTTGTTCTTAGTATGTTGATTAATTTTGGATTACATGCTAGATATTATGAAAGTTTAAATCTGTTGTGTCTGAATTTTTTAATAATCTTTTCCTGAATGATGATGGTGTAGCAGACCATCAATGCAAGATAATAAAATTTCCATTATACTTTCCATGAGTGACTGTTCACATCCTAATTCAGTTCTCAGAGACCTGGCTATACCACTCTTGTGTCTGATTGCACAAGTATGGTTTAGCAGTTAGGCTTATATTTGAATATGTGTTCTACATCTCACTTTGGTTCTGAGAGGTTTTCCTGTCTTGGTTTGTGTCTGTTTCTGTGATAGCACTGCTCAATAGTTAGCATGATATAGATGAAAATTGTTCAAATTTTTTTCTTGTAGAAATAACACTTAACATGAGATATACTCTGTTAATCAAATATTAAGTGCATAATACAGTACTGTTAACTACTATAGGCACAATGTCATATGGCAGATCTCCAGAACTTATTCATCTTATATAGTTGAAATTTATTCCCATTGAATAGCAACTCCCCATTTCCTGCTCCCTGCAACAGGCCAAAAGGGTGTGGGATGATATATTCAAAGTGATGAGTGGAAAAACAAAACAAAATAAACAAACAAAAATTTTTTTTTAAACCCAAAACAAAAAAAACAAACAAAAATCCCTGCCAACCAAGATGACTATACCCTGCAAAACTATCTTTCAAAAACAAAGGAGAGATAAAGACTTTCTAGACCTGCCTTATAAGAAATGTTAGAGAGTTCTTCAATTTGAAATGAAAGGATAATAAAGAGCAACATTAAAGCATTTGAAAATATAAAACTCACTGGTAAAGGTAAATATATAGACAAATACAAAGTATTGTAATGGTGGCATGTAAATCACATGATTCTAATATAAAAATTAAAAACAAAAGTATTAATAAACTATACCTACAAAAATATGTTATTGACTACACAATATGAAAAAACCTAAATTGTGACACTAATAGCAAAGCGAGGGGGGAAGTAAAAGTTTAGAAGTTTTGTATGCAATTGAAGTTGTTATCAACTTAAAAGTAGACTGTTACAACTATAAAAAATTGTCAACTCTCAGTTCTCAATGCCCTTGTGATATTTGTTGGATTGAATTTGTTCTGTACATGCCTAATTTAATAACCTGACACTCATGGGAGTAGTTGCATGTATGTATCTCTTTCATGCATACACAAATTAGGGGTTGGACTGAAAGATGTGTAAGTTCATACACAGAATTGGAAGTTCTCTGCTTTGTACCTCTACTTTGAGATTTTCCTTCAAATTCCTGCCTGCAAGAGATCCTTTCTAGCCCCTGGGGCCTTCACTTGGTGCAAAGTTGTCAGAGAGAGAGAGAAAAAAAGGAAATTCTCCCTTGTGTGAGTCACTTCTCCAAGTTTTAACTCCACTCCATAATCAACTCCCTTTTGTTTACTTTCCAGAATCCTCAGATAATTGCTTTAGGTTTTCTTTTCCAGATACGTTCATTGCAATCAGCAGGAGGAAAATCCCAGTAGGGGTTTTCACTTCTATCACAGCATCAGAACTTTCAAAATTAGTATCACAATTTAAAACATTTGTGTTGCCACAAAGTGATCTTTAGTGTTCACAACATTGCCTGGTCATTATTCAGTACTATATACTACTTAATTGCTCAGACTACATTTATATTCTCAGAAGACAGAATTATTTCAAGGCCTATGGATTTTCTTTGATTCTGGCTTAATGTTATGCTCAGCTCATAGCTCTTACTCATGGCATATTATATAGTATGTTCAGTATACACAGTGAACACACTGAGCAGAACTGAACAGCATATATATAAAGTATGCTCACTAACATGTCCCAGTATACACATATAGACCTAGAGTAGTGTAGGTCAACGGGGCTATTAACATACAATAATTTTCTGCTCATATTGGAAGTATGCTCACTGTTGCTGAGCATGATAAAGGAGAGTAGAAAAAAGAATAAAGGAAATTAATAACTTACTGTTACATGCTACAGAGGGCTATGAACTTTACACATGCTATCTCATTTAATCCTCAAACAAATCCTAGTTAATATATTACTAAGCCCATTTGTAAGCAAAAAACAAAACAAATGCCAAAAATAAGAAGAGTCTCAGGTAAGTTAAGAACTGTATCTAGATAATATAAGAAAATGGAAGATCTAAATTTTCATTCAAAAGTATATGATTCCAGATCTCATGTTCTTTATCTTTAAAAATGCATCCGTCTAGAAAAATTATGGATAGTTGTTTCAAGAAAAAGGCAGGGTGTCAATTTCACCTCACTCCATGCTATCTGTGGAGAAATTATATAATAGTGTGGCATGATAGTGTGGTGGCTAAGAGTGAAATTTCAGTCTTCAGATTGTGTTGAGATTCTTCTTGACCTTTACTATCAGTATGACACTGGGTTAAGTTTCTTTGTGTGGTTGCTTAGAGAAAAAATATTAGATAAAGCATTCAGTATACTGCCTTTGAAAAAATGAAGGAATTGGTCAGTGGTTAATTATTGTGGAGTGGAGTGTTCAGGTAAATTACATGGGCATTTTCTTTTCATATTTACCTAGGCTCCACCAATAGAACTTCTTATTCAGTACATCTAGAATTCAGGTTCCTGTATTTTGGAAGAAAATATATTTCTCCCAGGTGATGCTAATTATTAGATTTGTTTATGTTTTGCTTCAATTAAAAGGACAAAGTCCCTTCTACCTCTGAAGTTCTGTGTTTTTAATGATTAATGTTGGCTGTTTGGGAAGATTACATGGAGAATTTGGAGTTGATCTTCATGTTAAGATATAGATACTAAATTACTATGTGCAGTATTGATTAGAAAACTCATATGGATGCTCCTCTTTTATATGTGTAGAAATTTAAAGTAAACTGTAGATCAGAGATAAAAGTAAAAGAACCTAAAAGGTCTTTGAAAACAGTAAAAAGCTACTGAATGGGAGAAGATATTTGCAAATGATATGACTGATAAGGGGCTACTATCCAACATATATGAACTGCTCATTCAACCCAACATCAAAAAAAAAACAACCCAATTAAAAAATGGGCAGAAGAACTGAATAGACATTTTTCTAAATAGAAAATGCAGATGGCCTACAGGCACATGAAAAGATGCTCAACGTTGTTCATCATCAGGGAAACACAAATCAAAACCACAATTACATATCACCTCACACCTGTCGGAATGGCTATTATCAAAAAGAACAAAAATAACAAATGTTGGCAAGAGTGTGGAGAAAAGGGAAACCCACACTACTGGTGGGAATGTATATTGGTGCAGCCACTGTGGAAAACAGTATGGAGATTTCTCAAAAAACTAAAAATAGGAGTACCATATGACCCAGCAATTCTACTTCTAGGTATATATCCAAAAAAACCAAAAAATGCTAATTCAAAAAGATACATGCACCCTAGTGTTCATAAAAGTGTTATTTATAATTGCCAAGGTATGGAAGCAACCTAAGTGTCCATTAACAGATGAATGGATAAAGAAGCTGTGAGATACACACCCACACCCACACACATACATACACACACAATGGAATACTACTCAGCCATAAAAAAGTATGAAGTTTTGCCATTTGCAAGCAACATGGATGGACTGGAGGGCATTATGCTAAGTGAAAGAAGTCAGAGAAAAACAAATACTGTATGATATCACTTATATGTGGAATCTAAAAAATAAACTAAAGAATAAAACAAAAATGAAGCATACTCATAGATATAGAAAACAAACCATTAGTTACTAGTGGGGAGAGGGAAGGGGGAGGGACAATATAGGGGTAGGGGATAAAAAAGGATTATTAAGGGATTATATGAAATCATGCATGTGAAATTTTTGAAAATTGTGAAGCACTACAGAACTTAAAGAATCTTTCATTCAATTCAAAGAAAAGAAAAAAATAGTATAAAACTGTAACTCAAAGCAGAGTTTTCATATATGGGGATTTGTGAGTTTGCTTTGTTTCATACTTCTTTTTTGTTTCAAGCCTGATATTTCTTTTCTGCTTTCTCCACATGTCTAAGTGAAGGTTCAAGAAGAGGGTGTTTAACTACAGGAGACAAAGTGACACACAACTAGAAAAAACACTCCACATGTTTCACTCAGGGAAAACTTACTAGAATTTCCATAAGTAAACAGAGAGATTGAGCATTAATTATGTGAAAAATGCTCATTAAGAAAGCCCAACCTGAAGCTACAGTAATTAAGACAGAATTGTATTGGTGAAAGAAAAGATTAATAGATCAATAGAACAGAACAGAGTACCCAGAAATAAAGCCCCATAAGTATAGTCAACTGGTTTTTGATAAAGGAGCAAAGGAATATGATGGAGCAAAGATAAATTCTTCAACAGATTGTGCTGGAACAACTGAACACCCACAAGCCAAAAAAAAAAAAAAAAAAGAATCTATACATAGACATTACACTCTTCACAAAACTTAATTCAATATGGATCATAGACCTAAGTTTAAAACATAAAATTATAAAACTTATAGTAGATAACATAGATGACCTTGAGTATGGTGAGGCCTTTTTAGATACTGAACCAAAGACACAATCTATGAAAGAACCAATTAATAAGCTCAATTTTATTAAATTTTAATAACTTTGTTTTGTGAAGAAGAATATCAAGAGAATGAGAAGACAAGCCACAGACTGGGAGAAACATTTGAAAAAGACACATCTGATAAAGGACTCTTATCCAAAATATACAAACAACTCTTAAAACTCAACAATAAGAAAGCAAACAAAACAATTAAAAATAGGCCAAGGGACTTCCCTGGCGGCTGGTCCAGTGGTTAAGACTCCACATTTCCAATGCTGAGGGCAGGATTCAGTCACTGGTTGGGGAAATCAGATCCCTCATGCTGTGTGGTGTGGCCAAAAAGAAAGAAAAAAAATAGACCAAGGCCTTAACTTATACCTCACCAAGGAAGGTAATATAGATGGCAAATAAGCATAAGAAAGGATACTTGACATCATATGTCATCAGGGAAATGCAAATTAAAACAACAATGAAATATCACCATACCTACTAGAATGGCCAAAATCCAGAATACTGACCACACCAAATGCTGGCTAGGGTGTGGAGGAACTGGGAATCTCATGAGGTGCTAGTGAGAATGTAAAATGGTACAGCCATTTTGGAAGACAACTTGGCAGTTACTTACAAAATTAACTATACTCTTTCCATAAGATCGAGCAATTATACGTCTTGATATTTACCCAAAGAAGGTGAAAACCTATGTTCACATAGAAACTTACACACAAATGCTTGTAGCAGCTTTATTCATAACTGCCGAAACTTGGAAGCAACCAAGATGGGTAAATCATCTGTGGTACATCCAGGCAGTGGAATACTATTCATGGCTATAAAGAAATGAGAGTCAGCTCTACCCACCACCAGAGCCTCCCATCGAGCCTCTTAGATAGCCTCAACCACCAGAGGGCAGACAGCAGAAACAAGAAAAACTACAATCCTGCAGCCTGTGGACCAAAAACCACAGTTACAGAAAGATAGACAAGATGAAAAGGCAGAGGGCTATGTACCAGATGAAGGAACAAGAAAAAACCCCAGAAAAACAACTAAATGAAGTGGAGATAGGCAACCTTCCAGAAAAAGAATTCAGAATAATGATAGTGAAGATGATCCAGGACCTCAGAATAAGAATGGAGGCAAAGATTGAGAAGATGCAAGAAATGATTAACAAAGACCTAGAAGAATTAAAGAACAAACAAACAGAGATGACCAATACAATAACTGAAATGAAAACTACACTAGAAGGAATCAATAGCAGAATAACTGAGGCAGAAGAACGGATAAGTGACCTGGAAGACAGAATGGTGGAATTCACTGCTGTGGAACAGACTAAAGAAAAAAGAATGAAAAGAAATGAAGACAGCCTAAGAGACCTCTGGGACAACATTAAACGCAACAACATTCGCATTATAGAGGTCCCAGAAGGTGAAGAGAGAGAGAAAGGACCAGAGAAAATATTTGAAGAGATTATAGTCGAAAACTTCCCTAACATGGGAAAGGAAATAGCCACCCAAGTCCAGGAAGCGCAGAGAGTCCCATACAGAATAAACCCAAGGAGAAACACGCCAAGACACATAGTAATCAAAATGGCAAAAATTAAACACAAAGAAAAATTATTGAAAGCAGCAAGGGAAAAACGACAAATAATATACAAGGGAACTCCCATAAGGTTAACAGCTGATTTCTCAGCAGAAACTCTGCAAGCCAGAAGGGAGTGGCATGATATACTTAAAGTGATGAAAGGGAAGAACCTACAACCAAGATTACTCTACCTGGCAAGGATCTCATTTAGATTTGATGGAGAAATCAAAAGCTTTACAGACAAGCAAAAGCTAAGAGAATTCAGCACCACCAAACCAGCTCTACAACAAATGCTAAAGGAACTTCTCTAAGTGGGAAACACAAGAGAAGAAAAGGACCTACAAAAGCAAACCCAAAACAATTAAGAAAATGGTCATAGGAACATACATATCGATAATTACCTTAAACGTGAATGGATTAAATGCCCCAACCAAAAGACATAGACTGGCTGAATGGATACAAAAACAAGACCCATATATATGCTGTCTACAAGAGACCCACTTTAGACCTAGGGACACATACAGACTGAAAGTGAGGGGATGGAAAAAGATATTCCATGCCAATGGAAATCAAAAGAAAGCTGGAGTAGCTATACTCATATCAGATAAAATAGACTTTAAAATAAAGACTGTTACAAGAGACAAGGAAGGACACTACATAATGATCCAGGGATCAATCCAAGAAGAAGATATAACAATTATAAATATATATGCACCCAACATAGGAGCACCTCAATACATAAGGCAACTGCTAACAGCTATAAAAGAGGAGATGGACAGTAACACAATAATAGTGGGGGACTTTAACACCTCTCTTACACCAATGGACAGATCATCCAAAATGAAAATAAATAAGGAAACAGAAGCTTTAAATGACACAATAGACCAGATAGATTTAATTGATATTTATAGGACATTCCATCCAAAAACAGCAGATTATACGTTCTTCTCAAGTGTGCACGGAACATTCTTCAGGATAGATCACATCTAGGGTCACAAATCAAGCCTCAGTAAATTTAAGAAAATTGAAATCATATCAAGCATCTTTTCTGACCACAACGCTATGAGATTAGAAATGAATTACAGGGAAAAAAACGTAAAAAAGACAAACACATGGAGGCTAAACAATACGTTACTAAATAACCAAGAGATCACTGAAGAAATCAAAGAGGAAATAAAAAAATACCTAGAGACAAATGACAATGAAAACACGACGACCCAAAACCTATGGGATGCAGCAAAAGCAGTTCTAAGAGGGAAGTTTATAGCTATACAAGCCTACCTCAAGAAACAAGAAAAATCTCAAATAAACAATCTAACCTTACACCTAAAGAAACTAGAGAAAGAAGAACAAACAAAACCCAAAGTTAGCAGAAGGAAAGAAATCATAAAGATCAGAGCAGAAATAAATGAAATAGAAACAAAGAAAACAATAGCAAAGATCAATAAAACTAAAAGTTGGTTCTTTGAGAAGATAAACAAAATTGATAAGCCATTAGCCAGACTCATCAAGAAAAAGGGGGAGAGGACTCAAATCAATAAAATTAGAAATGAAATAGGAGAAGTTACAAGAGACACCGCAGAAATACAAAGCATCCTAAGAGACTACTACAAGCAACTTTATGCCAATAAAATGGACAACCTGGAAGAAATGGACAAATTCTTAGAAAGGTATAACCTTCCAAGACTGAACCAGGAAGAAACAGAAAATATGAACAGACCAATCACAAGTAATGAAATTGAAACTGTGATTAAAAATCTTCCAACAAACAAAAGTCCAGGACCAGATGGCTTCACAGGTGAATTCTATCAAACATTTAGAGAAGAGCTAACACCCATCCTTCTCAAACTCTTCCAAAAAATTGCAGAGGAAGGAACACTCCCAAACTCATTCTATGAGGCCACCATCACCCTGATACCAAAACCAGACAAAGACACTACAAAAAAAGAAAATTACAGACCAGTATCACTGATGAATATAGATGCAAAAATCCTCAACAAAATACTAGCAAACAGAATCCAACAACACATTAAAAGGATCATACACCACGATCAAGTGGGATTTATCCCAGGGATGCAAGGATTCTTCAATATACGCAAATCAATCAATGTGATACACCATATTAACAAATTGAAGAATAAAAACCATATTATCACCTCAATAGATGCAGAAAAAGCTTTTGAGAAAATTCAACACCCATTTATGATAAAAACTCTCCAGAAAGTGGGCATAGAGGGAAGCTACCTCAACATAATAAAGGCCATATATGAGAAACCCACAGCAAACATCATTCTCAATGGTGAAAAACTGAAAGCATTTCCTCTAAGATCAGGAACGAGACAAGGATGTCCACTCTCACCACTATTATTCAACATAGTTCTGGAAGTCCTAGCCACAGCAATCAGAGAAGAAAAAGAAATAAAAGGAATACAAATTGGAAAAGAAGAAGTAAAACTGTCACTGTTTGCGGATGACATGATACTATACATAGAGAATCCTAAAACTGCCACCAGAAAACTGCTAGAGCTAATTAATGAATATGGTAAAGTTGCAGGATACAAAATTAATGCACAGAAATCTCTTGCATTCCTATACACTAATGATGAAAAATCTGAAAGAGAAATTATGGAAACACTCCCATTTACCATTGCAACAAAAAGAATAAAATACCTAGGAATAAACCTACCTAGGGAGACAAAAGACCTGTATGCAGAAAACCATAAGACACTGATGAAAGAAATTAAAGATGATACCAACAGATGGAGAGATATACCATGTTCTTGGATTGGAAGAATCAACATTGTGAGAATGACTATACTACCCAAAACAATCTACAGATTCAATGCAATCCCTATCAAATTACCAATGGCATTTTTTACGGAGCTAGAACAAATCATCTTAAAATTTGTATGGAGACACAAAAGACCCCGAATAGCCAAAGCAGTTTTGAGGCAAAAAAATGGAGCTGGAGGAATCAGACTCCCTGACTTCAGACTCTACTACAAAGCTACAGTAATCAAGACAATATGGTACTGGCACAAAAACAGAAACATAGATCAATGGAACAAGATAGAAAGCCCAGAGATAAACTCACACACCTATGGTCAACTAATCTATGACAAAGGAGGCAAGGATATACAATGGAGAAAAGACAGTCTCTTCAATAAGTGGTGCTGGGAAAACTGGACAGCTACATGTAAAAGAATGAAATTAGAATACTCTCTAAAACCATACACAAAAATAAACTCAAAATGGATTAGAGACCTAAGTATAAGACTGGACACTATAAAACTCTTAGAGGAAAACATAGGAAGAACACTCTTTGACATAAATTACAGCAAGATCTTTTTTGATCCACCTCCTAGAGTAATGGAAATAAAAACAAAAATAAACAAGTGGGACCTAATGAAACTTCAAAGATTTTGCACAGCAAAGGAAACCATAAACAAGACGAAAAGACAACCCTCAGAATGGGAGAAAATATTTGCAAATGAATCAACGGACAAAGGATTAATCTCCAAAATATATAAACAGCTCATTCAGCTCAATATTAAAGAAACAAACACCCCAATCCAAAAATGGGCAGAAGACCTAAATAGACATTTCTCCAAAGAAGACATACAGACGGCCACGAAGCACATGAAAAGATGCTCAACATCACTAATTATTAGAGAAATGCAAATCAAAACTACAATGAGGTATCACCTCACTCCTGTTAGAATGGGCATCATCAGAAAATCTAGAAACAACAAATGCTGGAGAGGGTGTGGAGAAAGGGAACCCTCTTGCACTGTTGGTGGGAATGTAAATTGATACAGCCACTATGGAGAACAATATGGAGGTTCCTTAAAAAACTAAAAATAGAATTACCATATGACCCAGCAATCCCACTATTGGGCACATACCCAGAGCAAACCGTAATTCAAAAAGACACATGCACCCGAATGTTCATTGCAGCACTATTTACAATAGCCAGGTCATGGAAGCAACCTAAATGCCCATCAACAGACGAATGGATAAAGAAGAAGTGGTACATATATACAATGGAATATTACTCAGCCATAAAAAGGAACGAAATTGAGTCATTTGTTGAGACGTGGATGGATCTAGAGACTGTCATACAGAGTGAAGTAAGTCAGAAAGAGAAAAACAAATATCGTATATTAATGCATGTATGTGGAACCTAGAAAAATGGTACAGATGAGCTAGTTTGCAGGGCAGAAGTTGAGACACAGATATAGAGAATGGACATATGGACACCAAGGGGGGAAAACTGCGGTGGGGTGGGGATGGTGGTGTGCTGAATTGGGCGATTGGGATTGACATGTATACACTGATGTGTATAAAATTGATGCCTAATAAGAACCTGCAGTATAAAAAAACAAACAAAACAACTAATACTAAATTTTCATTGGGTTATTTGTATGGAAATATGTTAATATAAATGTTTCAGACATTACATGAAATTTCTAAAAATCTTATATTTGTATGTGTATGGAAATATGTATGGAAATATGTTAATATAAATGTTTCAGACATTACATGAAATTTCTAAAAATCTTATATGTTCTGGTATAATGTTATAAGTAATAATCCTAGTTATTACTTTAAAATGTATATCTCAGAAATAACTAATTTTCTTGTCAACTGCATTATTATGAACTTTCATCAAATCTTTAACCGTGGTCATTTTTAAGTCTTTTGTCATTTACAGACAGTTCTGGGTGTACTCTGATGATTTTGCAAATATGTTCCTATAAAAGGGTTACATCTTCAAGAAATTCATGGAAAGGACTCTGACAAGTACAGGTTTCTGGTAACTGACTGTACTGCTGAACTGAATGAATAAGCATTTTCAGCACTCTAATGAAAAACTGATGAACTCATAAAAGTGCTAGCAAAAGATCAAGATGAAAAAAAAATTAATTACATGGGACTGAGTGAACTGATGAGGATGAGTATAATTTTTGTGACTTTCTGTCTGAATTAAAAAAAATAAAAAATCCCACAAGGACTCAGAGGCAAAGAATATACAAATCAATTTTCACTGCAAAGTAAAGGAGCTGTTACAGTGGAGGATTACTGGACTGAATATCAATATTATGACATAGTATGAGTGTGTTTCATGTTTGGTAATTGCAATCATTGTTGCTTTTGTTGTGGTCATCCATGTACAATGCTTGGTGTCAGTCTGTTTATCTCTTGTAAAAATAAAATACAGTGTGTGTGTGTGTGAAAAAAAAAAAAGAAAATATATAGATGGCAAATAAGCATATGAAAAGATGATCCACATCACATGTGATTAGGGAAATGAAAATTAAAACAATGAGATACCGCTACATACCTTTTAGAATGGCCAAAATCCGGAACACTGACAACATCAAATGCTGCTGAGGATGTGGATCAATAGGAACTCTCTTATGAAAGACAAATACCATATGATATCACTTATATGTGAAATCTAATTAAAATATGATACAAATGAACTTGTCTATGAAACAGAAACAGATTCACAGAAAAAAAAAAAAAAAAAGAAATGAGTTATCAAGCCATGAAAAGATGTGCAGGAACCTTAAATGCATATTACTAAATGAAACAAGACAATCTGCGAAGACTACACAATGCATGATTCCAAACGCACCACTTTCTAGAAAAGGCAAAACTATGGAGAAAATCAAAAGATTTATGGTTGTAGGGAGTTGGAGGGAGATTCAGTTCTGGTGTGTGATGTTGATAATGGGGTAGGTAATGCGTTTGTTGGGGTAGTGCTATATGGGAGATCTCTACACTTTCCTCTTAATTTTGTTGTAAACTGCTCTAAAATAGTCATATGTAAACAAATAAATAAATAAATAGCTCCACTTGCCTATTTCTCAAGTCTTCAAAATTAACAGAGGTTTTTTTGTTTTGTTTTGTTTTTGCTGCTATAAAACTCTATAGCACTAAGCATCTTTAAAATTATTTTTAGTAAGTTTTCCTGTGAAATTATTATTTTGGATACACCTCAGTAAATACTGGGCAGAAGGAAACTAAAGAATAGCTGTTTGTCAGGAAATATACTAAAGATAAGGTATCAAACACCTGCACTCTTTTGTGACAAACCTTTTTGTAAAGTGTTTGGCAAATGTGGGTAAATGGACTTTAATTTTCCATACTGCAAGTACTTATTTCAAAGAGAGAAAATGTCCACTTTTGTCCCACATAGTCAAAATGCCTCTTAGCTTAAAGGATGTCTAAAAATATTTATCAGAAGAAAAACATGTCTTTTCCCTTGATCTTTCTGACCTGTCAGTCTCTGAATTTGTTCCATGAAGTCTGTCTTTACTTTTGGTTTGCCCTTTTCATAATGACTCTTTTGGACATTTAAAATTTATGATAAATGAGATCGATTGATAGATACAAATTTAGATACATTTAGTACTATTCTGGTTTAAGAGAAAGCCTCTTGGCTATAAACTCCTAATGACTGCACTGTAGAAAGAAGATAAATAGTTTCTTATGAAACTTATAGGAATTAAATTAGTTCCATATGAAATTTGGAGAAATTTCTTAAGATCCATACAGATCCCAGAGACTCAACTGCCATAACCAGGTTTTCAGAAGCAGTTCACAGGAAATGAGCTTAAAGCTCTTTTTCTCTCAGCACATGTTAGCAAGCATAGCTGGGCCTGACATTTCCATTTGACTATACAGCACTCTCTAATGAAGGATTTAGGGGTAAATTATAGCCTTTGAAAACAGCAGAAGAGGGATGGTTCTATTTCAACTTCATCTATGGGACCAGTTACAAATAAAGTGTCAAATAATTATTGAATCACATTTTTAGCAAAATGGAATGAGTTAGTCACTTTTTCAAATATGTTTTTCTAACTAATGCTCTTACATGGCCTAAAATCACACTGACACAAAAACAATTGCAGCAGCTTTTAAATTGATCATACAGTCCCATAGATAATTTCCTCTAAATAGCTCAGACGTGGATGAATGAATCATACATCTTTTCAGAAAGTAATTTTCCTCAGTGAGTTCTACTTTTTGGATTCTTAGTAAATCATAAATCGGAAAAAGGCTTTCAACTGAAATAAAAATCTGAAACTTTCTCCAGAACAAAACCTAAAACCTGAGGGCGAGACAACTTTGACGATATTTAGGACTTTCCACTTTTTGAGAACTTTTGGTTTCAAACATCTTTCTTACTCACATAGCAACTTACTTTTTAAAGAAACCTAGTGATAGAAGTGGCTTCCAACAATTCCTGACAAGTTCCATCCCCCTATGTATTAGGTTTCTAGACCTGCCATAATAAAGAACCACAAATTTAGCCTGGCTTAAATAACAACAAAAAATGTATTCTTTCACAGTTCTGGAGTCTAGAAAAGTGCAAGATTAAGGTGTAGGCAAGTTTGGTTCTTTCTGAGGGCTTGAATAAGAACCTGTTTTGCTCATCTCTTCTAGCTTCTGGTGGGTTGCTGGCGGTCTTTGGCATCCCTTGACTTGTAGAAGCATCACTCCTTTATCTTCACATGGCATTCTCCCTGTATGCATCTCTGTGTCTAAATTTCCCCTTCACATAAGGACACCATTCACACTGGAGTAGGGGCCCATCCTACTTCGGTATGACCTCATGTTAACTAATTATATCTGCAGCAACCCTACTGACAAATAAGGTCACATTCTGAAGTATTGGGCACCATAATGTTAACATAGGAGATCTGGAGGATACACAATTCAACCCATTGTACCCTTAATATGTGTTGGTTTTCCTTGATGGAGTATCGTCTTGCAAGTATCTTACAGGTATTTTCTCAGAGGTTTATTTCTCACTAATCTTCAATATTTCACAGATTTATAGATGCTCATTGGAGAACAGACACCTTAACAAACCAAACGTCAAATCCTGGGATTTCTAACAGAAAGTAAATCATGCATCCCAGCTGCAAACAGTATTACAGTCTTTCTATTGCTTTTGACTTAAAAAAATAAAGTTTTGTTTTAGTTTTTTCTTCTAGCACTTTTACTCCAACCTTCATTTATTTATGTATTTATTTATTCATCTTTTTTGTTCATTTATTTTTATGATGTAGCTCTTTTTTCCTAAACTGGGACAAGATCTAAGCAGGAAAACTTATTCAGCTACGCTTGCTCTTTATGCTTTTAGGTCTAAGAAATACACCAAAGCCTTCTCTGATGAACTTGAAACTCGAGAAGGAAACATCTGCTATGCAAAGTTGGACATCTAGTCCATGCAGAATCATATACTAACGCAAGAGCCAGATTCTTCCAATGTTCATTTTCTTAATGGATACACACTTATATCTGTTCTCATGCATACTCCATCATAACTTCCACTCATAACCTCCATAAATGGTATGCTTGTCCTTCCAGTGAAACAAGAAGGTGCTTGTAGATAGAGAGGGTCCTTATTGTGGTTCAGTGTCACCCCCATCCATCGCCTAGCACTGTGTTAAGCCCTGTAGAATGCCTTTGTTCAAGAATGACTTATGATTGGTGAAAGTACTTACAGATGATCTCGCTACTTTTGATCAGTTGATTCACAGGTTTGGGGAGAGTGGATAATAGAATAGATTCAGTCAGTATTAGCATAACCAGAGTTTGTGGCGAGGAATCAATCTGGGGGTTGGTTCCTTTTCTGATAGTTTACTGGGTAGATAACTTCATTAACCAAGTGGAAGTGATACTTGTTCTGACTCCTCCATTGAGAAGTCATAAAGATGCCAAAGATGAGGAATGTCAAACGAAATGTCCAGTAATCAGAGCCTAGAATAACTATGCTGATTCTTACATGATATAAAAGAGGGAACAAGAGAACAATTTGAAATAGTAAAAAGGTCAGTATGTATTATCATATCTCTTTTTATGTTTGTAAGAATAAAAAATAAAAACTTTTAAAAAGCCAGTATCCACCAATACTTTTGGCACTTAATACATGCCAAGTAATTCTTCATATTTTAGTAGAAGTAATACCAACCCTACTACAACTAATAATAGTAATAATTCTGAGAGTTAACCATCTATTTAAAGCTTACTTTGTTGCCAGGCACCACACCAAGAAATATATTGTATGTGTTATCTTAAGTCATCCTCACTGAGCTATGACAGACTTCATTATTCCCATTTTATAGATGATGAATCTGAGGTTCATGGAAGTTATGAAACTCTACAAGGTCACATAGCTGATGAGGGAAAGAACAAAGGCCATTAAGGACTGGAACCTGTGTAAGAACGTACCTCTTTTATACCCTGGCTGCCTTCCTGTTCTGGTGGCCTTATTTTCTATGGGACCAGGAGCCATCTCCACGTTAAACTGTTTGGCTCTTTACAACCTGTGGCTCTGTGGGCACCAGTTCAGAGTCTCTGCTGGTGATGTTGATGGTGTGTCAGAGCAGGGGAGGGTTAGACTCTCCAGCTAGGTCTCTGGAAATTGCATGGCTTGCAACAAGGCTAACTCCTAGCAAAACTGTCATTTTGGTTCAGTTGGTCTCGAGTAACCTTTCTTTTCCTTTTGTAATACATTTCTTATGCCCATGCATAATGGATAATACTAAGTGCCTACATCACAGAGTGAGCATGAGAATTAAATGAGATAATAGTATAAAGAATTTAAAGAGACAAGCACATGGTAAGTACCCAATAACCTGTAAGTAATACAGATACATAAATGTGCACAGTTATTAACATTTGTGTAAAGAGGTATAAGAAAGTAACTGCCTTAGGAAAAGCCACCACCTCCTATGTGTCAGAACTGAATCCACTGGGTGCTCTACTCCACCATCCTGCCCTCCATAAAGGCCTAGCACAGTGTTACAAGGCAGGTGCAGCTGATTATTATGAGGCTGAGGGATTACCGGGCCCTTTACCTCTGGAGTACTTGGGCTGAAAGTAGCTTTGGTTTACAAAGACAATAGAGAGCCCACAGTGTGTTCTAACATCTTCTGACACTGTCCTAAAGTCTTGACCTGTGTTTCTAAGGCCTGAATAAACTTTTCCTTTCTTTCTCATTTTAATAGTCTCAATTCAACCTCTCTACTAAGCTGCTTCACTACTCATCTCCTTGCTTTGGATAGAGGAATGGAGATGTAATCTTCAGAAAGGTACAAATGCTGCAGAAACTGAGAATCCAGACTCCAGTGTTCCTTTTCCTCACCCCATGAGTGTGGTACAAGAGGAGATTTCAGAACCAGGGCCTATTCTACATGTATTATATGCTTTATTATAACTAATCTTTAAATAACTCTGGGTGATAGAGGGGATTGTCTTTTGTTTAAATTTAAGGCACAAAACTTTGTAAAGTTGGGGAACTTGTCCCAAGATGAACAGCTAGGAAGGCTTGGTTTGGCATGACAGTCCAAGGCCCATGGTCACAGGAGAGTGGCACAAACCTAAGGCTACTAGAAAAGATGGAAATACTAAGCTCCAAGAAGAACCTCACACAGAGAAGAATTTGGAGTTAGATGTGTAGATGTTGGGCATTTCTGTGACTGGGTGGGAGTTTCGTGGACTACAAAGTTGGAAGCCCAGATGTCCAGTGTTCAAGCCTAAAGAGAAACAATAAAATTAAATGACTGCTTCTGACATAAGTGATGAGATGCCAGAGCATTTGTAATGACAGAGTCTACCTAGTAACAAACAACAAACAGAAAAAGAATAGCAAGTTGTACCTTCTTCTTTCCATTATGTATTTCAAGGGAAGTATTTTTTCCCCTGAAAGATGATCACATTACTTCCATTCACTGTTCTTATTAATGCTTTGCAGCACAGATGACATTTATAGACAAGAAAGAAAGGCTTTTCTTCTCCTTGAAAAGAGTGTGCATCTCTAAATAAAACAGGTAACTCTAAACAAGGGAAAGCATGGCTAATGAATCCTGCATGCATGAAGCAGCTCATACTTCTCAGAGGCGAAAGCATGTCCTTATTTTGTTTTACCTGAACAGGAGAATTGTTCACCCAGGAATGACAAATCAGTTTGTTTCATAATTATTCTCTATCCTATAAACCCAAATAGAAGTTTAAACGAGAATAGAATGGGGTACTCCATGAGCCAGCTCCAGAAACTTGGCATGGTTACACATGCTCATGTAAGACTGAAAACACTGTGCTATGGAAATACAGGCTCTTGTGTCATGGCTGCCAAAAGCCAGGTGTTTGACTTTGCTATTTGTTCTACCTGGGCCTCAGTTTACTCAAAATGAGAGGGTTAGTCTAAATAATGTTGAAAATCCTATCCTCCTTAATTACATGGGTCCATCCATGGGTCTATGAAGTATGTATTAACACATTCCAGCATATTATTATCAGAGCATTTCTATATGTGGATAATGTTAGTGAAGTTAAGCTCTTGTTGGTAAACCAGATGTCTAATAGGTATTTAATGCATGAGTGGTATTACTGCTGCTGAAATAAAACTGTGTGACTTCTGCATACTGTCTAATGATAACGGATGCTTTTAGAAGTGTGAAATATATATATATATATATATATATATATTACATATTTCCCTAAATAGTTTTCTGGAGAATACATATGTTTTATTAGCATTATACAGGCTCTAAAATAGTACCTATCTGTATTCACCTTTTTTGGGAAAATTTATATTACAGGATCTCTCTCCCATCTCTCTAGCTTAATTTCCCTTACCAAGCTGTTTATTCTTGGGTAATAATTTTTACCTCTGTACACCTCTCTACCTCTCTAGTTTCCTCTCTTGTAAAATAATAGAGTTGGATTAGAACAATGTTTCCCAAAATAAGTTTTGTAAAATGCACCATAAAAAACCAGTTATGTAGTCAAATGTTTCAAAAATGCTGTATTCTCTGTTTCTTTTTAGAGATTTGGCTTTCACATCAGTATAGTAGAGATTCTGAGAAATATGACAGGGAAGAAACTTCTTTGATTTTCCCAGTTTATCTCAGACTAAACTATGAAATTCTTTATTTCTGAATCATAGCAGTTAATAAAGGACCATCACACATTAATTTTGTATCCTACAACTTTACTAAATTCATTGATGAACTCTACTAGATTTTTGTTGGCATCTCTAGGATTTTCTATGTATAAGATCATTTCACCTGCAAACAGTGGCAGTATTACTTTTTTCCAATTTGGATTCCCCTTATTATTTTTTTTTAACATCATTATTGTATAATTGCTTTACAAAGTTGTGTTAGTTTCTGCTGTATAACAAAGTGAATCAGCTATATGTATACATATATCCCCATATCCCCTCCCCCTTTCACCTCCCTCCCACACTTCCTATGCCACCACTCTAGGTGGTCACAAAGCACCGAGCTGATCTCCCTGTGCTGTGCAGCTGCTTCCCACTCGCTATCTATTTTACATTTGGTAGTGTATATATGTAAATGCTACTCTCTCATTTCGTCCCAGCTTACCCTTCCCCTTCCCCATGTCCTCAAATCCATTCTCTATGTCTGCGTCTTTACTCCTGTCCTGCTGCTAGGTTCATCAGAACCATTTTTTTTTTAGATTCCGTATATATGTATTAGCATATGGTATTTGTTTTTCTTTTTCTGATTTTCTTCACTCTGTATGACAGACTCAACGTCCATCTACCTCACTACAAATAACTCAATTTTGTTTCTTTTTATGGCTGACTAATATTCCATTGTATGTATGTGCCACATCTTCTTTATCCATTCATTTGTCTATGGACACTTAAGTTGCTTCCATGTCCTGGCTATTGTAAATAGTGCTGCAATGAACATTGTGGTACATGTGTCCTTTTGAATTATGGTTTTTCAGGGTATATGCACAGTAGTCGGATTGCTGGGTCATACGGTAGTTCTATTGTTAGTTTTTTAAGGGACTTCCATACTGTTCTCCATAGTGGCTGTATCAATTTACATTTCCACCAACAGTGCAAGAGGGTTCCCTTTTCTCCACACCCTCTCCAGCATTTATTGTTTGTAGATTTCTTGGTGATGACCATTCTGACTAGTGTGAGGTGATACCTCTTTGTGGTTTTGATTTGCATTTCTCTAATGATTAGTGATGCTGAGCATACTTTCATGTGTTTGTTGGCAATCTGTATATCTTCTTTGGAGAAATGTGTATTTAGGTCTTCCACCCATTTTTGGATTGGGTTTTTTTTTTTTTTGAATTTTTGAATTTTATTTTATTTATTTTTTTACACAGCAGGTTCTTATTAGTAATCCATATATACATATTAGTGTATACATGTCAATCTCAATCTCCCAATTCATCACACCACCACCACCCCACACACACACACCACTTTCCCCCCTTGGGGTCGATACTTTTGTTCTCTACATCTGTGTCTCAATTTCTGCCCTGCAAACCAGTTCATCTGTACCATTTTTCTAGTTTCCACATATATGCATTAATATACAATATTTGTTTTTCTCTTTCTGACTTCACTCTATATGACAGTCCCTACATCCATCCACATCTCTACAAATGACCCAACTTCGTTCCTTTTTATGGCTGAGTAATATTCCATTGTATATGTATATACCACATCATCTTTAACCATTCATCTGTCAATGGGCATTTAGGTTGCTTCCATGACCTGGCTATTGTAAATAGTGCTGCAATGAACATTGGGGTGCACGTCTCTTTTTGAATTATGGTTTTCTCAGGGTATATGCCCAGTAGTGGGATTGCTGGGTCATATGGTAATTCTATTTTTAGTTTTTTAGGAACCTCCATACTGTTTTCCATAGTGGCTGTATCAATTTACATTTCCACCAACAGTGCAAGAGGCTTCCCTTTTCTCCACACCCTCTCCAGCGTTTGTTTGTAGATTTTTTGATGATGACCATTCTGACTAGTGTGAGGTGATACCTCATTGTAGTTTTGATTTGGATTTCTCTAATAATTAGTGATGTTGAGCAGTTTTTCATGTGCTTCTTGGCCATCTGTATGTCTTCTTTGGAGAAATGTCTATTTAGGTCTTCTGCCCATTTTTGGATTGGGTTGTGTGTTTTTTTTAATATTGAGCTGCATGAGCTGTTTCTCCATTGATTCGTTTGCAAATATTTTCTCCCATTCTGAGGGCTGTCATTTTGTCTTGTTTGTAGCTTCCTTTGCTGTGCAAAAACTTTTACGTTTCATTAGGTCCCATTTGTTTATTTTTGTTTTTATTTCCATTACTCTAGGAGGTGGATCAAAAAAGATCTTGCTGTGATTTATGTCAAAGAGTGTTCTTCCTATGTGTTCCTCTAAGAGTTTTATAGTGTCTGGTCTTACATTTAGGTCTCGAATCCATTTTTTTTTTTTAACATCTTTATTGGAGTATAATTGCTTTACAATGGTGTGTTCATTTCTGCTTTATAACACAGTGAATCAGTTATACATATACATATGTTCCCATATCTCTTCCCTCTTGCCTCTCCCTCCCTCCCACCCTCCCTATCCCACCCCTCTAGGTGGTCACAAAGCACTGAGCTGATCTCCCTGTGCTATGTGGCTGCTTCCCACTAGCTATCTATTTTACATTTGGTAGTGTATATATGTCCATGCCACTCTCTCACCCTGTCACATCTTACCCCTCCCCCTCCCCATACCCTCAAGTCCATTCTCTAGTAGGTCTGTGACTTTATTCCCCTCTTGCCACTAGGTTCTTCATGACCTTTTTTTTTTCCTTAGATTCCATATATATGTGTTAGCATACTGTATTTGTTTTTCTCTTTCTGACTTACTTCACTCTGTATGACAGACTCTAACTCCATCCACCTCACTACAAATACCTCCATTTCGTTTCTTTCTATGGCTGAGTAATATTCCATTGTATATATGTGCCACATCTTCTTTATCCATTCATCCGATGATGGACACTTACGTTGCTTTCATGTCCTGGCTATTGTAAATAGAGATGCAATGAACATTTTGGTACATGACTCTTTTTGAATTATGGTTTTCTCAGGGTATATGCCCAGTAGTGGGATTGCTGGGTCATATGGTAGTTCTATTTTTAGTTTTCTAAGGAACCACCATACTGTTCTCCATAGTGGCTGTATCGATTTACATTCCCACCAACAGTGCAAGAGTGTTCCCTTTTCTCCACACCCTCTCCAGCATTTATTGTTTCTAGATTTTTTGATGATGGCCATTCCGACCGGTGTGAGATGATATCTCATTGTAGTTTTGATTTGCATTTCTCTAATGATTAATGATGTTGAGCATTCTTTCATGTGTCTGTTGGCAATCTGTATATCTTCTCTGGAGAAATGTCTATTTAGGTCTTCTGCCCATTTTTGGATTGGGTTGTTTGTTTTTTTGTTATTGAGCTGCATGAGCTGCTTGTAAATCTTGGAGATTAATCCTTTGTCAGTTGCTTCATTTGAAAATATTTTCTCCCATTCTGAGGGTTGTCTTTTGGTCTTGTTTATGGTTTCCTTTGCTGTGCAAAGGTTTTAAGTTTCATTAGGTTCCATTTGTTTATTTTTGTTTTTGTTTCCATTTCTCTAGGAGGTGGGTCGAAAAGGATCTTGCTGTGATTTATGTCATAGAGTGTTCTGCCTATGTTTTCCTCTAAGAGTTTGATAGTGTCTGCCCTTACATTTAGGTCTTTAATCCATTTTGAGTTTATTTTTGTGTATGGTGTTAGAGAGTGTTCTAATTTCATTCTTTGACATGTAGCTGTCCAGTTTTCCCAGCACCACTTATTGAAGAGGCTGTCTTTTCTCCACTGTATATGCTTGCCTCCTTTATCAAAGATTCGAATCCATTTTGAGTTGATGTTTGTGTATGGTGTTAGGGAGTGTTCTAATTTCATTCTTTTACATGTAGCTGTCCAGTTTTCCCAGCACCACTTATTGAAGAGACTGTCTTTTCTCCATTGTATATCCTTGCCTCCTTTGTCATAGATTAGTTGACCATAGGTGTGTGAGTTTATCTCTGGGCTTTCTATCTTGTTCCATTGATCTATATTTCTGTTTTTGTGCCAGTACCCTATTGTCTTGATTACTGTAGCTTTGTAGTATAGTCTGAAGTCAGGGAGTCTGATTCCTCCATCCCCATTTTTTCCCTCAAGACCGCTTTGGCTCTTCAGGGTCTTTTGTGTCTCCATACAAATTTTAAGATTTTTTTGTTCTAGTTCTGTAAAAAATGGCATTGGTAATTTGATAGGGATTGCATTGAATCTGTAGATTGCTTTGGGTAGTACAGTCATTTTCACAATATTGATTCTTCCAATCCGAGAACATGGTATATCTCTCTATCTGTTGGTATCATCTTTAATGTGTTTCGTCAGTGTCTTATAGTTTTCTGCATACAGGTTTTTTGTCTCCCTAGGTAGGTTTATTCCTAGGTATTTTATTCTTTTTGTTATAATTGGAAATGGGACTCTTTCCTTAATTTCTTTTTCAGATTTTTCATCATTAATATATAGGAATGCAAGAGATTGTTGTGCATTAATTTTGTATCCTGCAACTTTATCAAATTCATTGAGTAGCTCTAGAAGTTTTCTGGTGGCATCTTTAGGATTCTATATGTATAGTATCATGTCATCTGCAAACAGTGACAGTTTTACTTCTTCTTATACAGTTTGTATTCCTTTTATTTCTTTTTCTTCTCTGATAACCTTGGCTACAACTTCCAACCTGTGTTGAATAATAGTGGTGAGAGTGGACATCCTTGTCTTGTTCCTGATGTTAGAGCAAATGCTTTCTGTTTTTCACCATTGAGAATGATGTTTGCCCTGAGTTTGTTGTATATGGCCTTTATTATGTTGAGGTAGGTTCCCTCTATGCCCACTTTCTGGAGAGTTTTTATCATAAATCGGTGTTGAATTTTGTCAAAAGCTTTTTCTGCATATATTGAGCTGATCATATGGTTTTTATTCTTCAATTTGTTAATATGGTGTATCACATTGAGTGATTTGCATATATTGAAGACCCTTTGCATCTGTGGTATAAATCCCACTTGATCATGGTGTATGATCCTTTAATGTGTTGTTGGATTCTCTTTGCTAGTATTTTGTAGAGGATTTTTGCATCTATATTCATCAGTGATATTGGTCTGTAATTTTCTTTTTTTGTAGTATCTTTGTCTGGTTTTGGTATCAGGGTGATGGTGGCTTCATAGAATGAGTTTGAGAGTGTTCTTTCCTCTGCAATTTTTGGAAGAGTTTGAGAAGGATGGGTGTTGGCTCTTCTCTAAATATTTGATAGAATTCATCTGTGAAGCCATCTGGTCCTGGACTTTTGTTTGTTGGAAGATTTTTAATCACAGTTTCAATTTCATTACTTGTATTTGGTCTGTTCGTATTTTCTATTTCTTCGTGGTTCAGTCTTGGAAGTTTATACCTTTCTAAGAATTTGTCCATTTCTTACAGGTTGTCCATTTTACTGGCATAGAGTTGCTTGCAGTAGTCTCTTAGGAGGCTTTGTATTTCTGTGGTGTCTGTTGTAACTACTCTTTTTTCATTTCTAATTTTATTTATTTGAGTCCTCTCCCCCTTTTTCTTGATGAGTCTGGCTAATGGTTTATCAATTTTAACTCCTCAAAGAACCAGCTTTTAGTTTTATTGACCTTTGCTATTGTTTTCTTTGTTTCTATTTCATTTATTTCTGCTCTGATCTTTATGATTTTTTTCCAACTTTGGGTTTTGTTTGTTCTTCTTTCTCTAGTTACTTTAGGTATAAGGTTACATTGTTAATTTGAGATGTTTGTTGTTTCTTGCGGTAGGATTATATTGCTGTAAACTTCCCTCTTAGAACTGCTTTTGCTGCATCCCGTAAGTTTTGGATCATTATGTTTTCATTGTCATTTGTCTCTACGTATTTTTTGATTTCCTCTTTGATTTCTTCAGTGATCTCTTGGTTATTTAGTAATGTATTGTTTAGCCTCCATGTGTTTGTGTTTTTTACGTTTTTTCCCCCTATAACTGATTTCTCATCTCATAGCATTGTGGTCAGAAAAGATGCTTGATATGATTTCAATTTTTTTAAATTTACTCTGGCTTGATTTGTGACCCAACATGTGATCTATCCTGGAGAATGTTCCCTGCACACTTGTGAAGAAAGTGTAATCTGCTGTTTTGAATGGAATGTCCTATAAATATCAATTAAATCTATCTGGTCTATTGTGTTATTTAAAGCTTCTGTTTCCTTATTTATTTTCATTTTGGATGATCTGTCCATTGGTGTAAGTGAGGTGTTAAAGTCCCCCACTATTATTGTGTTACTGTCGATTTCCTCTTTTATAGCTGTTAGCAGTTGCCTTATGTATTGAGGTGCTCCTATGTTGGGTGCATATATATTTATAATTGTTATATCTTCTTCTTGGATTGATCCCTTGATCATTATGTAGTGTCCTTCCTTGTCTCTTGTAACATTCTTTAAAGTCTATTTTATCTGATATGAGTATTGCTACGCCAGCTTTCTTTTGATTTCCATTTGCATGGAATATCTTTTCCCATCCCCTCACTTTCAGTCTGTATGTGTCCCTAGGTCTGAAGTGGGTCTCTTGTAGACAGCATATATATGGGTCTTGTTTTTGTATCCATTCAGCAAGCCTGTGTCTTTTGGTTGGAGCATTTAATCCATTCACGTTTAAGGTAATTATCGATATGTATGTTCCTGTGACAATTTTCTTAATTGTTTTGGGTTTGTTTTTGTAGGTCCTTTTCTTCTCTTGTGTGTCCCACTTAGAGAAGTTCCTTTAGCATTTGTTGTAGAGCTGGTTTGCTGGTGCTGAATTCTCTTAGCTTTTGCTTGTCTGTAAAGCTTTTGATTTCTCCATCGAATCTGAATGAGATCCTTGCCAGGTAGAGTAATCTTGGTTGTAGGTTCTTCCCTTTCATCACTTTAAATATTTCATGCCACTCCCTTCTGTCTTTTAGATTCTGCTGAGAAATCAGCTGTTAACCTTATGGGAGTTCCCTTACATGTTATTTGTTGCTTTTCCCTTGCTGCTTTCAATAATTTTTCTTTGTGTTTAATTTTTGCCAATTTGATTACTATGTGCCTTGGCATGTTTCTCCTTGGGTTAATCCTGTATGGAACTCTCTGCGCTTCCTGGAGTTGGGTAGCTATTTCCTTTCCCATGTTAGGGAAGTTTTTGCCTATAATCTCTTCAAATATTTTCTTGGGTCCTTTCTCTCTTCTCCTTCTGGGACCCCTATAATGTGAATGTTGTTGTGTTTAATGTTGCCCCAGAGGTCTCTCAGGTTGTCTTCATTTGTTTTCATTCTTTTTTCTTTATTGTGTTCCACAGCAGTGAATTCCACCATTCTGTCTTCCAGGTCACTTATCTGTTCTTCTGCCTCAGTTATTCTGCTATTGATTCCTTCTAGTGTATTTTTCATTTCAGTTATTGCATTGTTCTTCTCTGTTTGTTTGTTCTTTAATTCTTCTAGGCATTTGTTAAACATTTCTTGCATCTTCTCTATCTTTTCCTCCATTCCTTTTCTGAGGTCCTGGATCATCTTCACTATCATTATTCTGAATTCTTTTTCTGGAAGGTAGCCTATCTCCACTTCATTTAGTTGTTTTTCTGGGGTTTTATCTTTTTCTGTCATCTGGTATATAGCTCTCTGCCTTTTCATCTTGTCTATCTTTCTGTGAATGAGGTTTTTGTTCCACAGGCTACAGGATCATAGTTCTTCTTGCTTCTGCTATCTGCCCTCTGGTGGATGAGGCTATCTAAGAGGCTTGTGCAAGTTTCCTGATGGGAGGGACTGGTGGTGGGTAGAGCTGGGTGTTTCTCTGGTGGGCAGAGCTCAGTAAAAGTTTTATCCACTTGTATGCTGATGTGTGGGGCTGGCTCCCTCCCTGTTGGTTGTTTGGCCTGAGGTGACCCAACACAGGAGCTTAGCCGAGCTGTTTGGTGGCACTAATGGCAGACTCTGGGAGGGCTCACACCAAGGAGTACTTCCCAGAACTTCTGCTGCCACTGTCCTTGTCCTCAGGGTGAGACACAGCCACCCCCTGCCTCTGCAGGATACCCTCCAACACTAGCAGGTAGGTCTGGTTCAGTCTTCTGTGGCGTCACTGCTCCTTCCCCTGGGCCCCGATGTGCACACTACTTTGTGTGTGCCCTCCAAGAGTGGAGGCTGTGTTTCCCCCAGTCTTGTCGAAGTCCTGCAGTCAAATCCCACTAGCCTTCAAAGTCTGATTCTCTAGGAATTCCTCCTCCCGTTGCCAGACCCCCAGGTTGGGAAGCCTGATGCGGGGCTCAGAACCTTCACGCCAGTGGGTGGACTTCTGTGGTATCATTTTTCTCCAGTTTGTGGGTCACCCACCCAGCAGTTATGGGATTTGATTTTATTTTGATTGCACCCCTCCTACCATCTCATTGTGGCTTCTCCTTTGTCTCTGGATGTGGGGTACCTTTTTTGGTGAATTCTAGTGTCTTCCTGTCAATGATTGTTCAGTAGTTAGTTGTGATTCCAGTGCTCTTGCAATGGGGAGTCTGGATTGGGTTTTTTGTTTTTTTGATATTGAGCTGCATGAGCTGCTTGTATATTTTGGAGATTAATCCTTTGTCAGTTGCTTCATTTGCAAATATTTTCTCCCATTCCAAGGGTTGTCTTTTTGTCTTGTGTATGGTTTCCTTTGCTTTGCAAAAGCTTTTAAGTTTCATTAGGTCCCATTTGTTTATTTTTCTTTTTACTTACATTTCTCTATGAGGTGGGTCAAAAAGGATCTTGCTGTGATTTATGTCATAGAGTGTTCTGCCTATGTTTTCCTCTAAGAGTTTTATAGTGTCTGTTCTTTAATCCATTTTGAGTTTATTTTTGTGTATGGTGTTAGGGAGTGTTCTAATTTCATTCTTCTACATGTAGCTGTCCAGTTTTCCCAGCACCACTTATTGAAGAGACTGTCTTTTCTCCATTGTGTATTCTTGCCTCCTATATCAAAGATAAGGTGACCATATGTGTGTGGGTTTATCTCTGGGCTTTCTATCCTGTTCCATTGATATATATTTGTGTTTTTGTGCCAGTACCATAATGTCTTGATTACTGTAGCTTTGTAGTATAGTCTGAAGTCTGGGAACCTGATTCCTCCAGGTCCGTTTTTCTTTCTTAAGATTGCTTTGGCTATTCGGGGTCTTTTGTGTTTCCATACAAATTGTGAAATATTTTGTTCTAGTTCTGTGAAAAATGCCGTTGGTAGTAAATTTTGCCATTTACAACAACTTGGATGGACCTGGAGGGTATTATGTTTATTGAAATAAGTCAGACAGAGAAAGATAAATACTATATGTTATCACTTACTTATATGTGGAATCTAAAAAATAAACTAATGAATATAACAAAAAAGAGGAAGAGTTACAGATATAGAGAACAAGCTATTGGTTAACAGTGGGGAAAGGGGGAGGGCACGATAAGGATAGGGGATTAAGAGGTACAAACTACTACGTATAAAATAATAGGCTACAAGGAAATATTATACAGCACAAGGAATATAGCCATTATTTCATAACAACTATATTTGGAATATAATCTAAAATTTTTGAATCACCAAGTTGTACACCAGAAACTAATATAATATTATAAATCAACTATACCTCAATGAAGACAAACCAAAAAATACAGTGTTAGAGGAGTTTTAGGGCAGTGAAAATATTCTGTATGATAATGTAATGATGGTTACATGTTATACTTTTGATCAAACCAAAAGAATGCACAATACCAAGAGCGAACCTTAATATAAACTATGAACTTTGGGTGATAACATTGTTGATGCAGGTTCATCACCTGTAACAAATGTTTCCCTCTGGTGGGGGATGTTGATAATGGGGGAGGCTCTGCATGTGTGAGGACAGGAAGGCATATGGGAAATCTCTGTACTTTCCCCTCAATTCTGCTGTGAACCCAAAACTGCTCTTAAAAAATAAAGTTTTACATTAAAAACAAACAAAAAAAATCTATGTACGGTGTTGCTACAATATGAGATTCCCCAATTATGTAACAGAATGTATAAATCCTCATTATGAGATAGCTCTTCTCTACCCACTCTTTCCCTACTTTAGGAGAAAAAAAACAGGTATAATAATTAGTATATAGCCTCTTTCTCTCTACCCACTCTCAGAGGGGTGTATGTGAGTGTTTGTATAAATCTTTCCTACATTTTAAGTTCAGGTAGCAGAAAAGAACATGAGGTTGAAAACTACCCTCCTCAGATTGTGTCTGTTCATCATGATATTCTAGACAAATTAACCTCTCCATGTGTTGGTTTTCTTATTTGGAAAATGAATTCAATAGGTGCTGCCATGTCTTACTTATAAGTATATTAAAAATAAAATGTGTAAAACTGGGCTCACATTAAATAGCTTCTTATCCTAGAAAAATAAAGGCAGAATGAAGAACTGTGTTTAAAACTACAAATGATAAAAAATTCAGATGAGAAGAAATCAGTCTTGTTTTGAATTAATTTCTAAAATACGAGACCTATGGAGTCCCCTGTGAATTTTAAGAGATAATTTTAGGACAAATAAATGAAGTAATTGCATCAAGCTTGTTATTTTCAAGATCATCCAAGCAATAACTAAACTAAAATTAATGATGATAATACAGCTTAAACAAGGGATGGCAGACACTAAAAATGACACCACCGTAGTAGATTTTAAGAAATATATGGTAATATTTAAAGACAGTTCTCATTTTTGAAAGCTGAAGCTACAGAGTCTCAGATCTGCAAAAGGTCCTTCCAGGTGATATAACCTAACCTGTCCCCTAATATCCCCCACACAGTCTGACACACATATTGTCAAGAATGACAGTGAATCTCCCCAGAATACATCCCTTGTTTTCTCTTGATGGGGAGAATCTGCTCCATTCTGTTCCACTGTGTTTCTTAATAAAGGACTTTTTGAAAAGGACTGTGCTCTCCAAATACAAAATGACTAATACATTATGACCCCTTTAACTAGGCATGCTTTATAAGGAGAGTCATCACACATTAAAAAAAAAAAACAGTACACACACCATGGAACAAAAAACACCCTTGTTCAGAACTTCAGGCTATTGTAATAAGTTTTTGAAAAACTGGACTTGACTAGGATCATCTGTCAAATCAATGGATTTCACTACATCCTGGAAAGAAAAATGAAGAATCCAATGAGGGGATTTATACTCTGTGCTTTCAGAGTTGGGTTTTCCCCCGAACACATTATTTCCCCCATCCTTAGCCATACTCTGGGAGTCAGGCTTTGTGTATATTTTGATTCAAGCTGTGTCTTCATTTTAGACATTTTTCTCCACTATTAAATGTTGACCCTATGGTCTAAATTCCCCTGTGAGCCTTCAATTAAGTTATAAGTCTTTCGAGGACAAGGACTATATCATATTCTTCTTTTGTTGGTCTTTTAACCCTTAGAAGAGATAGTAGGATAAGAAAGAAGCTCTGTAAATATTTATTGCATATATGAAGAAATGGGCATATGGATAAGTAGATGGATTCTAATTTTATTTTTTTAATTAGTTACAAACTTTTTCAGAGGTAACCACATACTGAACTTCACGTTAGCATTCATGTGCATTTCATATTTACTACTTATAAATCGATCCCTAAAACCTATGCAGTGTGGTTTTTATGTTTACAAAATTATTATATTTTTCCTTCTGCAGGTTACTTTTACTTGAGAGATTCTAATGTATTTCTCTTAACTGTTCAATAGTATTTTATTGCAAACATATAGCATATTTCATTTATATATTTTATATTGATAGAAATTTGGGTTTTGCCTCCCAGTTTACTTTTAACATAATGCTGCTATGTACACTCTTACACATGTTTTAGATTACACAAGTAAGCAGGTTTCTCTTGGGAATAGCCCTAGGAGTGGAATGGCTGAGCCATAAGGTGTACATATATTCGACTTTATTAGGGCTTACCAGACACCTTCTCAAAATGATTATTCAATTTATACTCCTATGAATCCTCATTCTATAAAACTTCAGTTTTCCAACACTAACTCATAGCTTTTGGGGCACTAACTTCTCCAATAAGATAGTCTTTGCTCCCGGGCTTTCTCAAGGAGCTATGTCTCAAAGATCCTAAGAAACTTCCTGCATGTTTAAAAAAAATTGGATCTGCCATTTTCTGAATGGGTTCCAATTACAACCCAGACTTGAAGTCACAGTGGTGCTCAGTGTCCAGAGTCTAAAATTTCTTTGCTCCTTATCCTTAACTGTTTGCAGCCCACTTATTGTAAACGCAGGTTCCAGCATAATTGAAGGTTACCATTAATGGCAAAGAAAGCCTTGCATTTATCTAAATTAATTTGTGTTAACAGAACTGATTGCATTTCTATTCATCTACTTCTGAGCTTCCTGTATTCTAAGAGCTTTGATATTCCATTATATCGTGCTGTGGGGTAATAGCACCACAGGGCAACAACATAACTGCTGAGGTTTTGGTCACTGCAGGTTTCAATTTACTATACTTACTATCTGAACGTTCAACTTATTAAATATCACAATGCCTCAGAATAAAGGCCAATTAAAAAATAAAACTCTGCAGTATTCAGGCTATATTTCAAAGGGAAGCTTTCATTAACAATCTTTTAATTAAGCATGTGCTACCAGTAATAACCCAACCCATTTAGAGCTGTGGTCACTACTGCTATGTCTTTCTCTTACAGTTACTTTTTCACCTCAGCATCTTCTGAAAGTAGTGATCTCTCAAAATAGATAAGAGTTCATATAAAATTTTACATTTCTTTTGTTGTCTATTTGCATAGTTTCTATGCATTTATGCCTGCGTTTTCTTTTTAACCAGTGAGGATTTTAGGTTACCTGGAAGAGATACTCTCCAACCTCCAAACTAACTGTTTATCTGGGTTTTAAATGCATACTATACATCAAACAAACCTTTCATGTATGGTATCAGTAAAACCCAGGAAGAAAAAATAATTCATTCAAGGTCAGATGAGGAGTACTGGAATCAGCACCAGAACTGCATTGCTACATGTACCTTCAAACAGCAGAGGAGAAATGACAACAGTCAAGCACACATCAATTATGTAACCCAAGACTTAACAACTTTCAGAGCCTGTGCTGAAATTTGGACATATTCAATTCAACCAGTATCCCTGCCTTTAAGCTGAAAACTCTGTTCCATGACACCATATGTCAGTTACTTAATATTCCAATGAATGGTGGCTTATTTTGTGTTGCAATAGAAAGAGCATGAAATATTGGAGACCAACTTAAATCAAGTTTCACGATATACATCTTACTTTTTTGTTACCTTAGCTTATTAACTTTGCATTTGTAGAATTTTGCATTCTATATCTCATCCGTAGAATGATGAGAATAAAAATTATCTTGGAGCACTGTTAATAGAATTCTTAATAATGTAATCTCAGGGCTTGCTTCCTTAAAGCACTCAACACATGAAAACTCTATTTAATATCTGTAATGGGAATATTCATCTCCCTTGGGGTCATCTCAAACCCACACCCTGAACTTACTATAAGGCTAACATTCTCTATTTTTAGCATCTATACCTTTTATGATAATATTATCTGGGATTGGACAAACAATGATACTGCCGTACAGGCATGTAGCAAGGACAACTTCTCATTTCCAGGTGAGGGCTCAGCTGACGTCAGGGCAGGGGGGACTTTCACATACAGGATAAACCAGGGAATGGCAATTCCTCTGGAAGTACTGAAGGGAGTCGCCTTCATAGGATTGTCCACAAAAGCTATGGTTGGCTGGTGAGCATCCAGAGGCAGTGTCCAACTTCTGCTCTGAGTGGTTTAGGGACCACTTACCTGAATCCAAGGGGAAGCCTGACCTACTGAAGCCCTCAACACTCTCCTCAGGACCTTATAGCAACGTCTGGCTCCCAGAGATGGCTCTCTGTTGTTTGTCCATATAAACACCTGAATCAGGTCACTGGTCACAGATATTTTGTGCACAGCCTGTTTTTTTCTTCTTCTTCTTCTTCCCTCACCTTGCAGGCTCTCTGCCTTTACAATTACACTCTTGTTCCCACAGACTGGTTAGAGGCCCAGCAAAAATCAAGAAACCCCCAAATGGACATATACTTAAGAAGGTCATTAGTGACTGACTGGAATGACAAAGTGGCATTTGCTCACAGAGTCTGAGGACACGATATTCATTTCCCACCTTGACAACCCCTGCTGTGTCTCTGGGACACAATTCACAGCCCAGAGAAGGGATATGCTGCAAGAATTCCAAAAAGGCCCCCATAGACTGTTCTCTTCTGGGTGCTTCGGCTGCCTCTGGGGCCCCGTTTGTTCAGACTACACCAAGAGCCTGAGGTATTTCTCAGTATTTGCTGTCTGGACTCTTCACTTACTAAGAGTTTCTTCCCCTACCCACTGACCAGGTTTCCCTCCCTTTCAGAAAAAAGAGGGACACCTCAGGACACCACCATTCTTCTCTCTCAAAATTGTATCTCCTCATAATCTTCTGTCTGTCATCTCCCTTCTACAATCAGGAAGATGAAACGGAAGGAGCCCAAATGTGGAGTTTGAGGATCAGGAATGGATCTAAACTCTGCGAGTAGCTTGATGTGTGTCCTTGGGGAATTTAATCAGCCTCTCTGAGTCTCAGATTATTTATCTGTAAAATATAAACATGTCTCAATCCACTGGGTAGTTATAAGGTGAAAATGATTAATATGTAAGAGTCTGACACATAAGAAGTACGTGAAGTAAACACCAATCCAGTCACTTCTCTGCTCACAATCCTACAGTGGCTTTTACTACTTACAAGTATGGAGCTCAAATGTCTCCACCTGGCTTTCCCTGGTACCTCCAAGCACAGGCTACATGTCTGATCTGAGACTTACTCTTCCCTACCATATACACCCTTCCACCCAGGCTAAGTTCCTCTACTTGTCAAGTATATATTCCAAGCTCACTTCAATGGCACTATTCTGACTCCTGATACCCTCCATGTGGGAGAGCAGCCCACCCTACCCACACTTCTGGTCCAAATCCTACCCATCTTTCAAGAACCTGATCAAACAGCCACTATGGAAAACAGTATGAAATTTCCTTACAAAACTAAAAATAGAGCTACCAGATGATCCTGAAATCCCACTCCTGGGCATATATCTGGAGAAAACCATACTTCAAAAAGATACATGTACCCCAGTGTTCTTGCAGCACATTGTAAATTGCAGCACTATTTACAATAGCCAAGACATGGAAGCAACCTAAGTGTCCGACAGATGAATGGATAAGGAAGATATATTTATACAACAGAATATTACTCAGCCATAAAAAAGAATGAAATAATGCCATTTGAAGCAAAATGGATGGACCTAGAGATTGTCACACTAAGTGAAGTAAGCCAGACAGAGAAATACAAATATCGTATGATATCACTTATATGCGGGATCTAAAAAAACATGATACAAATGAACTTATATACAAAACAGACCCACAGATATAGAAAACAAACTTATGGTTACCAAAGGGAAAAGGGGGAGGAGGCATAAATTAGGAGTTTGGGATTAACATACACACACTACTGTATATAAAATAGATAACCAACAAGGACCTACTATATAGCACAGGGAACTATACTCAATATTGTAATAACCTATAAGGGAAACGAATCTGAGAAAAATAGATATATATGTATGTATAACTGAATCACTTTGTTGTATACCTGAAACTAACACAACATGGTAAATCAACTATACTTCAATATATAAATTTTTTAAAAGTTCCTACTTTTCCATAAAAGTTCACTCAAATATTCCAGCCAGCACCAAAGTATGTTCTCTGAAATATTTTTATTTATAATGGTCAGAACACTTAATATAAGATCTATCCACTTATCAAAATTTAAGTGTGCAATAATATTGTTAACTATATGCACTATGTTGTAGAGCATATCACGAGAACTTAGTCACCTTCTGTAACTGAAACTTTATAGCCTTGAACGGCTCCCCATTTCCTCCTCCTCACCCCAGCCCCTGGCAACCACCTTTCCACTCTCTACTTCATTGAATTTATTCTGTCTTATAGACAACTGCAAACATATGCTTCCTTACCAATTGCTAATTATTACAGATGTGTTCATTTATCTTTGTCACCATGCTTTTTTCAGAACAAAGACATAACTTATATGCCCCAAATATTCATATTTCACTCTAATAGCAAAAAGGGACTTACTAAATCTTAATTGAATGGTTCCTTGACTAGGAGACTGGAATGTCAAAGGCTTCAATCATTTCAGTCATTTCCACATGTGGATAGTGTCTCTCCCATTCTTTTATTCCCTCACCAAATTCTTTTTAGCTACTTCCACATGCCAGACATTCTTCTGGGAAGACAGACATAAATAAGGTGAACACTATCCCTCTTCCCATGCAAGCTATAATCTAATGAGGAAAATAAGCAAGTGGAATGAGTTGGAGAAAACTGTATTAATTTATCAGCAACTCTAGGATTTCTCTTGCAGCGAGAAATTTGTTGGATAAAATTTGGATAAGGATTTCAGGTAGAAGTTGAACCTCCCCAACCCCACTCTAATTGCCCAAGTGCTATCTGATGGCCAGGTTTCACAGGGAAAAAGATGCTCTAAATAATAAAAGTGATCAATTTGAGTTTCTTAGACCAGCTGGAGAAGCAAGAGATGAACAGAAATATGCTTTCCCTTGAGCCATTCCCAGAAACTCTCTCTCAAAAAGTCTTCAATAATACATGATAGACACATAAATTCTTCTAATTATTCTTGCTGTTTTGCTGTTGTTAATACTGAGCCCTGGTATGAGTTTCAACTCTGGGCCCAGGTAGTACAGGACAGTTATCGCTCACTTTCTCACCAGCTCTAAGCCAGGAGAATAACTGCCCACTCACAACCCCCTCACCTCACCTTTGTAATTAGCAGCCAGCCTGTGGAGGGATATTTTCTTAGGCCATAGCACCGAGAGGTTCAACCCAATTTTATCCAGATTTCAAGAGGCGAGACTGTCCCCAGCTGACATTATTACACAAGCAGATCAGCAAAAAATTAAGTGCAGAATAAATACTATTATTAAATGAGATAATATAAAATGTAGTCTGCGGAATGGGAGGCTAGTGGGGTGGGTTGCTGAGAGGATAGAGAACTTTCCAGAGAAAACAGCATTTATACTGAGGCCAGAAGGATGAATAGAAGTAAGCAGAGTGAAAAAAGAGACAATATTGACATGTTTAGATTCTCATGTATCAGAGTCAAGAGAGTAACTGAGAGAGAGCAAAAGAAGGTCACGAGGAGAAAGTAAATGGAGAAAAAGAGAACTGAAAGAACAAAGTCCACCCCAGGCCCCTCCAGTGTAACCTAATTCGTCTAATGTGAGTAGTGCAATTTCTCTAGAAAAGTCCAGTAAA
Organism: Balaenoptera physalus; assembly: GCF_965194825.1. Taxonomy (NCBI): domain Eukaryota; kingdom Metazoa; phylum Chordata; class Mammalia; order Artiodactyla; family Balaenopteridae; genus Balaenoptera; species Balaenoptera physalus. The sequence goes on from NC_138893.1 coordinate 43,693,380, forward strand.
TCTAAGGGGACATTTGGACTGGAGAATTATTTGGGAATTTTCTAAAACTTCCTAATTTTGCCACTCTATAGACAGTCCTCAGAGTTTGGCCCCATGCCTGAGCTATAAGAAAGCCATATTCCTGTGACGTGAGGTGAGCAAAGCTAAGCCTTGGAGAAGACTTTCTACATGAGCAAAAAATCTAATATTAATGTGTGATTCATTTAGGAGGCAGAACTGGTACCCAGAAATATGCAGATTTGGCCAACTGGCAAAATTGGTCTATGGTTATCTGTTTCCCAAATCCCTCCCTAGTAGTTCCCAGGGCTCTGCCTTTGTTCATCAGGTGCTCAGAAGTGTCCAGGTCCCAGTGTATGATTCCAACCTGCCCTTCATCAGTTTCCATTAACCCTGAGTATTTATTCTCATTTGTTGGAAAATACAGATAATTTGATAATTACACTCCCCTTGGGTCATTAATAGCTGACTAAAGTATTCTATGTCACCTGTGTAGGAAGTATTAGCTTTCAAACATGCATGTCAGGTGCTAGGACAGAGACGTGGAGAGGAAACTTTCAGTGCCGGGGGTGGGAGGGGATTCACCACATAGACACTTAATTCAACTTTGGACCACTGAGACTAAAAATGGGCTTCTTGCTGGTGAAAGACACCTTGCTCATAACGAACCATGACAGCACACACACACACACACACACACGTGAATACACACAGGATATATGCATACTCACACTCCACAAGAAACCAGGACTCCAACCTCATTTCATGGCAAACAGTGCAGCCTGATTTGTGCCAAGGAGATCAGATCGAAAATTATACCTTGGAGCTTCTCAGCACAACTCCTTTTCTCCACAACCCCTAAGTAATTTTTTGAAAGAAAATTGCAATATGTATTAAATAATTTATTTCCTGGACCAATCTCAGACTTTAAGCATTTTTAAACTGGCGATTTTTAATAAAGTAATTGTGGAATTAGGAATACATTTTTCACTAGTGAGTAATTATTTTACTTTGAACACATAAAAATGGCTTTTAAAAGAAGGGAAATAAAAAAGGGCTATTAAGAGTTTTACTGGGTCAAATGAAAGTTTCAAGTTTTATTGGCAAAAAATAAAAAGACTAATTAGAATTGGTCTATGGATTTATGTGCTAATTTTCAATAGGAGCACATGACGGTTTTCAAGGAAATCTACTGTGGCTGGATTTTCCCTAACATCCTTGTGCAGCACAGAGTTGTAATGGGACTAAGACAAAGCTGGTGTTTGTCCTTCCTACTTCTCCTCCTCTTCCCATGTGCCCCTTAGCCCTCAGTTTGTCATCAAGTGTTTGCATCTCCTCAACTCCACCATTTTCTTTGTCAAAGCCCCCATTCATCTCTCATCTGAACTAGTCTGCTAGCTGGTCTCCTATTGCACTCTTGTACTCTGCAATCATTCTTCATAGTACAAGAATGATTAAGTTCGCCAATCCCAAATTTGACTATGGCAGAGGAAGCTCTCTTCTGATTCAAACCCTCTAAGGAGCCCCCTTGTCCTTTGGATACAAGTAAAGATACTTAACATGAAGAATACTATTTTTCTGCCCTTCTGAGGTATTTGTATAGGTTTTGCCTCTGCCCACTTTAGTTGGTTATTTTCTATTAATTCTTTTAATCTGAGTTCAACCATTACTTCTTCAAAGAAGCCTCTCTTTGAACCCTTTGTTTAGGTCATATCTTTCATTATATACTCTCTCCTCACCAGCTGCTCTCTTTGAAAGCCTATAAGATGGCAGTAATTGCTTTTTTTAAAAAAAATTTTATTATTTGTTTTTATTTTCGGCTGTGTTGTGTCTTCATTGCTGCACAGGCTTTCTCTAGTTGCAGTGAGAGGGGGCTACTCTTCGTTGTGGTGCGCAGGCTTCTCATTGTCGTGGCCTCTCTTGTTGAGGAGCAAGGGCTCTAGGCACGCGGGCTTCAGTAGTTGTGGCACATAGGCTCAGTAGTTGTGGCTCACGGACTTAGTTGCTCCGTGGCATGTGGGATCTTCCCGGGCCAGGGCTCGTGTTCCCTGCATTGGCAGGCAGATTCTTAACCACTGCACCACCAGGGAAGCCCAGTAATTGCTTATTAATTTCCTTTTATAAGGATTACTGTTTTTCTCCAGGACTCCACTGTATACTGCATTTGGGCAGGTTTAGTGTCTGTTTATGTTCACCATTTTAATTAACAAAGTAATAAAAAAAGAATACAAAATATGCATTAAAGTCATAGCATGAATAAATAAAAGGAATTTCAAAATAAATGGAAAGAATGGATGAATTAATAAAAGATTGGCTCTCTCAGTGGCTTCTAATTAAGATGGAGATGTTGATACTAGTAATAATTGGCTCTGAAGCCCTCAAAGTGTATGTTTTATGAAGACTATCATCATCCTTGGTATCAACATTGAAGGTGAAGTACATATTCTCCTCTTCTACTCTGTAAACGGTCAATTATATATATGGTATTCATCATTTCTTGGGACACATTTTTAATAACTGGAGTAAAATAAGTATTCATATTTCTGTCTTTCATTCACTCACTGTACATTCTGTGAGGGTCATTTATGCACCAGACACAGTGCTAGGTCCTGGGAATAAAATGTGTTAAAGATTTTAGTTCTTGGCTGTGTAAACATGTACCGCTTCTTCACTACCCAACATTTGTATCCGTTTCCTATCTTTGGCAAATTCCTTTAACGCATGAGTGTTGGTACGAGGCAGTTTGTCTCTCTCTCTCTAGAAGATAAGAATGCAAGATACTCATGCTCCGTGATTCGTCTACAGGTAAGTGGCAGACATGTGACCTGAGCTCTGCCAATCGGAGGGGCCCACCCTGGATGTTGAAGCTGAAGTCAGAGAGACAAAGTAGATACTTTTGCACAGTCCATTCTGATGAGGACTACAGAGATCAGAAACTACTCATTCAAGTCCCTTTAGAGGTAAAACAGTCTACCCTACTTTTCCTACATATCATATAAGCCTTGGCAACAACATTTCTACTTCCGTTCCTGTGACTGAGAAGGAGAGGTTCATGCAAGAGGTGAAAAGTGCTGACATTTTAGTTTTACAATGTGAATGGCCATATGGATAAATTTCTATTAAATTTCATCTTTCTTAATTGTTATAACTAGTCAATAATATACTTTTTATGTAAAGTGCTTAAAAGAATATCTGGACCAAATTAAAGACTTTATAAAAGTGTTGGTTTGTTTCTCTCTATATTTTATAATTATATACTGTTTCATCCTTTTTAAACTTTCCAAGTTCATTATCACTTCGATTAGCTCACTTTTCATTTTCTTCTCAACATTTTTTGTGAGAAGGAAAAAGATGTATTAGCTCTTGGTGTTTAATGAGAAAACTGAGACCAAGGAGGTTTAAATAATTTTGCCTTGCTCAGATTGTTGGGGACTTCTGAAGTCAAAATTACAAGGCTTTCTGGCATTTTGACTCCTGGGGAAAAGCAATTTTCACTATATATCTACACCCGTGGGGCTGAAACAACAAGGGGATGGATAGATCTGATAATTGATTTTCCTAGTTTGCCGAGGATGTTTACCTTCTTTAAGTTATGATTATATCCATGGCACATCAGGATAAAAGCCCTTGGTGGCAGGAAGGATTCTGAAATAGGCCCCAAAATTCCTGCTTCCTCATGCACCCTCCCCATAATCTCCTCCCTTTGAGTGTGGATGGGACGTCTGGCTATAATTATACCTTGATTAGGTCATGTTACATCAGATCTTGTAGCAGATTAGAGAGACTCTCCTGCTGGCTCTGAGGAAGAATGCTACCATATTATGAGATGGCCACATGACTAGGACCTGATAGTGGCCTCTAAGAGCCAAGAATGACCCCTGGCCAATAGCTAGCAAAAAAAAAAAAAAAAAAAAGATCTCCTCAGTCGTAGAGTCACAAGAAACTGAACTCTGTCAACCTGAATGGGGTTGAAAGAGGATCCTGATCCTCAGGTGGAAAATTCAGCTTTACTAAAACATTGATTTAAGCTTTTGAGACTCTGAAAAAAGGACCCAGATAACCTGTGCCTGTACTTCTGACCCACAGAAACTGTGAGACAATAAATAACTGTCTATAATTTTAAGCCACTAAATTGATGGCAATTTGTTAGATAGCTATAGAAAACTGTTGCATCCTTAGAGGCACCCATCTCAGTCTCAAAGATAGTGATGGTAATGATACCTAATGCATTAGAGTAACAAATCTAAACATGGAAAGTCTGTTTATACTAGAATTGTGTTCAGCTAAGTCCTAATTTACCCCCACACCTATAGCACACTAGGGTACCCGCCCCCTGCCCATAGTCACATTAGTGATGGAAGGAGGGTTGGTAGATGGTCTCCATGGATAAGCTACTCGTATTCTGACAACTATCATTTGTGTTTTATATGTATGTTGTATAATTCTGAACAAAGTATTCCTAGAATATTTCAGAATCTTTCAAAGGTATAACCTAGTCTTAAACATTTTTGTGACTATCAGGAACAAAGTTTGGACACATATTTAAGACGGAGAAATTTTGGTGGACTTGAGTGCATTTTTGGATGATATTGTATGGACATTACTATTACCATTCCCTGTAACAACTATCACAGTGCTTTGTGTGGGTGGAGCACTGTACAGCTTAAAACTCCCTTGCTTGACCACTGACCTGCATCTGGTTTGCACAGAAGCATTATGTGTTAGCCATTTCTCCTCCTGCAGCTACTGACATTGAGACCATGCAACATGATGGTATAATACATGTATACATTATGAAATGATTACCACAATCAAGATAATTAACACAAATACACTACATCAAAGTCTGCTGCATAATCTTAATTAACTTACTTCACTCTCTGGGCTTCAGGATATTCCCTTGAAAAGCAAGGAAGTTAGATAATGGATCCCTAATCTCTTCTATCTTTGAAATCCTGAGTTCTGTAGATCCAACAAAACACGAATTTAATTGTGTTGTACTAGAAGCCATAATCTCCTTAAATGTTGCTGAATACATTTATACAAAGGTCATACATATCAACCAACAAATATTAATTGAGCCCACCATGCCAGAAGTTCTGCATTAGATATCATAACAAGATTAAAGAATCATATAACACAGGGACTCTCCTCAAAGAGCTAATAGTCTAGTTAAAGAGAAGAGATAGCACTTGAGGAAAAGGAGAAAGGAACTAGTCAGTAAGTAATTAATGTTGCTAAGTAGATAAGGAAAGCTTTGTTGTATTTTGTAAAATGGGAGGAGTCCAAGGGGAGGCAAATAATTCTGCATGGAGTGCCAGAGGCTGCAATGAGTTTAGGGAATAGACTGGGTATGAAAGATGGCGATGAAGAGAGGGACATTACATGGCTCACAGCAACCTAGGGAAGAAATAAGGACAAAAATGGCCCATGTGAGGCAAAGCAGGGGAACAGGTTTGGCCAGACTAGGTGGTGGTGCCAGGAATAGTAGTGATTAACCACGGTTAGATGCAAAGGTCATTGGTATCAAGTAGAAAACTGATTTTTCAATATATTGTGGTTGCAAACTGACATGGCACCAAAATGAGACAGCACCACTTTTTTTTTTTTTTAATTGTTGTCTGATTTTTCTGCTCAAATAGCACTGTGGTCAGTGTGCATCAGTGTGGAGTTATTAGAGTTTTTCCTATGGTGAGATGCACATGAGGCTGCCTCATGTTTAGCAGCTGAACATCCCTGATAATTCATGCTGGCCTCTGTCTCAAATTCCCCAGCAGAGAATCAGGCATCTCCTCAGCCTCCTTACAGTGCTCTGCAGACGCCAGTCTTTCATTAGTGTCATCCCCGATAACCTTGACTAAGAAAGGGAAGGGGCTGTATCTTCAGCCCCTTATAGCTCTTTTGTTCTCAGACTGACAAGGCAAATTGGACAGAGATAGTTGTTATTATGCTTAGAGATCAAATCCCTTCAGTAATTGAAGGACTGCCTTGGAACGTGGCTAGGAATTGGAGATTTCTTGGTTTCTACCCTAAGCTTTAGATGTCCATAGATTCTGCTATCCAGTTCTCTCTATGGAGATGTATTATTGAAGCAATCTACTGTGACAGGTTCTGTTAAGTCACCCTAAAAGGTAAAGGGATTGGGGAGTTCTGAGAGTAGATAGACTGGGACTTAGACACATCTGCAATGTCCACTTTAACACTCTCCACCCCATATGGCTAAAAAGATTCAAAATTGCCCTAGGATTTGGGAGAGGTAAAAAGAAAGAAAACAGGGGTAGGCAAAGATAACTTTCAAACCACGATGCAGGTCTGAAACCTGAAAAAGGAAAAAAGTGGATTGGAAAAAACAGCTTCAAACTGAAGCATGATTTTGGAAAAAAAAAAAAATCTCAACAAGGCTTGGTTTCTGTAAAGACAAAGAAGAAGTGACATCACCAAGATGGTGACATAGGTCATTCCTGACTTCACCCCTCCTAATAAGATGATCAGCTAACAACTATTCATGAATAAGACACCATTGCAAAAATCCTATGAGGACAACAAGTATGGTGAGTCTAACTAAAGGTGCCTAAGAGTCTACCTGGAAATGGTTTGAGATTTGACTGAAAATTTTAGGGTCACTAAGAAAAGAGACAACCACTCCATACCTCACCATATTGCTACTCTGTGGAAGACCTACATTCCAGTCTAGGAAGTAGGGTAGGAAAAAGAATCACAATATTTTCTTATGTGGAAATGCATTGAGAAATTAACGAAAGGACCACTGGGACTTGTGAAAGTTAGTTATTGCTGAGAGCTCATCAGATACTAGAGTTTCTTGGGTGTTGTTTCCTACTCCGTCTTCTCACAGACCCACCTCCACTAGGATGAATCATAAATCATCCCCATCATGCCATGGATTTGATGCTAATGTCTCACAATTGTCTCCCACATTTCTGTGCCTCGATAAAATTGATATAATATCTATGTACTGAGTACAGTGAGGGTTAATGAAAAACTTATATAAAATATTTCAAGGCATTTTACGCAAGACACAAGAGCCAAAGTATCATTATCACAAATACACATGAAAAAACAAACAAATCCTCTCTTTATACATGTCTCCTAGATAGTGGGTGCTTCCAGTTGTGTAGAGATCACAAAAAAAAGCATTAACATAGTCAATCCAGCATTAACAAATTTTAATCTTCATCCTTGGAAAAAGATGTAGTCGCGAGTGACAACTTGATGATGAAATGTATATAGCATTTCCCTCTACATGTCAAACCCATGCAATTAGATTTGAGTGTATATTTTTTCAACCCTTAAAAATCAAGGTTGAAAAAATCCAGATAAAGATTTCTTTTTCTACCAAATATATTTTATTATCTCCTTCATTATCTTGGAGTATGAAAGTCTCTCTCTACTTGTGTTCAACAAGTCATTCTGCAAAAGCTGTGTTCCTCCTGAGATGAATGGGAAATAAAAATTCAAAAAGGAAACAGGATAACATTGATGTTAAAAACTAAAATTTAACACCGTCTAACTTCTAAGACTGAGACTGAAGTATGTTTAAAAATTAATTCATATTAGCAGAGTGACTGAGGACACATGGCTTAATCACCAAAAACCTTAGTTTCCTCATCTATAAAGTTAGAATCAAGAAGACGTATCTAATGTGCTTACCAAGTGAAAAAAGCTTACCATGTGTTCAAGAGCAAGTATTCAGTCAGTGATAGCTGTTACAGGAAAGCATTAAAGTGTCATGATTACAATGATTGGTCCTGACTCAGACTGTCCAAGTACAAATTCACACTAGGATACTTATTTGTTGTATGACATTGGGAAATTTAATATTGCTGAACTTTCACTTCCATTTCTGGAAAATGGGGTAATGCCATACCTATCTTACACTGTTAAGGAATTTAAACAAGAGAGTATGTGTAAAGAACCTAGAAGAGTGCCAGGCATATATTAATCATTTAGTAAATGCCAGTTAAAATGATCATTATTACTACAATCACTGTCATAAGAATAAAAATGCATTCACAGGCTTCTCTGGTGGAGCAGTGGTTGAGAATCTGCCTGCCAATGCAGGGGACATGGGTTCAGCCCTGGTCCGGGAAGATCCCACATGCCTCAGAGCAACTAAGCCCATGCGCCACAACTACTGAAGCCCGCGCATCACAACTACTGAGCCCGCACACCTAGAGCCCGTGCTCTGCAACAAGAGAAGCCACCGCAATGAGAAGCCCGCACACCGCAACGAAGAGTAGCCCCTGCTCGCCGCAACTAGAGAAAAAAAACCCGTGTGCAGCAACAAAGACCTAACACAGCCAAAAATAAATAAATAAATTTATTTTTTTAAAAAATGCATTCACTGGTAACTCAAAGATGATACACTTCGCAAAAATGAGACCTTTGCTTTAAGTTTAAATGTCATAAAATAAAAGAGACTACTGCTGGAGAGGAAATGTCTCTCTTCTAAATAAAAGTCCCAACACCCTCTTAAATTATTTCCAATACTGTTGTTGACACTCAGACTTCCACATCTTCTAAGCAGAGTCTCCTTAATGTGTAATCTCCCTTGTTTTCTCTGGAATCCTGCTTAAGGCTGAAGCAATCACACAAAACTTTCAGAGTGCGAAGGCTATCTGACTATGGCATCTCATCTGTCTATTGGATTTGCCATTTTAAAATATAAAAGTTCCTAAATTATTAACTTTCCTCAAAGTGATATTTGATAGCAAAAATTATATCTGCATGAAGTATTCAGTGATTTCTATTTTTAAAAAGCCAAGTAATTTGATAGAGCATAATAATTACACTGTCAAAGAATACAAGTTTCCATTTTCTCAGAGAAATCTATATTGCGTGGTTTCAGTTTCACAGGCTGTCATAAAGATGGTAAGACTTATTCCTCCTTTAACTGCACCATGGCAGCCGTTTTATGAAAAATGTATGTGCAGTGCCTGCTTTTCAGAAGGGTGTCAAATCCATGGCATCACTTATAAAGTCACACATGTGCACAAAGAGACTGGCTTGCATCCCAGTGGAACTGGAGAAGAACAGGGGTTCAAGTCCTCTTGTACGGGTCAGATGTGGTAACATATATATCAGTGATGATCTAGTAATAATGGGAAGACCAGAAGTATACCTTTCCAAAAGAGATTTCCCCTCAATTGAAGCTCAAAACAACTGTCCACCAAGGAATGTTAGTTTTATGACTAGTTCAAGGTTTTTGAGCAGTCTCCCCTTTTAGCCTCAGAAATTTCACACATAAATTATATAGAGGTCAACAACAATCTAGAGCTGATGATCAGGGGATCAACTTGATACTGGATCAGCACTTTGTGTCATTTTATGTCAGTCTAGTTTGTCTGCATTCATCCTAACTCCTCAGACTATTTCTGTTTAATATCACAAATTGAAAGGGATTCAGAAGGTACAAGATTGGTTGAGGCCTTGTCGGCAGTAAGAAGTCAGCATATGATATGTCCCATTCCTCAGAATCTTTATAACCACAATGGAAAATTAAAATGTGTTCGTAAAAAGTTTTTTTTTTTTACATTTTTTAATTTGAAAACTTAAAACTTGAATTTATGTCTTAGAAATCAGAGCAAAGTTTAAGGATGGGATTTCCAGGGAAGCAAGGAGCTTGCCAGCTCAGAAAGTGCTATAGAGAACTCGTACATCAGTTGGGAAACAGGTAGAAGACTTTTGATATTCTATCTCAGACGGATATTCCATGACTCTACCATGCTTGCAGTGGGGTCCTGTGAATTGAAATGATGAAACGAATGAGGTGACTTCTGGTCCTTGCCCTATTTCAGGCCCCATCACCTGTGACCACAGGCAGGTCCTTCACTCTATCTGTGATCTCTATTCTCACCCCAGCATCTTTATGTGAGGATTCAATGAGCTTATTCCAGTCAAAGTGCCTTGTACATTGTCTTGGGCTAATTTGATGTAAGATTAAAAAATAAATAAAAAAGGACACATTTGATATCCACAGCACCAAATCTGTCTTGGGTAAAAAGTAGGGAAAAGAGCCACATTTCAAACTTCCTTGTCCATCTTTCCCATAATGACTTCCACTGCTATATATGACTTCTCTCACTCTCCCTCCTTCTCTCTATTTTATTTCTTGATCCTTCAAGATCTGAACCCATCTTAATCCTTTTCTCTTAATATACTCCTCAACTTTACCAAACATTTAAGGGAGAATAAATGTTCCTTACTTCTCCACACATATCACAAAGCCTTTTCTTACCCTTTCTTTGAACTCCTCCATGCTGTTATGTCCTTTCTCTTCCTCCTAAGAATCATACACATACCTCAGCCATTACCCTAATTACAGTGCATCATAAGCATATTTTTGAGCTTCTCTTCCCAAGTTAGAATAATATCCATGTCTAACTTTTGGCACATAGTAGATGCTCAATAAATAATAAATAAATCAGTGAATGACTAAATGAATGAATACCCCAGAGTTGTCAATTTTAATGATTTATGAAGTAAACAATTATTTCTTAGCAAGCGTTCACCATCAAAAGCAATTTTTTCCCAAAGTCATGGTTTTTAAGAAAAGCTAGTATTTTTCAGAAACCCCAAATTATTCTCCACTCAGGATGAAAACACACTGGACACTAAATTGTGATTGTTTTTACCCACTCAAACATCCTAGTTTTTGTTTGTGATTTTATTGTTGTTGTTTATTTTTTCTATAAAGCAGAATTTAGAGTAAGCTTATCCATTCTGTGGTAGACAAGATTATAAAATGACCCTTGAGATTCCTGGCTTTCCCCTTGAACTTTGGATGGACCTGTGAATATGATGGGATAGTCATTCCCTTGATTTGGGTGCGTTATATGGCAAAGGTGACAGGATTCCATGATTATGTTACATTACATTAGACTCCACGGAAGAAGACTGTGAAGGTAATCTGTTGGCTTTGAAGAAACAAGCTTCTGCTATGAGAGGGCTACTTAGCTAGGACCTGAGGGTGACCTCTAGGAGTAGAGAGTAACCCCCAAGCAATAACCAGCAAGAAAGCAGGGATTTCAGTGCTGATACTACAGAGAATTAAATTCTGCCAATAACCAGTGAGCCTGAGCCTCAGATGAGCTCACAACCCCAGCCAACACCCTGATTCAGCATGGAGAGAACCTGAGCAGAGTGTACAGACCCTTGACACATGGAAACTGTGAGATGATAGATGGGTATTGTTTTAAGCTGCTAGGCTTGTGGTGACTGGTTACACAGCAATAGAAATCTAACTCAGCTTTCAAAGAAGTTGGTTTAGACACTGGATTATATAAAATGACTTGTTATAAATAGCATTATAATAGGGAAGAACAAATCAGACTCCGTATTAGATCTGTTCCTTTTTACTTTAACCTTTGTTCTTTGTTGCCTGTGCTTAGTCATGCTGACTCTGCCATTCCTGTGACCCCAGGCTGACTCCACCCAGCCTGGGGTCTGCACCTTTTGTAAAAGAATGTTGCCTATAGTCTGAAACATACAGGATCGCCTATTACCAAGGCTCTGACTTTTTAGAGCCCATTCATATGAAGATAGATAAAAAGTTGCAGAGCAGAGAATAACAATTGTTTTGTTGAAGGTTTACAGGAACATCATGACCTGATCATGACCTGACCTACCTGGAGAGCTGCTAGAATGATAGATGGGACACCAAGAAGTTTGCAACAGCTAACCACACCCCTCCCTCACCTTGCCTTTTTTAAAAAATTCATTTATTTATTTATTTTTATTGGTGTAAAATTGCTTTATAATGTTGTGTTAGTTTCTGCTGTACAATGAAGTGAATCAGCTATGTGTATACCTATATCCCCTCCCTCTTGGACTTCCTTCCCACTCACCCATCTAGGTCGTCACAGAGCATGGAGCTGAGCTCCCTGTGCTATACAGCAGGTTCCCACTACCTATCTATTTTACACATGGTAGTGTATTTATGTCACACCTAATCTCCCAATTTGTCCCACCCTCCCCTTTCCCCGCTGTGTCCACATGGCCGTTCTCTACGTCTACGTCTCTATTCCTGCCCAACAAATAGGTTCATCTGTACCATTTTTCTAGATTCCACATATATGCATTAATATACGATAGTTGTTTTTCTTTCTCTTTCTGGCTTACTTCACGCTGTATGACAGAATCTAGGTTCATCCACATCTCTACAAATGACCCAATTTCATTCCTTTTTATGGCTGAGTAACATTCCATTGTATATATGTACCACATCTTCTTTATCCATTCAAATATTGTTGGACATTTAGGTTGTTTCCATGTCCTGGCTATTGTAAATAGTGCTGCAATGAACATTGTGGTACATGTGTCCTTTTGAATTATGGTTTTCTCAGGGTATATGCACAGTAGTGGGATTGCTGGGTCATACGGTAGTTCTATTTTTAGTTTTTTAAGGAACTTCCATACTGTTCTCCATGGTGATTGTATCAATTTACATTCCCACCAATAGTGCAAGAGGGTCCCCTTTTCTCCACACCCTCTCCAGAATTTGTTGTTTGTAGATTTTTTGACGATGGCCATTCTGACTGGTGTGAGGTGATACCTCATTGTAGTTTTGATTTGCATTTCTCTAATAATTAGTGATGTTGAGCATCTTTTCATGTGCCTCTTGTCCATCTGTATGACTTCTTTGGTGAAATGTCTATTTAGGTCTTCTGCCCATTTTTTAATTAGGTTGTTTGTTTTTTTGATATTGAGCTCCATGATCTGTTTGTATATTTTGGAGATTAATCCTTTGCCTGTAGCTTCATTTGCAAATATTTTCTCCCCTTCTGTTGGTTGTCTTTTCATCTTGTTTATGGTTTCCTTTGCTGTGCAAAAGCTTTTAAGTTTAATTAGGCCCCATTTGTTTATTTTTGGTTTTATTGTCATTACTCTAGGAGGTGGGTCAAGAAAGATCTTGCTGTGGTTTATGTCAAGAGTGTTTTTCCTATGCTTTCCTCTAAGAGTTTTATAGTGTCCAGTTTTACATTTAGGTCTTTATGACAAAGGAGGCAAGCACATACAATGGAGAAAAGACAGCCTCTTCAATTAGTGGTGCTGGGAAAACTGGACAGCTATATGTAAAAGAATGAAATTAGATCACTACCTAACACCATACACAAAAATAAAATCGCCTTGTCTTTAAAACAGCTTTGTTGAAAGCCTTCAGAGAGTTCAGGGTTTTACTGGGGCATAGCCACCCATCTCCTTGCATGACCCTGCAATAAACCTTTCTCAGCTCTAAACTCCAACGTTTTGGTATTGTTTGGCCTCACTGTGCATCGGGCACAGAGACTTGCACTGGTAACAGAATGACCATGGTTCTCAGTTTGTCCAGGACATTTTCCAGGTAAGTCAGTTACCTACCTTACATATTATTAGCATTATCTTATACTCTCAAAAGTGCTCTGATTTGAACTATAAATTTTATGGTCATTCTCCTTATAAGGTCTTTTTACCTTTAAGGTGGTAGAAAGAATCAAAGTATAGAATATTTAAGATTTACAAACAAAGCAAATCCTTTACTATAAATGATATCCCAAATCTATTGTGTTATTACTTATACATGCTATAAATCCTATTAATCAAAAATATTTTATGAATATTTACTGTGTAATATAGCCTCTGGATAAAGTAAAAGTAATAACCATATTTTCCTCTACCTAATAATCTCCTTCTCTCCTTATTCCTATACAATTTTCTTCTTTCATCTGGGACTGTATTACCCAGATTTTACTAGATGCATGGTCTGAAAGATTTGAAAAACAAAGTTTAAGGAGGCCTCAGAAACTGTTTCGGGTATAAGTAACAGGATTTCAATTCCGATTGATATAATATTTTGTACACAAAACTGAAAAATCCGAGTATGGCCTCAGTTCAGGCACAGCTGGATCCTAATGTTCAATCAATGTCATCACAAACTTGTTTATCCCTGATTTTCAATTCTGCTTCCCATTATTTTCATTTTATTTCCAGGTATGTTCTCTAGTCAAGACCCCAGAAGTTACAGACTCAGTCTCGTGGAGGTCATTGAAGAGTGATCATTTCTTCCCTGGAAACTCCAATAAAAATACCAACATTTACTCTTATGAGACCAAATTGGGTTATATCTAATTGTTACTGGGTAGGGGTCAGGTGAAATATGCTAACTAGCTAAGTTCGGGTCATATGCTCTGAATCTGGAGGGGAACTATGCCAATCCCATGTGAGACACTTGAACTGAGATCAGGAGTGATTTCTTAGGAATACTGTACTGTGGTTTCAGAATGAGAGGCAAAGGTGATGTGCTGAGCAGTCAAAATCAACCCACATCCATCATAGTCAGCCTTGCTGTCAGCTGCATTCTGACCTTGGATTAGCTGTGGAGAACATGGCTGCCAACGTTACTACTGTAAAAACAACAAATAAGATATCAGGATCTTAACCAAATAAAGTTTTATTATTAACTCCAATAGAATTGTCTCTGATTAGACAGTTCTTCTGGAAGGCTCCCCTCAAAGCAGGGAGTTGGTGATTCAAGCCCCTTCCATCTTGTGGCTCTACCATTTTTTAATCATTAAAGAACTGTCCAATATTCCATCAGTTAGGGAAAAAGGGTAGAGAGTCATGTATATGATGGTTTTATGGGAAGGCCTGGAAGTGGCAAATACTATTTCCCTCTATGCTATGAGGAAGTGTGAAGAGGCTGGCAAATTTAACTTATCTTTGTGTCCAGTGGAGGAAGTATATGGTTTGTTGAATAGTCTCTACCACTAATCCTATGCTTCAAATGAGTTACTGGCTTCTCCTTGGTTTCTTCAGTGAAATATTTTGCTCTAATCCTAATAACCAGCGACTTGCCTTGTTTTCTATGTCTGAGTCTCTGCCTTTAAATTATTCTAAGTACCTTAAGACAAGAAACTGATAGCTAAGAAAGAAGAAGGAATCAAGGCTCCCTGACCCTCTGACAAGTCCTGGTTCAGGACCAGTGTCAGATCCCCCTATTGCTAACTGCCTGTCTAGACACCCTGTCTCTGCTCAACTCTTGTGGTCCTGTCTCCATGTCAGGTGAGAGTCTATCCTACTGACAAACTTTATCCCAATTCCATCCCCTAATTGAACATGATATCTCTTCCATGTGGTTTCTGTTTGCTGACTTATTTTTACTACAGAGCCCATTAAGCAGTTATTCTCTCTGCAGCAATTCTTGTGAAAACATCCCCAGTGATGCTTTAGTTTACATTTTGTCAACCCATCTGTAATAATTCCAATTTATCAGTTATAATTTTTTTTTCTACAAAGCTTACCTACATTCTCTGAGCTTTGAAGCAATTTTATTTGTATCCACTTTCTAAATAAGGTGAACTCAGAAAGTGGGTGAGCAAGAGAGGAAACTTGAAAGAAAAAGCACAGAGGAAGCTTCACAGAAGACCACTGTATTGTTCATAAATCTTTACAGATTGGTATTGGGTTATCAAATACCACAGAATACCAAAGAGCTACCACTCCTGCACAGTCAAATTGTGGGGTTTAGACATAGTCCCTGAGAGCTAGACAGAGCACACACAAATACACAGGTATCCATGCATTCATAATGCTCTTTTTATCATTTTTAAATGGTTTTTTAACTAGTCTTCTGGGAAAAAAATAAGCCTAGGAAAACAGTGTGGTAGAGGGATTAAGCTTCTTGTCTCCAGAGTGAAAGTGCCTGGTTTTAAATCTTGGCTCCATCACCTATCAACATGTGATCTTGGGTAGGCGATTATCTTAAATTCTCAGAGCCTCAAATCTTCAGTGATTAAACTCTTTAACCCTAGCCTCTTTTTGCAGATCAGTATCAATTAAGACCTAGTGGAAGAGAGGTTAAAAAGCTTCAATCACCATCATTTCAGAGTCAATTAATCTCTGAAAGAGAGTAGATGGGAAAGAATTACTCAATCCACAGCTGACTTTTCAGAAATCCCAAAATCTTGGACCTTGATTATGAAATCACCAATTCCTTGTAGGAGGAAACTAAAGGAAATATAGATTCACTAGCCCAAAGCCTAAATAAAATATTCATTTCCACATATTTTCAGATTCCAGACAGATAAGCATCTCCTTCTGTTAAAGGTTTATCAGATGTATGTATTTGCAAAGGTGCTGTATGGGTGGGTGGGTGGGTGGGAACTGGGTGGGGGGGGGTAGTTGAAGGGGAGGGAGTTCAGAGGTAAATAAGTTCTGTGAGAATGAGCCAGTTCACATTGCTCTGTTAAGTGTGTCAGGATGAGACCTAATTTTAAAAAAAAGCACAAGTGTTTCAGTTTAACACACTAACAAATATCTTTATTTTTTAATTAATTTTTATTGGAGTATAGTTGCTTTACCATGTTGTGTTAGTTTCTGCTGTACAGCAAAGTGAATCAGCTATACTTAGATATATATATATATCCCCTCTTTTTTGGATTTCCTTCCCATTTAGGTCACCACAGAGCATTGAGTAGAGAGCTCCCTGTGCTATACACAAATATCTTTGGATGCAAGGACAAAGAAAGAAATGCGAGGAAAATAAGGTCTCCTGCTCCCACTCTGCCCAGGGCAGTTGCACGGCAGCCTCTCCTAGAGCGAACAATTGCCAGACACAGTCTAGAGAAAGGCAGTTGATGAGAGGGGTCATACAGAGCTCTGAACTCCTCCATGGCCTGCCTGAAGCCCATGGTTCTAAGGGAAGAGGACACTGCTATACATTTTTTCAAAATTGAAGAATTAAGCCAAAATGGTCTAATGAGAATTTTGCTCACTCCTTCCTAAATCCCAGCGTCTCTAGCAATGGCCAAGCTGTACAGGCTTAGCTTAACTATAAAAATGGAAGTTATTTCAAAAAGGATCTTTGATTTCATTTTTAAATATTTAACATACATTAAAAGGCTGGAGGAAAAGGTGCATGATGTTTTGGCTGCAAAGTTGAGTTTAGCATTCTGTGTTCCTAAGTCCTTCCTTTGACCAGCAATAAACATACTACCTGTCTGATTGAGCATCCTTTAAAACTAGGAGTGAAATAATATTCAAAGTTCATGAAAATCAATCAAATAGCATGTTTTGCAAATAGAAAAGAGGCTTGCAAAAAAGGAAAAAGAAGCCAAAAATAAAAATGAAATAAAAATAAATAAAACAAATGAAACCGAAAGTGAAAGGACAGTGAGAAGAGTTTGGGATTACCATTAGGTGGCTATGGGGAGGATAAATTAGGAGTATGGGATTAACTGATACATACTACTATATATAAAACAGGAAAGCAACAAGGATTTACTGCAGAACACAGGGAACAATATTCATTATATTTTAATAACCTGTAAGGGAAAGTATTCTGAAAAAATATATATATACCTGAATCACATTGCTGTACACCTGAAACTGACAATACTGTAAATCAACTAAACTTCAATGAAAAACAAAAAAGTGTTTTAGAAAAATATTAATCGAGATAATATAAGAACTATTTTAAATCCTAAATACTGATGTTAATGTTCATAAATTTTAGAAAAATGTATTAAATTATCAATGTTTGGCTTAATAAAATTGTTTCTAAGGTCCAAACTAAATTGTCTCTTCAAATACAAGATGTAGAAATGCAACTGTTAGCACTTGGCACTCTCAAATTCTTCACATCAAAAAAAAATTTTATATATATATATAATAAAAGGTAAATATATAGTGACATATTGTAACTAGACTTAGTGTGGTGAACAGTTTGAAATGTATAGAAATATAGAATCACTGTGTTGTGTAACAGGACATAAGATAGTGTTGTAAGTCAATCATACTTCAAAAACAAACAAATTCAGATTTGTGGTTACCAGAGGTGGGGATGAAGGGGGGCATTGAACGAAGGCAGTCAAAAGGTACAAACTTCCAATTGTAAGATAAATAAGTACTAGGGATGTAATGTGCAACATGACAAATATAATTAACTCTGCTATATGTTATATATGAAAGTTGTTAAAAGGATAAATCCTAAGAGTTCTCATCACAAGAAAAAAATTCTATTTCTTTAATTTTATATCTATATGAGATTATGGATGTTCACGAAACTTAGGTAATAATAATAATCACTTCATGATGTAAGTGAAATCATTATGCTGTACACCTTAAATTTATACAGTGCTATATGTCAACTATATCTCAATAAAACTGAAAGAGTAAAAAAGTAAATGTGTTCATCCGCATCTCAAAAGTAAATTTGATTTGTATACATCTAAAAGATAACCAAGCAGCATTAGCATTATAGTCAGAAGGACAGAAATTACCTACGACCCCAAACCACTCTCATATTTTAATAGCATAGTAATATAAGGAGGTGGACAGACAGGTCTAATTTATTGAAGAAAATGTACATCCCTGAGAGGACCATCCAGATGGCAGTACAGGTTGGCTTCAGAGAGGATCTGGGTATAAAACGCAAAGGAGTATAAGGTTTTCTATAAATATGTAAATCCAAGTATGTCTGTTTAAGAATCTGAGGGGAAAGCTGGTGGGGGCAGGTACGTGGTGGTGGGATGAATTGGGAGATTGGGATTGACATATATACACTAATATGTATAAAATAGATAACTAATATGAACCTGCTGTATAAAAAATAAATAAAATTAAATTAAAAAAAAATAAAAAAGAATCTCTAGGGTTATCTCTCCCCTGACCTATATGCAGGTCACTGTAAATAAATCAGCCCTAGCAGATTCCCACTATTCCACTCACCCAGCCACTCAGTCTTCCTGCAATAACTGTTTGCCTGGGAAACAACAGAGTTCACATGTTGGCACAGTTGTGAGTTGAAAACAGATTGTAGAGCACATCACTCTCTACTGCTGTAATCAGCTCACCCACCTCCCTGAGAGGCCAAGACCATATACAGTGGAGGAGGGGTAGAGAGGACCTGGTAATATCCTCCTCTTCCACTTCAGTTGGCTGGTTATCCCTGAGCACAAATTGGTGAGTTTTCTGGACTCCAGAGTCATTGGATGTTGGAAAATCAAATGAAAGAAAAAAATTAAGGAGGTTCTTGCAGCAAGAGCATTTGGAGACTGATTCTCTTTGACATCTGTGGATTCCTCCCAGCATAAGTGTTTTCTGGTTGGACAGACACCCCAGAGTCCAGGGACATCAGAGAAAGGGTAGTTCTTACTCCATACCTCACACATCCCTCTATTCCTATGGCACTTGAAACAGCATCGCGAGCAATGATCCTTAGTCATCCTTTCCTTCACGTACTCATTCTGGTCTACAACTGAGAAAGGCTATTTAGGGTTTAATTTGCCTGGTGGCGACAGTAGGAAATCAAGAAGCCTCTTTATAGAAGCTTGCAACAAGGAGAATGGTAAAATGTTAACTCTAGAGAACAGAGAAATCACCTAGGCCAACCTCTTCATTTTACAGAAAGTTGCATGAAAGGTAAAGTTGCTTTATCTTTCTGATTCTGCATCACACAGTTCTTTCATGGTCATATGAAGAACACAGATGCCCTTATTATCAGTTCAAATCCTGCAAGAGAGCAAAAAGCTTTGCTCTCAAGAGTCTGCTAGACCTAAATTTAAAATCTATCTCTACCAATTTAAACCAGCTTTGTGACTTTAATGACATTTTGCAGATGTATAAACTAATGTTCAGGGAAGTTAAATAGTTTCTGCAGTATACAGAGTGTATTCTATACATAGAATGTGAACTCTGTGCACAGATAAGGTCATCCTGCAAAGCCCTTGGCACAATACATGGCATCACAGCATATGGCACTTGACAAAAGAGAGATATCAACATGATGAAAATTATCGTATTACAACTAGTAGTAGGACATCAAAACATCAGCTGCCCCCTTTCAGTGTAGTCAACATCCATCAGGAATCTGCCTTTAAAGTTCCTTCCTTGTTTCTTTCCCATACACACTTGGGGCATGTTTCTGCAGCATGATTCCCATTTCTGAGCTGCAGTTTGCTCCCTTTTTAAAGTCACTCCCATTTGTGCCTCATCTTCATCTGCCAGGTTCCTGCATTTCCCTGCTTGTGATTTTGGGGCCCAGTAGTTGCTAAATTACTGCTCAGAGAAAGTGGCAAGTGAAGGTTTGCAACCTTTCACCATCATGAAACTTGCTCTATAAAAACAACAAGAATAGAAAAACAGGGTTTGGCGATCACAAGGAATATATATGTATATATACTGTATTAAACAGTTTGTATTTATTCAAGTTGGAGTATCAAGTGTGTTAATGTTAAGGAAGTGGACAGCTTCAGTTAATGAGTCAGATCATCTAGGAAATCAGAATGGCACTGTTACTGGCCCCATAAAATAGTGGATTTGTTATTGTTGCATGCTGGTCACATGAACAGAAATATCATTTGTTCTTATTGAGATATTCCTCAGAACTGTACTTTTGTTAATAAATTCCTTAGAGAATTGTTTCAACAGTTTCCTGACTTTGGGATAAGGGGATGCTGGACACTTAAAAGGACCTGTGATGATTTGCCTCCTGCAGTGGCTTCACTTGCATCTCAGAAGCAGAGTGAATACCCTGAGATGTGTCCTGGGGCTACTTCAGTGATATCTTGAGATCTGACCTTGGAAAATCCTACAAAATAGGGAATCTAGAGGAGGGAATCCCAGAAAAGCAGAGCCGAAAGTAAAGCTGCATGATGTGGTGGGACAAGCATTTAGCTCCTTACTTTCTCTTCCCTCCTCTGATAAGTCCAACTGATTTTCAGAATTTTCTGGACTTTCTCCTGTTCCTTCCACCGCAGTCTGTTCCTGCCTACTTCTCTACCCAAAGAGCCCCCCTTAAGAACGTTGTTAATCTCCCTGTAACTAAATAAAACTAATACGTTTTAGCTCTTCTCTTCTTGGCCTATCAGCACTAGTTTTATTTAGTTCTAAGACTAAGATCAGATTTGGATGAAGATAAGTCACTGCTGTGACTTACTGTGTGGAAGAACAGTTTTTGAGACATTGCACCCCAGAAACTTGCTGGGAATCTGTCCTCTGGGTGTCAGGGGAACAGTCTTAGGGAGGTGTTCTCATTAGAACTCACTGAAAAGCTGCCTGAAACGCTGCCAAGAAAATGAAGGATACAAAATCACAAACTTCAAGTAGTCTTAATAGCAGGAGATTCTAATAATGCCTGCTTACATTTCCACATTCAACTCATGTAATATTAAATATTTCTAGATCTTTGCTTTGAGGGATACTAAGATCCACATTTTTAATTAAAGCTTAACAAAGCAAAAATACTGTTCATTTTGAAATGCATTAAAATAAAGCAAACAAACAAAATAGTAAGACATGGGCCAGAAAAATTATTTGCTATGAAGATACAGTAAATATCTGCTTCTCTTCAACAGCTTGCATACAAGAAGAGAAGGTTAACAATTGGCATTACAACTGGTTACAGATGAGGCCTTGATAATGTGCTTTCCTCTCTTCTTATATGGCTTGAATCCTCTCATGCAAGGGAAAGATGAAATCTCAAAGCAAGGAGCATTCTTTTGTTGAATCTGGGCCACAGGCTGTTAGCCAGCTGGCTCATTTGAAGCTACTCCTGCTGCTTGCATTGATGGTATCCTGACTCCCTAGCCTGGGTGAAATCAATTTTTACAAAACCCTATTATACCATATACTTCTCTTTTTTAATACACATAGAAATTGTGAATATACATTCAATGTCATGAGTATTTGATTATTTCTTTCTCCTCTACTAGACTATAAGCAGCATGAATGCAAGGACCACGTGGGGTTTTTTTTTCCAATTTTGTGTATCCTAACAACAATCCCTTTTAGTTATCTATTGCTGTGCATCCAATTACCATAAGCCCTAGTGACTTAAAACACTACATAACCTAGTAAAATAGTTCAGTCAGTGGAAACCAGTATGACAATTACACATAAAATTGGGTATATATTCAAAACAATTGAAAACAAGGACTTGAACAGATATTGTATAGCCATGTTCACAGCAGCATTATCCTAATAGCCAAAAAGCAGAAACAATCCAAAGGTCTATCAAGAATGAACGGATAAACAAAATGTGGTATACACATACAATGGAATATTATTCAACCTTAAGAAGGAAGGAAATTCTGACACAGGATTCAACATGGATGAACCTTGAAGAAGTAATGCTAAGTGAAATAATTCAGTCACAAAAGAATAATGTATGATTCAATTTATATGAGGTATCTAGTGTAGTCAAAATCAGAGAGACAGAAAGTAGAATAGCAGATGAGGAGAGGGGAATGGGAAGTTAGTGTTGAATGATAGAGGGTTTCAGTTTGGGAAGATGAACAAATTCTGAAGGTGTACGTGGTGATGGTTACATAACAATGTGAATGTACTTAATACCATGAAATTCTACATTTTAAAATGGTTAAAATGGGGAGCTTTATGTTATGTATATTTTACTACAACACACACACATACACCTATTACTTTACAGTTTCTGTGGGCCAGAAGTTTATACAGGTTTTAACCAGGTCTACCGTTTAAGGTCTCTCACAAAGCTTCAAACAAGGGGGCAGCGAGGGCTGGAGTCTCATCTGAAGAACTGACTGGGGAAGGGTGTACTTTCATGCTCCTGTGATTATTTGCTGAATCAGTACCTCAAGGGCTGTTGGATTGACGGCCTTAGTTCCTAACTGACTGTTGGCTGCAGGCTGCCTTCAGTTCCTTGCTATGTAATACTCTTCAAAATAGCGTAGTCTTCATTAAAGCCTATCAGCCAAGAGGGAAAAGAGAGACTATGCTAGCAAGACAGATGGCACAATATTTTTAATCTAATCATGGAAGTGCATCTCTCAATGCTATCGTATTCTTTTGGTTAGAACCAAGTTACTTAAGGGGAGGTGACTGCAGAAGGCCATACATATCAAGAGGTAGGAAACACTGGGGGTTCTTTTAGAACTCTGTCTACCTCATAGTCCTAGAACTGTGAAGTTAAATGCTGGAAATGGGCAATTAACTCCAAAGGGAGACAACTCTAGGAGCACAATCAATGACAGGAGGTCAGAGTAAAACAGAAGGTCAACCCTGAGTCTTTATTGGGAAAGCTGAAATTACAGGCAGGATTGGGTCAGAGCCAGCCTCCAGAGGGAAGATAGTTATGCCATTTCAGGAAATAATGATCAGCTGTCTGGACCAGAGGATGCCTGGAGTCTAAGAGTAGTGCCCGGGTGGAAACAATATTTAAGGTCTAGTCCAGCTCAAACGCTCTAAACCTCGCCTGTTAGGTCCTCAGTCAACTATTGGAGGTAAAGCCTAGGTTTTAGATTCCTCTAAATTTCTTTCTAATTTCCCCCCACAGGAATTGGGATGAGCTCCAAATTGATTATTTGGTAGACTTCTCTGGGTTTGAAAACTTCGATTGCAAAATATTCATTCAGGCAACCTACTTCCTGTCTTTTTTGTCCATAAGATTTAGAAAATACACTTCTGAACCAAGGCCATGGTAGCTGCACAGGAGCAGCAATCTGAGGCCCTGTTTTTCTGATTCTTGGGCCAATAAATTCCTGGGCGATCAGTGTGGCCTCTTTGATTAGGAACCTTATTTGGGGGAGTGGGGAGAGAAGGTGATGGGGCTGGAGTGAAGAAATAGAATTTTTTTTCTGTTTTCATGGAGTGTCATCATTACTTTTTGTTGTTGTGCTTATCATAGTAAGATACTAATAGAAAAGAAAACAAGCATCTCACCTGGTAAAAGGCGAAAATGCGCACAGCAAAATAATGAAGAGCCTCTCCCTAACCTAAAGCAGTCTCCTTCAGTGTTCTGCATGGCTCTCATTTGTTTTAAGTGACAAGAACTTCAGATTCCAGAAAATAGCTTGCTTTTAGTCGAACATTCTTTGAAACCAAGAATGACATTATTCCTCTGAGTCAAATATCCTAACTATGTGAATATGGAATATATATTTATTTGATAATAATGTTCAAAAATTGCATGTACCTATTTGAAAATTGAACATGTATTTTAAAGTACTGAGGAAATTTTGCTGTTCTATTTTTTCACATGTAAATACAAAATCGATTTATAGAGTAGCCGTAATTCACTTTCTTTAACTCTATCATGTGCCAACATTATTGTTAGGTAAAATGACACTCAGGTATATTAACCTAGTCATAACTAGATAAGGGTAGGTAGACCTAGAAGAAGTTCCTAGAGGACTGACTTCCTTAAACCAGTGGAACTTATTTACTTAAACATAAAAATAGGTAGTTGGATGTATAATTCTGCCAGTGAAGTTCTGACTAGCATGAGGAGGTGGTATTGATACCTCAGATATCTCATGAAAACCAGGAATACAGAAAATTGATCTAGCCGAGCCTCACCTTTCATCAACAACAAGTTTGTTTGTTTCTGACCTATTTTGTTGGTTCCAAATGTATTGTAGCTCAAGGAATCCTGAAGGGGCAAAAACATGCCAAATCCTAATTAATTATGAAGATTTTTATAATAGAGTCCAATATTTTAGACAAAGTGGCTTCCTTTGTCAAAATGATGATGACAGTGTAAAAGTCTCACCTTATTAGCTCTGCCATTTTTATTCTATTGTTCCAGAAGCTACAAATATAAAAGTAAGAACTGTTCCCATCTTTCCATCTAGTAATTCACGCCACCCCTCACTGGTTTGAACACATTCCTCTTTCTAGAAAGGTCACTATTTCCAGTGTGACAAATATGCTCTTTTAACTTGAGGTGTTATTTGCAGTTTTAGAACTCACTCCCTGTTTGCAAGGACATTTTCTCTCTCATATTTCTTCTTGGAATACCTGAATTTGCTCATCAATCTTGGAATGCATCTGAGAGACCAAATCTTTAAAAGTATATTTGGCTTTCAGGCTTTCCAGGAAAATTCCTTAGCACACCAAGACCGACTTCCTAAACTCCCTGCTCTGGCAACCAGAAGACTTCCCTCCTGTTGCTCTGCTTTACCTGACAATACCTGGTGAAATTCTTTATAGAAACAAGTGTTTTTGAGTGTAATCTAGAATATTGTGCCTGCTAGTATATGATTTGACTTTCAAAGTTTACATCTTCTTCACTCTATGCTTTCCTTCTTATTCATCTAACTTAAACACCTTCCCTAAAGACCTCCTTTTATACTCTGTCTAGATTCTAGAAGCCATACACTATGCATAGTTCTTAAATTTGGCAGAAACACATCTGATTCCATTCACTTCCTGTAGAGGGAGAATGGAACTACTGTTTATGCAAAAATATATTATGGCCACCAGTATATTTTTGATGGCCCAAAACAACAAATTCAATGAAACACTCAAGTGAGAGGTCCAAATGGCTTATTCTTTTATTCACAGAGAGTCAAATTGGATGGCTTATTGCACCTGAGTTCCATTACACTCTTTTATTGTAAATGATGATCCCTTTTGGAAAAGGAAGATGTGTTATAAATTTAAATTCACTGCAATATCCTCAGTTAATTTTTTTACATCTGATATTTTTGGGTAATGATTTGCTACATTGCAGTGCATTATATTTAACTCATTAAGGGCAATCTTTTCCAAAAACAGGGATAGAACTGGTTTAGAGTAAATATGTATGCAAATTTAATTCTACAGTTAAGTCAAACATTACCTAGAAAGGTAAGAACTGAGAAACACACGCACACACAACATACACATATTAGGTTTTCCTTAATATCTTCATGGAAAACTAAAAGTTTGTGAGTTTTATATATAATTTTATGTATAATTAACATAGGTATATACTTACATATGATTGTATATATAATTGTATATATAAATATATATATATATATCTTTGTACTTGAACCTGGAAATGCATTCCCATTTAATACGAAAAAAAAGTCAAAACCTGAAAAAAACTTACTTTGAAGAATGACTCATTGCTGCCAATAAACCTCTGCCAATCATTAAGTTATTCCATTTCCTGCAAAATTTATCCTCCATGCTCTGCTTTATAATGCTGGAACTGAGACTGCAAACTACCTTTCTGCTTCATTAGATGGCTTCTTGTTAGGTCCCATAAGAAAAGGCACAAAGGAATCAAGAGGAAGGGGGAAGGAATTGTTCCTTCTTATTTTGTTTGAGGTTTTTATCAACAATAGTTTTTCACCCTACAAGAGGCAGTGTTATAGGCCCCAGTTTCTCTTATTATTCCCCAAAATATCCTTCCTGTGCCTCTTCAAAGGCACAGAACCATCTGACTAAAGTCTCTGGAGATGGTTTGGTGGTCAGCTTGGTACTGAACATGATGCTGAGCGTTTTACTAAAGGAACAAGGGAAATTGGAAATCTGTGGCATATGGTTTCATCATAGTCAAGTGAAATACCACCTGTAGGCAAATACCCTACTAGAGCAAATGCCGTGGGCACTAAGTAGTAACTGCACTTGACAGTTACGGTAGCAATAACAACTATAAGGTCTGTGAGTAAGATGGCCAATGCTATCTTGCACTGGAGCACTTTCTGAAAGAAGTAATAAACTTGAGACTTTAATCTCTGAGATCAACTCAGTGTCAAAATAATAGTTTCTCACTCCAATGGTGGCTGGAAATTAATATCTTATTTCTTGTAGCCATAGGACAACATCCTTGAAAAATAAATCTAAATTTTATTGTATGGGTTGCATAATTACTAGGCAATGAGATTTACAGCTACAAACCCTGTTATGTGAATGTTAGGACACTGGAAAGGAGAGCCTGAAACTTGGAATCTGGATGAATTAAAAGAAGCTGAAAATCTTGAAACCCTAGAATCTCTCAGGGTCTCTCTTGCCAATGGACACTGCCTGCCCTCCCATCTGAGGAAACTAACCCTGCATTGACTGAATTGTTATAATAATTTCATTAATTCCTTATGTTAAATTCACTTTGCTAAATATTAAGATGATTTCCATTTTTTCTGAGTAGACTGTGACTAGTATAATATTTTCATACACATTTTTATTCTCCTTGAAATATAATGAACTAGGGTGAGGAAACTTTGATAATAGTCGTTATCCATTATAACTCATTTTTAACTCTGTTTTTCTAACAAAACATAATAGATAAATATGTTTTAAAAAGTTTCCGTATTTCTCAATGCAGAGGTCATGTTATGATATAAATACAGCTCACAGTATACAGATTTCTGACTTCTTTTCACATCTTTTCTTTCTCTCCCCCTTCAATTTGCAGTGATATTTGCTATTGGCAAGGTCGACAACTTCAAACCAAACTTAACAGTTTCCACCTACCCTAAACATGTACCTTTTCTTGTATCTCCTACCAGGTTTAAATTCTCATTTATCAAATTAGTTGCCAGATTCATTTCAGTTTAGCAAAGGTTTTAGGACTTACTGTATGTCTAGTATGGTGCAAGACAAATCCTGACACTGAGGCAAACTTCACGCCCATGTACCCCTATTCATTCATTCTACTCCATCTTAACAATCTTCTTAATGGTCTTTGTGCCTCATTTCTATTCTTTTTTCATAAAGATTATGTTTGTTGGCAGTATTCTAAACTTTTATCTCTAGAAAGCCTATATAAAATTAGTAACATAAAAAAGACATCAACTTAGACCAAGACTGTGGTAAAGGAAGAACTACCGTATACCCTCTCTTAGATGTCATATGACTTACTTTGATTTTAATATATCTGTAGTTGATGGACTCAGAATATCCAAATATGCAGAACTGTGTAATGCAATAGTTCCAATCTTCTTTCCACAAGTATCCTATCTCTAGATTCAATGGAATGATATTTATCTCTCTCTATAGCTGTGTAAGTTCTAAATAATTCACCTTTGCCTCGGAAATATACAATTCTATAACATAATATATGCATCACTGGTCCCTTCTGATGGCATTTCCAAGCTTCCTTGTTTGATAAGAGAGCTGAGAGCAATAGAAGTTGTATGTTGATTTGTTGATAATGAAGAAAAAGTGCCAGGCTGACCTAAACATATTCAGTGTCCATTTTCATGTAGCAAAATTTGGTGTCCTTAACATTAAAAAGTGGATTTCACATTTCTATTTTCTAATATTGGAGAAATAAATAAATTAAATCAGTGAACAGAGAGGAGCTGCCTGATACTCCAACCTCTGAGAAATTGAAATGTCCAACACCAGACCTTGTTTCATTTAGGAGACATTTAAGGGAATATTTGTTAAATTATCAGCTAACCATTAAAGCTAAGCTAACAGAGACTTCAGCGGTCACACACAACAAAATTTTTCATATTTAGATAAGAGTCACTAAATAACAACTATAACAACAAACAGCAACAACAATAACTCTGGAGAGGGAAGAGGATCTGACTTCCAGAGTTGCCACATTGTATTAGGTAAAATGTCCAGTTTTCAACAACAGTAACAACAAAATATGAGGTATGCAAACAAACTAGAAATATGGCCAATGCACAGAAAAATAAAAGCAGTCAATAGAAACTACCCCAGAGGAAACACAGATATTGGAATTACTAGACAAATCAGCTACTTTAAATAAATTCAGGTAACTACAGAAAACCACATCTAAGAAACTAAAATTATTTTAGTTTAGTAGTTTAGTTTAGTATGAGAATGATGTCTTGGCAAACAGAGACTACCGCTTAGTAAGTAGAAGTTTTAAAAATGAACCACGTAGAAATTCTAGAGTTGAAAAGCCAACAATGAAATGAAAAATTCAATAGAGGGGCTCAAAGGCAGATTTGAACAGGCAGGAAAACAAAAATCAGTGAATTCAAATACAGTTCAATTGAAATTATTCAGTTCAAGGAAAAATAAGAAAAAAAAAAGAATGAAGGAAAATGAAAAGAACCTCAGAGACGTACAAGGCATCATCGAGCATACCAGCATCTGCATGAGGGAATCCCAGGAGGGGAGGAGAGAAAGAAAGGGGCAGAAAAATAGTTGAAGACCTAATGGCCAACAGCTTCTCAAATCTGCTGAAAAAACATTAATATAAACATCCAAAAAGTTCAGCAAACTTTAAGTGGGATAAAGTCGAATAAATCCCTACCTAGATACATCATAAATTGTCATCATCAGAATCCATCCAGGCCAGAAGGCAACAGGATGACGTCATTCATAGTGATGAAAGGAAAAGGCTCTTAAGAATTCTATACCCAGTAAAACACTATCAAAAATGAAAGTTAAATCAGACGTTCACAATATACAAAAGCTGAGAGAATTCACTCCTAGTAGACATGCCCCCCAAAAAACTACTAAAGGAAGTCCTGAAGGGTGAAACTAAAGCAAACTAGAGAGTAATGTGAATCCACACAAATCAATAAATGAGCACGGATAAAGATAATTACAGAACTAGCCTAAATGACTTCATTATAGTGAAGTCACTCCCTCTTGGAGCAAACTTCCTGTATGTAAAACCTTAATTCTACCCAGCCAAACTGTCTTGTGTGCTATTTACTGAGCAATGTTCCCTGGGCCACAAACAACAAATTTAACTTCTATTCCCTTTGAAAGCCTTACAGTTATTCGAAACTACTTACCACAACCCCTCGGATCTTCTCTCTATAGGGTGATTTACACCACACTAAAGTATCAGGTTGGCCAAAAAGTTCCTTTGAGTTTCTCCGTAACATCTTACCCGAACGAACTTTTTGGCCAACCCAATGTTACCCTCTTGATTCTTAAATGCCTGCCAAATATATCCCCACTGTTAGAAAACCTGTTGTTCACATTTCCTCTTCTCTGGTAGCGAACTCACCTTTTGCATTTTGCAATGCTTTATTACAATTTCTCCTTCCCTTGTGTTCTGAGTACAGAAGATACTCTTGTCTATAAGCTGCCATAAAATGTTCCTCTTGTGATTTTTATCAATGAGTTTTCTATCTCCTCATGGCAATCAGGTTTAAGACCATGAGTTTTGTTATGGTAATCTAAAATTCTGAGTAGTTGACTAGCTTACATAACATTGGGAAAGTCAATTAAACACACTGAGATATGGTTTACTCACTTATATAGTGAATATGACAGCAGTTTTTGGAAAAATTAAAGAAAATGAATGAAAACCTTTAGGAAAGTGCTTAAAAGTGTTCACTATTGAAAATTATTGCAGGTTAGGAACTGGAACCAAGCACACAACTTTTTCTATCGTGACCCCCTTTCACACTTACCATTTCTTAGGTGCCTCCTTATTTCCCAATCTCTGCTGCTTTTCAAAGTAAAAGTTTTGTGGAATGGGGAGATTCTGAAATGTCTCATATCCAAGCGCTTAATAAGCAACTGAACATTTGCAACATTCTGTGTTAACCAAATCTACCAGCAAAGATTTTTATATAGGAAATCTTGATTTCCCTGTGTGGGTGGGGCTCACTGAGTCATGTATTTAGTTTGATCCTGAATAGGACTATGATTTTATGTCCAATTATCCATGACTGTTAAAGAATAAAAAAGAGGATAATCAAATTTCATGCTTCACTAGGTAAATCAATGGCTGTGGAAGTGCAGCTTATGTTCTTTTCAAATGTTGCCAAGAGCCTTGTACAATTCATTGGACATCTAAGTGGGCAGATTTACCTCTGTCAAATCAATAATGTGCAAAATTTACCTGTACCCCAAATCTAGACTACTCAACCCCATGACTAGCCAGATTTTGTAGCCAAACATCACATTCTCAATGTTCTTTCTTCTTTCTCTAGTTTAAGGCACTTGACCCTAAATTTTTAATATACCACTAACAGTATGACTAAATATTGCATATGAAGATTCAGACTCAATGAGCAGAGTATTTTTGGTTGTTATTTTTAAATAGTTTTTTTGAGACAGCATTTTCTAAAGCCTCTGGAGTTTCATGGATAAAAGTGTCTGAAGGATGCATGGAAGCATTTTTTTTTTAGTTTGTTCCATGGCTCACCTGCCTCAGAATTACCTGATATAACTGTAAATACAACAACAAAAATAACGCCATATATAAGAAAATGAGAGAGAGAGAGAGAAGGGAAGAGAAGAGAAATATTTTAAACTCATAGTGAAACAAACATCACAATCTCAGGAGAGAAGAGCCCAGGAATCTGCCTTTGTAACATACATCTCTGATGAAACTGATACACATAGAACTATGAGAATTTCTGAGCAATTTAATCAATATGTCAATAATTTGAATAATATGACAGCTTGAGAACTGTTTGAGATTTAAGGAAATACACTATTGGTATCGCTCCAGCAATAGATCTTACCATACGTCATTGGAACTTCAAAGTTATGGAACTGACCCATTAGGAGGGACACTTAACCTTTTTATGTGTAATAGAAGCAGATGCTAATGATTAAGTAATAAAGTGGATAATGCAGACAGCAAGTGTCATATTGAATTAAGTGATGAATATCTAATAATAAACCAGAATCATCTAGAAAGGGAGGTGACATGATTTGAGACAGGCCTTAAAATCTGGTCAGGATATTAAAGGATGAACAGAATCAGGCAGGATTTTCCATGGAGTGACAGACAATGTGTATAAATAGAGAGAGATGCTAATAATATGCTGTTTTGGAGTGATAAAGTAAGATGTGAATAAATGGGAATAAATAGACTAAAAATATGTGTCCTGTTTCCAAAAATACTCATGTCAGGAATACTTTCATATTGCATTGTAGTGTCCTATATCAACGCAAATCTCTGGATTCGGCTTACAGAGTACCCAGCGTGAAACAAAAATACTTGACCCACAGAGTCCCCTCCTTCATAGTGGATCAGTTCTACTTTGGGCCTAAAGCAGCGGGAAACTGAGACAAAAGAAAACGAAGTCCTTGAGGTGGCAACCAAAACTCCACTAAGTACAGGACAAAGTGATAAAGCAGAACAGAGCTGAAAGCAGAGATTGATCTACCTCTGCTTATCTCTGGCTGGGAATCAGAAGGGACACCTTTGTGGAAATATATATGTAAAGAACATCAATCCACAAAATTTAACATAGTAAAATGCTGTTGAAACGGGAACTGGAAAAGTCATTCATTTTAATAAACTCTAAAGTGCAGAATTATATTATTTCTCAGGATTTTGGTGCTAAATTCTAAAAAGCTTGGAAAAACCTACACAAGATTAACACATTTTGTTTTTTTCTACTTCATAAAATCAGAGAAATAAAGTTTTCACTCTTTCTTTTTCCATCTCCTAATTAGGTCAGTACCACTCATTCACAGAGTTCTGGAACTGTGGTCAGTGTTGAGATGGCTCTTGAGACATTGATGTGTAGATACACATGTAGATTTATCTACTAAATAAATCACTTAGATCCTTAGCACAAGTGGAAGCATTTGTTACATGAGAGAAGTTTCTGGTAGCTATACCCTGCCTACGTCTTAGAGGAATGCCTCATTTCTATCGGCGGTGAAAAAGTAGTACCAGACTTTATCCCAACTGTTGGTCTAATGGCCGAAGGAAGGATGCAAACTGGGATAGAAGGCATAGTTCCAATATACAAGAAGCAGGTTCAAAAGAGAATCAGGAGACAAGGAGGCTGGAGGACCAAAAAAGCAAAGGCTATGGTGATAACTGAGAAAGGGTAGCCCTCATAAGGTTTGAAGAGGCCAAAGTCCCTGAAGCATCTTTTTTCAGGATCCACCATCTCCAGGCATGAAAAACTGTCATGGAGCTTCTCAATCCACAGCAACTCCATGATGTGTATGTTGTGATTGGGATTTTCTTCATCAATCCATTTTGTTTTGCTTGTGACCATTTTAGATGACACAGTTTCTCATTCATTGAAGGTCCTACCAACATGTCTAGGATTTGGAGTATGAGAAGGGCTCTGTAGCTTCTAATTCTCTAGATTGAATTAGAACTCTTAGGTGAATTTTTCAAATGAATATCTCCCTCGAATCATTTCACTTTCTTGGAATGTAATTTCACTCTCCAATTAGCATTTACCCCTGATTGTACTTAAATGTTTCATAAAGGTGTTCAGTAAGCATTACCTCAGCTTTTCCCACCTATTGTTAGTTTCTCCTCTTTTTATTGTGAACCAGTGCCCTGACTAATCAGACCCTTCAGAATGAGTTACCTAAAGGTTATATTTTCTAAGGAACATGTACATAATATATTTAGGGTTCATGTCAAGCTGTTATTATTGTTTGCAATTAACTAAATGTCCAGGTTTCATTTCCACCCTCTTCAAACACATACTCAGTAGTGCTCTCTCCATCCTCAAACCTGTTTTCAGAGCTTCCATTCACTAGACAGAAACCATAACTGTATCTCTTCTCCTGCAGGGCAACTCTACTGATGCTTATTCTTTCATTATTT
The DNA here is from genome assembly GCF_965194825.1 of Balaenoptera physalus. NCBI lineage: Eukaryota > Metazoa > Chordata > Mammalia > Artiodactyla > Balaenopteridae > Balaenoptera > Balaenoptera physalus. Next base: position 43,726,600 of record NC_138893.1, read on the forward strand.
TTTAAGTCCTCACAATTTGCTTAGAATTACACTGAGTGGGCTTCCATGGTGGCGCAGTGGTTGAGAATCTGCCTGCTAATGCAGGGGACACGGGTTCGAGCCCTGGTCTGGGAAGATCCCACATGCCGCGGAGCAACTAGGCCCGTGAGCCACAACTACTGAGCCTGCGCGTCTGGAGCCTGTGCTCCGCAACAAGAGAGGCCGTGATAGTGAAAAGGCCCGCGCACCGCGATGAAGAGTGGCCCCCGCTTGCCTCAACTAGAGGAAGCCCTCGCACAGAAACGAAGACCCAACACAACCAAAAATAAATAAATTAATTAATTTAAAAAAAAAAATAAAAAGAATTACACTGAGTGCTACAGAGTGTGCATATATATATACATATATATATATAATGATTAACCACATAAGAATGCTGCCCTCAACAAATATGCAAGCTAGGAGGAAGCAAGGGAGATCAGTAGTTTTGGATCACTGACTACTTAGCAGGCAAGATTATTGATATACATTATGTAAAATTCCACAATGAAGTAACTGTAACGATGAGAGTGAAGTTCAGAGAAGTTACATGATTTTTCAATATCACAGGCTTATCACTCATAGAGCTAATTGTGATTCAGGTCTGCCTGACTGCAACTTATTTTTCAACAATATCATATGTTTACAAATAAATACGATACAAGGCAAAAAAGTAATCACTTATAGGAGTTGGGAAAAGGTCATAAAAGAAATCATCCAAACATCGTCTGTGTTCAAATTTGTATAGCCAATATCTGGCATGGAAGCTGGCAATTGATAGACATTTGTTGAGAGAATGTCCCTGCTTAATGTGACAGAAGGAGAAAGGAATGTTTATTAAAGCCTTATGAAAGAAGTGGAATTTGAGCTTAGTTTTAAAGAATGGACAAACACAAATCAGGAACTGAGAGAATAGAAGGGATTTCATGGAATATGGACCAAAATGAATAAAAGGCATTGAGATGTGAAACTTTAGATTGAGTCTAAAGAACAGTGAATAATCAAGTCTGAGTGAATCAGAGGTGTACAAAGGGGTGGTGTAAACAAAACAGTTGCATTACAGGGAAGCAAGTCTGATCATAGAGTAGCAGACATTTGTCTATATGTGCACAAATAAGGAAGTAAATATTGTGTGCTCAAACATATATTACTCCAAATGAAATTATTCTCTCCACAAGAGCCTTGGGAATTTCTTGGTGGAAGTAGAGGTTTCACCTGAACTGAATTGGAAAGTATAACATTTCTCTGAAGCCTTGTAGTTTTTCTTCAAAAACACAAGGGAATTTTATGTTGTGTTTTGTCATGTATGAATATATGAACACCTGACTGATATATTCATGTATGCTTTAATATAGTAACACATTCCCAGAACACTATTAAATCACATTTATCCAGCAAAATTGATCATAGTTATCCTGTGTCTTAAAGTATTCTGTGGCGAACTACTGCACAGCACAAGTACACCAATCTGAGTACAATCTTACTGGGTATTTAATTGTCACTATACTGTAAATGTAGAGGAAAAAAGTAATATAAATAAATAAAACAATTAAGACATTTATTTTGAAATTTTAGAGAAATTTAAATTCCTATCAAGAATATAGGGCGTTATTTGAAATTGTTTTGTGAATCCACAGAATCAGGACTGGAAACGCCAAGCTGAAGAAAACCTTTTGCGTGGTGTTCCCTGCTCCAGGAAATCCAGTTTTAAGGGCAAAACTCAGGGCAGCATCATACAAACCACAAAGCAAAAATGTTATCAGTTGGTCACTGGGGCATAAATATTTTCTGCCAGAATGACACCTTTCTTCGGTGTTTATTTTCTCCACACACCTCAGTTACTCTAACTTATAGATTTCTCTCTGTATTATTTTCTTATTACCACTGTAACAAATGGCCACAAAGTTGCCCTTTAAAACAACATAAATGTATGATCTTACGGTTCTAGAGGTCAGGAAGTCTTATGGATCTTGCAGGTTAAAACCAACGTGTCAGGAGGGATGTGCTCTGTCTGGACGCTCAAGGGAGCCTTGTCCTTTCCAGCTTTTAGGGGCGGCCCACATTCCTTGGCTCTTGGCCTCATCACTCAGACCTCTGATTCCATTTTCACATCTCCTCTGACTCTGATCCTCTTGCCTCCTTTTTATAAAGAACTTTGTCTTTACATTTGCTCTATCTGGATAATCCAAGGTAATCCCCTCATCAAAATCCTTAACTTAATCACCTCTGCAAAGTCTCTTTTCCAAGAACATTTATCAATCACTTAGTTTGTGATACACACTGCTGAAAATACAACAAAGAAGATTCTGCCCTACCCTAAAGGAACATGAAAGAACACGCAATCTTATAGAGAAAAAAAAAAATGACAAAATGATAGACCGTGTCTGTGGCAACAGAAGAAGAGGACTGGCATAATTTGTGTGAGTTTAGAATAGGGAGCAAACATCTCATCATCTCATAAAATGCTTTCAGTCAGTCTGTCTGTCTGTCTGTCTCTCTCAGTATATACATATATCCCTCACATAGACAAGGCCAGTATTTTCTCTCCAGTCTTTCTTGTTGTTATTGAGGCAGAAAAGCTAAATAGATCATCCCAGATCATAAAACTAAATGATGAAACAGGATTAAAATCTCATTACCTGATCATTAATTTTTCCATCTTCCCTCTGAAAAAGGTGTTTAAAAAAAACAAGAAAGAATAATACGATAAGCAAAGGCTAATGCTTAGATCTCTTAGAATATAGCAATGCACAAATTATGCTAACCCACATCCAATTATAAATTTAAAGCTGACTGAGTTCAGTACTTGAATTATGAATCAGACAACTCTGTTAATGTAGAGACAATTTAAACCTTAAAAATAAATGTTACTGTCCCTTAAGTAATCCTCTTCCCTTTTTTCCTCTATATTATCCTACACTGCAGCCAGAAGGAGCATTTAAATATTCCACAAACATATCAGTATATTTCTACACAGAGAATGATGTGACTCAGGCCCTGGTGTCCCCGCATAAGTCTAGCTCTGGATGCCTTGTGCAGCTTTTATTCATATTTTCATGGTTTTTCATTTGCTTCATCATTTGATCCTTTAAACAACAAATACATAAGAGAAATTAGGTACATATAATGTATTGTAAACACAAAAAAGTTATGTATAGTGAAGTGGAACATGTTGCTATGTGAGCACAGAGGAAGATAAATGTGGCTTGACAGCATACATCCACAATCTCTGTACCTTGACCTCTGCTTTTTTCATATTTACTGAACTTGTCTGTCACTGGAAATAATAATGACTTTACCTACTGGTCTTTACTGCTCTGTTGTCAATGGCTAATCTTTTAATCTTTAAATGGAGTGGTGAAAGATACATGGTGCTACAATCGTCTTCTGATGTTTACTCTTTTAGAATTTTTAATATTTTCTAGAGAGGCTGAAAATGAACATTTAGGAAAAAATCACAGCTATAAGATTGTGGTGGAAGTTAAATAAGACAAGGTATGCAGAGCGCCCAGCCGAGGATGAATAAAAACAATCATGAGACTGCTTGTGAGGGAGCAAAATAAGTAGCTAACGAGTGAGCCTGCCCAGTGGTCCTACCGTCCCATTTCAATTACTTGTAGCTCCCTGACATGTTGGAGACCCTAGAGCATAGGCATTAAGCCTTGTGAAGTCAGACTGCCTGGACTTGAATCCCAACTCCACTACTTACTACCTGTGTAATCATCAACACATTATTTAACTTTCCTAAGCCTCAGGTTTCTTACAGGCTAACTGGGTTATAATAATTACTCCTAGTTCATGGGACTTCTGTGAATATTTTGAGAGAGAGAGAGAGAGAGAGATCATGTGTAAAGTATTCTGAATAGTGAATGGTACATAAAATGGGCTTAGAAAATTTGGAGTAGTATTACCAGGTCAGTGACTTGCAGAAGTGTCTGAATATATCTCTCCAGGAAACCAAGGGTCAACTATTCATGTAGTAAATGCTGGCATGGTGACAACAGGCTCCAGATTTCATGATATCCAGTATCTATAATTTGTTTTATACTAAACTATTGTCCATCATGCAGTGTCTTTCAAAATATGCAGAAATTAAACATAAACAGCACAGATGCTGCTATACTACTTGCTAACTCATGACAACCAAGATCAATAAATCCCAAAACTATTTCTGAGTTCTGGAAAGTCCATAGAATACTTCTCAACACAAATCTGGATGATGACTGTATTAGTTTACAGTTACTGCTCTAACAAATCACCATAAGACTGTTGGCTTAAAATAACAAATGTTTTCTCTTACAGTTCTGTAGACAAGAAGTTCAAATTTTATGGGGCCAAAAACAAGGTGTCAGCAGAGTTGATACCTCTGGTGGCTCCAAGGGAGAGTTTGTTCCTTGCCTCTTGCAGCTTCTATTGGCTACTGACATCCCTTGGCTGTGGCCCCATCACTCCAACATCTTGCTTCCGTTGTCCTGTCTCCTACTTCCTCTTCTGTAGTCAAATCTCCCACTATCCCTGCCTTAAGGATACCTGTGATCATATTTAGTTCTCACACAGCTAATCCAAGTTAATCTCTCAGTCTCAAAACCCTTAATTTAATCTTACCTGCAAAGTCTCTTTTGCCATATAAGGTAACACTGGAACAGGTTCCAGAAAGTAGAATCTGGATACCTTTGGGAACTATTATTAAGCCTACCAACATCATAATTAATTGATAAGAACCAGCATATGAGACTCAGAAGTAATGGACTTGATAAAGTCAAGATGACAAACTTGGCTAGAAAGAGAATAAAGAATGTCTGATATCCCCTGCAGCATCTGCTACAGCTACTCTCTGTTGTGAACACTCATCTTTATTATCCCAGCAAGATGATTTGTAAGCACATAAAGTTAGCTCATTTTCAAAATTTGTCAATGTAAAACTCAAATAATAGCTACCCACCACCAGAGCCTCCCATCAAGCCTCTTAGATAGCCTCAACCACCAGAGGGCAGACAGCAGAAACAAGAAAAACTACAATCCTGCAGCCTGTGGACCAAAAACCACAGTTACAGAAAGATAGACAAGATGAAAAGGCAGAGGGCTATGTACCAGATGAAGGAACAAGAAAAAACCCCAGAAAAACAACTAAATGAAGTGGAGATAGGCAACCTTCCAGAAAAAGAATTCAGAATAATGATAGTGAAGATGATCCAGGACCTCGGAATAAGAATGGAGGCAAAGATTGAGAAGATGCAAGAAATGATTAACAAAGACCTAGAAGAATTAAAGAACAAACAAACAGAGATGACCAATACAATAACTGAAATGAAAACTACACTAGAAGGAATCAATAGCAGAATAACTGAGGCAGAAGAACGGATAAGTGACCTGGAAGACAGAATGGTGGAATTCACTGCTGCGGAACAGACTAAAGAAAAAAGAATGAAAAGAAATGAAGACAGCCTAAGAGACCTCTGGGACAACATTAAACGCAACAACATTCGCATTATAGGGGTCCCAGAAGGTGAAGAGAGAGAGAAAGGACCAGAGAAAATATTTGAAGAGATTATAGTCGAAAACTTCCCTAACATGGGAAAGGAAATAGCCACCCAAGTCCAGGAAGCGCAGAGAGTCCCATACAGGATAAACCCAAGGAGAAACACGCCGAGACACATAGTAATCAAAGTGGCAAAAATTAAAGACAAAGAAAAATTATTGAAAGCAGCAAGGGAAAAATGACAAATAACATACAAGGGAACTCCCATAAGGTTAACAGCTGATTTCTCAGCAGAAACTCTACAAGCCAGAAGGGAGTGGCATGACATATTTAAAGTGATGAAAGGGAAGAACCTACAACCAAGATTACTCTACCCAGCAAGGATCTCATTCAGATTCGATGGAGAAATCAAAAGCTTTACAGACAAGGAAAAGCTAAGAGAATACAGCACCACCAAACCAGCTCTACAACAAATGCTACAGGAACTTCTCTAAGTGGGAAACACAAGAGAAGAAAAGGACCTACAAAAACAAACCCAAAACAATTAAGAAAATGGTCATAGGAACATATATATCGATAATTACCTTAAACGCGAATGGATTAAATGCCCCAACCAAAAGACATACACTGGCTGAATGGATACAAAAACAACACCCATATATATGCTGTCTACCAGAGACCCACTTTAGACCTAGGGACACATACAGACTGAAAGTGAGGGGATGGAAAAAGATATTCCATGCCAATGGAAATCAAAAGAAAGCTGGAGTAGCTATACTCATATCAGATAAAATAGACTTTAAAATAAAGAATGTTACAAGAGACAAGGAAGGACACTACATAATGATCCAGGGATCAATCCAAGAAGAAGATATAACAATTATAAATATATATGCACCCAACATAGGAGCACCTCAATACATAAGGCAACTGCTAACAGCTATAAAAGAGGAAATCGACAGTAACACAGTAATAGTGGGGGACTTTAACACCTCACTTACACCAATGGACAGATCATCCAAAACGAAAATAAATAAGGAAACAGAAGCTTTAAATGACACAATAGACCAGATAGATTTAATTGATATTTATGGGACATTCCATCCAAAAACAGCAGATTACACGTTCTTCTCAAGTGCGCATGGAACTCTCCAGGATAGATCACATCTTGGGTCACAAATCAAGCCTCAGTAAATTTAAGAAAATTGAAATCATATCAAGCATCTTTTCTGACCACAACGCTATGAGATTAGAAATGAATTACAGGGAAAAAAACGTAAAAAAGACAAACACATGGAGGCTAAACAATACGTTACTAAATAACCAAGAGATCACTGAAGAAATCAAAGAGGAAATCAAAAAATACCTAGAGACAAATGACAATGAAAACACGACGACCCAAAACCTATGGGATGCAACAAAAGCAGTTCTAAGAGGGAAGTTTATAGCTATACAAGCCTACCTCAAGAAACAAGAAAAATCTCAAATAAACAATCTAACCTTACACCTAAAGAAACTAGAGAAAGAAGAACAAACAAAACCCAAAGTTAGCAGAAGGAAAGAAATCATAAAGATCAGAGCAGAAATAAATGAAATAGAAACAAAGAAAACAATAGCAAAGATCAGTAAAACTAAAAGCTGGTTCTTTGAGAAGATAAACAAAATTGATAAGCCATTAGCCAGACTCATCAAGAAAAAGAGGGAGAGGACTCAAATCAATAAAATCAGAAATGAAAAAGGAGAAGTTACAACAGACACTGCAGAAATACAAAGCATCCTAAGAGACTACTACAAGCAACTTTATGCCAATAAAATGGACAACCTGGAAGAAATGGACAAATTCTTAGAAAGGTATAACCTTCCAAGACTGAACCAGGAAGAAACAGAAAATATGAACAGACCAATCACAAGTAATGAAATTGAAACTGTGATTAAAAATCTTCCAACAAACAAAAGTCCAGGACCAGATGGCTTCACAGGTGAATTCTATCAAACATTTAGAGAAGAGCTAACACCCATCCTTCTCAAACTCTTCCAAAAAATTGCAGAGGAAGGAACACTCCCAAACTCATTCTATGAGGCCACCATCACCCTGATACCAAAACCAGACAAAGACACTACAAAAAAAGAAAATTACAGACCAATATCACTGATGAATATAGATGCAAAAATCCTCAACAAAATACTAGCAAACAGAATCCAACAACACATTAAAAGGATCATACACCACGATCAAGTGGGATTTATCCCAGGGATGCAAGGATTCTTCAATATACGCAAATCAATCAATGTGATACACCATATTAACAAATTGAAGAATAAAAACCATATGATCATCTCAATAGATGCAGAAAAAGCTTTTGATAAAATTCAACAGCCATTTATGATAAAAACTCTCCAGAATGTGGGCATAGAGGGAACCTACCTCAACATAATAAAGGCCATATATGACAAACGCACAGCAAACATCATTCTCAATGGTGAAAAACTGAAAGCATTTCCTCTAAGATCAGGAACGAGACAAGGATGTCCACTCTCACCACTATTATTCAACATAGTTCTGGAAGTCCTAGCCACGGCAATCAGAGAAGAAAAAGAAATAAAAGGAATACAAATTGGAAAAGAAGAAGTAAAACTGTCACTGTTTGCGGATGACATGATACTATACATAGAGAATCCTAAAACTGCCACCAGAAAACTGCTAGAGCTAATTAATGAATATGGTAAAGTTGCAGGATACAAAATTAATGCACAGAAATCTCTTGCATTCCTATACACTAATGATGAAAAATCTGAAAGAGAAATTAAGGAAACACTCCCATTTACCATTGCAACAAAAAGAATAAAATACCTAGGAATAAACCTACCTAGGGAGACAAAAGACCTGTATGCAGAAAACTATAAGACACTGATGAAAGAAATTAAAGATGATACCAACAGATGGAGAGATATACCATGTTCTTGGATTGGAAGAATCAACATTGTTAAAATGACTATACTACCCAAAGCAATCTACAGATTCAATGCAATCCCTATCAAATTACCAATGGCATTTTTTACAGAGCTAGAACAAATCATCTTAAAATTTGTATGGAGACACCAAAGACCCCGAATAGCCAAAGCAGTCTTGAGGGAAAAAAACGGAGCTGGAGGAATCAGACTCCCTGACTTCAGACTCTACTACAAAGCTACAATAATCAAGACAATATGGAACTGGCACAAAAACAGAAACATAGATCAATGGAACAAGATAGAAAGCCCAGAGATTAAACCACGCACCTATGGTCAACTAATCTATGACAAAGGAGGCAAAGATATACAATGGAGAAAAGACAGTTTCTTCAATAAGTGGTGCTGGGAAAACTGGACAGCTACATGTAAAAGAATGAAATTAGAATACTCCCTAACACCATACACAAAAATAAACTCAAAATGGATTAGAGACCTAAATATAAGACTGGACACTATAAAACTCTTAGAGGAAAACATAGGAAGAACCACTGTTTGACATAAATCACAGCAAGATCTGTTTTGATCCACCTCCTAGAGTAATGGAAATAAAAACAAAAATAAACAAGTGGGACCTAATGAAACTTCAAAGCTTTTGCACAGCAAAGGAAACCATAAACAAGACAAAAAGACAACCCTCAGAATGGGAGAAAATATTTGCAAATGAATCAACGGACAAAGGCTTAATCTCCAAAATATATAAACAGCTCATTCAGCTCAATATTAAAGAAACAAACACCCCAATCCAAAAATGGGCAGAAGACCTAAATAGACATTTCTCCAAAGAAGACATACAGAGGGCCACGAAGCACATGAAAAGATGCTCAACATCACTAATTATTAGAGAAATGCAAATCAAAACTACAATGAGGTATCACCTCTCACCAGTTAGAATGGGCATCATCAGAAAATCTACAAACAACAAATGCTGGAGAGGGTGTGGAGAAAAGGGAAACCTCTTGCACTGTTGGTGGGAATGTAAATTGATACAGCCACTATGGAGAACAATATGGAGGTTCCTTAAACAACTAAAAATAGAATTCCCATATGACCCAGCAATCCCACTACTGGGCATATACCCAGAGAAAACCGTAATTCAAAAAGACACATGCACCCGAATGTTCATTGCAGCACTATTTACAATAGCCAGGTCATGGAAGCAACCTAAATGCCCATCAACAGACGAATGGATAAAGAAGAAGTGGTACATATATACAATGGGATATTACTCAGCCATAAAAAGGAACAAAATTGAGTCATTTGTTGAGACGTGGATGGATCTAGAGACTATCATACAGAGTGAAGTAAGTCAGAAAGAGAAAAACAAATATCGTATATTAATGCATGTATGTGGAACCTAGAAAAATGGTACAGATGAGCCAGTTTGCAGGGCAGAAGTTGAGACACAGATGTAGAGAATGGACATATGGACACCAAGGGGGGAAAACTGCGGTGGGGTGGGGATGGTGGTGTGCTGAATTGGGCGACTGGGATTGACATGTATACACTGATGTGTATAAAATTGATGCCTAATAAGAACCTGCAGTATAAAAAAACAAACAAAACAACTAATACTAAACTTTCATTGGGTTATTTTATGGAAATATGTTAATATAAATGTTTCAGACATTACACGAAATTTCTAAAAATCTTATATGTTCTGGTATAATGTTATAAGTAATAATCCTAGTTATTACTTTAAAATGTATATCTCAGAAATAACTAATTTTCTTGGCAACTGCATTATTATGAACTTTCATCAAATCTTTAACCGTGGTCATTTTTAAGGCTTTTGTCATTTACAGACAGTTCTGGGTGTATTCTGATGATTTTGCAAATATGTTCCTATAAAAGGGTTTCATCTTCAAGAAATTCATGGAAAAGACTCTGACAAGTACAGGTTTCTGGTAACTGACTGTACTGCTGAACTGAATGAATAAGCATTTTCAGAACTCTAATGAAAAACTGATGAACTCATAAAAGTGCTAACAAAAGATCAAGATAAAAAAAAAATTAATTACATGGGACTGAGTGAACTGATGAGGATGAGTATAATTTTTGTGACTTTCTGTCTGAATTAAAAAAAAAAAAAATCCCACAAGGACTCAGAGGCAAAGAATATACAAATCAATTTTCACTGCAAAGTAAAGGAGCTGTTACAGTGGAGGATTACTGGACTGAATGTCAATATTATGACATAGTATGAGTGTGTTTCATGTTTGGTAATTGCAATCATTGTTGCTTTTGTTGTGGTCATCCATGTACAATGCTTGGTGTCAGTCTATTTATCTCTTGTAAAAATAAAATACAGTGTGTGTGTGTGTGAAAAAAAAAAAAATGTAAGACCTTAACGTGAAAATGTTTGATGCTTTATTAAAAGCCATTACAAAAGTTAAAAAAAAAAAAAAAAAACTCAAATAATAAAACATTTATATTCATACAGGTGCTGAAGTAAACCTGATAGGAGAATTTATCTTTACAACTGGGTGGTGGAAGAAAGAATGCAGAGAGTGAGAGGTGGCATTTTCCTTTAATATATGGAGAAATGTTACCCCATTTCTTCAAACATTTATGGGGAGATTAATAAACACTCAATGCAATAATTATAGAAAAATAAATAATCATATTATATTTTAGGTAAGTTGATTTGGGGGCATAACCTTTGGGTAAGACCTTTGATTTGAAAACAAGGAGAAGAGAAAATATTATCTTGTGTTTACTCTAAATTAAAAATTGAATATTTAGGTGTGAAATTAATGTATAAGTGATGGAAGGGTCTATGATACTCTGTCCTAATTAAATGTGGAAGAAGGAGTACTGGGTGACTTGATAATGACTCTCTCCAGTTTGCATTCATTATTTCCAGCACTTCCAACTCAACCATGTGATCTGAACCAAGTCAACAAGGGGGAACATTTGCCAGATACTCACCAATAGTTCTTCGAATAGTTGAAAAGGGTAGGCTTGTTGTAACTTACATCTATAGAGTTAATTTTTCTTTACTAATAATTTAAAATATCTGTCCATCTCAGAATGGTCCCCTAATCCATAGGATTGAAGACCTAGAAGAAGTTACTGTTTTGATGCTGAACCTACAACAGTTAATTGGACCACAAGTAAGCACTAAGTTCAGGTTGAGTCAATCACATTCTCTCATATAATGATTGGGAAATTTCTATGAGATTTTGATAGAGCAAGTCTTTGCACAGGTCTGGACATGACTAGACATGTCTGGGCTGGCAATATGTACATTTCATAATTTAGAGGTAGTTGAGAGTTAGTCTGGAAAGGATGAAAGAGGAGGGGGATAGGCATGGATGATTTCCAAAATGCTGTGGTATATTTGCTAGGGGTAATTAACAGAGGCCTTTCTGGAAAGTAGACATAGAAAATAAAGATAATCTAGCAAAGTTCCTTAGAAATCCATCTTCTTGCTGTGGCAATATAAAAGGATGTGACATTTGGGCCAATTGCTAGGGCTTGGTCAAAACTAACCACCTATCCATACTGAATCTTAATCCATTATTTTTCTGTAGATTTGAAAACATCTCTCCCAGTTCATCTGCTATAAAGCATACTCACTGAATAGCTTTCCTACCATAAGAGATCCTATTGCCCTGAGCATATGTGTTCTATCCTTCCATTTTTGTGCCAACAATAGTTATACCAGACTGAAATCTAAATGGTAAGGATTTGAGCTAAACCCTGTTTTGAGGGAAAAAGCTAAAATTAATTAGGCCATCCAGGAATTTAATACATCCCTATGGACCCCATAATATGCATTAGCAATGGTCAACATAACTTTTAATAGCATTTTGGGCACATAATTTTGCAATTCCTTTGATCTGAGTCAGTGGAGCATTATCTGAGGCAATCTACGATATATGAATGTACAACCATTACATCGATGTAGAGACACCCAATGGACCCTGAATGCTTTATTTATTTACTTTTAACTTGTAATTCAATCTAAAATGATCATATAAGTCCCTGACCAGGAGTTGATATTCTTTCATAGAGATAATGAGTAAGAGAGCAAGCTTGGGATACTGAACAACTTTTTCCTTCCCTCTCACTATGGTGTCTCTACCATCATCCCACCATATCTATCTTGTTAGTTCCTTGATGACCTGAGCTTCCAGAATGCCATATTCTGCCCTTCTGTTTATCATGCAGACTCCCTAGTACATGAAACACATCAAGGAGATTCTGATGACCTCAGTAGGCCCCATTCGGTACCTAAATGTCACAATAAAGATAGTCATGAAATATAATATTGATAATGCAAGTGCATTTTTGAGAGTAATGGCCATGTAGGAAAATTGAGAAGTCCCACAATGAGCATTTGGAAGATATCACCTGACCATAAATAAACCCTTCAAATACACCAAAGCACTGAGCCAAATATCAAAACTAATAAAATCCTTGTAAAAGAATGTATACTATCCAGGGAAAGCAGGTAAATGAGGCAAGAGAACAAGCAGAAGATTTACAGAGGACCTTTACGTTATTGGGGTAGGGTTGGAGAAGCACAAACTCATAAACTTTCTGACTCAAAGAGGCTACAACATCTGAATGACATGACTGAACTGTGTAGCATCATTTGTTATTTGTGTCTGCCCAAAATTCATCTTCAGTTCTTATGAGATTATCTTTCTGATTTTACTTGGTAAATAAACCATGTTGTTAAGGTAGGTAGGCATTAGCTAAGGGGATTACATGTAGTTCAGATATGTCTAATCAGAATACCACTGGTGTGATGAATTGGGAGATTGGGATTGATATGTATACACTGATGTGTATAAAATGGATGACTAATAAGAAAAAATAAATAAATAAAAAATAAACATTAAAAAAAAAAAAGAATATCACTTCGTACCGGCCATCATATGTAAGTAGAATCAGACCAACCAGAGAAAATGATACTTAGTTCTATATCTTCTGTTGAAAACTTTGGGAAGGGAACATATTTTTCTGATATACTCAGAAATTAGCAAGGTACAAACCTGTGGCTCTAAGAGGGTACCACGATGGGGGAGCCTGTTTAAGAATGAAGTCACCACACACACATACACATCAGTGCACACACACACACGCACATGCAGGTCCAAAAGATGAAGAGAGGCCAATTACTTATAAAGCTGCTGAGCCCCTATTCAGTTCCTCTACATTATTAATATATAGGAGCAAATAATCATTTTTGCTTAAAATTAGTTTGGGTTACATTTCTATCACTGACATTCCTTAGAATAGTCATTATATATACAAATTCTTAAGCATGTGACTTGCTTAGGAAAATATCTCAATGAATGGGTATGGGAACAAGGTCATAATAGGGTATTAGGGGTATTAGGGAAAGCTAACCTAAGGTTATGTCACCAAGTTTACCATTACTATGGACCACTGGTCATCAGTGCTGCTAGGAATATTTCCAGTGCTGCTCATCCAAAAAATGGAATAGGACACTAGCTACTGGCCATACACCCAACATACAATCATAGGGTAAACTCAGGACAATTACTATTGAATCTCTTTTTCAAAACTGTGAAAACAGGAGAAATACAGCAGTCAATGGTTCGAAGCAATGCTGAATTTAATAGGTCTGGTCCCTCAAGGGAGCAAAAACACAGAGCCAGGCCTTATTTTAGCCATGATTGTCCTTGAGTATCTTTTATATGGTAGATTTATGTAATTTTCACAATCAACATTTGTTTTCACCTATTTTCAACTTATCCTCATCATGAGTGATTATAATTATAATGAGACACAAATTTCTTTTCTATCAATTTCATGAGATTAGTATTGAATATAAGAGGAGTCAGTACCTAAATGGGCAAGCCTTGGAAACTCTCCTGCTTCCACCTTGCAGCAGTGAATGTACTGTCTATTCCATGCGGGTAGTCTTAGCTTTTCAGGTATAACAGGAATCAGTAATAAATGAATGAAAGAGAATCCATGAAACTAATTTTCCTTGGTGCAATGGAAAAAGAGCTAGGACAATGATACTAACTCCAATCAATTGCTAATACCTGCCTAGAACATTGTTTTACATGAGTTTCTGAGGTCATGCTGTGAAGAATAACTCCATCTTTCATCAAAGGATAAGAGAATGCAAAGGATTAGCAGACATGCCTTTTACTCGCCTTCCTGAAAAAGGGCTGAGAGGGATACAGTCTCAGGGATAAAAGGGGGAAGAAATTTTTTAATGGACCTCATTCTGAATTTGTCAAGAGTAGCTGCAGTGTTATTATTCTCCTATAATCCCAGACAGTATTTACAGATTGGGTATGCATGAGGTCCCACAGGCATCTTACATCCTGGCACTGGAGAAGCTCCAAGGCAAGAAGTGAGAAATATATGGTGCAAGGCCTGAAGCAAGGTACCACCAGGCTGCACCATCAGAAAGCTTGTCACAAGAGTGGTCACCATAGCTGTGGAGATGACAAAGTCATAGACAATAGAAGTTCAATCAAGATATTCCCCTGCCCACAGTTTATGACATTATACTCTGTAATAGCCTATGCTGGTGAATCAACAAATTCCATAGGGTTTTACCAATATGAGGGAGTAGCCCTTCTGCTATGACAGTTTAGAACTATATCTAACCATTTATTACAAATACAGATTTAATCTTTGAGCAGTAATCATGCCATTCAAGCTTAGGGTACAGCTGCTCTCTAGAGGAGAGGCAATGAAATAAAAATTAACAGTGCAACATACTAATAAAATAGGGAAATCCCAGCATTCCTCTTAAAAATGATAAAAGCCTGCCTCATGTTTATTCTTACCTTCTGCAAAAATTGGTGTTTTCCATAAGTTTTAGAGAATAAAACCAACAGGCGTGAAGCAGAAAAAAATGATGGGTGTTAAGAAATTAAGGTGCCTCATAATGGGTTATAAAATTGTACCTCTTTGTTGCCCATGCACTGTTGATGAGCTTGCAACGTTTTAGACCACTTTAATTTATGATGAAACAGTTTTAGTTCATTCAGCAAGAGCAGATATAATTTCCTTATCTATCATTAGAATAGTTTAATACCTTCATTAATTCACACATCATAAAGCAGAGAGTGATTTTTATATCTACTCCAATCACTCATCGTTCCTGTTCCAGAAAAGAAAGCACTGTTTTCTGCTGATTCCAAAGGCAGACTTAAGTCTAGTATCTTCATGATCCATCACAATTAGAGTGGGAAGATAACGAGACAGGGCTTCTGTTGCCACTATTGCTTTATAACCATGATTAGGGATGCTGTTAGGCTTTGGAACAAATGAGAAGCACACATTGCTGATTTCAACTGTTACACATGCAGCATTGCAATGTTGACCCTTGGGAGCAAGGAGCTCGTTTTGCTACCAAATCCATGGGAGATCTATGGGGGTTCTCTCTTCATCCCTTACCACTTTTCTCAGTGGCAAAACCTTTCATGGGCAAAGCACGTGGGCTGGGTATGAAAGTCAGAGCTCAAACAGAGCTGAGGACATCTGACTCATTGTTCCCAGAGGAAGCCTGACTATTACCTTACTCCTTTCATCTACTGAGTATCTCCTCAAAAGGCTCTCTCTTTCCCCTATACAGAGTGCCTTTACTTTCTATTCAAAATGTATTGGAAAGAGGGAAGAGGCATTTATAACACTGTAATAATAAATGTTTCAGTCTCTAAGTGATACAGGCCCCAATGAAGCTTAAAAATTTTGGTGAGTTTCTAAACTGGCTGTGATACAAAGAATAGCATGTACTATAAAGAAAAAGCCACTGATGAACTGGGAGACTGGCTACTGGCCATAATTTAAAAACAGAGAGGCTCAAAAGATTCTGTGCCACGAGGAAGCTTGATGATTTAGTCTCATCAACAATTTTGGGAATGATGGATTCTAGCTGTCTCATGAAATAATATGGGACAGAACACCAAGAATGTGGGATTAAGAATTTAATAATGAGGAAAGGGGATAAATAATCAAAGGAGTAAATATAACCTATGACATGAATGGAAACTGTACGGCACTCCCATCTTCTACCCTAAGACATTAATCTACCAAAAAACTCTTTCATGAAAAGTGCTAAGAAAATCTCAAAACCTTCTGCAACAGAAACTCTGAGCAAACATTCCCAACCTTTCAAAAAGAATTCTACGTGTAATCTCTGATCTATAACCATATACAGTTCTATCTCATGCTCTGAGCCTCAATATAATGTGTCAATATAGAGGCAACATTAAAAGTGAGCTTTAAAACAACTTGCATTTTCATAAGCTACCTGAAATGTTCCCTTTCACCATTTTAGAATATCTAGTATCTATTTGTCACTTTGCCATGTATTACCATGTACATATGATATTTTATAGTTTACAAAATTCTTTCATACATATCACCTTTTTTGATCCTTACAACACTATATGAGGTAAAACAAGGTAAGTATCAATATTACTAAACTAAGATTTTAAAATTTTAAAAAGTAAAAACAAACCAATAAACAAAAGAATAAACAAAGCAGCTATGTTTTTGGTATGTATATTCCAAGACTGATTATTTTAAAAAAGACCAGTTGCCAAAATGAAGTTTAAGAATAAATTATTATTAAAATTATTATTAAGGTCTATTCCAAGAAAAGCATCTAAGAATTCTTTGGCTATAGCTAGAAAGGGTCTTCCTAGTTTTCCTGAGGTCTTACATGGATCCTATTTATAACTAAGAACTACCCTGTCTAACCCAGCAATTCTATCTCCACATAAACAATATCTCAAGATGTCAAGATTAGAGAAAGCCAGAAAATTACACAATAATATTTTGTGGAAAAAAAATGCTCTTCTCACTCTCCAGGGCATTTTTTTAATATACTGAAAAAACAGGATATTTATTCTTCTGGCCATCTATGTGACTGGCTATAAATATTATGCACAGGTAACTACTCTGCTGAAACAAAAACAAAATCATAGAGCTAATCCAGCACCAGTGACTTGTTTATGAACAAAGTAGAAATCAAAACTTTAAAAGCAAATTATAATTTTTTTCAAATTACTTGAAACCTACCCCATAACACAGGGTGAAGTATCCTATGATAGTTAATAGTTCACATTCTGGAACCAGACAGCCTGGTTTCACATTTTGCTTCCTTGCCCATGGCTGAGCACTGTGTGAGCAGGTCACTTAAATTCTCAGTGCCCCAATTTCCTCCTTTTTTTTGTTTGTTTGCTTTTTGAAATATGTTGAGAGAATCTACATCACTGGACTATTATGAGGACTAAATAAGTTAGTATGTATAAAATACACAGACTAGCCGCTGACACATAGTAAGTGCTACTTAAGCATCTGATATTATTATTCACCTGATTTTTACTCATTTTACTCTTTCTAAGCCTAACCCAGTATCCATGTTAACTCTCATCATTCATCATCATCTTCCTTATAGATAATGACCCGGCTGTCTTTTCTAATGGAATATTTAGATTTGGAATATTGTTTTGATTTTACAGAAAATGGTTGTGTTCTCATCTGAGAGATGCTCAGATGAGAGATTTGTTTCCCCAGATGGAACTGGTCACATCCTTGCTCAGCACAGACTTTGAGGGAATTTATCAGTTTGCTTTTCCTTAGGAGAAGATATAGCAATAAATCTGATACTTCATTTATATATCTTGTACCCAGAAAATAATTACCATCTCTCTTCAATATTACACTACCCAGTCCTTCAAATGAAGTCACTGGAAGTGACAATTTACCTTGAATATGAAAATTAACAAGCTTATATGAAACCACAGCAGATTTATTTTCCTGTGATGTACTGTATATAAATTATAATTTCTCATCTGTTGCTCCACTCCATACACCCCCAGTGTAGTTACATATGACTAAATTTACCTTTCTGTCCCTTAACTTTCAGATGTTCCCATATACTGGCTTTTCCCTGTTTGGTCTCTTGAAGATCTTTTCTCTGGAAAACAATAATGTTAGTTCAGGAAATCTTTTGATAATGAGCCTAGAAATTAGGTCTGGAAAATTTATAATCATATGCTATGCTCAACTACTCTAAAACTTCATAAATTTAAAGTGTAATTAAGTAAGTTTAAGCATAATTGAAGTAGAATATTTAAAGACTCTAAGAGCATCTAAAGAGATTTTTTAAAGTATTTTATTACTTTAGAAATTAAGCCACTTTGGTCAGCTAGTAAGGATATTAAAGCTATGTTTAAAAATACATTTAAATTAAAATATATTTATCAGGTATAACATAGTCACTTATAAAGTCTCATCTGGTTCAAAAAAAACCTTATGGAAGTAAATGTCTTTTGCACATTTAGGCATGGCTTATGGCATCCACACTATGCTGGAGGAAAAACAACAATATTTCAGCTCAATGAGAACACCAAAATTGATTTAAGCTTCTTTTCATTGGAGCAAAATTTATTACATTCATCATGAGCAAGTGAGAGTTTAATTTTCTAATAAGACTTTTATTAGCATTTAAAAAAAACCTGTTTGCCTTCTCTACAAAGGATATTTCCAAGTCATTAAAAATAGTTACGTTTTTTCAATTAAAAAGTTAGAATCACTTTTTTAAAAACTGGAAATGAAATTGCTGAAGATCATCCTAATTGGAAAAACTTTGAAAAAACCTTCAGTATTTTATAAAAATGAAAGCACTAAGGTATATGGACTTTTGGTTTCTGGTATAGAATCTAAGGAACTTGGAAGTTGCCACTCCATCCTAAAAACAAGGGAAAAACTCAACAAACTGAAAAATCAACAAGTTTTCTTAGATCTGGCAGAGAAATGATGTTTCAGAGAACATTACTGACTCCAAATTGGAGTGACACAGGCAAATACAGAGTATCACAACTCACTGGCACAGAAATCCAGGAACAAAAACTTCTGCAGGAACCAGAGGCATGGTAAGAAAACCTGAATTACGGCTAACAAATTGTTGGAGACTCAACAGGGATAAATGTGAGCGTTAAAAATTCCAAGAGAATCTAGTAATAGAGGGGCCTTTACACTTTTATGTGTTTTATCTATAGGAGCTCTAACAGGTCCTCACAGTGAATATCAGATAAAAATCTCCTCTCACTTCCTGCAGGGGGAGGAGGAAAGAAAGGAACCACTTTGAAATACCTCAGAGCATTCTGTTCTTCTTAGCAAGACTTACTCTCAGGAGAAACTATTTTACTGGACCCTAGCCTGCTGGGGTTTTATCAGACTAAGCACGGGGGGGTCGGGGTGGGGGCAGATATCCAACTCTAGTCAGCTCCAGATTTCCACATGAGGGAAAAGAACTAGCCAACTCCAATCTCTTGAGCCTTCCACATAGGAGAAGGGAAATACACAACTCCAGTCTCCCCAGCTATCCTTCCTACTTAAGGGAGAGGGGGAATGCTGAGAAGAGCACTGGTGATGTTCACAGTCTAGGGGCATAAGCTCACCAAAAGACTGAGACTTAACCACAGGATGGTAGAATGCTTCCCCTCCCCACCCCACTACACTACTAAAGACCTGTTTACTACAGTTCCTTTAACCCAATACATTATGTCTGCCTTTGAATAAAATATTACAAAGCATACTAAAAGGAAAAACAAAATTTTGAAGAGACTGAACAAACATCAGAAACAGAGGCAGACATGACAGATATATTGGAATTATCAGACCAGTAATTTATAAAAACTATGATTAGTATGCTAAGGGTTTTATTGGAAAAAGTACATAACGTGTAAGAACAGGTGGATAATGTAAATGGGAAGATGGAAATTCTAAGAAATTATCAAAAAGAATGATGGAGATCAAAAACATTGTAACAAAAATGAAGAGGGTTCTTGATGGGCTCATTAGTAGACTAGACATTGCTGAGAAAAAAATATCTGAGTTTGAGGACATGACAATACACATTTCCAAAAGTGAAAAGCAGAAAGAAAAAAATACTGGGGAAAAAAAAAAGAATAGGATATCCAAGAGCTGTAGGCAAACTACAAAAGGTATAAAATACACATTATGGGAATACTAGAAAGAGAGAGAAAGGAACAGAAGAAATATTTGGAGCAATAATGACTGAGAATTTTCCCCCAATTAATGGCAGACACCAAATTACATATCCTGGAAACTCAAAGAGCATCAAAAAGAATGAATATCAAAAAAGAAATTTAGGTATATTCAAAATTCAGAAACTTAAGGATAAAGAAAAATCTTGAAATACACTAGAGGAGAAAAACATGATACCTACAGATGAACAAAGATAAGAATTACATCCACCTTCTCCTCAGAAAGCATGAAAGCAAGAAGTGAGTGGACTGAAAATTTAAAGTGTTGAGAGAAACACACACAAAACAAAACAAAACAAAAACCCCACCAACCTAGAACTCTAAAGTCTGCAAAATTTTCCTTCAAAACTGAAGGAGAATTAAAGAATTTCTCACAGAAGCAAAAATACAGGAAAATTATTTCTAGTAGATCTGCCTTGTAAGAAATGTTAAAATAAGTTTTTCAAAAATATGGAAAATTGTACAGTTCAGAAATTTGGATCTAAAGAAAGGAGATGTACTGGAGGAGGAATAAGTGAAGATAAAATGAAAACTTTTATTTTTCTTATTCTTAATTGATCTACAGATAACAGTTTGTTTAAAATAATTTCAACAACATATTTAATTACATACACTCGTGTGTATATATGTGTGTATGCACAGGTATACATATATATGTGTGTGTGTGTATATATATATATATATATATATATATATATATATATATATATATATATATATACACACATTTATGAATAAGTTAAATGAAGGACAGCAATGATACAAGAGATGGGAGGGAGTAATCAGAGGGATGTTGTTATTATAAGATACTTTCACTACCCATGAAGTGGTATAGTGTTATTAGAAAGTGGACTTAGATTAGTTGTAAATGTATAATTCAAACTCTAAGACAGTCACTTGTTTTTTTACAGAAGTCTAATTGATAAGATAAGAAAGGAGAGAAAATAGAATCATATATAATACCCAAGTAAAACCACAAAAGGCAGAAAAGGAGTGGAAGGAAAAAATAGAAACAAAGAACAAGGGCAACAACTAGAAAATCGTTTAAAAAATATATGGTAGATATTAATTCAATTATGTTAATAATCCCTTTAAATGGTTATGGTATAAAGACACCAATTAAACAACAGAGAATGTCAGAGTGGATGAAAACAAAAGACCCAGTTACATGTTGTTTAGAAGAAATCACTTTAAATACAAAGACACATATAGATTAAAAAGAAAAGGAAACAGAAAGATATTCCATGTTAACACTAATCAAAAGAAAGCAGGTATAGCTACACCAATTCCCAACAGAGCAGACTGCAGAACAAGCAAAGTTATCAGGAATAAAGTAAGCCATTACATGATAAAGGGGTCAATACTCCAAGAATACACACCAATTCTCAATATGTATGCACCTAAAAATAAAGTGTCAGAATACATGAGGTAAAAACTGATACAACTACAAGAAGAAAAAGATAAATCCACTATTATATTTGGAGGTTGAACAGCTCCCTATAAAAAATGTATGAATTAGGTAGAACTCAACAGCACTATAGATTAACTGGATATAATTGTCATTGGTAAACTACTTAATCCAACAAGGGCAGATTATACATTCTTTTCAAGCTCGCATTGACCATTTGCCAAAATAAACCACATTCTGGGCTATAAAGCACACCTAAGTTATTATGATCAATACTGTTTTCATAAGTAACTTGTATGCTACTATAAATTTTTATTTTTGGAACAAGATGAAAGTAATAAAAGAGTGAGAGGAAATCATGAATTTCTGAAATTCCTTCCATGTTCTCAAAGCCATGTACTAAGGCAATATAGAATAGTAAATAAACAACACAACTTGAAAGATAAGAGTAACACATAAGATAATATGACATTATATATTCAAGTGTTTATAGTTCCTCTGTCATCATTAATAAGTAAGGCAGAGCTGAAAAAGCAAGAAACTATATAAGTCAAAGCAAAAACAAAAAGTATAATCCTAGAACTAATAAGCAATGATAACAAGGTTGCACAACACAAGGTTAATACATAAAAGTTGATCACTTTTGGGCTTCCCTGTTGGCGCAGTGGTTGAGAATCTGCCTGCCAATGCAGGGGACATGGGTTCGAGCCCTGGTCTGGGAAGATCCCACATGCCGCGGAGCAACTAGGCCCGTGAGCCACAACTACTGAGCCTGCACGTCTGGACCCTGTGCTCTGCAACAAGAGAGGCCACGATAGTGAGAGGCCCGCACACCATGATGAAGAGTGGCCCCCGCTTGCCACAACTAGAGAAAGCCCTCACACAGAAACGAAGACCCAACACAGCTAAAAATAAAAATTAATTAATTAAAAAAAAAGTTGATACTTTTTTAATATACCAAAAGTAAACAATTGGAATTAAAAATTAAAAACAACACCATTTATATTAAACCCTCCCACAATGAAATACTTAGGTATAAATCAGAATTTTGTAGTTTTCCTTATATACAAGATCCATATAAGGAAAACTACAAAATTCTGATGAATAAAATCAAGAAAGAATAAACGGAGAGATATTTCCTGCTCTTACATAAAAAGACTCAATATCATCAAGATGTCAGTTCTTCCCAACCTTATCTATATATTCAATGCAATCCCAGTCAAAATCCCAGCATGTTATTTTATGAATATCAATGAACTGATTCCTTAAAGTTTATACCTATAGTCAAAAGACTCAGAATAGACACTTAGGTTGCTTCCATATCCTAGCTATTGTAAACAGAGCTGCAATGAACATTGCGGTACGTGACTGTTTTTGAATTATGGTTTTCTCAGGGTATATGCCCAGTAGTGGGATTGCTGGGTCATATGGTAGTTCTATCGACAGATGAATGGATAAAGAAGATGTGGCACATATATACAATGGAATGTTACTCATCCATAAAAAGAAACGAAATAGAGTTATTTGTAGTGAGGTAGACATAGAGTCTGTCATACAGAGTGAAGTAAGTCAGAAAGAGAATAACTAATACCATATGCTAACACATATATATGGAATCTAAAAAAACAACAAAAAAATGGTTCTGAAGAACCTAGGGGCAGGACAGGAATAAAGATGCAGACGTAGAGAAGGGACTTGAGGACACGGGGAGGGAGAAGGGTAAGCTGGGATGAAGTGAGAGAGTGGCATGGACATATATACACTACCAAATGTAAAATAGATAGCTAGTGGGAAGCAGCCGCATAGCACAAGGAGATCAGCTCAGTGCTTTGTGATCACCTAGATGGGTGGGAAAAGGAGGGTGGAAGGGAGACGCAAGAGGGAGGAGATATGGGGATATGTGTATATATATAGCTGATTCACTTTGTTATAAAACAGAAACTAACACACCATTGTAAAGCAATTATACTCCAATAAAGATGTTAAAAAAAAAAGACTCAGAACAGCCAAAACAATATCAAAGAACAAAGTTGGAGGACTGATGCTACCCAACTTTAAGACTGATAATAAAGCTACAGTAACCAAGAGAGTGTGGTACTGGTGAAAGAACAGAAAAAAAAAAAAAAAGATTAAAAGAACAGACTAGAGAACCTAGAAATAGACCTGCCTAAATAGAGTCAATGAATCTTTGACAAAATAGCAAAGGCAATACAGTGGAGAAAAGATAGACTTTTCAAAAAATGGTGCTGGAAATCCACATGCAAAAAATATATATAATAGGGTGTGCATGAGGCGCCGGGGCTCTGCGGGACAGCCTTGGAGCCAGGAGCGTGGGTGGCGGGCACTGCCTTGGAGCGGGGTGTAAGGAGAGCAAGGGCAGGCCGCCCATACCATGTGGTCCTGCAGACCCAGTGAGGGCCCCCCGGCAGACTTGGACCCGCTCAAGGGCACACTGAGGAGGCAAAGTGCACACCCCTGAGAGCGCCGAGATTTAAATTATATATACCTATATATATATATAAAACAGGTGTATATATATATATATATACACACACACACACACACACACACATATATACCTATTATATAATATATATTTTATTACATATAATAATAATCTTCTAGACACAAAACTTACACTGTTCACAAAAACAATAGCTCAAAATGGATCATAGGCCTAAAATGTAAAATGCAAAAATTTAAAACTCATAGAAGATAACAGAAAAAAACTAGAATGACCTTGGGTGTGCTGATGTATTTTTAAATACAATACCAATTACAAGATATGTGACAGAAATAATTGATAAGCTGGATTTCACTGAAATTAAAAACTTCTGTTCTTCAAAAGACAATTATCCAGAGAATGAGAAGACAAGACACAGACTGGGAGAAAATATTTGCAAAAGACAGATTCAAAGATAAAAACACAATCAACCCAATTAATCAGTGGCCCAGAGACTTTAACAGGTACCTCACCAAAGATACAGATGGCAAATAAGCATATAAAAAGATGTTCCACATCATATGTCATCAGGGAAATGCAAATTAAAACAATAAGATACTGTTAGAATGGACAAAATTAGTAACATCAAATTCTGGCAAGGATGGGGAGCAGTAGGAACTCTCAAATATAGCCACTTTGGAAGACAGGTTGGTGATTACATATAAAATGAATCATACTCCTTCCATACAATCCAGCAATTGAGCTCCTTTGGCACAGAAGTTGAAAACTTATGACCACACAAAAACCTGCACAAGGATGTTTACGGCAGCTTTATTAATAATCGTCAAAGCATGGGTGCAGCCAAGATGTCCTTCAGCAGGTAAATGCATAAATAAACTGTTACACACAGGCGATGGAATACTATTCATCGCTAAAAAGAAATGAGTTATCAAGTCATTAAAATATATGAGGGAAATTTAAGTGCATATTACCAAGTGAAATAAACCAGTCTAAGAAGGCTTCATACTATATGATTCCAAGCATATGACATTCTGTAAAAGGCAAAACTATGGAGGCAATAAAGAGATTGGTGGCTACCAAGGATCAGTGGCTGGGGCTCGGGGGATGAACAGGCAGTAATAGAGGATTTTAAGGGCAGTGAAAGTACTCTGTAAGGTATTAAAATAATAGCTATATGCCATTTGTCCAAACCTATAGAATGAACAAAATCAAGAGTGAGCCCTAAGCAAACTAAGGATTTCAGTGATTATGATGTGTCAATGTAAGTTCATCCTCAGTTAAAAAAAATGTACAATTCTAGTGATAAATGTTGATAAGGGAGGAGGGTATGCATGTGTTGGGCTGGGGTATATATGGTAAATTTCTGTACTTTCCTCTCAATCTTACTGTAAACCTACAACTGCTCTAAAAGCATAGTCTTTAATAAAATAACAAGAAAAAAATACCGTAACCTATCATAAAGCTTTCTGAAATATTTACATAAGTGTACTCAGAATGACCAAACTATGCTGGATTCAAAAAACATTACCTAGAACGTTATAGTTTCTTCTGCCTGCTATTTACCATACATATAAAATTGGTAAAGTGTGGGGTTCAAGAGTTCAGAGAGAAAGAGAAAATTAATAAATAGAATACTCAGAAGTCTCCCTAGAAGACATTGGACATGCACTGAACCTTCTTATACTAGTACAATTTGGATGAGTGTAATGAAAAAAAAAAAAGAAAGAACTTGTGCAAATTGTAACAAATATGGCTTAGGATAGAGGCCATGTTTGTTACAATTTAGTAGGTTTGGTAATCATCAAAATCATGCAGATCATAGTCTCCACAGCATCAAACAATGGAAAGTAGGTTTGAATGAATATTGAGTCTGCTTCATCTTAACAAATAATAAGAATTTTTTTTTAAAAAAGTTTAATCTGGATTTCCTATTTTAAATACTAGCTTGAGAGAAAAATAAATAAATAAATAAATGATTAGTTTACAGATTGAATAAGTAGTAGGCTGAGTATTCCATACAGGAATAAAAAGGGATCCAAAGTCATACCTTGCCAAATTTCAGAATTCAAAAATTAAAAAGACCATAAGGATTTCCAGAGAGCTAAAATAGGATGGAAAATAGAATGGCATCAGGAATCTCAATAGGCTTATTAGTGAGAGAAAACATAAGATACATGCATTCAATAACATTATGATAAAAATTACTCTCAATGTAATATTGTATATTCAGCAAGTCTCCTGGTCCCGTGTGACAACAGAATAAAGAGAAATTTCAGACATGAAATCTCTCTTCTCCTTCTCCATTTCCATCTCCTCTTCCTCCTCCTTCTCCTGCCCTCACACACCTTTCCTCAAGAAGCTACTACCTAGAAGCTATCCAACCACATAGATTAAACAAAACAAACTGACAAACAAAGACCAAGACATCAGAATCCAGGAAAAGCAGCTACACTCAGCAGATACAAAACATAAAGAACGTAATCTATTTTTCAGTAGGAGATCAGAAGGCTCCAGAATGTGGATCGATCAACAGATTCTGAGGTACAGTTCAGAATCTGGAAAGAGAAATATTGTCTGGTATATGAGAGGTCAGATGTAGTTCACAGAAAGCTTTACCTTGAACTGAGCAGTGCCTACAGGACCATACTAAGGTACATAGTGACTAGTTATTTAACTAAACATTATTATGTACGTGCTGGATGTCTCCAGGCTAACTTGGTTAAGGTGCGAACTTAGCTAAGCTTGAGCTGTGTATCACAGAATGCCCACCTCTGTATGATACCAGGTTAGGGCTGACAAATAGAGAAAGTTACATGAGAATTGGAAGAAATACAGCAAATGCCATTAATATCAGAAGGCTGTCTTGGGCAGATATGCTTACATATAGGTACAGATTAGCATGTCCAGTTTGTCTTTGATAGCCTCTGCTTTGTATCTTATTTTCCAGACTGCAGACCTAACTTCTATCAGCCCTCTACTAGATGAACAACTGCAGAACCACAGAGATGGTGATTACATAACAGCACACCTTCCTGTCACAGTTCCCGTGAGCTCACCCTTCTAGATCTATTTTAGCAGGTGGATTTTGCTTGCCTTTTCAGATTTCGCCAGAAGCTCTGCCATGTTCAACTGTGCCAGTGCCTCAGAGGAACAATTAATGATACTTTCTCTAATTCTCTGACTTGATTTCTGACTTTTATCTCTCCAGCTCTTGCCACAGAGCTAATATCTAAAATCAGTTCTTTCATCTCTTAATACTCCATGACTAAAGATTCAAAAGATGTAGGTTTTGGTTTCAGAAGTGGTTCCATGGAAAGAGAAACTTAAGGATAGAAATATGGAATTGGTTTATTGATCTGAAAAGATTTAGCTGGACTAACGACACCACTGATGGGGGGTAAACAGGACATTCCTAGTATCTGTTAGGCCTTGGCAAGAGTTACTAAAATTGAGACTTTTAGCCACTTGGAGTAAATGCTTTCAGAAGGCAAGGCTTTGGGTGATCAACCATCTGTTACCACAGAGCTAAATAACAACTCAGTAGAAATAAGGAGTGTAATAACTGTGGGTTAGTGTGTGTGCTTCTAAGAGTGCCCATGTACTTATGGGAGAAAACAAAAGTGGAGCTCAGGGCTTCAAATTCCCAGATAAACATTTGAGTAAGAAACCGGAATACTTCTATTCTGCCCTGAAAGTAACCCATATCTCCTCTAGTCTCAGCATTAAGATCGCTAAAAATCTAAAACACAAGACTAATAAACTTTATAGGTTCTCTTATGTTAATATTAGAATATTGTTGGGAAGGAGTGGCACATTGGAAATTGTAATATAAATACAATGGAAAATTCAGATGAGACTGAGCACTTTGAAGCTCTGCGGAATCTCAGTTACCAGTAGAAGCAGCTCATTCTGGCCTACGAGAATGGATTCTTTTTACTCTTCCTGAAGAACTTGTAACAGGTTCTCTTGAAATAGTTGCCTTGTGAATTAATAGGGATCCTGCTCAAAACATATCCACACAATATCTCATGACATCTAGGTTTAGAACCAGATTTAGTACTGATAGGCCCCAGGAGAATGGATCCAAGGTGTGAGCCCTGAGAAGGGGCTGTAAATCAACAGAATTATAAGATTTTGCTAATTTACTTCATCAGAACTGCAATACATATGGGAATGGATTATGAGGATTTTGGATCAGAATGGAAAGAATATATTGTTGAGTTAAAGCAACTGTTCCAAATGGGTATATCTGCCAAAACTCCTGGATTTAATAAGCTGGAGCTGTGAGGAATAGGTCTATCAGCCTTCTTAGTCAACTGTCTGAAAACTGAACTAAGGGGTGGTCTGCATTGAATCAAGCTCAGATGTCACAATGTACTTGGTTTACTGCAGAGGAAGTTTGCCCAAACATTAAATATTTGAGTTGATTTATAATAAAAGATGTGCTCAACCCAGAAGAGTGAATTTTGCCTTTAAGGAAACATGTCCAAAGGCATGGAACTACTCTAATTTGTGTACAGTGACTAATGGTGTGTCTGGATGCTCAAATATTTAGATGGAAGACAATGGGAAAACTAGTGATAATGGGCCTGGGTTACTCTTTACTAAAGAGTAACCTCAGCTTAGAGAGACTCTTATTAGTATCAATAATCAAGTACACACGATAAAATATTTAATGAATGTTAGCTACCGTCTCTCCCCAGGCCTCCCTGTCTTTGCCCAATGGGCTTATGAACTACTTGGCCATGGTGACAGGGTTAGAGTTTATATATGGTCTCAGAAACTTGGATTTCACTTCATCAAGGCTAATATGGCTACAGCTACTGATGGGAACTCAACCTGCCAACAGCACAAATTAACACTGAGCCCACAGTTAGCCAGGGCGACCAACAAGCCACTAAGTGGCTAACTGATTACACTGGACTATTTCCATTATGAAAGAGATGGTACTTTCTTCTCATTGAAATAGGCATTTATTTTTATTATATATTTTCTTTCCTGACTACAATGATTCTGCCAAAACCCCCATTTGAAGACATTATCATGCATACCACTTAGTGTTGCTTCTGACTAGGGAAATCATTTTAGAGAAAATAATGTAAGGTAGTAGATTCAAACCAATGCAATTCATTGCTCTTACCACATGCTCCATCATCATGAAGCAGCTGGCTTGACAGATTAAAAGACAGCATTTTAAAGATGCATCAACTGATAGCATCAGAGGATGAAAATACTTTAAGGCTCTGGGTTTGTAGCCTTTAGGGTGTTATATTCTCTGAATCTCTGATAAACATACAGCAATCTTTCTCCTACTTCCAGAATTCATGGATCCAGGGATCAAGTCATGCAAATGGTGGGTGTTATTCTAACTGTGGCCCCAATGGTCCATTAGAAAAGCTTTTCCTTACTAATACACAAATTTTGGTTCTTTTGCTTTAGAAATTTTGTTCCCAATGGAGGAATACTTCCAACAGGTGACAAAATAAAATTATTCTATTAACTGGATGCTGAGACTGCCACTTAACAATTTTGGGCTTTTCATGCTGATGAATCAATATGCAGTGAGTGGAGTAACTACTGGTTGGAGTGATTGATCCTTATTACCATGGAAAAATTAATTTTTTCTTAAAAAAGAGAGATATGGAAAAACATTACTGGGTTGCAGCATGTCCTCTAGTGAGTCTTTTGTTGGCATAGATTTTTCCTTAGTTTACCCTTTATTAAACATGCATTTACTAAACACTTCATATAAATTGTCCCAGTGACTATTTTTAAGGACTCAGCAAGAGGTATAATAATCTAGTTTTAAGGATGGAAAATTGATGTTTACCAAGATGAGATAATTTGCTCCTAGTTGCACAGCAGAAAGCGGTGGAGCCTAGGATTTAAACCTTGGTCACCCTGATACCAAAACCTTTTCTTTTTCTACCATCTCCTCCTGCCTTCTCTATAGACATCTTCTTCCTCTTTTATTCACAAAAGCTTCTCTGGCTCAGCTTCTAGAGGCAAACATAGTAAACTACTTCTGGCTTTAAATTAAAAGGCTGTCTCTAGACCAACACTATCTGATAGAAACATAAAATGAGCTGCATATATAATTTAAAATTTTCTAGTGGCCACATTGAAAAGACTAAAAATAAACAGGTGACATTAATTTCTATAATATGTTTTATCTAACACAGTACTACAAATATTACCATTTCAACATGTAATAAATGCAAAAATATGCAGTACATTTTACATTTACAGGACACTCAAGACTAGCCACATTTCAAACACTTGATGGTCACTCGTGGCGATGGGATAGGATATTGGCTGGTGTAGCTCTAGACTAAGTCTCCAATAGGGATTCTGATTATATTATTGCCACTTGTAGGTGATGTCTTTGAAGAGGAGGGTGGGGTGGGTGCAGGGTGGGGCAGGATGTTTGAGAAGTCTACCACTGAGTACACTGAACCAGCTGACTTTACCTGTACATTGATTAGTCTCTTAAGCCATTCACAGGAACAAACTGCACAAACTTCTGAGGACAGATAATGTCAAAGTAAAATTGTACCATGCAAAGATAAGTAAGTAAGATTTTATATAAGACTATTGCAGTAAGGGAGAGATTGAATTCAACACTGCTGAAACAAAGGGCTGTGGAGTTAAGAGGTAGGTGGAGGAATCTGGGTCCTAAAACGGCAAAAGGCTTTTAAGGAGATTTATGTACATTTCAAAAGGGGCAGAAAATAATTTGCAACTTTTCTAAAGTAAAAGTTCTGAGAAAAGGGAGGGGAGGACCTATAGTCAGGAAAAAAATTTGCTAAAATTTAGTCAAACTGAGGGGAATTTTAAGGCTATCTTGGTCAATAACTTTGCTCTCTCCATCTCTTTAACCTCTACCCTGATGAAGGAGAAAAACCTCCTCCATCAAAGCCAAAACTTAGCTGTTTTAATGTACAATGGGTATTCCTTAGACTTTCCTATATTTATTTTTTAGTTCTTAAATTTGGGTTTTTTTTTTTTTTTAATAACAGTATTTGTTTTCTTTTCTTATCTTCGTTCTGAGAAGTCTGAAGCAACAAAAGGCCAAGACAGTGAAAAAATCCTGCAGTTTCTCTTCCCTCTGTGCCCTTGGATATCTATCAGTAGTCAAATTCAAGAGGAGGAGACAGTGGGGGCTCTACCATAAATCAAAGCACACACATACAAGCAGAGAATGCAGAAAGAGAGATAGGAAGAGATAGGAGGCACTGAGTGGCAGGGAGAGGGGAAAACAATGAAACTGATTTTCACTGGACCAAAGAGAACAGAAGAAAATCTCAGCAAAGTCAAGAACTGCATCTCTGACAGTATGCCCCATGAGGCGGGTGACTGGTGACTATAAATACTCTGTATCTTCAGTGTTGAGGTAAGTCAACTCACTTTGACAGATACTTTTTCTCCACATTATGGAAATATATAACTAAACTGGGCAACTGGAAATACCCAGATGAAAATTAGATAGAAAAGAGGGACAGCAAGAGAATAGTTAATCAGGGGGAAAGAAAATAAAAAGCTTCAAAGAGTTAGCTGTATTTCTATCAAGTTGACTGAAATGTCCTTTGGATCTAGATCCATAACAACCACTATAGTGGGAGAAAAAGAAAGAATGACATGACTAAGGTCTTTTTAATTCCTTTATTTAAGAAATATCATGAGGGGTGCCCTCATGGGATTTGGTAATTCAATATTATTTCAGGAGAATTTATAGTTAGTAAGAAGTGAATCAAGGATTTGAACCTAGGTTGATTTGATCCTCAAGCCTATTCACTTAGATCCCAAGTATCTTGATTTGTAGTTCAGAACTCTCATTACATTACAGAAACAAAATGCTATAATGAAAACTTAAAAAAAAAAAACCGAAAAGCCAAAATATTTTTTTGATTTGTGAATAATTAGAAAGCTAATTATAATAGCAAAATATTTAAATAGAAATATATTATATATTTAAGCTAGAAATATAATATTTATAATATATAATATAATATTTATAAATATAATATATTATATAATACATATAATATTTAAGCTAGAAATACTTGATTAGGACATATTTTTAATATAATTTGTCAACTATGACATCTATGTCAATAAAAAGTATTGTCTGTTCTATCAGTAAACAAAGGACATTGCAGCCATCAAGCCATCATATTATAGTGTCCTGGACCATGAGCCCTGAGGGAACTCAGGATAGAGACAAATAAGCTGCCTTCTGCCAAGCCCTCAGCCGCTGCAGTCCCCTCAACTGTGCACCCTGAGGGGATTCAGGATGGATAAAAGCAGGATGCTGGCCTCACAATAGCTGAATTCCATATCAAAGGAATGGTTTCAGTGAGCCTAGACTCTTGCATCTCTCCATATGTGGAAAAGTGTTAAATTTCTTAACTTGAGATATCTGGTTTTCTTTAACAGTAGTCTTTTGATGTTCCAACTACCTGGTCCTTGTTGTAAAACTCCTATATAGCCTGGCTCCCCCTTTGCCTCTTTGGAACAGTTTCTCAGGGTTATCTGAGATGCTGTGTCCAGGGCTTGAAGTCCTCAGAATGTCAGCCAAATAAAACATAACTCTCAACTTTTAGGTTGTACATTTTTTTTTCAGTCGACATATATAATGAAAGACTAAATGATATTTGTGAATGTCCTTTAAAAAATAAAGAGGTTTGAATTTTTTCAATAACAACTTTCCTTACTTGGTAGAAGAAAACACATTAGATATTGTTGGGAAAAATCACTAACACTGTAGGTTGGCCAACTCCACTCCCATTTCCCACCCATCTGACAGAATCACTAAGCAGTTGCACCAACTTTAGATGGCTCATACCTGGAGTTCAGTTTATGCGGAAAACAATATCCTGAATTTTTAAGTTCCTGTAGTCAGGTATTTTATTACTTGCAGCCAAAGACATTCCAAATTAACTTAAGCTCTAAACCTAAGCCATTTACAACTAATCTCTGAAGTCATAGTGCTTTCCTTTCACCAAACACAAATTTGTTATTTTCTTTGTACATTTTCTTCAAGAGAGTTAGTTACCTATTATTAGTTACAGAGTTTTTCTTTCTCCCAGATAATAATGAGAGGATTATTCTAACCTCTTGTTCTCCTAAATTTCCAGAGGGTTGGTCTGTAAGCATTCTACTGTTCACACTCATTCTTGAGGGAATACAAAATGTATAAATCTAATCATCTCTCTTTACAAACTGAAACTTCACTCTTTCATGGTTGGTAAGGAAGGGTGAATCTTCATAGAGTGGAAGTCATAAGACTGGGATAAAGTTAATGTTTGAGGGCATGACTTCAATCATAGTATGTGATCAGTACTTTTCTCCTTATACTCTCCCTCATCACTAGCTCCTGAGGATGAATGTCTGATGTAACGGTGATATGAAAAGACTTACACAAGCCTACAAGTAAGGTGTGGACTAATTGTGTTTACTCATTTAATATAAAGTATAATAGTTTTGTACACTGAATCCTGGTCATTTATATTTTTATGGCTGAAATCTCTTAATATTATGTGTGTTTTTTATTGGAATGGACTTCAATTTTATACACACATGCACACACACATACATCATTCTCACTTCTCAGCTATAATTAATTATAACCAACTTCAGTCAAATTCAGGAGCCAAAGATATAAATGATTCTCACTAGATTTTGAGCTAAATTTGGGCATGATATAGAGGATTTTGGTGGTATATATCCAACCTTCTGAGTATCAGGGCAGAACCAAGGACACACACACACACACACACAAAACTTCTAAGAGTATTTATAACAATAAATGCACAAAATCAAGGAGAAAGTTTTTTCCTTTAAATAACAAGATTTGAGGTAAAACTCTTTCAATTGAATAATGTATAGGGCCCAGAATTCTGAATAGTGGAAAAATCTCAGTTCCCCAGAGAATTCAGGGACTTGTGTCTTCCTGTAGGTCCTAGAGAATAATTGTACCTCTCCTTTGGGTCTCAGTCCATATTTTATACATGTAAATAATAGTCCTTTTTTTTTCCTTTCTAAGTTAAAAGCCCCCTAGGCACACATGATTCTTAGCATAGTCAGTATTCCATAAAGAACTTCTAATCAAGCTTATGTAAATGGCATAGACTAGTTTTTCTTAACATATTTCAATCATAAAGTAAGAAAATTAGTGATTTGGGAATTATGAAATAAATATGAAAATACTGGCTTTTAAAACATTTTAACACATTTCATAACAAAAACCCCTGTTATTTAAAACTGAAAAATAAAACTTCATTTGCATTACAAACTACCTAAGCTATCAAATCACATTCTGAGGCAAGGCAATCTCATTCTTTGACCAAGCTTTTGACTCCAAAATTCAAGCTTTGATGCCCACCCACCCTTTCTTTCAGAAACATTAGCAATATTATAAAAAGGAACTAGATTAATAATTCATAAAAAGAAGCTGGGCATTTTCTTTCACTATTTTGTCAGCTAGAGAGCCATGCTGTCTTACTTTGGAATCAGGCTTAACCTTATTTTCTATTATCTACTTCCTGTTGTTCCAAAATAAGACTAATTTTATTTCATGAAAACCACTGAGTACTAGCTACTGAAATAAGTTGCTTTGAATCTCTCAAGCAGCCAACTCTTTTGTTTTTTATCAGTGTTAAGAAAATCACTGTTTCTTATAAAATTCAATTTATGAATATTTTAGAGAGCTTTAGGCTCCTTAAAAAAGTCCATTAATTTTGGAACATGTTTTATAAGGTTTTAGAAAATATTCTAAAATGGAACTCAGGTACAGAAAATCATTACTCTGCCCTCCGACAAATGCTCCTTGGGGAATAGATTCTAATGGTTATTTCTGTTGTGGCTCTACAGAGCATACTGTCAATGTTGATTGGTGAAAAGCAGTATGTTGGTGAAAGACTCATATGTAAGACTATTTTCACTCCATTCTTAGCAGAATAAAATATTGTGACAAATAATGCATTTAAATAAAATATTGATATTGATGTTTTGCCTATGCCCATTTAACGTCTGAACATGAATAAGTGTTCTGCATATTTTACGAAGATAGATTAATATACTGACATTGACATTCATTGACTATATCATTAAATATTAAGCAACTGATAAGTACTAGGCACTTTTCTAGATGCTGTTTAGCTCAAGAGTAATGTCTACTTTCACAGTTTTCCTTTTGAAATCAAATATTTATTTTCAAAATCAAGGTTAAAATATCATTAATTCTTCAGGATAAAATAAATTGTTTCAACAAACCCACACACCTATGGTCGGTTAATCTACGGCAAAGAAAGCAAGAATATACAATCGAGGAAAGACAGTCTCTTCAACAAGTGGGGTTGGGAATGCTGGACAGTTACATGTATATCAATGAAATCAACACATTCCCTCATGCCATATACAAAAGTAAAATCGAAATGGTTTAAAGACCTATGTATAAGACATGCCACCATAAACCTCCTAGAAGAGAACACAGGCAAAACATTCTCAGACATGTACCAATATTTCCTTAGATCAGTCTTCTAAAGCAAAAGAAAGAAAAGTAAAAATAAACAAATGACACCTAATTAAGCTTAAAAGTTTTGCACAGCAAAGGAAACCATCAACAAAACAAAACGAGAACCTACAGAGTGGGGAAAATCTTTGCAAATGATGCAACCAACAAGAGATTAATATTCAAAATATACAGACAGCTCATACAAATTAATATCAAAAAAAAAAAACAAAGAACAAAATTAAAAAATGAGCAGAAGACCTAAATAGACATTTCTCCAAAGACATAAAGATGGCCAACAGGCACATGAAAAGATGCTCAACATTGCTAATTATTAGAGAAATGCAAATCAAAATCCACAATGAGGTATCATCTCACACCCATCAGAATAGCTATCATCAAAAAAGACTACAAATAATAAAGGATGGAGAGGGTGTGGAGAAAAGGGAACCCTTGTACACTGTTGGTGAGAAGATAAATTGGTGAGCCACTCTGGGAGACAGTGTGGAGTTTCCTTAGAAAACTAAATATAGAGTTGTAATATAATCCAGCAATCCCACTCCTGGGCATAGATCCAGAAAAGACAAACACTCTAATTCCAAAAGATATATGTACCCCAATGTTCACTGAAGCACTATTTATCCTAATGTTCATTGCAGCACTATTTACAATAGCCAAGACATGGAAATAACCCAAGTACCCATCAACAGATGATTGGTTAAAGAAGATGTGGTGTGTATGTGTGTATATATATATATACACACACACACACACACACACACAATGGAATATTACTCAGCCATTAAAAAAGAATGAAATATTGCCATGTGCAGCAACATGGATAAATGGAGAGAATATCATGCTAAATGAAGTAAGTCAGGCAGAGAAAGACAAATATTATAAGATATCACTTATATATGGAATCTAAAAAGTAATACAAATGAAGCTATATGCAAAACAGAAACAGCCTTGCAGACATAGAAAACAAACACGTTTACCAGAGGGTAAAGGGAGGAGGGAAGTGTAAGTTAGGAGTATGGGATTAACAGATACAAACTACTGTACATAAAATACATAAGCAGCAAGCATTTACTGTTATTCAGTATCTTGTAAAACCTATAATGGAAAATGATTTGAAGAAAAAAATATATATAACTGAATGACTTTGCTATATACCTGAAACTAACACAATATTGTAAATCAACTATACTTCAATTTTTAAAAAATTAATAAAATGTTTGGGTTTTGAAAATAGGTGAGCATACTATAGATCCTGAATTGACAATGGAAATAGGGACATATGTCAATTATAAACAGTAGA
This sequence comes from Balaenoptera physalus, assembly GCF_965194825.1. Lineage (NCBI taxonomy): Eukaryota > Metazoa > Chordata > Mammalia > Artiodactyla > Balaenopteridae > Balaenoptera > Balaenoptera physalus. Next base: position 43,763,837 of record NC_138893.1, read on the forward strand.
AGATATGACCAATGGATATGACAATGTTCTTTAAAATTATTAGCTAAGTGTATAATCTTTAACCAAATTTTAATAGAATCAACTTTGGTTTGTTCTTACTATATTTTTTACAGTCTGTTTTTTTATACATCATTATCTGTTCACAGGAAATTTATCATAACATCCTGTATTCCAAACTGAAACTCACATGCCTGACTCAAAATCTTACTTTCCAATAATCAACAGATGTTTTGCAGGATTTGGTATGAAAAAGATATTTACACCATATACTTCTGTCCTCACTGGTTCATTTCTTTTCCCTTCCTCCATGCACTTAATTTGATCATGACAAAAATTTTCTTTGTGGATGTGAGTACTCACATGTGTGCATATATGTGTGTGTGTGTGTTTTCAGTAGCACAGTGTGGTTAAGAGCCATAGTGTGCAATTAGAAAACCTGGATGTCAGGCTCAATTTGCCAAACCTCCAGATGGTATTGTTCATCAAGTTACTTAACTGTTCTGGATATTTTTTTCACAACTCTGAAATGGTGATAACAACTATTCTAAGGGGGAGGGTTGGAGTTAATACATTTGAAGCCCTGGTCACATAGTGGGCCCTTAGTAAATGGTGGCTACCTGTTTTATGTGAATTCTACAAAGATGAACCTCCTGGCAAATGGGAGGTGGTCATATCTAAGCAAAAAAATACATTGAAGTCTTCTGTTTTCCCTATCGCTGCACATTTTTTCCCTAAAGGAAATTGCTCAGTGGTTTCAAAAAGTTATCAATCTGAAGATGCTCAATAGTGAATCCTGTATAGTGGACCACAGCTCTCAGAAGGGCCCAGAGAAATATTTCAAAGAGGTCATGGAGACGGGAGGCACAAACTGAAAATTAATGTTCTCTTACAAATCAGTAACTTCCTTTCAGAAAGAAATGCTGAAATTCCATTGCATCTGTACAATCCGAAAGTTTTCAAATAGCAACTTATGCCACTAATTAACTTCTTTGAAAAGAAAAATCAAACCTTGTTGAATTCAGTGATAAATTCATAGTAAATTCATATTTAAGAGAAGGAAACAGATACAATATTCTAGTCAATTACTGATATACAGGATAAAAGATGTAACCAAACCAAGAAAAAGGTTAAAAATATCAAGATACAAGGACACAATTTAGATACATAGTTAAAACTGTTTTTGTGAATTTTCCCTAGACCACTCTTGTGTTGGTGAATAAGACCAGACGGAAATAGCTGTGCTTCCCAGATCTTGGCAGGTCTAAGTTACTCACAGTGCACCTGGATGTCCATACATGACCTAGGCACGTGACATACTGGACTCAGAATTCAGGGTAGAGGGAGAATATGCAAGTACCTCGCTTTGCTTCTGAAATATTATGCTGTAATTTGGCATGTTGTTGTCCCACGACTCTGGGGCAGGAGACTTTAATCTCTCCAAGTGATCAAAAGTTCCTTGGTTTTGATCTTATTTCTGTAATTTCTAGTCAGTTAAAGACTATATAAAACTATAATTTATGTTTTCATTGTAGTAAAACATTGAATATACTTTTGATGGCTCAACTCTGTTTTCTACATCTAAAAGGCCTTCCCTTCCTGCAGACCCTCAGAGTCCTAAGTCTGCATTCTGTGGTCCTGACATGAATCTTTGTTTATAATAGCAAACTAAAATATAACAAGTTGGGGGAAGATGAAGCCTTAGAAGGCCATTGATGAATTTGAGAACTATAACTAGAAACATGTTGCTTCAATTAACAGAATACCCAAAGTAAAATTGACTTAAAATAAGTGCATTTATTATCTCACGCAACAAGTGTAGAGAGTTCTAAGGAGTGTTCATTAACCAGATATGTGACACCATCAGTGGCCAGGGGTTTCTGTCTTCCTAATTATCCATCTTTAGCATGTTGTCCTCCATCTTCAAAAGCATTCCCACATGGTTACAACATGGCTGCCAATATACCACGTTATACTACAACCATGTCAAACACAGAAAGTAGAATATCCTATTGTTTGCTTCTTTACTAGAAGCCCTCCACTCGTCTTCCCTTAGGTTTATTTACTATAGATTAAGTGACTTTTCCCCTCCTCGATTTAAGGACAGCTGAGAGACCAGATACAGCATATACATTTTCAATCTATTTAGGAGATAAGCCATGCCAAAACTGAAGGGTATGGTGTCAACCGCAGCTTATCATGATCAATTAACAGAGAGAAAGAGGAGACAAATGACTCTGTTTCTCTAGTTTTAAAAGGCAAAACCCATGAGTCTTAACCCGTTAGATTTCAGAAATCAATAGAGAGAATTCTGGACACATGCATAGGGAGTTGGGGGAGGAGTCAGGATGGAAGAGAGGAAGGTACAAAGTAGATTACACATGAAAAGACCTTCAAAGATGAGCTTTGCTTCTAACTAAATTTCACCAAAGTTCAGATATCTTCAAGATTGCTAGAGGACAGCCAGACTGCATAAAGCAGCAGAAATGCTAAGAAACACAGTGTATACAACACAAAACTTCTCATCCTATGTTTTATTAACACACTCGTTCTGCCTTGACAAAGTTGCTAGGAAACACTACATAGAAATCTACCTTTCAATACAGTTCAGAACTAGTAATGCAGTTTGGCAAGAGAGGGTTCTGAAAGCCTGTGCATGTTATATATGAGGCATCCAAAAAAAGGCATTTTGAATACTGGTTTTTAGATGTCCAAAGTTCAGTAAAATGCAAGGGAGGCATCTTTTGAGATTTGAGAACAATTCTTCCCTGGAAGTTCCTCATGGTTTTTTTTTTTTTTTTACATGAAAAGCCACATAATCATAGAGTATCACCCTGAAGGAAATAGGAACATCAAGTCTAACTCTTTTATTCCATTGCTGAGAAAACTGAGACCCAAGAAAATAAGTCATCGATACTGGTATGATGATAGAGCTAAAACCAGCATTTGAGTTTCACTGATTTTCCCAGGCTAGAGTTCTTTCTAATATTTTAATTTTAAATATAGGGATTACCTTGCAGGATGACTGGGAATATAAAATATAAAGTTCATAGTGTAACATTTCAAACATGCATGGTAGGTACTCATACATGCTAGTTATTACCTGTGCCAGGACTTCATCTTAAGGGGTCTGTTCTATTCTACAGGGTTAAAGCTAGATTGGTTGTAACAGAGGCTGGCTAATGGCATAAAGTAAACACTTTATGATGCTCTTCTTGCTGTAGGATCCAACCTGTATTGGACTTATTGGTGTTTGAAGCCCTCTTAGGAGAAAAACTAAGACAGGCTTAGGTTAGACAAGTGCCAATCTCCTAGAAGATCTACTTATCAACCTCAGGTAATGCAATTCATTCAAAAACAAAAAGAATGCAGGTAATCCCCAGATGTCATTTTTAATAGATAAGGAAAAATTAGAGAAGGGCTGTGATGGTGTTTAACCCTAAAGAAAACATGATTTAAAAGTCCTGCTTTACATTTCCTCTAAGATCAGGAACAAGACAAGGGTGTCCACTCTCGCCACTTGTATTCAACATAATTTTGGAAGTCCTAGCCACAGCAATCAGAAAAGAAAAAGAAATAAAAGGAATCCAAATTGGAGAGGAAAAAGTAAAAATGTCACTGTTTTCAGATGACATGATACTATAAATAGAAAATCCTAAAGATGCCACCAGAAAGCTACTATAGTTCATCAATGAATTCAGTAAACTTGCAGGATAAATATTAATGTGCAGAAATCTGTTGCATTTCTATACACTAACAATGAACAATCAGGAAGAAATTAAGGAAATGATCCCATTCACCACTGCACCAAGAAGAGTAAAATAAGTAGCAATAAGCCTATCTGAGGAGGTACAAGACCTGTACTCTGAAAACTATAAGACACTGATGAAAGAAACTGAAGATAACACAAACAGATGAAAAGATACATCATGTTTTTGGATTGGAAGAATTAATATTGTTAAATTTATCACACTACCCCAAGGCAATCTACAGATTCAATGCAATCCCTATCAAAATACCAATGGCATTTTTCACAGAACTAGAACACATAATTCTAAAATTTATATGGAAACACGAAAGGCCTCAAATAGCCAAAACAAACTTGAGAAAGAACAGAGCTGGAGGAATCATACTCCTTGACTTCAGACTATACTACAATGCTACAGTCATCAAAACAGTATGGTAGTGGTACAAAACAGACACATAGATCAATGGAAGAGAAATAAACCCACACACATATGGTCAATTAATCTATGGTAAGGAGGCAAGAATATACAATGCAAAAAAGACAGTCTCTTCAATAAATTGTGCTGGGAAAACTAGACAGCTACATGTAAAACAATGAAATTAGGAATAATCTAACACCATATACAAAAATAAACTCAAAATGGATTAAAGACCTAAATGTAAGATCAGATACTATAAAAAACCTAGAGGAAAACATAGGCAGAACACTCTTTGACTTAAGTTGCTGCAATAGTTTTTTGAATCTGTCTCCTAAACCAAAAAAAAAAGGAAAAAATAAACAAATGAGACATAATTAAACTTAAAAGCTTTTGCACAGCAAAGGAAACCATCAACAAAGCAGAAAGACAAGCTACCGAATAGGAGAAGATATTTGCAAACCATATGACCAATACAGCATTAATATCCAACATATATAAGCAGCTCATACAACTCAACATGAAAAAAACAAACAAATCAATTTAAAAACTGGCAGAAGAACTGAAGAGACATTTTTCCAAAGAGGAAATGCAGATGGCCAAGAGGCACAGGAAAACATGCTCAGTATAGTTAATCATCAGGAAAATGCAAATCAAAACCACAGTGAGATATCACTTCTCACCAAAGAACACATCAAATGTTGCCAAGGATGTATAGAAAAGGAAACCTTCCTACACTGTTGGTGGGAATGTAAATTGGTGCAGCCACTGTGGAAAACAGAATGGAGATTTCTCAAAAAACTAAACACTACCATATGGCCCAGCAATTCCACTCCAAGGTATATATCTGAAAAAAATTACAACACTAATTCGAAAAGGTACATGCACCCCAGTGTTCATAGCAGCATTATTTACAATAGCCAAGATATGGAAGCAACCAAAATGTCCATCAACAGATGAATGGATAAAGGAGAGGTGGTATACATATACAATGGAACACTACTCAGCCATAAAAAAGAATGAAATTTTGCCATTTGTAGCAACATGGATGGACTTGGAGAGCATGATGTTAAGTGAAATAAGTCAGACAGAGAAAGACAAATGCTATATAATATTGTTTATATGTAGAATCTAAAAAATATAACAAACTAGAGAATAAAACAAAAAAAAGAAGCAGACTCATAGATATAGAGAACAAACTAGTAGCTACCAGTGGGGAGAGGGGAAGGGGGGAGGGGAAATGTAAGGGTAGGGGATTTTTTTAAAGAGGGTTATTATGAGATTATATGAAATCATCTATGTGAAACTTTTGAAAACTATAAAACACTGTAGAATTTAAAGATTCTTTCATTCAAAAAAAGTTAAAAACATATCTTTAAATGCAGAATTCTATACCCAAAGTCTAATTCAAGAACTGAGATGAAATAAAGACAATTTCTGATGTTAAAAAAAAAAAAAGCCCTGCCTTAAATGAGAAGCTTGAATATTCCCCCAGGCATTATGTAAGCCATGCTGTCAATGCTTCTAACTCCATCATCTTCTCTCTTCATGTACTACAGCCCTTTTAGAACCAGGTTAACATTTATTCTGACCTGATCATCACCACTTGTTACAGAGTAAGGCAATAGCCAGTGTGCCTTCTTCAAGTTCAGGTGGTCCTGAGAGTCAGCCTGGCCAGCACCTGAAATGCACGTGTCTAGAATCAAGCCTGGAAGCCCAAGCACATTATAGCTGCCAGGCTAAATCCCAAAGTCTTTTTTCTGAAGATACCAGCATTTCTCATCAAGCTGTGGAATGTCCACGCCAAGGTCAATCTGAAATGAGAGTTTATTTCCTTCAAATTGTCAATATTTTGAACTGAAAGCAGACTTGATTATCTCTTCTTTTTAGACTGGTAACAGTTTAAAACAGACTGGGGAAAGACCTAAGTTCTTTGAACTAGAAATTACAGTCCTATGAATATATTCTAAATAAATAATTGGACAAGTGCAAAAATGAAAGGTATTTGCACAGAGATGCTCATTGCAGTGTTGTTCATAGTAGCAAAAAATAAAAATTACATAAACACCCATCAATAAAAATATTTGGTATATACTGAGTCAGAAAACCTTTTTCTCCAAAGAGCTATATAGCAAATATTTTAGACTTAGAGAGCTATACAATCTCTATTGGAGACTTTCAAATACACTGTTGCACTGAATCATGGTCTGTTCAACTCCAGAGACAGAGCTATTAACAACTATTCTACACTTTAGATTCTATAAGAGCCACTGGCCACTTCAAAATGCTCTCCATGGCTGCAGAAACAACTGCAATAAATGCAGTTGCTGATAAATAGTTATTTTTAAAGAATCGAATGTCCTTTAAAACATGAAAACATTTTGGAACTATTGATCCAGACAAATAATACAGGAGAAATAATGCTAGCTAATGAAATATTCACTATTAATGTGGGAAAAGACTAGGGATTTTGAGCTTGAAACAAATGTGTGTCATAAGTTGAGTTCACTGGAAATAGATGGTACGATGGTTTTTGGAGTATACAGTGCTTGTTAGGGATGGGCGTCTGTGAAAGGAAAAAGGAAAAAGGAGCTCTAAGAGCAAGAGAAAAGTTGAACTGGGATTCAGGCCTGATAAAGACTCAGTCATTTGGCAATGAGTGCTGGCATGACATTTCCCACCAGAGCATCCAGCATCAGACCAAATAGTCTGCACCTTGACAGCAACTTTGCAGAGTCACTAGATACAGGCTGCTCCAGGAAGGATAAAACCTTGGGTGAGGTAGCTCTCTGCCACTGAGGCAATCAGTGGCAGAGAGCAGGTAAAAGTGCTGGCAGCAAAATGCTGCCCCTGACAGGACTTCCAGTACCTGGGGCAACAATTCTGTAACTTAATGAGGATATAGAGTGGGCATCTCTATGCCCAGTCATTGCACCTCTTGGATGGACTTCACCATATAGGCTCGGGAAACAGATCCTTCAGGATTCTAGTGATTTTTTCCCCAGGGGACACCTAAAATTAGAAGGTTAGTGGGATTGATGCAGAGCCCCTGCCAGTGCAGCTGATGTCAGGAGTGCAAATGATGTCATTTTCTCCCTTCTCTACTACGAATTCTAGATTCTCCCCATATTCAGATAGCACTTCTAATGTTATCCGTGTCTTTACCTCAAAGTGTGAGCCAGACCTTCATTTCTCAGGGGTCTGAATACCCAGTCAACATGCTCTTCTAAGGCTTGGATTGCTGCACCCATCCATTTACCATCTTGATTACATAAGGAAGTACTAACAGGTACTAAAATGGATCACCTAGGTGTCAAACATATTTGTTTATCTATCAACTCACTGTGTAACAGTAGCTCTGTTTTCTCCTGATGATCCAAGTTAACTACCATTACTCATATGGTGGTTCCTTTTCTGGATTCCTAATTCCAAGGCATTACAAGCTCAAAGTATCCAAGCAGACATCAGTGGGAATTTAGTGTCCTCTCTTAGGGCCACAGTAACCTCACTGTGGTCACTGGAACACAGGATGCCATTTATCACCAGAGCTCCAGGTGACCCCACTCTAACAAGGTGGGCAAGTTGATGTTTCAGGTTTTTGATTATCAATGTCAAATCACACCCTTTGGCCAACAGTTCTTAAACTGCTGTGTAGAGGACTTCCAGCTACAGTCCTGACACTTACATTGCTTGGAAGTTGTCCTTCCTATGGTTATAACAACAACAAAAAATTTAACAAACTGAAATCCAATAATTTTTCTTGGACCCATGAAAAGAATAGAGTTTTCAGGAAAAACTACCACCCCAAAAGCTGGATAGACAGCCAAACCCAGGGAGTAACAGCTGAGATTTGATTTCTACTTAGCCAGAAGAGAAACCAATGGAGTTTAAACTTGTCTGGATACGTCAGTTGTAATTTCGATGACTTCCTGGAGGCTGATATAGACTAAGTTCAAAGGAAGAAACTTGGGGGCTGCATACATAGAAGGGGCTCTTATACTTTTGTGGGCTTTACCTATAGGAATCCCACCAATTTCTCATGGTGACAATCCAAGAAATATCCCTAGTGGCTCTGGCAGGGGGAAAGGAAGAATAATCACTGTGAGATACTCCCCCAGATACTCCATAATAAAGGTCTACTCTCCAAGGTTAAGAACTTTCCAAAGCCTTATTCCATCTGGAGGAAGGACATTCATCCCATTCTAAAAACTTTCAGATTTCCTGTATCCCTTAAGGGAGGAAAAAGTTATATAAAACAAAAACCAACCAAACAAACAAACAGAAGAAACACCAAAAAAATGTATCACAAACCAAGGACATGGGCACAATAAAAAAATGAGATTTAATCTTAAAATTATAGAATTCTTTCCCTACCTGACAACTTAACACTACTTCAAGAGGGCTTCAGTATAATAACAGATTACAACAGAAAGAGATAAAAGATGTAGACTCTCTCACAAGAGGATTACTTTGCCAAGGCCAAAGTCGAGATGGGAGACAGACGCAAACACACCAGAGAATTTTGAAGTCTTTGGCATCCATAAGTATACCAAACTCTTAACACAGCCCAACTCCTAGTCAAATTATCACAAATCCTCATCTTAAAGACCTATTTACCTCAATGACTTTTGCCAAATACAACATGTGGCTTTTTGAAACCAAAAAATTGTAAGACACAACAAAAGGTAAGAAGAAACACAGTCAAAAGAGACAAAGCAAGCATCAAAATAGACTCAGATATGACACAAATGTTAGAATTACAAGGACTATAAAATAACTATGATGAATATGTTAAGTGCTCTATATTAATTTCGTAGGGCTGCTGTAACAAATTACTACAAACTGTGTATCTTGAAAAAGACAAAAAATGTATTTTTGCACAGTTCTGGAGACCAGAAATCCAAAATAAATGTGTTGGCAAAGTTGATCCCCTCTTAGGAGCTCAGAGAGTCTGTTCCATGCCTCTCTCTCCTAGTTTCTAATAGTTGTGAGCAATCCTTGATATTCCTTGGTTTGTAGCAGCATAACTCAAATCTCTGCCTCTATTTATCATGTGGTATTCTCCCTATGTGTCTAAGTCTCTGTGTCCAAATTTTTCTCTTCTTATAAGGTTACCAGCCATTGAGTTCAGGGCCTATCCTAGACCAGTAGGACTTTGTCTCAACTTGATTATATCTACAAAAACCCTACTTCCAAAAAAGGTTACATTCACAGGTGTCAAGTAGATATGAATTTGGGGGGGAACACTGTATACCCAATACAAAGTCTCATGGAAAAATAGACAACAAAAAAATATCAGTAATGTAAGTAGAAAAATAAAATTTCTAAAAATAATCAGAAAGAAATTCTAAAAAATATTAATTAAAATGTTTTTGATGGGCTCAACAGTAGACTGGACATAGCTGAGAAAATAATCACTGAGCTTGAGAGTAGTTCAATAGAAATTTCCCAAACTGAAATTCAAAAAGAATGCAGAAAAAAAATTAGAACATTCAAGAACAATGGAACAATTTCAAAAGATACAACATTCATGTCATGGACTGTCAGAAGGAGAAGAAAGAAAGAAGAGAGTATAAGGAATATTTGAAGTAATAATGAATGAGGACATTCAAAAATTAATAGCAGACACCAAACAAGAGTGGAAAAAAGTAAAAAGGAAAAAGAAATTAAAAGAAAAAAACTACACCTGAGCATATTATATTCAAATGACAGAAAACCAAAGAGAAAATTGTGACATAACCCAGATGAGGACAAAGATACCACAGCAAAGAGTGGAGTAAAATATTTAAAGTGCTGAAAAGAGAAAACACCACTTAGAATTTCATATTCAGTGAAATTATTCTTCAAAAGTAAAAAAGAAATAAAGATCTACTCAAACAACATCTAAGGGAATTCATCACCAGAAGCCCTGCCTTACAAAACACGTTTTAAATAGTTTTTCAGGGTGAAGAAAATGATACATGCTGAAAACTCATATCTGAACAAAGAAAGGAAGAGTGGGGGAGACCTTCAAGACGGCAGAGGAGTAAGACATGGAGATCACCTTCCTCCCCATAAATACATCAAAAATACATCTACATGTGGAACAATTCCTACAGAACACCTGCTGAATGCTGGCAGAAGACCTTAGAGTTCTCAAAAGGCAATAAAATCCACACGTACTTGGGTAGGGCAAAAGAAAAAAGAAACAACAGAGACAAAAGAATAGGGACAGGACCCGCACCTCTGGGAGGGAGCTGTGAAGGAGGAAAAGTTTCCACACACTAAGGAGCCCCTTCACTGGCAGGGACAGAGGGTGGGTGGGGGGAAGCTTCAGAGCCACTATGGAGAGTACAGCAACAGGGGTGCAGAGGGCAAAGCAGAGAGATTCCCACACAGAGGATCGGTGCTGACCAGCACTCACCAACCTGAGAAGCTTATCTGCTCACCCACTGGGAGCTGGGAGCTGGAAGCTGAGTTCCGGGCTTCGGAGACCAGACACCAAGGAGAGGACTGGGATTGGCTGCGTGAAGACAGCCTGAAGGGGGCTAGTACGCCAGCTGGGAAGGAGTCCGGTAAAAAGTCTGAACCTGCCAGAGAGGCAAGACACCTTTGTTTCAGGGTGCACGAGGAGAGGGGATTCCTTCCCAGTGTGCCCACAGAAGGCATAGCACCACCTAAATGAGCTCCAGAGACGGGCATGAGCCGTGGCTTTCAGCTCAGAACCCAGAGATAGGCATGAACCACTAATGCTGCTGCCACCAAGAATCCTGTGTGCAAGCGTAGGTCACTATCTGCACCTCCCCCAGGAGCCTGTGCAGCATGCCGTTGCCAGGGTCCCATGACCCAGGGACAACTTCCCCGGGAGAGCACACAGTGTGCCTCAGGCTGTTGCAACATCACACCAGCCTCTGCCACAACAGGCTTGCCCTATATTCCAATTATGACTACCATATCCCTCCCTCCCCCTGGCCTGAGTGAACAAGAAAGCTCTAAACAGCTACTGCTTTAAGCCTCTCCTGTCTCGGTGGGTAAAAGACACCTGAAGGCGGCCTACACACAGAGGCAGGGCCAAAACCAAAGCTGAACCCCAGGAGCTGTGCGAACAAAGAAGTGAAAGGGAAATTTCTCTGTGCTGACTAAAGAGCAGCAATTTAAATCCCCACAATCAACTTGATAAACCCTGCATCTGAAGAATACTAGAATAGAAAATGAATGCTCCCAAAATTGAGGCAGTGGACTTTGGGAGCAACTTTAGACTTGGGGTTTGCTCTCTGTGTCTAATTTGTTTCTGGTTTTATGTTTATCTGAGTTTAGTATTCAGTGTTTATTATCATTGGTGGATTTCTTTATTGGTTTCGTTACTCTCTTCCTTTTATATATATATATATATATATATATATATATATATATATATATATATATATATATATTTTCCCCTCCTTTTTCTCTTTTTGTGAGTGTGTATGTGTATGCTTCTTTCTGTGATTTTGTCTGCATAGGTTTGCTTTTACCATTTGGACTAGGGTTCTGTTTATTGCTTTTGTTTGTTTGTTTTTTTCTTTCCTCCTTTTCTTCTGAGCCATGTAGCTGGCAGGGTCTTGGTGCTCTGGCCGCGTGCTGGGCCTGAGCCTCTTAGGTGGGAGGGCTGAGTCCAGGACACTGGAGTACCAGAAAATTCCCAGGCCCATGTAATATCAATCTGCGAGAGCTCTCCCAGAGATCTTCGTCTCAACACTAATACCCAGCTCTACCCAATGGCTGGCAAGCTCCAGTGCTGGACACCCCATGCCAAACAACTAACAAGACAGGAACATAACCCCACCCATAAGCAGACAGGTTGGCTAAAGTCATACTAAGTTCACAGACACTCCAAAAACACACCAATGGACACGGCCCTGCCCACCAGAAGGACAAGAAACAGCCCCACCCACTAGAACACAGGCACCAGTCCCCGCCAACAGGAAGCCTACACAAGCCACTAAACAAACCTCACTCACTGGGGGCAGACACCAAAAAAAAAAAAACGGGAATTACAAACCTGCAGCCTGCAAAAAGGAGACCCCAAACACAGTAAGTTAAACAAAATGAGAAGACAGAGAAATAAGCAGCAGATGAAGAAGCAAGGTAAAAACGCACTGAACCAAACAAATGAAGAGGAAATAGGCAGTCTACCTGAAAAAGAATTCAGAGTAATGATAGTAAAGATGATCCAAAATCTTGGAAACAGAATGGAGAGAATACAAGAAAGGTTTAACAAAGACCTAGAAGAAATAAAGAGCAAACAAAGATGAACAACACAATAAATGAAATTAAAAATACTCGAGAAGGAATCAATAGTGGAATTACTGAGGCAGAAGAACAGATAACTGACCTGGAAGATAAAATAGTGGAAATAACTGCCACAGAGAAGAATAAAAAAGAAGAATGAAAAGAATTGAAGACAGTCTCAGAGACCTCTGGGCCAACATTAAGTGCACCAACAGTCGAATTAAAGGGGTCCCAGAAGAAGAAGAGGAAAATAAAGGGTCTGAGAAAATATTTGAAGAGATTATAGTTGAAAACTTTCTTAACATGGGAAAGGAAATAGTCACCCAAGTCCAGGAAGCGCAGAGAGTCCTATACAGGATAAATCCAAAGAGAAACAGCCCAAGACACATATTAATCAAACTAACAAAAATTAAATTCAAAGAAAAAATATTAAAAGCAGCAAGGGAAAAGAAACAAGTAACATACAAGGGAATCCCCATAAGGTTAACAGCTGATCTTTCAGTAGAAACTCTGCAAGCCAGAAGGGAGTGGCAGGACATATTTAAAGTCATGAAAGGGGAAAACCTACAACCAAGATTACTCTACCCAGCAAGGACCTCATTCAGATTCGACAGAGAAATTAAAACCTTTACAGACAAGCAAAAGCTAAGAGAATTCAGCACCACCGAACCAGCTTTAAAACAAATGCTAAAGGAACTTCTCTAGGCAGGAAACGGAAGAGAAGGAAAAGACCCACAATAACAAACACAAAACAATTAAGAAAATGGTAATAGGAACATACATATTGATAATTACCTTAAATGTAAATGGATTAAATCCTCCAACCCAAAACACAGACAGGCTGAGTGGATACAAAAACAAGACCCATGTATATATTGTCTACAAGAGACCGACTTCAGACTTAGGGACACATACAGTCCGAAAGTGAGGGGATGAAAAAGACCTTCCATGCAAATGGAAATCAAAAGAAAACTGGAGTAGCAAAACTCATATCAGACAAAATAGACTTTAAAATAAAGACTATTACAAGAGACAAAGGAGGACACTACATAATGATCAAGGGATCAATCCAAGAAGAAGGTGTAACAATTGTTAATATTTATGCAACTAACATAGGACCACCTCAATACATAAGGCAAATGCTAACAGTCATAAAAGGGGAAATTGACAGTAATACAATCATAGTAGGGGACTTTAACACTCCACTTTCACCAATAGACAGATCATCCAAAATGAAAATAAATAAGGAAACACAAGCTTTAAAAGAAACATTAGACCAGATAGATAGAATTGATATTTATAGGACATTCCATCCCAAAATGACAGAATACACTATCTTCTGAAGTGCTCATGGAACATCCTCCAGGATAGATCATATCTTGGGACACAAATCAAGCCTCAGTATAGTTAAGAAAATTGAAATTGTATCAAGCATCTTTTTTGACAAAAACAGTATGACACTAGATACCAATTACAGGAAAAAAAACTGTAAAAAATACAAACACATGGTGACTAAACAATATGCTGCTAAATAACCAAGAGATCACTGAAGAAATGAAGGAGGAAATAAAAAAATACCTAGAAAAAAATGACAATGAAAACACGATGACCCAAAACCTATGGGATGCAGAAAAAGCAGTTCTAAGAGGGGAGTTTATAGCTATACAAGCCTACCTCAAGAAACAAGAAACGTCTCAAATAAACAACCTAAACTTACACCTAACGCAATTACAGAAAGAAGAACAAAAAAACCCCAAAGTTAGCAGAAGGAAAGAAATCACAATGATCAGATCAGAAATAAATGAAAAATAAATGAAAGAAACAATAGCAAAGATCAATAAAACAAAAAATTGGTTCTTTGAGAAGATAAACAAAATTGATAAACCATTACCCAGACTCATCAAGCAAAAAAAAGGAGAAGACTCAAATCAGTAGAATTAGAAATGAAAAAGGAGAAGTAACAGCTGACACTGCTGAAATACAAAGGATCATGAGAGATTACTACAAGCAAGTATATGCCAATAAAATGGACAACCTGGAAGACATGGACAAATTCTTAGAAAAGCACAACCTTCCGGGACTGAACGTGGAAGAAATAGAAAATTTAAACAGACCAATCACAAGCACTGAAATTGAAACTGTGATTAAAAATCTTCCAACAAACAAAGGCCCAGGACCAGATGGTTTCATAGGTGAATTCTATCAAACATTTAGAGAAGAGCTAACACCTATCCTTCTCAAACTCTTCCAAAATATTGCAGAGGGAGGAACACTCCCAAACTCCTTCTACGAGGCCACCATCACCCTGATACCAAAATCAGACACAGATGTCACAAAAAAAGAAACCAACAGACCAATATCACTGATGAAGATAGATGCAAAAATACTCAACAAAATACTAGCAAACAGAATCCAACAACACATTAAAAGGATCATACACCATGATCAAGTGGGGTTTATCCCAGAAATGCAAGGATTCTGCAATATATGCAAATCAATCACTGTTATACACCATATTAACAAATTGAAGGATAAAAACCATACGATAATCTCAATAGATGCAGAAAAATCTTTGGACAAAATTCAACACCCATTTATGATAAAAAACATCCAGAAAGTAGGCATAGAGGGAACTTACCTCAACATAATAAAGGCCATATATGACAAACCCACAGCCAACATCATTCTGAATGGTGAGAAACTGAAACCATTTCCTCTAAGAATAAGAACAAGACAAGTTTACCCATTCTCACAGCTATTATTCAACATAGTTTTGGAAGATTTAGCCACAGCAATCAGAGAAGAAAAAGAAATAAAAGGAATCCAAATTGGAAAAGAAGAAGTAAAACTGTCACTGTTTGCACATGACATGATATTATATATAGAGAATCCTAAAGGTGCTACCAGAAAACTACTAGAGCGAAACAATGAATTTGGTAAAGTAGCAGGATACAAAATTAATGCACAGAAATCTCCTGCACTCCTATACACTAACAATGAAAAATCTGAAAGAGAAATTAAGGAAACACGCCCATTTACCACTGCAACACAAAGAATAAAATACCTAGGAATAAACCTTCCTAAGGAGACAAAAGACCTGTAGGCAGAAAACTATAAGACTATGATGAAAGACATTAAAGACGAGACAAACAGATGGAGAGATATACCATGTTCTTGGATTGGAAGAATCAATTTTGTAAAAATGACTATACTACCCAAAGCAATCTACAGGTTCAATGCAATCCCTATCAAACTATAAATGGCATTTTTCACAGAATTAGAACAATAAAAAATTAAAATTTTTATGGAAACACAGAAGACTCAGAATAGCCAAAGCAATTTCGAGAAAGAAAAACGGATCTGGAGGAATCAGGCTCCCTGACTTTAGACTATACTACAAAGCTACAGTAATCAAGACAATTTGGTACTGGCACAAAAACAGAAATATAGATCAAGGGAACTGGATAGAAAACCCAGAGATTAACCCACGCACATATGGTCACCTTATCTTTGACAAAGGAGGTAAGAATATACAATGGAGAAAAGACTGCCTCTTCAATAAGTGCTGCTGGAAAAACTAGACAGCTACATGTAAAAGACTGAAATTAGAACACTCCTTAACACCATACACAAAAATAAATTCAAAATGGATTAAAGACCAAAATGTAAGGCCAGACAGTATGAAACTCTTAGTGGAAAACATAGGCAGAACACTCTATGACATAAATCACAGCAAGATCATTTTTGACCCACCTCCTAGAGAAATGGAAATGAAAACAAAAATAAACAAAAGGGACCTAATGAAACTTCAAAGCTTTTGCTCAGCAAAGGAAACCATAAACAAGACCAAAAGACAACCCTCAGAATGGGAGAAAATATTTGCAAATGAAGCAATTGACAAAGGACTAATCTCCAAAATATACAAGCAACTCATACAGCTCAATATGAAAAAAACAAACAACCCAATCCTAAAATGGGTGGAAGATCTAAATAGACATTTCTCCAAAGAAGATATATAGATTGGCAACAAACACATGAAAGGATGCTCAACATCATTAATCATTAGAGAAATGCAAATCAAAACCACAGTGAGGTATCACCTCACACCAGTCAGAATGGGCATGATCAAAAATCAACAAACAATAAATGTTGGAGAGGGTGTGGAGAAAAGGGAACCCTCTTGCACTATTGGTGGGAATGTAAATTGATACAGCCACTATGGAGAACAGTATGGAGGTTCCTTAAAAAACTAAAAATAGAACCAACATATGACCCAGCTATACCACTACTAGGCATATACCCTGAGAAACCATAATTCAAAAAGAGACATGTACCACAGTCTTCACTGCAGCACTATTTACAATAGCCAGGACATGGAAGCAACCTAAGTGTTGACAGACAAATGGATAAAGACGATGTGGCACATATATACAATGGAATATTACTGGGCCATAAAAAGAAATGAAATTGAGTTTTTGCATTGAGGTGGATGGACCTAGAGTTTGTCATACAGAGTGAAGTAAGTCAGAAAGAGAAAAACAAATACTGTATGCTAACACATATATATGGAATCTAAAAAAAAAGAAAACAAAGTTTCTGATGAACCTAGGGCAGGACAGGAATAAAGATGCAGACATGGAGAATGGACTTGAGGACACGGGGAGGGAGAAGGTTAAGCTGAGACGAAGGGAAAGAGTAGCACTGACATATATACACTACCAAATGTAAAATAGATACCTAGTGGGAAGTAGCTGCATAGCTCAGGGAGATCAGCTCAGTGCTTTGTGACCACCCAAAGGGGTGGGAGAGGGATGGTGGGAGGGAGTCGCATGAGGGAGAGGATATGGGGATATATGTATACATATAGCTGATTCACTTTGTTATACAGCAGAAACTAATACAACATTGTAAAGCAATTATACTCCAATAAAAATGTTAAAAAAAAAAAAAAGAAGTGTTGGAGAAGGAGTAAATGAGCTTTATAGTACAAAGAATGACCATCAATGTACGAAAATTAAAAAATAATTTAGGGTTTAGAGGACTTCCAGGACAAAATGCAGAATATGATAAAACAGTCTAACTGTATTACCAATGTATGGAACAACCTCACTTAAAGGTGTTAGGGAAAAGGGTCCTCACCCTGGTAATTCTTTAAATAACTGCAGTCTGACAAAAAATGCAGAATGAAGTACACACCAGCACTGCACTCTTTGTGTTAAAGGTGTTTCCCCGAGGGGCATGAGTTAAGCATTTCGAAGCCACTATACCCACATGCACAAACACACACACCATGTATGTACACATACACAGACACACTGAGATTGAACAATTAAATAAATGGATAACAGATACTGGGAGCCAGGCTTCTCACTGTTGGAATAGGAGGTTATAGATAAGCAAGAGGAGGGGGCTAGCGTTATCCATGTGGTAATGAATTAGAGCTGCAGACATCAGTATAAACTATGTATTAGCTTGATACAGATATAGATGTTTAAATATAAAATATTTATACATATGTGTACTTACATAGCTTAATATATACACATATACACCTTCCCTGTTCTGTCAGCTGAGCAGGCCCAGAAGTAATGATGCTCTTTTAGGAATTAGTACAAGTTGCACCCAGAACTTGAATTTTAATTCCATTCTCCAGCAGAAGTAACCAGGGCTCCTTGGAGAATTGCTGAATAGCTCATTCTAAGACTGGGGCAGGGCATATACAAGATGAGCTTGGAGATCCTTGTAGTATCAAAAATTAAAGAAGTGCTTGAAACACAGACCTGCACCCACATGCACACACACACACGCACACACACACACACACACACAGACTGATGGAGACATGACAAGGGAATACAGGAAACAACTGAAAAGAGCTCCAAATAGCCAAAGCTGGAAGATATTTGAACAATAAGCTATTTAAATAATTCTGGATTATAACCCAAAGTGTAAAATTGGTAGATAGCCTCATCCACCAGAGGGCAGACAGCAGAAGCAAGAAGAACTACAATCCTGCAGCCTATGGAACAAAAACCACATTCACAGAAAGATAGACAATGTGAAAAGGCAGAGGGCTATGTACCAGATGAAGGAACAAGATAAAACCCCAGAAAAACAACTAAATGAAGTGGAGATAGGCAACCTTCCAGAAAAAGAATTCAGAATAATGATAGTGAAGATGATCCAGGACTTCAGAAAATGGAGGCAAGGAGCGAGAAGATGCAAGAAATGTTTAACAAAGACCTAGAAGAATTAAAGAACAAAGAGAGATGAACAATACAATAACTGAAATGAAAAATACAGTAGAAGGAATCAATAGCAGAATAACTGAGGCAGAAGAACGGATAAGTGACCTGGAAGACAGAATGGTGGAATTCACTGCCGCAGAACAGAATAAAGAAAAAAGAATGAAAAGAAATGAAGACAGCCTAAGAGACCTCTGGAAAAACATTAAATGCAACAATATTCACATTATAGGGGTCCCAGAAGGAGAAAAGAGAGAGAAACGACCAGAGAAAATATTTGAAGAGATTATAGTCGAAAACTTCCCTAACACGGGAAAGGAAATAGCCACCCAAGTCCAGGAAGCGCAGAGAGTCCTATACAGGATAAACCCAAGGAGAAACACGCCAAGACACATAGTAATCAAATTGGCAAAAATTAAAGACAAAGAAAAATTATTGAAAGCAGCAAGGGAAAAACGACAAATAACATACAAGGGAACTCCCATAAGGTTAACAGCTGATTTCTCAGCAGAAACTCTACAAGCCAGAAGGGAGTGGCATGATATACTTAGTGATGAAAGAGAAGAACCTACAACCAAGATTACTCTACCTGGCAAGGATCTCATTCAGATTCGATGGAGAAATCAAAAGCTTTACAGACAAGGAAAAGCTAAGAGAATTTGGCACCACCAAACCAGCTCTACAGTAAATGCTAAAGGATCTTCTCTAAGTGGGAAACACAAGAGAAGAAAAGGACCTACAAAAACAAAAACAAAACAATTAAGAGAATGGTCACAGGAACATACATATCAATAATTACCTTACACGTGAATGGATTAAATGCTCCAACCAAAAGACACAGGCTTGCTGAATGGATACAAAAACAAGACCCATATATATGCTGTCTACAAGAGACCCACTTCAGACCTAGGGACACATACAGACTGAAAGTGAGGGGATGGAAAAAGATATTCCATGCAAATGGAAATCAAAAGAAAGCTGGAGTAGCAATACTCATATCAGATAAAATAGACTTTAAAATAAAGAATGTTACAGAGACAAGGAAGGACACTACATAATGATCAAGGGATCAATCCAAGAAGAAGATATAACCATTATAAATATATATGCACCCACTGTAGGAGCACCTCAATACATAAGGCAACTGCTAACAGCTATAAAAGAGGAAATCGACAGTAACAAAACACCAGTGGGGAACTTTAACACCTCACTTACACCAATGGACAGATCATCCAAAATGAAAATAAGGAAAAGAAGCTTTAAATGACACAATAGACCAGATAGATTTAATTGATATTTATAGGACATTCCATCCAAAAACAGCAGATTACACTTTCCTCTCAAGTGCACACAGAACATTCTCCAGGATAGATCACATCTTGGGTCACAAATCAAGCCTCAGTAAATTTAAGAAAATTGAAATCATATCAAGCATCTTTTCTGACCACAATGCTATGAGATTAGAAATGAATTACACGGAAAAAAACGTAAAAAACATAAACACATGGAGGTTAAACAATACCTTACTAAATAACCGAGAGATCAGTGAAGAAATCAAAGAAGAAATCAAAAAATACCTAGAGACAAATGACAATGAAAACACGGCGATCCAAAACCTATGGGATGCAGCAAAAGCAGTTCTAAGAGGGAAGTTTATAGCTATAAAAGCTTACCTCAAGAAACAAGAAAAATCTCAAGTAAACAATCTAACCTTACACCTAAAGGAACTAGAGAAAGAAGAGTTCTGGAGTAAATATTCCCCCATCAGAGTATACTGGTCAGCCATGCCTCTCTCCGTACCTCTGCCCTGTTGAGTGACTGAATGCAGGTTGCCTTGGAAAGGCATGATCACAGGTCAGCGGCTCTCTGCATCTGATGCTGAGCCTGAAAGAGCTGACAGCTAAAGGCTCTCTGTGGACACTACTCCTAGGAGACAGGAATAAAGTTCTTCCTTAAAGTGGGCTCTGAGAACATACTCTGTCTCTAAAGAGGAATATGTTTCACATGGATGAATGAGTCTTTGAGAACAAAGATCGCTGTAGACCCCACACCCATTGGAGATAAGTTGACTGAATTTTCCGAAATACTCATGATTTTGTGTGATTTATTCTTCTCAACAAGGAAAATTGATAGAAACCCAACTAAACTTACTTTTTATCTATAATGTTTAGTAAGACTTTACTTTTAAGTACAATTGATTAACAAATGTTCTTTATCCAACCATATGTTTCTCTTTTTTTTGAGAAAATACATTATCTTTAGTCATATAATTTATTTTATTCTTACTGGGAAGATTACACAAATGTGAGGGTACACTTTTTTGGGGGGGGCTACGTTCGGTCTTCGTTGCTGCGCGCGGGCTTTCTCTAGTTGTGGCAAGCAGGGGCTACTCTTCGTTGCAGTACGCAGGCTTCTCATTGCAGTGGCTTCTCTTGTTGCGGAGCACGGGCTCTAGGCTTGCGGGCTTCAGTAGTTGTGACACGCAGGCTCAGTAGTTGTGGTTCTTTGGCTCTAGAGCACAGGCTCAGTAGTTGTGGCGCATGGGCTTAGTTGCTCCACGGCATGTGGGATCGTCCTGGATCAGAGATCGAACCCATGTCCCTTACACTGGCAAGCGGATTCTTAACCACTGCACCACCAAGGAACTCCCTGTGAGGGTACTCTTGATCCAAACTCTACAAACTGAGCCAGGATTTACAGTCAAAAATCTTTTAATTCTCCAAAGAGACTTTATGATACAAACTCCAAGAATTCCTGATGATGACAACTTACATTTATCTTGTGCCTACTCTTTTATCAGTTCCATACTGAGCACTTGGTATGTATTGTGTCACGCCAAGCTCACACAAACTTTTGTAAAATGGTAATAACTGTACCACTTCCAATCAGAGGATTTGGTTTAGAGAGTTTAACAATCTTATCCAAAGTAACACAGCTAGTAATACTGAGCAGGGACTCTCATACTGTTCTTACTGAACATCTTGGCCACCAGGCTACCCAAGAAAAAGGTATGAAATCTACAGACATATTATACTAACCTGGGACGAATGCCAGAGAAAAGCTGAGGTAATCACAAGTTCTTTCTGGGATTGTGGCTCATATAATTGGGCAATTAACTACAGACACTACTGAGTCATGCCTCTTGACTGGGAAGCAGTACATGACAGTTAAGTGTGGAGGTCTGACAATAGACTGCTTAGGTTCAAGTTATATCTATTCCATTTTCCAGCTTTATGCCTTAAGCAAGTTATCTAAACTTGCTCTGATTAATTTTGTATTAATAACTGGAAATAATAATTGACTTTATGATTAAACGTAATACCACATGTGTATCATTTAGCATAGTGTATGATACATTGTAAACATTAAGTAAGTGCAGATATATTTATTGTTGGTATTAATGGTGGTGGTGTTTGGTACCCTCTAGCTGTGGCTTATATCTACTGTTTCATTCAAACTCATCCCCAATATTTAACCTTGAAACTTAAGTAACTCATCCTTAGTTATAAGGGCTTAAGAAATTCCAAGACTTCTTAGCAAATAAGCCAGCTGCTCCATAAATGTGTTGAGTGATAACTATATGCAGATATTGTCTTAGGTATTGGGAATCCAGTAATAAAATATAAACTAGTCTCCGGCTCTCATCAACATTTCAGTCTCCTATGTTCTGCCATGTGGTTCATGGAATGAGGAAAAAGAATGAGACCTATGGCACTTATCTTCATATGTTTCAGATGGAGACACAGGAAGGACCCATTGTGCTTTAAACATAATAATACAGAGAAGGACCACAGTCCACGGGAGAGATGGTATCTGTCTCCGAGTAGACCCCCTGGAAGAGGAGGAGTGTGAGAAATATTAAATAAAATATAAGTTCTCATTTATTTCCCATAAGGGATACCATCAATACCCTAATCAAAGCAAGCCTAGGCTGGTTCAGGGTACAGATTCCTCCAAAGTAAAAATACTCCTACTGCAGAACTTATGAACTGTAGTTGGGAAAAAAAAAATAATAAGATTGCAAAAGTAATTCAAGAAGATTGTTTGGAGGCAAAACTTGTCACTTTTAGGCAGGCAGTGGCAACTGAGGTGCTCTCAGGTTTCCCAAAGAATAATGAGTTGTTTGCAAAGAGCTCCAGGAGGGAAGTTCTCCAGATACATATGCTGACATTCCTGTTTGTTCTTTCCTGCAGGTTCAGGGGTGGGGGGGGGGGTTGGTTTCTGGACAATAATACATTAGACCATGTGAAGCCCTTTTTCTACTTGTGAGTCCTGGTGCCCATAAATAGTCAGTTTGAATCAACTCACTGACAGTTTTACATGAGGTTTGAAAAATTGGATATTGCAAAAACCAACTTCTGTAACCCCCAATGGGCCTTTCTTTCACCAAGAACAATATTGCCCTGAACAAGAGCATTTAAGGAAAATGGCTTGAAATATTCTTTCACGTGGTAAGCTCAGGAAGATTTATAAGCACATACCTAACCTTCTCTGAGAAACATTTTGATTTAATCTCTTTCATAGTCTGCATTTGCAATAGGCTTCTTTGAAATATTCTCAGGATGGGTAGAATATAACTCATGAATAAAATTTGCCTGGCTTACAGGCTACTGCTGAGCTCTGAGCTGTTGCAAGAGAAAACAGTTTAATGCCTCATCCTAAGGGTGAGAGTCAGTCAAGCCTCTCCAACCTCATGATATTAAGGACACCATTCAATACAGCACCAAATCTCAAACCCTGCTTCCACAAAATCCCACCCCAATCTTGTCTTACTTCCCTGATACTCATATTCATATTTTCTTTCCCTCTCTCTCCCCCTCTCCCTCCCCATCTCTTTCTGTCCCATACCAGCCACATTGCTCTTCTTTCTGTTATTTGAATGCATCAAACATATTTTCACCTTAGTTCCTATGCACAAGCTACTCCTTCTCCCTAGAAAGTTCTTCTTCCCTCTTACTCAAAACCACAACTTGTCCTCCTTCATCAAACAGGTCCCTTCACATCCTTTACATTAAACCATTTCCTCTGAAGGAACATTCTTGATGCTAAGATAAATGATATCCTTGTAGTATTTCTTTCTTAGGATTTTCTACTTTGCTTCATAACAATCGCACAATGTATTTGTATGTTTGCTTGTATATTTACTGTTTGTCTCTCTCAGCTCATTGCAACTTTCAAAAGATCAGGGACCACAAGTGGATTTTTTTTTTTTTTGCATTAATATGTCTGCTGCACCTATTACTGAGCCCAGAGAAGTGTGACTATTTAATTAATGTTTGTTGCAGTAATACACAAACGAGCAGCCTTCCTACTCTGTACAGGATTCCTACTCTATCTTCCATATCACTTATTTCTGAATGCCTCATTTGATACAGATGGTATATGTCTTAAATCATTAGCTATTTTCTATGGCCCATTTACGTTCTAGACTGTTAGAAACATGAGGGTCCATCTTATTTACCCCTTTTGTGCCTAAATTTATGTTTTGTGAACAGGAGACACAATCAATATTTATTTGTTAAAGTCCTATTCCAGAGTCAATCTTCAAATATCTAAAAGATCAAGAATTTTAAAAAGACAAAAAAGGAAGGGAGAGGTTACAGATGATACATTTCCAAAGGCCTTTTGTGTTTGCATAAAAAACTTCTGTTGGGAAACAAAAAAACCATCTGTAGGTCCCATTCTGCTAAACATGTTAGCTTTTAAAAAGTCAAAATCAATATCCATTTTACCTTCCGTTTCAGCCCTAACTCTTATGGACCTCCATAAGTATTAGGCCAGGAGACAGCATAGGCGGGACAAATCCTGACTTGGTTTTGTCACTAATTAGTTGGATAATCTTGGAGAAACCAAAAATCACTTTGTGCCCCTTTCTCCCAAAATAAAGTATAATACTATTAAGATAGGAGAAGGGCTTCCCTGGTGGTGCAGTGGTTGAGGGTCTGCCTGCCAATGCAGGGGACATGGGTTCGAGCCCTGGTCTGGGAGGATCCCACATGCCGTGGAGCAGCTGGGCCCGTGAGCCACGGCTACTGAGCCTGCGTGTCTGGAGCCTGTGCTCTGCAACAAGAGAAGCCACAATAGTGAGAGGCCCGCACACCACGATGAGGAGTGGACCCCGCTTGCCGCAACTGGAGAGGGCCCTTGCGCAGAGACGAGGACCCAACACAGCCAAAAATAAATATAAAAAAAATAATAATAAAATAAATTAAAAAAAAAAGATTGGAGAAAATTTAGAAGTCATCTCTTCCTGTGTCCCACCCACTATAAAAATGGATTCCTACCTTGATATTAATCAAATATTCCTAGTTGCAAGGATCTCACTGCTGTGCAAGTCAGTGTATTGATCTGTGGTAGGATCTTGCTATTAAAAAGTGTTTCTTAATAGTGAACTAAAGTCTGTATCAGATCAGTTGTAAACAGCATCCTAGCATGTACATTTTAACGCTGTAATTTCAGATGTAAGAGCAATGATTTTCTTCCTTCTACATGCCTCCATCTCACCCCTTTACCTCCCTGTCCCTCAAGCACACAGACATCTCAGAAGTTGCCAGGGAAATTTACGGCAGCACATGATAATGCAAACCAAGGTAGAAAAATAGGTAAAAACTTTTTTCCATAAGAGCACAAGAAATATGCCAAGTCAATACTGGCTAAGCAAACATACTGTTTTTCTTGTAGCTTATATAGTGATAAAATTTTTGTCTCTGGATTATGACTAGCTGGGTTTATAATCCACCTCTAACTCTCAGTAGATGTAAGTTACTGGCAGTTTGCTTAAGAATTCTGTGCTCTGATTTCCTGACTTGTAAAATAAAGATAATAACAGCACTTGCCATTGAAGATTGTTTTAATATTATGATAGCAAAGTAAGGCTCTTAGAGCCAAACACATCAGAAAATATGTGCTCACTAAGTGGTAGTCACAGAATCCTGATCCCTACCAAGTAGAAATGAGAAGAGCATAGGATAAAAAGACTTGGAGGAAGAGTAACCAAATGGAACACAAGATTTTACTTCTTCCCTTTTAGACACACAGAGAGAGAGCCACATTTGGCTGCCAGTGACTCTAGATCAAGGTTACTAGGACATTTAAGGATCTGGGTGGGTAACCAAAATAGATAGGGCATATAAAGGAAATTTATAATCCAGTATAACATTCTCACATCCTGCATATTCCCAAGAAGGGTCTGTTTTCAGGACTAGCCCTGGGCCAGTTCCTAGAAACTGAGCTCTAAGCACTCTGAATATGCTATGTGATGAATCTTTTTGTAGGCCTGAGGCCTTGGGGCATGCTGTACAAGTTTGAACAGATAGATTATACTAACGATATTTATGGTGAATACCCGGATTGAGCTTTGAGAGCTGAGGTCATTCACACAGGTACTGAATGCGCACATGACTGGCCTCCAATAGAACCCTGCACAGCAAGGATCAGGTAAGCTACTTGGTTTGCAACACTCTGCATGTGTTGTCATGCGTCTTTGCAGGAGGAATAAAGCATAGAGTGTGTCCCATGTAATTCCACTGGCATTTTGTACTGCACTTATTCCAGATATGGCCCCACGTACCTTTTCTTTTTGCCGATTTTGATCTATATCCATTCACTGTAATAAACCGTAACTGTGAGTATAACAGTTTTTGAGTCCTGTGTGTCATTCTAGTGAATTACTGAGGATAGTTTTGGTGACCCCTGACAGAACAAATGGGCCCTAGCTCCCATAACCGGATGCTCTGTGAATTACTTTAACTCAATTAAAATAGCAATATCAATGTTACACGACATTAAGGAAACCATCAATTGACCATAAAATTATTGTTATTATTGATGTGTTGTTGTTTTTACGTCATTCTTATTAGGGATGTAAGGAGGTGCCCCTTTTTGAAGCTGTAACTGTATAGAGGGTTATGAAGGTGTGATTCAATCCTGCAGATAAATGACTGCCTTGCACACCATCTAGGATCCCGTGTCTATGAGCCAGCTAACAGTGAAGTTATTTGATAAAGGACAGTCACATCCTCTCATCAAGTAAAATTTGTATTAGTCTGGATTCTCCAAAGAAACAGAACCAGAAAAAAAAAAAATAGAGTTGACCCTTGAACAAGCAGAATTAGTGGCACCAATCTTGTGCACAGCAAAAATTTGCATGAAACTTTACAGTCAGCCTTCCTTAACCACATTTCCGCATCCACAGATCCACTTCCGCAAATTCAAGCAATCAGGAATTGTGTAGTACTGTAATACACATTTATTGAAATAAATACACTTATAAGTGGACCTGTACAGTTCAAATTCATGTTATTCAAGTGTCAATTTTACATACACACACACACAGTTATGAAAGATGAAAATCTCATAGTCTGCATTCAGGAAGTTGAAGACCCAGAGTAACTGATGGAATGGTTTCAGTCTGAACCTGAAGGCCTGAAAACAAGGAGAGCCAATGATGTAGTTCTCGTATGCGTCCAAGTCTGAAGGCAAGAGAAGACAGGCAGAGAGAACAAACCCTCCTTGGTCTGTCTCTTTGTTCTATTCAAGCTTCCAATGGATTTGAGGTCAAAATAAGATAGACTTCTTATTTTGTGCTCCCAAACTCTCTGCATTCAGAAATTGTTGACATTCTTATCCATAATCTTATTTTGACCCTAATTCAAGTACTCTGATTTAACACTGTGTCCTGGACTAAGACATCATTCTTGCCTTCCAGTTCCAGTGCTTACATAGATTGCTGCTTTCTTTCCCTCGGCTCTGGTCCCCTTTCCAAACTGAATAATGCAGATCTCTAAATCTCCAAAATGGCATGGGGACTGTGTCAGCCAAGGAAATAGGAATTTCAATGCTTGAGAGAACCCTTACCCTGGGAAGACTCCCGCTGGCTAAGGCAACATGTATGAGCTCTTTATCCCAACCAGAACTTTCTGAAAACTGGTGTTTCAGAAAATGGTCTATGGTCTATGGTCTATGGTCTCCTGTGAATAAGAACTTTTTAACAGTAAAGTCTGTATAGTAATGTTGCAAAATGCCTCCCAGTGTTCAGACTTAAAGAAGTTCACTACAAATGGGATATTCAATATTCCCATCAAACTTAAGAGGGTCAATCTCCACCCTGTCATCAGGTTTGAAGACCTGGACTCATTTTAAAATCCCCATCTGCCACTTCAGCCATATACACGTATGTTTCTTTGACCAACACAATCTAGTCACTCTAATTACTATGTCCAGCCATTTATTCCACACATACTCGAGGAGCCAGCAATGGAGCCAGTTTAGTCAATGTTAGTATAGCTGTGGAACAAAACACACAGTCTCTGACCTCAAGAATTCAGGGTTAATTAAGGAGGCTATCATAAAATAAGTATAACAATTATAAATTTATAATTTTAATTGGCATTTATACTTATGGCATTTATAATTATGCCACCATGATGATAATATATACAAAGGAAATTTAACAGGGATAAATGAGATAGCTTTACAAAGGGCTCCACTTTAGAACAGGGGGTCAGAAGAGGTTTGATTGACTATTAGCACCTCAGCATGAAGAGCTTTGTTGATTCACACCTCAATAAAACTAATGAAAATTATTTTTTAAAAAAACTGAAATTCTATGTAAATGGTAGTAAGGGCAAAGAGCAAATGAAGAAGAATTTATTCAAGAAAATCTATGCAAATTTAGTAAGAAAGACAAGAATCTGTGGTATTTGAACAAAGAATACTCTCTTCTCACCCCATCTTTAGCTCAGCAAGGTAGAGACCACTCCAGATTACTGTAGCCAAGAACCTACAGCATCCTCTCCCTCTAGTACCAAGTCAGAGAGTTTTCTTCCCAGGAGGAGCAAGACTTGAGAACTTCTCATCCTGTCCCCAATGACCCATTGCTGAGATGAAGTCCTGAGTTAATTAATTTAAAAGGTGAGAGCTCCCTTCTTTGTTCCAGTCCCACTAATGGAACAGAGAAAGGTTCTACCCTGGGCTTAACAATTCGAGAAATCTGGTGCCCCTATAACCTTTGCCCCTGGCTTGCGAGGCAGTGACTTTATGCTAGAGAGGCAAGCTGAAAGAACCTCAGGCTGTTGTCACACCCTCCACTGAATTCTTAGTTACTAGAGGAATGGTGTCTGGAAAGAAAAAGCAGATGGCAAAAGAAATAGCTCCTAATCTCTTCCCAAAAGAATTGATTTCATTTGCAAAGGAGTGTGGAGAAATTCAAACCTAAGGGTGCTATCAAGAACAGGGAAATTTCAATGAAAGGCAATTGGAAGGAGATTAATGGATTTGATGAACATACAGCCTAGCTGGTAGGACAGCTAGTATGCAGGAGAGAATTGGGGAATAAGACAGCTGGGAAGAGCTCTCTTGGGGTTAGAATAAATATATAACATGGACCTCAGAAACTATTTCTTCAAAGAAGTAATAATTTGATTATTTTATAGAGAAATTAATGCCCCAGGTCATTGTTGAAACAGTATAGCAATCAACAAGAAATTAGTAGAGTTTAAAAATTGGGTGTGGTTACAAAGAGAAAGATAGTCCTACAGATACCGTTGTCAATCCAAGGTGGTTGTGGGTACACCCAAAGCTGTGCCTGAGAAGAAACATCAAAAACTCAATGAAGTGGGGAATAGTATTCACTGAAAGAATTCAATCAGTCTCTAAAAAGTAAACAAGTAGGGCTTCCCTGGTGGCGCAGTGGTTGAGAATCTGCCTGCCAATGCAGGGGACATGGGTTCAAGCCGTGATCTGGGAAGATCCCACATGCCGCGGAGCAACTAAGCCCGTGCGCCACAACTACTGAGCCTACGCGTCTGGAGCCGGTGCTCCGCAACAAGAGAGGCCGCAATAGTGAGAGGACCACGCACTGCAATGAAGAGTGGCCCCCGCTTGCTGCAACTAGAGAAAGCCCTCGCACAGAAACGAAGACCCAACACAGCCAAAAATAAATAAATAAAAAATTAAAAAAAAAAAAAAGATGGATAAACAACAAGCTCTTACTGTATAGCACAGGGAACTATATTTAAAAAAAAAAGTAAACAAGTGAATAACAATAGCAGTCCTTGGTTGGTGGGTGGATGGGACACTGTACTACAATATATTATTTAAAATTATTATTTTGTTTTTAACAACAACAAAAAATTATTAGGCATTGGAAGAAACAGGAAAGTACAACCTACATTGGAAAAGAAAAAAGCAACACAATCTGTCTGTGAGAGCAAACAGATGTCAGATTTAACAGAAAAAGGGTTCAAAGTTGCCATTATAAACATGTTCATGGAACTAAAGGAAAACCTGATTAAAGAAGTAAGGGAAGATATAATGGCAATGTCACATCAAATAGAGAATG
The DNA here is from genome assembly GCF_965194825.1 of Balaenoptera physalus. Lineage (NCBI taxonomy): Eukaryota > Metazoa > Chordata > Mammalia > Artiodactyla > Balaenopteridae > Balaenoptera > Balaenoptera physalus. The sequence goes on from NC_138893.1 coordinate 43,793,833, forward strand.
TCAATAAAGATAAAGAAATGATTTAAAAATGAAATTCCAGAGGTGAAAAGTGAAATAACTGAATTTAAAAAATCACTAGAGGGGCTCAGATCAGTAGATTTGAATTGTCAGAAGAATTAGTGAAATTGAAGGTGAATGATAGAGACTATTTAAGCCAGAGAACTGAGAGATAAAAGAATGAAGACAATTGAAGAAAGCCTCAGAGAAACGTGTGACACCAGCTAAAGCATCAATATAGGCATAATGGGAGTCTCAGAGACTCAGGAGAGAGAGCTAAGAGAGAATAAAATCATATAAAAATGAAAAGAAGTAACAATGGCAGTAAACTCCCCAAATTTATTGATAAATAATTTCCTGCATATCCAGGAATCTAAAAAAATACTCCAAGGAAGATTAACACAAAGAGATCCACAAACAAAAACATTATAGTGAAAATGTTGAAAGTCAAAACACAAGGAGGAAAACTTGAAAGCAGCAAGTGAAAAAGGACTCCTCATTTAAGAAGGAATCCCAATAAGATGAACAGCTGACTTCTCAATAGAAAAAATGAAGTCAGAATGCTGTGGATAACATAAGTTAATTCTCATTATTCACGGTAGTTACGCTCTACATAGTCACCATGAACAATGAATTAACAAATATTGGACTACTGCTCCTAAAGGAAATACAAGTTCAGATGTCTGTGAGCCTCAGGTCATAGCATTTTTGTCAACCACAACACATTATATAGGTTACATTATAGGTTTGTTCACCAGCATTCTTATAAAACAAGCCAGTTTCATTAGTATTGAAAACTCACTCTTTAACATAACCTTCTTCCTGTATAAGGCTAATTATGTATTTTATTAAATTCCTCCACAGCCTTCTGACTTTGATTTGGCAAATAATTCTTAGATAGGATATCAAAAGCACAAACAAAATAGATAAATTGAACTTCACTGAAATTTAAAAAAATGTGTACTTCAAAGAATATCATAAAGGAAATGACTATACAACTCATATAATGGGAGAAATGTTTGCAAATCATATATCTGATAAGGGAACTTGTATCTAGAATATATAAATAACTCTTGAACACTAAATAATAATAGGACAAATAACTCGACTAAAAAACAGGTCAATGATTTTAACAGAAATTTCTCCAAGGAAGATACACAAATGGCCAATTTCATTTCTAGGTATATATCTAAGAGAAATAAAAAATAGGTGCAAAAATTTGTACATGAATACTATAACAGCATTATTCATAAAAGCCAGAAGGTGAAACCATCTCAAAAGTCCATCAACGAACAAATGGGCAAACAAAATGTGATATATCAATAAAATGGATTATTATTAAGTCATAAAAATAAATGAATTACTGATACATGTCATAACATGGATGAATCTTGGAAACAATATGGTAAGTGAAATAAGCTGGCTATAAAACTGCACATATTATACGATTCTATGGATATCAAAGTCCATAATAGGGTAATCTATAGAGACAGAAAGTAGATTAATAGTTGCATAAGGGAAGATAGGGATCATATATGCATGTGAAGATACTAAAAAACACAGAACACCTTAAATGGGCAAACTGTATCTTTGAGTTATATTTCAATAGAACCATTTTTATAAAAGAAGAAAAAGCATCTCTAATGAAGACGCTAAGACCTCAATATTGAGTCTCTGTGGAGTGTAACAAGAAAGGAAGAATATTCTAGGAAGAGAAACAGCTAATGCAGAGGGACTAAGGTCTGAAAGAGCTCATTACTCATAGAACTGAACAAAAACCTGAATAAAAACTAATGCTGATAGAATGTGGCTAAAGGGAGGAGAAGTGGCAGAAAATGAGGAAAAAACAGGCATGATAGGAAGGAATTTGACGGCCACTTGAAGGATTTTAGGCTCATTCTTATGTCCAAAGAGTAGATACTGAAAAACTCTAAGCAGGAAAGAGACAATGATATGAAAGGGCTTTTCAAAAATATTTTGGGAGAGGTTTGTGGAGAGTGAAAGAGAGGAGTTGAGTAGAGGTAGGTCCATGGGTTAGAAGTCTCCAGTAAATTATCCCTCTGGAATTTTTTGGATGCAGAAGTTTCCCAGTATCTTCTTTATTACTGTCCAGAATGTAGGGTTCCTTGCTGCCAACACTTAGGGGAAGTAGGGCTGACGTAACATTTAGGGAAGTACTCGTTCTTAGGAACATGCTAGTGTAGAGTCAGCACTTGCAAGACTCTGAGAGTGATGGCCTCTTTATATGTAAAAATTTCACACTCTAGTCACTGTACTCAAAATCCGCACCGCCCCCCCACCCCCCCACCGCCCTCAAATCTGGATGGAAAATTTAGGGGTTTGATCCAAAAGAAAATCCACTGCCTACCAAATTTGTGAACAGAAGCAAGTTTCTTAACTTCTCTTGGGCTTAGATTGGTCACATGCAAAATGAGATTCACGTTAGCTACTTCATTGTGTGGTTTTGGAGCATTAATTTCATAAGATTACAATTGTAAAGCTCTTACAAAAAGGCCAAGGGATTTAAGAACTCAATGACTGGAAAAGTTCTGCTTATAATACTTTAAATATGGTTTATGTAGCTCCACTGGTAGCAAAGAAGATTTCAAAACCGGATTTTACAGGATCAGCTCCTTTACTTGGGACATACATCATTTACCACTTTGCCCAGACTTACTTCTCCAGCCTCATTTCATTATATTTTAATTCCCCATGAGGTCTCTAGGCTCCAGTCAAGCTGCTATTCTCACCCTTCTCAGAGTGCATAGTCATGCCTTTTTATAACTCCATGTCTTGGTGAACATACTGTTTTTCTGTATGGAATGTCTATTCCTGTTTGTTCGCCCAGCAAACTCAACTCATCCTACAATACCCTGAAACTGAGATCTCCTTGGTAAAGCCTTACCCCGTACCCCTGAGAAGAATTAACTGTTACACTTATCAACACCCCTTAACGCTCCATTTCTACTTCATGAATTTACTTAACATGTTGTTATGTTATGCTATGCTATGTTACATTATGCTATGTTATGTATGTCTATTTATATGATCCCAGCAGACTCCAATATCTTGAAGGCGAAAAAGATATGTTTATTTTTATTTAACTTTTGTAACCCTAGCAAGTAGCACACATTTATCAAGCACAGGTTATGTCCATATTTATTTATTCATTCACAAGCATTTGAGTTTCTACATGAGGTAGTTCCTACGCTTGATCAAAAAATGGTAATTAAAAAGTAGTGTAGAAGAAACTACAGTAGAATAAAACGATTTATAGTCAGAAGTTATCATTATAAGCTATTACCTTTGTCCTTTGCATCCTCATCGTTAAAATAAAGGCATTATAAAATCCTACCTCAGAGGAGTTTAATTAAGGTACACATTTAATGGCCTCGGCAGAACTGCAAAACCTTATGGGGACTTTAGTTGTCATTTAAGACACCGTCTTTTGTTTCTAAGGATGTTATTAATTTGGGAAAGTTACAGCCTCTATAAATCTAGGTAAAACATAATAATACTCATAAAATGATAAATATACAAGACAATTAAAACTGTGTTACAACAATGGCACCACGAGTTAGTCATATCATAGATAACACAGACATAATCACTATGACTTGAGATAAGTAGGTGGGGTCCTGGAATGGAGCCAGGATTGCTCACAGGTTCCTAACCTGCACATGAATTCTAGTTTTCTCTCTACCTGCCTGTTTGTTTACAGACAGATTCTGACTCTCACTATTCATCTCCACTGGGTGCAGCTCAGTAATTTTGCTCTCCAGACCTTCCTAAAGACTACTCCTGCCATTTCTGAATACCAGTGCATTTCCTAAACAAGTTGGCCAGACAATTGCACACAAATTGCAAGCCCAGCTGTTATGAGGCTACTGTGTATTAAAGTGAGATTCCCATCCCAAAGAAATGAACAAATAAAATAAAAGCCAGAGATTTTTGTTAGATATTCTAATGAAAACACACACTTTCTCCAACTCTCTTTCCCCTGTCAGTAATTCACAAATAAGATGGCCTCAAAATCTCTCCAGTTCATTCTTCCACAATCGTAGGCATGGCAGTTATTTTTCTGTTGCTATTTTATTGGCATGAGTTTACAATCCTTCATTTACAAACATGCAATCCATATACCTAACAAACTCATCCCAACCACCACCTCGGGTTCTTCTTTAACCCAGCGTACTGTTTTTTCCTGTGGAGGCATTGCACTTGGCAATCATCGCCCTGAGTATTGAAGAAGGTGAATAAATACGTACATTAAGGAGGTACTGTTACGAAGAAAAGAAACTGTAAAATAGAGCAATATTTGCAAACAGTTTTGATCATATATCACAGGTTCATATGTTTATTATCTCACTTCAATCAAATGAAATTGATGTAAGACAAGCTTTAATTGTCAAAGAGTCAAGGATGCTGCATGCTTGGAAACAATGTTTTATATTTTAAAAACTAGCTCAGCCCCTTCTCCAGAACAGACTTACTTTCTTCCCTGCACAGAACCAGCTGGAAATTCACAACGTTGATGGAGTCCTGAGAAGGCTCCTCTAGCACAGCATGAATCCTTTTCTTTCTCTTTATGAAACCAAGTCAGAGGAAATTATTTTTCCTTCTAAGCCTATCACACAATTTTAAGTCTATGGTAAAATTAATAACTCTAATAACAGTAACATGGATGAACATTCACATTGTTATACACTATTAAGCCCTAATTAGCTCCTTTGGATTTCATAATAACCCCTGTTCATTTCTCTAGTCTCATTCTCCTCCTCAGTCTTTATTTGCTAACCACACTGGGCTTCTTTAACATTCTCGTACATACCTTGCTCTTTCCCATCAATGGATACCTACCCATCTTTTCGTTGCTGTTCTTAACTTACCCAGGATTTCTCTTTCCACACCATCACACGACAACACTCACCCTTCCCATTTCTTTGTGTAGTAAATTCCTAGTACATTTCTACTCATTCTTTTGTATTTCTAAACATTCCTGCCTTTAAAAAGATTGAATGTACATGTCACACATGTCTATAACCCCCCATTTCTGTTGCACATTTCTAATCATGTGTGCAACATCTGTCCTCCCTGATTACAAACTTCCCGAGGCAGAGATAACATCTGTCTCATTTGGAGTTCTATCTCCCCTTCTGCTGCTTCAAGTTGGTTAAAGCCCAAGAGACCTTAATTTCCACAGGAAAGTAAAAAAAATAAATAACCCTTTCAAAGATTATATTGTTAGTTATGGGTCCTGGATTTGTGGAAATGTTGAATTTTTTTTAATGAGTTCTTAGAGAGATGTGTTTAAATTTTGAATAAATCTGTGCTATAAAATATTATACTTAGGCTGTCCAATATCCTCTACAAAAACAGAATGAGAACTGAGTTTAGAACTGTTAAAAAAAAAACCTTAAAACTTAGATTAAATTACTTTAACTGGACAGTAAGGACTATGTTGCATATTTTGTATTAGTTTCTGCACTGGTTCTCAGGTTGCTCATAGCTTAGTTTTCTGCCCCATATGCTTCCAAAAGTCTAGATTTTGCGATATAGTCATATCACTTTGACTTTCTCTTAATCATCATTACATAATTCTTGTTGTGTTTTTTGTTGTTGTTGTTTTGTTTTGTTTTTACTCTCATCACTTTTTCTTTGTTTGAACGCTTTCCTTGTTATTGATTTGGGGGAGGACTGTGTGGCTTTGGTATCTCTACATTTTATTTATGTTCCCTGAAAACTTTTTGAAAACTCTTGAGAAATAATTCTAATAAATATCCATAAATCCACAGAAAGAAAAATCACATACATGCACAGAACATGTACTTGGGTGTTAGGAGATGGTATCTTGTATAATTTATTGTTCTGTCTTGCACAGTGCCTAGTATGGTGGCTTTCACTCAATTACTTTACTAAAAACAGAAAGTTATTCTATTGGTACAATGCATTTAGATATGAGAAGGGGGGAGAGAAAGATGCATGTTCAGAGGAAGGCATCAGGAAATCTGTGTCTTGCTACCTGGGATTTTCTAGAACTCAAAGCAAGAGGGGAAGGTGTTATGCTTGTGGGCTTTGAGTCAGATTGCCATGGTTAGAAACCCAGCTCTGTCACTGACTGGGAGATTTTTGCTACTTTTCTCAAGTTCTCTGAGCCTCAATTTCCTCACCTGTAAAATGAAGAGAACAGTATCTGCAATCTGTATTCAGGAATTCATCCAAACAGTGTTTGTGAAATTACTACTGTTTGTTAGGCTTTGTCCAAAGGACTTTTCTGTATTAGTCATTTAAGCCTCATGATAACACTATTAACTTGTTATTACTCATTTTATATATGAGAGGAACAGAGGCTTAGAGAGATTAAGCAATTCACCCAAGATATGCAATAAATGATGGCTTAAGACTGTGCTCTGAAAATTTCTAGCACACATGTCAGTCTCATGGCTATGATGGTCTCTCTCTCTCATTAATAATTATCACTTTATCTTGACATACTATTGAGATTTATCTTTATTAGTATTTTACAGACACCAGAAAACTAGTGTATCACATAATAGGTGAAACAATAATCTATTATTGTCCTGGTGGGAAGTCCCCATGAGAGGTGAACAATTCACACAGGTTAAACCTGAAGATAAAATCTCTGTGCTAATATTATTTAGAGGTGAAGGTTGATATAGATAATAACCTTTGGAAATAATTAAACATAATCGTACAAATATCCCCTCATGACTTGTTGTAACTATCTCGCCATGAGATAGCATATGGTATTGCAAAGAAAGGTAGCAATAATTACTTTCCATATTTCAAGGATTTTTATTTTAAACTTCTCTGTTCAAGAAATTTAACCTGGGCTTCCCTGGTGGCGCAGTGGTTGAGAATCCGCCTGCTAATGCAGGGGACACGGGTTCGAGCCCTGGTTGGGGAGGATCCCACATGCCGCAGAGCAACTGCGCCCGTGCACCACAACTACTGAGCCTGCGTGTCTGGAGCCTGTGCTCCACAACAAGAGAGGCTGTGATAGTGAGAGGCCCGCGCAAAGCGATGAAGAGTAGCCCCCGCTTGCCACAACTAGAGAAAGCCCTCGCACAGAAACGAAGACCCAACACAGCCAAAATAAATAATTAATTAATTTAAAAAAACAACAACAGTGTTTTAAGATCTTTAAAGTACTTTAAAAAAAAAAAAAAAGAAAGAAACTTAACCTTTTCTTCAGTCACCAGTCCAGTAAAATATTCATAACATTTTGGGGGGAATGAAGGTATGAAACTCAAAGTTTAAATATCTTTATTGCCAATGTTATTTTTTAAAAAAACCCAAGAAACCTATGCTTAAGTATAAATTTATATAGATATAGATTATTCAAATAAAGAAATAACACTCATTACATAGAAGAAATTACTAACCCTTTGTTGGCTTTACATAGACTTTAGAAATGAGATGATATAACACCATTTACTTTTCATATATATGATATCATACATGTGTATCATATATATATCACATGTGTGCATGCATGCTTGTCTGTATGTATGTGTGTACATTGTCTCTGTTGTTACCAAAGACTGCATGCCAGTAGGTTATTAACCAGGGCCATGTTGGTGACACCTAGACTATTTTGGTATTTCCAACAGTTCTGATTCATGTTTAGTTTATTAGCTTCACTGAAGCCCCTCACACATCCCTTTGTCAGTTTCATGAACATTTTAAACCAATCACTGACCTGAAGAGGAAGATTATGATGATTGGCTTGAACTAAGAAATGTTTCTAGGAGGCTTCTACACATAATTTCCCCCACTCTCTTAAAACCTCTTTTATTTAATTATACATATATAAAGGCTGAGACTCAGAAGTAGTAAGCAACATGCTTAAGCCACAAAGCTTATCAATGACAAAGTCAAAAGCAAATACTCCCAAACCCTAGCTTTTAATCAGTGTTCTTTGCCTACTTCAAGATCTATCCATGGGGACAATCTGTGACGTCATTCTGGGCTGCCCTATGGTAAGTGCCTAATAAGTACTGATTAATTGTGATGATGAATGCTGCAAGCCCTGATTTTTTTATGGCATGGAGTTTAACATATTCTTTCTTATGAGAACATGTCCAGTGAGGGTCATATCTTTGGGACAGAAATTAATATGGGAGAAAAATATGTTTCTCTCTGCAGTTGTAAATATTAATACTTCTCTAAATTATACCATATTTTTCTTGCTTGAAGCTCCACATAACAGATTAGAAAGACAAGACCAGAATGATAACCTACACTGGAATTTGGGCCAGGACAGGATGAGATCTGCCAAAAGAAAATGACCCTTTGTGTAAAATCTCTGCTTCTCGATGGAAGTTTAAATCTGAGCCAAAACTAACTACTACCAGTAGTTGAAGTTAGGAAAATTACTGGGAAATTGACAATTCAAATCATCCTCTACCATTACTGGATTTTCCTAGAGCAGTTTTTAATGAAGGAAGCCTTCGTGGAAGGAAAGAAACCATCATATAATGAAAACCAGCTATGGCTATGTATTTCCAAATTGGCTGCTGTGTGGAATACTTTAGTAACTTAAGAAGTTGGAGTAAGGTACTGCCGTGTAAAGTAGGAAAAAAAAATGATTAGAATTTCTGAACACTGACATTTCGAAATGTCACTCAATTATGATAAAGCCCCTTACTTGTCAATTCTTAGTTATCTTGCCCATGCATTTGCTGGATGTTTGGGGTCCTATTGGTTGATGTGGGAAAGACGAAACTCCATGAGTTCTAGTAGAGATTGCCTGGCTAAGGGCTGAGACCTGGCTGGTGATATCAGAGGTTACACTGTGCATGGAGAGATTGGAATGAGTTAGCAACAGTAGGGAGACCATGCTGAAAGTTTTAAGCATTCAGTTAAGGCCCTGGCAACGCCAAAGCTTTGGATTATGGTCCCTGTCCTAAAGTAGGTGTCATCACCGAAAACTAAGTTCCAAACGACTCACCCTGTCCTAAATTAGGTGTCATCACCAAAAACTAAGTTCCAAACCAAAATGGACTCACCCCATCAAAGAATAAAACCAAATCTCACAGAACCTAAAAGGATCTAACAGAAATCTAAATGCTTGACAGAACAAAATATAACACTTTTGAAGGAGACTGCATAACCAGACACCCTAGTGTATGTTGTCTGCATTTTCGAGCCCAAGTTACAAAATTCAGTTAACCATCAGGAGGATAAAAACAAAGGAAACAACCCTAAGTATACAGATTTCAACCTGCAGAAAATCAAAGAAAAACAGGAATCTTGAGTGGAGCCAAGAAGAAAATAGATTACACACTGAGAAAAAGTTATACATTTTATACCTGACCTCTCATTGGGAACAATGCTGGCCAGAAGACACAGAATAGCATCTTTGAACTAGTATAAGAAAAGCAAATGTGAAACAAGAATAATTCTACATCTGCACAGAAAAATATATTTTTAAAAAACAGGGTAAAATAAAGACACTTTCAAACTAATGAAAGTCTTTAAGAAATTCATACCATCAGGTTTCTTTTTTTAAACTACAAGAAATGTTAAAGGAGTTTCATTAAGGTAAAGGAAAAAGGATTGAACAAATACTTGATTTTATAGGAAATAATGAAATAGATCAGAAAGTGTGAACACATGGATTTTTATGAAAGACTGTTTCACTTTATTAAAATTATTTTAATTTGTTTGAAAAGCAACTCCTAAAGCAAATATAATAGTATGGAATTTTGATTTTGAGATTTATTATATATATATATAGTAAAATACATAACAGTGACATAAAGATGTGGGTAATACATGTAATTTTACTGTTTTAAGGTTCTTATGTTTTATATTAAATGGTACATTGCTAACTCTGTAGACTGTGACCACTTAAGGATGTTTATTATAGTTGCTACAATAACTATAAAAATAATACAAAGAGGTATAGTTAAAAAGCCAATTGAGGCATTAAAATGAAAAATTAATAAAAAAGAAATGATAACCCAAAAGAAGTTAGTAAAGGAGAAACACAAAGACAAAATAAAAGAAAAATTACTTAGGAACACAAATGAAACAAGAATTAATAGCACCACTGAATTTCTAATCCTACATACTGATAAATATAAATGAACTAAACACTCCAATTTTTAGAAAGATATTTTCAGGCTGGATAAAAAGACTAAATTATGTGTACAAGAGACAGATAAAAAAGACATAAATGGGGCAAAAAATGGTAAAAGATATGCTATGCATATAATAAACACAATAAAACATTGCCTATATTACTATCAGGCAAAAAGGATTAATTTATCAGGAAGGCACAACAATGCTTAAAATGTTTACCACTTATAAAAGAACTGAAAAATATGAAGCAAATATTAATAGGATTAAAGAGAAGTAGATTAATCCACCAATGTGGTTGAGGATTTTAACATTTCTCTCGAAGTTATTTGATAGAACAGATTTGAACAACAGATTTGAACAGATTTGTCAGCCAATCTGGCCTGATCTACATTGATGGAGCCAATAACTCAGATAACAAAATACTTTTCAAGCACACATAAAACAATTACCAAAATATATTTCAAGACAAAATAAGTTCTCAATACATTTTGAAAACTGAAATATCACATAGTAAGTTCTCTCACTGTAATAGAATTAGATTAGAAATCAATACCAGTAAGGCACCTAGAAAATATCTCAGTATGAAATTAAGCAATGCATTTTACAATAATTGACAAGTCAAAATAGAGATCATAAACATGTTAAAATACTTTAAAATCAGTGATAAAGAATATTTACCCACAAAATTTGTGGAATGCATAAAAGGAAATACATAGAAATGTATAGCTTTAAAGGCATATATTAGAAAATAATAGATATATTATGTGATTTACAGTTCCTCAAGTATCTAGAAGTAGAAGATAAAATTAAACCCAAATTAAGTAGAAAGAGGGAAATAATAAAGATAGAGGCAGAAATCAATGAAGTAGAAAATTTTTTTAAATTAAAAGTTTTATAAACCAAAATCAGTTCCTGTAAAAGTATTGATAAAATTGATAAATCTTTACCTAGACTATGCAATAAAAAAAAGAGAGGAGACAGAAATTGTCTATACCAGAAATGTAAGAGAGGACATTAACTCAGATCTCATAGAAATTAAAATATCAGTTTGACAGCCTTGATGAAATGTGCTTTGTCCTTGAAACACACAAATTAACAAAACTGACCCAAGAAGTAGAAAATCTGAATACCATAAGCCTATGAACATCATTATTTGTAATTACCCCACTCCAAAAAAACTCTCTAGTCTCAGATGTTTTCAGTCTTAAATTCTACAAACCATTTATGTTAAACAACAATTTTATATAAAATATTTCAGAAAATAGAGGAAGAAACCATCCCTGACCCATTTCATGACTCTAGAGTAATACTTTTGGTATCAATATTGGTACCAAAGCCTGACAATTACCAGAAAATAAAATGACAAAATAATTACTGTCATGAACATAGACTTAAAAATCCTTAACAAAATACTAACAAATTGATCCAAAAAGATATTGAAAAGGGGAATGCATCTTGAATAAGCAGGGTTCATTGCAGGAATGCAAGTTTGTTTTAGTATTTAACAGTTAATATATTGCACCACAGTTATAAAATGAAAGAAAAAAAGAGCGAGGAGAGGATCATCACTATAAAGGCAGAAAAAGCATTTGACCAAATTCAACAGATGTTCATGATAAAAGCTGTAAGCAAATTAGAAGTAGAAGTAAATTTCCTCAAACTTATAAAATATTACTTATAAAAACCTGTAACTACGATCATACGTACAGGAGAAACCATGACTATTTTCCTGCTAAGATTGGGAACCACAAAGAATGCTTACTTTCCCTATTTCTATTGTACATTATATGGCACAAAATACAAGGTCAATGTACAAAAGGCAACTGCATTTCTATACACTAGCAATGAGCAAACGGAAATTTTAAATATCAATATGAAAAAGCATTTATAAAAATTACAGCAAAAGAAATGCAAGACACTTTGCAGAAAATTACAAAATATTGCTAAGAAAAAACAAAGAACTAAGAGATATGACATGTTCACTCATTGGAAAAATCAATACCATCAAGATGTCTATTCACCTTATTTGATTTATAGATTCAATGTAATCTTGATCAAAATTTGAATAGTTTGTTGTTTCTATGGAACCAAGATCAATTTTTGGAGACTATTTGTCCATAAGGTATAGGCTTTTGTAAAACTCAGTTCTTGCTTGTTAAGTCTATCACAACCAACTGAATCATTTTCCCAAAGAAACTCATGCTTACATTAAGCATGCTTACATGCTACATTAATTAAACATTAAGCAGAAATAATGTTTTAAGCATCAATCACTTTCAAGGAACCTCTTTAAATCAAAAAGACTCTGGAATTAATTGGAAATGAGAGTTAATGGTAGATTTTTTTCCCCACCTCATATCAATCATCTAATCATCAAAAGGCTCTTTACTGGTAACTGATACAAACTAGTCATAAGTAGAAGATTAATCTTTTATTTATACATTAAGGTTTTTTTAAATTAATTTATTTATTTTTGGCTGTGCTGCTCTTTGTTGCTGCACGCAGGCTTTCTCTAGTTATGGCAGGCGGGGGCTACTCTTCATTGTGGTGCGTGGGCTTCTCATTGCGGTGGCTGCAATTGCTGCGGAGAATGGGCTCTAGGCACACGGGCTTCAGTAGTTGTGGTGCATGGGCTTTAGTTGCTCCTCAGCATGTGGAATCTTTCCAGACCAGGGCCCAAACCCGTGTCCCCTACATTGGCAGGTGGATTCTTAACCACTGTGCCACAAAGGAAGTCCCTACATTACAGGCTTTAAAAATAACTTTAAACTCCATTATTTCAAGCCAACTGAAGTTCATTAATGTGTTTCTTCAACCATAATCCCTGCTCATTGAAGCTTATTTCATGCTAAACTTCTTAATTCTTTCCCAAGTAGGAGGATTTAATAATATGTTAATAAACTACCAAATATTTAAATTTTAGGGCACTTGAATTACTGTGTTTTTCATTAGTTGAGTTGAAACATGTGATGAATAGGAAAATCTTACCATATACAACAAGAAACTGTGCCTAAACACTTAAATTTATGCACAGCCAGGAGAACACAGATTATGTAAAGCCAAGTCGGCAGGTACTTTGATTTTCTTTTTATCTTGAAAGTGAAACAAACACGCATTCATGAAGAAAAGATGAAGTCATTTCTTGTATACAGATTTCTCATCTTGCAGAGCCTTGCTGGAAAAATTAGCCTCTGCACAATCATTTAGACATTTATTTTACTTTTCTTAACCTTGAACTTATTCCATTAGAGTCACAGAATCTAACAAAGTAACCTAAACAAATTTGTTGCAGACAAGTCTTTGACATGCGAAATGGATTTTTGTCTTGCCCTATCTAGGTCTTATGTTTCATTATTATTAAAAATGTTAGTAATATTTTGCCTGCTGGGAACACCAATTTCCTTCCATTTTTCAATCTTATTCAAAACCCTCTATTGAATGTTTTACAAGTTGCAGGGGATCTTAGTTATTGCTTTTTAAAATTACAGTCTATGAAGCCTATGTTGGCATTTTGCTAAATAGTTTTTGCACATGTAGACTTGTCAAGCATTTATAGAAAAAATGAGAAAACTATTCTTGGATGATTCTAATCTTATACATGACCTTCAGAATAAAAAATAATAAGGCTTCATCAAGGGAGCAGGCTGTGTTCCTCCACAGTTCACACACACACTCTGCTCATACGCTCCCCTTCCACTGTGTGTCACATAGTCCATCAAATACTTCAAATGCTATCAACCATCTCTCTCTCCTTCTGTCCTCCCCTCCTACACTGCCCCCATGTAACATTGAGAGATCTATTGATTAGGGTCATGTAAAAATAATTTATGTACTGAAAATTTCCTTTGTTTCATTCTGCCTTACCTATTGGTTTACTATGAGCTTATACATTTTTACTGTGCACCTTCAGAAGGCTAAGACTGCCCTAAGAGTTCTGAAATTTGTAGTTGGGAAAAATTAAGGGGGATTCAAGGGAAAAGATGAAACAAAGTATTTGTGAGAAGGAAGTGAGTAGAGGAACACCGAGATTTTAGAAATTTCACTTTAAATATTTGGGGTTTGTACAATAACGGTATTAGAGTGTTGAAAAACATTAAATCAGGTAAGTATTAAACTATATGTGTATGTATGTATATACACACCCATATTTATTTCTGTATCTGTCCACTTATTCATAAATTTAAATCTATATACATATATATGTCCATATCTATATCTAGATATTCAAAAACACATATCCACACTAATACCTTCAATTTCATTCCGACACCATAGTACTTATTCTAGCTTCTGGCTTTCCACAATTTTGACTTTCTTTTCTGACAAAAAGAGACTAACTCTTCCTTATTCACAATAGATTCACTTAAATGCTCAATTTTAAGGTACATCAAGTCATTTCAGAATGACTAATGCATACTATTGTGGAAAATAAACCTAGTGACTAGAGTCATTTAAAAAACACACACACACATTCTTTTTGTCTTTAGCCTGAGGGCATATGAAGTACTGTATTCAAGAATTGTTGCCCATCCCTAACATGTTTATATTACTCATTTGAAATAGAGTTAGATTCATGTGTTTCTGTTCGTATTCCATTTCCCTCAAATTCTTCCTGTTTCTATTTATTATTTGCTTGTTCAAGCATGTGAAACAGAACATGGTTCTAAAAGCCAAAGTTATTTTTTAAATGGTGTACTTAGAAGTGTCACCACCCAATTCCCTTCCATCTCAGTACTCTCCCTCCTTCCACTCCTCCATGTTCCCTTTCCTCCACCCTTTCCATCCAGTTTCCCCACACCCTCATAGAGAGCCAGTCTCATGAGTTTATTTGTCTTTCCTGTATTTCTTTTAGTACAAACAAGTGTGTTTGTGTATATGTGTGTGTATGCTTTTTATCCTTATTTTTGCACGGAAGATAACATACATAGATATTCTTTTGCACTTTGCTTTTTACAGTGAGAAATATATCCAGGGAATAACTCCTCATCAGTTCATCAAGAACTTCCTCCATTTCTATAAAGTACTCCTCTGGGTTTATATACTATAGTTTATTGAACTGCTCTCCTATATATGAACATTTAATATGTTTTCACTATAGACAAACAATGCTGCAAAGACTGCGTGTGTGTGTGTGTGTGTGTGTGTGTGTGTGGTGTGTGTGTGTGTTTAGCATTGTTTGAGGTGTATTTTCAGGGTAAATTCCTGGAAGTAGAATCAATGGGTCAACAGGTAAATACAGATGTAGTTTTATATGGTATCACCAAATCTCCCTCTCATAGTACTATACAAATGTGTCTTCCCACCAGCAATATATTGGGTTGGCCAGAAAGTTCATTTGGTTTTTTCCATAACATCTCATGGAAAAACCCAAGCTTTTTGGCCAACCCAATAAAATACATGAGAGTGCTTTTCTCCCCACAGTCTGGTCAACAGGAAAACAAGAGGTATTGTTATATCTATATTCATTTCTATATTTATCTATGTAGATATGTGTGTGTGTGTGTGTATGTGTGTGTATATATATATATATATATATATATATATATATATAAATAAATACACAATTGATACACAATATATATATTATAAATTGTAGTATCAGTAATATGTAATCTAGTAGATTGAAATAGTGTCCTGTATAGTATCAAGCAACAAATTTTAATGCCTGAACTCAGGCAACAAGCCCTAGTAGGTGAAGAAGAAATACGGTAAAAGGAAGACTACTTAACATTGCTCAAATCATCTCTTCAATTAGCCATTTATTTCTTCCCAAATATTAGCCTTTGTCTCTCTCCTTTCTTCACACATATACTATTCCATCATTTTATTATATTTTTCACCTTTGTCTAAATCAAGGTCACTAAGATACACTCCCATGTCTTCTATAAATTTTCTAGTTTTACCTCTTAAATTTACATTTATGATCCATTTTGAGTTTTTTTATTCAGTGTGAACTAGTATGTGCTTTCCTTTTCTTTTTCTTTTTTAATATGGATATTTTGTTCTAGTACAATTCATTGGAAAGTCTATCCTTTCCCCTATCTTGGCATGTTCATTGTTCATCAATTGACCATATATGTATTGACCAATTTTAGGATGTGTATTTTGTCCCATTATCTATATATCTATCCTTACCACACAGATTTGATTACTGTGGCATTGTAGTAAGTTTTGAAATCAGACAGTATAAATCTTCCAAGTTTGTTCTTGTTTTCTCAATTTGACTATGCTAAGCTTTTGTATCACCATATAAATTATGGGTCAGCTTGTCAATGCCTATAATAATTCCTGTTGGGATTGTGATTTTGTTGAATTTAAAGATTGGACTGGTGAAAACTGGCATCTTAATAATATTGAATTGTCCCATTCATGAGCATGCTGTCTCACTCCATATGGTGGTTAATTTTAGGTGTCAAGTTGGCTGGGCCATGAAGTGCCTAGACATTTGATAAAACATTATTCTGAGTGTGTCTGGGAGGGTGTTTTTGAATGAGATTAACATTTGAATTTGTAGGTTGAGTAAACTGACCTCCTTAATGTGGGTGGGCCTCATTCAATTCCTTGAAGCCTGAATAAAACAAAATAGCTGAGTAAAAGGCAACTCTCCCTGCTTGATTGCCTCTGAGCCATGATATCAACATTTTCCTTTGGACTCAAACTGGGACACAGTCTCTTCCTGGGTCTTGAGCCTGCCAGCCTTCAGACTAAAACTACACCATGGGTTTTCCTTGTTCTTAGGCCTTTGGACTCAGACTAGAATTACACCATTGACTCTCCTCGGTATCCAGCTTGCTGACTGTAGATCTTCGGACTTGTCAGCCTCCAAAATTGTGTGAGCTAACTCCTTATTATGTTTTTACTTCCTGTTGGTTTTACTCTCTGGAGAACCTTGACTATAATACTTAGTTTTTCCTTGATTCTCTAGTTCCTTTCATGTGTTGTGATTTTCAGTATACAGATCTTACTTAAGTTTTGTTAGATTTATAACTAAGAATTTCATATTAGTGAGGCATCATAAATAGCAATTAAAAATATTTTCCCATTTTTCCTTGCTATATGTAGGAATGTAATTGCCTTTTGATGATTGATATTCTATTCTGTGACTTTTTAAAACTAACATACTACTTCTAGTGGCTGTTCTGGAGATTTCACAGAACTTTCTAAATACAGTATCATGTCATCTGTGAATAAAGGCAGTCTTACTTTTTTTTTTAATTTAGAGGTCTTTCTTTTCTTGCCTTAGTACACTGATAAGTATCTTCAATAAAAACATTGTATAAGAGTCATAAGAGCAAACCTCTTTGTCTTGCTTTTAATCCTGTTAGGAAAGCATTCTGTCTTTCATTACTAAGTAAGATATTAGCACAGATATTTTAGAGATGAGCTTTATTAAGTTCAGCAAGTTCCTTCAATTCCTAGCTTACAGAGAGATTTTATTATCAATGGGTGTTGAATTTTGCCAAACAAGTTTTTTGATTTAACTGAGCTGATCATATGTTTGTATTTTTTCATCTATTAATATGGTGAATTATATTGATTGGTTTTCAATTTTTAAACTAAATTTGAAGTCCAGGGATATACTCCAATTCATTATGATTTACTATTCTTTTTATTTGATTAGGCTGTGACCTTCTAATATATCATTAAAAAACCTTTTACATATATGTTAATAAAGGATACTGATCTGTGGTTTTCATTTCTTATTATGTATTTGTATGATCTGCATATAAGAATAATGTGTGCCACTTACACTATTTCTAAAATTGTCTTTATTTTGCATTAAGTTGATACTAACATGTATCATGATCCTCCTGAATCAAGGTACTCCTTAATTTCCCCTTCAGATGTCAGACTGCATTTTATACAAGACCACATTTCCTTTAGGAAGAACATGTATTGTTATCTAGTGTGTTGTAGACCCTGTAGCCCCACAGCCCAGGCAACCCATGATTGACTGACATCATGAGCTGAGCACTATAGCCCAAGAGTACACCTTCCCAGCCCCAGTATCTGCCTTTTTGTTCACAAAGTGCTAGGGAAGTACAGGTTATTACTGAGTTATTTAGTAGATCAGAAGAAGTTAATTGATGATAACTTCACTGATCTCAGGCAGCCCAGATACATTTAGCTGTTAAAAAAGGGAGAATTAAACTTCTTTTTTCCCTACTTTTCTCTCCCTGACTCCATTTCTTCAATTTCTTGGTTCATAGAGCAAAGACTTCAGAGAGAGGCAAGGCTACAAAAGCAATGCTGACTTTAGTTAACTTAGAACTCTGCAAGCTCATCATATTGATGATAGCAAGGGAAAAGGGGTGGGATAGATGCCCTGCTGAAATATCACTATAGATCAAAAAGAGGAAAAATGCCAGAAATACACTGGCATAACTGTTGGATGCCAAGATCAAAATGACTTTCCCATGAAATTTATGTTGTCTCAGACTATGCATTACTAAGGAATTGGAGCCTAGTCTGCATACCAATTTACTATGGGATCCAAATCCCTATCTCCATATTGATAGCATATACATCCAGGTCTGTATCTCATATATATCCATGCATATGTATGACTACTAGCTTAAAACAAGTAGATATAGTTATAGGTCAAAATTTATGAAACCTATGGCAACCGTAAATTAAACTACAACAGCTACACAAAAACTAAAGAGAAAGGAACATAAACATACCATTAAAAAAATCATCAAAACAGAAGACGAAATGAAGAGAGAAAGAACTACAAAAACAATCAGAAAACAAGTAACAAAATGGCAATTATTACTTTAAATGTCAATGGACTAAATCCTCTAATCAAAAGATATAGGGCAGCTGAGTGGTTTAAAAAAATAAGACCCATATATGTGGCTTACAAGAGACTAACTTCAGAGCTAAAGACACACACAGACTGAAAGGGAGGGGATGGAAAAACATTTCATGCAAATAGACACAACAAGAAAGCAAGGATAGTAATACTAATATCAGATAAAATAGAATTTTTAAAAATTCTATAAGAAAAGACAAAAGAAGGGAGTTATACAATGAAAATGGTATTAATACAAGAAGAGGATATTATACTTGTTTTTTATACACCCAATACAGGAGCATGTAAATATTAATAGACATAAAGGGAGAAATTGACAATAATACAATAATAGTAGGGGACTTTAAAACCTCACTTACACCAATAGACAGACCATCCAGACAGAAAATCAACAAGCAATAGTGCTCTTAAGTGACACAATAGACCAGGTGGACTTAATAGATATCTGTATGACATTGCATCCAAAAACAGCAGAATATGAATTCTTTTAAAACACACACAAGACATTCTCCAAGATAGATCAGGGCTAGGCCAAAAAATGAGTCTCAGAAAATTTAAGAGGACAGAAGTTACATCAAGCATTTTTTTCTGACCACAAGGGTGTGAAACTAGAAATCACATACAGAAAAAAAAAGGGTGGGGGAAGTGGATAGTTAACAACATACTACTAAAAAACCAATGGTAAAGGAATAAATTAAAGATGAAATCAGAAAATACCTCCAGCCAAATGAAAATGGAAACACAACTTTCCAAAAACTATGGAATGCATCAAAAGCAGTTCTAAGAGGGAGTTTATAGCAATATAGGCCTACATCAAGAAACAAACAACAACAACAACAAAAAACTCAAACAACCTAACCTACCATCTAAAGGAATTAGAAAAAGAACAACAAACAAAGCCCAAAACCAGCAGAAGGAAGGAAATAATAAAGATCACAGAGAAAAGAAATCAAAGAGCGAACAACAATAACAAAAGAGAAGCTCAATGAAAACAAAAGCTGGTTATTTGAAAACATAAGCAAAATTGATGAACATTTAGCAAGGCTAATCAAGAAAAAAAGAAAGAGAGGACCAAAATAATTAAAATAAGAAATGAAAGAAGAGTAACAACAACTGATACCATGGGATACAAAAATTATAAAAGAATACTATGAACAGTCATATGCCAACAAATTGGAAAAATCTAGAAGAAATGGACAAATTTTTAGAAACATACAACCTATAGGAAGAAACAGATAATCTGAACAGATCGATTACTAGTAGTAAAATTTAATTTTGTAATAAAAAAAGAACTTCCAACAAAGAAAAGTCCAGGAATGGATGGTTTCATGGGGGATTCCACCAAACATATAAAGAAGAGCTAATACATATCTTTCTCAAACTATTCCAAAAAACTGAAGAGTATGGAACACTCCAATATTCACTTAAAGAGGCCACAATTACCATGATCCAAAACTAGACAAAAATACTACAAAAATAGAGAAAAGTATAGGCCAGTATCTCTGATAAATATAGACAAAGAAATCCTCAACAAAATGTTAGCAAACTGAATCCAAAATTACATAAAAAGCATCATACATCACGATCAAGTATGATTTATTCCAGGAATGCAAAGATGTTTCAATATTTGCAAATCAATCAACATGATACACCATATTAACAAAAGAAAGGATAAAAATCACATGATCATCTCAATAGACACAGAAAAACATTTCATAAAATTTAACATCCATTCGTGATAAAAACTCTCATCAAAGTTGATACAGAGGACACATATCTTAACATAATAAAGGCCACTTATGACAAACCCACAGCTAACATCATACTCAATGGTGAAAAACTGAAAACGCTTCCTCTAAGATCAGGAAAAAGACAAAGATGAACATTATCTACACTTCTATTTAGCACAGTATTTGAAGTCCTAGCTGTAGCAATCAGACAAGAAATAAAATACATCCAAATTGGAAGAGAAGGAATAAAATCGTAACTATTTGCACATGAAATGATACTATATATAGAAAACCCTGAATTCACCAGCCAAAAACTACTGGAACTAATAAAAGAATTCTCTAAAATTTCAGAATACAAGATTAATATACAGAAATCTGTTGCTCTTCTATACACTAATAATAAACTATCAAGACAACAATTCTGTATAAAATCACATCAAAATGAATTTAAAAATCTAGGTATAAACTTAACCAAGGAGATGAAAGACCTATACTCTGAAACTATAAAACATTGGTGAAGGAATTTATTATGCAACAAAATGTGAAGGTATCCTGTGTTCTTGAATTGGAAGAATTAATA
Source organism: Balaenoptera physalus (assembly GCF_965194825.1). NCBI lineage: Eukaryota > Metazoa > Chordata > Mammalia > Artiodactyla > Balaenopteridae > Balaenoptera > Balaenoptera physalus. The sequence continues at coordinate 43,815,065 of NC_138893.1, forward strand.
CTGTAAAGTGGACATAATACTGAAAGCAATCTACAGATTAAGTGCCATACCTATCAAAATATCCATGACATTTTTCACAGAACTAGAACAAATAATCCTAAAATTTATATGGAACTACAAAAGACCCAAAATAGCCAAAGCAATCTTGAGGGAAAAAAAGGTGGAGGTATCACATTCCCTGACTTCAGTCTATACTACAAAGCTACAGTAATCAAAACAGCATGGTACTGGCACAAAACCAGACACATAGATCACTAGAACAGAATGGAGATCCCAGAAATAAAGCCATGCACCTAGGGTCAACTAATATATAGCAAATAAGGCAAGACTGTACATGGAGAAAAGTCAGTCTCTCAATAAATAGTGCAGAGAAAACTGGATGACTACATGTAAAAGACTGGATTAGAACATTTCCACACACCATGTATAAGAAAATAAACTCAAAATGAATTAGATACCTAAATGTAAGACTTAAAGCCATAAAATTCCTAGGCAGAAAAGTTTTAGATGTAAATACCTGCAATATCTTTTTTTTTAAATCTGTCTCCTAAAGCAAAAGAAATAAAAGCAAAAATAAACAAATGGGACCTAATTAAACTTAAAAGCTTTTGCATAACAATAGAAATCATTGACAAAATGAAAAGGTAACCTACAAATGGAATAAAATACCTGCAAAAGGTATGATCAACAAGTGGTTAATAACGAAAATATACAGACAGTTCATACAACACAATATCAAGAAAACAATCTGATTAAAAAAATGGGCAGAAGACCTGAATAGACACTTTACCAGAGAAGACTTACAGATGGCTAATAGGCACATGAAAAGATCTCAATGTGACTAATCCTTTGAGAATTGCATATCAAAAGCACAATAAGATATCATCCAACACTGGTGAGAATGACTATCATCAAAAAGTCTACAAATAACACACATTGACAGGATATGGAGAAAATAGAATACTTGTAACACTATTGGTCAGAACATAAATTGGTTCAGCCACTATGGAAAATATCCTCTTGAGCCTTAATTTTTCAGTTTTGAAATGTTTTTTCCTCTCCCATAGATATTAACTATTGTCATCTTAACAACACTTTGCAACCACTAGCTTCATGATGAACTGGACAATCTTTCCTTAAATCAAAGTTTTTGAAGGTCATTCATTCTGTCCAATGGCAGAATGTAAAAGTAAAGTAGATCTAGTGGAGAGCAACTTGTACTGTTTCTATATTATTACTAAACAAATGCTGTTAGAAGTTTCAGCAATCCAGGCAATTTACATGCCTGAGCACAATTTTTACCTTTCTTTGTGCATCTTCATGAGCAAAGTTTACAATTGGTTCAGTTGATCAAATAATTCATATTCTCTTATACAGTCCTCCATCATCTTAGCTGTCTTTCTATAAATGCATTTCTTTTCATGTAAATCAGAAAAATAAATGACTTTAGTTTAATCCTAGCAAAGACAAAGTGCAGAGGGTTCCAGAGACCTTGATAAGCAGAGAGTCTCATCTCTCAGGACCCTGTAGCCTGGCCCTTCACCAGGCTTTTCCCAATGGCATTGATGGCACACATTTTGTGAATGATGGTTCTCATTTGTTTTCATTCCCATCAGGGTAATGTTGTCCAACTGTAGAGCTAACTGAATTCTAGCTTTTCTACATGTAAGAGGGGAGTCAAAATCATTAGTCTGTGGGCTCTGCTGAGACTTCAACCATTAGCTTCGAGGCCACTCTACTCCGTCCCTCACGGACTCCACCACCAACAGTATATGCATATAAATATCATACAGCAACATTCCTGGGAGACTGAAATTCCAGGAAGATCTGGTCAAGCCAGTGTCTAGTCTCACAAGCTTCTTCATGGACTTCATAAAAACATAAATATTTTTATTTCCTGGTATTGTCATGTTGTAAGTGAACATTTATGAACACAGGAAAACAAACAAACTTAAACATGGAAAACTGTCCTTTGTGTATCCTTTTCTACTTGCCCTTTTATCCTGTCAGCATAGTATACATACAGACTAGAGCCCTAAGTTATAACTCAGCTTCCCTGCTTTCATTTCCCTTCATGAATGCTTCAGTATTTACACTTCTGCTTAATATCCTAAGATGGATAGCATTGTCTCTTGATAGATACTAATATTGGCTCCCCAGTCGCTAGGATGTTTGCTTTCTCCTCTAATTTTTCTATAATACCTAAAGTTCATTTTTACTGCTTATATCCTTATAGCTCATTTTTCAAATATCTATCTTCCAATATAATATTTTCAAGGTAACAGCATTTACCCAGAGGGATTATCTGATTAGTGCACAGCAGGATATCACAACTGCTGCATGTATTCGGTTCAGTTTCCTCCAGCTTTGCAGCTTGTCATGCTGGCCCCGCTGCCCATTCACCAGGAGCTAAGAAAGTACAGGTGAAAGGGCTAGGAATTTAAAATATTAAGAAAAAGGAATAGTATTAGCTGGAAACATGAAAGCCCTCAGAGAAATCTTTAATCTCTTACCTCCCCATTTGCTACTTTGTTTTTTAGCACAACAGGCCAGTTGAAAATGGAAGAGACCCATTTTAAACATGAATGTAAATGCTAGCCCAGACCACACATGATTTTCATAAAATATAACTCTGTGAACACTGAGTAGACATCATCAGAATCCACTAGCAGAAAATGTCAAGCTAAATGGAAGTAACTCATTCTTTAGACAGCCACCTGTGCTAAGTCCTGGGCCATGGAAGATACAAGGATTCATTGAAACACACAATTTAAAGAGATGTAAGAGCTGGACAGGCTCTTGGATTCAAAATTCCAAGGGTCACCGTCACAAAGACCTTTCCCGATAGACCATCAGAGGCCAATTATAACAGTTACAGATGTTTACTGAACACTTATATAGCAAGTGCATCCAACTTAGTAATTGCTATCTTATTCAATCTTACAACAACCTGGTGGAGGAGGAAACTGAGGCTTAAAGAGGCTAAGGACTAGCCTAAGGTGACACTATAAGACAGTCAAGAAGCCTGAATTAAAACACGGTACATATAACTTTTAAGCATTTTGCATAAATGAAGAAAGAGACAAAGAGAGAAACTATTCATACATTGAAACAGTGTACTTCCCTGTCTCTTACTACTGTTTTCTCTGACTCTAGACGGGAATAAGACCTGGGTTGACTATTCACTTTCTTAGGGTGCTTTCACAAATGTTTCTTATATTGTGGGCATGTTGCTGCTCTGGGCATTATCTGAGTGTTTAAAGATATTAATTATCCATTCATTATGGCCTTTAAACACAAGACAAACAATTCATCAGCCCTAAAAGCAAAGGAAACTTCATTACTCCGGTGGGAAACCAGTGGTCTCCCTGAGGGATTGTACCTTGTTCTCCACTGAGGCACCTTTCTGAGCAGATTTCAGAAGTAATTTTATCAATAAGTTGGTTCTCATGTACTGCCTTTAGAACTTAACATCTTAATAAGATGAAGCTCCTTTCTATTTCTAGAATCTTTCTCTTCTTACCCTCACCCCAACCCACAACCCAGGCTACGGGTCATCTTAAGGCTCTTATTCTTTTGGGGGGGTTATCTTTCATAATAAGGAATGTATAATGGTGGAGAGGGTAAGAAGTCCAGGCTTTGAGAATGACCTTTCAATTAAAGTGGAGCAAAAACAATTAAAGGTGCTTCCCAATGGGTGATTTTATTTTTTTCCATTTTTTAAATATTTTGATGCATTAAAAAAAAATTTTTTTTATTAGGTGTACTTGATTTACAATGTTGTGTTAGTTTCAGGTGTGTGGTTTTATTTTAAAAGTTTACAATTGTCCTAAAGAATTTAATGATCCAATATTATTCTGTATTTATCCAATGTGAATGTGAATATTCCCAGAAATACAAATAAATGAGAGATTTGTCATACAGGGATGCAATAATGAAGATGAAGTTGGAGCATGACGGTAAGAGACCAGGAACAGACATGAATATCACACACAGGCTTGGTTTTGTTCCCTTCCTTGTCCTACTTTCCTACAATCTAGGGGAGTTTTACTGTTGTTGATTTGGTTTATTCTTTCTCTGGAAATATTTTGTAATAAAACACTTTCACAAGCATCCCCATCTCAGGGTCTGCTTCTTGCTACCTACCCAAAGACAATAAACCTTTACTGATGCTGTCTTTTCCCTATCTCATTTACCAAGTTCCCTGACAGTGTTTCTTAAACATTCCAAATAAACACCTTGCACCAAAGTTCTTGTCTAGGCATGCTTCTGAGTAACCCAACTAAGACATACATGATAAACTCAGATAACCAGCTCCAAATTGGTGTGTTTTGTGTAATTCATCAACATTCATGCTTATATACTCCTGCACCACTTTTCTTTAAGGAGTTAGAAGGGGACTCCTGATTCACTGACTCCAATCTGACAACCATGGTGCCACAGACCTACATGTACTTGGTGGGAATTGTTAGGTTCAAGGACATCGTTTTTATTTGATTTACTTTAGTTATAGATGATTTACTTTCCTAATTAGATTTCATTCTAGCTAATGTGAAATCAATTCTTACTCCTAGACATCAACATGTAACTGAAATGGTTGAAGTTTGACCAAAAATATATTAGATGGTGGGGGGAACTAGCCTGGCAATTACCTATTGCTATAGGGGAATAAGTCCTATAGTCACATCTTGAGAATCCACTGAGTGAAAAAGCTGAACCCTTCCTATGGGTGCATCTCAGAATGGTCACAACGTACCAGGACTTTGGTCATGATACAGGGCTCCCATCTCAAGGCAGGAGCAGCTAGCTAACCATTTCTTCCCCTTGACAATGTTCTGTATTCATTTCTGTCTAATAGCTCTTATTCTTTTTAGTATTATTACTATTATTTTATCAAACTATTTCAAGTACTTATTTTTAAATGGTAAATTGCTCCAATTTTATTAACCAAAACAATAACAATCTCAGCCATTTCCTTTTTCATCTCTCTCCATCTCACACTTTGGTTCCCTGGAGACAACCACTTTCAACTCAGTAAGGTGTGTGTGTATGTTTTTAACATAACTATTTAAAATAAAATTTCTCTTTGATTATCATCTTTCCTTCCAGTCTTCAAGACAAGAACAGCATTGTGCTGGAAGATGTTGACCATGCCAGCCTAACATTCTCAGCTTGATGAAAATTTAAACTGATTTCTTCCTGACAAGAGGCCCCTGGCCTTTCTTTTCTTAGAGAATTTACTTTAGAAAACTTGCAATTGTAAATTCTTTCTGTGCCCTTTGAGGTTTAGAGCCTCTGCCCAGTTTTACAACCCAGGCATGTCTTTCTCAAGGACTTGGTAGTTAACCTTTGAAGTATAATCACCAAGAAAGATACAGTCTCTATCTCCCAGTGTCTAGGGGAGGACAGGAGCCTAATAACTTTAAGTACCAATGAACAAACACAGATGGTCTTAATCACACTGACCAACCTCCCACCTAATGGCCCCCAGTACTTTTCCACTAGCTCACCTCAGCACTTGAAAACCCTTCTGCCTTTTGTTTCAGTGAAGTTGAGTTCAACCTCTCTTCCTGCTGCAATAGTCATGAATAACATCTTCCTTGCCTGTTTAACTCTGTCCAGTGCAATTTTTCTTTGATGACACTCATCCCCATTTTGTGATAACTTAAGCCACTAAAAACAGAGGAGAAAAGAATACAGGAGTGCACAGCAAGGTTTGAAACAAGCAGCACTGCATCAAATAAGTTTTCCTTCCCCATGTCATTGCTGAAGGCAGCCTTAGGTAAATAAGCAAAGTAGATGTTATATAGCCATTGACCCTTACTTTCATCCCTCTTGCATTCTGCCCCTCTCCCCTGCCCACTATCATCATCTGGATATAATTTATTTCTTCCTCAGCCCCATTTTTTCCCTCTCTCTCAGCCATTCTTCTTTATCCCAACATGAATTCAGATTTTCACATGAAGTAGGCAATCACCGATCATAACTGGGTCAGAAAGCAATAGTGGGGTTTAGAAGTCTGGGTCTTGCTTTGAATTCTGACTCTGCTATGCTAATAATGATGACCTTTGGGATGTGATTTGATATTTCTGTGCCTCAGTGACACATTTTCACAAAATGAGACTAACATTACCTAGATTCCATGATTTCTCTGAGAGCAATGGACAGTATATAAAACAACTGATATATACAAAAGGAACAAAACAACCGACACATGAACATGAAACAAATGTTACCTTCTCCTGTAATGAAAACTGGTTGCTGAAAAGAAAAGAAAGCATTGAAGGTAGCAACAATTTCTGATTATTATAGCAGAGATAATAGCCATTAAAGTCCTGCCTCTCCTTCCCAAACTTGACCCTGATTTGCTGTGAAAATTTCTGATTTTTGTATGACTGATTTACTAGAGAAAAATCTCTTCCGTGTATTAACAGTCATTAATGAACATTAATAGCCATTAAGGGCCCGACTCACAATAGGCCACAGGACATCTTAACTATGCCTGTGGCAGATCCCAAGATCTCTATATTAAAGAGTCTCAAGATACATTCAGATGGAAAGTGATAAATGGTAACAGTGGTTAAGGTCCCAGATTCATTCCAGAAATACAGATAACCCCTGCCCTCAAGTGAGAGATCAGGAGATCTTTTTTGGTGGTATCTTAGAAGTTTCATATTTTATTACAGAGCTACTGATATTGAGTGCATGGTAGGGATGTACTTCTCCCCAAGTGCATGGTAGGGATGTGATTAGATGTATTAATTACAATTTTAAGAGTATGGGTAATTCACTGTGATAGATACCCACCGTACCACTGTGACACCATCATGCAGGGCTAAAAATGATGGTCTCAACATATATTTAGTTATTTGGAAATTCAATTATTTACCGTGGCCCCAAGACTCCTCTAAGATGAAATCCTGGGAAACGACCATAAAGTTAATAAAAATAGATGAATGTTTATGATAGTTCTCTAAAAAGAGTTTATCTTAGGAGAGCATATAAGAATATTTTTCAAAGCAGATTGGTTATTAGAGTAGATAAATAGCAACTTCAAATGATATACTAGAGCTTTTTTCACTTCATTTTCAGGGTCTCATTTTCCCCGCACAATGTTGTGTGGCCCTTAGAGCATGACACAGAGTCCCCTGCTCTCAGAGACCAGATGCTCTGAGGACAGAGTAAGTGCACCAGAGTAAGTGCTCAGAGTTCAATCACAGCCCAGGGACAGTCTTGCAAGTGTGCTGTTTCCAGGGCATACAGAGCACATCTACATTTGACAGAAAGTCACACACAAAAAAACCTTTCAGTACCTTTCCAAGTGTCTGGAAATGAAACCAGGACTTCTCAGTGGTCAAAGTAAGCTTAGACTACCTCCAGTTGGTGAATGCCAGAATATGGAAATTAATTAATTAATGGTCCAGACAGGCTTACAAAGTTGTGGCGTGCTTTATATACTCACATTTTATAAATAATAATTTTTACACACACAAACACACACACCAAATATTGTACTGCAACTGTCCTATTCTAAAGAATTTCAGGACTAATAAAAAAAGTTATTTTATGATGCAGCATAGACAGTGTTTTTCAGTAATGGCATTCAAGTTTAAAGTTGATGAATGAACATTTTCTATCAATTCAATTAAGATATTTCTACAAATTAATGTATAATTTTGTTTGGATTTTAAATAATTTCAGAATCTTCAGATGCCACCCTACCTCCATGATAAGCCATAGACATTATGAAGGTCTCATGGAAATACTTTTTGAAGAAAGAATGGAAATACTACTTTATGACTCCTTAAAATAACTTTCATTACCATTTCAAAGACCAATAACCTCAACTCATTTCTGGGTTATAACAAAACCTTAACTGTTTGTTTATACACGGAAATTATTAGCTTCCTCTTTCTTGTCTTGTTACTGATACCATATGTCATTATAAATCACAAATTATTAAAGCTCATTAATTAAAGCAGGCCAGATAATCATGCAAAAAATGTACTTTTCATTTCCAACAGACATAACCATAAAATCTCTCTGTGCCATATGATATTGATATATATGTAAATCCTGACCCTTAATTCAATGGCTGTTCAGTTAGGCAAAAATATGCAGATTGCTTGTCTAGTGTGACCCAAGAAATTTCATAATTATAATATGACATTAAAAAAAACTCTCCACTAAGGTATGAAAGGAATGAATTATTATCTACAGTAAACAGTGTGATCTATAAAGCTAAAAAAATTAATTCAAATCCTTGGGTCACTGGACCATTAAAACAGTGTAATAACAGTGCATGCTCATAGGTTTAAGATTTATGTGTAAAATGAAGTGCCAGTGAAGCACAAGGCATGAAATTAATAAATAATGGGATTATAGTCAAATCACTGTTATTCAGGGACTTGTTAACAGCGGTTAAGTGCAACTACTATTAATAATAGGTATTGCATTTTCAGAAAAAATACAAACTTATTGCATGTTAGTTAAACTATTCCTAGTTTCAACTCTTCTTTGAAATATGACAAAATTCAGTCTCAGATTAGTAGATAACTATAAAAGCTCATGCACTCAGTTTTACTATTGGGGTAAAATATGTCCATGAAAATAACACAGCTAATGTTTTGATTGCAATGTATAAAAGGTAAGGTTCTAGACCTTGAATGATGATGACAACTTTGTATGCTCATTTGGAGCAGAGAAAGAAAAGGACTATAAGAATGAAATGAAAGCAATCACTGATGAAAACAAGATGTCATGAGTAGCAGAGGCTCTAGCTGCTTAACAAAACCATTTTTTTTCTTCTTTTTTCTGGATATAAAGCTAAACTTCATTTCCCAGACCCCCTTGCATTAAGTGTGACCATGCAACTGAGTTCTGGACAAGGAACAGAGCAGAAATGATGTGTTCCAACTTTAGATATGATTAACAAAAATCCTCCCATGATGAACTCAATGTTATTTCCCCATCCACTGATTAGATGTATATGAAAATTAGACCACAAAGGATAGGAAAATCACATGATGGAAGGTTCTGGAATCATTACAGGGAGGAAAGACATTAGCTGACCAGAAACACATACCTTGGACTATCATGTAAGCAAAAATACTCTTGTATTGTGTGTGTGCCATTTTCCAATTTGATGTCTCTGCCGCTGTTGTTGGCCTGCACTAACTAATGCAGTCTGGTACTGTGTTTAGCCATTTGGAACATCCAGTAAGGTAGACTGGCAAGGAAGCACACAGAAGGCTGCTCAGAAACAAAAGAATGCATACCAAGTATTTGATGCAATCTTAACTAAATACATTTATACTTAACTCATTTTGTACAATAGTTTTACCAATTTTGCCCTATGATTTGGATTTATCCATGACCTCCCACCCTGTCTTACTCCTTAAATAATTAAGAACATTCTCTCTATTAATGTACTGGTTTTTCCAGGGGCTGCTGTAACAAAGTGCCACAATCTGGGTAATTTATAACAACAGAAATTCATTATCTCACAGTCCTGAAGGCTAGAACTTCAAAATCAAGGTGTTGGCAGGGTCATGCCCACTTTGAAACTATAGGGAAATCCTTCCTTGCACTTCCTAAGTTCTGGTGGTATACTGGCAAACTTTAGCATCCCCTGGCTTATAGCTTCATAAATCCAATCTCTGTCTTCATCATAGCATGGTGTTCTTCTTGTGTCCTGTTTCTGTCTCTGCCTTCACATGGCCATCTCATAAGGATATCAATCATATTGGATCAGGGGCTTACCATGCTCCAGTATGATATCATTTTAATTCATTAAGTCTGAAAAGATCTTATTTTCAAACAAGGTCACATTCTGAACTACTGTGAGTTAGATTTTAACACCTTTTTTAGGGAAACAATTTACCCAAAAACAATTAGAATTCTTAAGAATTACTTTAAAAATCTTCAAAATGTGGGCATAGAGGGAACATATCTCAACATAATAAAGGCTTTATATGGCAAGCACACAGCTAACATCATACTCAAAGGTGAAAAGCTAGAAGCATATCCTCTAATATCAGGAACAAGACAAGGATACCTGCTCTCATCACTTTTATTCAACAGAATATTCGAAGTCTTAGCCACAGCAATCAGAGAAGAAAAAGAAAATACACCCAAATTGGAAAGAAAGAAGTAAAATTGTCACTGTTTGCAGATGATATGATACTATACATAGAAAATCCTAAAGACACCACCTGAAACCTACTAGACCTCATCAAAGAATTTAGTAAAGTTGCAGGATACAAAATTAGTATGCAGAAATCTGTTGCATTTCTAGCCACTAACAACAAACTATCAGAAACAGAAATTAAGGGAACAATGTCATTTACCATCACCTCAAAAAGAATAAAATACCTAGGAATAAACCTACCTAAGGAGGTAAAGGACCCATACTCAGAAAACTATAAGACACTGATGAAAGAAATTGAAGACAACACAAACAAATGGAAGGATATACCATGTTCATGGATTGGAAGAATATCATTTAAATTACCATACTAACCAAGGCAATCTACAGATTCAGTGCAATCCCTACCAAAATAACAAGGAAATTTTTCATAGAACAAATTTTAAAATTTGTATGAAAACACAAAAGACCCCAAATAGCCCCCAAAAATCTTTAGAACGAAAAACAGAGCTGGAGGAATCACACTCCCTGACTTCAGTCTATACTACAAAGCTACAGTAATCAAAACAGTATGGTACTGGCCCTAAAACACACAGATCACCAAAAAGGATACAAAGCCCAGAAATAAACCCATGCACTTAACGGTCAATTAATCTATGACAAAGAATACAAGACTATACAATGGAGAAAAGACAGTCTTTTTTATAAGTGGTTCTGGTAAATAAAATAAAGTTCAAACAAAAAATAAGCAGTGCTGGGAAAACTAGAAAGCTACAGGTAAAAGAATGAAATTAGAACATTCCCTCACACCATATACAAAAATAAACTCAAAATGAATTAAAGACATCAATATAAGACTTGTAACCATAAAACTCCTAGAAGAAAATATAGGTGGAACACTCTTTGACATATAGCATAACAATATTTTTTGATCTATTTCCTAAAGCAAAGGAAATAACAGCAAACATAAACAAATGAGGCATAATTAAACTTAAAAGCTTTTGCACAGCAAAGTAAACCATCAACAGAAGTAAAAGACAACCTGCTTAATGGGAGAAACTATTTGCAAATGATATGACTGATAAAGGGTTAACATCCAAAATATATAAACAGCTCATACAACTCAACATCAAAAAAAAAAAATTTTAAACCGGACAGAAGATCTGAATAAACATTTTTCCAAAGACATACAGATGGCCAATGGGCACATGAAAAGATGCTCAACACCATTAATCATCAGAGAAACTCAAATTAAAACCACAATGCAATATCACCTCACACTTGTCAGAATGGCTATCATCAAAAAGAACACAAATAACCAATGTTGATCTGAATGTGGAGAAAGGGGAACCCTCATACTCTGTTGGTGGGAATGTAAGTTGGTGCAGCCACTATGGAAAACAATATGAAGGTTTCTCAAAAAACTAAAAATACAACTAACATATGACCTGATCCAACAATTCCACTCCTGGGTATATATCCAGAAAAAAAATGCAAACACCTATTTTGAAGAGATACATGCACCTCAATGTTCATAGCAGCATATTTACAATTGCTAAGATATGGAAGCAACCTAAGTGTCCACTGACAGATGAATGGATAAAGAAGATGTTTTATATATATATATATATATATATGTGTGTATGTATACACAAGGGAATACTACTTAGTCACAAAAAAGAATGAAATTTTGTGATTTGCAACAGCAAGGATGTACTTGGAAGGTATTACACTAAGTGAAATTAGTAAGAAGGATATACTTGGAAGGCATTATGCTAAGTGAAATAAGTAAGACAGAGAAAGACAAGTACTGTATGATATCACTTATATGTGAGATCTAAAAAATAAAACATAGTGAATGTAACAAAAAAGAAACAGACTCACAGATATAGAGAACAAACTTATGGTTACCAGTAGGAGAAGGAAGGGGGAGGGACAAGATGTGGTTGGGGACTAAGAGGTACAAACTATTATGTGTAAAATAAATAAGTTACAAGGATATATTTTACAGCATGGGGAAATATAGCCAATATTTTATAATAACTATAAATGGAGTATAACCTTTAAAAATTGTGAATCACTATGTTGTACTCCTATAACTCATATTTTATATAATATTGTACATTAACTGTACCTCAGTAAAAAAATTTGGTAACCACAAAGAACAAGGATTACTGAAACATTGTTGCACCCCTGTTGCATTGTACCATTGGCTCTTTTCTATACCTTCTGCTTTCCCACGTTCCAAGGCCCTGTTCCAAATCTCCCTCCTTCAGGAATCCTTCTCTAATGTTCTGATATACAGTTTTCTACTTTTTATGAAATCCTATATAATTGAGAGTCTAAGTGTTAAGCCCTTAGCCTACCTTGCCATTGATTACTAGTTATATCATGTCAGGATTAGAACACAGAAGCAGAACCACTAGAAGTCATGAAATACACACACACATATACACACAAACACACATATACGTGTACACACACACACATAAAATTTATGATTGGAATTTGACATTAAGGGGTGGTGGGAACCGGTTAAACAGTCTTTATGAGGTGGTTATTTCTGTGTCACGTGTTAGAAACTGAAGTTTACAGGGGCAGGCACAACTTGAGGGGGTAAACAAGGATGAATAGGAGCCTGCAAGGCTGAACTTGGTGCCTCAGGGCAACTAGAACCTATGTCAGTCTCTCATTGCCTCTAAGCTTCCACGTTCTATGACACTGGTTTACTGGAGAAGGTTGTGCCATTCATCACAAAGCTAAATTTATACCTGGTCCAGGAATTTAAAAGTTGAAGGTAGAGATACAACAGCAGCTGGACAAGTTTTGGGTCTGCAGCTCCACATTAACCAGGTGAGATGAAATATCACAGACAACATGGATAAGATGCAAAAGCACCTATGCATTTCTCCCAACCTGCTGAGTGTACACAAAAAAGACAGCTGCTGGTTCTCTTTGCCTTTGAGATCTAATATATAATGACTCTTGTGGTCCTGTGTATAAGACCTATATAGAGGAGAGAATTCTGGGAAACACAGGTCAAGCTTAGCTAAATTGACTTATAAATCTAGCACACTAATTACTATAATTATCATTATTTTAATGATTTAGAGTGTATTCACTTTCTTTGTTTATCCTTTCATTGAACACATTAAGCACATTTTCTCTTTAATAACTGTGCTATGTATTAGACCAACAAAAAGTAATAGGACACATTTCCTTGAATCATGTTACTTCTAATCCACTGAAGAAACAGAACTATGATCGTGTAATTAGCATATAATTAGTATACAATTTAATAAATGCTATTTTAATGGAATATACAAAATGGTCGGAAAGCTTAGAGAAAAGGGTGACCAGCTCTGTCCTGAGGTGAGAGAGAGGCTTCACACGGAAGATGATATTTGCTGGGTAATGATAAGTTTTACTTACCTGGGCTGTTAATATGTACCAGTGACTGTATAAGCACTTGAGTATGTTATCTTATTTAATCCTGAGTTATTAAGCCCATTTTACAAATTAAAAAAAAAAACCAAGGCACATAAAATTAATGTAAACATATTTCCCAAGATCACCAGTAAATGAGTACAGGGCCATGATTAAAATCCAGGCTTTTTCAATTCTGAAGACTCTAATCCCTGGCCTCTACAAGGTCTTATCTTGATGCCTGAAGTGTAGAGAAGGAAGATACCCATAGAGGGAGCAGAACAAGTCTGCCCAGGAGAGTGAGAAAAATTATGATGCGTTGAGAGAATGGGGAGGAGTTCTGCATGTCTACAGTCAGGATCAGGGAGAGGATGGGGCTGGGAGGAAGATAGGAACTGAGTTTGGGAAATGGGAAGTCTGATGCCAGATTAAGTCTTAAACATTTCCCTAAGAAATTTGAAAGGCAAATAGAAGGCACTGGCACATTTTTGCTGGGAGTGACATCAAAGTAACAGCTAATTAATATTAAATATTTGCCTAGTTTTTACATATCCTAGCTTATTGGCCTCATCAAAATCCTGTAAAATAACTACTATTATTAACTTCATTTCAAAGATGAGAAAACCAAAGTACAGGAAGATTAAGTAAGTTGACCAAAGTTAGATTGCAAGAAAACTACCCAGCCAAGATGTGCACGCAGGAAGTTGTTGACTTTAGAACCCAAACTCTACCCTGAATATTATAATAAATGCCTCTTATGTCTTGTCTTTATTTGGAAAGAGATAATGAGGATGTGGGATGTAAAGAGATGACATGACCTGAGGCAGGTCCCACCTGTTTAGCTCATAAGCATGGCTTCTTTGATTAATAGTCCAAGTTACAAGCTGCTCACTTCCTATGTACTTTTGCCTGTAACTTTGAATTTGAGCATTAGGTCTATAAAAAATTTATGGTCTGGGAAATGTTCAGATCTAAAGTAAGCTCATTCTCCCCATCTTAGTTCTATCTTCAGCGTGCCAGGAAACCTTTCCATAGGTAGGGTGACCAACTGCTTCTGGTTTGTCTGGGGCTTTTCTGGTTTTAGCACTAAAAATCCTTTGTGCAGAAAAACCCTCAGTCCTGAGTTAACTTGAATGGTTAAATACAATCTTCCCTCTCTGAAGGAACAACCTAAATTGTATTATTCTTTAAAGAACTTTGTACAAAGATGGTTATATATTTATGCTTAAGATTCTTGACACATGGAGAAAAGGCCAACTCCTTAAGACTCAGAGGAAATCAGCTCTTTGTTTTGGAGAATTTCTGGTCAGCTTTCACTGAGAGTTGCAGCTGCCTGATGTGGTGTCTCCAGAAACCCAGACCTGGCTTAGGGAAGCGCACCCTCTATCTGTAGAGTTAGGATGTTGCAGGTCGTAAAGCAAAACCAGAGCTTTAACCGATGTGAGCATTCTCTTTGCATACAGCTTCATTAACTTTGGTAATATAATTTGTACATACCAATTAGCATTTTCCCTGAGAACATTATTTGATGCCCAAGCATAGTATAAATATAAAAAAGTATTAATGAGCCAGGAATCAACTTATACTTTTTCTACTCATAAGGTTTAAATAGCAAGACCAAAGGTAAGTAAGCCCTCGCTCCCCTTTAGCCTACTCAGTAAAACACTACCCATTGCCCTCGCCCAAAGCTCCCCATTTGTGGGTTATTATGGAGGACCTCATTGACAGATTTTCTTTGTGACCATCTAAAGGTGCAGTCTATATTGACAAAGTCACAGTAAAGAATATGATGTTTGGGAAACTGAGGGAAACTACAACCACAGTGGTGCTTACGACCCAGGCTAAGGGTCTCGGGCCACTGAGGGCTGCTGCATCTGGCTGTGCACCTGGCTTTGAGGCTGGCAAGGGCTGGAATCCAGTCTGTGGTGCCCTCACCAGCACAGCCCCCATGAGGCTGCATCTGGCCAGAGGGGGTGACTTTCTCTAATTCAAACAAAGTTACTATGTGGCACTATATAGACTAGACCAGGCTCTGGATGTTTTAAGTTTGTTGCACAGTTACTAATTCACAAGATGTAAATTAGGGCATTTTTCATTGAAAATGGAGGTAACAAACAAAAACTTGAACTTATTTAATCAGAAAGGGAAGTGACTAAAAGAACAACAGAACCTGAGAACCATTCTGTGGCTGGCTTCCAGAAACAAGAGAATCGTCAGGATGCTCTTTTCCCTTTCCTGTGTTAGCCTCATTCTTCCCTCCTACTGTAGAGTAGCTTTCTCCACATGGCCAAAAACACCATGGCCAAGAGCCCCCAAGCTTTATGCCTTGGAGATTTTGTCCCAGAGAAAAAAAATGCTCATAATGGTATTCCTGGTGCCAAGTCCAAAAATCCTAGGAAAGGGACCCAGAGTCCCAGCTTGGGTCAGATAATTGAACTTGGCCAGCAGGATACATTCTATCAAAATGTCATACCTTCAGGAACCATACAGATGGGGTGAAGCCCGGAGGGTTGTCTTCCTGGACAAAGAGAAATACATGACCCAGAAGAAGGTGATCTGAGGCTTAACCTGAACAAGTAACTGCCATTGCAACTACATGAACAAGGTAAGGTCCTGCACTAATCACAGATTTGGATTTAACTTTCTACAAAACAAAGCATTAAAAAAAGAGAGAAGCAAAATATACATAATTAGTCAAAGCCATCAACATGTCTACCCCTAAATTCCAACCTGAATGATTCTTTTACATTTTATCTTGTTTAAAATCCTACTAACCACCAAGGCTCAATTTATGTCTCCTTGTATAATAAGCCTTCGCCAGTACAATATTCCTCACTAAATTCTCTCTTCCGTCCACTTCCAAGGCACTGACGGCTTGATTCACACATTACCTCCTTTGATCACACATTGTTGTAAATTTTTTATTAACTAGATTTTAAAATTCTTAAAACCTTCATAATAATTATGATGTTCAGTACTATTAACTAACAATAACCTTCCTTCTATTACCTGCTGGTTGAGCCACAGTGCTTGATGTACTCTCCGCAAACATATTTGGGAATAGATCTTGGAAAGATGGGATTTAACATTACTTATGAGAAGAACACTGAATAGCTAGCTCCACAGAAATTGACTAGTTGAGTGTGCCAGGATAACCTACTCTTCAGTTAGACTCACTGATATATATGCGCCATATATATATATGTGTGTGTGTGTGTGTGTGTGGTGTGTGTGTGTGTATATATATATATATATATATATATATATATATATATATATATATATACACATACACATACACATATGACCAAGCTGCAAGTGAAGACACAATGTATCAAGTATAAGTGGCAGGGATTTTTCCCCCATAAGTTGCTGTAAATCAGCATGAAGTGAAAAGACCATTATTTCAGCTCTTTAACTTTTTACTTAGAGAAAGAGGAAATTCACAAAACTTACAGAAGGAGTACTTTTTATTGTTTCTAGAAGGCAGAGGAGTTTGTATTTCAACATAAGTTTCCAGATCTGAAGCTTGTCAAGTCAGGCACTGAAATGATTAGAACACTAGCTCACTAATTTGGATTAAAGTGACAACCAATTTGAATCGGTGGAAAGACAAATTTTTGAGGCATATTTAAAAGGCACAGTAACTAGAATCTGATTTACAAAATGTTACAGGAAAATGTTCCACAGAATGTACCTTGTTTAATGAACTCTTCATGAAGATTTATTATTAGCATATTTATTGTTAGGGTGCAATGTTCCAGAATGATGGAAAACAGTTTTTTCACTGAAGTAAATTAACATATTCTTTTATACTCATTACATTATTTTTATTTAATTTAACCTCAAAATGGTTTCTTTTTTACGTGTAATACTTTGCAGTTCAAAAGCAGGTTCTCATTTGAACCTTGCATGATTTGTCTATCAGATAAGTAAGCAAAACTGTTAGCCTTCCACAAACAAAAATGGGAAGCTTACAGACGTTTCATGACTTTCCCAAGATCTAAGACCAGTGAGTCATGGGATGGGACCAGAAATCAACAGACTCAAGTTTAATATACCAAGTAACCATTTTTCTGAGTCACACCAATTTTAAGGTACTGATATCTGAATATATTATTTTATACTTTAGAGATATATGTTAATGTACCCACAGGAAAAACTACATAATTTATACATACATACATACATATATATATATATATATATATACACACACACACACATCTCCAACAAATCAAACAAGCACAAATCTCCCTTCATTCTTAGACTAATTAAGTTCTTAGGGATAACGTGTATGAGGTATAATGGGCTCAGGAGCAAGCAAAGTCCATTCTGCTGATTTGGGCTAAACTCACTTGTGCTATACATCTTATCGTGCTCCTATTTCTTTTTTTTTTTTTTTGTGCTCCTATTTCTTGACATGTTACAACTGAAAAGTAATGAGGTAATTCCCTGACAGTTCAGTGTCCAGTGGTTAGGACTTGGTGCTTTCACTGCCGGGGCCCTGGTTCAAGCCCTGGTCAGGGAACTAAGATTTCACAAGCTGTGTGTGTGGCATGGTCGAAAAAATTTAAAAAAAGAAAGAAAAGTAACAATACATACATATATACCTGTATACACATACATGAATTTACATGTACATGTACAAATATGCATATATAATTCATATATATTGTATTATGTATTATACAAATATCTAACATTTGTATCATATATACACAATAATTTATATTTAAATAAATTAGTGGTATTTTCTTAATTGTCTATCTAATGAGAGCAGATAACTGGACTTAACTGATATTTTAAGTCTGCATCCAGTATCCTGTCTGGTCTCCTCCAGCAGACATATGTTTAGAGAGGAAATTGGATTCACTGTTTGCACAAAGCAATGTATTTAGCTGGTGGCTGTGCAGGTCAATTAATTCCTCTAACAATACGAGTGAAATGAGGTTATTGGATTATGTTAGTAGGCAATTAGAGTTGATTTAGTGACATACTACTTCTTATAAACGTGTTTAAAGAAAATATACCTAAAAATACTACATGGAATGGCAAGGAGAACGCTTAGAGAACATTGATTTGTTTTAGATGAGGAAATGTAACATATGATCCCTCATTTATGTTAAAAGGTGAAGAGAAATGTTTATTTTTTTGTTGTTGCTATTTTGAAAATACCAGGAAAATGTTGGGGATGAAGAACTTTGAAGCCATCTCATTGTTATTACCAACCTTATTACCACCAAATCATAAGATGTAATATCATTAGTAGAGCTCAGTATGGAAAGTTGAATATAAAGCTGGAAATCAGTAGACACACATCCTATTGTGAACTCTGTGGTTGGTGAGTTACAACCTCTCTAAGCTTACTTTTCCTCATCTGAAAAGGAGAAATAATAATCCTATTGGATAAGGATCAAATAGGTAATAAACACTGTGTGCTTTGAAGGTCATAAATTGCAAATTATAAATGATAGAGTTGGAGTAATAAGGAATCCTTTTGAAATTTTTTAAACTATAAACAAAAAGCCTTGCTCTACAAAATACTATTATTTGCAAGGATGCATTTTCAGATAGAATTTTTGTTTACCAAACCTCAACTGAAGTGTGAAGATACACAATCAAGCCTCTCCTGCTGCTGCTATAAATATTTTGTAAACATAAATGGGTAAAATCTGTGACCTTATGAAAAAAGAGAATAGTCACAGTGATTAGGTGAATCATCAGAATCCAGAGGGTTTTTAAGAAAACCAGAGGTCGTGCCAAACGCTGAGTGAGTGACACTGAATGGAGCCAAACCAAATATTCCAGCTCTTGGCTTCTCATCACTCACACGTATTAGCTGAAGCCACAGCTCAGTCTTTATCCGATAACAGAAATAGAAAATCCTCCTAACAACACTTCTGGATTATTATAATCCTCATTTCTAACGAAAAGAAAAGTGAGGTTCAAGCAGGTTAAACAAACTGTCTAAGATCACACAGCTAGCATGTTAAAGAGATAGAATTTGAGCCAGACTCTACCTGGGGGGTGCAAATCTTATATTTTTCCCACTCCCCTGGCCTGAACTAAGAAGTCAGTCAGTTCTTTTCTAAAACGGAAATAAGCCTTTTCCTTTGTGACTTTCCTATGCTTAACAATTATCCACTTTCTTATTTAGCCCCCTGCCACTAGCTCACTTATGAAGAGAAGAACAGTCAACTCCTGCAAACCATCATAAAACAGATGGGCGCAAGACCAAGTGGCGGTTGGACTCCCTCTATTCCCCACCTGGCAGTGGGAGAAGGCAGAACTCTAGAAGGAGGTCACTGAGCAGCTCAGGATGCCAATCACCTGCACAGCTAGCTGGTGTGTGGGGGAAGTTTGGAGGCTAGAAAGGAAAAATGGTAAGTATGGTCTCGACACCATCATTAACTGGAAATCCACTCATCAGTTCACCAGACCAAAGGGAGTCTTAGTTTGCCTCTCCCACAGACAAAACTAATAATTAGATATTTAGCAATTTACCATCAAACACAAGGAGTCCCTTTATCCAAACAGCTTGGAAAATGCCTGTACCCAGGGCCAGCTGTGAGGATAAAAAGAGTCAAGTGGGTCTAGCTGGTGACATTTTTAGGAAATTTTATATCACTGCTAGAAGCTTTTTGCCTGGAAGCTCTCTTATTTGTGACATTTATCAGTCCATGAGTCACATTATTTTCCCTGCTGGGAAAAATAAAGATGCTTATAAAGCCTGTGTTCTGAATGTGATCCCTGTATGGACCACTTAGCTTTGCTCTTACGCTCACACAGTATCCAATTCCATCCAGGTTCCAGACAGCATCTCAGAAAGAACTATGCCAGAAAACGTGGATGAATCAAAGCACACTCATGCCAATTATTAGAAGAAAGTGAATTGAATGTTGATTCTACTAGTCATGAGCTAATAGAGTTAAAATGATTTCGTAAAGAAGTTTATTACATTTTCTCCCTTTTTTAGACAGTTTTTTTTTTAACCTTTAATCAGAAGTGTTCAATAAATAATCTTTTCTCAGGCCCCAATTTACATATGCCATTTATAATTCAAAATCCCCCAAAGCTTGTCTCCAGATCTACAGGAACGTTTAGACATGGACCACGTCAGGCAGATGTATAGTCTTAGTCATCTGTTATTTCTTCTTGACATTCCCACAGGCAATGGAAGAGAAAGCTCACCTTACGATGTCTTTGTGTAAGAGTTCAAGGAACCTGTTGACAGCCACAGAGCTATACGGCACCACAGCCAGTTTCCACGCCTTAGTAGGTTCTAGCAATCTCTACAGAGCGCTGCATTATTTCCTCTTCATTTCAAATCCTCGAAGTTTGTATTCTCTTCATCGTTAGGATGACTATATATTTTGTCCCCCAAACCAGGACACCTTTGAGAATGAAGTGGGCACTCTGATCATCCCAATAGAATGTGAAGTCTGTTTTTTGCCACTTACAAGTTACACGGCTTTTGAAAAGTTACTTCATCTCTGTGATCCACACCACACAATGGTGATAATAACATTACTGTCTCTGTGTAGGGAAAACGAAATGAAATGTTGCATGTACAGGACTTAGCACTGTCCCTGCCAAAATGAGCACTTTCTAAACGCTTGTAATTCTTATGAATGATTTTTAAATATTTAGGATGAAACTTAGAGGCCATCAGGGTGTTTTTCCAGAAGCAATGCAGAAGGAAATAACCTGCATAATAATAACCTCAAATAACCTTTTTATTTGAGAAGAACTGAGGAAGTCTTTGGGGGGTGGGGAGGGTGAGTATTTTGATTCAGTTCATCTATCTTTTTATATTCCATCTGAAAAATGAGTATGTCCACAATAAAACTACATCATAGAGTTCAAATGTGGAGAGTTGTGCTTATAAGTGTACACACACAAATGAAATCTCATCATGTATATATTATATTAATATATATACACACACACACATATATATATTACTGTGGAGATCTTTCTATATTGAACATAAAGATCTAGATCAAACTTGTTAATTGCTCTGTAGTATTAAGCTGTTTGGATGTGATTTTACTTAAGCATTCTGCCTAAGGCACTAGGAAAAGGCCATGGGATGGAGTATGGTGAGCCCAGGGGTTAGAAGAATAACATAAGGCTGGAGAGAGAGAAAAAAGGCTGATGGTTCGGGGCCTTATAAATCAAACTCAGAAATTATGATTTCATTCAAAGTGAAGTATAGAGATGTGTAAGAGGTTTAAACATCATGCCCACACTGTAGCTTTCTATTGCACCATTGTTGTCTTGAACATCTTGTACATACATCTTGCTGCATGCATTGTAAACATTTCTGAGTCTCAAACTGATAGAAGCAGAATTATCAGTTTGAAAGTTGTACACATTTAACATGTTGATATATATTAACAAAATGCCCTAAAAATATGTGGTTCAACACCAGCAGTAGTGTACATGAAAGCTCATGTCCTCATTATTATTTTTTAAGATTTGCTAACCTGTCAAATGACAAAGAATAGGGTTCCATTTTAAGGGAGATTAGATTTTAAGGTCAGTTTTTAACATATAAGTTGTATATCGTTAAAATCAGAAAGCCATAAAATATGTTATATGTTATTTGGGGATAGTCAATTGATGATAATTCTTATGTACCCTGAGGTATAAGAACCATTGAGCCGGACAGAGGGAAAAATACAAAACAGAAGGAAAGTTTGGATGCTTTGGTACAGACTGAATGTTTGTATCCTTCAAAATTCATATGTTGAAACCTAACCCCAATGTGATGGTATTTAAAGGTGAAGCATTAGGTCGTGAGGGTGTAGCTCTCATTAATGAGATTAACGCCTTTATAAAAGTGGCCCCAGGGAGCTCCCTTGATTGCCCCTCTGACATGTGAGGAAGCAGTGACAAGACAGCTGCCTGTGAAGAAGGAAGCAGGTTGTCAGCAGATACCAAACCTGCTGGAACCCTGATCTTGGACTTCCCAGCTTCTAGAACCACGGGGCATAAATTTCTGTTGCTTATAAGCCACCCAGCCTATGGTGTTTGGTTATAACAGCCCAAACAAGTTAACACACCAATGTCTAAGAACTCAAATTATTCTGTTTTTAAGATAAGTATCAAATACCTAGTATGACAGGGGGATGGATGGGGAATTTTAATAAAAAGTTCATGTTTAGCTATAAGAGTCATACCATTCTGCTTTATGTGAAGGACCTACCAATAGATTTATTACTGAGACAATAATATGTGAAAATACCTAGCAAAGTTCTGACACTTAGAAGTGCTCAAATTTTTTTTAAGTTTTATATCCAAGTTTTGTTCTATGATACCTCCATGTCCAATGTTTTCTGAAAAGTACACTAACTCTTCTTCTTTGTTTTCAAGGTTGGTAACTTCTTTTGTTATAACAATAATGGTTATTATCCATGTATCAATATTTTGGCATTGATCTCAAGATCTTTGAAGTGACGCTGGAGGGTGAGTGGGTAGAAGGGGAAGTTCTTTATGCCAAGTTCTAAAGTCAGCATTAAGTTAAACATACATAGGGTGCCAGGCCACTGTACACAAGGGCTGCCGTTTTTACTACAATTACCCTGCTTCTTAATGAAGCTAAGAATTTTTCACATGTTCATTGCTCATTTCTGTTTCCATAAACTGCACACATCCTTTATCACTACTTTTTTTTTTTTTAAGTTGTATTGACTTACAGTAGTCTGTTGTATATTCTGGATAATTACCTCGTCATTTGTTTATTTAAAATTTGAGATGTAGAATCATTTTTAGTTTATAGTTATATCTGCAAATCCTTCTTTTTTTCTCTTTTTTAAAGATGTACTTACTTAAGAATTACATTGCTCTCTACATCCTTCACCCTGTGTAATCTCTTCAAGTATCTTTGAGGCTCTCAATTTATGGATGAGGAAATAAGAGGTATGTTGAATTTAACTGAATTGTTTCATGATAGATTCTAAGCAGTTAGGCAGAAATCCAAGCCTTTGGACTCTTCACACTGTTGTCTCTTTGGACTACAAAGGTCATGGAGTATTGCAAAAGAAAACCTGTACCCCACCAGTCAGACAGCCAAGAAGCATTTTATTTGAGAGTATTGCGAGAGGGAAGGGAGATTGAACTTATCTCCACTGAAACAAAAAGCAGGAGAGTTTTTAAGGGCTGGGTTAAGCTAGTGGAAAAGTCCTGGAGGACATTAGCAGGGAGTCTGGTCAATGTGTTTAGGCCGGTTGTGTTCGCTAATTGATGCATATCCAAGTTAGGTTCCTACCTCCTCACAGTCACTGGGAGATCGGGTTGCTATCTTCCTGGATAATTACATTTCAAAGAGAGGGCTCCCAGGTCCTAGAAAAACACATTTCTGGGTTATAAAATATTTACTTCTCAAAGGGGCACAGAAAGCCTTTACAATTACAAGTTTTCTAAAATAAATGCTCTAAGAAAAGGGAGGTCAGGGCCTATGGTCCAGAAGAAAGCTGTCTAGAATTGACTCAAGCTAATGGGATCTTTAAGACTATCTTGGTCAGTAAAAGGGATGAATATATTTACATGTTGACTTCTACTCTAAGAAATGGGTCACTATAATGTGTGGTTGTTTTAGGACTCTTTTTTGTTTATTTGTCTGAAGAGACAGAAATCCAATTCTAGCTAGCTTTTTCTTCAGAGTTCAGGCCCAGTGTGATAAAAGTCCTCAAATGATGACACCAGGACTGGTTCTCTCTTGCTGTCTTTTCATCTATTTATTTAGCTACACACCCATCTTTGTTTCTTGGCTATAAACACCTCTTTGCGTGGTGGCCTGTCCTCTCCCGCCCGAGAAGGGTTCTTTCCGCATGGTGGCGTGAGGAAGCAAGCTGGTAGTAGAACACGTGGTTACCATGATCCGTCACAATGGTGAACTTCAACTTTGCCTGGAACAGTACAGATTTCTCTTCTCACTGCAACACCCATACCCCCAACGCTTCTCTCTTAGAGGAAAGTGACCCTTTTCTACCACAACAAGTACTGTCAAAAGATAAAACTGTCTGTGCCTTAAAAAAATCCCTTTAATAGCTCTTGCCATTTTTGAGCCAGTACTCTAGAGAATTGCTCATGCTATAGGTTAGTGTTAGTCTGATGTTCCAAGTGACAGACAAGTTTGGTGGTGTTTTTGTTGTTCACTGCTCCTAGTCACTAGGATTGCACGTTTCCAAATGATTGTTTTCAACTAAGACAAAACCACAAGTAAGTACCCTCTTGAGGAGGAGGCCACCAGTGGGAAGAGCATAATGCACCTTCAGTGATCCATTTGGCAGAGGCCTGAGGAGGTGACCACTAGCAGGTGTGTATTTCAGTGAGAAAAGAAGCGGGGCTGCACCAATGGTCAAGAACTCATGTTGCCAGATGCGGTTTAGCATCCAATCTGTACCCTCTCGAAGAGGTAAATTTATCATCCAAGACAAAGATTTGGAAATGACATCTGGGAAATCAATTTATGAGGAAGGGAATTGAGGCCCAACATCACTATATGTTTGGCCCAAGTTCACATTGCTCAGAAGATAAAACAAAACAAAGCAGATCTCCATTGCTATTCTCCTTTTTATCTGTCCCATTGGAAACTTGCTCACATGTACAATTAACTCATTTGGTATTTGTTTAAATCCAAAGAGAATTTAGACTTCACAAGGAAAAAGCACCCATCTTCACATAAATACATAAATGTTGTAAGTTTTCCTTAAAAATCCATATGTACCACACATTTCTAATGTTTTGTTCATTTCAAAAAAAAAAATCCCGAGAACACACTATGAAACTGAATCAAGAGATTTGTGTTTTTACGCAGTTAATGCTGAACTGAACCCTCTTTTTCAGGTGACTGTAGCCTTGTAAAGAGAGAGATGCCCAACATAAAGATAATGAAACTGATACCCTTATTTTCTCAGAAACAGAGAAACATAGAGCTTAATGAATTAACTTTCAAGATAACCTAGCATGTAAATAATCCAGCAAGGAGCTGGATTTAAACCCTGGTTTCTCTGTTTCTAAAGTTCATGTTCTTTCATTTCCATCACGTTATCCCAAGGCAAGAATTCTTTCTTTCTGTAAAGTTAACTCTTGTGATTCTCATTTAATAAAACTTTTGAGAAGATGGTATCAAATCAGGTCTCGTAAGGGGAAAAATGGAGAATGGTGGATTCCCGCCCCAAATGTTACCAATATCAGGAAAATTTTTCACAATATTTTGTATTTTTGAAAACAGAGAAGCCTAGTGACTTAATAAAGTTCACGAGAGGAACCAGTGGTGGAATCAGCCGGGAAACCAGCCATTCTGCCTCCAGGGAGTACATTGCACCACATCCGGCTGCTCAGAAATGGGAAGAGAGAAAGCCTCATTATTTTGACATTAGGGATTTTTTTCCCCCCTAAATAAGTTAAATTGCCTCCTTCACACAAGACAGTAAATCATGAGGATGGATGGTTTCTCCACAGCCAGACTCTGGGAGATCCTGGAGCATCGCAAAAATCATGACTTCCCGCTGCCTGCTCTCAGCCCCTTGACCCAGAGGAGCTATAACGAGAACACTAGTGAAAGAATCCTCACACGGGGCAAGAGTCAGGCCCTGGCTGTTTTCTGATGGGCCTCATACTGGGAGCTGGTGCCTTGACTGCTCCCAGTTATTCCCTCGGGTGGATGGCCAAAGAAGACAGTACACTGTGTCCCATTTGAGCATCAGTCCAATTACTTAAAGCAAATTTTCCCTCTAAATAGTCTCTGCACCTTGCAAATCCCAAGGACAGATTGTTCACTTTTGAATAAATGAGATTAAATACTTGTAAAACGTTTATGAAGTTCTGCGGTACTCACCATCTCATTAAATCTTGGACACACCCCAGTAGTTGCTATTTGGGGTGGCTTATCTGTCATGGGGAGAAACTCTCAGTTAACTATGTAGCCCTGAATGGTAGAGCCAAGACCTTGAAATTCAGCCTTTTGCTTTCAATGTTCTATGCCTATCTGCCTCTCGCTTAACGAACTTAGTGTAATTATTCAATCAGTGTTGGCAGAAATCTGAAGAAGGCATTCAGAGGCCTTAAATCCCAATATTCCATGTGCTCATGCTGAGCATGGCCCTTGCTTTATAATGTAGTTTTGTTCCATGGCAGAGACACATCTCAGTGGAGAAGAGACCACACCATTCACGTATGCGCCACGTCTTACCGTGGGTAAGGAGCAATCAGGATTTAGTCTCATACTGAATGAATGATATTTTGTGCTCTTGACTGGTAAAATGTGATCTGTTTTCTCTCCATTTGGTGTGGCTGGTGCCAGCTGCACTGACCTCATTGCTAACACCCCCAACTGTCCTCATTTATTATCTTCAAAAAATTATTTCTATGTCATCCAATTCATTCCAGCAGCCTTAATTTCTTAAAGGGTTTCTGAATTTGCTATTTTAGAAGCAGTGTCCTGTGTATATAAGAAATAGGACAGGGCTTCCCTGGTGGCGCAGTGGTTGAGAATCTGCCTGCTAATGCAGGGGACACGGGTTCGAGCCCTGGTCTGGGAAGATCCCACATGCCGCGGAGCAACTAGGCCCGTGAGCCACAACTACTGAGCCTGCGCGTCTGGAGCCTGTGCTCCGCAACAAGAGAGGCCGCGATAGTGAGAGGCCCGCGCACCGCGATGAAGAGTGGCCCCCGCTTGCCACAACTAGAGAAAGCCCTCGCACAGAAACGAAGACCCAACACAGCCAAAAATAAATAAGTAAATTAATTAATTAAAAAAAAAAAAAAGAAGTGGGAAGAAATACCCCAACTTTAAAAAAAAAGAAATAGGACAGTAGAGAAAATCACAGAAACAGGAGCCCTTGACTCAGCTGATGTGTCCATTAAATGTAGCAGATTCTCCACGCCACTTAACACAGCCTACACGAGAGAACTGGTATATCAAACCACGCTGTTTCTTCTAGAGAACTGTGCTGTGATGTATTCCATAACCCTTTCTCATTTCTATGGTTATAAAATTCCCGACTTCTTACAGAGAACTATATTCAATATCCTATGATAAACCACGAGGGAAAAGAATATAAAAAAAGCTGCAATGAACACTGTGGTACATGACTCTGCAGCTTTTTTAATATTCTTTTCTCTCGTGGTTTATCATAGGATATTGAATGTGTTGTGTGTGTGTGTGTGTGTGTGTGTGTGTATATACACACACAAACATATGTATAAATAAATCACTTTGCTGTACAGCAGAAATTAACACAGCTTTGTAAATCAATTATACTTCAATTAAAAAATCAATAATAAATAAATAAATTAATTAATTAATTAATAAAATTCCTCACCTCACTTCCTGGTCCGCTATCATTGGTCCTAAACCTTTACTTTGCTGACAAGCAAACATCACTTCTGCCCCTTTTCCTTAGTCAATTACAGTTCCAGCTGAACTCTTGTAGACTACTTGATTTCATGGATGTGTGTTCTAAACCCTTACTCCATTATCCCCATGGTTTAAGATGACAGATCTCCTTAGAAAGAAATGATCTTCATACACCTTGAAATCCAGTACACGCAAAACTGAGGAGGGGTGTTTGGGCAATTTCTTTTCCCCACTCTGGATTCGTCTACCTGCATGACTTCATGAGTATCATTTACCCATCCATGGTTTATATTTTAAAGAAACTGCAGAAAAGATGTACACAGGGTGAAAGATCAGAAATCTAAAGTTAGAATATGCTTTAGAGAAAATAAAATCAAATTCCTTCCATTTTACTGATGAATAAACTATTTTGTTAGTGATACTTATGATCTTTGGTCATATACACCATTGAGAATCTGATCAATCTATAAACTTATTAGGAGAAAATGTATGTACATATGAAATTTTAGGGATCTTAGAGACCTACTAAAGCCCATGTCATCAGATTTGGGAACTTGCATAAGTCAGTGTATCCTAAGACTCAGTACAATTGGTGTTTAGACCATTCATTTTGGTATTTTGTACAGAATTCAATTTAATTACCTTATATCCATCTTCATTTTCTCTAGTCTTTCCAACCACAACATTTCATTAATGTTTATAGAAAAATATACACAGAAAAAACATAAGCCAAATTCAACAAATAATTAAATATCTGTGATTTGCCACAATTTAAAATTTCATGGGTGTTCATAAGAGATTATATTAAATGTTAAGTTACATAGAGTGTTATTTTTAAAAGATTTTATATAAATATATTACCAATCAGAAAAATAATTTTTACCCCACAAAGAATCCTAATATTTGATGCATTAATGTAGTCTTCCTACTTATGTCTCAGTAGAAATGAGGACCAAGAACTTTGTGAATCCAACTTCTCATCCAGATACATCTTAAGGTGAAAGAATTTCAGGTTATTTACTATGTTAAATTGGTAAACTACAAACTAGAAAAAGAAAGCAGCCCCTTCTCACTTGAGTGACGAATGATCATGAATGTGAAATGTTATTATAAATGTACTGAATCATGAAATAAAGCTATTACAATTAATCAGGAAAATATAACAGATCTGCTGAAGATAGATAAAGAAAAACTTGGTCTCAGCAAAATCCCACACCAGACAAAGTGAAGTTTAAAATGAGGCTTCAAACATAAGTGTTTTCAGATGGCTTAATACCCTATTTTTTAAAAATCTTATTAAAATCCACAATAAGGACATATAATATGCTGCACCAGAGCTGACAGACTTGGGCCAAGTACTGTAGTACGTCTCTGCAGGACAAATATATCACCATGGTAGAAAGCTACTGAAAGTACCCATGGATGTGTTTTTCTTGTCATGCTCAACAAAAGAGAAGTTGCTGAAACCTCAGGCACTTGCAGCAATGGATTCCTTGTCTGAGCAGCTCGTGAGACAGTGTCAAGGTCTAGGTCCATTTTTGGCAGGTTAGAGTGCAAGTTATGAAAACCCATGCACATGTCTAAGGTCCCATAGAGACACTGGCTTAGTGTGTGTGTGTGTGTGTGTGTTTGTTTGAATTACTGAGGCTTTTTTTTAATCAGTGAAAATCTGTCATAATCCTTGATCTGAATATTAGTAAAAAAGGTACATTGCCCAGGATTAAAATCAAAATGGCAATATTAAAGAAGGTAAATTCAAGAAGCATTATGTCATCAATTTCATGCTAGGATCTTAAAGAAGAAAAGGTTCTATTCCCAGCTATAAGTTCAGTTAACTGAATGGCCTTGAGAAATTCATAAACTCAGAGTTGGAAGGTGGATTATATGTTAAAAAAAGAAAGTATCACAAATAAAAGAACTTCAACTGAAATAAGTTTATGAAGAAAAAAATAGTAGGAGGGAATTAATGGCTTACAAAGTGGATGTCAAAAATAAATCATGGAGGAAGGGCATCAGAAAGAGCTGCAGTCAAAAGAAAGCAATATTAGTCCACTCAAATAAAAACTATTATCCAAAAATAGCTATGACCTTAAGTTTTTCCCAGGATCATGTAGAAAAGAAAGATGGATGGGTGGAATAACCTTGAAAACGTTATCTAGTCCTAAGGTTCTATGATATTCTGAAAGTTTTGGAATTATCCAGAATGTTGTCTTATTCCTGTTTGAATAAATTAGCTCAAATAAATTGGTATTATTAACAGGAATATTATTATTGTGTCAAGCAAGCTGCCTCAGTTCCTCTAAAGTAACTACTTAAGAAGCAGTCATAGTAAGTTGGATAATAGGATAAGGTTTGGAGTCATAGTGCTCTGGGTTTCGATTTCATCAAAAATTTATCAGTTGTGTGAAGTTACGCATCATATTTCCTTTTCTGATCCACAGTTTTCTAATTTACAAAATGAGAGTAATAATAGTGACCCCTGTAATTTTTTGAAGATTAGAAAATCTCATACATATGAAAAGTATACTACAACAGTGCCTGGCTTGTAGAAGGAACTCAAATACCACTACTATTGCTGCTACAGCTGCTGCTTCCACTAGTACAACTTCTACGAAAATAGTAATACTGGCATCTTCTTACACACAACTACCCCACTCACCATTCCAGAAGACCAAATGTCAGACTTCAAATACCAATCCTTATCATGTCAATAGGAAAGATAATCACCATTTACATAGTACTTTCAATTTTCCTATTTGACCTCAACTATAATCCTGGGCGATAGCTATGATCAATACCACCACTTCATAAATAAGACAGCTGAAGCTATAAAGGATGCATTTCGCATTTGAATTCTCAGTGAGTGGTACATCCAAATGTTGATTGCAAGTCTTTGGACCACAAATGCTGCTCTTCCCACTATAATCTCTCCTGTGCAATTCATTAGTCTAGTTAATCAAGAGTTAACCACAATCACAATTCACCTCATCTCGTTAATTTATGTTTGAAGGGTTTTGTCAGTGCCCTCATTAGAGTTCTGAAATCTCTTTTTCTGTTGGCAAAATAAAAATTGTGCAATCAGAAATGACAATAAACAGGAGCAAGAAGCACTTAATTTATTCATTCAGCACAGGTGCATTGCGTGGATTTACTACCTCTTGAGCACTTGTGTTAAGCACAGAGAATACAAAGGTATGTAACACTGTGTTCTGCCTTCAAAAAATTCATCATCCAGAAATGGAAGCAATTAAGCAGACATTTATAGTAGAGATAAAAGTCCTGAGAGGGAAGTACAGATAACACATCCAGGGGTAACTGGGAAAACTTCTGGAAGAAACAACTTAGGAGCTAAGACAAGAAGAATTATTAAGAATGAAACAATAAAGGGGAGGAGGAAGAGTGTTCTGGGCAAAGGCAAGAAACCCAGAGGTGAGAGAGATTTTGACATAGTGGGGAGCATGACATAGTTCTCATGGCAGGATGGCTGAGTTGATGGTCTGAATGGAGAGCCGGATGGCACAGGCATCAAGAGGGTCTCTCTCCTTCTCATTTAGAGAGCAGCAGTGTCCCCCATCCCCATGAAGCTGTAGAAATATGCAGTATCACACAGATAACATCAATAAAAAGTGGCAGTAAAAGGGCCCATGGTCCCCGTTCTTACTCTTATGAGTACACAGCCAGTCTCCCCATCCTCCTCCTCTTTACAGAGCAACTTCCAGACATAAACTAGGGAGTGTTTGAGGGTTGCTGCAGTGTTCACACTAATGTGTAGGGGTAAGAGTTAAAGAATAGAGTCAGAGAAATTGTTTTGTTTTGTTCATTTTAAAGCACTGGGCAGTTGTGTCCTGGGGAAAACGAGCAATGAACATATCAAAACTGTCCAATTTCTAAAACATCGATGGCAATGAAAAGTCTTATCTAAGGTCCCAGGGCAGGCTTTGTAATAGAAAAGAAAAAGCATCTCTAACATTTTAGAAGGGATGACCACACTCTTGAAGACCATGCAGCTTGGATTTCAAAGGCTGACATATATGCACAATTCTGTCCTAAGAAATATGATCTGTGACATGTGCAGCCACTATGTGTTCAAATGCTTTTTCCTGTTTGTTTGTTTTGTTTTTCCCGCTAAGGACAGAGTCCCCCAGCCTCCCATTCTTTCCAGTTTCTGGGGGAATTTCTGACGTTATTGTCAATGAAGACAGCGTACCCATCGAGCTTCTTTGGCAATGTGCAAATAGAAAATGTACTTGAGCCCACAGCTCCTCATGCACACGAACTGAAGACGCTGTTGAGGGACTGGGTTAATATGAATTCTGAAGCTCCCTGGGAGTGTAGCTGAAGCATCTCTCAGCCCCATAACTTCAAATAATCTGAAAAAGTTTCCATGTACATAGTGCAAAGTGCTGTTCGGTGTCAGCATCTCTAACTCAGTGGTAAAGCTGGAAATCTCTCAGCAAACCATCCTCCATTGGGATCAACAATCGCCCAATTCAAGAGTTTTCTCAAAGCCTTGGTGGGCCAATCAATGCTGAACAAACCACAACAGGAACCCAGAACAGGCTGTAGGCTCTCAGTGGGAAGTAAAAACCTCATTAAAAGCCAGTTTTTGTAAGATAAGAACAAGAAAATCAAATTGGAATATAAAGGTAACATTTTTTCATGCAAAAATTAGATTTTTCTGGCTTTGAAATGGAAATATAATACTAATTATAATACTAACAGATGCTTTCACTTTTTAAAGAGAAATAACCTGAAGGAAAAAAGGAAACTTCTCCATGAATATAAAGTTCGACCAACTCTAAGCCATGTCAGTAAAGTATGAGAGGGATGGAGGAATGCATAAGTCTTCTGAGTAATGGGTGACACCAATCTAGACCATGGCCCAGGACAATGTCTTTGTTCAGTCCTAGCAACTCATCAGCCACAAAAGCAACGTACAGACTTTCTGCCCTAATCAGGGTGTTCAGACACAGTATGAAGAAGAAACTAAACACAATTAACTGAGGGAAAAATGTAAAAAGAAAATAAGTTATTTTGAAAGTGGGAGGAGAGATCCAATCCTACAGGCTGAAAGAAATGAACCACAACAATGAATGGGTAGCATTTATGGAACTGTTATTATTTGCCTGCTTCTGTGTTAAGCATTTATATGCATCAGGTTATTTCCATTTTTAAGAAGCAGAGTTCTTCCTTCTCAGCTGGTCACACAGGTGTTAGCTGAGGGAAAGATGCTGGTGCAACTGTGCTGGGTGATGTGGAGTCAGGGAGGGGTATCTGCTGTGCAGGTTACCTGGGCCGGATCCTGGATGTAGCACTTCCATCTCACAATAAATTGATGCTGGGTCTTCCTTTCCATATGGGTCAGAGAGTAGGACAGAACCCATCTCATGATACTGCATTTCTACCAAGGTCTAGTAACACTCTTTTCAGAAAGGTATACAATTTTACACGGCCTTTGGCACGGCCTTGATCCAGAACTCTAGGAATCTAAACTTAAGTCTCCATTTGGAGTTTTTCATCAATTCCGCATCATATCTAGAACCTCCAGTAACATAGACTCTGCCAGGCCATATGGTACAAGTGGCAGTGCTACTTGAACTGCAGTCTAACCCTGCTTCACAGCTTTCTGTGGTCTGGACCTCCCCCACAGTTTGCAGTTTGGGGGTCATCCAGTGCTACAGTTTCCATGGGAGCGAAATGTGCTACCTCTAAAACCTGAAGAGCCCTTTGAGGTATTTTGCCGCTTTCACTGTGGAAGGCAATGGGAGAAGTAATAATGTGACCTCTCTTTGGGAGCAAAGTGCTACTGAACCACAAATTATTGAACTACTAAAAATATCACCGATGTGGAATGTCCTTCAATCTTTATAAAGTTGATTTTTCTCCCCCTGGAGCACACGTACATTACTAAATTCTCCAATATATTGTTATTCTTGAACATCCAATATGATAGCACAATGTCATCAATAAAGTGTACCAGTGCAGTGTTCTGGGCATGGTCAGATGGCCTAGGTCTCTTCGGATTATATTATGGAGAAGGCAATACAGTTAGTATAGCCCTTGGGGAAGACTATAAATTAATCTTACTGTTCATTTCACATGAATGAGAACAGTTTCTGAGTTTCTTTTCAGAAAGAAACTGAAAGTATGAAAAAGGATGTGTTCTTCAGATTAATAGCCTTAATACATGTATACTGAGTTCATGTTAATCTGCTGTAGCAAAGCTACTACATTACCACTGCAAATGGAACTGAGGCTACTACTTGGTTTAGTTTGTGGTAATTGACTCATTTTTTTTTTTCCAGAATTCATTTGACTTTTATAAAGACAAGACTGTGGAATAAAATGGAGATATAATGGGAATAACATTTCTGAATCTTTCAGATTATATGAAGCAAAAAGAGTTAATGAACTTCCAAGAATTCTTATTGTCTATATGATGGTGAACTTCTTCTATATGAAGTGTCCTTTATGACTGATCTTTGACATATTCCAATCTTTCTGCTGGCACTATTCCCCACATATATTTCAGCCATACAGGAACAAACGTTGCCTCATATGTCCTCACTTTCCTAAAAAGTTCTCAAAATAATAACTGTTATTGAAAACAATTCTTAAGTGTTGACTTAATTTTGTGAAAATTAAAAATTTTTATTTCAGTTTTTTATGCATATGAGAACAGTATGAGGCAAAACTTCTTGAGGCAACATATAGAGTTGAGGAAAAAGAGGCTTTGAAATGTTTCATAATTGGTCCACTCTTGAACTCTGAGGAAACAACAGAAAAAAATGTCAACTAAAGCCTATCTCCCAAGCCTGGGTTTTTAACTTCTCTCTTATAACATCTTGAAGAGAGGATATTTTTATATATTGTTTGGCTGTGAGGAACTCTTCCTAGGATGAGAAACTCAATATGCAAGAAAAAGCACAAGCTCTGGAACCAGAGACATCTGCATTTGAATACCACTTACACAGTTGTCCTGGGGACGATGGATAATTGACTTAACCTATCAAAACCTGAGTTTGCTTTCAACTGTAAAATAAGGATTAAAAACACAGCTCTCGAAAGTCTGCATATGGATCATAAATTAATACATGGAAACTAACACAGTGCCTGGTACATATTCAGTAATTTGCAAATGGAACTATCGTTTTTACCATTATTGTGAATGGAATTTATTTACTGTGAGAATAATGATAAAATTGCCACGGCTATATCCCACAACGTTTTGCACATGTTCTGAACGATGCATCAGCTTATCTTCACACTTTGCCACATAGTGGTATGAACATATCATGCAGAAGGAGAAGGAT
Source organism: Balaenoptera physalus (assembly GCF_965194825.1). NCBI lineage: Eukaryota > Metazoa > Chordata > Mammalia > Artiodactyla > Balaenopteridae > Balaenoptera > Balaenoptera physalus. The sequence continues at coordinate 43,850,322 of NC_138893.1, forward strand.
AACTCAGGTACTACTTCTAACAATAGTGATAATAGCCCATATATATAGCACTTACTACATGCCAGTCATTGTTGTAAAGGCTTTACATATGCTCAAGCCACACTGTATGAGGTAGGTGATATTACCCCAACATCAATGATATAGGTGAAAAATTACAACAAACATATTAAGTAACAACTAAGCCAAAGAACCAGGAGAGGATAGAGCTAGGACTTGAAGCTCATTCCGTTCTAGATTGCTCTAGACCATCACTTGTGCTGCTAGGGTAACCTCAGAAACTGCAACAGAGATAAATGCAAGAAGGGAAGGGTAATGGCACTGTGGCATTTTTGCATGGAACTGACTATTTTCTTACAAGTAAAACAAACAAACAAAAAATACATAGACCTAATAGAGAATCGATGTGGCATAGCTCAGCCTCCCATTATTAAACTCCACACTCTCTCTTCATACTTGGTAAGAGTGTGTGTGTGTGTGTGTGTGTGTGTGTGTGTGTGTGTGTGTGTGTGTGTGTGTGTGTGTGTGTGTGTTAGTAGTAGCAGTAGACCATATATAAACAAACGTATTTGACCCCAGGTTTCCCTTAGTGAGATAATAATTATACAACCACATAACTAGCCCACATTGACACAGCACTTTTAAATAATCAAAATGTACTTATTCATGTCTAATCCTTATCCTATGCCTTTGAAGGTGATGATTATATCCATTTACAAACAAGGGAGCTGAAGCTCTGTTAGTTTTGACTAGTAAGTCAACCTGTTCTCTGACTCTAAGCTCCACACATTTTCTTTTATAAACTACAACATGTGTGTACGGCTACTATGTACCTGACTGCACTGGTCACTGGGCAGATAAATATATATAAGACACAGCACAGCTCCAGCCTCCAGTGTCTTCTTCTTCACAAAAGAGTGGAAGAGGACAAGAAGAAGATATACAACCACACAATACAATTTTCTCATTTTTGAAAGAGTGCTATGGGGATAGAGTGCTGGAATGAGGGTGAAGGTAGAGGACCTATCAAGTTCTAAATAAGAAGGTGACTATAATTGTATATAGAGGGCTCAGGTACTCTGTCACCTAGCCATCACTCAGCCTCCAAGAGTGACAATTTCCTGTAAAACAGCTGACTTCATCCCTGGAGTTCAGAATGTACAGACAGCATGTGTCTTTACAGTATTTTTTGTTTTGGTATATAAGCTCTGAGTCAACGTTGACTGCATAAACCCAGTGCCCCTGTACACTCTCCATCTTTAAGCTGTGGTGCTGTGCAGGCAAATGGGTATGTAGAACGTGAAGAGATATGCTGTTACTTCCTTTAGTGCTATTTATAGTCAAGGCACTACAATCACAATATTCCCTTTGATCTGCTGCAGTCTGTCAAATTAAAGAATGACAAAAATGTTTCCCTGTATTCTGAACCCAAAACAAAAAAAAACCAAAAAAACAAAAAAACAAAACAATTCAACAACACACTCATGGACCTAAGTAATGAATCATTTATTTCTAATGTCCACAGGGGACAATAAACTCTCATTACTGACAGATGTGGTGCTGTCTCATTGAAGCTTAACCAACCATTAACAGGCCAAATGATGGGTCTATCTGACCTAACATCAACCCAGCATACCTTCTCCCCATTTAATAAAACATAAACTCAAAGTCTGAAAAAGCATCATAGACCCACCATCTGTTGGAAACATGTACACTGTGTCTGGTTCTAACCAAGTTGTGTAAATGAAAGAGACAAGGGGCAGGCAACCTGAGCTGTGAAAGGCACAAGAATTCAAACACTTAAATGTCAGCACACTCCTTTATCTGTTATGCCAACTTAACTCTTAAGAACACACACACACACACACACACACACACACACACACACACACACACCCAAGAGTTATCAGTGGTTGAATTTGTTTATAATTACTTTTATTTCTTCTTCTGTCTCCTGATTACCCTCTGTGTGGATGACTTTAGCAATCAATGAGTGGTTAATAGTAGACCATTAAGAGAGAGGAAGAGGATAAAGGCAAGATACTTAATCCTCAGACAGGATAATCAGTTTTCTGTAAAATCAAGAGTCAACTCTCTATACAGTGATGCTACCGGGACACCTGGAGTGTGGGATATTCCAAAGAGCTTTGGAGTCCAACAGATCTGGGTTTAAATCCCAGATCAACTACCTCAGCAAACTCTATCTGTACCTCAGCTAATTTGTAAAATTCAATAGAGTAAACTTGGGGACTTTGCCTGGGACCATGAATATGAAAAATCCCAGCTCAATATTTCTCACAGCAACAGTGAAAATAACTCAATAAAGAATATGTCTCTTCTACTCCACTACCTCTTAGTCGTTCAGTCAGCAGTGAAAATGGATTTACACTGAACTCCCCCCTCTTAAAAACAGTGCATCAGAAAGATAAACAGATGGCTAAGTGGTATCTCAGTTTCATGATTTTGTTTTCAAAGCCTACTTACGGTAAACTTTGTCAAGTGCCCTTTTAAAAGGCCCTCAAAACTTTGATGATCTAGAGCATGGCAAGATTCAGGACATGCTTAGTGTCCTGAATCATTATTTTTAAAAGGCTAATGGGAAGAACTAGTGAGAACAGAAGGGGTCTGACTCAATTTTGGATCCTCACCAGATGTTTAAGGAAAGCCAACTGCTTTCATCACAGGTCACACCTGCTTAACTGGCAATGACAAGAGTCTTTAGATGACCACAGGGGAATTAAATAGCTACAGATAAACGACCCAAAAAGGCTTAACGATGCTATACCAGAGAGGAACAGAATGCAATCTAATAACATGATTGCAAGCAGAGTTGCAGGTGAATAAACTTGTATTTTGTAATTTAATGAGGCACACCTAGTACCAGGCTGGAAGTAAGTGAATGATAGGCTATAAACGCATATCATAAATAAATTATTGTAACACTAATTGCAATTAAATTGCCTTTCCTTAATGTGATCCTATAATTATACAGTACCTTGCTCAGGGTCTGGCTCTCTCCTAAACTGGTATAAAACACAACTAGTTAACTTAGCTAACACTATCATAAATGTAGCCCCACGCTTTTCTTTCATTAGGGTAGTAGTTGCCAAGCGTACTAACTATATACAAAAGGATTGTTTTTGTTGGCAATGCTTTGTTTGGTTTTTCTGTGTTTATACATATACGAGAGAAAATTAGCACTATAATGAGTTGGGTAAATCTGAGTCTCTTTTGGACTGTAAGAAACACCATCAGTTCTGACTTGATCCTCTCTCTAAGATGTTAGATCTCTTAGGTGTTGTTAAGGCTTTAGGAAAACTTTTAGGTCATCCGGTTTCAACTTTTATCTCTTCCTTGTCACTAGATGGATGCCTTCCTGGTCAGAATGCCACAACTGTGAGCTTGACTCTGGCTTTGCATACACTTCCCCTGGGGTTATGTATGAGGCAGGTGTTCTTCCTTTGGGCTCCCAGCCTTCCTATGTGTGTGCAGCTCCCCTCACAGTGCTTTTCTCACCACATTTATTCATGTGCCTGTTTATGTGGGTTCCTGAGACGAGGACCATGATCCTCTCTTTGCACTCCCATACCTGGCATATTGGAATATAGCATCTGCTCTAGAAATACTGACTGGCAAAAAAGAAAAAAAGGGAAAGAAGGAACAATGTCAAATCGGCTGCTTATGCCAACCACTAAAAGCCAATGTGCATTTACTCATTTAACCAACAAATACTTATTTAGTGTCTTCCTTGTGAAATAATTTCCAAGAATAAAAACCAAATTTTTAAGATAAATTTTCTCCACAAAACTAAAAATAGAACTACCATACGACCCAGCAATCCCACTACTGGGCATATACCCTGAGAAAACCATAATTCAAAAAGAGGCATGTACCACAATGTTCACTGCAGCTCTATTTACAATAGCCAGGACTTGGAAGCAACCTAAGTGTCCATCGACAAATGAATGGATAAAGAAGATGTGGCACATATATACAATGGAATATTACTCAGCCATGAAAAGAAACAAAACTGAGTTATTTGTAGTGAGATGGATGGACCTAGAGTCTGTCAGACAGAGTGAAGTAAGTCAGAAGGAGAAAAACAAATATCGTATGCTAACACATATATATGGAACCAAAAAAAAAATGGTTCTGAAGAACTGAGGGGCAGGACAGGAATAAAGATGCAGACGTAGAGAAGGGACTTGATGACACGGGGAGGGGGAAGGGTAAGCTGGGACAAAATGAGAGAGTGGCATGGACATATATACACTACCAAACGTAAAATAGATAGCTAGTGGGAAGCAGCCGCATAGCACAGGGAGATCAGCTCAGTGCTTTGTGACCACCTAGAGGGGTGGGATAAGGAGGGTGGGAAGGAGATGCAAGAGGGAGGACATATGGCGATATATGTATATGTATAGCTGATTCACTTTGTTATAAAGCAGAAACTAACACACCATTGTAAAGCAATTATACTCCAATAAAGATGTTAAAAAAAAAAAGATGAATTTTCTCCTTTCAAAACATTAAAGAATCATTTGGTTAAAAAAGGAATACAATATTAAAACGAACCAATAAACGAAAACACTATTTTCTAAGTGCTGCATTAAATTAAATATTAAGATGTTGCTCTTTACCAGAACTCTAAGATATAATGCACTATTATTATCTCATCTTATTGATGAGGAAACTGAGGCCCAGATTAAGAAACATTATTACCACCTCTCCACAGAAGTTATAGACCACGTTTAAAACTAAACCAAATGGCTCCAGAGATTGTTCTTAGAACAGCCTCCCTATGTGACTGTTAAAACATAAATGCTATGAATTCAAAGGAGGTAAAGTCACTGATAGTCAAGAATTCGACCAGAGAAAGTTTGACAGGAGAGAGAGATGGTGAGTTAAGCCTTTAAAGGTTGGGAAGAGATACATGGGCAAAGAGGAGCCAACAGGAGAGCAGAGTGAGAAAAGTCACCATGATGGGTGAGAGCTGGAGGAGAGGCCTCAAGTAAACTGAAATGAGAGCTAAGCCTGAAAAGAAAATTGTGTATGGCTCTGACTGTCAAGTTAGAAATATTCAGAAGTCTTGCCACCCAAGCACCAGATAAAGATTCTCTCCCCAAACAAACTCTAGTCAGGCTACTCTAAGCCTTCTTCTCAAGCAGCCCTCAACCTTGGCCTACAAAGACTTGAACAAACAGTAACACAGGTTCTAATGGCTCATGACCATAGCCCTAGGATGACCCTAGCCCCCCACGAAGTGTATGCCCAAGAAAACTCAAGACTGCCGAAGTATCAGTAATTTACTCTTTGTTCACCCAGCATCAGAAGATAAGGGCACTGTCCCCTAATCTCCGTGGGAAGGTAGGAGCCTAACTTTGATAAGTGCCAGCTGGCAAACTCAGATGTGTTTCACGGGGACTGAACCCCCTTTACACTTTTTGTAATTTTTCACTTCCCTGACTCAAGCTCCCATAACCCCCCCTCCCTACTCCATTCTCCCTCTAAAACACCCGATCACCCGTGCACAGATCAGAGTGTAGTTCAACCCTTCCCCCTACTGTCAGCAGTTACTGAATCAAATCTGTTTTCACTGCTTTTACTAACGTCTGACTGCATTTATCTTTGACAAATCTCAGCGAGGCCGTGCCGTTCCCTATGTCTGGCTATATCTTAGCTCCACAGGATGTTACCTGCTTCTTCAAGAAAGCAACATCTTCAGAGAGAAAAAGGACCAAGGTTGCACTCCCTTCGTCTTGGCCTGAAGAATCCAATAGGGCCCAAAGCTGGCCTGTAGGCAGGCTTCGTGTTAATCAGAGAAAGGCATTCTCTCCAGATGAGTACACAGCTTGTTGAACAGATGGTATCTTTTACTAGTTAAAGAAAGTTCTTGCGCAGTTATAGATTCAGATCTTCAGCTTGGCTGATGGAACAGTGGCTGGACTTCAGCACCCTCTCATCCCTTCACCAAACCTTCGTAGTGCCCAGTTTGCCCAAAACTGTATGCAGCAGACTCGATCACAGTGCTACTGTTTTCTTTTTTATGTCCTCTAATTTTTAAATATTTATTTAGTTACAAAGATTGTTTATATACATATATATATTCAAATACTATACATACACTCAACCCTGATGATAAAAACTCTTATTCTGTGTTTGGAGAAATAAGCAGCTATTCATGTTTAGTAAAACAGTTATGTGTTATAAAATTACCCTCAACTCAGTAATTCTATTTATGGAAGTACATTCTCAGGAATTTTAAAAATCAACTTGAGAATGTTATACACAAAGGTGTTCACCATAATACTGTATTTATTTATATTGCATAAGTTCAATTTATTTAGATATTTAGTCATATTGAATATTAATATATTTATATTAAAATTTATTTATATTTATTTAATACATATTCACATATTTATTATATACTTATCATTCATATTATATTTAGGTATTTATTTATACTAATATAATATTGGAAACAATAGGTCATTGTTTTTGTATCTGTATAGTGGATAATACAGCAACTGTTAAATTAGTTACATTTTGTGTTTGTAATTCCATGGAGGAAGTGTTTATATAATACTAACATTATAAAATGTAGTAAATCATGGATAGAACTTGATAGCCAACCATGTTTATTTCAAATGAATTTCAAAAATAGCAAAAATTAAAGCAGGATGCTTTATGGTGGTACTATTGTTTTGTTTTTTATCATCCCTAGATTTCCATGTTTTCAGAATTTTCTACAATGACATGCATTATTTCTGTTACTTAAAAAATATTCCAATGCCATTCACTTCAGCATATGTACTTACCAAAAACAAACAAACAAACAATGTCTGACATTGGACTAGAATCTAGACTGTAGACAGCAAAAATATAACATATGATTCCTGCTTTGAAAGATCTCAATTTTGTGAAAAGAATTAGGAATAATTATGCACTTAAGTCAAAAGGAAATTATTGTCAAAAAAGATGTAAGCAAAAAATATGAAGAGTGACTCAAGGAAACAATTCCTTGGCTGGCAACATGGAAGAGGAAAGCTCCATGGGGTTGGCACTTCTTCCCCTGGGACTTAGAAAGCCCTCCTCCTTCTCCACAATGTCATCTCCCTGTGTTCAGGTAGCTGAGGAGTTCTCCTGAGTGGCTGGTGGGTGAGGCCCACAGTCCTGTCCTTTGACATGAATAAATTAAGAGCTGAGGAAGACAAAGAATATGTCCCTGCTCGAAGAACAAGTGGGCTTGTGTATGCTACAAATAAATGAACCCTGACAATTGCAGAGAGACAAAGAAAGTTTTAGGAGATTTGACAGATGAAGGGAGAATTCACACAAAAAAAGAGTAGTTATCAACTTTTTGAAAAATAAGAGCAATATTCCAGTTTACTCTATGTCACTGTAAAAAACAAACAAAAAGCCTGTTATGAAGCTCAACAGTTGTCACTCCAGTCACATGGACCATGTTAGAGATAGGCAAATTGGAGGAAACACAGATGTCTGCTGACTGTTCTCCTCTCAAGAAATGCTGGGGTAGCTATGATAAGTCTGTATTTGCAATATTTCCAATCAACCTCATCTTGAGGATCTGTTACAGTCGGATGACCTGTTAGAGTTGGTTCTTTGAGTTGATACCACATCCTGCTGCCCATTATTGTCCCCTAAATTATAATTTTGGTTACATCCTAGTATTGTTTATGGGGAACATTTTCTCGCCCTTATTTGGTCTTAAGAAATCCTAATGAACATGTTCAGTGTACTGAGTACATAATGACTCCTTGTTACAGGTTGAATTGTGTGTCCCAGTCAAGATACGTTGAAGTCCTAATCACAGTACCTCCATGTGAACTTATTTGGTAATAGGGTCTTTACAGATCATCATATTAAGATGAGGCTACTCTAATATGACTGGTGTTCTTATAGGAAGGGGAAACTTGGATGCAGAGACAGACACACACAGAGGGAAGAGGAGGCAGAGACACAGGGAGAACACCATGTGAAGATGGAAGTAGAGGTTAGAGGTTAGTATTCTAATACTGCATTTATAAGCCAAAGAATGCCAAAGATTGCCTGTTGTCACCAGAAGCTAGGAGAGGGGCATGAAACAAGTTCTTTCTCAAAGGGATTCAATCTTGCCTACACCTTGATTTCAGACTTCTAGCATCCACAATTGTGAGAGAATAAATTTATGTTGTTCATTAAGTTAGGGTGGTGGATGACAGAGATATTCTCAGTTCTTATCAATTATGAATGAATTCTCTTTTAAAGAAAACAAGATAGGCCCTGCATATCCAGAGGTCAGCAAGCCAGGCAGCTGCATTTGCAGCTACAGGGATTCTGAGTTAGCAATCAGATCTGGGCTCAAGAAGCCCATGTTCTAATCTAATTCAACTAGCAATCCATTGTGCTCTGCCTGATGGATTGAAGAAGGCAGCCCTCTCCAGGGCAGAGGCTGGCCTTCAGGTCCATTTGATCTCAGCATCCTGGGAGAAATCAAAGTGTGGTATGGTCACAGAGAGGATAGCTAAATGGGGGCCTACCTGGGTAACCTGGACGAACAAATATTTTAATCATTTTAGGTCAATATTACCATCACTAATAAGAGCTGTGATGGCATGACGATAACTACAATTTGAAAGGCCTTACTGTTCCAGGACCTCGGATGGGTGACTAATTCAATCCTCAGTACAACCTTGTAAAGTGGAAATGACAACCATTTCTATGTTTCTTGGGCTGCGGTGGTGAAGAACCCGACTTTCAGAGTGGTAAAGTGATTTCCTAAGGCCAAATGGCTATTTATTGTTGGTGCTAGAATTCAAGACTGGACTTGTCAGATTCAAAAGCTCACCGTCTCACCCCACCATGATCTATCCTACCAGTACTTGTTCTAATACCCCAGGTTAATGGGGTACAGGGGAATCTGTACCAGACAACTTGAGTTATTTTTAGAAAGAAATCTCTTTACAGACACAGATAAAATCAGCAGCTGTTTATTGGTAAGATTGGGGGTCTATGGTCTCTTTGAAAGCCTCTGTTGAAATTCAAATTGTTATGTGCTGGGGGAGATGGAGCAGTGTGGGAAATGACCGGCTGAACCACCAACAGATTTAAAACAATATTTTCAGGTATTGTGTAGGACCCTGCAAAATAAGGCAAACCAGCAAATAAGAAAAGTATGTTCAGGTTCCATGATATTTAATGAGGTGCCAAAGCAAAGCAGAAGATTTTGTTATAGGGCCAAAGCAGGGGGAGTTCCGTTTGAGAAAGACCTGTCTTAGTGGACTAAAAAAAAACAAACAAACGCTATTTTCCATAAGTCAGTTTCTCTTACTGACCAGGTATAGCGTAAACAACAATTATGTCAACAGTATGATCTATTTAGTACTTAATGGGAAAGTAGAGAGGGCCTTATCGATCCCTTTTACAACTGAAGAAACTGGCTCAAGATGCTGTTTTCTTTAGAGCTCAGGGACAAATAAAAAGGAGGGGCCCTGAGGGCAACAAGTTAGAGAAAGCTGAGGACAATTCATCCTTTTCTGTTTGTGTTGCTTCCAGCATACAGGCAGATCTCATGATTCGGAATAAAAGGAATTCACAGATGTGTGTTTGTGTGTGTGTGTAGGAGAGTGTGTAGTTAATCTTAAAGACCTCTTCCCAGACACAAGTTGTTACTACTGGGACAGACCAGAGTTTGACATTTACATCTGGCTCCAAATCATTCTTATTTTCCCCATCGTGTAGATGAAACAGCATGATCTGAATATTTTTTTCAGCTCACATTTTTGGGAGAGAGAAAGGGGTGACCAGAGAGAATAAACGATGCTCCTTTGTTCCGTTTGGCCCCTAATGATAAAGAGATGTTTTAAGAGTCTTCCTTTACCAGAGACAATATAATAAACTAGGCTTTGCATGTGGAAATGGCAGATCCAGGTTTTCGAACTATCCAGTGTTCTCTGCAGGTGCAGTGAGGGTGGGTAAAATACAGAGATGTCAGTGGGGAGGAATCTTTTTTGCTTATCAAATCACCACAAGTGATGCAAATAACCAGAACCAACCAGTGGCCATATAATTACATTTCCTGCTTCTAACAGCGGCAGTTCCTTCAGAATAAACTTATTATAGAGATAATGATTCCCATCATTGCCAGTTGATCAGAAAAACAACTCTAAATCTTTTATCTCTGGAAGGCCAATTTTAAAATGAGAAGAAACAATACAGCTATAGTTTGTCTTTGATGGGACTGAAGGCTCAAATCAATCATAGGCCTGGCTAGACTTCAAGTATTTGAGAGCTTAACTCATGCTTAACGAGGCTATACAAGAATCATGTGCTATGGTTCTTGCACATAAGAAGTTTATAATCAAGAAGAGGAGATAAGTCTCAGATGTTTGTAATATTGAAGAAACAGACAGGTGGTGTCAGGAAATACAATCAGGGTTAGCCGCTAAGAGTCTGTCCTTTGCCACTAACAAGTATATTATGGTGCATAGTGTGTATAGGCACCAGAGTCAGAGACCAGTGGGTTTGCATTCCATGGAGGCCATTTCTTAACTGTGGTTCTTTGTATAAATTACTTAACCCCATGAAGGTCAATTTCATCATGTATAAAATAAGGATAATATGATTAGTTAATATTTAGAACTTTTGTGAGGATGACTTTAGGTAATGCAGGAAATGTTTAGGTTGTCATTTTGGATAACTGATGTTCAAACTTAATTCAAGATTACAACTTAGACACACATAAGAAAATTGTAAATAATATAGATTTCCCTTAGAAAATATTTCAAAACTCTATATAGAATAGTTAGGATAGGAAAACGAAAAGAAAAAAGAAAGTATATTAAAGGTTTTCAGTTGATGGAAAAAACATCAACACAATCCAGAGTGTTGTCAACAGAACCAGTTATATCTCAACTGGCATAATGGAAAATGGTTTGCACTTACTCTTAAAGCGCCTATTTTAATGTGATGCCTGACAATACGTCACCCTAACTACTGAATCAGAAGCAGATGGACATGGAAGTATAATCCATCCTTGTCTTCCAAATGATCGGCTAACAAACAAGGAATGGTTGATATGTCTATATTGCAGAGTGCATAATTCAAAATGGCATTAAAAAGCCTTGCCTAATTTCATGTACACGGAGAGTAAAGTTTGCTGACAAATATGTGTGTTTCAACCTGCTAAACACTTCTCTGCTGAGATTTTTTTTCACTCATTTCCCTTAGAACACAGTTAATCTTGAGGCTTGTCGATGCTCTTTTCCCCAGCTCCTAATGGACATTAAATCTGTCAGGGAGAAACATACTAAATTTGACTCAGTGTTCAAACTGTAGCAATCTGAGGTTCTGAGTCACAGTGGCACTGAAGGTGGCATTTTATGCTAGAGGCCCTCATAGCTGTATAATCCCCATGACCCTCTGTGAAAAATGGGTGAGATGACATTTGTCGTTCCTGCTCCTATTTAAAAACCCATTCTCTAAAACAGCCAAGCGACACAAACTGCAGGCCACATGTACAAAGACACAGGTACACTATATTCCTTTCTCACCTCACCTTTCTGTGAGAGTGAAATAAAAGAACTTATAATCATGTGATTGTGCATCTCCAGGACAAGGGTGAGGGTAGTCATTCTGACAGCTACAAAGGGTGTCTTGAGAAATTGCTTGAAATTGGTTTAAAAACTATCATCCAAGAAATAAGGCAAAGATATGTTTGTTCCCAGAGTTGGCAGCTTCCGTCTGGGGGACCGAAGACCACCAAAGTGCTCAAGTTCAGGACAGTTTTCCTCTAATACCCTCCACTGTCTGGTTAAGGTCATAAAAATTCCTTGAACAATAATATTTTATCAAACTGAATTATCAATATTTTGTTTTCCATCTATCTTACGCCCAAAACAGTGGCTAGACAGCAAACACTGATCAAGGAAAAAAGGGTTTTGCTTTTTGTGAAATATATTTCACTAAGAGTTCCTAGTATGGTACTTACTAAAAAAATGGGTGTTCTATAAAAGGGTCCCCCTCTGTCTGAATGTAGGCCACCCTGTTTCCCTCCTTCCTGAGATGTCCCTACTGAGAGCAACGGAAAAGGTGTTAATTATGTCCAAGGAGAACTGGACCTGAAGATTTTCTGAGTCACTGATAGAAACTTCCTTTGTCAGCAGGAGTCAAGGTTCAGGAAACATCTTTACCCTCTGCTTAATAATCAGTTAAACTTCCACCCCAAATAGGAAGGAAACATTATAGCCTTAGAAAAGCTGGGGGAATCCTGGCTTACTTTCTATAAACCTGTGTATATGTAGAATGAGTGGCACCTGGAGTTATCATTACTCCTTAGGTTCTCCTTCTCCATTAATGTGTTCAATCAGACTGAGTGTAGTGTGTGAATATTGATAAAGAAAAACCTCACTAAAATGGAGCTGGGAGGCCAGAAGGGGGAGCTTTCTTGCACAGACCACTGGACATTAATACAGACCCCCACAGGAAGAGATGCCCCTGTACCTCCAGCAGAAAGTGACACTACTTCACTACCGCCAGCAGGAGGAAGAAAGATTTTTCTCCTTGGCTGGAAACAGCTCACCCAATGAGAGACTGTCTCAACTCAGCCAATGAAAAGCCACTATTCTTAAAATTCCCAGTTTTCTCCAATGGACTTTTTGTTTATAACAGCCTTCCCAATTACCCCTTCTCCTCTATAAAAGAGTTTCCTCTCCTTTGCTCTACCAGACTTGCATGTGGTTCACCGTAGTTGCGTGTCATGAATTGCAATTCTTTGCTTCTCCCGAATAAACCCATTTTGCTGGTAAAAATAACTGGCTATTTTATTATTTTAGGTTAACAAATAGACGGAGTGGATCATGTTGGCTTATTTACCAGCTCTATCATACAGGACAAGGTAGTTAGCCTCTCTGAGGTGCAGTGTTTTGTGTTTTCCTTTATTTTTTAAGTGAAATGAGGATCAACAAATTTGCTTTATAAGGTTGAGGTGAGGATTAAAAGCTGGCACATAATATATGCATAAAAATGATAACTGGTAATACTTTGACTTAAAATATTGTGAAGGAGTAATTTTATGTGTCAAGTTGACTGGGCTACAGGACACCCAAATATTTGATTAAATATTATTTCTGGGTGTGTCTGTGAGGGTTTTCTGGGAGGAGATTAGTATCTGAATCCGCACACTGAGTTAAGCAGACTGCCCTTCCCAACCGGGGTGGGGCTCATTCAATCTACTGAAGGCCTAAATAGAATAAAATGTTGGAGTAAGAATTTGTTTTCTTCTTTTATCTTTATACAGGTACCCTTGAGGTGGAAACATGGGTTTTCTCCTGCCCTTGAAGTAGACACCACATGTTCTACTAGGTCTGGACTTCTCAGCCTCCATAATCATGTGAACCAATTTTGTATAATAAATCTCCTTATGCATATATAAATATATATGTATCAAAAACAAGGCCCGTATATATGCTGTCTACAAGAGACCCACTTCAGACCTAGGGACACATACAGACTGAAAGTGAGGGGATGGGAAAAGATATTCCATGCAAATGGAAATCAAAAGAAAGCTGGAATAGCAATTCTCATATCAGACAAGATAGACTTTAAAACAAATACTATTATAAGAGACAAAGAAGGACACTACATAATGATCAAGGGATCAATCCAAGAAGAAGATATAACAATTGTAAATATTTATGCACCCAACATAGGAGCACCTCAATACATAAGGCAAATACTAACAGCCATAAAAGGGGAAATCAACAGTAACACAATCATAGTAGGGGACTTTAACACCCCACTTTCACCAATGGAAAGATCATCCAAAATGAAAATAAATATAAGGAAACACAAGCTTTAAATGATACATTAAACAAGATGGACTTAACTGACATTTATAGGACATTCCATCCAAAAACAACAGAATACACATTCTTCTCAAGTGCTCATGGAACATTCTCCAGGATAGATCATATCTTGGGTCACAAATCAAGCCTTGGTAAATTCAAGAAAATTGAAATCGTATCAAGTATCTTTTCTGACCACAATGCTATGAGACTAGATATCAATTACAGGAAAAAAATCTGTAAGAAATGCAAACACATGGAAGCTAAAACAACACACTACTTAATAACTAAGAAAGCACTGAAGAAATCAAAGAGGAAATCAAAAAATACCTAGAAACAAATGACAATGAAAACACGATGACCCAAAACCTATGGGATGCAGCAAAAGCAGTTCTAAGCAGGAAGTTTATAGCAATACAATCCTACCTCAGGAAACAAGAAACATTTCAAATAAACAACCTAACCTTACACTTAAAGCAATTAGAGAAAGAAAAACAAAAATACTGCAAAGTTAGCAGAAGGAAAGAAATCATAAAGATCAAATCAGAAATAAATGAAAAAGAAATGAAGGAAACGATAACAAAGATCAATAAAACTAAAAGCTGGTTCTTTGAGAAGATAAACAAAATTGAAAAACCATTAGCCAGACTCTTCAAGAAAAAAAGGGAGAAGACTCAAATCAGTAGAAGTAGAAATGAAAAAGGAGAAGTAACAACTGACACTGCAGAAATACAAAGGATCATGAGAGATTACTACAAGCAACTTTATGCAAATAAAATGGACAATTTGGAAGAGACAGACAAATACTTAGAAAAGCACAGCCTTCTGAGACTGAACCAGGAAGAAATAGAAAATATAAACAGACCAGTCACAAGCACTGAAATTGAAACTGTGATTAAAAATCTTCCAACAAACAAAAGCCCAGGACCAGATGTCTTCACAGGCGATTTCTATCAAACATTTAGAGAAGAGCTAACACCTATCCTTCTCAAACTCTTCCAAAATATAGCAGAGGGAGGAACACTCCCAAACTCATCCTATGAGGCCACCATCACCTTGATACCAAAACCAGACAAAGATGTCACAAAAAAAGAAAACTAGAGGCCAATATCACTAATGAACATAGATGCAAAAATCCTCAACAAAATACTAGCAAACAGAATCCAACAGCACATTAAAAGGGTCATATACTATGATCAAGTGGGGTTTATCCCAGGAATGCAAGGATTCTTCAATATACGCAAATCAATCCATGTGATATACCATATTAAAAAATTGAAGGAGAAAACCCATATGATCATCTCAATAGATGCAGAGAAAGCTTTCGACAAAATTCAACGCCCATTTATGATAACAAACCCTCCAGAAAGTAGGCACAGAGGGAACTTTCCTCAACATAATAAAGGCCATTTATGACAAACCCACAGCCAACATTGTCCTCAATGGTGAAAAACTGAAACCATTTCCACTAAGATCAGGAACAAGACAAGGTTGCCCACTCTCATCACTATTATTCAACATAGTTTTGGAAGTTTTAGCCACAGCAATGAGAGAAGAAAAAGAAATAAAAAGAATCCAAATTAGAAAAGAAGAAGTAAAGCTGTCACTGTTTGCAGATGACATGGCACTATACATAGAGAATCCTAAAGATGCTACCAGAAAACTACTAGAGCTAATCAATGAATTTGGTAAAGAAGCAGGATACAAAATTAACGCACAGAATTCTCTCGCATTCCTATACACTAATGATGAAAAATCTGAAAGAGAAATTAAGAAAACACTCCCATTTACCATTGCAACCAAAAGAATAAAATATCTAGGAATAAACCTACCTAAGGAGACAAAAGACCTGTATACAGAAAATTATAAGACACTGATCAAGGAAATTAGAGATGATACAAATAGATGGAGAGATATACCATGTTCTTGGATTGGAAGAATCAACATTGTGAAAATGACTATACTACCCAAAGCAATCTACAGATTCAGTGCAATCCCTATCAAACTACCACTGGCATTTTTCACAGAACTAGAACAAAAAATTTCACAATTTGTATGGAAACACAAAAGACCCTGAATAGCCAAAGCAATCTTGAGAAAGAGAAACGGAGCTGGAGGAATCAGGCTCCCTGACTTCAGACCATACTACAAAGCTACAGTAATCAAGACAGTATGGTACTGGCACAGAAACAGAAATATAGATCAATGGAACAGGATAGAAAGCCCAGAGATAAACCCATGCACAAATGGTCACCTTATCTTTGATAAAGGAGGCAAGAATATACGGTGGAGAAAAGACAGTCTCTTCAATAAGTGGTGCTGGGAAAATTGGACAGCTACATGTGAAAGAATGAAATTAGAACACTCCCTAACACCATACACAAAAATAAACTCAAAATGGTTTAAAGACCTAAATGTAAGGCCAGACACCAGCAAACTCTTAGAGGAAAACATAGGCAGAACACTCTATGACATAAATCACAGCAAGATCCTTTTTGACCCAGCTCCTAGAGAAATGGAAATGAAAACAAAAATAAACAAATGGGACCTAATGAAACTTCAAAGCTTTTGGACAGCAAAGGAAACCATAAACAAGACGAAAAGACAACCCTCAGAATGGGAGAAAATATTTGCAAATGAAGCAACTGACAAAGGATTAATCTCCAAAATTTACAAGCAGCTCATGCAGCTTCATATCAAAAAAACAACCCAATCCAAAAATGAGCAGAAGAGCTAAACAGATATTTTTCCAAAGAAGATATACAGATTGCCAGCAAAAACGTGAAAGGATGCTCAACATCACTAATCATTAGAGAAATGCAAATCAAAACTACAATGAGATATCATATCACACTGTTCAGAATGGCCATCATCAAAAAATCTACAAACAATAAATGCTGGAGAGGGTGTGGAGAGAAGGGAACACTCTTGCACTGTTGGTGGGAATGTAAATTGATACAGCCACTATGGAGAACAGTATGGAGGTTCCTTAAAATACTAAAAATAGAACTACCATACGACCCAGCAATCCCACTACTGGGCATATACCCTGAGAAAACCATACTTCAAAAAGAGTCATGTACCAAAATGTTCATTGCAGCTCTATTTACAATAGCCAGGACATGGAAGCAACCTAAGTGTCCATCGACAGATGAATGGAAAAGAAGATGTGGCACATATATACAATGGAATATTACTCAGCCATAAAAAGGAATGAAACTGAGTTATTTGTAGTGAGGTGGATGGACCTAGAGACTGTCATACAGAGTGAAATAAGTCAGAAGGAGAAAAACAAATACCGTATGCTAATACATATATATGGAATCTAAAAAAACCAAAATGGTCATGAAGAACCTAGGGGCAAGACAGGTATAAAGATGCAGACCTACTGAAGAATGGACTTGAGGACATGGGGAGGGGGAAGGGTAAGCTGGGACAAAGTGAGAGAGTGGCATGGACATATATACACTACCAAATGTAAAATAGATAGCTAGTGGGAAGCAGCCACATAGCACAGGGAGATCAGCTCGGTGCTTTGTGACCACCTAGAGGGGGATAGGGAGGGTGGGAGGGAGGGAGATGTAAGAGGGAAGAGATATGGGGACATACGTATGTATATAACTGATTCACTTTGTTACAAAGCAGAAATTAACACACCATTGTAAAGCAATTATACTCCAATAAAGATGTTAAAAAAATTTTTTTAAATAAAATGTATGTTGGAAAGGAAATAAATAAATAAATATATAAGTATATTTCTGTGTGTGTGTCTTTTATTGGTTTTGTTTCTCTGGGAAACTCTAGTACAAGTGTTATCACTTGAAATGCATCTCTTTAAGGTAAACATTTCCTCTCACTTCACAGTCTTATTTTTAAATCCAAACATCCCTGAGGATGTGCTATAGTAAGTTACCAATTGTTCATTGTAAATCATTATAATAGATTGTTAAACAAATGTTCTCGGAAACTGGGACACCACTGGTAAGAAGGTAGAGGAACAGGTTACTCTGTTTTATACTCCAAATAACATTCTGGAGTGTCCTATGACAAACTGCTAAATGTTGCAGAATTTCCCAAGTCTCAGAATTTTCCTCTTTCTTAAGAGGGAAAAAAATCCATGTGATGACTGCTACTTCATTACCATAAATTTATGTTAAAATAAAAATGTCACTCACACAATACTGCAAATCAACTATACTTCAATAACATATATATCTCAAGCTTATAGTATGCTAGTAAGAAAGAAAACTCAGCATTATAAACTGAACAGAAAAAAAGAACTCTCAAAAACTGAGACACTAGTCCTATCATTCTGGAAAGAAAAAGATAGAAAAAGAAAGATGAATAGACAAACCAGGAGATTATCTTTTAGCTTTGGTTATCAAGAAAATTTGAGTGTGTCGAGGTTTCCCAAATAGCCCATCAAAAAACAATAAGAATAAACAAAACAAAATAACCCACTAATTATAATATTTTCCCATACTGGAGTTTCAAAAGATTTTAGTTGACTTGGAAAGAGCATATGGCTATGAGTACATGCTGTGAATCAACTGCTTCGTTTTGAGTACCAGATTGAGCACTGCCTATGCATGTAAATCATCTTTTACTCTTTAAGCCTCAGTTTCCTCATCTGTGAAATGTGAATAAAAATTACAGTAAGAACTGCGTAGGTTTATATGACAAGTAAATAAGAAAATGCAAGTGAATTTATCCAAAACTTGATGTATGATAAGTGATCAATAAATGGTAACTCAAATAATCAGCATTATCATTTAATCCCTCAAAAGATATGTTGAACGCAGTTTTACAGTAAAGAGTGGTCAAAATACCAGCAGTCAGAGCAACCAGATTCTATTTTACCATCATTATTCCAGATGAGTTAACTTGCAGCTGAGATTTGGGCAAAATTGCTCAGATACTTAAAGAAAAAAAAATGTTTAAGCTTTCTCAGAAGCACTGAGCTTCTATGAAACTAGAAGCTAAGGGAAAATGAACATAGCCAGAAATAAAGGCCTCTCAAGGGAGAAACTGCCCAAGAAGAAGCCCCTCACGTAGTAAAAGAATAATCAGGGGAAAATTAAACTCCTCAGTAGTAGAAGACACGGATTCCAGCATTCCTGAACACAAAGAACCTATCTAAGTCATTGGCCCTTGTCTCCCCAGCAGGAGAAGCAAGTGCTTCATGAATATACAAAGCACCAGACCCAACAGAGCAGCAAGCTGCATGCTTTCGTGAGCACTGATTTTGCTCATACAAGCAAAAACATATACCTAGAACGAACATAAGTACACACAACGTCCACTGGGATTAGAACATGGGCTTGAATAAACTCTCAGAATCCCCAAAGTATGCAAAACACTCTAAAAACTCTAAATGCTTCTAACCCTTACAACTGTCATCTTGCAGAAGCTCTTTATTAGGTATTTCACGTTCTCTATTGACTTAATTAATTCAATTTACACAGTGGAGAATTACTAGATCCAAATTAGGACCAAAGGAAAAGCATTAGTCTTAAAGGTAAAGCGGGTTGTTTTTCTCTATATTATTAAAGTAGCTAATCTCCAAACATGACCTATCAAGGAACCATACTTTCCAATACCTACACCATAGTGTAATTTCCTTCACTTGAAATTTGACCTGCCCGATAACTTGCTTTCGTCCAATAATACATGGCAAAAGAGGTACCTTGTGGATTCCAAGGCTAGGTCATAAGATTATTTTTCAGCTGGTGTCCTGGTTTTTTGAACTGCTTCTTCTATAGCCTCTAGGAAAGAAGTATGAATACCCTGAGATCATCATGCTTTGAGGAAGCCCAAGCTAGTCACACAGAGATGCTGTGTAGGGAAAGAGAGATGGGCAACCAGAAGGCAACTGTCCTACCCACTCCAAATGAGGCACCAGGTACGTGAGTGAACACGCTGTATTGGTCTTCATCTCACGAGAGTCTTTAGATATTTCAAGCTGTAGCTGGTACACTTGACACCCTAAGCATGAACTGCGCCACTGATCCTAGGTAACTCACAGTTGATAAATTACATCATCCTGCCTAAGTTTCCTATTTAGTAAGCTGAATATAATGGTAGTACCTACTCATAGAGTTATTTGGAAGATAATTTATTATTAAAAATAAATACTAGGGCTTCCCTGATGGCGCAGTGGTTTGGAATCTGCCTGCTAATGCAGGGGACACGGGTTCGAGCCCTGGTCTGGGAAGATCCCACATGCCACGGAGCAACTAGGCCCGTGAGCCACAACTACTGAGCCTGCGCATCTGGAGCCTGTGCTCCGCAACAAGAGAGGCCGCGATAGTGAAGAGGCCTGCGCACCGCGATGAAGAGTGGCCCCCACTTGCCGCAACTAGAGGAAGCCCTCGCACAGAAACGAAGACCCAACACAGCCAAAAATAAATATAATAAATAAATAAGTAAAAGATTACTATTAAAAAAAAAACATACTGTGCAGCCATTAAAGTTATTAAAAAATAAAAATAAAAATAAATAAATACTACCTTTAAAGGAAAGAGGAAACACAGTAAAATAATATATATAAAAGACTCTGAAACCATTTCTTTACTTACAAGTCATAAAACAAATTAGAATAAATCCTTCTTTTAAATTTATTTATTTTATTTATGTATTTATGGCTACGTTGGGTCTTTGTTACTGCCCGCGGGCTTTCTCTAGTTGTGGCGAGCGGGAGCTACTCTTTGTTGCGGTGCGCAGGCTTCTCTTTGCGGTGGCTTCTCTTGTTGCGGAGCACGGGCTCTAGGCACGCGGGCTTCAGTATTTGCGGCTCGTGGGCTCAGTAGTTGTGGCTCACAGGCTGTAGAGTGCAGGCTCAGTAGTTGTGGGCATGGGCTTAGTTGCTCCACAGCATGTGGGATCTTCCCGGACCAGGGATTGAATCCATGTCCCCTGCATTGGCAGGCGGATTCTTAAACACTACGCCACCAGGGAAGTCCCAGAATAAATCCTTCTTCTGGTTAATATTTAATATTTACTAAAGGAGCTATTTTTGTTCTCTCAACTTAATTGAAAACATCAAAAGCAAGAAAATTATAAATATGAAGAAAACTCCAGTAGCCACCTTCTAGTAACCTATGCTCCAGAGACGATCAGTGGAGTGAGTCCTTTTTTGTACTGTGTGTGTATGCATTCACATGTGTTTGTGTACATATGTTTAAAGAAAACTAACTTTCCCAGAGAGAAGGGAGTACAGAAAATTTTGGAGAGCTAGAAGCTGAATGTTTTTGTCTGTGCAGAGCAATTAAAGACATAATTATGCAGGGTTTTGTAGGGAAAGGTGTGGTTACAGCAACAGAGAATTATGAAAGCTAAATGACTATCATTGGCCAGTATGAGTGCACATTTCCTTAGATCTATAAGGGCGAACACTTCGGCCCCCAGCCTGGGTCTGTTATTGCTTCTCACTGGCTATAGACAGTTTTATAGGTAACTCCTCTCACTATTTTGTGCCTAGGTTGTGGCATAATGGAACAATCACTTAGTTTTAAAGACAGCTCTTCTCACTGTTTGGGGTCTAAGATGTAGTGTATGGAATGACCACACTTTATCACCCATTAATTTAAAACAATAGATATGTTCTTAGCTTCACATTAATTTAAAACAATAGATGCCTTCTTGTCTTACTTTAGTAGAACACAGCATTTACCTGCTGCAGAATACATAAGGCAGTTATATAATTTACTCTGTTTATCAGGATACTTTTGAAAATAACACAGGATACTGTTAATAATTTTTCCAGAAGAGGAATTCCAGTAATTTGGACTGTTCTCTGTAAAGAGTGTCTTAAGGCTACCTTAAGGCTAATACATGCAGCAGCAGCAGGGAATGAATTTGGTTAGGGTTCTCTTGACAGGAATCCACATAGGAAGGAAACAGACATGTCCTTTCCCTTGGTTAAACATCTTCTTGTGTAATATAAAAAAGAGAATAAAAGTACATTTCTCAATATGTCACCACCAAGGCCAGAGATATCTGACAAAAGTCTTTCCAGCAATCTCTATGCATAAAAGTATTAAATTCACATGATAAAGGAAACTAAAGTGAAGCAAAATGTTCTTCCACCACAAGAGCAATGAGCTCCAGTTCCCAGACTCTCCAATTCTCTACAATACGGTACAGGCTAGTCTGATATAACACAAGTCTACCACCAAGATACCTTGGATGAAAGAGAATGTAGGTCTTTAGCTGCAATAGGGTAGACAGCTTTGGTGGTTAGACTGAAGAAACACTGAAGATAGTCCCTATGTCCCCAACTATTGCCCTTATGATGCTACTGTGGGGTCTGCAATTTTTACTTTCAGCTGCTGATATGAGGAATGGTCACTGTTAAAATTCACTAGTGTTCCTTGTAAAGAATGGTGTCCTGTGGTGAAAGACAGCTCGGCAAGGAGTCAGAAGTCCTAGGCACCAGCCCCAGGCTTGCAACGGCAATCCAATTAACACCACCTTTTTGAGCTTCAGTGCTTTGCTCTCCTTAGAAATTTGGTATAAAGATAAATGAGAAGTAATGTGTGGGAAAAACAAACAAACAAAAATATTGGCATCAGTAAATATAAGATATGGTTAGAATAGTGCCCAAATTTGTCACAGTATATTTTGGACCTTGGCCTAAATAAGTGCACAGAAGTAAATTGGTCATGTTTCTTTGACTTTGGCCAAGTTACTTAATCTCCCTGAGACTCAATTTCTGTATCTTTAAGTGGAGACAATAATAGAACCTATTCTTAGTATTACTGTTAGAATTATGAGACAGTCTATAGAGTTTAGCATCCCTTTTGGCTTACCAAAATCAGTCAATAAATGTCAGGAAAATAAAAGTAAGTTTTCATGATGAGAAGAGGTCTTAGGCAGTGCAGGGTTGGGCTATGTCCTGAGCATAGCAGTTCTAAATGAGGTTTGATAATGGGGGGTCAGGGGCAGACCTAAAATGGCACAATAGCTACTCAGAACAGAAATGGACAGAAAAAGAAGCTTCCCTAATGTCAGATGTTTAACTAAACCAGACCTACCAACTTCAATTATACAAAGGTTTAGTGTCATGCTAAGCACTGTGTGAGATTTATGAAAAATATCAGAGTAGCATGGTGATTGACAATGTGGGCTTTGGATAATCCTCCATGAACATGCTGTGTGACCACAGCAAGTCACTTAACTTTTCTGAACCTTTTTCTTCATCTGCCAGGAGGAGAGAAAGACCATATTTGTATGCGATATGTTTCCCACAAGGCCTGTTACCAGGACTAAGTACTTAATTAATGGTAACTGCTCTTATTAGTACATTTATTGATAATTTCCTACCTTCACGGAGCTGTCATTACAGATGGAGGGACAGATGGGAAGGAATGCTAATCTACATGAGATGATGAGCCTAGAAGATAGGAAATGATTAAATTCAAAGATTGTTTATTCGTTCCATCAATCAATATGTACCGAACATCTACTCTATATTAGGTAGTGTGCTAACAGCTGAGAATGGTGTGATAAAGTTAACTATCTACACTGTCTGTTTTGTGGAACTTACATTCAAGTTGTGCTGATGAATCTAGGGTTCCCTAATCCTTATCACAGCTGAAACCTTGTGATTTTTCATACCAACACACATACACACAAGACAACTTCATAATCTTTGATGATGATGCTTATTATACTTTCCTCTCCTACCTCGGTACCCTTTGTGAAAGCACAGTGGAGAGAGAACCTCTGACACTGCAGACAAGTACACACTGAGCTCGGGGCATTGACTAGTGGTGCCTTGGCTATTTCCTTCTGCCCAGAGAGCTGGAAACTAGACGTGGTCCCTGATAACAGTCATTGAGCATATCCTAGTGTATCCCATGGTCAAAGCCTCACTGGAACACACACTATACTTCAGGAGAACATTGAGCATTGCTTTATAATAAAGAGCAAGAATTAGACAAATTCTCCTAAAGAAAATTAAAAGGTTTAGTGACGTTAAGTTAGTCCGAGTATGCGTGGAACAGCACGCTCCTCGGTTCTTTCTTCAGCGCTTTGGTGAGAGCTCTGAGTCAAAGTCCAGCCACATGTACAACTCAGGTTCAGCTTAATATAGTCTGCTTGTTAGCATTTCCTGTATTTAAAGTTTGACTACATAATATACGGCTTAAAAATTAGAAAAATATGTACAAAAACTTTAACATTATACAGGGAAAGGACTCATCATCTCCCTTCTTTTGTCACTCAGTTTCTACCCTCCTCTTTGTAGATATCCCCTTTTATTAGTTTCTTAGGTGTTTCCTTCTAATTTCATGCAAATGGAAGCAAATTAAATTATTGCTACCTCTTTTAAATAAAGATTACATACGATGCACAATTCTGCATTTTTTATTTAGTTATATATTTTTCACAGGATTTTATGTTCATGGAAACCTTCTTCGTTTATTTTATTATTTATTTGCTATTAAAGCAAATAAATTAACCTTGATTTATTTAACCAGTCCTCTATTAATGGACACTCGATTTATTTTAACTTGATAGCCATTATAAGTAATGCTGCCATGAAAGTCTTTGTATACATGTCATTTCACACAGTGTACGTAAATCTATAAGATCAATTCCCAGGAATGGAATTGTTAGGACAAAGCTCAGCTGCATGTCTAATTTTGAAAAAAAAAAAAAATTACTGAAAATCTGAAATAAAGTATTTTTTTTAAAGTATTCATGAAAGGTTAATCTGGATTGAGGGCACTAGGCAACATGTGCTATCTCAATTTTTTTTTTTTAATTGGAGTATAATTGCTTTACAATGTTGTGTTAGTTTCTGCTGTACACGAAGTGAATCAGCTATATGTATACCTATATCCCCTCCCTTTTGGACCTCCCTCACACCACCGCCCATCCCACCCATCTAGTTTCAAGGGAAAGAAAATAATGTCTTCTTTCCAAGGTCTTTCCCCCAACTCAGGTATGGAGCTATATTTTTTCTTGTCAATTATGGTCTCCTGTTACCAGTTTAATTTACCCAGAACATCACACTTCCCTGTGTTACTGAACTGAACTCGAGTCCGTTCACAAGATGCACAGCAAAGCCAATCTACTGACATCCTGTTGTGGTGAAGGAAAATAGAGCATTTATTTGCAGGGCACCAAGCAAGGAGTTTGGGTCTTCTGAGCATTAGCTGACAACTCTCCTTGCTTGGTGCTCTCCAAATAAACACTATACTTTTCTTCACCACCTGTTGTCAGTAGATTGACTTTGTACCTGTTGGGTGAGCAGAACTGAGTTTGGTTTGATAACACCTGTTTACACACCTTTGAGGCATGTCAACTGACCATAGTTCAAATTTCAGGTCATTTACTAATGACTATAATGGCTATTTCCATGGCTTTTCTGTACAAATTCATACTTTGTGCTCATCTACACTCAGGATTTCAATCTTCTGTCTCTGGTCCTCTTCTCATACTATTTACCTCCAATGTCCCTTTCAAAATCTGTCACTAAAATTGTGCTTTTCCTTCAAGGTCCTGCTCACATGCTGCCTCCTTGATGAAGTGGTCCTTGATCTTGTTTTACTTTTTACTCCCAAATTTTACAAGGAACCTTATCAATTCCACTCATTTGGTCCTCACCTCTGTTTTGCATGGTTTTACATCTATATGTTCTCTCTCCCTCCAGACTACAAGGTTTCTTGGAGTAGAAGCCATGTCTTATGGCTTTTTGACTCCTCCATCAAACTGGCAAAAAAGCCTTTCACATAATTAGTGCTTATAAATGTTTGTGGTGACTCTCATCAGGTCCCTAAAGCCCTTAGCTGTGATTTCCCTGCTCTTTGCTCCAAGGAACTGTGACAGCAGCTCTTTTCATGGTAATTTCCTGTGACTGTATCTGTTGATTTCTGACTCATTCATACTTCCTATAGCCTTTCAAAAAACTCAGTCTTCTCCAAAGGAAAACAGTTCCATTATAATTTCTCCTTCTAGAAAGCACCTCACAGGAGAGCCTAGTGACATTCCTGTAACGGGTGTTGTGTTGTACACTTTAGATAACAGCTAAGGAGGACACTTTGTGTCACAAATGTCAGAAACCTGAAATCACATTAGCTTTAGCAAATGTGGAATGGGAGTGCAATAACTTCTACATAAGATAATTTCCAAAGCAGAATTCTAGCTTCAGGCATGATCCATAGGCTCAAAGGATATCATCAGATTCTTGATGCACTTCTTTTCTCTGGCTTCTGCTTTCCTTCCTGTGGCTTTACACAGGTGGAGTCTCTTCACATTATAGTTTCAGTGACTCAAGACGTAGGACCTTCTTCTTTGCGAATTCAGCAGAAAGAGCAGGCTTCTCTTTCACAGTATCTCCAGAATGTGCCAACTTGGATCAAAAATCATTTCCAAATGATCATTGTGGCCAGAAAGTTGAGAATATTCCTGAATCCAGTCACAATGACATACAACCAGAGAGATAATTCCTTGAAAAGAAAATCAAGCTACATTTACCAGAAGTGGGGATGGATATTGTGCAGGCCAAAACTAGAAGTCACTACAATTCATAAATGTATTTTTCTGGGAAGCAAGTCTATGGCTATAGCTTTCATCAGATTTTCATTGTGATCTAATTTTCTTTAAAATGGTTAAGAAGTGATATAAACCAGTGGTCCTGTGAAAACTCTTAAAAATAGATGTGATTAATGGAAATACTGAAACTGAAATAAAATTTTTCAGATTCTTGTCCACAACAATTCATTGAGGGGTTTCAACGTCCACATGTATTAAAATTGGTATATCAACAATTTAAGTAGGCTAAAAAACCAACTACACTCCTATTCTCAAAGCTCTTTTGTACTTAGTTTTTTTTTTAATTCAATGCCTGCCTCACATAAGCTCTATGAGAATAGAGATGGTGTCATTCTTATTCAAGTATTTGGTCATTTCCTGGTGACATGCAGTAAGTTCTTAATAAATATTTGAAAAATGGATTATAATTGACATTATATGAATAGGGCTATAAACAAAAAGGAAATAAAATCAGAATTTTATTGATCTTAATTCCTTGGGCTTTAATTAATAACAAAGCAGACCATGTACTGAATAGGCGATAAAAGTATATTGACTTTGCTGTGTGTTGGGTGAGCAGACCTGAGTTTGGTCGGTAACACCTGCTTAGACATCTCTGAAGCAACTCCACTGGCCATAGTTTGAAACTCAGGTCATTTGCTAATGATTCTAATGGTTATTTCCATGGCTCCTCTGTACAGATCTATACTTTGTACTAATCTACACTCAGGCCTGTGATCTTCTGTTAGAAAATCTGAATTATGACCTCAGCTCTCTTGTTAATGAATGGTATTATCTCAAATAATTACTAACTTTGCTGAACCCCAATTTTCTCTTCTGGAAAATATGGACGATGATGGATGATACCTAAGGTGCTTTTCAAACTAAAATTGGTGATTTAGATATGTGGTCTATCGAAGTATCTCCCTTGAAATACAATAACTTGATCAAAATTTAAATATAAAATGATTGCTCTAAAGGTGTGGAACATGCATATGAGGCCTGACTCTTCAGACCATCCATTTCAACATTTTCCCATTTTCTTTTCCTTCCTTCTTTCATGCATTCAGGGTTATTGAGCACTTGTTCTCTATATGCCAATCCCAAGAGTTCTAAAATTTAATTAGAGCCTTCTACCTCCCTTCCTTGAATTAGTCATCTTACATTCATCCAATAATATTCACCTTTTGATATTATTAAAATATAGCTATCAGTAAACTACCATTAATATACTGCATAGAATGGTTATGAGATTTTCTTTTTTGATCTTAAATACACAGTCCATGATACATGATATAAATGACAGGAAACTAATTTGCTGTGTATCTTTTCTTAAGAGTAGAGCTTGGTGACAATATGATAGCAAAACTCACATTGGAGAGGGGTATTCCTCCACTGATCTCTCCTTCCCTGTTCTTTTATTCTTCCATGAATGATTGATTTGGTTATATTTACTTTCCCAAAAGACTTCCTTACCTTCAACCATTCATCAATGCCATCCTTGCCAAATTGACTTTTTGAAGTATACCACCTGAAAATCAGTCTCTTTTTCTCCCTATATCTATTATATCTATCTATATCTATCTAACTCTGTCCTTTCAAATTTGCAAACTCTGCAGCTCTCACACCAAGCTTGTTCATTGGTATAAGATCATTAACAAAACAATAATCGAATAAAAGGTTCTCAGGCATAAACACAATAAAAGCAAGAAAATAGATGACTGCTGCAACTGATTTTTCACATTGTATTATTCCAATATGGTGTTTTAAAAATTTACCTTAAGTAAGGGAAAGGTGATAACTATAATATAATTTCATTTCTTAAACTTTTTCTATTTTAAAATCATTATATTTGTATTTCAGGTACTCCTTCAATACTTTTCTCATATACTACTAATATTCAAATCCAGGGTTAACTTTAATACTGCACAGTTACCTTTATGGACACCCACCACTGTTAAAAACCACATGATAATTTATTGACTGCACAAAATACAGCGTTGAAAAGCCTGCTCCTGTTCTAAAAAATGGTAGTTACATATGCAAAAATTAATTTGCCTAATATCTTAAATGCTCAACAAAATAATTAATACTTAATAGTTAATAATTAATCTTATAGACCTGGCTTCAAATCTCACAGCTGCCATTTTATAATAGCAAAACTTTGGACAAGGCTGTCCCTGTATACCTCTGTATATACCTCTGTATAACTGAGGTAAAAATAATATCTATAACCTAAGGCTATGGTGAGGGTAGTATGAGACAGAACTTGCAATATATTTAGCCATGACTCCTGTATATACCAAGTTCTCAGTAAATGTCAGTGTGGACATTTTTGTTCTTATCCTGCTCTTTGTGTATGACTTTTGTCATCCTGTGCAAAAGGAAAGTTCTTTGGTGTTTCATGGTAGCCAAACCAAAGGCATAGAAAATCTTACATTATATTTTTCCTGTAATAGGATCTAGTAATAAGCTGATACCCTGCTCTTTTTCAGTGTGATGCAAATGCAGCCTCTGTATATTCCTGTGATCAATTGTTCTCATACTCCCATCCCGCAAAGTTCCAAATTTGCTTTCTAGCTAACCTACTCTAAGTATTAACATTCTTCTACATTCTTCTACTCTCTAGGATGCAGTTGAAAACAGCTTTTTCCATCAATTCTGATTACCTCCAGGAGTCTTGGGCAAAATAATTTTATATGATTCCTTACCTGGGCCACTGTGGAGTAACAGGGAGTAGGTAAGCCTTTCTCTATAACTACAAGGGAAAAAAGGGATATAAATTGTAAAGGGAAAAAAAAAATTTTCTCATTTGCCTATGGCATGATTATCTATTTATATCTGATGGAATCTATATAAAAACTAATAAAATTATTGTTATAGGATGAATTATGTTTTCCCCCAAATTCAGATTTTGAAACCTTAACCCTTAGTACCTTAAATGTGACTGTATTTATAAATAGGGTCTTTAAATAGGTGGTCTAGGTAAAAAATATGGGCCCTTAGTATGGACCATAATCAATCTGACTGGTGTCCTTATAAGAACAGGGAATTTGGATGTGCAAAGAGATACTAGAGATCTAGGTCCAGAGAGAGAAGGTGGCCATCTACAAGCCAAGGAAGAGGTACCAGAAGACACTAATCCTGCCAACACCGTATCTTGGAGTTCTAGCTTTCAGAACTATGAGAAAATAAATTTATGTTGGTTACGTCACTCAGTCACTAGCATTTTGTTGTTGTAGTTCTAGTTAACTAACACACCTATGAGATGATTTTAGCATATAAGACCAATATACAAAAATAAGGTGTATTCTATACATAAGCAAGTAACAGCAAGGCTGAAGGGCTGACCCTTGCTGATAGCTAGCTTTTGGCAACGTAAGTCCAAAGGTATGGGAAACAGAAGAGTTTCTGACATGTTCCAAAATTCATGGAGATGTATTTCAGAAATGTCAAGAAGAAAGTCTTTCTCTAATGTAGATGCATGGAATTACTATGGCTCTGTGTTATTGGTCCATTTACTATAAGAAACCTGATTATGGCTGACGATATACGGGGAAAATTCATCTTTGCAGGAGAAGTCTATGGCAAGATCAGCGTACATAGAATGTCAAGGGCCTTGCCAAGTAGGCCAGGATTCAGAAACTCAGTCTGGGAAACTGAGTCCAGTGCAAAGATGCCAATAGGGAAATGCACAGTCTTATGAGCAGAACCAAGGGGGGCGATAAGGTTAAGAAAGCTGTCAAATTATGAATACATTTATATCCAGACCACACAAAAGACACAATGACACACAGACTCTGTGAACTGGCACACTAGAAGTGCTAATTAAATTCCAGCTGCTCAGAAAAATCTCAGGAATTAGTTAGGGCCAGTCAGAAGTTAGGAAACCTCATTCATTTCAATCGAAAGGGGCTGAGTGAAGTAGGAGCTGATTTGGTCTTTTGACAAAGCGTATTATGTAGGTGGAGCTACCCTCTGTCCCTCCTGAGGGATTCTGTGATTTAATTCTCCCACTAACTCTAAACCATAGACACCATTATGGTCGATACTGTATGAGAAAACTGAAAAACAGAGAAGTTCAGTTAACTATCTAAGATCACACAACTAAGATAATGACAGAACCATGATTTAAAGCTGAACTGCTACATTCTAGAGTCTATACATTTAGCCAGTATATTTTAGTGACCTCTCTCCTTGTGGGGCCACCTTTGGTTGGGGAGAAGGACACACTCCGTGCTCACCAGCTCTAAGGGCACAGCCAACCGTCTACCCGTTATTTCAAATCAGGCAAATTTTTTTCTCTCAAAATCCAAAGAGTCCTTCGAGTTTTGTACATAGTAAGGACTGTCTTTTCCTTTTGTACACTAGAGTGTTTGTTTCACTGATGGACTAGACATAATATTTTCTCAGGTACTGAAGTTCAGAGACCAAAGGAAAAAGCAAAACTCTTGTCTTTAGCACATGAGTTTAGTATTTTCTCCCATAGCAGAAAAGAGGCATGGGTGGGTGGAAAAGTGGGAAGAAGTGAAGAATATCAACCATTTTGAAACCAACAGTAATTTATAAAATCATATTAAATTGAATTTATTGTGTCTACTTTACAACACACCGCCAACTTTTCAACTATTGAAATAAGCGTAATGGTATTGTAATATTGTGATGAGCTGTACGTTTCACACAATATATGATTCCCAGGTACAGAAAAGTTTAATTTTATTAAGGATTTTGTATATTTCAAATCAGAGTTTGATAAATTATTTAATGAAAGCTAGATATGAATCCAGCACCTCCTGCATGCAAAGCAAATTTGATTCAAGTAAATGTACTTTTGGCAATGACTTGTGCCTGCATGATTTATCAACATAAGGTGAAATGGCCCTAAACCAGCATGGTATCAGGCTTGCTTTGCATTGGGTCCTTCTGTGACAGACTGAGAGTAGAGTGGCAGAAAAGATAATTCATTTCCATGAGGAAGGTAGGGAAAGAATTGGGTTTGGGTTTTTGCTAAATTGTCAGCGTGTCTCAAACAACAGAGAATAAAGCAAAAGCACTAAAGAAACATAAAATTTACTTGACTCTGCAATCATGGAAATTATCTTTGATTGCTGAAGAAAGAATATATTTCATTAGAGCTAACTGAGCTTATTATACTGTAACACAAAACGTTTTCTTACTTGATAAACTTTCAAAGGCCACAGTCAGCTTAGAGGGTACCACCACCGTAGCATTAACCAGGGTTAAAAAAAAATCCTCATCTGGGGTTTGGAATCATAGGAACTACTACAACTCAAAAGTTTGCAGTTATTTACCTGAGCAACACAATTCAAAGATACTTAGAATCACCAGGAATTGATGATGGACTAGATATGGGGAGAAAGAGGTAACAAAGATTATTAAGCATGGCTTCTAAGTTGCTCAACATGATAAAGATTCAGAACACTGAATTTTTAACACTGGAAACAAACTGGTTTGGGGGAATTTAGACCAAGATTGTAGTTCCTGATTTGTTGCGACTGAGGTGCTTTTTAAACATCCAATTGCATAAGCTAAATTGGAAGTGGAATGTACCAAAGCAAAGCTCATAAGGGAGATAAGCTGAAAATAAAATCCTCAGAGCTCCCTGTGTTTGAGATTACTTGAGGGTATATACAGACAGGCAGGTATAGATTTGAAATGGTTTTGTTGGTTTTCTTTTGCATGTTTCTAATCACTAATTTTTCCATGTGCTTACTGGCTATGTTTACATCTATTTTGAAGAAATGTCTATTCAAATCCTTTGTCCAGTTTTTAAATTGGGTTGTCTTTTTGTGCATTTATTTTTTTACACAATCTGGATGTTACTCCTCTAATAGATGCATGTCTCTCATTCTGTGACTTGTCTTTCACTTTCTTGAGCATGTACTCTGGAGAACAAAAGATTTTATTTCTGATGAAATTCAGTTTATTTTTTTTCTCTGGTTGCTTTTGCTTTGGGTGTCATACCTAAGAATCTCTTGGCAAATCCAAGGTCACAAAGATTTCTATCTATATTTTCCTCTAAGAGTTGTATAGTTTTAGGGCTTACATTTAGGTCTTTGATTCATTTTGAGCTAATTTTGGTATTTGGGGTGAGGGAAGGGTCAGACTTTATTTTATGTGACTACTTGTTTCAATACTATTTATTGAAAAGACTCTTTTTCTCATTGAATTATCTTAGCAATCTTCTCAAATATCAATTGATGATAAAGTATGGGTTTATTTCTGGCCAGTCTGTCAGTCTGTCTGCTCATCTGCTTATCTATCTATCCATCCATCCATCTATAATCTCTTTAGTTTTGCAGTAAATTTTGAAATCTAAAAGTGTGAGTCTATTATCTTTGTTATTCCTTTTTAAGATTGTCTTGACTTTTAAGAGTCACTTGAATTTTCATATAAATTTTAGAGTCACCTTGTCAATTTTTACTAAAAAGGGAGCTTGGATTTTGATAAAGATTTTGCTGAATCTGTAGATCTGGGGAGTATTGTTATCTTAATTATATTTTATTCCAATCAAATAAGTGAAATGATATTCCATGTTAATGAAGTTTAATTTCTTTCAATTATTTCAATTTTCAGAAATTAGAAATTATACTTCTTTTGGTTAAATTTACTTCTAAGTTTTATTATATTAAAAATTTAATGGAATTGTTTTATAAATTTCATTTGAGCTTGCTCATTGCTAGAGGGCAGAAATACAATTGATTTTTATATATTGATCATTTATCATACAACTTTGCTAAGCTTTTTATTACCTTCAACAGATTTTGTGAGGGATTACTTATTATAGTATGTATGCAACATCATATCTTCTGGCGATATGTTCTTCCTTTCTAGTCTGGATGTTGATTTACTTGCCTAATTTTCATACTTAGAAGTTACAGTACAATGTTGAATATAGGTCATGAGTGGATACACTTTTCTTGCTTTTCATAAGGGGAAAGTTTTCATGCTATCACCATTAAGTATAATGTTATCTCTGGGTTTTTCATAGATGCAATTTATTTATTTATTTATTTATTTGTAACATTTTATTTACCGCACTATACCAAAATATTATAATCTCACCAATATACAAAATTGAGATATTTTACATTCTTTCTTTGTACATCTTCAAAATCTGATGTGTATTTTATACTGAAACCTCATCTCAATTTGGACTAGCCACATTTTGAGGGCTAAATACCCACAAGAACCTAATGATAAGGAAACACACTGTCCTGCACATTTCCATTGTCTAGCACATCTGCTTGTAGACAAACATTGTGAATGACTGCCACTCTCCAAATTCTATATTCTATCATTACAGATTTGGATATACTACCAGGACTTATACAGTAACAAAACTAAACAATGTAAGACTAGTACTGCCTGATTCTAGATAAATGGCAATGAAAATGGCTGCCATGGACATAGATGTAATTTAGCAGTTTGAGGTTTCCCTTATTATTGCTAGAGTGTTGAATTTTTTTTTAATCATGAAAAGTTGCCTTTTCTTCCCCAAATATTTTTAATACATCTACTGTAACGATCAGTTTGTGTTCTTTTTCTAATAAAATGCTATATTATAGTAATTTTGTATGTTGAACCAACCTTACATTCCTGAAATAAATGTCACTCGGTCACTATATGTAATCTTTTTTATATGTTGCTGGATTCAATTTGCTAATATTTTGTGGAGAAATTTTGCTTATATTTTCATGAGGGATATTGGTCTCTAGTTTTCTTGCCGTATCATTTTGTGGTTTACTATCAAAGTAATATTGGCCTCATACAAGAACTGAGAAATCTCCTCTTCTATTTTTGGAAGGGATTTGGGAAGAACTGCTGTCAACTCTTCTTTAAACATCTGGTAAAATTCACCAGTAAAGCCATCTGGTATGGAGGTTTTCTTTGTGGGTAGTTTTTGATTACTAACTCATTCACTTTATTGTTATAATTCTTCAGATGTTTTACTTCTTGAGTCAATTTTGGTACCTTGTGTCTTTTTAAGAATTTAAGGAATCTAAGTCATCTAATTCCATGGCATAAAAGTATAGTAATCCCTTACAATCATTTTTATTTCTGTAAGGTCAGTATTACAGATCCTATTCCTCTCGATTTTAATTACTGAAGCCCTCTTTCTCTTTTTTTTTTTTTTTTTTTTTTTGCTCAGTATAGTTAATGGTTTGCCAATAGTCAATTTTTTCAAAGAATCAACATTTTCTTTATTGTTTTCTATTCTTTATTCTGTATTTCATAATTATTATTTCCTACTTCTGTTTGCTTTAGGTTTACTTTTTTCTTCCTTTACTACCATGATGAGATCAAAGTTTAGATTACTGAGTTGATTTTTAATTGAAGTATTATTTACTCAAAATATTGTATTAGTTTCAGGTGTACAACAAAATAGTTTGATATGTTTAAAGATTACACTTCATGAAAAGTTATTATAAAATACTGACTATATTCCCTGTGCTGTACATTACATCAGGGAAATGAAAATCAAAACCACAAAGAGATATCACCTCACATCTGTCAGAATGGCTATAGTCAAAAAGACAGGAAATAACAAGTGTTGACGAGGATGTGGAAAAGTGAAGACTCTCATGCACTGTTGGTAAGAATGTAAATAGGTACAGCCATTATGAGAAATAATACGGAGGCTCCTCAATAAATTAAAAAAAAGAACTACCATAAAATCCAGCAATCTCACTCCTGGGTATTTATCTGAAGAAAACAAAAACACTACTTCAAAAAGACGCATGTACTCCAATGTTCACAGCAGCATTATTTACAATAGCCAAGAATATGGAAGCAACCTAAGTGCCCAATAAAGGATGAATGGATAAAGAAATTGTGAGATACACACACACATACACACATATGCACAATGGAATATTAACCATGAAAAAGAATCTAATTTTGCCATTTGGGACAACATGGATGGACCCAGAGGGTATAATATGCTTAATGAAATAAGTCAAATTTTTTTTAATATAGGCATTTACAACTTTAAATTTCCCTCTAAGTACTGCTTTCACTAAATAGCCTTAGTTTTGATAAGTTTTTTTCATTTATCTCAAAGTATTTTTAAATTTCTCTTGTGATTTTTAATCAATTCATTATTTATATGTACCTATATAATGTTTCATTTTCACACATTCGTGAGATCCCTAAATTTCCTTCTATTATTAATTTCTAATATCATTTCATTGTTTTAAAATTTATTGTGGCTTCTTTTATGGCTTAAACTATGGTCTATCCTGGACAATATTCTATGTGCACTTAAGAAGAATGTATTTTCTGCTGTTGTTGGGTAGCATGTTATATAGACGTTTATTAGGTCAAGTTGGTTTACAGAGCTGTTTAGGTGTTCTTTTTCCTTGCTGATCTTCTCTCTAGTTGTTCTGAAAAATACTTTCCAGATTTTCTGATTTTGCTTTTACTTTAAACCAGTTTCTGCTAGGCTGATACTTCCAAATGGCCTGATATCCTTTACAATTACCAAGGATTATACCATTGATATTATTATGAAAGAAGAGGATTATAGTATTGTGATACTAACAGTAAATAATATTGATATCAGCTGCTTTTTAAGCATGCCTTACCATGCGCCAGTCCTTAAGATAAGAGCTTTCTTATGACAATGAAGAATCCAAGAGAAAATGTTAACACTGAAATCAGGCTTTTCATGGCCCATGATGCCTATAACCACAAATATGCTTTTTAAAAATAACCCTAAAAGCCTTACAGAGGAGTTGGAGCAATAATTATTAAAAATTAAATTTCCTTGTATGACAGGAAGTTGAGGTGAATACAGAGTTAGTATCACAATATCTGCAATTAAACAATGTCAGCTTATTATCAATACAAAAACACATGTCAGGCACAGAAGGTGGCTCCTCTTCCATTAATTTCTCTAATAAAATAAACCCAATTTAATGCTTTTCACATGCAGTATAGGAGACAGCAGATTATAGTTTGCAATGATGATTGCCTAGAGCTCAAGAGGGAAAATAAGTTATTGGCATTTAAAATTTCACATAGTCTTTCCAACAAAAGATATATCTAATTTCAACTTATGAGTTAAATGATCCAAAGTATATTTATAAGAGAGTTGACAATCTTTGCCTTTATTTTTTAGTAAATATTTTATATAGCTGTAAGAATTTTGGTCTCTTTCATATCAAGTTTTGCATTTTAGATACCTCTCTGTTTAAAAGGAGAAAGTATAGATATTTCCCCCCTTAAAAAATTCATAGGGGGCTTCCCTGGTGGCGCAGTGATTGACAATCTGCCTGCCAATGCAGGGGACACGGGTTCAAGCCCTGGTCTGGGAAGATCCCACATACCACGGAGCAACTAGGCCCGTGAGCCACAATTACTGAGCCTGCGCGTCTGGAGCCTGTGCTCCGCAACAAGAGAGGCCGCGATAACGAGAGGCTCGCGCACCGCGATGAAGAGTGGCCCCCGCTTGCCGCAACTAGGGAAAGCCCTCGCACAGAAACGAAGACCCAACACAGCCGAAAATAAATAAATAAATAAACCCAAAAAAGTTCAAAAAAAAAAAAATTCATAGAGAAGATTAGTCCAAAGCTAATCAAGAGAGGAAGATTGAATGATAGAAAGTTGAGGATTGACTTAACATCTGAAGAGACTGGCTAGGGGACTGACAGCTCACTAATTCTGCCTGAGTCTTCTGACAGTACTGCCCAGGGGCTCTCTGAGACAAATGTCA
Source organism: Balaenoptera physalus (assembly GCF_965194825.1). Lineage (NCBI taxonomy): Eukaryota > Metazoa > Chordata > Mammalia > Artiodactyla > Balaenopteridae > Balaenoptera > Balaenoptera physalus. The sequence continues at coordinate 43,887,444 of NC_138893.1, forward strand.
CAGCTTCCAAACTGTTCTGATTCCTTCCATTCATGATACCTTCAATAAGCCCCCTACACAATGTTCCACGGAATGGGCTCTCACCAGTTCATGAGCACAGGTAAGACACATTAGGGACGCCAAAAACTTTTTTGAAGGTATTCTCAGCAAAATGAGGTCTTGTTTCAGAAATGGGAAAAAGAGTTCATCACATTTGTTACATTTGGGTTTGTGATCCCACTCAAATACACAAGCAGGTCTAGCTTAGGGGAATTTGTGCCACGTGTAGATAAGGGGATTGGATTAGATCACTGATTCTCAACTCTAGCTGAGCCTCAGAATCTTGCAAAGAATTTTGTAGAAATGACAATACTTCAGGCTGCAACTCAAAAGTTTCAGATTCAGATGATGCAAAATGGCCCCTTAGCATCTCTCTTTTTTACAAGAGCCATGGGTCATTCTGACAACATTGCGTATTTAGAAGCCCTGGAGCAGATGGTCTCAAAAGTCCAAGCAGAATATATTGGTGAAGTTAATGAACTTTTGTCTTATTTTTCTAAGGATCATTTGTGTTTGTTTTTGTTTATTTTTTACTTGTAGATATGTTTTACATGTTTTTCTCTGGCTACACATACAGGGCCTCTATGCCTTACTTGTACAATTCACCTCACAGCTACTCATAGGAAAATGTCTTCAGTGAATGAAAGCCAGGCACAGATGGTCTGTGGACCTGTAACATCCCTAAATATAACTATACCACCCCCTCTACATACACACATACACACACACACCACAGACACACAACTGCCTAAGGTAGGCACAAGGGTTTTCTACTTATTTGCTTGCCTTTTATGATTTCCCTCCCTTTTTATTCCCACTTATCTCTCTGCTGCTTCCAGAGATTTTATCACCCACCTAGATACCATATTTCTCACCTCTGTACGTGGAAGGCTCTGATTTAGCAGAACTCCAGAGCCTATGCTTTATCTATCACCCCATGCTGCATATCAGGACTGAAGTGATGATAGACCACTTAGAGATTTTTGGTTAAGACTTCATGGAGAAGGTGACACTAGAACAAAGTTTGGCAGATGAGTACAAGTCATTAGGTATGGTCAGAACTTAGCTAATGCCCAAGAAAGAGTTTCCAGTTGTTTCACTGATACAAGGATTGATCAATTAATTGATTAATGAACTTGTTTTAGCAAGCATATGAATGAGTGGTAAAAGCCTATGATTTGACGATAACTCTTGGTTCCATGAGGCAGAATTCTGACTCAACCTGGCTTAAATCGAAAGTAAACTTATACGAACAATACTAATTTATTAGCTTACAGGTACATAACTCTAAAGACTCAAACATTCAAGATCAATGCAATATTTTATTCATGTCTCACTTTGGCTTACCGCATCATTAACTTCATAGGTAGGCTCTTTTATGGTATGTAAAATAGATCACAGGCTACTCTGGGCTTATATATTATGAGATTAGCAATCCTAGTATAAGAGCCAGGGACAGTGCCCATGTATTTACCTCACTGTGTCCTTTTCATAAGCACAAAAGACAGTTAAATTTCAGAGCTTCCCTAGCAGTAAGTTTAAGATTACAACCAAATGCTGGCTACTGAAGTGTAGTCAGGAGTGATAATTCCAAGCCCAGTCTTAAGAGCTTCTTGCTGGATCATTCAGCTCTTCATCCAATGCTGTGGTATCCTTGGGAACGTACATGTCCCAGGTAGTATAGCTACAAGATACATGAGGGTCATCCAATCCATATTAGCCTTTGCATTATTGAGAAATAAACTTTCATTGTGCAAAGCCACTGAGATTTCAGGGCTTATTTGTAACCAAAGCATAGGCTAGCCAGACCTGATTAATACAAGCACCTTTCCCCCAGTTATTTTAGCATAAATTCCAGAATTGACTTGGGTCACATGACCATATCTGAAATAATCTCAGTGACTGGGTTATAGAATAACCTCTTGGGCCAAGACAGGTTTCATAACCCATTTGGACAAGCCAGAAACAAATCATGTAGAGCCATTCCCTTAAAGAATAGTAATTAGATACTGAGTGTCTTCTATATGTTCCATGGCTATATCTGATCTTGTGGTAGGTGAACTCTTCGGTACACAAGCAGCAGTCTCTGGGAGTATTTGCTGGCACAAGCCCACAACTCTAAGAAAAATTATTCTGAGGTAAGATTTTGTTTTGGTCTTTTTCTTTCACACAGATTAATTTTATAAGTCAACAGCTAGAAATTTTAGCTTCACAGTTTTCTTCTCACCCATCCTCCTTTTATGACTAGATGGTAATACTACTCAACTTAATGTGTTTATTTTTCCTCAAATATAGAAGGGCATCATGCAAAATCCTTATTTTCTACTAACACTTATCTGGATTGGTTTTTATTAAAATGAATATATCTGTGTTAGGGAAAAATAAATGTATTTCCTTGGAAATCCTACGAAAGTGGAAAGTTAAACTTCAGGGTTTATTACTGATATCCTATTTGGAGGATTCCCATCAAATTTAATCTCATTCTGGGGCCAATTTTCATTACAGAAAACCTTGCTTTCATTTAAGAAGCAGTGCAGGGAATATATGCATTCCAAGAGCACAGAATAATAATAAAAAAAAAAGTCTTTATCTACACTAGGAATTATGTAGCATAATCAGAGACATCATTTTATGCAGATGGTTTCTCTCATTTTGAATTTCAGATTTCTTAGGAAAATTCCTCTTCCACAATTGGGCTTCCCTCAAAGGAAGCTCTTATTAGTAGCACAGATTAACCCCCTTAACTGCAGCCACACTTTCTTGATCTTATAATGTACATGTGAATGCCTACTATGACTGGATGCTGTAATAGAGTCAAGACAAGTAGAAGACATACAAAACAAAATGTTAGTTAAATAGTCAAATCAGTAAAAGAGTCAACAATTTAAAACTATTCATTTGGAGTAAGGTAATTTCAAATGGAACCAGAATTATCTTGAATTTCAAGAAAGAAACAAGGCATAAAATGGTCAGAAGTGTGTTTTACATTTGATGCAGGTGTCTGCTTTAAGGGAAATATAGACAACTCAGAGTTCAACAACTCAGAACAGATAATGAAAGGATTAGGTGACCAGCCTTCTTAGGCACTTTGAAGATAGTAGGTTGTTTAGGTTATAGATTAGTAGGAAATAGGAGAGTGTCCATGGATCATTAAGCGCAGTAGATCTCTTTGGGGAGAAAGCCAGCAATATTAAAATTTGTATGTAACAAACTAATGTCTGGACATAGTTTTCCTCCCAGCTACTACAACGAAAATGACAAGCATTGTGGTTCCACATATAAGGAGCTTGAAAGTAACCACTCCAGACTAACAAGAAGCTTGACAGATTGAAAAATCAACAACTTTCCGTGAATATGTAAGAGAAGGGAAGATACAGAACAAACCCCTGCCCTCAAGACTTGAGAGGGATAGGCTAATACAGATGGTCACAACTTACCACAGCAGAAACAACATCGGGAACCGGTGACAGGGTAGGAAAACCTCAACTTTAATTGACAAAGCGCTAGAGGCTCAGTGTGGACCACTCTGAGAGTTAAAAACTCCAGGGAGACCAAGTCACAGGAGGTTCCCACAATTCTGTGATATTTACCTCCAGGAAATCAAGTAGGTTCTCAGAGTAAATTTCAGAGTTCCAGCAGGGAAAGGGGAAATTGAACCATTTTGAAATACGCCAGAGCACACAGTTCTTCTAAACAAGGCCTATCCTCAGGGGAAACTAAATAACCAGAGCCTAATCCATTGTGTCGGATCCTACCTGACCTAGGGGAAGGGAAATAACCAACTCCAAGCCCATCTAGCCTTCCACAAGGGAGAAGGAAAATACTCAACTTCAGCTCACTCCAGCCAGCCTGTCCCACCCAAGGGGTGGGAGGTGGCTGAAAAACACTTGTGAAGTTCACAGTTCAGAAGCTTACTAAAAGACTGAAAATTGTAGGAGTGCAGAATACATCCTCTCCCCCACATACCTTTCCACCACATTATTAAAATCGTATTTATAGCAGTTCCTTTTACCCAGTACATCGTCTGGTTATCAAAAAAAAAATTACAGAGCATTCTAGACGGAAATACACATACACACGTTGAAGAAAAAGAGCAAGCATCAGAACCACACATGGCAGGAATGTTAAGACAATATGTTATCTACCAGAAATCTTTATACTTTAAAGATGCACACAGATTAAAAGTAAATGAAAGGAAAGGGATTTCCCTGGTGGTGCAGTGGTTAAGAATCCTCCTGCCAATGCAGGGGACACGGGTTCGAGCCCTGGTCCAGGAGGATCCCACATGCCACAGAGCAGCTAAGCCCATGCGCCACAACTACTGAGCCTGCACTCTAGAGCCCGCAAGCCAAAACTGCGGAGCCCGAGTGCCACGACTGCTGAAGCCTGCAAACCTAGATAGAGCCTGTGCTCCACAACAAAGAGAAGCCACCGCAATGAGAAGCCTGCGCACCACGATGAAGAGTTGCCCCCGCTCGCCGCAACTAGAGAAAATCCACACAGCAATGAAGACCCAATGCAGCCAAAAAATATAATAAATAAAATAAAATTTATTTTAGAAAAAAGTAAATGAAAGGAAGAAAATATACCTGCTGAAACTAACCAAAAGGAAGCAGAAGCAGCTACTTTAATTTCAGACAGAGCAGACTCAATGCAAGGAGAGTTATCAGGGATAAAGAGGGGCATTACATAATGATAAAGGGGTCAGTTAGCACAGAGACAATAACCCTTAACATGCATACACCTTACAACAGAGCATTAAACTATGTAAGGCACAAACTAATAGAATTTAAAAGAAATATTTGAATCTGCTATTATGATTGGAGACTTCATGCTCCTTTATTAGAATTGGACAGATACAACAGGCAGAAAATCAGTAAAGACAAAGTTAAACTCAACAACGTGATTAATCAATTGTATATAGTTGATGTCTATAGACTACTTCACCCAGCAAACGCAGAATGCACATTCTTCCCAAGCTCACATGGAACATTCATCAAGATGGACCATTTCTGGGCCATAACACATGCTTTAACAAATTTAAAAGAATAGAAATCATAGAATGTCTGCCCTTGGAAAAGAATGGAATTAAACTAGAAATCAATAACCAAAGATTAATAAAAAATGAATAAAATATGTGGATATTAAACAATACATTTATAAATAACATATGGAGCAAAAAAGAAATCTCAAAATAAATTAAAGAATATTTTGAATTAAATGAGAAAACACAACTTATCACAATTTGTGGGATACAGTTAAAGCAGTGCTCAGAAGGAAACTGATAGCATTTAATGCATATATTAGAAGACCTACAGTTAATCATCTAAGGTTCCACCTTAGAAAACTAGAAACAAGAAGAGCAAATTTAACCCAAAATAAAGAGTAGAAAAAAATAAGAAATCAATGGAATTGAAAACAGGAAATCAATAGTGGAAATCGATGGAAACAAAAGCTGATTCTTTGTTTATCTTATGCAATAAAATACATAAGATTCTAGCCAGGCTAATTAAGAAATAAAAGATAAAGGATACAAATTACTAATATCAGAAATGAAAGAGAACATTACTACAGATTCTATGGACATTAAAAGGTTAATAAGGAACACCATGAACAACTCTATGCACATAAATTTGATGACCTATATGAAATGAACCAATTCCTTGAAAGACACAAATTGCCAAAACTCAGAAGAAGAAATAGGTAACCCAAATAAGCCTCTGTCTGTTAAAGAAATTTAACCAAAAATTAATCATTTTCCAAAACAGAGAGCACCAGGCCCAGATGGGTTCACTGGTGAATTCTACCAAATGTGTTAGGAAGAAATTATACCAATTCTATACAATTGTTTTCAGTGGACAGAAGCAGAGAGAATACTTCCAAACTCACTGTATGAGGCCAGTGTCACCCTAATACCAAAAACAGGTAAGGCATTACACGAAAAGAAAACTACTGACCAATATGTCTCATGAACATAGATATAAAAATTCTTGACCAAATGGGAGATCCTTCCCTTGTCCCTCATGTTAGTGGGAAGACTTGGAGTTTCTCACCATTAAGTGTAATGTTAGGTGTAAGTTTTTTTGTCTTTATCAAGTTGAGCAACTCTCTGTTATTCCTACATAGCTGAAAGTTTTATCATAAATGGATGTTGGATTTTGCCAAATGCTTTTCCTGCATCTATTGGTATGATCCTGTGATTTTTCTTTTTAACCAGTTGATGTGATGAGTTACATTAATTGATTTTTGAATGTCTGTTTTAAATGCACAGCCTTGTATACTTGGGATGAATCCCACTTGATCACGGTGTATTTTAAAAAATATATTGTTGGGTGTGACTTGCTAAAACATTTTGTCAAGGATTTTTGCATCTATATTCATGAGATCAATTAAACAGAATTGGAGAGCCCAGAAATAGACCCATAATAAATGTAATCAGCTTATCTTTGACAGCTGAGTAAAGGCAATACAATGGAGAAAAGAAAGCTGTTTCAACAAATGGTGCTAGAAAAACTGGACATCAACATGCAAAAAAATAACAACAATATAGGCAAAGACTTTACATCTTTCACAAAAAACAACTCAAAATGGATCATAGGCCTAAATGTTATGTGCAAAACTTTAAAACTCCTAGAAGATAATATGGGAAAAAGCCTAGATAACATTGGCTATGGTGATTCTCTGCAAAAGACAATGTTAAGAGAATGAGAAGACAAGCCACAGACTGGGAGAAAATAGTTGCAAAAGACATATCTGATAGAAGACTTGAATAAACATTTTCCCAAAGGAGACATACATATGGCCAACAGGTACATGAAATGGTGCTCATCATTAATCATCAGGGAAACGACACTCAAAACCACAATGAGATATCACTTCATACCTGTTAGAATGGATATTATCAAAAAGACAAGAAATAAGTGCTGCCAAGGATGTGGAGAAAAGGGGATCCTTGTGTACCAGTGGGAATGCAAATTGGTACAGCCACTATGGAAAACAGTATGAAAGCTCCTCAAAAATTACAAACAGAGCTACCAAATGATCCAGCAATTCTACTTCTGGGTATATGTTCAAAGGAAATGAAAACAGAATCTCAAAGAGGTATCTGCACTGCCACATTCATTGTTATATTACTCACAATAGCAAAGATATGGAAACAACCTAAGTGTCCATCAATGAATGTGTGGATACAAAAGGTGCAATATATGTTTAAAATGGAATAGTATTCAACCATGAGAAGAGACACCCTGCCATTTGCCCTAACGTGGATGGATAATGATGACATCATAGTAAATGAAATAAGTTAGAGAAAGACAAATCCTGCATGATGTCATTTATACGTGGATTCTAAAAAAGCCAAATTCATAGAAACAGAGACTAGAATTCTACCCAATCCATTATATTCTGTTATACCAGCCCCAACAAATTAAGACAGAAATTTTAAGGTTTCCTCCTCAATAAATGAGCTATGTGGTTCAATAGGATTGACCCCCAGATTTACTATACCCCAGGGGTAGACTCTGGTTATCTCCAAACATTTATTCAATGGCTGTAGGAAGTTACAGACACACTTTTTCTGTAGTTGAATGAAGTTTGTAGCACTAGTGTTGTAGCATCCATCTTGCGATAGTTAGGAAAGTCAGCGTGAGGATAACATAGATATGTAGAGTATGGTAAAGGCGGGGGGGGTAGGGAACCCAGAAAAAACGGAGACATAACCCTGAAAAAAACTGTTTAATGCCTATATTCAGATTTATAATCTAATAAATTCCTTCATTGTTTAATTTATTTTGAATTGGCTTCTCTGTAACTTTCAAGCAAAAACATCCTATCTGATAAAAAGTATGTATTTTCAACTATTTTTAAGTCACTGGAACTAAAGATTTGAGAGTTTATATTAATTGCCCAAAACTTCTGTCATCAAGTGTCATTGGGAATTGAACGCAACTGGCTTAATACAACACAAAAACCAATGAATTGTTCATTTAAAAAATTCATCTTCTCAAAGGCACAAAATCTGCAATTTCAGAAATCAGTTATTCATAAAAACATAATTGAAGGGTTAAGTATTAAAATAAGCAAATACTGAGCCTTTGGTGGGATGAATGATATTATAGATCGTTGTTTTTCTAGAAAGCCTTAATAAACCTGAATGCTGCCAAATTTCCCAAAGGTATAAAGCACATAAAATGCAAACTCCCCTGGGGATCCTCTAATAGTTAATCACTGATGGGCCACCTGTCTCTGTCTGACCTTGATAGGAATGTCAAGAAGCAGCAGAATCATCCTAAGGGTCTAATGAAACTTCGGCTGAGATTGACAAATGCACATCAAGTCAACTTGCTATTGACCACCTGTGGGTTGAGTCAGGTGTCAGCAGTTTGTGTTAACAAGGGAGAAGAGAAACATCTCATTACACTCTCCTTTCACCACTTTCAGTTATCAAATTGCCTGAGCAAATTTTACTTCCACTGCCTCTGTTCCCCCTCCTATACCATGAGTTCACTTCCCATGAGGACATGTTGGCAGGAACAGCTAAATAAATACACAGTTGTTTTACACATTTTTAATTTAAAATAGTAATCATGATAATAAGAGAGCCTTTGGAAAGAAAAGGAAATAGAAAAATTGTATCACTCATAATGCTGTTTTAGAGAAAACAACATGGTATTATATTCACTACGTGATGGTGGTTGTGCATGTGCGTGATTTATAATCATGTTGGTGACATAAATAAAAGTGCATACAGAATTTTCTAACACTATATCAAATATTTTCTGTAATTAAATATATATGAAAATAACAATATGAATGCTATTTGTATTCTTTAGTATGGTAAATTTAACTACAATATTACCCAATATATGAACATTTAGATTATCTCCAACTATTTTAAATAAAAACAAGTCTCCTTGTATGTGTGTAATAGATTTTCTCATACTTAAGGATTCCTCCATGAGTAAAAGGTAGGTTAAAGGTTATATACTTTTTAAAGGTTTGATAGTGAATGGACAACTGCTATCTACAAAGTTTGAGCCAGTAAAAAATCATGTCAGAAATGTGACTAAACTGCCCATTTTATTGCCATCATGAAAGATTATCATTTAAATCATTACTCATCTGCTAGGTTAAAAACACAAATTATTATGCTAGCTTAATTTAAAACAGTAAGGTATTGACTTTATTTCCACTAATATTTTTACATTATCTGTAAGTCAGATATTTCCCTCTGCCCTTTATAGGTACCTTGTTTTATTTTTTATGTTACTTAAATATAAATAATATCATTATTTGACTGAATTATTCTCTCTGGTTTGCTTTTCACCTTTTAATTTGTGCATTTAAATGTAGAGAGTTTCTGGACAGTAGAAGCAAGAAGAACTACAATCCTGCAGCCTGTGGAACAAAACCACATTCACAGAAAGATAGACAAGATGAAAATGCAGAGGGCTATGTACCAGGTGAAGGAACAAGATAAAACCCCAGAAAAACAACTAAATGAAGTGGAGATAGGCACCCTTCCAGAAAAAGAATTCAGAATAATGATAGTGAAGATGATCCAGGACCTCGGAAAAAGAATGCAGGCAAAGATCGAGAAGACACAAGAAATGTTTAATAAAGACCTAGAAGAATTAAAGAACAAACAAACAGAGATGAACAATACAATAACTGAAATGAAAACTACACTAGAAGGAATCAATGGCAGAAGAATGGATAAGTGACCTGGAAGACAGAGTGGTGGAATTCACTGCCGTGGAACAAAATAAAGACAAAAGAATGAAAAGAAATGAAGACAGCCTAAGAGACCTCTGGGACAATATTAAATGCAAAAACATTCGTATTCTAAGGGTCCCAGAAAGAGAAGAGAGAGAGAAACGACCTGAGGAAATATTTGAAGAGATTATAGTAGAAAATTTCCCAAACATGGGAAAGGAAATAGCCACCCAAGTCCAGGAAGCACAGAGAGTCCCAGGCAGGATAAACTCAAGGAGAAACACACCGAGACACATAGTAATCAAATTGACAAAAATTAAAGACAAAGAAAAATTATTGAAAGCAGCAAGGGAAAAACGACAAATAACATACAAGGTAACTCCCATAAGGTTAACAGCTGATTTCTCAGCAGAAACTCTACAAGCCAGAAGGGAGTGGCAAGACATATTTAAAGTGATGAAAGGGAAGAACCTACAACCAAGATTACTTCTACCTGGCAAGGATCTCATTCAGATTCGATGGAGAAATCAAAAGCTTTACAGACAAGCAAAAGCTAAGAGAATTCAGCACTACCAAACCAGCTCTACAAGAAATGCTAAAGGAACTTCTCTAAGTGGGAAACACAAGAGAAGAAAAGGACCTACAAAAACAAACCCATAACAATTAAGAAAATGGTCATAAGTAAATACATATCAATAATTACCTTAAATATGAATGGATTAAATGCTCCAACCAAAAGACCCAGGCTTGCTGAATGGATAAAAAAACAAGACCCATATATATGCTGTCTATAAGAGACCCACTTCAGACCTAGGGACACATACAGACTGAAAGTGAGGGGCTGGAAAAACATATTCCATGCAAATGGAAATCAAAAGAAAGCTGCAGTAGCAATACTCATATCAGATAAAATAGACTTTAAAATAAAGAATGTTACAAGAGACAAGGAAGGACACTAAATAATGATCAAGGGATCAATCCAAGAAGAAGATATAACAGTTATACATATATATGCACCCAACATAGGAACACCTCAATACATAAGGAAACTGCTAACAGCTATAAAAGAGGAAATCGACAGTAACACAATATTAGTGGGGGACTTTAACACCTCACTTACACCAATGGATAAACATCAAAACAGAAAATTAATAAGGAAACACAAGCTTTAAATGACACAATAGACAGATAGATTTAGTTGATATTTATAGGACATTCCATCCAAAAACAGCAGATTACACTTGCTTCTTAAGTGCACATGGAACATCCTCCCGGATAGATCACATCTTGGGTCACAAATCAAGCCTCAGTAAATTTAAGAAAATTGAAATCATATCAGGCATCTTTTCCAACCACAATGCTATGAGATTAGACATCAATTACAGGGGGAAAAAAGTAAAAATACAAACACATGGAGGCTAAACAATACGTTACTAAATAACCAAGAGATCACTGAAGAAATCAAAGAGGAAATGAAAAAATACCTAGAGACAAATTACAATGAAAACACGACAATTCAAAACCTATGGGATGCAGCAAAAGCAGTTCTAAGAGTGAAGTTGATAGCAATATAAGCCTACCTCAAGAAACAAGAAACATCTCAAATAAGCAATCTGACCTTACACCTAAAGGAACTAGAGAAAGAAGAACAAACAAAACTCAAAGTTAGTAGAAGGAAAGAAATCATAAAGATCAGTGCAGAAATAAATGAAATAGAAACAAAGAAAACAATAGCAAAGATCAATAAAAGTAAAAGCTGGTTCTTTGAGAAGATAAACAAAATTGATAAACCAAGCCAGACACATCAAGTAAAGGAGGGAGAGGACTCAAACCAATAAAATTAGAAATGAAAAAGGAGAAGTTACAACAAACACTGCAGATATACAAAGCATCCTAAGTGACTACTACAAGCAACTCTATGCCAATAAAATGGACAACCTGGAAGAAATGGACAAATTCTTAGAAAGATATAACCTTCCAAGACTGAAGCAGCAAGAAACAGAAAATATGAACAGACAAATCACAAGTAATGAAACTGAAACTGTGATTAAAAATCTTCCAACAAACAAAAGTCCAGGACCAGATGGCTTCACAGGTGAATTCTATCAAACATTTAGAGAAGAGCTAACACCCATCCTTCTCAAACTCTTCCAAAAAATTCTATGAGGCCACCATCACCCTGATACCAAAACCAGACAGAGATACTACAAAAAAAGAAAATTACAGATCAATATCACTGATGAATATAGATGCAAAAATCCTCAAAAAACTGCTAGCAAACAGAAACCAACAACACATTAAAAGGATCATACACCATGATCAAGTGGGAATTATACCAGGGATGCAAGGATTCTTCAATATATGCAAATGAATCAATGTGATACACCATATTAACAAATTGAAGAATAAAAACCATATGATCATCTCAATAGATGCAGGAAAAGCTTTTGACAAAATTCAACACCCATTTATGATAAAAACTCTCCAGAAAGTGGGCATAGAGGGAACCTACCTCAACATAATAAAGGCCATATATGACAAACCCACAGCCCACATCAGTCCCAACTGTGAAAAACTGAAAGCATTTCCTCTAAGATCAGGAACAAGACAAGGTTGTCCACTCTCACCACTATTATTCAACATAGTTTTGGAAGTCCTAGCCATGGCAATCAGAGAAGAAAAAGAAATAAAAGGAATACAAATTGGAAAAGAAGAAGTAAAGCTGTCACTGTTTGCAGATGACATGATACTATACATAGGGAATCCTAAAGATGCCACCAGAAAACTACTAAAGCTAATCAATGAATTTGCTAAAGTTTCAGGATACAAAATTAATGCACAGAAATCTCTTGCATTCCTATACACTAATGATGAAAAATCTGAAAGGGAAATTAAGGAAACACTCCCATTTACCACTGCAACAAAAAGAATAAAATACCTAGGAATAAACCTACCTAGGGAGACAAAAGACCTTTATGCAGAAAACTATAAGGCACTGAAGAAACAAATTAAAGAGGATACCAACAGATGGAGAGATATACCATGTTCTTGGATAGGAAGAATCAATATTGTGAAAATGACTATATTACCAAAGCAATCTACAGATTCAATGCAATCCCTATCAAATTACCAATGGCATTTTTTACAGAACTAGAACAAAAAATCTTAAAATCTGTATGGACACACAAAAGACCACGAATAGCCAAAGCAGTCTTGAGGGAAAAAAATTAAGCTGGAGGAATCAGGCTCCTGAACTTCAGACTATACTGTCAAGCTACAGTAATCAAGACAGTATTGTACTGGCACAAAAACAGAAATATAGATCAATGGAACAAGATAGAAAGCCCAAAGATAAACCCTCACACCTATGGTCCACTAATCTATGACAAAGGAGGCAAGGATATACAATGGAGAAAAGACAGTCTCTTCAATAAGTGGTGATGGGAAAAGTGGACAGCTACATGTAAAAGAATGAGATTAGAACACTTCCTAAAACCATGCACAAAAATAAACTCAAAATGGATTAGAGACCTAAATGTAAGACCAGACACTATAAAACCCTTAGAGGAAAACATAGGAAGAACACTCTTTGACATAAATCACAGCAAGACCTTTTTTGATCCACCTCCTAGAGTAATGGAAATAAAAACAAAAATAAACAAATGGGACCTAATGAAACTTAAAAGCTTTTGCAAAGCAAAGGAAACTACAAACAAGATGAAAAGACAACCTTCAGAATGGGAGAAAATATTTGCAAACGAATCAATGGACAAAGGATTAATCTCCAAAATATATAAACAGATCATGCAGCTCAATATTAAAAAAAAAAACTAACAACCCAATCAAAAAATGGGCAGAAGACCTAAATAGACATTTCTCCAAAGAAGACATACAGATGGCCATGAAGCACATGAAAAGCTGCTCAACATCACTAATTATTAGAGAAATGCAAATCAAAACTACAGTGAGGTATCACTTCACACCAGTTAGAATGGGCATCATCAGAAAATCTACAAACAACAAATGCTGGAGAGGGTGTGGAGAAAAGGGAACCCTCTTGCACTGTTGGTGGGAATGTAAATTGATACAGCCACTATGGAGAACGATATGGAGGTTGCTTAAACAAGTAAAAATAGAATTACCAGATGACCCAGCATTCCCACTACTGGGCATATACCCACAGAAAACCATAATTCAAAAATACACATGCACCCCAATGTTCATTGCAGCACTATTTACAATAGCCAGGTCATGGAAGCAACCTAAATGCCCATCAACAGACGAATGGATAAAGAAGTTGTGGTACATATATACAATGGAATATTACTCAGCCATAAAAAGGAATGAAATTGGGTCATTTGTAGAGATGTGGATGGATCTAGAGACTGTCATACAGAGTGGAGTAAGTCAGAAAGAGAAAAACAAGTATCATATATATTAACGCACATATGTGGTAGAAGAAGAGTGGTACAGATGAAGAGTGGTACAGATGAACCAGTTTGCAGGGCAGAAATTGAGGCACAGATGTAGAGAACAAATGTATGGACACCAAGGGGGGAAAGTGGTGGGGGGGTGGTGGTGGTGGTGGGATGAATTGGGAGATTGGGATTGACATGTATACACTAATATGTATAAAATGGATAACTAATAAGAACCTGCTGTGTAAAAAAATTAAATTAAATTATAAAAACCATTAACTTGGGTGTTTCTATGAGATTGTATTTGGATGAGATTAACACTTAAATAAGTAAATAAATGTAGAGAGTTTCTAAACTCATTAACTCATGTGATGTTTCTCTTAAACATTTTGATTTTTTATCAATAATTTTGCAAGATATTTAAGAATATACCTTTTTGTTTGGTTTGGTTTCCACCTAACTTTTACCCATCTGGAATTTAAACTGGTATTTTGTCAGAAGAGGTTGTACTTCTTCACAATCATAATCTAAATCAAGAAGAGAATAGAGCCCACTTGGGAAAGATAGTGATGGAGGAGGGGTGAGAGACAGAGAGAGAGAGAGAGACCGTGCTATTATAGCTGGTAGTGGTGGGAGCACAGAACATTTCATACAGGGGATATCCTTTAATTTAGCCAAGAAGAAGGAAAACAAGACGACAGGTAGAGTTGTATGTGAGGTCTAAGTAGGCTCAGAGGATGTCATTGACACAAGAATGTATGAAGCTTATTTGGAAAACTGTGAGCAGCTCAGTTCAACTGGAATAAGGTCAACTAGTGAAGAATAGGCACAGTGGAAGTTTAGGGCCTGAATATTGAGTGTCATTGTTTAATTTCAGGCTTTAAAATGTGTTTCTTCAATAGGAAAGTAATAAATAGATAAAATATTTTGTTCAAATGAGAGGTATGAAAAGCCTCTAACTGTAAAAAAAAAAAAAAAAAAAAAAAAAAAAATTACCCTTACAGAGAAACAGTTTTCTGGGATGGGAGATGCCTAAAAGTACAGAGACTGGTGTAGATAATTAGTATTGGATTCTGAGCTAGGGCAAGTTCAGTGGAACTGACAGGGGAGATTTAAATGAGAGAAAACTGCGGAGACAATTACCTCTTAAAGTTCAACTTAATGGCAGGAACAGACAGCAAATGAGTTAAAGATGAACTCAAATTTGTCATTTGAAGTACTGATTAGTCACTGGGTTCAAATATCCAATATGCACTTGAAATTGTGTGTCTGAAACTTAGAAAAGAGACTGTGGAGGTAGATCTTAAAGTCATTAGTATAGATACAATAGATGGAGCTGTGGGATAGGTACCATTAAGGAAGGGATAGGAAGGTCTAAGCAATTCCGAGGAATACTTATGAGGTTGAAGTTGGAAAAGATGCTAATGAAAGGAGTGAAGAGAGAAAACAGTGGAAGATACAGAAGAAATAAACAGAGAAGTAGGAGAACAACAAGGCAGTGGCATGGATCAGCTTGGTGCAGAGAAGCCTAGCAAAACAGTTTTAAAAAAACTAAATTACTGAGCTAGGTTGCAAAGAGATAAGGATTTTATAGTGGAGGGAGAATGAGTCAGTTATTATAGACTACTTTATTTTTTTTAAATTTTACAGCACAGGAAAGGAAAAAAAATGCTAAAATAGCTTAAGCAGGTATCCAATTTAAGGAAAGCTCTCTTAGGAGGAGAAACAAATGGTTTGTCATTGATAATATCTTTGTTGTTCATTTTCCATGAGAAACTATTAAAAATACAGAGGTAAACATAAAAGTGAGGTATCCAAGAATCTAGAAAAGGGTAGACAGGGAACATTCATTCAAAATAAAAAGCTGGTAGGGGAAGAAACATAGGCTTTTAAAGAAAAAAAAAGGAAGCAATTCATGTTATATGGCATTGACCCAAACAAGTATATTAAGGATTGATTTATGAGAATAAGGGGCCAGAAGTAAAACTGAAGGATCAAGTATAGGAAACCTTTGTAAAAGTCATCATTAAAAATATATCAAATATTTAAGAGGAAATGAATAAAAGAATATATTTGGCAGCAGTAAGAGGACCCACTATGATGCAAAACCATACATTTTTAAGTAGGTGAAAAAACAGATTTGTGGATTCACCTAGTATTATAAAAATGCTTTGTATCATGCTTCTTCAGTTCATTTCTTTGCTTACTAACACATTCAGTAGTCATATATTAAGAAGGTACAGTGCATTTTTAGTATATAGGGCATAGATGGAGACATAAGAATGCACAGGATACAGTTCTAACCGAAGACTTAACGTTTAGAGGATATGAGACAAGAGTTAAGTGATGACAGATGAGACTGACGGATATGCAAGAATCAGATGATGAAAAACTTGATTTGACATATTAAAGATACTCTCTTGAAGATAAGAGAGATTCACTGGAGAATTTTAAGCAAGTATGTAACATGACCCCTTTAATGTTTTAACAAGTCTACTCTGTTAGGGTGGAGAATGAATTGAAGGGATAATACTGAGGACATGGGAGACAAGTTAGGTTATTGCAATAGCCCATATGCTAAGTCAGCAGCAGCAGCAGGGAAAAAGGAGAAGAGGAGTTTTGGGTAGGAGTGCTATAAGGGAAGCAGTTTAATAAGAATGTGTGATCGATTGGACTAAGAAAGGTGAGATGGGGGAGGAGTCCAAGATCATTCTGTTGGTAGAGAGCAGTGTTATTGACTAAACAATAGTAAAAGATAATTGAGGAACCTGATTGAGTGTGGAAAGAAAGATATTGGTAAGGCAAAAATGGAAAACATTGAAAGAGAATGTGATTCTAGGTAGGAAATAAGCACGTAATTGAAATAACATACCATGGAACCTAGATTTAGGCAAATGAAATCAAAAGGGATAAGGAGTGTCATGCAGTTAGAGATCAAGGTGGCACACAAAAATAGATCCAGCAGGGCTTCCCTGGTGGCGCAGTGGTTGAGAATCTGCCTGCCAATGCAGGGGACACGGGTTCGAGCCCTGGTCTGGGAAGATCCCACATGCCGCGGAGCAACGGGGCCCGTGAGCCACAATTACTGAGCCTGCGCGTCTGGAGCCTGTGCTCCGCAACAAGAGAGGCCGCGATGGTGAGAGGCCCGCGCACCGCGATGAAGAGTGGTCCCCACTTGCCGCAAGTAGAGAAAGCCCTCGCACAGAAACGAAGACTCAACACAGTCATAAATAAATAAATAAATAAATAAATAAATAAATAAATAAATAAATAAAAGAACGTGAATTTCTTTAAAAAAAAAAGCAAACTGGGCTATTCATTTCAGTAACAGTCAAGTGGTCTTAGTTTGCATTCAATTTCCAATCAGTTTCTCAATCTAAAAAAAAAAAAAAAAAAAATACATCCAGTGGATATTAGGGAATGCAGAATGTTAAAGACAAGAAGATCCTCTTCTCAGTAGACTGAGGCTCACACTTCCATTTTTAGCCTTGTCTTCTGTGACTATAAACATCTTAATGACTCCAAATCTTATACATCCTCAGTCCTAATCTCTCTCTAAAGGTTCAACATCATATTTAAAACTATTTTCTTTATCTCTTTACCTCACTTTTCAATAACTATCCTACACTTAATCCTTTTCTCAAACTGATCATGTTATTTCTGACCAGGGATAGTATTCAAAATATTCACAATCAATATAACACAGGTTCACTGGTGTTCAACTAAGCAGAATGGACAACAGAATGGACAACAGTAAGAAACAACTGACCGGTGTCAGTTGTAGCAGACCATTGTGTACCAGCTGAGTAGCAAACTCTTTTCCTACTATTTTCCTTTGAAAGTCCTTGTTTACACAGTATCATTTGACTGTGCCATTATGGAGTCTCCCAAGGTAGAAACATTGGAACTATCCTCTCTTTATTCTCACATCCATCATCAAGTCTTGCTGAATCTATGGCAATTTGTCTTTTTTTAATGCTTCTTCTCCATTCCCATAGTGTTTAGTCCAGACCTTAATTATATCTTAAACTATTTCACTAGTCTTTTATCTGGTCTCCAAACACATAACCGTCCACACTTACTTTACTGCGTTAAAAGGTCTTCTTTCCACTTCCTTGCCCAGCAGATGACCGCTCACTAGACAAGAACCAAATTCAATGTATTTTGATGTCCTTCTAAGTACTCCTTATTCTGGTTCAGCACTTCTAGACTCCCTTAGCGTTTGTTTAAAACTCTTTCAGCCATCTCTGGGACACATTAAAATTATCTATCTTCCCAAAATAGATCCTGTGACTCAAAAAGTGTGACTTATTATCACATACCTGGTTACTGAGTAAATACTGATTTTTTTTTTCAACAGGAAGGAAGGAGGAAATAGGAGGCAGAGAGCAAACATGTTGGATATGGGTAATTCTGAACCTGGAATTTTGTGGCTGAAGCCACCAACATGGTGTCAAGACTTAAGGGCACTTTGAGGGGAGCTATGATAGAAGAGTGGTGAGGGTTACTGGAGTTGAAAGGCAGAATTGTGAAGGTAGGGCATTCCTGTCAACATATTGCTAGAATCTCAAGAGATGAAAACTAAAAGAGGAGTTGAGAGGAATATCACAGTCCAAGAAAGATATCATACAGGAAGTCTGGAGACAATATATCCAAGTAGTAGACAGAAACACTGAAGATGGAAAAAAGGCTCATTTTAGCAGATGGAAAGGGATACTGATTTGCATTGTTAGGATGAACAAGCTTGATACCCAAGAGTCCTGGCATCTGAGCTTTGTAGCTCGAGAGGAGCACAAGCTTCATTATTTTACATGTGGAAACTATCTTTACTCATCCCCTATTACAGTCTCTACTTATCCCCTATTATACACCTATTTAAAGAGTCCTGTTATAACTCAATTTTGGAGACAACAAAAAAATACTTCTACAAGAAAAGAATATTGCATTGCCTTATTTTCTGCTTCATATGTTAAGAAGAATGAATTTCATCGCTTGAATTCATTGGGGTAGGTATACTGGAACAATGAATTAAGTCATTTGGAACAGTTGTGTGCAGAATAGGGCATATGTTAAGAAAGCAGGCTCTGGAGTTGGTCTTTTTCTGTCACTTACCATCTCTGTAATTTTTGGCATGTCATTTTCTTGGCTTTCTAATTTGAAAATGGCGATAACTATAATTAATCTGTGGTGATGTTATGAGAATTGAATAAGTAAGAGAAACTGGCATGTGGAAAGTATTCAATAACTATCCTTATTGGGTATGTTGGCAACTATAACAATGTCTACACATTTGGCTGGAGAGATAACAGATACCTAGGCAGGTCATCATGACCCACTGCCTGTTTTGTTCACAGGCATTTCTGGAAGAACTCAAGGAACTTTGTAAAGGTAGGAAGAGGCAGACATTCTAAATTCAGAACTCACTCACATCCCTACTCTTCTCTTTTTTGGAATTGATCAAGGTTGTGTTTTCTAAAACTATAAAATGTAAGCTCTACATATAAAAGAAAAATTACCACTGCCCTTTATTGCCATGCACATTTAGACAGAAGCAAAAGGCATGTTCCCTGGAACATTCATCCCTAGGATTTTCTTCCCTTCCTTACTGAGAAGATGCCTGTTGCTGAAGATGATGCAAGGCCCTTCTGCATTTCTTCTGTACCCAAGTAACAGCATTTGAAACGATTATCTGGGGGGGAAATTCAGTGCTGAAAAACTTACCTGAGGAAGTAAATATCTGATTTGAATTAGTTCTGACTTACTGGAAGAATGAATTCATACTCACTTTCTATAATGAGAACCAAGTTAACCCATCCTTACTGACTTCATTCTCATACTTCATAAGCGCTCTTTAAAGGAAGGTTTTATATATCTTATTCAGAAACTATAGGTTAACAAACCTTCCTGAAAGTTATCATTGAAACTCCGAGATCCCTCATGTCTTATCTGGCTGGTGCACATATGGCATTATAATAATAACAACTCAGATGATCTGGCTGTGGCCTCAGCTCTAATGCTCAGGAATGTCCTCTTACTCCCGATTCCTACTTTCTGTCCAAGAAATTCTGAACACTCAAGGATGATATTTAACATGCACTCACAAACAAGTCAACTCCTCTTGGATCCTGCTGCTGACCCATGCCCTTCAGTCTCCTCCAGGCACGTTTTGAGTTCCACTGTGCCCAGAGATGATGCTGTTTTGGCTAGGTGTTTACTGGAAATTACCATGTCCTCTGACTGCTGCTAAATGAAGACATAAGGTCCTTTGAGATACTTAAATTGTAAGGCATATTAAGACAAGAAAGAACAATTTCTATATCCTCTTTGGTTGCACTGTTAGAGGTAAATTCAAGGACTGAATTGTTCTCTACCACACTACAGATATTTTAGTATAATAATGCTCGCTTTCTGTCTTTACTTTTTAAACACCTGCTCTATATCTAAGTTAGAATAGAATCCACTGGGGATTGGATAAAATTAGTGAACAAACTCCACCTGTGCTCAAAATCTTCACACAATGAAGACTTTGTTTCTGAGTTATTGTTCCTTAGAACAGGTAGCCCCTGCAGAGCCATGAAAACAAACTCATGGCAGGTCCATGTAACAAACTAGGGAAGAACACCTGAATCTCTCTAAGACTTCCACTGCTTATTTCCCAATTTTCTAGGCTCTACTGTCCTCTAATACTCACATTCTCCATATACAAAAACAAAACAGCTACTATATTTTCCTAGCTTTTATTTCACCCCATTTACCTTATTATTGCTCTCTTAAATATGGGACTAGTGAGGTCAGTTAACTTGAGAGAAGTACCAAAGCAGGAAACTTTGTGATTAATTATCAAATGGTTCATTCAGCCAAGTTTGGAAATAGACCATAAGCCTAGGACATAGAGTTAATCTAGCTGCCATCTTATAGACTGACCAACTCTTCCAGACGGAAACCAGAAAAGACAGTAGCTCCTCAGTTCCAAAAATGTATGGTATTTTAATACAATACAAATTCATTTGATTTGTCATATCAGTGTCTCTGCCATATGGCAAGTTTTGGTTCAGTTGGGAGGACAAATTGTCACCCCTGAGAATAAAGCAAACATTTGAGTAGCAGAGAATCAAATACTCAGTTGGTTACAATGAATTTTCATACTATGGAAATGCACTAGAATTTGGAGTAGTCATGGAAGTTTTTTATAGTGCAGACAGGAGCAGGGTTTTAAAGTAGGCATCAAATTTAAATAGACAGGAGTCAGGGATATACATGCTAAGAGAAGAAAATGACACTTTCATATTCTAAAAATATCTGTTGATTCAGATTTCCTTGGTTATAATTCATTATTGGTGATATATGTCAGGTAGCAGTAAAAGTAGGTTAAAATGGGAGTCCATGAGGACTAACATGGAAAGGCTTACCCTTGTCAAATAATGGGGAAAACAGCTTCAGTATTAAGAGCCATGATCTATAAAATAAGAGTTCTTTGTCTGTCATTTGGGCTTTAATGATTTCTCCACATTTTGTACCTTCTTGTTCCAACTATAGACATAGGTTTCCTCTCATGTCACCGAACAATTTCTAAATAAGTAATAGTTGATTTCCTAAGATCTTAAAGTGTAAAGCAAAGCTTTCCAAATTTTAAACCCACTTGGCTTTGCTTTATAGAGTAACTGAAGCCTATTATCTTTTAGTTAACATTTTTAACTTAAAGTATCTTACTTCATAGCCCTGATGCTTTGGCAAAACTAAAGAAAAACAGTTTAATACATTCTTTGTTTTGCAACCCAATAAACTCACTAATACATTGCAAGAACACATCATTGTTGGACTGAAACCAACAATATAATTAGCCTGGTTTACCCACGGGCTTCTAATCACAGAACAGTCATTCATAAGAGGTGACACTGGAAAATTTTAAGAATCAAAACAGTTTCTGGGGGAGACCTTCAAGATGGTGGAGGAGTAAGACGAGATCACCTTCCTCCCCATAAATACATCAGAAATACATCTACATGTAGAACAACTCCTACAGAACACCTACTGAACGCTGGCAGAAGACCTCAGACTTCCCCAAAGGCAAGAAGCTCCCCCACGTACCTGGGTGGGGCAAAAGAAAAAAGAAAAAACAGAGACAAAAGAACAGGGATGGGACCTGCACCTTGGGGAGGGAGCTCTGAAGGAGGAAAAGTTTCCACACACTAGGAAGCCCCTTCACTGGTTGAAATGGGGGGTGGGGGGGGGGGAAGCTTTGGAGCAAAGGAGGAGAGCACAGCAATAAGGGGGCAGAGGGCAAATCAGAGAGCTTCTCCCACAGAGGATCGCTGCTGACCAGCACTCACCAGCCTGAGGGGCTTGTCTGCTCACCTGACGGGGCAGGTGGGATTGGGAGCTGAGGCTCGGGCTTTGGAGGTCAGATCCCAGGGAGAGGACTGGGGTTGGCAGTGTGAACACAGCCTGAAGGGAGCTAGTGTGCCACAGCTAGCCAGGAGGGAGTCCAGGAAAAAGTCTGGACCTGCCTAAGAGGCAAGAGACAATTGTTTCAGGGTGTGCAAAGAGAGGTGATTCAGAGCACCACCTAAATGAGTTCCAGAGACGGGTGGAAGCCACGGCTCTCAGCGCGGACACCAGAGATGGGCATGAAACACTAAAGCTGCTTCTGCAGCCACCAAGAAGCCCGTGTGCGAGCACAGGTCACTCTCCACACCTTCCCTCCCGGGAGCCGGTGCAGCCCGCCACTGCCAGGCTCCCGTGATCCGGGGACAAGTTCCCCGGGAGAACGCACGGCGTGCCTCAGGCTGCTGCAACGTCACACTGGCCTCTGCCGCTGCAGGCTCGCCCCGCATCCGTACCCCTCCCTCCCCCCGGCCTGAGTGAGCCAGAGCCCCCAAAGCAGCTGCTACTTTAACCCCGTCCTGTCTGTGCAGGAAGAGACTCCTTCAGGCGACCTACACGCAGAGGCAGGGCGAAATCCAAAGCTGAAACCAAGGAGCTGTGCGAACCAAGAAGAGAAAGGGAAATCTCTCCCAGCAGCTTCAGGAACAGCGGATTAAATCTCCACATTCAAATTGATGTACCCTGCATCTCTGGAATGCCTAAACAGACAACAAATCACCCCAAAATTGAGGCAGTGGACTTTGGGAGCAACTGTAGACTTGGGGTTTGCTTTCTTCATTTAATTTTTTTCTGGTTTTATATTTCTTAGTTTAGTACTTAGAGTTTATTTTCATTGGTAGATTTGTTTATTGATTTAGTTGCTCTCTTATTTTTTATTTTTATATATAGATACAGATATTTTTTCCTTTTTCTCTTTTTTTGAGTGTGTATGTGTATGCTTCTTTGTGTGATTTTGCCTGTATAGCATTGTTTTTACCATTTCTCCTAGGGTCCTGTTTGTACGATTTTTTTTCTTTTTTAAAAAATTATTTTCAATTTTTAAACTTTTAACTTTTAAATTTTTTATTTTAATAACGTTATTTTTCTTCCTTTCTTTCTTTCTTTTCTCCCTTTTCTTCTGAGCCATGTGGCTGACAGGGTGTTGGTGCACCGACCGGGTGTCAGGCCTGTGCCTCTGAGGTGGAAGAACCGAGAGACCTCCCATCTCCACATAATATCAAACGGCAAAAGCTCTCCCAGAGATCTCCATCTCAATGCTAAGAACCAGCTCCACTCAACAACCAGCAAGCTACAGTGCTGGGCACCCTAGGCCAAACAACTAGCAACACAGGAACAAAACCCCACCCATCAGCAGAGAGGCTGCCTAAAATCAAAATAAGGTCACAGGCACCCCAAAACACACCACAAGACACGGTCCTGCCCAGCAGAAAGACAACATCCAGCCTTATCCACCAAATCACAGGCACCAGTCCCCTCCACCAGGAAGCCTACACAACCCACTGAACCAACTTTAACCACTGGGGGCAGACACCAAAAACAACGGGAACTACAAAACTGCAGGTTGCGAAAAGGAGACTCCAAACACAGTAAAATAAGCAAAATGAGAAGACAGAGAAACACAGCAGATGAAGGAACAAGGTAAAAACCCATCAGACCAAACAAATGAAGAGGAAATAGGCAGTCTACCTGAAAGAGAACTCAGATTAATGATAGTAAAGATGATCCAAAATCTTGGAAATAGAATGGAGAAAATATAAAAAACGTCTAACAAGGACCTAGAAGAACTAAAGAGCAAACAAACAATGATGAACAACACAATAAATGAAATTAAAAATTCTCTGGAAGGAATCAATAGCAGAATAACTGAGGCAGAAGAACGGGTAAGTGACCTGGAAGATAAAATAGTGGAAATAACTACCACAGAGCAGAATAAAGAAAAAAGAGTGAAAAGAATCAAGGACAGTCTCAGAGACTTCTGGGACAACACTAAACACACCAACATTCGAATTATAAGGGTCCCAGAAGAAGAAGAGAAAAAGAAAGGGATTGAGAATATACTTGAAGAGATTAGAGTTGAAAACTTCCCTAATATGGGAAAGGAAATATCATTCAAGTCCAGGAAGCACAGAGAGTCCCACACAGAATAAATCCAAGAAGAAATATGCCAAGGCACATATTAATCAAATTATCAAAAATAAAATACAAAGAAAAAATATTAAAAGCAGCAAGGGAAAAGCAACAAATAACATACAAGGGAATCCCCATAAGGTTAACAGCTGATCTTTCAGCAGAAACTCTGCAACCCAGAAGGGAGTGGCAGGACATATTTAAAGTAATGAAAGGGAAAAACCTACCACCAAGATTACTCTACCCAGCAAGGATCTCATTCAGATTTGATGGAGAAATTAAAACCTTTACAGGCAAGCAAAAGCTAAGAGAATTCAGCACCACCAAACCAGTTTTACAACAAACGCTGAAGGAACTTCTCTAGGCAGGAAATACAAGAGAAGGAAAAGACCTACAATAACTAACCCAAAAGAATTAAGAAAATGGCAATAGGAACATACATATCGATAATTACCTTAAATGTAAATGGATTAAATGCCCCAACCAAAAGACACAGACTGGCTGAATGGATAAAAAACAAGATCCATATATATGCTGTCTACAAGAGACCCACTTCAGACCTAGGGACACATACAGACTGAAAGTGAGGGGATGGAAAAAGATATTCCATGCAAATGGAAATCAAAAAAAAGCTGGAGTAGCAATTCTCATATCAGACAAAACAGACTTTAAAACAAAGACTATTACAAGAGACAAAGAAGGACACTACATAATGATCAAGGGATCGATCCAAGAAGATATAACAATTGTAAATATTTATGCACCCAACATAGGAGCACCTCAATACATAAGGAAAATACTAACAGCCATAAAAGGGGAACTCAAAGTAACACAATTATAGTAGGGGACTTTATTTAACACCCTACTTTCACCAATGGACAGATCATCCAAAATGAAAATAAATAAGGAAACACAAGCTTTAAATGATACATTAAACAAGATGGACTTAACTGATATTTATAGGACAGTCCATCCAAAAACAACAGAGTACAGTTTCTTCTCAAGTGTTCATGGAACATTCTCCAGGATAGATCATTTCTTCAGTCACGAATCAAGCCTTGGTAAATTTAAGAAAATTGAAATCGTATCAAGTATCTTTTCCGACCACAACACTATGAAACTAGATATCAATTACAGGAAAAAATCGGTAAAAAATACGAACACAAGGAGGCTAAACAATACACTATTTAATAACCAAGAGATCACTGAAGAAATCAAAGAGGAAATCAAAAAATACCTAGAAACAAATGACAATGAAAACACGACAGCCCAACACCTATGGGATGCAGCAAAAGCAGTTCTAAGAGGGAAGTATATAGCAATACAATCCTACCTCAAGAAACAAGAAACACCTCAAACAAACAACCTAAATTTACATCTAAAGCAATTAGAGAAAGAAGAACAAAAAACCCCCCAAAGTTAGCAGAAGGAAAAAAATCATAAAGATCAGATCAGAAATAAATGAAAAAGAAATGAAGGAAACAATAGCAAAGGTCAATAAAACTAAAAGCCGGTTCTTTTGAGAAGATAAATAAAATTGATAAACCATTAGCCAGACTCATCAAGAAAAAAAGGGAGAAGACTCATATCAACAGAATTAGAAATGAAAAAGGAGAAGTAACCACTGACACTGCAGAAATACAAAGGATCATGAGAGATTACTACAAGCAACTATATGCCAATAAAATGGACAGCCTGGAAGAAATGGACCAATTCTTAGAAAAGCACAACCTTCCAAGATTGAACCAGGAGGGAATAGAAAATAAAAACAGACCAATCACAAGCACTGAAACTGAGACTGTGATTAAGAAATTTCCAACAAACAAAAGCCCAGGACCAGATGGCTTCACAGGAGAATTCTACCACACATTTAGAGAAGAGCTAACACATATCCTTCTCAAACTCTTCCACAATATACCAGAGGGAGGCACACTCCCAAACTCATTCTACGAGGCCACCGTCACCCTGATACCAAAACCAGACAAAGATGTCACAAAGAATGAAAACTACAGGCCAATATCACTGATGAACATAGATGCAAAAATCCTCAACAAAATACTAGCAAACAGAATCCAATAGCACATTAAAAGGATCATACACCATGATCAAGTGGGGTTTATCCCAGGAATACAAGGATTCTGCAATATATGCAAATCAATCCATGTGATACACCATATTAACACACTGAAAGATAAAAACCATATGATCATCTCAATAGATGCAGAAAAAGCTTTTGACAAATTTCAATACCCATTTTTGATAGAAACCCTCCAGAAAGTAGGCATAGAGGGAACTTACTTCAACATAATAAAGGCCATATATGACAAACCCACAGCCCACATCATTCTCAATGGTGAAAAACTGAAAGCATTTCCTCTAAGATCAGGACAAGAAAAGGTTGTCCACTCTCACCACTATTATTCAACATAGTTTTGGAAGTTTTACCCACAGCATTCAGAGAAGAAAAAGAAATAAAAAGAATACAAATTGGAAAAGAAGAAGTAAAACTGTCACTGTTTGTAGATCACATGATACTATACATAGAGAATCCTAAGGATGCTACCAGAAAACTACTAGAGCTAATCAATGAATTTGGTAAATTAGCAGGATACAAAATTAATGCACAGAAATCTCTTGCATTCCTACACACTAATGATGAAAAATCTGAAAGAGAAATTAAGGAAACACTCCCTTTTACCATTGCAACAAAAAGAATAAAACACCTAGGAATAAACCTACCTAAGGAGACAAAAGACCTGTATGCAGAAAATTATAAGACACTGATGAAAGAAATTAAAGATGATATAAACAGATGGAGAGGTATACCATGTTCTTGGATTAGAAAAATCAACATTGTGAAAATGCCTATACTACCCAAAGCAATCTACAGATTCAATGCAATCCCTATCAAACTACCAATGGCATTTTTCACAGAACTAGAACAAAAAATTTCACAATTTGTATGGAGACACAAAAGACCACGAATAGCCAAAGTAATCTGAGAAAGAGAAACGGAGCTGGAGGAATCAGGCTCCCTGACTTCAGACTATACTACAAAACTACAGTAATCAAGACAGTATGGTACTGGCACAAAAACAGAAATATAGATCAGTGGAACAGGATAGAAAGCCCAGAGATAAATCCACACACATATGGTCACCCCATTTTTGACAAAGTTGGCAAGAATGTACAATGGAGAAAAGACAGCCTCTTCAATAAGTTGTGCTGTGAAAACTGGACAGCTATATGTAGAAGAATGAAATTAGAACACTCCCTAACACCAAACACAAACGTATACTCAAAATGGATTAAAGGCCTAAATGTAAGGCCAGACACTATAAAACTCTTAGAGGAAAACATAGGCAGAACACTCTATGACATAAATCACATCAAAATCCTTTTTCACCTGCCTCCTAGAGAAATGGAAATAAAAACAAAAATAAACGAATGGGACCTAATGAAACCTAAGAGCTTTACACAGCACAGGAAAACATAAACAAGATGAAAAGACAACCCTCAGAAAGGGAGAATATATTTGCAAATGAAGCAATTGACAAAGGATTAATCTCCAAAATTTACAAGCAGCTCATGCAGCTCAATGTCAGAAAAACAAAGAGCCCAATCCAAAAATGGGCAGAAGACCTAAATCGACATTTCTCCAGAGAAGATATACAGATTGCCAACCAGCACATGAAAGCATGCTCAACATCACTAATCGTTAGTGAAATTCAAATCAAAACTACACTGAGGTATCACCTTACACTAGTCAGAATGGCCATCATCAAAAAATCTACAAACAATAAATGCTGGAGAGGGTGTGGAGAAAAGGGAACCCTCTTGCACTGTTGGTGGGAATGTAAATTGATACAGCCACTATGGAGAACAGTATGGAGGTTCCTTATAAAACTAAAAATAGAACTACTATAAGACCCAGCAATCCCACTAGTGGGCATATAACCTGAGAAAACCATAATTCAGAAAGATTCAGGTACCACAATGTTCATTGCAGCTCTATTTACAGTAGCCAGAACATGGAAGCAACCTAAGTGTCCATCGAAAGATGAATGGATAAAGAAGATGTGGCACATATATACAATGGAATATTTCTCAGCCGTAAAAAGAAACAAAACTGAGTTATTTGTAGTGAGGTGGATTGACCTTGAGTCTGTCATACAGAGTGAAGTAAGTCAGAAAGAGAAAAACAAATACTGTATGCTAACACATATATATGGAATCTAAAAAAAAAAATGGTTCTGATGAACCTAGGGGCAGGACAGGAATAAAGATGCCGATGTAGAAAATGGACTTGAGAACATGGGGAGGGGGAAGGGTAAGCTGGGACGAAGTGAGATAGTAGCACTGACATATATACACTACCAAATGTAAAATAGATAGCTAGTGGGAAGCAGCTGCATAGCACAGGGAGATCAGCTCTGTGCTTTGTGACCACCTAGAAGGGTGGGATAGGGAGGGTGGGAGGGAGATGCAAGAGGGAGGAGATATGGGGATATATGCATATATATAGCTGATTCACTTTGTTATAAAGCAGAAACTAACACATCATTGTAAAGCAATTATACTCCAATAAAGATGTTAAAAAAAAAAAATTTCCATTGAAGAACAGAACTTTCTGAATGGACCTTATACTGACTGTCTTTTTTTTTTTTTTTTTTTTTTTTTTTTTTTTTTTTTTACAGGCAGAAAACTTTTGGTAAAACATAGTGATTCCTTAAGGAAAGACAGAATTATATGACATATCTGTATAAAACTGAGCATGAATTTTACCCTTCCTATTAATTATTCCATTAAATACTCTGTTTTATAATGTCACTTATAATAATATAAGTCATGGGGAACTGACTGCTTTCCATTAACAGTCTCCTTTAATTTTTAATAGTTAATTATTATTTTTATTTATTAAGAAGGGAAGGTAGTGGGGTTTACTGAACTTGATAGGTATCATGGGTGAAGATCTGCCACTCTTGGGTACTTACATAGATGAGTTCAGCTGCAATAGTGGCCTGAAAGAGACTCAGCAGTTCAAGAATGAGGTCCAGATGAGCATGCTGTAGAAGATCCCATCTTACAATAGTAACCAGAGCTGGCAGAAGAACATCAAGTACTAATGGGTGTAAAACTATCTGCACAACATGATGGAAAGGTCCCCAAAGTGGGTGTTTATCTACTACATGTTTGTAATAAAGAGATTTACATTTCTGGACCTCCATCTTAAACAACTAGTAAAAATCAAAAAAGATATATGAAACAAAGTTTTTCAGAAACTGAATGACAGACAGTGCAGTATTATGATTCCTACGTGAAAATGAAACTAGGCCAGCCTTAGGATTGCTCAGATAACTGCTTAGAGGCAGTTTCCAAACTGAAGTAGAGGAGAGGGGAATCTAAACAGAGCCATGTAATCTTTCTCAGTTTAGAAGACACAGTTTGGAGTTTAGAGAGTCCAGAATAGCTAGAATACATGGGGCAGACTACTGTAGAGGGAGGAATCTTTTGGAAAGAAAGTTCTGGTGATCTGAAGGCCCTCCTTGAATGAGTACTGAATTTCAAATTTGTGAGAGGAAATAACCACAAGAACAGAATGCATAGAACTATTCTCAGGACTCAAGTAGGGCTGGGTATAGTTGATGAGTCTACCAGCCAGAGTGGTAAGACCTCATGGTAAATGGACATTAGGTAAAATCATCAGAGAAATACTGAATTAATTGTGGAAGAAAGTTAGCCCTAAATTAAGGGTGATCTTAACAAACCTTAAAAAAATTAAAAGCAAGTCTTAGAAGGGCCAAACTGATTCCAAGTAGCTTAGCTTCTGACAACAAAAGTCAACTTTAATGGGATACAACAAAACCTAGTACTCACTATAAAATTTTAAGATGCCCATCATCCAATCAAAAGGTACTAGTTATACAAAGAATCTGGAAAATATAATTTAATTATGAAAAATAATCATTCAATTGAAATTGATACAGAATTAATAAAGATGATGAAATTAAGTGACAACTGTAATAAAAACAGCAATTATAAATATGCTCCATATACTCAAGAGAGCAGAGGGAACCTTAAAATCATGATAGAGTGAGAAAGGACAAATGCAAAAGAGATCAAAAGGAAACTCTTTGTGGTAAAATGTGTATTAAAAATATATTGGATTGGAATAATAAAAGATAGACCCTATATAGGAAGGCCTTAAAAAAACACCCTGACTCTAAAACTTCAAGACATAGCAGTGGGAATTATAAAACTTAAGCACAGGAAACAAAAAACAAAAAAAGGAAATGAACAAAGCACCAGTAACTAGTAAGAAAATAGTATATGATAAAACATACATGAAATTGGAACATGAGAAAATTAGGGGGAAACAGTAAAAATATTTGTAGAAACAAAAATCATCTCATGATGAACTATATTATCAACTGAACGGTTGTCAAACTAATATTAACTGCAGACCGAATTCAGCATATAGCCTGCTTTGTATGACTCCTGAGCTATAAATCAATTTTGCATTTTTAAAAGGTTGAAGAAAGAAAAAAATATGTGACAGAGATGTTATGGGGACACAAAACCTAAAATAGTTACTATGTGATCCTTTACAAAAAGTTTGTTAATCACTGAGATAAACTCTCAACCAAAGAACAAAATGAAGCACAGGCCAAATTAATACAAAGAAACAATGCCAAGTACACCCATAATCAAATTATTTTTTAAAAAATACAAAAGACAATCTTCAGACAGTCAGAGTAAAAGTAAGTGTTATGTACAGAGGACTAAAGGTATGATAGCAGAATGCTTTTCAAAAATGGTACAAGTCAAAAGAAATATTTTTAATATACTGCTAATGGAAAAACAAAACAAAAACTGTCAAACTGTCAACCTAACATTCTATATCCAATGGAAATTTCTTTCAAAGACAAAGTAAAATGTTTTAAAGAAAAAAAATTGAGAGAATGCATTGCCAGCATGTCTGCACTACAAGAAATGTTAAATGAAGTTGACACAGAAGAAAACAAGAACAGACAAAATATGGGTCTACACAAACACATGAAGAACACTGGAAATACTCAATGCATAGATAAATATAAAATATTTTTTCTCATTATCAAGCTCTTTAAAAGGTAGTTAAACATTAAAGAAAATGTGTTACAAAACTTATAGCATGTGTAATATAGTGTATGATAATGTCACAAAGTATGGGAAGGATAAATGTAAATGTTCTGCTATTGTTTCTTACATTATAAGTGAAGATGTATAGTATTTTTGACTGTAGACTACGATGACTTAAATTGTATGTTGTAATTGTGTATACCACAGATTCACTACTAGTGTGTGTGTGTTTGTGTGTAATATGGCTAAGAAAACAAATTGTGTATATGGAATTAAATAATTTAAAAAAACATTTTAATACAACAGAAAATAGAAGATGGAAAAAAGAAAGAATACATGGGACAAAAAGCAAGATTTAGATATAACCTATATTGATTACAGTTAAATATAAAATATAAAAATTACCAATAACAGGAGTGAAACAGAGGTATCACTACAGACCCTACAGGCGCTAATAGGATAATAAGAAAATATTAAAAACTATTAAAGTTTCCTTCAGAAGTACTGAAAATCTGAATAGTATCATATTTATACCCAACACACAGATACAGAGATATATAGATGGAGATGTTAAATAAATTGAATTTGAATTTTTATCTCAATACTTTCCAATAAAGAAAAGTTCAGGCCTATGGCCTCTCTTGCAAATACCAATCCTATACAAATTCTTCCAGCAAATGGAAGTGAGAAAAATTTCTAATTCATTGTGTGGGGTTAGCCTCCCCTGATACAAAATGAGACATTATTACAATAAAGAAAACCACACAAAAATGTCCCTCATAAACATAAAAGCAAAAATTCCCAATGAAATGGTAGCAAATTAAGTCCAGCAATAAAAAAACAAACAAACAAAAAAACATTATGACTGTACTATTTATTCTGAAAGTGTAAGTTTGGTTTAATATCTAAAAAATAATGTAGCTCACCATACCAACATTATAAAAGAAGAAAAAAAACATGTGATCATTTAAAACAATGATGTAAAACATTTGAAAAAAGTTAACATCCATGGTCATGGATGTTTCCAATGTTTCAAATGTTGTCAAATGTTTCAGCAAACTGAGAAAAGCAGGACACTTCTCCCACGTGATAAAGAGCATCAACAAAACATCTGTAGCTACATCTTATTTAATTGTGAAAAACAATGTTTTCTCCCAAGATCCACAACAAGGAAAGGATATTCACTCTCTCCTATTCACCATCATCCAGGAGGACGTAGCATCTCAATAATGCAAGAAAAATAATTAAAAATTCAATAATTTGTAAGTAAGAAATATAACTCTTGAAGATAATACAATGGTCTAAAATATCCCAAAGGATCCTACAAAAATATTGGATCTAATAAGTCGGTTTAGTAAGGTTAAAGGGAACAAGATCAACAGGAAAAAAATATGTTGTATTTCTGTCTACTAGCAATAGCAACTGGAAATTAAAAGTTAGAATTTATAATATTACTAAAAACATTAAATACTTAGGTATATATCTCAGCAAGTATGTATAAGATTTGTATGCTGAAAACACAAAACACTGATCAAAAAAATAAGACCTAGATAAATGAATCTATATTCTGTGATCATGGATTGTAAAACTCAGTATGGTTAAGATATCAATTCTCCTAAATATGATCCATAGAGCCAATCCAATCATGGTCAAAATTCCAGCAGGATTTTGGTAGATATGGAAAAGCTATTTCTAAAATTTATATGGAAAGGCAAACGCTCTTGAATAGTAGGAATAATTTTTCATAGGAAGAACAGAGTTGAAGAATTCAATTTACTTGCAATCTATATGATTTCTGAGATGCCCCAAAATGATCTCAGCACTGAGGACCTTGAAGATCTAGAGGGTTCTAAGCCAGGGTAAGGATCTGCATGGTAGGACTGAGGTACTTAGGTTGAAGGGTCACATTCATTAGAGGCGCATCACTGATCCTGGATTGTGTGCATCTGCTATGGCCCTAAGCAAGGTCAGGGTTTACCTGTGTCTTTCTGGTCCCCAATTCTTTCACTCTGGTTTAAATAGAGATTCCTGGCTCCCAGTCTAGACACTGTAATCTCCTTGCTACTTGCCAATTAAACCATGCTTATTTGAGTTATTCCTTTTGCCTTTTCACATACCTCTCACAGGTGGCAGCTTTCTACCATCCTTCAAGACATAGCTCAAGTATCATTCTTTGTGAAGCCATTCCAGTCTCATATCCATATAAGTTCTCTTTACTTTATCCCCCCTTCTACCCCAGGTATCACATGGAATTCTTTCTCTTCCATCTCTCCTCTCTATCTTTCTTTTCTATTTTGCTATTTTTTTTTTTTTTTTTTTTTTTAGAAAAGTGAATTTCTCAACAATTCTCAAGACAGTTATTGCTGTTATTCAAGTATCTAGCTTAGGCCCTAAGACACTCGACATCCATTAAAAATAATCATTATTACAACAGTTAATAATCCTCAGATATTTAAGTACTCTGTTAACTGCTTTACACGCATCTTTTAAAAACTACTACACACTCTTAAGATAGGAAACAATAATAAAACCTATCTCACAAATGAGGAAACTGAAGCATGAAATAAAGTAACTTACCCCCATTCACACCACTAGTAAGCATCATAGATGATTCCGAGTCTGTTGAACTCAATAATTCTTATCAATTAAACTAAATTATTTTACATATAATTCTGACACCTAACACCACTTTCAACCCATAGTTGGCACTCAGTAAATGCTAGTGTATTAACCAAATGAGCACAGAGCAGGGCTTAGTGATAACAATTACAAACAGGAATACCACTAGTAGAAATTATTTGCTATTACAATAGTGCAAGCTTCAGCCTCTATATATAGCTATTATTTGAGAGGCAGTGATGGACAGAGATTGGTAATTTTTTATTTCTTTCACATACACAGCAAACTTCCCCACCCTCGGACTTTAACATTCTCTCTAGCTTCTGGTGAGGTCCTAGGACTAGAACTCAGTTAATGAGTTTCAGAGCAATACAGCTATGAAGTCCAAGGGACAAAAGGTAAAAACAACTGCAAAAGAAACTTATCCTCCCTGTGTGTCCTAGATCTGGATCTATATACCT
The DNA here is from genome assembly GCF_965194825.1 of Balaenoptera physalus. Classification (NCBI taxonomy): domain Eukaryota; kingdom Metazoa; phylum Chordata; class Mammalia; order Artiodactyla; family Balaenopteridae; genus Balaenoptera; species Balaenoptera physalus. The sequence goes on from NC_138893.1 coordinate 43,922,326, forward strand.
TATTAGCAACTAATGAGCATTTCACGTTCTCCAGTTTCTCTTTACTAATGGCCTGCTTCAGGGACAATTCAGAAAAATAGAAAGAACCACAATGCAGAATATTCTCATGCCTCAACAGCTTTTGTATCACGAGGGAAATTTAGCTTCATCATTAGGAACAGAATTGAGATAATACAACAATCTCAGAGGATCTGAGATACAAAAATCTGAGATATTTTTCTCATCTTACTTTTTGCAAACATAAATACATTCCCAGTTTACTAGGTTTAAGACATCTAGACAAGATGCTTAATCATTTCCCTTGTGTATGTCAAGTGTCATAAGCCATTTATGAACATGAGAAATGAAGAATTATCAGTTTTTTAAAATCAAGCCTCGACTCCCCCACAACAGCTTTGTTTTTTACTCTTAGATATATCTCATTTGGACTAAAAGCTACTGAAATACCGTCTTCTATGATGGTCAGTACAAGAACTTTAATGTAACAACCACCTTTGGTAGCAAGCAACAGCTGGCAATTTATTTATGCTGCATCACTTGTTACACTTAATAACAATGCTATAGGTCTTGGCATAACTGCAGTTTAGTAAAACTATGTGGTAAAAGCATGGATACTAGTCTTTGAAATGAATTACTTACTCAGACCTAACAATTAGCAGCATAAACCATGCTGAACTTATACAGAAAAACCACAATTGCGCTGTTAGCAAGATGTACCGATGAATCACCATATTGCCTACTTTCTACTAACTTTTATTCCTTCCTAACAATTAAACTCTCCATGAGCATCATCTATTATTCTCATATACTTTACAATGCACTGTTTTACATTAATGCTGACTTTGCATTTGGTCTTAGGTTAGGGAAGAAGCTGTTTTGTACTTGTATTAAGTTCAGGATACCCTAGGGGATTTTTAAACACTGAGATAGCATAAAGATTTCCTTCAAAAAGCTGGCAACAGGTTTGTGCAATAAGACACAGGCACATTAAACAATAGAAGAATAATTACAAAGCAAATGTCAATAAAACAAAATAAGGCACTCTAAATTAAATACATAAGTGGGTCAATTAATTATGTCTTTACTCTATCCTAGGTTTTTTCTACCATTATGTTATTCCATTCAAGCAGAGGGGGTAACAACCTGTAGAGACACATATGACTTAGTTCAATAATAACTATTTCATTGTTTCTTTTATTCTATCTGTTCAGTAAGTTATTATTAAAATAAATCCTTAGTAAGTTGAAACTCAGGGTAATTTATCTCAGGGTGCATCTCACTCATAGCTCTAGAGATTCATGAATAGTGATGGGGCTAATGTTTTTGTCATGCTTAGTGATTCTTTGGATATGTATTATTTTTAATATAAGATCATAATAATGAACTTGAAGACAACCTCTGGGTATCAAGAGACATTCACAGACTCATAGGCAAGGGTAATGAAGGGACTGTTTCCATAATGAATATTCTGTACTAGGGTTTAATTACCAAGGCAGGAACCTGGGCTTTGATGTTTTTTTAATAGAGGGTAGAATACTTTTCTAATTTAGCATCTTTCATTTTAAAAGCTCATTAGCCACAACATTCCACAGTATAAAGTATCATCCAAGTAAGATAATGGGTAGAGATAGTCAAACTACATTTTCAGTGGAAGCCCTTCTCAGAATATGCTACATTTTTCCTTGCCAATATTTCTCTTACCCAATAGATGGTGCCTGGGCCCAATTTGTTCTGTCCTCACCATGCAGTAATATACTAGCCTGCAAATAGAGGAGAACTCTGTATCACTTTACTTGATACTAGGATTATTTTGGTTGCTGCCAACTCTGAGATATCAAATTCGACTGAGAAAGAGCTCAAACTGAGTCTATTGCCTCAGGGATCCAGAGATTTTATTACTCTGCTTACAAATCTCTAGGACTTCAGGATTTGACATGATGACTGAAGGCAAAATGATATAGCACCCTCCAAAATAAGAGTTCCAATACCCTGTTTTCTACTACACACACACACACACACACACACACATGCACACGCATACACACACATACACAATTGTAGAGCCTCTTTCTGATTTTATAAAAAAAAAAGATATTCAGTAGATACAGAAGATGGAGTACATGGGTTACTGTCAAGACAAGATAAATAAAGGAGGAGGGAGGAAGAGTGGGAAGAAAAGGAGAGAAGGAAGAGGAGCAAGAGTAGGAAGAATAAGAGAAATTACTTAGCAGGAGCAGTCACTAAAGTCTCAGTTAAAGTACTACCAAGTGTCTTTGCTACATGAACCTTGCTCTTATTAGTTCTCCGGATAAAATTTATAGGAAACACTTACTTAAGGACGGATTTCATTCATTCTACTTCATTCACTTTTTCATTGGTTTTATTCAAGTTGTCATGATATATACATATATATATATATATATATACACACACACACACATATATAAAAGAAAACATATTTCCACTCTATTAGAGTCATTTTAATGTTTCTTAAACATATTATTTGAATATTTGGTTATAAAAATGGATAAGTGCTGCTTAGAAAGATTTCTTCAAAATGAAAAAAAAGGCAGGGGTATATTTATAATTATAGAAACATGCACAATATATCTTAAATACCCAAGAGAGGTATAATTTAATCATTTTCTGTGTTAAAGAGTTAATGGGAATAATTGTCCCTTTAATATTAAAAATTACTAGTTCTTTAATGGAGATGTATTGCAAAATGTATCTGGAGGTTATACTTTTAAACGGCCGGATTCAAAGCAGCTATAAAATGACTTTTGAAGACTTGGCTCAATTGAAGCTCATTCAACCAATCCATTTCCCTCAAAATAGTATTTTCTAAGTGAATAAGGGAGGGGAGTGGGGACCTGTTACAATAAGTCACCTAATCCAGCAATAGTCCATTGTCAATGCACAACTATTCCCTACAGTAATGTCTGAAGGGTTTTGGTGAAACCGGTTTTAAACTGATTAAATATTTAAGGAAGCACACTGATCTCAGTACTCCTTTCCCCCACCAATCTTTTATGTAGCTTTAATCCCTATTTTCTCTCAGGAGTAATGACCGTTCTGACTACCTATTTATCTTCCATTATAAAGCATAAAGAAAGGAGTTTGTTGAGTGATTAGGCATGGAATGGATTTGACTCATATAAACTAGGCAACATCAAGGGAGTAGTTGAGGGCATAAAAATGCATTTGTGCTTCAACTCAGGTGATGAAATAGGCATTATTCTAAAGAAGAGCTGACAATATAAGGTGCAGCATAAGGAAATTGGAAAGCAGTTGTATGGACTGTATGAGTCTCATCTATGGAGAAGACTAGCACTTCCTTCTGCCAGAAATAGAACTGCAGTTTGGGGGCATATCTTCCTGATATCACACCATTCAATAGTGAGATCCTATCACAAATCAAATCCCAATTGCCCAGATGACTGCACTGGTAATTAAACTGGGGGAAAAATAAAAATTCTAGACAGTGCTATACACTAATAACATGATCTGAATCAACATTTTTCATCAAGATTTCTTAAAATCCGGCCACGACCAAGTTAAGTTTTGTTATTGCTTCCTGTACTATTAATTCCTGGTTTTTCTCTACATTACTTTATACACATTCTATAGAAAATGAGAGAACTCTGTCCAATGTGAGAGGATAATTAAAATTTCTAAGAGAGCTCTCTAAAATAGAACCAGGAGGCCATTAAAGAAGTGTGCCTTACACACATCTCAGCTTTGATGGAAGTGGAACTTTTGACCACATATGGGCCTAATGTAGTCATCCAGAATATCTGCCAGAAACTCAAGATACTTATTACACTCTTACCCTAAAATAACTTATCAAAACCCTACCCTAAAATAATTCATGATTCCTTAAGGATAAATATTTCCTGACTCACGTTAGTCACAATTCTTAACAAGCAACTTTTTTTTCCTTCCAGTTTTATTGAGATATAATTGACATAAAGCACTACATAAGATTAAGGTGTGCAGCATAATGATCTGACTTACATACATCATGAAATGATTACCCCAATAAGTTTAGTGGACAGTCATCATCTCATATAGGTACAAAAATCAAAGAAACAGAAAAAAATATTGTCTCCTTATGATGAGAACTCTTAGGATTTACTTACTTAGCAACTTTCATAGAAAACATAACAGCAGTGTTAATTATATTCATCATGTTGTATTTTACATCTCTAGTAATTATGTATCTTATAACTGAGAGTTCATACATTTTGACTGCCTTCATCCAATTCCCTCTCTCCCCACCACCCCACCACCTCTGGTAACCACAAATCTATTTTCCTAATAGTTTGTTATGGAAGGGCAATTGACCTGCAGTACTATGTTAGCTCCTGTTACACAACATAGTGATTCAATATTTCTATACATTACAGAATGTTCACCAGGATAAGTCTAGTTACGATTTATCACCATACAAAGACATTGTATATTTACTGACTATATTCCCCACACTTTACATGTCATATCTGCGTCTCATTTACTTTGCAACTGGAAGTTTGGACCTCTTAATCTCCCTCACCTATTTCTCTCCTCCTCCTTCCCCTCTCCTCTTTGTCAATCACCTATTTGTTATCTGTCTCTATGACTGTTTCTGTTTGTTTGTTTGTTTGTTTGTTTGTTTTTTAGAGTCCACATATAAGTAAAATCATACAGTATTTGTCTTTCTCTGTCTGACTTATTTCATTTAGCATAATACCATCTAGGCCCATCCATGATGTCACAAATGGCACGATTTCTTTTTTTATGGCTGAGTAATATTCCATCATATATGCATACCATACCTTCTTCATCCATTTATCTATTGATGGCACTTAAATTGCTTCCATCTCTTGGCTATTGTAAATAATGCTGCAATGAACATAGGGGTGCATTTATCCTTTTGAATTAGTGGTTTTGTTAATACCCAGAAGTGGAATTGCTAGAACATATGGTAGTTCTATTTTTAATTTTTTGAGGAACCTCCATACTGTTTTCCATAGTGGCTACACTAACATACATTCCCATCAACAGTGAACAAGTGTTCCCTTTTCTCCACATCCTCGCCAACACTTATTATTTGTTGTCTATTTGATAATAGCCATTCTGACAGGTGTGAGGTGATAAATATTTCACAGTGCTTTTGATTTGCATTCCCCTAATGATTAGTGATGTAGAGCATCTTTTCATGTTCCTGTTGGCCATTTGTGTATCTTCTTTGGAAAAATGTCTCCTCAGATCCTTTGCTCATTTTTTAATTGGGTTGTCTGTTTTTCGTGTTGAGTTGTATGAGTTCTTTGTACATTTTGGGTTATTAATGTCTTATTGGATAAGTTGTTTGTAAATATTTTCTCCCACTGAGTAGGTGGCCTTTTCATGTTGTTGATAGTTTCCTTCACTGTGCAAAAGCCTTTTAGTTTAATGTAGCCCTATATGTTTACTTTTACTTTTGTTTCCCTCACTGGGCAGCTTTTAAGAATCTCATGGCTTTTTGTTTTCATGAGCTCCTGACCTCTCTCTTCCCCAGAACACCCTTTTCAGTTTTACTGGAATCTGTGTCTCCTGAATTTCAGTTTTTAAGACCCCAAATAAACTCTTTTCTTACTTGCAACCTCTCGTGTTGTTTTTTGGTTGACACTACCATGGCATTGTAGCAAACACATAAGAAAGGAAAGCAACAAATGAGAAAGAGAGATGGGCCAAAGGCATAAGAAATCTGTGAATACCACATTCCAAGCATTTTAGATGGCATGCCTTCCTGTCTTAAATAGTTATTTCCTGATATTCCATGTGTAAATTCTTTTGTAAAATTAAATCCTGTTTGAACTAGTGCCACAGTTCGGTGAAGAGAATGTTTAGAAGTATCTGAAAGGCATTTCTAAATGGATGTTGAGAAATTTCCAGAAATGACTGAGGCACATTCTAATGTAAGAGAGGGCTAATGTGTAGCAAGAAAGCTGATGGGCACTGGCAGATGCTGTGAGTTCGACAATAAAGCATTAATAGGATCTCTTTTTTTCCCAAAACTCCTTGAGGGCAGGAACTGTTTCAATCATCATTGCATCTCAAACTTAGTACAGAACCTAACATGGAGAAGGCACCAACAAATAACTGTTGATGAACTAATGCCCATGTATTAAATTAACACATTTATATTTATATTATTCCACAATATCAAATATCTCACTTCACTTGAATTTTTTTGGAGATAATAGATGTAGTAAATATCTTTACTCAAACTGTGTCTTCATTCTCTTCTGAGATGTTTATTGGGATAAAAACGATACTTCTTAATATTCCATGAATTCAGTCAAAAATGTGATAATAATCTAAGAATGAAAGAGGTACAACTATACCAAATGGGCAGGGAAAAAATGAGGCTGAATCAATGAAATTAGCTGGGGCTGAATTTCCAGTGTTAGAAATAAACACAGCCAATATCCTTGGATACCTACCTGAAAGGGCTCTTATATAACCCTCGATTACTGTCATATCTTTGGAAATGTAAAAGGAGTAAAGAAAATTTCTCTCAAGGAGAGGAATCTGTATGGTTGGAAAAGCTGTCCAATATAATTCTATATTGGGTAGGACCTGTGCTTCCAGGAGGTAAACACTGGTAGGTAGCAACAGAGGCTCATCAAACTGCCTTCTGTGGCAGCTGGTTCTGGACACTGTGGGTCATTGCTTTTGTTTAGAGGAGTATGCAAACTTCTGGCAGAGCTGAACTCAGGATAACAAAGAAGTGTCTAATCCATGCCCACGTTCTAATTTCTGGGTCTTCCCCAAAACATCCTTTGAATATTTTCAGAAAAATATTACAAATTATAGACAACTAGCTTAAAAATATTACTTTGAGGCAGTTGACAGATTATTGGTCCACATTTATGTTTGATCTTTCCAAGAGTATACAGTAAAGAGTATACAGTAGTTTTCACTAAGTGAACAATGTCTAAATGAATTGATAGCCAATGGACACAAATTTTAACAGACTTATGGCAAATGAACCAGTCAATGAGGGTTTGTTCCAAAAGTTCTTATTCAGAGCTCTGTAAGGAATATGGAGGTATCTCCTAGCTCAGACCTGCTTCATACTAGTCCTCGTCTCCCTCGTGTGGGGACCTAAATTGACCCATTTCTTGGCCCCCTCTGCCTCTTCTCCCAGACACCAAAAATAGAACCTATTTAATCCAGAAATATTTTTCATCAGTTTTCTTTCTTAATTATCTTTGTTACCAAGAAATAGTCAAAATAAAAAGAGAACTATATTAGGGTCAAAGTTAGTTGCTACTATTCTATACCTAAGAGTGGCAGATTGAGGAGGTTCCATCAAAGGAGGAGGGAAGAATGTGGGTATAAATGAAATTATCTATTTGCAGTTGTAATGTAGAAGATGTTACTGAGTCACAAAAGAATTAAGTTATTTTTAAAGACATAGCAAAGCATGGCCAAGGGAAATGAATCATTCAGGTAACAAGGTGCAGCTGCCACTGCATTAAAAGTGAATTAAAGAGAACTTAAAAGGTTTATCTCATGGTAATTAGCATTGGTGATTTATTTATAAGTACTCAAAGCACTTCATTCTTCTGATTCCACTGAGGGATCCAGCAGCAGTGAGAATCAAAACAGCTTACAGTCAGAATGGCTTGAATTCAAAAGGGTTGCCAGCCCACAGCTCTGGAGGGAGGTCCTGTGGGCTTTCAGACACTGGAGTACAACAAGGTCTGGAGACTATGAAGGAGAGGCAAAGGTGGCTACCAGCCACTATAGGTAGAAGAGTGGGGGATTGAGCTTATGGATTGACCATTTGACAAATAATGTGGGTATATTTTAATATTTCAAATACAAGGAGAGCCATGGTGAGGCATTCTGGCTGTGCATCTGTCCCCTAGGATCATAATACACATGTTCATTTAACAGAGGAAACAGTGAACCAGATAAGGCTTCTCGGGCATTTCACAGGTAACAGAGAAAACAAAATCTGGTTCTTTCTTGATAGAGGTGTTTATATTGTATATCACGGCAAGAGAGAGGACTAAAGAAAGACTGCAGATTTACACGACCTGAGAATATAAAAAAATGGAGTCATCATTAACTGAACAAGTTTGCAGAGGGAAGGCTTACAAGGACAAGATGTGAGGTGGTGATAAGCATTTGCTTTGATATACCTACACATGAGATGTCTACTAACATTTAACTGAAAATGTAGAGTAGACCATTAGGTATAAGGCTCTAGAGTTATAGAGAAGAGTCTGGATTAAAGGCAGAAATTTGGGAGTAATCATAAAGTCAAATCATAAAGTCAAAATTAAACAAGAATATCTAGGGTGAATGGATATGTAGAAAAGAGAAGAGTCCCAATTACTGAATCTTAAAGTATTTGAATACATGGATATATACAGAGCAATCAGCAAAGATTAAACAGAAATCAAAGAGACAAGAAGAAACAAGGCTTGTGGTGACTTGGAAGACAAGTATAAAAAATGTTTCATGGAGGACTGATTGGGTCATAAACTGCTGATTGCTGATAGAGTGACTATATAATTTATTATCCAAATGCTCAAATGAACTGGAGAGTTTAAGTGGAAGTAATAAATCATTAAAACAACACAATAGACACAAATTAGGATTGTCTCAGGAAAAATGGGATGTATAGTTAAACTATTCATAGATCAACTTAGATGTGCTGAGAGCTGATCATTATGTTCAGCAAAGTAAAGATCATTAGAGACCGTGATAAGAGTAATTTCAGAGGATTGGTGGGGATTGAAGAATGCTCAAGAGAAAACAGGGGGAGGTGAAATGGAAGGGCAGTGAATACAGACAACTCAACAAATCAAGGGAAGGAGAATAGTGATAGATGGGAATTGGAGAAGAGAGTCCTCTGTGTGTGTGTGCGTGCACGTATGTGCTTTTATGTGGGGTTCTTTTATTTAACAGGATAAAGAATAAGCCATTATTCCCAGTTTCCAAGTGGACATGTGTTGCAACCATGCCAAAACAATCTGTGTCCAGGACAGGGAGCATCCAAATGAAAAACCAGCATTGGCTTCAAATGGCTGGCGGGCCTTATTTTATACATGGATAATTTCATGCTCTGAGCTTGTGCAGGGCCATTCGGAATATTTTGTTGCTTACCTCTAGTAGTAAAGTTTAGTACCTTGATAATATTAAACTTCCCAGTCTTTTCAGGACCTAAAATGCTATTAGTCTGACCTGAGTGCTTACTCCAGAAGCACTAAACCTCACCAGCATGGCAAATGAAATAAACTAGGAAATGCTGGCCTGACAATATCCCCTAAATTCTACATACCAGACTGTATTAGGTATACAAGGGAAGCAGCATAGTCAAGAGCAAAACTAGACTGCAGTTAAACTGTATAGGTTTGAATCCTGCCTCTAACCAGTTAGCCGTGTAAACTTAAGTGGGTTTCCAAATCTCTTTGATTCAGTTTTCTAAACCGAAAAATTGAAATATAACAACAACAGTACGCTACTTGTTCTTGTGAGCAATAAAAGAGTTAATATCCATAAAGTGTTTGCAAAAATATCTAGTAAATAATAAATGCTCAATTAGACTAAGCTACAATAATTTGAATGTTGAACTGAGCAATAGGGTCTCAGTCTTTATTATCAAAGAGCACATAGGTTCTAATTTCTAGAAACAGTTCAAAAGCTCCAGAAAGAACACCAGAAGAACAGTGCAATATAAGAGGTAAGAGCCCAGGCGTTGCAGTCAGAGAATCTGCAACAAATCCTGGCTCTATTCTCAGTTGTGAGACTTAACTACTCAGTTTCCTCTTCAATAATATGAGGTAAGTGTCTAAACTCTATAGTGTTGTTGAAGATTATATGAAAAATGTCTTGTATAAGGGTGTAATTATTTGATATTAAATCGTGTGTTTTGGTTTTCAATTATTTTTTTAACCTTATATTCTTCCCTCCACCCCTTCTTCCATCCAAGCATATGTGAGACCATAAGATGTGGATTATCTTCAGGGTATACAAAAAAACCCAAAGAACCAGGAGTCAAATAACAACTTTGAATCTGCTAGTGATACTTAGGTAAATCTGTAGCCATGACTTTTTAAGAGGTGCTTGATAACAAATATGTTATTCTTTATCCTCTGCATTCTAATTCTATTTATTTCCTTTAATCTTAATTTCAAATTTTGGCTTTAAATATAAAGAGCCAGTGCATGCAAAACATAGAGTTTATACAACTACTAAGTGAGAAACAAAATGCATAATAACTTAAGGACCAATTTCTAAGCCAAAGGCATTAATTTTAAGGAGTTAAAGGGAAAAAGAATCAGGAAAAAGTGATCAGGGTTTAGAAGCTGGTGTTCTGTAAACAGTAGACTTCACACTGTGAAGTAGTTACTTCACACATACACATACTTCCCAAGATGGTAGAAACCAGATAGAAATATCATTAAGGTTTAGGGCATCCCAAAACAGAACTGCAGGAGATAGTCCCTTATAGAGAAACCTTATGTGCTACATTGTCTGAGTAGCAGAAGGTCAAAGTCTGAAAGAGCTATCTAGGCAGGGGGATATGACACCTTCGCATATAGTCCTGCTCAAATTCTGCATCTGCAAAGACTAGGCAGAGGGGTTTGGCACTGGGGATGGAGGTGCAGGGTGGGGAAATTGACTTGAATGTACCATATGACATTAACCAGAATGGACTTCATAGTCATAGCATTAGAGGTTTTCAGAAACTGTAAAGCCCACTCCCCAAAGCATGACTTCTAAGTCAGAGCCCCAAATTCTTCAACTTTCATGAGAAAATAATAGTACTTAGAGGGTTATGTAAGAATAAAACATATTTAAAGAATGTAGCATAATACCAGGCATATGATAAGTGTCAAAAAGTAATAGCCTTTGTTCTTAATAGAGAGTGAAAAAAGATTCTCTTTATAATTTCCTCGGGAGAACAAAATCAGAGCAGGCCTTCCATAAGCTATGGGCTTGATCTTCTGCCAGTGATAAATTAGGTTAAATTGAAAGTTATTTCACCTCAATTTCTGAAAATATACTGTGAAGGGAACAGGTTGAATTTCTGTTAATAGGTAAGGAGGAATTCTTTAGCAGAAACCTATGCTATTCCTTTTATCAAAACCTCTATTCCCATCTATATTTGGGGTTTTCCAAAGAGTTTTGGTGGCTTATCCCAAGGATATATGCACTCATTTTACAAGAGTATAACACTCTTTAAATACCTGACAGGGCTAATCCTCTTTATTTTCCATCTTTTTTGTTTCTTTCTTTTTGGGGGGGCTATATTTTGCCTGTATCAGCATACTAATTTTTTTATGCTTTAAAATATGTGGTCACTTTTTCCCAAAATAAAAGCTACTTATATTTTGATAGGGAGAAGGAGATGCATTGAATTTATCGGTCCTTTTGGGACCCTAAGCCTCACAGAAGCCTGGGTAGAAGCTGTCTCTGAGACCATTCCACTTAGGAAGCAACTGGTTAATGTTTATTTTTAGCAGCAGAGACTTTACTCCTAAGAATGTATTTCTAGTCATCTAATGAAATCTATGTGGTCCAAATAGAAATGCTGTCTTTGGAATAATGGGTGTGATTCATACTATGCAATGCATTACTCTTCGGCAATACTGGGCTAAGGCGAACAGTGTGAACAACCACAAACTCATTGAATCACAATATAATAATTTAATTCTTTATGCATTCAACAGCATTATGCTCCCACTGTGCAAATATAGGAATTTTGTTAGGCATGAAAGATATAGGGAAGAATAAAATTTTATTCTCACTCTTAAGACAGAGAGCCAACCAGGTCAACAAGTCAGAACTTAACTTTTTCTGGGCCCTAGACCCTTCCTAGAATCTGAAGAAACTACAGGCTCTCTCACTAGAAGATGTCTCATTTATATTTGCCCCGGAACTCTAGCACATTTCAGGGGATTTCCTATTAAGGAAACATAAAATATTTTGTAAAAGTTTGGCCACAGAAATATGCTTTGAGAATAATGAGTCGGTGTCCCTAATACTCCTTAGGAATAAGAAAATGTTCCCTAGAGATATCTCCTAAAGTGAGTCTTAAAGTATAGTTAAGAGTTAGCTGGATGAGGAAGGGTATAAGGAACATGCCTAGCAGATAGAGCTATAATGAACAAAGACACAGAATCTAACAACAACACAGCAGGCCAAGTAAGCTGGCGAAATAAATATAGGCTAGGGATGGGGGAGAAGGAAGGCAAGTCACAGTGAACTTGTTTGTTATGTAAAAAAATATAGTTCAAATTATTTTTATCAGTTCAGAATTTTGATCTAGTGAAATTTATACAGAATTCTAGTTTATGAAACAGATTTTTTAAAAATAGAGTTTCTGTTGTTGAATTGGTGTGTGTTGCAGGGAAACACCGTATTTATCACATAAAATTGCTATATCTATGGAGTGATGGGGTTAACTTTTTTTTTTTTAATACATCACACTGTTGACCTTGTGGCATGGATTTGAAGGAAATATGTTTACAAATAGAAACTAGGAGGCTCTGGTTGTAGTTTAGTCAAAAAAGAGGTAAGGACCTGGAGTATCTATCTTTTACCCAATTTTTTTTTTTTAAGTGAAAAACTAAGTCAGACAGTACATCTTTCCTTCAGTATTTAAAATCTTATATTTCCTGGAAAATGTCCATCTTCAGGTCTTTAGTAGCTCAACTCTGTAGAAGCCTAAATATGAATATCTGAGTCCTCAGATTAGTTATATAAAGGCCACTGCTGAAGGCCAAAATTTGGCTGTTTTCCATGACAGGAGACCCTAATTTGAAAATCTGTTAATTTAACTTTTAGCGTAAGATAATACCAATTTTAAGTGAGATTGGGAGAAGAAAATAATAAATTTATAGTCATTATATTTAATGGCAAGAACTAGGTTTAATAACACTTCTAATCAAGTAATAAGAATGTTGTAACAAATTTTAGCATGTTACATGTTGTAACAAATTTTAAATTATACTTTCCTGATCAGTAAAGTTTGTTTCATTTTTGAAAAATCTGTTTCATGTATCTGGTCTATAACCTGCTGGATTAAGGAATCCAAGTTCATATTACCAGCTCACCATATCTTTAGTCATGTTCAAGCATATCTAAATCCCAGCAATGAACCCAACCTAGACTCAAACTGCAGCTTCCCGTCTCACTACTCCATCCCCACACTCATCTTGATGTAGCCCTTACATAATATAGTACATTCAATGATCTTGTTGAATTGAGAAGTTGGCTCCTTAAATAGTTGATTAATAAATCCATCATATTGAGATTCCAATCTCAAATCATGTTAATGATTACTGGAATACTTCAGTTTATGTAATATATGCATGACACATTCTTGAAATTCACATAAATTGGTTTTCTGAATACAAAATATTTTTAATGAACTCTGAAGAAGGTTGTGGCACATCTTTTGAGGAAATAAATTCACTCTTCCTAAGTTATATAATTCATAAATTATTTTTATAGGACACTTTCATTTTTCACTGAAGCCAACCCACTGAGATCATTTGGTCAAAAGAACAGGATGTCATGTACCCACAGATTCCCATTTACAGTGGAGAGAAGATTGAAATTTGGGTTTATTAAAAGTGGGTTCCTGGAAAGACATTACTAGACACCTCATTTTTTACAACACTTACTTCTACTTTATTCACTTCAACAGCCTACACAATGATTCCTTCAAAACGACAAAGTTAAAATAGTCCCTGGATGTTAAGTAGTAGATCCACTGTAAACTACTACTATTTTTTCTGTCATTTTGTAAGTGAATTAGAAAGATAAGTTAATTGGAATGTATCCAGAGACTGTGACAAAACTGACAGGAAACCCTCTCCTACATGGAATAATTAATGGAATAAAAAGTATTTAGCTTAGGGAAGAAAAAGTTCAGTACAGGCGTAATAGCTCTTTATGAATATCTGAAAAGTTGATCCATGGGAAAAAGGAGCAAGCTTATTCTAACCCTCCAGAAACTAGACTCACATGTAAGAATTAGAAAAAAAGGAAAATTAGAACTTCAAAAAATATTTGCTCTAAATGTGAAAAGGCTGCTTCTCGAAGTAATGAGTTTGTAATTAATGGAAATGTTCCAGAAAAGCTGGTTAGTCATCTCTCCAGCACCCCTTAGATAAGGAAATGCATCTTTAAGTGCTCCTGATAAATTCCAGCTCTACAAATCTCTGTATGTGGCAGACTGTAACAATGTCCATAGTATGTCATATTTTCCTTTATCAAGGCATGAAGTCTAGTTCCCATTACAGACTAACTCTGGACTTGGTCATATGACTTGTTTGGTCAATGAGATTTCCAAGCAGAGGCTTGGAAAGAACTTGAGCCATCAGGCTGGTCCTCTCTTGCTGCTTTTGGAACACTCTACTGTGTAAACAAGGCCATGCAACCCTGCTAGATGCTGATGTTAATGCATGGAAGAAATGAGCCACTCCAGCTCAACACCCCCACTACCACCATCATGACAAATCATCCTCCAGCTAAACTGGCATCTGGATGTAAACGCATGATTGAACCCAGGATACCACCAACATCTCAGAGAAGCCCAGACAAAATTTCCAATCTACCAAATCTAGAGCTAAAAAATTAGTTACCACCAGCATCCACAGTTTTTTGTCATGCTGCAATTTTTAAAAATTGATCAATATATACAAAGAAAACTAATCATATAGGGAAATATATAGTACTTGAGTAAGTGGTGCAGACAAAAAAAGTAATAATCTTCAGAATGTAGGAGGTCATGAAGTCTTGTGGTTGTCAGGGATTTCTTGAAGAGGAAAGACCATAAATCAGAGCTTGAAGAAAGGGCAGAGTATAAATAAAGGGATAATTAGAAGGTATACAGTGTGGAATATTATGAAGAATATTGGCCCAGTTAGGGTCCTTCAATTACAAGAAGAGAAAGTAACTTTGGTTAAAGTAAAGAGAAAGAGGAATATATTGGAAGGATATGAAGGTTACGAAGAAAACAATGGAGAATCTGAACAAACAGTCCCTTAAAAGGGAAATGCAATAATAGGACAACTATGAGGATCTGAGTGGCAAGAACTAAAGTACATTCTCTAAAAAATACGATTCATGGTATATATTACCTTCAACCTGTTCTTCCAAAAATCTGTCCTTGTGTAACTGCCCAAGGTTCAAACTCTTAGGAGAGAAGTTCTGACTTGCCTAGGATGGTCGCTCATTCACCTTTGCCTAGAGGAGGAAAGGCATCTCAACTGATAATGCAATGAGAGCCATGTATAATGGAGAAGTGGCTCCAAAGGAAATTCAGGAGATTGTTATCAAAGGAGAAAGAGGTACTCAAAAAGCAACTCAACTGGAATCCACTACATGTGATTGTTACAGGTTAATAATAGTTAAATTATAATAATGGCTAATGCCCAATGCCATTTTACATTGAAATATTAACTCAACCTTAGGAGGAATGGTACTAATATCAAACTTATTTTACAGATATGGAAAGGGAGGCTATGTGATTTATCCAAGGTCACAGAACTATCAAGTGGGCAGACCTGGGACATTACTCCTGCCTGCCTGACTCCAGATTCTACAATGATAGACTTCTATTCTGCTTCTCAAATGTGAAAAACTTGTTCAAGGAAGTAAAATAGATCAGTAAGTCTGGAGGAAAGGTAAATGAGAAAAGAAGAGGTATAAATGCAACAGGCAATTCCACATACACAAATTATATATCCACAACTTAGTCTATTTATGGAAAAGATTTTTTAAAACATTATTTTAGAGGTCAGAAGCAAATCAACAACCTCTATTTCACAAAATTCTGTAAGACTAAATACACACACACACATGCATGTGCACACACTACACATAATTGGGAGTATGGGGTCTGTTATTTTAAATGTCCACTATCTTCTCACTGAAAATATAGAGAATTCAGTTATTACATATTACCAAAATATTTCATTCCATGTTTATTCATATATTAGAACTCCTATAAAGAAGGTGAGATTACTATAACAGTGTCATTTTATGTATCTCATCACAATATTGAATAGAGTCAAATAATTAGAAGCTTAGTCAAGCATAACACGTGGTTAGCAGGTGATGGTGTAATCAATCAAATACCACCCTACCTTTGTGCTTGCATTTCAAGGCGTTGTGCTTGCAAATAGAGTGGATAGAACTGATCAGTCTTGATATAGGCAAAGAAAACAAAGCCTTTAAAGAGGGAGATTTCACAATGTGGCAGTCATACCAACACAGCAAATGACTGCAGTAATAATTAGAATTAGTCAATCTAAGATGTATGCTACACAATGTAAGAAGGTTATATCAAATAAGAAATTTTTACTGGATTGGACTCCAAAACTGGACAAATGTACAATAGCAGAGCTGATGTAAAAATTAGTTTTCCACCAACCATTAAACAAGATCAATGATCTATTGGCTCAGTCTTGCTAGCAGTGAGTTTTCTTTATAGTTTGTGACCTGCATTTTGGACATTCTACTATCCAAGTCAAGGTTTGAATGAAATAGTTATTTTTCACACAAACAACATTGACATTTTGTCACTAACTGAGAAGTGTAACATTATGTCAAAATGACTTTGTCCTTTAACTCAAAGACTACTCCAACTTTCTGAATTTTCAATATATTCACTTAGTGAGTAGTATCTATATTCAGCTTAATGCTTTTATAGCCAAAACATTTAGTAGAGACTTGGATGATCTTTATTAAATCCCCACTTAAGATGAATTGTCACAAAGCCCTTTGTGTCAAAACACACTTTCAAACTCATTTCCCATAGGAGTGCAAATCTTTTCATTCTCCCCCTCCTTTACCCACACGCACCACCATGAGCAAAGTCAGCAGAAGTCCACAAAGTAAAACTGTTAGAGAATTTTAGAGAAGATGGGGTTGGGATGATTTATGGAGAGTAAGTAGCATTAAGTTACATTTTTTCTCTTTTACAAAATTATAGAAAGCTTATCCATAAAAATAAATGTGGAGAATGGATAAATGCAATCATAATGATCGCTTTAATGTCTCTAATATTATTTTCTTCCAGGAAAAATCTTCAGGTTAGGGAGAAATGCCAGGCCTTGTTAATAAGGAAAACAAATTATGGGGAAAATACTCAACTGAAAGACAGATGTCACAAAGACCATCTAATCTGGATGTATTTTCTATAATGCTTATGAGGCAAAGTGTGTAATTTCTCTTCCACAGTTTTAAACCAAAGTTCTTGTAGTATTAGGATCTGCTCTGAGGAATAGCAGAAAAAAAAAAATGGGAGGTTGAGTTAGAACTTAAGCTTGAGAAGTCAGAAGAAGAGGGGGGTATAAGTTTTGAAATAAATTTTATTGAAAAACGACATTAATGAAAATAAAACAGGCTAAAAAAAGTCAGGAAAAAGCTGGGGAGAGGTAAGACTAGAAATAAGCTGTTACATTTGGATAAATGCACACTGAACTGTTCACAAGAAGGTTCATCATAAAGCCACTGAGCTAATTAACAAATATAAGAGAAATTTTTAAAAATGCTCAAACTTTAAAATCAGAGTATTTGTAAGGTATTTTGGAAATTGGGGGAAAAGAGAGAGAAAAATCATTTATACCAAAAAGAATTGTTACACGGAAGAAATATTTATGTCTTTATTCAACACTCATTAAACCATACCTCAGCAGTTTATTAAAATCCACTGAAAAACAGAGATAAAGAGAACACTGTAAAATGAACCAGCACGAAAAACAATAACCATCACTCACAAGGGGGAAACAATAAGAATGATGCCTGAATTCTCCAATGAAACAATAGAAGTTAAAAGATAATAGAATAACTTCTTTAAAAGAACGGGATGCAGGGTGACAGGGTGGTCAAACTAGAATTCTATACTGAGCAAAAATATTGTAAGAAAATCAAATAATATTTCAGAGTAATAAAACCTCAGATAATCCATCACCAGCTGATGTAAACTATACAAGACATGCTAAAGCAAGTTTGTTAAGCTGAAGAGAAATAAAATTGAAAGGGATCTATGAGAAGGAATAAGATAACTGAAAATGATAAATACTTGGTTAAATATACTATTCTCTTCTCTTTCCTTAAAGTTTTTAAAAGACAATTGACTCTTTAAATAAAAAATTAGAAGGATGTGCTTTCGGATTTATAACATATGGAGAAGTAAAATGTGTGAAAATGCCATAGAAGATGGAAGGAGGACGTAAAGTGAATTATACTGTTTTAAGGTTATTCTATAACGTGAGGAGTGGTATAACATCAATTCAAGATAGACTGAGTAAATTAAGAATACATGTTGTAACCACCAAAGCCATAAAAATAACAACATGAAAAGAGATATAGGCAAAATGCTGATAAAGTTCTAGGTAAACAGCTAGAAATAATTAATGTGAAAGAATATGGGAAAGGAGTATCAAAGAAATCAAGAGGAATAGGGACAGAGAACAAATAGCAAGATGGTGTGAATCTCAAATATACCAAAAATTATATTAAATATAAATGGAGTATTTACTAAAATTAAAAGGGAGAAATTTTATGAATGAATTGAATGCAACTATCCAACTATATGCTGTATATAAGTGATGCACTTTTCATATAAAAGCATAAGATTTGAAGTCAGAGGATGGGGAAATGTTTTCTATGTAAACACTAAGGAGTATTATGAGATAAAGAGTGACAATTCAAAAATAACGAAGTAGAAAATCAAGAATACAATCTTAAATGTTGACATGTTTAATATGAGCTTCAAAACAAAACAAAAGTAGAAAGGACTAAATGAGAGAAATAGACAAATTCATAATCACAGTTGGAGTATAAAATGTTACACCACCTTGGAGAACCCTTTGGCAATTTCTTACAAAGTTAAATACACACTTACTCTATGATCCAATTATTGCACTCCTAGGGATTTAAACACAGAAATGTAAACTTATGTTTGTGACGTATGTTGTACATATTTACTGCAGCTTTATCCATAATGGCCAAAAACTGGACCCAACCCAAATGTTCATCATAAGGAGAACGGACAAACAAAAGGTGGTATATCCTAAAGCAGAAAACATTCACTAATAAAATGAATGTAAAAGGAATTAATGACTGCTATCTGCAACAACCAATCTCAAAATTATTATGCTAAATGAAAGAAGCCAGACACAAATGTGTACATATGTGTGACTTGATTTAGATGAAGGCCAAGAACAAAGAAATTAATCCACATTTATAGTACAAATGGGACAAAAAAAACTTCCTGTGGTAATAGAAAAAAATACTTCTACATATTGATTGTGTTGGTGGTTGCAGTCAAAATTAGATGTGCATTTTATTATATTTAAATTAAATCTCAATTGAAAGAATAACAGATGGTTAATCACTGCATTGTATATTCTGCCTTTAAAGACAAATTGTCTCTCACTGATAAAACAGTGGATAGTTCAGTTCTATAATATGAATAATAGATCTGAGTGTTCCCATCCTCTGGGAAGGGTATAAAGACTGTGGAGAATACAAAAAGGATTTTTTCAGTCTTTTGTAAAATCTCAATTCCAGTGATGTGTTAGAGAGCGAGCGAGCGAGCGAGTGAGCCTGACTCACAATAAATACTATCACATAGGACTTGATTTGAACTTTTCTTCTTTCCTGGTAATTTATTTTTTCATCTTTTTCATTTGAAGTGTTTGTTCTGCCATATTGTTTTAGCAATACTACATATACTTCATATATTATTCAAATGTTGTCCAATTGGTGGGATGGGAGGGATCCTGTTCTCTCTTCAAGGGTTAACAGTCCACACCATGAACCCTTCCCCTTCTAAGAGCTAAGTGAGGAGTGCTCTAGATTCTAGAAGGAGGCAGCTGACCATAAAAGAGAAGTAGGGATAACAAGGGAATGAGAAAACCATAAAACTAAGTCTCTATGCTCTGTGGAAGCCAGAGCAATTATACAAAATATAAGTTAGATCGTGCTTCTTCTCTGTTCATAAACCTCTAAGGTCTCCTCATTTCTCTCAGTGTGAAGTCAATGTCCCTACATGACCTTGCCCCCTGCAATCTCTCTGACCTCAGCTCGGTCCACTCTATTCTTTGGTCACTCAGTACACCACACTGGCCACCTCATTGTTCCACACTATTTTCTCTGCTTGCACTTCTTGTCTGCAGATAGTCCGACAGTTTACTTATTCACCTATTTAAAGTCTTGCTCAAATACCACCTTTAATAAATCCTATTTTTGTCACCTCATCTAAAAGGGCAATAACTCCCCAATCATGCCTTCCCTCTTACCCTGGTCTATTATTTCTGTTGTTATTAATATCATCATTTAAAAACGCACAATTTTCTAAAATACACATTTTAAATTTCTTTATTGTGCTACTGTCTATCACCTGTCTTTCTTCACTGTAATGTACACTAAGGGGCAATAGGAAAAATTTTTGTAACTTTTGTTCACTGATGTATCCCCAAGCTCCTACAACATTAGATAAGAACTGCATATTGGACCCTTCCCTGATCAAACACTTGGGATAGTTTACCTTTCTGCAATTAGCATGGTGATATACAGTATGTGTAGTGTTTCCTATTTAAATATATTAAATGCTCACGTCTTCTATTTTTATTTTATTCAAATTCTCTATATACATTGATGTTTCTTTCAAGAAACAAATAGTTTCAGAGCTGTTATAAGTCTAATAAGAATGCATTTATTATATAGTAGATGTCTTATAATAATAAAAAAGTCTTTAGAGTCAGACAAACAGGAGTTTAAATCCAGTTCTGTTCTTTACATGAGCATCTTGCTCAGCTCTTTGAATATTTAGTTGTTTAATCTTGATCTGGGGCTTATAACATCTACTATTTTATTGTAAAAATAAAATGGTGTGTATAATGGACTAAGATAGTGTCTACAACAAGATACCATCCATAATATTACTGATCATAACTGAAATTTATTGAGTACTTATCATATTCCAGACACTAATAAATATCTTACATGTATTATCTCTTTTACTCCACAGAACAATCTGATAAGAATTATTATCCACATTTTATATGTGAGAAAAAAAGACCCCAGGGGGTAAGTGATTTGCCAAAACCCACAGGCTTAGGAAGCAGACAAAGGGGATTTTAACTCATGTATTTCTGTGACCAGAGGTGGAAGAGGTAACCCAAGTTTTATACAGTGCTTGGTGCTCCACACACCATAGTGTTGGTTCCTTTTCCCATTTCCCTCATATTCCAGAAAGACCTGCACTGTCATGAATCCCAACAGATTAAATAAAGCAATTTGTCTCTACCCTTTAGTTATTATTTATTTGTAAGATGCTTATACAATTCTTTATTTCTCCATTTTTCCTTTGTTATTTTTCCTAGGCCATGAGAGCTTCTGGTTTCCGAATTCAGCAAACATGATGTTCTACTATCAAGAAACAAAACCTTCCAAACCAGAATGTGAAGTTGATGTAGTTACACCAGCAGTTACAGGTGTAGGCTGGCATGAAATCCAAGCAAAGGAAGATAAAGAGGGACCTAAAGAGTATTCAGGACGCGAAGCGAATGTATAGACAAAGCAAAGAGCCTCTGAAATGTAGAAGTGCTCTCCTGCATGTGTGTCCAAGGAAAACACTGGAAAATAATTATTGGGAAACAAACCCACACATAAGACTATAACACTGCACAAATAAATTGCCTCAACTCTGCTAAATGCAGACATCAAAGAGATAAAAATGTAGAGAGGCTGCCCTGAATACAATATAAATGAAACTTTATATTTGAAACTATACACAGCAAAGAAATAATAAAGTCCTCCATCCACAGCCAGAACTTGTATAAAACCAAAACAAGGAGGAAAAATACAGAGAAAGAGAGTTAAGAGATCTTTAGTTCCAATCAGAAGAGTGGCACCAATTACAAAATGTACTAGCTTTTTCTAGATATGAGACACTATTTAACACATTATATGTATACACACACGCACACAACCATATATACACTTACATCTATACTACATAATATATATACTATATAGTTACATATGTGTATTTCGTGTATTTATATCTATAGTCTCATTCAATCTTCATAAAACTCTATGAGAGAGGAATATTTCACACTTTATAGTGATCTGGAAATTGAGGTTTTAATGAATAAGCATGAGACCCAAGATTACACAGCTATTTACTTTAATGACAAGTCGACATTATTTCAAAATTCCTTATCTTATTTGCTATGCTATCCTCTTAAAAAAATATCGTTCCAGTTCTTGTTGGAGTTACTATCTGAGCCCTCCTAGCAGCAGCCATACTTACCAACCAGGAAAAGACTGTTCCGTTCTGCTATTTTCAGCAATTTGCTGTTCACAGCCACATGTTGCTTAGCCATGGCCTATTAAATACATATCATATCCTTCTGTGACAGAAATGGGAATGCATTTCAACAAGCAACTGAGCTTTATTGTTATTTTACGTCTGCCTCTCACCCACGCCTTTCTCTAAAGCAATAAGGCAAATATCACATTATTGGCTTTAGAGTATACAGAAGTTTTTGAGTTGTCAAGAGAATTTAATTACAGGGAACAGACACAGCGTTTCTGTTACGACGCGTTCCCCCTTGTTGGCCAAATCTCTTCTTGGAAAGTACTGGTGTACCATACTTGTCTTAGGATTTGAATTTGTAGAGATAATGCACAGAGGATCTGTTGGATATGTGTACAGTTGATCATAAAATGTACCATTCAACCCGGAAGCTTTGGAGAGTGAACCGGGCAGAACACGTGGACAATTAGTATATATTGAGGGCTATTCTTGAGACAGCTAACCTCCTTATGTGTTGCTTCATCTCCTAAGAAGTATGAAGTGTTTTAGACACATTGTAAAATTCTTAGACTTCCCTGGCAAGCCAAAGTTCTATCTTGCTACTATCAGTTACTTATTTGCAGCCCAGGGATGCGCCAGATTCCTCAATAGAAGAAAAATGAATGCTGGATATTTGGGTCTTATTTGATAAGGATCTAAACATATCTTTGCAGATGACTGGAACCATTCATTCCCTGCATATGTGAGAATAATAAATAAGATTATTTTCTCTATGCATAACAAGGTCTGAACTGGCAGGTTGTGCAAAGTCAACAAAATTGCAAAGATATCAATACCTTCCGCTCCTCTACTAGCTAACCCATGTAAGTGAGCTTTCTGCTCTTTCCCTCTGAAACTGGGCACCTTTATATATTTCATACATTTTTAGCCACCAAAAATGAGGCTTTTATTAATATATCACCAGTATTACCTGCATGTGTGTCTGAAAATCTAGATTTCTTGGTATGACATACCATACCCAATTTTTACCTAAAATGGAGAAAAATCACTTAAGCCCGATATGTCTGTAAGTCATGTGAACTCCTTAAAGACAAGGAGACACATTTTACTGATAATGTTTGTATCTCCAATATGGGTCTTAAAATATATAAATGTATATAGTTGAATGAATAAACTGTTGAAAATTGACGGTGAAAAATTGAGATGGACATCTCATAACAACCATTTTCAGCAAAGACATGATGCAGCAAATCCACTCCCAAAATCCTCTTATCCACAGTTCTAGTGTCTTTTTATGAGGAAAAATAAAAATAAAAACCATATTTGAAATGCCTAATTATAGCATGTTGCTTAAGAACTCAACCATATTGACCCATGGCTCTTCTGAGGCCCAGATGGGTAGATCATTTCATGTTATGAAAACCCATGAACAGCTGTTGGCAATAGTTTCTAATGACTTCATTTGATTCTGCCACACCATGAGCTGACCCCATCATCTGGGCCCATCTGTGAGAATGGCAGGAAGCCCTCAAGCATGGTGGCAGGCCACAGGCCAGCAGCAGTCTGGCACAGGTAGGAGGAAAAAGGTAGGTGGAGCAGAGCTGGCGGAGTACTGCTGCTACCAAACCAACACATCGCAGCAGCTTGATTGCCTCTCAAATCTGCCCTTCTGCTTTCCCATGTGGCCACTGACAGTCTAGGACAAAACCAAAAGTGGCCTAAAGATAGACTGAGTTGGGATTGGGAACTGAAGAAAAAAGAAAGGCATCTTAAAATAGAATTCTCATAGTCATAGAATGCTTGAGCTAAATGATAACTTACAGTGAAATGTTCCAGTTCTATAGTTGACAAAACCGAGGTCCATAGAGAAGTGATGTATTTATTTATTACTCATAAAATCCATTGAAACTTCTATCTCCTTACTTTTAGTATATACTGAGCTTCAAAAAGATAGGGATTATTGCTTTTATTTAAGGATGTAACCCCAGCACCTAGAAAAATGCCTGAAACATAGTAGCCATATATTAAATGTATGTAAATAAATCTCAGAGGTTTTTGTTGAAGTTACTGTAACATATTTTTAAGACCTCTGAAGTCAGAGTCACACAATTATGAATGCTGATTACTACCTACCAGACACGCAACTCTGGGCTAGTTAGGGTTTTGACTGAATGGAGAAGGGACAAAGCCCTGTGTGTGCAGAGTCAATTCACATCTTATCATGTCCTTCAAGGAAGGAAGAGAGGAAGGGAAAAAGGAAAGAAGGAAGGGAGGAAAGAGGGGGAAGGATAGAGAAAGGAAAGTAAAGGGGAGAAAAACAGGGAGAGCAAATTGAAAAGGGAAAAAATGGAAGAGGATGAGAGAAAAAAATAAAAGGAGAAGCCAAGAAGCCAATGAAAAGATGCTCAAAATCAGCAACCATTAGAGAAATTAAAATTAAAACCATATGAGGTACTACTTCATATCCATTAGGGAGGCTATTATTTAAAAAAATCATAGAAACAAAAACAGAAAAATTCAAGTGTTGCAGAGGATATGGACAAATTTTGTGTGCTATTGGTAGAAATGTGAAACAGTGTAGCCACTGTGGAAAACACTTTGGTAGTTCCTCAGAAAGTTAAACATAGAATTACCATATGATTCAGCAATTCCACTTCTAGGTATTTACATAAAAGAATAGACAGCAGGGGCTCAACCAAATGCTTGTATACCAGTGTTCTTAGCAGCACAATACATAATAGCCAAAAGGTGGAAACAACCCAAATGTCCACTGACAGATGAAGAGATAAACAAAATATGATATATACCTACAATGGAATATTATTCAACCTTAAAAAAAATTAAATTTTGATGCATGCTATAACTTAGACAAACCTTGAAAACATTATGTCAAGTAAAATAAGTCAGACACAAGAAGACACATAATGTATGACTTCACTTACATGAAGTACCTAAAATAGGCATATTCACAGACACATAAATTAGAACAGAGGCTGACAGGGGGCTGGAGGGAGAGGGGAAGGGGAAATTATTGCTTAATGGGTTTCTGTTTGAGATGAGGAAACCCTCTGGAAATTGATAGTGGTGATGGTTGCACAACACTGAAAATACTTATTGTCACTGAATTCTACATTTAAAAATGACTAATATGATCAATTTTACATTATTTGTATTTTACCACAATAACAAAGGAAGGAAGGAAAGAAGGGAGGGAGGGAGGGAGGAAGCTAGCTAATATAGAAGATTATGGAACAAATAGAACTTTTTTTTTTTTTTTTAATGTAACCGATGGTATCTTGTTGCCTACCCCATATCTCCATTCCTCCACTTCTCATCTCGCTCAGATTTTTCACTGGGTGGTAGTTAAAAGGAAATGACTATAATTTTATGTAATTTGCCACAATGCTAGTTTAAGAGATTTGTAATGCAGGGTTAAGACAATCAGATCATTCAATTACCCTGACCATGTTTTTTTTTTTTTTTTTTTTCTTTCTAATTATGTTAAAATTCAGGACTTCTTGTTCATATTTTTTAAGAAACAAATCTCTACTGCCCCCAGGTTTGAGTGAGGAGGAACACACCTAAGTCTTGGTGCGAGCACAATGCAACTGTGAGAAAAGCATCCTGAGAATGAAACCAGTACACAGAGACAAGTATACCTTGGGGGGAAAAATAATTCAGAAAAAAACGGAAACTGGCATCTTGACTGAGTGAAACCTGAATCCCACACTACCTCTAGCCTTGTTTAAGCAATTCGGAGATTGTTTCCTTTTCTGCTTTGTTTTTTTTTTTTTAATTAATTTTTATCAGAGTATAGTTGGTCTACAATGTTGTGTTAGTTTCTGCTGTTCAGCCATAATTCTGTTAGAAAACCAGAAATATTCAAGGAGGCTTTCCTTAGATGTGCTTTCCTCATTCGTGAAATAAATGTTTGAATAATCAGATCTTCACAAAGATATCCCCTAAAACAATAAATCCATAATTCCACGCAACACTGTCCAGTACCTGAATTATCCTCTTGTTGCCTTCAAAGAACTCTCATATCCCTATATAAAGAGACAAAGTAATTTATGAAATGGGATTGGTTAGTCATAGAACTGCTTAATAGCAACTCCGTGGTCATGTGCTGCACATATTTATCATTAGATCAGATTAATTATATCCTTTCCAAATAAAGTTTACTTTTTTATTCAAGCTAAGGACCAACCTAGATTGATCACCTAGATTATAGTTTCAAGAAAGCAACTCATATGACAGGTGATAGAATGTCCCCGACTTTCTTGGAAATGCCAATTACGATGGTGCCTGGATGACCTCTGGAAACATATGCAGTATTAGAATAAGCAGAACCAGTTGCCTTCCTTACTAAGTGGTAGAATAAAAAAGTAAAGCTGGCATAAAGCTTCCTTATTTATGAGCTTCCCTCTTTTTCTCAGTTTCTAATAACCTGTGATACTTTTATTTACCGATTTACAACGCATGAAAGGTGAAACTAACTTAATACATACTTCATGTGTACATGTGCACTTCCATACATACATTGCATGTATTGGACACGTACATAAATTTCCTCCCTTTCATATCTATACTGAGGAATAGAATTTTTAAGCAAGAGCTCAGATGAAAGAAAAGCCTAAGTGGTCACAATACAACTTGTCCATTTGGAGGATACTTGAGGAGACTTAATTTTTTATTCCCAAGAAAAGGTAGATCTCCTTTATATAGGGTAAAAACACCCAAATGTAAACCTCCCTATTTGTTATCATGATAACAAACAATGGTGTCCTTACACATAAATAAAATAGGTATTTGCCTGCTTGAGGTCACATCAAAAGCACGGGAGAGTTCTGCTGATCCAAAAATATTTTCCCAAATGCTAACTACCACATAAAATATCCAAAAAAGGATAGAAATTCCCATTCATCAGGAAGATAGAACCCTTAAAATATAAGCAGATCCCCCTGAGACGAGACCAACCATATCACTGCTGAAATTTACATGTTAGGAAAATACTTGGAGCCAGAATAGTTCCTGAGGACGTGTTATAATTGTGGGGTGCTTAGTAAAAGAGCATTGCATAGAAACAAAAATATTGCCTTTGCAATCAGGTAACCCTAAATTAAGATCTCACATTAACCTTTTTATGAGTTTGTGACCTTGAAAGTCATTTAATCTTTTTGAGCCTTGAAGGGTTGCTGTCAGGGTTGGATAAAATTTAAAACACCTAGTGGAGTCTATGACATTCAGTAGTCAATAATTATTCAGAGAGAGCAGCAAGGCTTTGAGGACCCGAAGGGAAGAAAGGAAGCAGCCCTAGAGAAAGAAGAGCACAGAGAACAGGAGAGGCTGGAAAGTGAAGAGAGAAAGACCAAACACACCCAGTGATAAATTCCATTTATTTCCTACTGTTGCCAAGGCCAGCCCTGAATGAAATGTGAGTGCCCAGAGTGAGCCTGCAAGATATTGTCAGCCCTGTACTCTCTAGCTCACTCACTCACATTCACAGGTCACAGTACAATAACAACCTTCATTTTAATTTTTAATTGGTTGCTAATATTTGGGATTTACTGTGCTGGACCCTATCAGGTATCGTTAAGGCAAAATGTCATTTAGTGACAGTGATGGGACCATGAGTTTCCACTGCTAAAACAGAAAGAAGTTTAAGAATCAATTTTCCATGAAATGGAAGATAAATTGTTATCTACAAGTTGATCAGAATGTGGTTTAGGAGACTGTCATTGGCTAAACATAAAGCAGAGAGCACGCACTCTAATCCATTATCAAAGTCATTCAAGGTCAGACAGTCACTAGCTCTTTTAAAAACAAAATTTTAAGATTAAAAAAAAGTAAGAACATAAAGTCAATGTGTCCAAAAACCATTATTTGGAAATATTAGATAATAGCCCAATGATGAAGACTTTCGATGTTATTTTTAGGTAAACATGAGTCAAAGTAGAACATACATTACTTGGTATCTTTTCAGTCTAGAAAAAGTTGCTGAACTCTTTAACTGTCAACAAACTCGGGCAAAATGGAGGTCACTGTAGTTTTAAATCTTAAAGAACCATTGTGGAAATCAAATTTTAAAATGCAGGTAAAATATTATAGTGCACTGACTACACACATTAAATGCTTAGTAATTGATAGCTGTTGTTATTCTCACTTGCCTATCAGTGCTGAATACTGATAAGCATAAATATAACATATTTAAATTGCATAAAAACAAGCATAAATGTAACAATATGTACTAAGCTCAGACTAGGAACAAAAATAAACCACCTTTCTTTTTTTCAGTCTATGGTCTTACCTATGTAGCATCTATTAATGAAAGTTTAGTCCATTCTCATAAGTTGTCATTCATAAGCCTAATTTAAAGCAAATATTTGAATGTTTTCTTCCTTCATATTAACTTTGAGAAATGAAATTTTCTCCCAAAATTGACATTTTATTTATAAAAATACACAGAGGAAATGTGTTTAAAATTAGCATTCTAAGACCTCATTTCACTTGCTGAATAGCCTGACAATTACCATTGTTTCTTGAGAAGCATGATTATTCCCAAGTTGTTCATACATCTAAACAGATAACATTGCCATAAAATCAGAGAACATACCCTAGTCAAGGGTATGAAGATAAAAGACCTCTCCTGGGAGAGACGATTATTGAGCAGTGTTGCTGGCTGTATAATGGTATGCTTTAAATTTTAGAAAATGATTCCCCAAACTTATGTTTACTAACTACAATAAAATACAAGAAACTCCAGGGTTCCATTTACCTAGAAAGATACAAAACAAATGAGTGGAAAAAAATGTCTTCTGTCCAGGATTGTCAGAAACTACATATGGAGTGAGAAATGAGAAGGCCAGCTAGAGAATTTAACAAAAAATTGTTTGAACAGTTAAAGAAAACACACAGAATCAGAACTGTTGTCTTATTTTAAATAATGTTATTTTGTTTTTGTACAAGTGATAAATAATGATTATAAATATTGGAAAAGTTCAAAAAGAATTTAAAGAATTAAAATATCATTATCCCACCAAAAAATTGCACACTCTAACACTTTCAACATTATTAAAGACATTTCTTGTACTCAAGCCCCATGTAGATGCATGTATATAATTTTAAACACAGAGAACTATGCCATATATGCTATTTTGTGATCAGTTTTTTAAAAAATAATAGTCATCATGAACATGTATTTAGGTCAACAAATAGAGCTTTATACAATAATTTTAAATGACAGGATCATATCCCTTGTATTTATATTCATTAATACTGGGTAGTGATTTTAAAAGATGGTAGAGGTAGTACAGCCCCATATTTGCAAAATGTAGCTATATCTAAATCAAGTAAACATAATTTCACATAGAAAATATGTGCATTAAAATTACTTGTTTAACTCTTTTCTCCATTTTCCAAATTTCTACAATTTATATATATGTGTATATATATATATATATATATATATGTGTATGTATGTATAATTTTAAAAAAACTATATTTTCTAGCCCCATTGTCAGTAGTGGAACTTGGGGAGCATGATTATTGCTGTCCTGAGATAGCCACTCTGCAGTACACTTAACACTGTCATTTCATCCCAGCTAACAAACTAATCTAAACTCAAGTGTTTTCAACTCTGAGTGAGGATCAAAAAATGTGCCCATCTTGGTCAAGTCTTCTAGCCATAGATATTGAATATTTCAAAGGATGCTCCCTTTCTGATTTCCTTCAATGTATTAATGACATAAAACAATATTTTTAATGTAAAGTAGATGCCCCAAACCTTTAGAATATTGCCTCCAAAGAGACCAAATAAAGTCCATGGGAAATAAAAGAGGTCCACCATAAACAGGAAATTCCTTAATGCACAGATTCTTAAAACACCTTTGTTTCTTGATGATCTCATCCATATGTTGCATGAATACCTACTAAAAATTTCCCCAGATCATCCCTCAAGGTGTAACTCTGTAGTCTTTGAATTGTATCTTTTAAAATTATCATCAGGTATAGGATACCCCTGAAAATGACAGAGTATAGGAACATACATGATTCAACATGAATCAACATGAATCAAGACTTCAGATATACTTTGCTGGACTCCAAGTGAAGTCCTTTTTCTCCTTATATTATCCATTATTCAATAAGATTTTGTATTACTATTTAATTTATTCATACTAACTAATCTTAATTATTTTTTCCCTTGGTACAATAAATTCCCATTTAGATTACTTATATTAAAGTGTTTTTAGGAGTTAGAGCACAATTCTCATTATTCTCCTCACCCATTCAATTCACAGTACAGTTTTACAATTTTATCTCCTTCCATCACATAAATAACATTACCAATTAATCATGATGAAACAGGAATCTCTCATCAATATGCTGCTTAATAACACCCTACTGAAAAAAATCCCTATCCCCTCACTAGATGACATTTACTACTACTTTTACACTAACAGCAGACATTTTGAGAGAAATTAAGTGTTATCACATTGGAGAATTTTAAGTATACTGACATATGAACATGACCAACACGGGGCACATCCAGGAATCATCTCAATATGATGATGCACTGGAAACTCAAGATGCATTTAGTAAACTATTTAGAAAGGTAAGTTATTTTATAGTAATATTTTATACTAACATTAAGCATTTCTAGGTAGAATATTTGACATAGACAGAACATTGAAATTACCAAATCCAACATCCTCCCTTATTCACCACAGGCAAAAATGAAACAAATCAACTGTAGAAACATTCAGTCTGAATTAAAATGAGTATCAGAGATGCTATAGGAGAGCACTGTATTCATGTATACTAATCTGTATGATCTTCTCATGATAATAACACTTCTGCATTGAGAGCTGACGTCTCTATTCCCTCTCCTTGAGAACAATTGAGCAAGTCTGTGATTATGACAGATATTAAGTAGCGCTACTTCCAAGATAAAGTTAGAAAACGTGATAGAACCTCCTCTCCCTCTTTCTCCCTCCTTCCATCCCTCTTTTCCCTCCTCTGCCCCCCATCCTGGGCGTGGGTTTGAGGGTAGGTGTCTTTGGAGCTCTGAGCTTCCATGTAATGAGACACTATCTTGAAGCTGTCATCCTGGAAAGAACATGCAGGGACCACAACGAGATAAAGATGTGCAAACAAACCCAGAAGTTCTAGCCCCTAGCAGTTCAAGTACTCCCTGCCCAGGCACCAGACATGAGTGTGAGTGAGCATTCAAATGACTAGAGCCCCTGGCCTTTGAGACACTCTATTGAATCTACGTGGAAAAAAAGTCTAAGCCCTGCCCAAAATGCAGATGTGCAGGCAAATTAAATGTGTTCACTAACTAGGGGTTTATTAAAAATTCTTTCACGCCAGACCAGAGAGGTCTTTACAATGGGTTGAATGTTTATGATTTTCAAGAACCATCCCAAATTACATAATTGGGGCTATTTTGTGAAAAGTTGCTTCCTGACTTCTTTTGCAGATAAAGGATTCTACAATCTATCATTAGATCCTAAAGAAATTCATAGAAAACACATCCTGCTTTCCTAATCAAGATAGAGTTACAGGAAGGAGATACAATGCCTAATTCCTACATCTCAGTTGGTGCTTGTTATCTAGAAGACGCAGTGTGTTGCTGGGAAATAGAGAGACTAGATTAACAGAGACTGGTTGCTTTCTCCACTGGATTGCTATATGACCATGAGTAGATGCATAACACACTTGAACCTCAGTTTCCTCACCAGAAACGTGAGGATAAATGCACTTGCTTGGTTTTCTTTCCAGGATTATTGTCAAAATACTTTTAAATCTCTAAATTCACATAAAATGCAAAATTTGTAATTACATAAGATTTTTTGTTTTAATTAGCTCAGAGAAATGTGATTCTTATTAAAATTATTTCCGTAACTCCAATCACCAAATAAGTAATCATTTCTAACCGTAAATAAGAGAAAATGCATTTCCTAATATCTAAGAAATGTCGGACTCATGGTCCATAGTACTTGGTTATGACAAAAAGAATATATTTGTTTTCCTATGATCTCTTGAAAAAGCCTATTTTTATTACCTGCTGAGTTTCACTGTTGGCTTACATACTGAAGTTCCCTTACAACACCTGCAAAAGTAATTATGGAAGCCATCTGGAACAAGAACAGAGGGGCACAACTGGCACCATAATAGATGGCATGTCAGAGGCACAGTATTAACAAACCCACTCTCATTAAGGGAGGGAGGAAAGTGATTTACCTAAAGGAATCACAATTGTGCCTTACAAGGCACAATGGAGTCATATAAGAATCCACTGCTAAAACAGGAAAAGTTTCATCTCTTTTGCTTTATTGAGTCACCAACCTGGGGCCCTTAGTTCATTTATCACGGGAAGCAGTTCAGTCTAATGGACTGCATGGGACTGTGCTGGTTGATAACTCATTAAGTCACCTTGGAGAAATTAACTCGTGTCTTCAGAATCCTGGAATCATTGAAAAAATATGTAATTTCACCACCAGTTGACCCCCAAATGTCACAGTATTATTTGTGAAAGACAGTGAAATATTAATAAGCTAGACCTTGTGGTTGGGAAAATAAAGAAAAACAAAAATCCAAAATTCAGAATCTTCCCAAACATGTTCTAGCTACTAAATTCCACTTAGTGAGAGTACTTTTACCATGCAGTCATCAATTTCAAAGTAACCTTCCATATTGTCTTTCCTATCAGAATCCTCTTATTTGATTAATTACTTCACAAAACTTTGTTGCCGTTTTCCCTGAGCACTGTGAGAAAACAGTAGGAGTAGCTACTTTCTTACATTAGAAATATATCTTGATTTAAGGTGGTGACAGCCTTGCTCAGACAGCTAAAAATACTATCAAAGCTGCATCTCAAGTCATCTCAAGCCTGGATCCCCTCCATCTGGTAGAGACAACTATAGATGAGAGACTTTTGGCTGAGGCAGACTTTATCCCTACTTCTGGTTCACATCATGTGCTCAGATGGCTGAATTATTGGCTCAATTTATTCTTTAGAAACGTTGTAGTCTTAATTTTCATTAACATTTGACTTGGGGCTGCCCCCAAACCTAGTTTTGCTTTCCTGACTTCAGGACTGCTTCTTTTTTTTTTTTGACCTTTTACAACCAGAGGATTCTGTAGAACTTCCTTGATCCCCCAAACCCAATGCACACCTATGACACAGAGTAATTCAGGATAAGACCTAAATGTTGTTAATTTCATGGTCCAGTTGTTCATTTGGTATGGGAAAGAAATCACAAACTATCATAACACTGAATCATGGAATGTGTAATGAAAGGTGAATGATTTAGAGAGACTACAGTGAAGACCTAAGACCTGTAATGTGTCTTTACTCAGAGTTTGTAAGCTCAAATACCCACAGAGACCATAAAGGTAGCACAAAATAATGACATTACAGAAATGTTGAAGACCAAAAGAAACATCTGACAGAAGTAGCCTTTTAAAACACAATCTCGGCCAATAAGAGTCATTCAAAACATGTCTGTGAGTCACACGTGTGCTTTATATTCCTCAGTGTGATTAGTATCAAGGAAGGTCACACAGTGATGCAGCAAGCTCAGTCCAGATGGAATGCTGGCACCTGCTTCAGTTTCTTCCTTTAGCACTTTCTAGATCACCATGACTAGAACCAATGATGTCCTATCTGTGGGCTCAGAACTCTACTATATGTGGATCACCTCTGGGATGGAGGAAGAGAAGACTTTAGTATCTTTAGCTATCCTTCTTGTACTCCTCCCCAAATCCACTGCATCTTGCTTAAGTTCCAGGCTTCTTTCTGTTTGGCCTGACTGACCATCATGCAGGAACCAGGGCTGACCCTAGGACTCCTAATTCTTCCCAGAGACAACACTTGCCCTTCAATATATGCCTTTCAGTTCCTCATATTTTTCTCCAGTCTGCACCAAATCCTTAACCTGCTTCTGTACCCCAGCCCTTAAAATTATACCCTGAACTCTCTCCCACCTAACCTGGCCCATTAACCCTATTTCTTAAGAAGAGCTTCTTATTGGTACTTATAGAAGTTTTACCCAACCACTGTCCTCATAATGTATACAAAACTTTCTTATACTCCTTAAACAAAGAGAAGGATTTAGTGCAAACTTTCCTGTAAAAAGCGTCTCTCAACCAATAGGCTCCATAGACTGATTTAGAAAACATTTCTGTGTGATCTGGTTGCAGATGAGAAAATGCTCCATGAGTCTTATTTGAAGCTCTGAGTACTATATGAGAATGCATTTTTGGTGTTTTAATTGCACTAGACAAAGCTTAAAAATTTTTGATTACTTTTACTGCCAATGAATTTTTCTTAGACACCAACATGCTATACACTCAACATTCTATTATGTGCTGCAGAGCATACAGAAGAAAAGTGATTCACAGTCTTGCGCTCAAAGAGCACCTGTGGAACTCTTAAAATGCAGTTGAGGCCACAAGGCAAATACCCATGAAACAATAGCACAGAATATATGGCAGAATGTAATCACAATGTTTAGCACTATTGAGTTCCCACTGAATTAAGTGTGCTGCGTAAGTGATTTCCCAGTCTCAAGACAGCCTGGCAGTAGACTGCTTACTGTAACACTTTTATCGAATTCTCTGCCCAAGGTCATACAACTGGCAAATGGCACAACAAAGGATGTCTGACTCAAAAGCTGGTGTCATTTCTGCTAAGCCAATGAATTGATTCTTCTCTGTCCATTAATATTCTTGAGTATATTTCAATAATAGAAAGAACAGGGCCACATCATCAGGGATTCTGATTCAGATGAAGATGGAGCATGGGTAAGTTTTCAAAGGGCCACAAGCTATTATGATAAGCCAAGGTGGAGAATCACTGCACTAAACCTTATAACCAGTAGATGGCCCAAACCCTAAACGGTGATTATTGTCAGAAGTAAGAGTTTTCAGAAGGTAGCAATTTATAGTAGGTGAGCTGACATGAGACAATTTGCCTCTAAAACCAGTTTTGCCATCCAGAAAAGCTTAACTTTCACTTAAACTACTTCAAAGTCACAAAATTAGTTCCATCATTCTTCATCAGGTTCTGTTTTATTTAAAAAAGACAACTGTCCTGGATAATAGGGATACATCTCAGCCTACAACTGGTTTTTATATATAACATCTTATTTGAATATGACAACAACCTGAAGATGAGGATAGGCACAGGTAAGACATTTCATTTACCAAGGAGAAAACTGAAACCCAGCGTGGTTACATAACTTACTGAAGGTCACACAACTAGCTAGTGATGCAAACCAGTTCTCACTTCATTATACAGTTCTGGATTAGTAGATTCACACCATTATAACCTCAAGTTACCAAGCGTCCTCAGCAAATTGATGTATTTGATCAATAATTCAAGAAACTACTTTTTGAACAGGGCACAAATGCTACTTTTTGAACAAGGCACAGGATGTATTTAAATTAATCACTTCACTAAGGGACACTATAAAAGCTCTTATAACAGGTACAACTCAACCCACATTATCTTAAATAGCCCTCCAAGTGAATTATTTAGACCACAGGACACCTATGCCCATTAGCTTTTGGTGAAATGCAAATAAACACATTTCTTTCCAAGCTACTTGCTCAGAACATTAATATATATATATCTTTTTCCCAAATGTAATGTACTTAATACATTTCAATCCCTGACTAGATGAAGGCATCAGAAATGTTCATTTCAACAAAGGAAAAGTCCCAAATTGGCTTGTTGCTCTCGACAAAACTACACTTTTGGGACTATGTTTTCAACATGTCATTTTAGAATTAAAAAAAAAAAAAAAAAAAAACTACAGAGAGGCACTTCACAGATAGTTACAGAGCAGAAAGAGGAGCTAAAATAAGTGCCTGGTGGTATTATCAATGAAAAGCAGATGTTTGCAGGTGAGCTGGGATCTGAGGTTCAAATTCCCAAAGTAACATGATCTTCTGCAGTGGAGAAAAGACTGATGTTACCAGACACACTTGTAGAATCACTGAACACCAAAGAACTAATTAAATATGAGCATTGGTTCCAATCTGTGTGAGGAAGCAAAGAGAAACCTGAAAATTTCTCTTCGTTCATCATTAATGATTTAACATTTCTAGAAAATCTGATAAATGGGAATTCTAGTACTAGAATTTTCAAAGAAAATCTTCCAAAAGGGGAATTATATTAGTAATTGGGAAGTGGAGGAAAACATCCCCGTGCTGGAGTCTGTGATACATATTTCTTGTTAAAAATCACAATATTTGGTCTTCATCCCACTTTCTGGCACAGAACTCCTAAAAACCCTTAGAATGTAAGTGATGAGAGGGATACAAAGGTATCTTTTGTTATGTTAATGAGGAGACTTTTGGAAAGCCCCTAGGTAACCTCCGGATGGGGGTGGGGGTGGGGCGGGGTACTGGTTGTCAGTGAAACCAATCCTTGAGTGGAGAGTTAGAACTTTCAGTCCCACCCCTTGACCTCCAGGGAGGGCAGGGAGGGGACAGGAGTTGGAGATTGAGGTTAACCACTAGGGTCTGATGATTTAATCAATCATGCCTGTACCATACAGCTTCCATAAAAACCCAAAAGGATGGCACTCAGAATGCTTCTGGATTGACACATGGAAATGTGAGGAGAGTGGTATGCCTAGAAAGGGCATGGAAGTTCTTTGTTCCTTGCCTGTAACTTATCCTATGTATTTCTGCCATTTGGCTGTTCCTGAGTTATGTCCTTTAATAATGAATTGGTAATTGGTTTATTCTAGTGAATAAACTGTATTCCTGAGTCCTGTGAGCCGTTCTAGAAAATTAACTAAACCCAAGGAGGGAATCGTGGGAACCTCTGATTTATAGCCATTAGGTCCAAGGCACAGATGACAACCTGGACTTGCCATTGGAACTGGGAGTGTGTGTGTTGGGGTTAACACTGGGAAGTGTTAGAGGATTGAACCCTTAACCTGTGGGATTTGATACTGTCTTCAGGAAAGAATTGAGTTGAATTGTAGGACAGCTACCTGGTGTCTGAGAATTGCTTGTTGGTGTGTATACCACACACATTGTAATTGGTGATCAGAGTAGAGTGAGAGCAATCTCTCCACATCCTTAGAGCCACACGTTCCATGTGGTCTGTCATCCTCAAGTGGGCTGGTCAGAGTTTCTTCACAGGGTCCTTCTTCTCAGGACCACAAGAGGGTACAAGGCCTTTTGAGGCCCAGGTTTTGGTCACATAACAACACTTTGGCCAAATTTTCTTGGTCAAATCAAGCTACAACTTTGCTTTTTAATGGAAGACCTACAAAGTCATATTGAAAAGAAAGCAAACAGGGGAACGTCTTACTTATCATTACAGTCCACCACAGTCCCATCAATCGCAATGTTTGAATTATCCATAACATGACAAGCAAATTGTCTACTTCTTCCCTTACTGCTCTATGTGCTCACTTTCTAAAGCTGCTTCCCCGCTTATAGATGACAGCCCTGCTACATCGAAAAGGATCACTTGAAGCAGCAACTCAAATTATTTCAGAGTGTTCAAATGATGTCCTTAATCTCTTGAACAAGATCTAACCAGAATAATTGAAAAATCATTCAAAAAAGCAACTCCACAAATTCAGCATGGAGATTCACAGCTTCACAGATGAAAATAATTGAGTCAATCATGAGATGGCTTTGTATCAGTCACGGCTTAATCATGGAAGTAGAGCAACTTTATTATGGGAATAAGAGATGGATAATGGTTATTAGATATGATTAAACATAGGAGGAGATGGCAAAGTAAAGTCTAAAAGGGCGGTTCAGTGGATCAGGAAAAGAATCACTAACCAGTCTACCTGAAACACGAATGTGGTGGATAAGTTGAAACCTGTAGGGAAATCTTAGAAGCCAAACATATCTAGGAGGGGGAATGGGATGGTGGTGGGATTCATGGAGATGAACACAGGGAGATAATGCCTCCCTATGGCTCATGCCTCTGTGAATCTTCAGCTGTCCCTCGGCTGATAGGCTGGGGGCCACTGCTAGTCTGCAAAAGCAGCTGTTGGGGAGACAGAATGAACACGGAGAGGAGGAAAATTAGGAGAAGCTGGTACCTGCAGGAGTTCATCATTACCTCCTCACATACCTAACTGTAATGACCTCCCAAGAGTATTGACTTCCTGCACTGCTGCCTTTCAAATCTTGCGTAACTTCCTTTTTTTTCGCCCCACTTGAACACAAAACCATATAGAGAAAAGTATTCAGAAAAGTATAGCACTTAGTCTTAAACAAGCTGACACAGCACAGTCTTGCACACATTTTTTGAAGTCATATTTCTGTAATAATATAAATATATATGAATTACTTTCATAACCAGAAAAAAAGGATCCAAATGAAAGGATTAATGTCTCTTCCAGAATTGCACAAAGATTTTAGATGGTTGTTCATTCCATGTTTGCTCCTCTTGTATTGTCTCTAAGGCTTCAATATTTTCTTTTTTTCTCTGAAGATGACCAGGTTTTCTTCTCATTAGAGTAGTTGTGATGGTTAAATTTTATATTGTCAACCTGACTGGGCCATAGTGCCCAGGTATTTGGCCATTGTTTTGGATATTTCTGTGAAGGTGATTTTTAGATGAGGTTAACATTTATTTTTTTTCTTTTTGAATTGTATTTATTTTTTATACAGCAGGTTCCTATTAGTTATTTTATACATATTAGTGTATATATGTCAATCCCAATCTCCCAATTCATCCCACCACCACCACCACCCCACTTTCTCCCCTTGCTGTCCATACGTTTGTTCTCTACATCTGTGTCTCTATTTCTGCCTTGCAAACTGGTTCATCTGGATAAAGAAGACGTGGCACATATATACAATGGAATATTACTCAGCCATAAAAAGGAACAAAATTGGTTCATTTGTAGAGATGTGGACGGACCTAGAGACTGTCATACAGAGTGAAGTCAGAGAAAAACAAATATTGTATATTAACACATATATGTGGAATCTAGAAAAATGGTACAGATGAACAGGTTAACACTTAAATATGTGAACTTTGAGTAAAACAGATTACTTTCCATGATATGGGTGGGCCTCATCCAATCAGTTAAAGACCTTAATCAAACAAAGACTAACCTCCCCTGGACAGAAGGAATTCTGCCAGCAGACTGCCTTTGTAATTGAACTATGACTTTTTCTCAGTTCTTCAGCCTCCCAGCACACAACTTCCCTGCAGATTTTGGACTTATCAAGCCTCCACAATTGCATGAGCTAATTCCTTAAAATAAATAAGTAGATTAAAAAATTTCTCTCTCTACAGCCCCCCCCCACCATGTTGGTTCTGTTTCTCTGAAGAACACTGACTAAATCGGTAGCCCTTTGGTTCCTTATTCTAATCTCCTTATAAATCACTGTCACTCATTTCATACTGTTCTGACAACCAACCTGCAGTGCTGACTGTGACCAAAAGGCTCTAGATCTGAGTTGTCCGATAGGGTGGCTACTAGTCACATGTGTGGTTCTTTAAATGTCAATCTAAGTAAGTTAAAATGAATTATAAATTCATGTCTTCCCTCACACTAGTCTCATTCCCAGTGACCAATGAACAGAGACACACTCAGGTTTGCATGCCCCCTAAGCCTTCACTGTTTGTGATCCCCATTCTGTGCAGCTATCATTCATCTCCTAAACAGTGTCAGCCTCTATGATGCATGAGGCACTGTGTTAACAAACAGTCCTTACTTCAACATAAGGAACAGAGATAGGATAATGAGATATAATGCCAGGTAACACGTCTGTACTCTTCCTAAAACAGTTTTATTTACTTAGAGAGTAGTAAGTATGACTTATAATGCATGTTTTGCCAATGGTCAAGCATTCTTTCCAAGAAGCAATCTCCAAGTGGAAAACTAATTTTAATTATTTATAATTGCCAGCTCTCTGCCTTGGAGGAAATCATTCAAATTTTGCTCCAAGTATCTTTCCATCATTTCAACAGCAAACACTAAGTCAGATCAAGGAGAAAAACCTACAAATAAATAAGCAAATAACAAAACTATTTTACGACATGTATAACTTAGTTTTGTTTTTCTATTCTCTATCCTCAATTAAATTGTGCTTAAAGATTTTTTTTTCTTTTCTTTTCATTATCCAGCATAGACTAAATGCCCCCAACCCCTTCATTGTTCAAGGATCAACTGTAATATGAGATCTCATTTCAGGGGTGAGGAAATACGCTGCGGAATAAATACCATTATCCCTATTTTCTAGGTAAAGATGCTGAGTCTTAAAGAAGTTACATATGTCACCCAATTTCATACAGCTTGTCATCATTCAAACCCAGGTAACCTCACACTACACAGCCTCAACCAAGACCAATTAAAATGCAATGTAATTTACATAAATGAGCAATTATCATATACTTAAACTCAAAAGTGGGCATTATTTGTTTAATAATGGTAAGTTAAAACTTATTCTTAACTGTCACAAATGTTATATATTTTGTATTTGATTTGTAATGCAATTTTAATGATATAGTCAGTGATCTAAAACATATTTATCAGATGATATTTAAAATGTAAAATATAAGTAATTCTTAAGGTGCTTAAGGGTCTATATATTACTATTATGCTACTTAGTGTAACTACCCCTATCTGCTATGTAAACATACCCCCGAATCAATCTAGCTTAACACAATAAAATGCATTAATAACCCATGGTTCGGTAGCCACAAGCTCTTGAAATGTGGCTAATCCAACATGAAATGTGCCCTAAGTATAAAATGCACGTCAGATTTCAAAGACCAAGGAAGAAAAAAGGCTGTAAAATATCTCACTAATACATTTTTTGGTAATATTGATTACATGTTGTAATGGTAGTGCTTTACACATACAGTATTAAATAAAATATATCATTAAAATATTTTTAAAAATAACCCATGAATCCCCGAATCCCCAATGAGTCCCCCATGTTTTTCATTGTTGCCTGCCTTTCCATAGCCCTAACAGGGATTCTGATTTCATCTATCTTCAAGTTCTTCCCTCCTTTATATTCCTGTGCAGGATCCTCTACTTTTAGTAAACAAAAAGGGTATGGGAGACAGGAAAGGCATGGAAGTGGACTATATTACTTCTGTCTACTCGCCATGGACCAGGAGTTAGTCTCTTGGTCACATCCAATGGAACGGATCTAAGGAATATGGACTACGATGTGGATGTCAATGAGTGTCTGTCATGATTATAAAAAGTATAAGTCGAAAAGCTTGGATAACACTCACCCATTAAAGCAGCAATTTGTTTCCTAAGACCCATTTTAGTTTTTCCATGATGCTTTTTTCTCACAGAGATATGGAAAGTTTAAAATGAGCTCCTATGTCAACCCTTCATTTGGATATTGCTCATGTATTCCCTAGAGC
This sequence comes from Balaenoptera physalus, assembly GCF_965194825.1. Lineage (NCBI taxonomy): Eukaryota > Metazoa > Chordata > Mammalia > Artiodactyla > Balaenopteridae > Balaenoptera > Balaenoptera physalus. Next base: position 43,964,046 of record NC_138893.1, read on the forward strand.
AATCACTGAAGTCCAAACTATGGCTAAAGTCCACAGTAAAGAAATGAGAGTTAAGAATTTGTCCTTAATTTTCTATTCCCAAAGTTGACTTACTCTTTGATCTCAATGGAGTTTTTGCTTTGTTTAAAGTTATTGATTAGACTCCTGGATATGCAATGCAAATACATTTGTATGTTCCAAAGCTACGGTTCAGGGGATAAGTACAATATTATCATTGATAAATGTGGGCACAGATGAAGACAATGATAGCTAGTAATCATGAGTACTAAGTCAGAGATGATTATCATATATTTCTCCCAAACTGTCTCAATCCCTTGTAACACAGTTTTCCTCATCTGTACATCATCTTAATAAGGCTTACAAGAATTAAGTGTTATCACTGCTTTTTTTTTTTTTTTTTGTAATTTCCCAAATATCCTCCACTCTGTACTATTTTTGGAGTCTCCCTTCTCAAGACTGCCACAGAGAATATTTGAGAATGAACAGAATGATCTAGGACTTTAAATTCACAAAAATGACAGCCATTTGCAATCAGTCCCACACAGTCACTGTGTCCCCAAGATAAAAAATGCATTTGCTCCTCCAAATAGAAACATATGGAGCAGAGAAGGACCTATTTTTTCAAGCCTAAGCCTGAGTTAATGATGATAAGAGTGAATGAAAATAAAAGTGGTAGAAAGTAAGAGGTGGTTAGATCTGCCAACAGAAACTGATTATTCACCCATGTCATTCAAAGTTCTTTTCCAGTCTTAATTCTTTAACCCTTTCTGAATTCTAGACAGAATTGAGTAAGCACCTACTATTTACATGGTGCTCTACAGGAAACTCTCCAGGAATGACTAAGGAAGAGAAGGCACCACTGCCATTGTCATTATTATCTTAGCAAACATTTATTGTATAATTACTGTGTGCCAGGCAATACACTAAACCTTCACATGTATTAATTCATTTAATGCTCACTATAAGCCTACAAACCTACAAGGTATTATACTAGTCAGGACTCTTCCAGTTTGTGAGAAACTCGAACTCAATGTAGCTTAAGGTAAGAAAGTGGTTGTATCAATAGTTAGCAGATAATGGCAGTTCAAAATACTGAAAGACAACATTCAGTCTGATACTCAGAATACTTATGTATTCTATTTTTCTCTCTCCTTCTCTCCCTTTAGATCAGGCATCTTTCTTTTCTTTCAAGAACATGACTCCTCTTTGTGGCAGGGATGATAGTCATCTATAGCTACAAGAGGTAGGTGCCCCTACTTATTCTAGCTGAGAAGCACCAAGGATGAACACTAATTGGCTTGCCTTGGGTCACATGTTCATTTTTAAACCAATATCATAGTTTGGGGGAAGACCTTTTCTGGTTGGCCTATCCTGGTTCCCATGGCAAACCCTGAGGTCCAGGGAGTCAGTCCCTTTATTGTTGGCCACTACATCAGAATCATCTGGAAAAATATTAAAAGGTTAGACAAGGGTTTCCCTGGTGGCGCAGTGGTTGAGAATCTACCTGTCAATGCAGGGGACACGGGTTCGAGCCGTGGTCTGGGAAGATCCCACATGCCGCGGAGCAACTGGGCCCGTGAGGCACAACTACTGAGCCTGCGCGTCTGGAGCCTGTGCTCCGCAACAAGAGAGGCCACGACAGTGAGAGGCCCGCGCACCGCGATGAAGAGGGGCCCCCACTTGCCGCAACTGGAGAAAGCCCTCGCACAGAAACGAAGACCCAACACAGCCAAAAATAAATAAATTAATTAATTTTTTTTTTTTTAAAGTGTTAGACAAAACATATGTTCATTACAGCTAGGCTTTATCGTTTCACTATATTACATTTGAAGAAATGAAGCTTAGAGAGGTTAGGTTATTTGCCTAACATCATCCCTGTATAAGTTCTTGGGCAGATTTGATCCATTTTAAAACCCATGCTGTAAATTAATATGCTGAACTGTATTTCCAAATTCTGACTTGGAGCTAGATATACTGGGAAGACTATCAGTGCAGTGTGTGTGCGTGGGTGTGTATATGCCACACTCTTCACTTTAATTCTGGGTGTATACAATATATCATAAGGATTTAAGATATATTTTTGAAGAAAGAAACTTAGGTGTATTTAAAGAAGGGTTTGGAATTGGCTAACCAGAAAGAGGAAAGCACTACTTTTAAAACATCATTAATATATTTAAAAGACAATCAGGGTTTTGTTTGTTTTAGTCATTTTGAATCTTGACATCTAGTTGAGAGAACTTATGAGTTAAAGAGAAGAGAGTTCAAGTTCAGGCTCAGTACAAGTAATGTACATTCTGCAGGTTATCTAAACCTTCTACCCCACCTATTTTATGCAGTTATTCAAGATTAAATTTATGAAACAAATATCAACGTTTTGAAAAGTTAAAAGTATCCCCCAGATGATAGTATTACTATTTTGTATTATTTATGCCATCTATGTAGAAAGCATGTCATTGTAGTCTATGGATACTTTTCTAAAAATCTAAAATATTACGGCACTTTTATGAGCTGGCAAATTTTACTCCAGCTAATTTACACTTCAATTCCTCTTTTGCTAAGTTGTCATTGCTGCTGCTATCATCTTCCTCCTGTCCTCCTCCACCACCTTCTCCTACTTCTTTTATTCTTCCTCTTATTATTAAAATTTCATGGGATTGTCTATGGTGTCTAATCCTCTGGGTAAAACTCTCAGATTAAATCCTCTATGCTCAGTGAATGGTTTTGTTTACATCCAAATTAAAAAGTTTCCTTCTGATTAGATCTGTTGACAAGAGTATTCTACTGGTTTTCTCCACACTAGCCATGAATGCGTATTCCTCTTTACTTTCTCTACCAAGTCTTTTTCTCCACAACTTAAACAATTCTTTTCACTTTTCCTTACAAGAAATCTCTCTTTCCCTCTAACATCTTCAGTCAGCCACAGGCTTACTCCAGATGAAATTTGGGCATTGATTTATAGTAAGCCTTCATCCATTGCCCTAAGGAGACGAGACAATAATGCTGTTATTTTCTGATAATTGGTTTAGAAAGGCAACCCCAAGTGCTGCAGGCTAAAACAATGGGATTTATGCCGCACCTCATTTACTGCGACAGTTGTAAGATTCCATGTCTGATTATACCTTTGGTGCCGGTAAGATACAGGAAGATGGTAGAGAAAAGGAAAGACATGTTATTGTCAAAGCAACTCTCACAGCATCTCAAAGATCGTTTAATTTTGCCCGAGATTGCTGGCCATGCAGCAGATTATGCATGTTTTACCATGTCTTATCCTACAATGGAATAAGTGAATAAAAGCAGTGACATGTGGAACCCTACATTTCCACTAACTCCCATCCTTGAGATCACTGAATGGCCTTTGGTATTGGATCAGTGTTTTCTTTGGATAGACATTAATCCTAAGGGGGCCAGAGCACTGAAATGAGAGGCAGAGGGATCCCCATTTCCTCATTGCCTTTCACCAAATTTCTCTCTTTGAACTCAGTATCAAGAGAGAAATCACAAGGAGGAGAGATGAGCAAATTACAAAGACAGTTCCTTAGTGGATAAACCAAGATATAATGATAAGAAAGTATTATAAAAATTATGTGTTAACCACCATGGCACTAGAGTCAGAAATGTTTAATAATGGTTGCGTTTATGGGTAAGACTGCAGGTGGGACGCAATGGTATGAAAAAACATTGCTTTTAATTATGAACTACGGCATGTCCACACACATACACACACGCACACACACATTTACTATACGTATGCATGCTATTAATAAAAAATATATTAATAATGGTTTAAAATATGGTTGTGGACCAAAGCGACTAAATTTGACATGAAATAGGAAATAAGTCTAAAAATAATGAAACCGTCTTCCACATACAAACCATATAATACCACTTTGGGGAGGAAAAAAAAAGACATGGTTGATGATTTATGCAAGAAGCTGTTAAATTTTCCAAGAAGTATCTATCACAGATAGAGGAAAAATAGTGATTATTCCCTGGGAACAGACAGAGAGGTTGGAAGGCAGACAGAGATGTATAGGAGTAGAGCAAAAACAGACACAAAGGCAAAGACACAGTAGGAAGTCAATGCATACAGAACGTTTAGCTCTTTGACTCTCTAGTAAAAAATAAAGAGAAGAGGCTAATAAATTCTTTATTTCAATAACCAGGAATCAGAGAGTCCAGTCACAAATTTTGCTTCTCTACCGTGATTTCTCGGCTTCCACAAAAAGGTGTGTGTGTGAGTGTGTTTGAAAAAATATCTAGGGGGATGCATATAGTGTGAATGTGAAAGTGGCTCAGAGGAGCTATTTAGCAACCCCCTATATCCGCTAAATTTTAAGACTATATTTATTAAAAAATGAGAAGTTTTCACTCCTGTTTTGTAAAAAGATTTTATGCCTGGCTTAAGGGGATTTAGAACATGTTTATGGGCTCTTTTGCTGCATGTTTCTTATTAAATAATAAAAATAATGCAGTACTAGTCAGTTTGAACTCCTGGAGCAAAAGAAAAATACATCTCACAGGTGTTAGAGCACTTATAAAAGTGAGAATTATTAATAAGGTGCTTCAGTTTTGCTACTGGCTTGGAACTAATAAGAAGATTATATTATCCACCAGGAGAAAGTTTTCATTTTACACCTTTTGCAGAGCTGATGATATTCGCAAGGCTGTTTGTATGACTTGATATTTTCAGGTTTCCTGATGCCTGTGGATCTGAGCGCTGTAGTCTGAGGCTCTTTTTAGAGCACACAAGGTTGTGGCTGCTTTTCTGATGCATTTATTTATAAGACATACTCAGTTTATTTGAAATAGTTAAGGAGAACTTGCCTTTGTACCAGCTCTCTGGCTGAGAGCTATAGCTGGTTCCATTCATCCTAACCCAGCGTAGCTCTGTTTGTGGGAGTGGGTGGCGTGGGTCGCATGACGGTGGGCAAGGATTATCAGTTTACTCCTTCAAAACTAAAACCTTACTAAACCTAGAAAGAATTTTTTTCTATTTCTATTCCCTTTAAAACTCCTATAGCAACAGGCACAAAGTAAGCTATTGGTTGTGAAGAAGCAAGGTTAGCAAAGCTTCTAAACAAAGCAAAGTTTCTGAAGGAAACTCCACTGGATTTGATTCAATGCATCTTGGGTCAAGCTGAGGAATCTCAGTGTTTAAGCGTCATCTGAGGTAAATCTGGGAGCTGGGAGCCACTTTTTTTTTTTTTTTTTTTAAACATCTTTATTGAAGTATAATTGCTTCACAGTGGTGTGTTAGTTTCTATAGTTTCTGCTTTATAATAAAGTGAATCAGCTACACATATACACACATTCCCATATCTCCTCCCTCCCGCATCTCCCTCCCTCCCACCCTCCCCATCCCACCGCCCCAGGCGGTCACAAAGCACCAGAGCTGATCTCCCTGTGCTATGCGGCTGCTTCCCACTAGCTATCTATTTTACATTTGGTAGTGTATATATGTCCATGACTCTCTCTCACCCTGTCACATCTGGGAGCCACTTTTTGAGGAATACTATTGTTAATAATACTCTTAGAATGATTTTCTAGTATCTGCACTCATTCGCTGGCCAGCCCCTGCTCTCTGAGTCCACTCACTCCCACCCCCCATCCAGCCCTTTACAAAAATTTCTCTTGGCCTTTTGCGTGAGGATAAACTGCCCTCAAAGGGAAAGGGTGCCCTACAAGACTGAAATGCCTATCCTGTGTGATAGTGATAGAAAAAATAGGTCCAGACAAAGAAAAAGAGACTATCTCATTGTATTTACAATAGTCTGTGAAGAAATGCTTGACCTTCTCCTTTTTATAGTTGTGGAAACTGATGTATAGGAAGCTCAAGTTACTGGGTCAAGGTCCCACAGTTAAGAGGAAGGGGAGAGGCACTGACAGAGGGACCGTAGAGAAAGCTGTATAATATTACAGGAGGGCAGGGTGCAGAAGTCATCATGGGCTGGAGGTCTTTGATTCTCAGTTTGAGGGGTCCATCTCTAGGTAACAACAGATGGAGCATTAGTTCTTCAGAGGTATCTGTCAAAAACTTGTCTGTACTACACGCAGCATGGTTTTGAAAACAAAATTAACAAAAACTTAGTTTTATTTACAAAATCATAAGTGAAAGTCATTCAAGGTATAAAAATCTAAAATATGAGGTCCTGGTCTTTTATTTACTGACTGACAGGTTATGCTTAGCTTATTTGTATGTGTATGTATGTGAGACGGAGAGTGAGGGAGAGTTGGGGGGAGAGAGAGAAACTTATAGCAAAGAAGTTTGGTGCATATTCAAGCAAAGAAAAACTGAGTTGGAGCTTATCAAAAGCTGCCATCTGACATACCACCTAAATAATTATATCTGCTGTCTGTACCTCTCTTCTGAAAGGACACAGGTACATTACAAGTTTCTCAGATCACGTGAAAAAACTGCAAGTCATTCTAATTTCAAGTCTTGGTCACTCTCTAACACATCTTTTCTCTATCTCTAAAAATCAATTTGCATTTCACCCTGGGGGGTTGGCTTACTGTCTTCAATAAATAGAACAGTGAGGGTGCTTCATCCAGCACCTCAACTGTAAAATATGAATCACATTTTAATCCATTAAGATGAACAGAAAAACAAAGTACTTTACAAATATCAAGTTTAACCTATATTTAATTTTGGCCAGTACAAAATTCCTAGGTAGTTATGTTTAAACTGCTTTACTCTAATGGTTCTTAAGGGTCTTAAGTAATGTTTTAGAAGGAGTATAGTTGTATTTTATAAAACCAGGTTATTGATTGTCTAAGGACAATTGAAGATGAGATTTTAAAGTGAGAGGGTCTTTGTGGCAGCATATAACGAGACTTATCTCCTATAGCTGCAGGGCAGAAAAAAGATGTTCTGGTTTAAAGAGAAGAAAGCTTCCACCAGAGGAGAAGAAGACAAACTTTAAGGTTTGGCTCTTGCCCAGGCACTGTAAGCTACTTCTGTGGAGAGACTAGTAGACAAAGAAGTCATTCATCCGGGTGGGGCAATTAACCTCAATCAACAGAAAGATAAGGGCTTGCTGTTACACAATGGGGACAGGGAAGAAGAGTTTAGATTTCTGTCATGTGATGAAGCAGGAAAGCTCAATGTTTCCATGTAGCTGTTCTTGGCACTCCCCTATCCAATTTTTATGGTAAATTGACAAGTGCAGTGGCCATGATCTGAGAAGGACATGGTCATCAGGGGTCCTCACACCTCAGTGGGAAGGATCTGATCACCCAACCAGGTAAACCACTTAGAGCAGCAGAGGCACCAACAAGAGTGAGGGGAATCTAAATGTGCAGAATAGAAGGAAAATTCAGTGGCCGTGCTAGTCCCCAAACCAGTTCTAGCCAGAGGGGTATGGTCTGTCTCAATAACCATTCTCTTGAAAATTTCCCCAGGTAGAGTCTGATGAGCATCCTAGAGAAGCAGTTTCCAATGGAATTTAGGGGTGCAGAGGGGGAATGTAGTAGAGGTTGTACGTTGCCCATAACCGCTATAGTATCAATTCACTTACTTTCTCAGCTGCCAGGATGATTACCTGCTGAAAGTTCAGGTAAGTCCTCCTCAGGAATTGCTGGGAACTGACTCACCTGAGGTTAGACTCTTCTCCCCCCCCAGAGGAATCCCCTATCAATTATTGACCAATGTGTCCTATTTTCCTCAGTTTGGAAGGTCTTTGAAAAGCCATCCCAATGTCCGTCTCCCTGCGGGAATGGCTGAGGCCTCCGTTGCATCTACATCCCATCCACCTCAGTTCTCTCCTCTCTCCTTTACAGGTATGGTTTCTAGAAAGGCTTCCCAATAAACCTTCTGCAAGCAAATTTCAGCCTCAGGGTCTATTTCCCTTGTCAACCCAATCTATGATACTTCCTTTGATTTTTTTTCCTTTTCCAAAGATCTTTGTTTAAAAAAAAAAAGAAAAGTTTCCACTTTCTACTCAGTTTTGGAAATTGAACACCTGAAAAACCATATTCAACACCTCCCTCCCCCTCAGTTTTGGCCAACTTCATCCAACCTACAAATGAGCCTCGTCATTTTACTTAGAAAATCTTTCTTAAAACTACCTGTTCTCCAATATCCTAATAGAAGCTATCGTTATCTATCTTTATTGCTTGAAGTGTTTCTCCTCTCTTACCCTTTCAAATTCCTCCTTCATGCTGTGGTGAGAGTGGTCTTTCCAACAGACAATGGATGCGTCACCAACCCTTAACCTGACGCTAGAGACCCTGGATGTGCCAGCTCTGCCAGCAATACGGGCCTCTGCTCAGCTCTTACCTTCATGTCCTCTGCCTTGCCAGGTTTCTTTGAGTTTTGGACCTTTGTACATGCTGCCCCCTCTGCATGGCCTTCTCCCTCCAACCCAGCATATGTAAACCTTGAAAGTCTCAGTCTTCTCCCCCATAAAAAGGGACTAATCTGCCATTTATCGGGGCTATTTAAAGATGAAATTAAAAAGCACATACCTGACATATGTTAGTTTTAAAACATTTATTCTGGAATTTTAAGTTTCGTGTTTAATCTTTTCCTTGTCATTTTTGAGAGCCTCAATGTTAAAGGCAAACTTTAAAGGATTGACTTATATCAGTTAAGAAATTCATAATGCACCTTGCTGTGAAGCATTTTCAGTGAAATTATTAATTGCTGTCAGGTTAATAATATCCCCTAGAATTTTGTGTTTGTGTCAAATATAGATGTTGGCCTGCTATAATTTTCAAAACAGCTACTTCGCTTGACAATCTGTTTAAAGAGCAGATAAAAGCCATTAATGAAATTTACACACTTTCAGGGGCCCTGATATGAAGAAAAAGGAAGATTCCAAATAAATGCGCAAACAAAAGAACATTAATTAGCATCTAATTAGTAATAGCAGGGTGCAGTGCTCAATGATTTTAAAATAAATGGAAACTTTGTAAACGTATGTATAAGGTGGAAGCACAGCTAAGTTCTCCTTGAGGTAAGATTAATATCACTCTAATATATAAACTCTCAAAAAAACCCTGTTTTGTTAAAGAAAACAAAGTTTCATTTTATAAGTAACATCAGAATCAACACATAATCAACTTGTTACAGCAAGAAGGAAGGACATTTAAAGGACTACATAAGCCTGTAAAATGTAAAAGTACAGTGTGGTTCTGAACATAAAAAACACATATTTAAACCAGCAGCAATGATGTTATTTAAAAATATTTAAACAGAATATTCTATTAAAATATCAGCACTGTCAAAAAATCAAGAGATAAATATTTGATTTTGATCATTAGAAATCATTGATTTTGATATCAGAGCTAAATTTTAAAAATGCATCTTTAGCATCTTTAAGAAATAAATTCAATGTTCAGCAGCATAACAAGTTCCCCTTGGGAGAGCCCTTAAAATTTTCAGCTCTGCATGATATGAATTATCCTAGCAAACAACATTCTTCTTTTAGTAGGAAAGAGTCATCAAAATAGATGGCAGTGACAAAGATAAAGGGATCTGAGCTGGCAGCTTTGAGCCCTGTCATAGGCCCTTCAACTGAGGGTACGGACTTTGCATTCAGGAAGATCTGGGCCAAATCCCTCCATTTTTCCTTGTTGGCTGTATAATTTAGCCTGGTTACCTGACATTTCTAATCCCCGGTTCCCTCATCTGTTAAATAAAGGTAATAATACACGCTCATGGCATTGTTGCAAGGATGTAATAAGTACGTAAAATGGAGAGCCAGATTCAAAGCCAAGCAGTGTGACTCCAGGGGCTATACTCCTTTTTTTCTGGTTTTATTGAGACATAATTAGCATACAATATTGTGTAAGTCTCAGGTATACAAGATGATAATTTGATACACCTATGTATTACAAAATGATTACCACAATAAGGTGAGTTAACACCCCATACTGACATAATTATCTTTTGTGTGTGTGTGTGTGAGAACGTTTAAGATTTACTAACTTGGCAACTTTCAAGTATATAATATTGTTAACTATAGTCACCATGTTCTACATTAGATCCCCAGAACTTATTCATAACTGAAGTTTGTACCCTTTGACCAACATCTCCCCATTTCTGCCACCACCCAAGCCCCCTGGCAACCACCGTGTACTTTTCATTTCTATAAGTTGAGCTTTAATAGATTCCACATACAAATGATACCATGCAGTATTTGTTCTTCTCTTTCTGGTTTATTTAGTTTTCCATAATGTCCTCCAAGTTTATTCATGTTGTTGCAGAAAACAGGATTTTCTTCTTTTTATGACTGAATATTATTCCATTGCATGGGTGTATGAATGTTCTGTGCATGTATCACATTTTCTTTATTCATTCATCTGTTGATGGACACTGAGGTTGTCGTGTCTTGAATATTCTGACTAATGTGGCAATGAACATGGAAGTACAGATATCTCTTCGAGATAGTGATTCTGTTCTTTTCAGATATATACCTAGAAGTAGGATTGCAGGATCGTATGGTTGTTCTATTTTTAATTTTTTGAGGAAACTTCATACTGTTTTCCATAGTGGCTTTACCAATCTACATTCCCTCCAACAGTGCACAAGTGTTCTTTTTTCTCCACATCCTCACCAACTCACTTGTCTTTTTGATGATAGCCATTTTAACAGGCATGAGGTAATAGTTCATTGCGGTTTTGATTTGCATTTTCCCAGGGCCCACACTCTTGACCCTTACCATAAACTTACATAGTCCTGCTACATATTAAGTGGGCCTAACACCCAGGAACTGCAGGATAGATGCAGGTACTAGTATTTAAAACATACTTGTTTGTTTCAGATCTTTGAATACTTGTCCAAAACTGGTCAAGATTATAAGTATTGGGTTGGCCAAAAAGTTCATTTGGTGTTTTCCATAAGATGTTTCTAATAGTGCTTAGTGGTCTTTTACTTCATTCAAAACAATTTTGTTAGATTGTATTGTGACAGCTGTCGTAACAGTGTGCATTTAAAAAAAACATCAAAATTGGTGAATTGTTGTGTAGCCATTTTAACGTTGAAGATGGAAGAAAAAAAGCAACATTTTTGGCATATTATGATTTATTATTTCAAGAAAGGTAAAAACACAACTGAAACACAAGAAAAGATTTGTGCAGTGTATGGAGGCTAATTGCTTTGATGTTTGGGTTCCACATAAGGTAAGCAAAAAAAGCTTTCCTGACCTTATTTCCGCATGTGATTCTCTACTTAAATGTAATGAAAATATTCTGTTTTTAAAATAAATTGTGATGGGTGATGAAAAGATGCTGTACCATAAAGTGGAACAGAAGAGATCATGGGGCAAGCGAAATGAACCACCACCAACCACAACAAAGGCTGGTCTTCATCCAAAGAGGTGATGTTGTGTATATGGTGGGATTGGAAGGGAGTCCTCTATTATGAGCTCCTTCCGGAAAACCAAACAATTAATTCCAACAAGTACTGCTCCCAACTAGACCAACTGAAAGCAGCACTCAACGAAAAGCATCTGGAATTAGTCAACAGAAAACACATCATCTTCCATCAGGATAACGCAAGACAACATGTTTCTTTAATGACCAGGCAAAAACTGTTACAGCTTGGCTGGGAGGTTCTGATTCATCCGCCGTATTCAACAGACATTTCACCTCCAGATTGCCATTTATTTTGGTCTTTACAAAATTCTCTTAATGGAAAAAATTTCAATTCCCTGGAAGAATGTAAAAGGCACCTGGAACAGTTCTTTGCTCAAAAAGATAAAAAGTTTTGGAAAGATGGAATTTGAAGTTGCCTGAAAAATAGCAGAAGGTAGTAGAACAAAATGGTGAATATGTTGTTCAATAAAGTTCTTGGTGAAAATGAAAAATGTGTCTTTTATTTTTACTTAAAAACCGAAGGAACTTTTTGGCCAATCCAATAATTGAACTTGGTCATAATGTGTCACACCCAAAGACTGAAAAATAGTCTGGGAAAGAATCAGGTAACCCTGGGAGTGCGGAGAGGGGAAGAGAGGAGAACAAAGCATGAGTAAGAGATAGAATAAGAAATCCAGTTGCTTAGGACACTTATGAAGTCAATATGTTCTATGTCTCTGTTATTCTTTTAAAATTTAAATAATCATACAATAAAACACAGGGCTCTTAAGATCTGAAGACCTCGTTCTAATGAGGAATTGGCTGCAATGGGGTATGAGGGAAATCCCTAGGGGATGGAGATGTGCTATACATTGTTTTTCATAGTGATTACCTGGGATGTGTACAGCTGATACAACTCATTAAAATGAGTGAGGATAAGAATATTAAGTACTTCATATGCTTTCAATGAATAAGCTAATACATGCAAACCATTCATAACAATAGCTAGGATATAGCAAGTACTCAATAACATCCGTTATTATTATTCTCCATATGCTAGTATTGAGTAGCATTCTGAGTGTGCAAAGGTGAAAAATTAAGCTTAAGATTGGGACAAGGGGTCAGATCAAAGAGAGACCCATGAGTCAAAACAAGGAGTCTGTATTATGGTCAGATAGCAGCAGGGAGTGTTTTCATTGGAGCATGACATACTCAGATTTTCTGTCACTTGGCATCACCCTAGCAGCAGTGTGGAGGATAGTTTGCAAAGTGATAGACAAACATATAGTAAGTCATTCAAAACCTCTTGAGCATTGTTTTCCTCATCTGTAAAATAAAGACAATACTAAGTGTCTAATATAATTCACAAAGATGGAATTAGAGAAAATGATGGAATGTATAAGAAAGGATGTTGACAAATATAAAGTTCTCTGGAGAACAAGGGTCAAAATTTTGGATGTGTGATGACATCGGGATGCACCAGATTTGCTTACAGATTATGAGCAAGTAGCTCTGATCCAAAGGAAAATTTTCAGTAGTAAATAAGCCTAACCCTTCCCATTTTCAGCTGCCTACTGGTTCCACTGGTGAAACATGATGGAGGAGAACAATTATACAGCTGTGACTATACTGGCATATTCTAGGCACAAAAAGAATAAAAGAGAAAGGAGAGGATAAGTTTACCCTGGGCAAGCACTGACAGCTTGCAGGACATACCAGAACTTTGCAGAACTGTGTAAACATTTGCCTAAGTAACTTATAACAATCACTGTAGAAGGAAAACTTGCCCCAGGAGAGGCTCTGAAAATGCCCAGCTAGCCCTTTGCCACTGGTTTCGGTGGCTGTTATTTCTTCTTAACAAGTTCTTGCTCTGGTGTTGGTCATGTTTCAAAGAAACAAAGTGAAGTGAAGATTCCTGTAGTTACAGCCTGATGTAACTCAATTATCAGTAATTTTAACTTCCATCTTTCTTTAACGAAGCAAATGGAAAACTTCCCCATTGCCAAATATATTATCTCTTGCCAATTAAGTCATTAACAGAGGCTCCGCGGCTGAATTCTCCATTGAAAGAAACAGCTTTCTGACAATTCACTTTTGGATTGAGCTCTGATAAGTCTCACCTAAATTTAAGCTGGGCAAACTGAGCAGTTTGAAAGCAAGTCTGAAAAATAAGAATATTGGGTACAGATTTGTGCTGTCCTAGACGGTAGCTAGTAGCCAACTATGCCTAGCTGGTACTTGAAATATGACTAGTCCAAGTTGGAATGTGTCATAAGTGTAAACACAAATTGAATTCTGTAACTTAGTACAAAACTTAGGATATGAAATATCTCAATTTCAATATTGATTATATGTTGAAATAATGTTTTAGATATATTAAGTTAAAATGTATTAAAATTGACCTGTTTCTTTTTATTTTACCTTAAAAAGTAGTCACATGTCTTAATGTGGATACTAGAAAATATTAAATTACATATGTACAAATGCATTTGTGATTCATGTATTTCCCTTATATAGTGCTAGTACAGACCTTCTATGGTTATATGAGATATGAAATTAAAAGTCACTGCAGGGCATACATAATGATAAAGGGGTCAATCCAACAAGAGGATATGACATTTGTAAATGTTTATGCATCCAACATAGATGCACATAAATATATGAAGTAAATACTAACTAACGGGAGAAATAGACAGCAATATAATAGGGGACTTTAATACCCCACTTCCATAAATGAGTAAATCATCCAGACAGAAAAATCAGTAAGAAACATTAACCTTGAAGGACACATTACACCAGATAAACTTAACAGGTATATACAGAACATTCCATCCAAAATCAACAGAAAATAACTTTGTCTCAAGTGCACATGGAACATTCTACAGGATAGATCATATGTTATGCAACAAAACAGTCTCAACATATTTAACAAGACTGAAATCATATCAGACATCTTTTCTGACATCGATGGAATGAAACGAAGTAAAATACAAGAAGAAAACTGGACTATTCACAACTATCTGGAAATCAAACAATATGTTACTGAAAGACCAATTGATAAAAAAAAATCAGAGAAAAAATTGAAAAAAATTGAGACAAAAACTGGAAATGCAACATAATAAAACTTACGGGATGTAGTAAAATCAGCTCTAATGGGGAAGTTCATATCAATAAATGCCTACCTCAAAAAACAAAAATCTCAAATAGAAATATAACTTTATATCTTAAGGAATTAGAAAAAGGACAAATGAAGCCCTAAGTTAGTAGAAGAAAGGAAATAACAAAGATCAGAGTAGAAATAAATAAAATAGAGACTAAGAAGACAATAGAAAAGATCAATGAAACAAAGAGCTGGTTCTTTGAAAAGATAAAACTGACAAACCTTTAGCTAGGCTCACCAAGAAAAAAAAAAGAGAGAGGATTCAAATAAAATAAAAAATAAAAAAGGGGATGTTATAACTGATACCACAGAGATACAAAGGATCAGGAGACTATTATGAATGACTGTATGCCAACCATTTGGACAACTGGTAAGAAATGGATAAATTTCAAGGAACATACATCCTTCTAAGACTGAATCATGAAGGAACAGAAAATGTGAACAGACTGATTACTAGTAAGAAGACTGAATCAGTCATCAATAATCTCCCAACAAACAGAAGTCCAAGAAGAGATAGCTTTATTGGTAATTCTACCAAATATTCAAAGAAAAATTAATACCAATATTTCTCAAACTCTTCCTAACACTAGAAGTGGAGGAAACACTTCCAAACTCATTTTACAAGGTCAGCATTACCCTGATACCAAAAGCAGACAAGGACACCACAAGAAAATTTAAAGCCAATATCCCTGACGAACATAGATGCAAAAGTCCTCAAGATATCAGCAAACTAAATTCAACAACACATTAAAAGGATAATTCACCATAATCAAGTGGGGTTTATTCCAGGGATGCAAGCATGGTTCAACATCTTCAAATCAATCCATGTGGATGACAAAATAAAAGATAAAAGTCATATGATTATCTCAACAGATGCAGAAAAAGCATTTGACAAAATTCAACATTCACTTATGATAAAAACTTTCAACAAATAGATATAAAGGGACATGATAAAGGCCATATAGGAAAGCCCATAGTAATATCATACTTAATGGTGAAAAGCTGAAGGCTTTTCCTCTAAAATCAGGAACAAGACAAAGATGTTCATTCCTGCCACTTTTATTCAACATAGTATTTGAAGTTCTAGCTAGAGCAATTAGGCAATGGAAACAAAAACATCTAAACTGGAAAGGAAGAAGTAAAACTGTCACTATTTGCAGATGACATGATATGATATATAGAAAACCCTAAAGGTGCCACCCCAAGACTGTTAGAATAAATTAATTCAGTAAAGCTGCAGGATACAAAGTCAATATATAGAAACCTATTGCATTTCTACACACTAACAACAAACTTATCAGAAAGAAAATTTAAGAAAACAATTCCATTTACAATTACATAAAAACAAAATACCAGGCTTCCCTGGTGGTGCAGTGGATGAGAATCCGCCTGCCAAGGCAGGGGACACGGGTTCGAACCCGGGTCTGGGAAGATCCCACATGCCGTGGAGCAACTGGGCCTGTGAGCCACAACTACTAAGCCTGCACGTCTGGAGCCTGTGCTCTGCAACAAGAGAGGCCGCGACAGTGAGAGGCCCGCGCACGGCGATGAAGAGTGGCCCCCGCTCTCCGCAACTAGAGAAAGCCCTTGCACAGAAACGAAGACCCAACACAGCCAAAAATAAATAAATAAATAAATGTAAAAACAAAATATCTAGGAATAAATTTAACCAAGAAGGTAAAAATCAGTATACTGAGAACTACAAGGCACTGATGAAATATACTGAAGAAGTCAGAAATAAATAGAAATATTTTCTGTGCTCATGGATTGGAAGAATATAAAAATGTCCATACTACCCCAAACAGTCTACAGACTCAATGCAATCCTTATCAAAAGTCTAATGGCATTTTCACAGAAACAGAACAATCCTAAAATTTTTATGGAACCACAAAAGACCCTGAATAGCCAAGGCAATCTTGATAAAGAAGAACAAAGATGGAGCAATCATGCCCCCTGATTTCAAGCTATATTACAAAGTTGTAGTATTGGAAACAGTATGGTAGTGGAATTAAAAACAGACACAGAGATCAATGAAACAGAATAAAGAGCCCCCAGATAAACCCACATATATGGTCAGGTAATTTACAGCAAAGGAGTCAAAAGTATACAATGGGGAAAGGATAATGCAAATCAAAACCACAATGAGATATTATCCCACACCTGTCAGAATGACTACCATCAAAAGGACAAGCACAAGTGTTGGCAAGGATTTGGAGAAAAGGGAAATTTTGTGCTCTATTGGTGGGAATGTAAATTGGTACAGCTACTATGGGTTAACAGTATGGAGGTTCCTCAAAAAATTAAAAATAGAACTACCGTAAGATCCAGCAATTCCACTTCTGAGTATTTAACTGAGGAAAACGAAAGCACCCTCTCAAAAAGATATATGCACCCTCATGTTCATTTCATCATTATTTAAAATAGCCAAGATATGGAAACAAACAAAATGCCCATAAATGAAAAGGATTTTTTAAATGTGGTACACACACACAGACATACACACACACACACACACGCATATGTACGCCCACAAACGATAGATTATTATTCAGCCATAAAATGAATGAAGTATTGCCATTTGAGACAACAGAGACGGACCTCAAGGTCTTTATGCTAAGTGAAGTAAGTCAGATAGAGAAAGACAAACACCATATGATCTCACTTATATGTGGAATCTAAAAAATAAAAAAAAATCCAACCTCAAAGATACAGAGAAGAGACTGGGGTTGGCAGGGGGGTGGGCAAAATGTGTGGAAAAAAGTCCAAGGTCCAAACTCCCAGTTATAAAACAAAGTCAAGAGATATAATGTGCAGCATGGTGACTATATATACTTAATAATACTGTGCTGCATATTTGAAAGTTGCTGAGAGTAGGTCTTCAAGTTATCACAAGAAAAATAAATTCTGTAACCATGCATGGTGAAGGATATTGACTAGACTTATGGTGATCATCTCACAGTATATAGAAAGAACAAATCTTTATGTTGCACACATGAAACTAAAATGTTGTATGTCAAATATACCTCAATAAAAAGATTTTTTTTTTTTTTTAAAGAGAAAGTGGTTTCCTACGGCCAAAGGAAGAACGCAATTTGAGAAGGTACGAATGGTCAATTGTTTTAAAAGTTGTGGGTTGTACTACTTCATCATGGAGAGTGTTGACACAGAACATTTTTGTCAGAGTATATTCTGCTACAGAGTCAGCAATTTTGGGCTTAAACTCATTAGCTGCTTCCTCTGTCAAATGGGAGTATGAAAAAGAAGAAAAAAGGCAGTACATACATGGATATATATCAGGCTGGTGTAGGATGAGGCAAGGACAAACTAGAAGAAAAGATCTTAGAGCAAAGAACACTGGCAGGAAGATTCTGGCAGGTGGCCTGATTGCTGACAAAATTCTGAGTTTAGGGATGTCGACTAGAAATTAAAAGTCTGATGGGGGTGGCGTATCTAAATGAGCAACACCAAAAACGTCAGAGAATACTGTGGTTTTTACTGCTCAGGGCACACGAGACATGAATGCTCATTCTTGAGCAGAGCCTCCTTACTTTAGCTCCATTTCATTTTCCCTGTTTCAAGTGCATAATTTTTTGCATTTTTAATTAATTTTTATTGGAGTATAATTGCTTTACAATGTTGTGTTAGTTTCTACTGTACAGAAAAATGAATCAGCTATACATATACCTATATCCCCTCTTTTTTGGATTTCCTTCCCATCTAGGTCACCACAGTGCATCAATCAGAGTTCTGTAGGGTGGTGGTGGTGTGATGAACTGGGAGATTGGGGTTGACATGTATACACTAATATGTATAAAGATAACCAATAAGAACCTGCTGTATAAAAAATAAATAGAATAAAATTTTTTTAAAAAAAGCAGTTTCAAGTGGGCATTTTTTATATGTAAAATAGATCATGCCATGCATAAAAGCAGGTACCTTGATTTTTTCACTCAATATTATACTCTGAACATTTTCATACATTAAATTGCTTTCAAACTGCCATTTTAATGGGCTATACAATAGTTTATATAACATTTTTATTATTATTGGGCATTTGTATTATTTCCTAACATTTACTACTACAGAAAATATCACTGTGGCCAGCAATATCGAGCCTCCATTGCCTTTTGTAAAAAGTGAGCAAGTACCACTCTTTGTAGATTAAATGAGATAGTTAATATTGCAGAGGGCATAACAAAAGTAGTAGAAATTTCATGAAGTTTTCTTTTTCTCCTTCCTTATAGGGAAGCATCTGTCATTTAAGAGCTGGGGGGACTTGAAGCCTTTAATTTACCTTAATTCTGGACAGCAACAGCTTATTTGAGGTGATCTCTGAAGAATCAGCAGCCTCTCTTGGTAACTGGTCCTAAGGTTTTTATGTTTCCTGCCTCGTTGCATCCATTTCTCATCCTACTTCCATTCTTCTCTATTTTTTTTTTTTTCAATTATAGTGTATTGATCAAGAGTATAGATGCCAGAGTCATACACCCTGGGTTCAAATTTCAATGCCACCATTTACTAACTACAGGATAGCAGTCACAGCTGAAGGATAGTAAGGGCTAACAAGTGCTCAATCAATGTTTGCTTAAAAGATAAATAAGTTTATACTTATGCAAGGAGCTAAGTCTAAGATCTACGAACTAGTCTATGGCCTAGCTCATAAACTGGTCATCTCTAGCATCGATTGTTGCAATAATCCTCTCATAAACCTCGGCTGATTTGTAGGGATTAAATGAGATAAGACATTTACAAATTTTAGCATAGGGCTCAACACATGGTGCTCATTATCAGCTAGCTAATACAGTGATGATATAATATGCAAAACACAATCATTTATTATAATAAATTATTACGGAGTGAATTATATACCTAAGGCAGGGAATAGGTGCTGTGGGAGGTACTGAGTGGAGCCTCTGATATTCAGAGGCAAACAATCGATTTGGGGAGAGGGTTAGGGGCAACAAAAGAAATTCCCAATAATTAAATGGATCATTTCAAGCGAAGCAGATCTTTGCTACAGTCCTGACACTGAGTCACATTTTAAGATACTTCATTATGACAATAAAAAATGACTTCAAATTAATTTAAATCAAGTTTGTAATCTCCTTATAAATACCAAGGCGAGTTATTGAAACCACTCAGAAAATTTCTTTATTTTTTCAAATCTCTCTCATACGTAAGTTTCCACACTCGTTGTGGAATATCCTCAATATGTTCTCTTTTCCTTTATTTCTTCTGGGGAAAAAATGTCTTTTTAACTTAGCACCAGACAGGCAGGCTCTTATGTTTTCTCCCTGCATCCTTCATCTCTGGCACAGCCATTGGTCATTTGTTATCAACTTAGGCTCCTGCCCTTTTTTTTTAACATCTTTATTGGAGTATAATTGCTTTACAATGGTGTGTTAGTTTCTGCCGTATAACAAAGTGAATCAGCTATACATAAACATATATCCCCAAATCCCCTCCCTCTTGCATCTCCTTCCCACCCTCCCTATCCCACCCCTCTAGGTGGTCACAAAGCACCGAGCTGATCTCCCTGTGCTATACAGCTGCTTCCCACTAGCTATCTATTTTACATTTAGTAGCGTATATATGTCAATGCCACTCTCTCACTTCATCCCAGCTTACCCTTCCCCCTCCCCATGACCTCAATTCCATTCTCTGCGACTGTGTCTTTATTCCTGTCCTGCACCTTGGTTCTTCAGTACCATTTTTTGTTTTTTCTTAACTCCCAGATTCTGCACTATAAAAGAAGATCCAGGATCTGACACAGAAGTCAATAATTGCTCCATTAAAGAAGGAATCACAAAGGGGAGGGAGGAGTTCAAACACTTATAAATAAGTGAAAAATATAAAAATGCTACAAAATAAATACACATAATAGCTAGGGGAAAAAATCCTGCATGCTGAGGCTGCGTGGAGGTGGCCAGCATTCTGTGAGTGTGAAGTAGGGGTGGATAAGGCAGGAGACTGAGGTTAATCATTCACACCCCCAGCTAAGAAAAGAGGCGCTGGGGCTGGGTTCCCTTCAGGGAGGGTCATGTTTTCTAGTTACAAATTAAATAACGTTAGGACTAATAAAAAGTAGGCTGAGAGAGAAGCTGAAAATTACAGCATAGCCATCGTCCCTAAGTTAACAGCAAGCTTCAGACAGACATGTGACTCTTGAACAACCAAGTCTGAGTTCTCAGTTCCACCAAAGCCCTGCTCCCAGGCATAATCAGGCAACACAAAGCACACTGGAACCAGAGTCCTTCCCTGGGATTTCCTCACCTGCGGTGGTGGGGAAGAGTTCTCTCTTATGTTCAGAAGTTCTACATCTGTAAGTACAGAACTACCTGTACTTAGTACATAGGTCCAAGTTTGTTGGGAAAAGAAGCCTGAAAGAGGAAAGTAATATTCAGAAAAGATTAAAGAGAGGCATGAAAGAGAGGAACAAGTGGTGATTCATTGTTAGAACGACGGGGCACAGTTTTCCCTGAAGCCAGCCCTATGGTTGACCATGCTGGTTTTTGCTTACCTAAGCCAGTAGATTTGACCCTTGTTTTTGCTTATACGTATTCCACTAGACTTCTATCACTTGTAATCAGAACAGGCCTTTCCAAAACAAAGGACTTGTAGTATTCACAGTAAAGCATTTAAAGGTGAGAAAGATTTGGTGAGGAAATCAAGTAAGGCTTCATGGAGGAGGTGGCATTTAAAGCAAGGCATTTCCCATGGTAGGAAATGAGAGGAGACATATTCCTGGCACAGGAAATAGTATGCGCAAAGGCAGCGTAGTTACAAAGAACAGAGTGTATGCAGGGTAGAGACAAATTTGGTCAAAGTCTGAGAGCAAAGACTGTCACATCCTCCCATAGATGTTCCTGTGGCTGATACTTTCTCATCTCTCTGATATCAGCTCAAAAGCTACTTCCTTAAAGGAGCCTTCCCTGACCATCCTATCTAATGTCCCCAGTCACTCACTGTCACATATTTGTTTTGTTGAATTTGTAGCACTTATGCCAGGTGCAATTTTTTAAATTGTTGGTTCATTGCTCAATTGTCTGTCTCCTCTACTGGCCCATGAGGTCCATGGAAACAGGCGCTTTGTTCATCTTGCACACCCCGGTGCCCACCAAGGAGCCTGCATGAAGCAAGTTCTCAGTAAATGTCTGTTGAGGAAGTGAGTGGGTGAATGAGGGTAGAAAAAAAGCTGGAGACAGAAGGTGGGAGCTGCAGAATCCAAACTTTATGCAGAAGAAAATAAAGAACTGGGGGTAAATTGTCAGAGCTATGCTTTTGGGAGACTGACTCATCTGGTGCGTAGGAGGCAAAGACTGAGAGAGGACTGAAAGATTGGTAGGCTACCGCTGCAAACACACGGGCAAAAGGTAACGTTTGCTGGTTGCGTGAGTTACCTGAGGAATTTTGATTTGTCATAATCACAACAAAGAATGATAAATGCATCATGTCTTTTTCCTTTTCTCCACTTCTCAGAGCTAGACCTCCTGCAGGATCCCATCTCCCTTCAGACAATGTTTTTCCAACAAGCATTTTTCATGTCAGTCTACAATGTCAATCCCCTCTCCCCCTTCCCAAAAGTAATGACTTTAAAAAGAACAGCAGTGATGGCTATTTGATCAGATAATAAAAGCACCAAACCTGCATTAATGGGTTCCCTAGGCTTCCTATGTCCCTGGGCCAGAACAGGCTACACACACTTTTGCTATTCCAACAGCACCCTCTGTACTGCCCTCCTAGATCATGTATGTTCACTTTGTGTGGTTTTTTTTTTTTTTTTTGGCAAGTCTTTACATTTGTTATAAATAGTTTCACTTGTCATAAATAGTATATTGCTATATGGCAAGGTTTTGTTCTTCTTTCAACATCTGATTTGGGGATTTACCTAAAGTAATATATAACTTGAATTCATCCATTATCATTGCTGTAGAGTTGCCCACTGGGCGAGTAGTATACACCAACTTAAGTATTTTCCTATTGAGGAACATTTTAGTTCAATAATTTTCTTTAATCTTCCACACAATGCAACACTGAACATGTCTGTATATGTTTCCTTGTATTCTAATGTAAGGAAATCTCTAAAAATTTCTAAACATGAAACTGCTGGATCCAAAGTATGGTAATATTCTACTTGATTAGTTATTATCTTATTACCTTCAAAGACTGTCACATCACTTATACATTCTTCAGCAGGATAAAAGAGCTCCCATTTTTCCCCACATGCTTGTTAATTCCTTAGAATTACAAGACACAATTTTTTAATATATTTTTACATAAATGTTGGGGATGAATTATTTCGCATTTCTTTTATCTCTTGTCTGTTCGAAAATATTATAATTCTTTGCCATTTGTGTTTCCTCTTTTGTGAGTGATATGTTAATAATTTGTGCCAATTTTTCTATGAGGTTATGTGTCTTTTTGTATTTGTAGGAGTTCTTTATAAACTTTGAGAATAATCCCTTCCCAACACTGATGGGAACACTCTATTTTCTTCTTTTAGGCCTCTAATTCCCCAGAATTTAATTATGTGTTAACCTTTTCCTCTTCTTCTTATAGTCTCTGTATTTCATTTCCTTCTAACCCCCCTCCAACCTTATCTAATTCCTGACTCTCTACAGGACAGTTTGATTCCCGTTTCCTTCATGAAGCTTCCTGATTTCTCCACCCTCCCTGGCTCCTCCTTCCCTAGAATCCTAAAATATGTGTAAATGCATTAGTGACTTAATTTTACCTAACACAAGAGTTGTAAACAGATACCTGCAGCATCCAGACAGGTAATCTAAATGGATAAAGTGAGCCTGAATTAAGGCAATTGGGAGTTTGGGAGACTGTTAAAATGGAGAGCACATGCTCTTGCTAAAAATGCTGAATATTGCAATGATAGAATGTGGGCCTAGTTTTGCCAGATCCTCTGATATTTGTTTTTTCCTGCCAGGAATATAGATTTTTATGTGTAATTCAAAAATATCTGCAGGTAGTGAAAACACTTTTAAAAGGTATTATGTGGGTCAAAATAAAATGTCTCTCTCAGGCAAGATTAGTTTTTTGGCCTCTGTTTCTAGTAATACAGTGATTTGTGAATATTATTTAGTTCCTCAATTAAACCATAACCCCTTTGTGTATAGGAATACTCACTCTGTATGCACACAGACCTCCCCAGAGCCAAATACTGCAGTGTTTCATAGGGGATTCCACAGGGAGTTAAAATGACCCACCGCCTGTCCATCTACTTAGTGTTTCTCATTCCATCCAAACTTATGTCCACAGAAATGGCAAAGAGACGAGCACATACTCCCAATGCCCAACTCTTTCCTTCACCCAGGCAGCCGAGACGTACTCCAGCCCCAAGCTTTTAAGATAGTTCTGGCCTTCATGCTGGAAAAGCAGTTGCACAGTCCTTGGAGAAGCAAGCATAGGGGTAGAGAGGAGTAGAGTAAGAATTCAACTGCATTGCCTTCTAGGGGAAGGCAATCTCGTTTTCAAGGAAATTCAAAACATCACCATTGCAATTTCATTTCCAGTCCTGGATCCTTGCCTTCAGAATCAAGTCTCTCTTTCCCACCTGGTCCAACTCACATACAGCCAATGGGGTGATCTAAAGGTCCATTTTCTGGAGACATCAGTCACAGGACTGAAATCAGAACACTGGATCCCGGGCTGCCTTTCCTCGTGAGGGAACTTGGCTGATGGACTCTGCCTCTGTGACATCCAATCAACCCCTATCTCAGGGAGTATAGAGACAGGGTCTGATGCTAGCTAGGATCACAGCTTCCCAGGCCAGTCACATGTGAGAGTGCATCTCAGGCACTCTACTTTCTAGCTGGGTGTAAGGGGTTGAATGGTGACCCCCAAAAAGATATGTCCACGTTTTAAACCCCAGAACCTGCGAATGTTAACTTATTGGGGAAAAGATCTTTGCAGATGTAATTAAGGATCTTGAGATGAGGAGATCATCCTGGATTATGCAGGTGGGTCCAAAATCCAATGACAAGTGCTTTTATAAGATGTACAGACAGAAGAGGATCAGCAGAGAAGGTGATGTGAAGACAGCAGCAGAGGGTGGAGTGATGTGGGCACCAGCCAAGGAAGCCAAGGAATGGCAACAGTAATCAGAAGCTGGAAGAAACAAGGAAGGATTCTCCCAAAGAAACTCCAGAGGCAGTGAGGCCTTGCCAACACCTTGCTTTCAGACTTCTGGTCTCCAGAACTGTGAGAGAATACATTTCTGTTGTTTAATGCCAACAAATTTGTGATAATTTGTTATATGCAGCCACAGGAAACTAATAAACTGGGTGACCTCAGAGATATAATTAACCTCTCTGAGGCTCTGTAGTAACAACTTTTAAAAAGATACTATAATAATAGTACTTATCTAACTAGGATTTTCCAAAGATCACAAAAGATCAAAGCTAAGGACTTCCCTGGTGGCTCAGTGGATAAGACTCCACGCTCCCAATGCAGGGGCCCAGGCTCGATCTCTCATCAGGGAACCAGATCCCACCTGCATGCCACAACTAAGGAGCCAGCGAGCCACAACTAAGACCCAGCACAACCAAACAAATAAATAAATAGGAAAAAATGAGATCAAAGCTACAAAGCTCTGTGTAAGTGGTAGGTGTGATTAAATAAGCTGTTCAGTATGAACTCACTTTTAAAGAGAGCCACACAAATATTATTAATTAACATTGTGACCTGCTATTTTGATCTGCTCACCCTGTCAGCACCCTAAACCAGGTGACTTTTTTGCTCCTTTCCCAAGGCTGCAAGGTCACAGGAGGCAGAAATTCTCAGCAAAATCTCCTCTCCCTTTGAGATGCCATGTGTTTCCCTCCTTTGAGGTGGCAATTCCCACCTAGCCTTCTCTAATACACAACCTATGTGAATGGAAGGGCATGTGCCACTGAGCTGACATGTCACGTCCGCTAAGAACTAGCAAATCCAGGTGATCCGGGACCCTGCATGCAGCAATGAAGTAAAAGCTTCAGAGGGCACAATTTTGAGTGTGTGTCTCTGTTCTTTTCTATTTTAGAGCATCTGGATCTATCTCTCTCATCCGTCAGCATCTCTGTGTCAGCATGAAGCTCTGTGTGATACTGTTGTGTGCATGTCAGTGTGTGCCACGAGTTATACCTGTATGTGTGTTTCCTTGTGGGTGTGCATGTGTCTCTACTGTCTGAATCTCTGGTAATACATTTGTGTATGCGTATGTGTGTAACTCTCCAAGTATGTTTGCATTTGTTTATGTGTCCATTTCTCTGTTGTGTGCGTGTGTGTATATCTCAGTGTGGCTATCTTTCTGGGCTAGATGTAATTACCTGATGTTTTATTTGACAATGAACGGTATCAAGAAGCTTCAATTTGGCCCAGCAATACTTCTAAATTACTCTATATTACTGTCAAGGCCTTTAGAAAATGCAGACCAGTGGATCTTAATCCTGGCTTAAAAAAAAATATTCACCTGGGAGCTTTAAAAACTACTATATCCAGGATATCACACTTAAATATTCTAACATACTAGAAAATGTTTGGAAGTAGGGCCCCAGACATCAGCATTCCTTAAAAAGCTTCCCGAGTGATTCTAATATGCATCTGGAATTCATCCCTGAGCCAGCTAAAAAGCCAGGCCTCTGCTGTCTTCCCTGGAAAACATGGAACTTGCTTCATTTGTGTGGGACTTTGATTTTATCACAATTCAGTAGGGAGGATAATTTACAGTAATTAATTCACCTGGTGTAGCAAAGGGGTGACTCCCCCCTTTCCTGATCCATCAGAGGAGTCTATAAATCAACAGCCTCCGAATTAACTCCTGGAAACGGAGGAGGAAGCCCCTTCCCAGCCAGCCTTCCTTCATTTCAGCTAATACGTGTCTTCCTTTCATATACAGGGTGTCTAATTAAGAAGCTATACCCCTGCTTTAAAGTCCATGTAAACTCTTCACATCCACTTCATAGGTTTGACAAACAGAAAGAGCATATATAGGTATAATAAAACAAGTACTTCATAAAAATTTAAACATGTGTTTTGGAGCATTCTTTGCAGAGGAACAAAAAAGAGGAAGACAGGAAATAAGACAAAATTGCTAACCTTGCAGAGTTAAAATCCAAAAGAACAGAAGGAAATCTCAGATGCTTAAAATGTGGGATGCAAGGATCCGGTCCATAACAGAGCTTTCTGAAAATTAGAGAAATGTTTTTCTTTTTTCTTTTTTTTTAAACTAAGAATCTTCAACATACTTTTATTTTATTGTATTTTACTTTATTTTTGGCTGCATTGGGTCTTTGTTGCTGCATGTGGGCTTTCTCTAGTTGCAGCGAGGTGGGGGACTACTCTTCGTTGCGGTGCACAGGCTTCTCATTGCGGTGGCTTCTCTTGCTGCAGAGCACGGGCTCTAGGTGCATAGGCTTCAGTAGTTGTGGCTCATGGGCTCAGTAGTTGTGGCACGCAGGCTCTAGAACGCAGACTCAGTAGTTGTGGCGCATGGGTTAATTTGCTCCGCGGCATGTGGGATCTTCCCTGACCAGGAATCGAACCTGTGTCCCCTGCATCGGCAGGCGGCTTCTTAATCATTGTGCCACCGGGGAAGTCCCTGTTTTGCCTTTTTCAAGTTTCAGCTTCTTCCTGCCTAACTGGGTGAGTGTTATCCGGCAGTGGGCCTCCTGCTGTCCTGCTGGATGGGATGATCAGCAGGTCAGGCTGCCTGTGTGTCCATGTGACACTTCTCCACTCCCAAAGTCCAGCTCACACCCTCAGAGAACACTAAAAAGTCTGGAGACTTGGACTCTGTCACATTTATTAGGTATTTTTTTAATGTTTCTTGGTACCTAGAACTACCCTGAACAGTATACCAAGAACATAGTAGGTGCTTTATAAATATTTGTTGAACGAATAAATGTGTGACTGTCCAATGACAAGTTGGACCTGAATGGGCAACTTGGATAACAGATCTCTCCCAACAGATAAGAAGCCAAAGAGCCAAGGGGAAACTTTGTTTCCAAATTTGTCAGCAAGGCAACATTCCTTGGAACAACGTAGTTTGGGAAAATCACTAAGAGGTTAGAAGTAGCAAACACAGGACTGTGATATTCAGCATTAATTGCTGATATCAACCAGGACAGTGAGTTTGGAGGCTTGTAAATGGGAAGAGACCAACACCTGTTCCCATGAGAGAACGACAGAAATTCAGTTTCCTGCTCTTTCCTCACATGATCCAGTTGAATCTTCTTTCCCTCATTTAAAACATATCTGTCAATCCAAACAGCTTGTCCTGTGTCTTCAGGTTCATAACCAGAGTTAGAACAGACAGACAATCTAAGACCATCTTACCAGCTTCCAAAATTGTATGTGACCAAATTGTTACAATAAATACATTGTATTGTATCATCCCCGATAGTTCTCTTTCTCTGGTTGAACCCTGGAGTTGATACTGGAAATAGTTTCAGAGGAAAAGAACTTTAATGACAGGTTCTCAGAATTAATTATGGGTGATATGGAAGTTATTCCCTGATATGATTAGATTTAGAGGCTTTAACTTAATCTGTTCCCAGTAGTAAATCAAACAACATTGGTCTAGATGATAATTAAATGATCATCAATTAAAGATTGTAATCAAATAAGTATAGAAGTCGATGCTGTCCATAAAACATTTTAGTGAAAAGAAGGAGTAATTGTGGTTGATTTGTTGCTTTCAATTCACTGGAAAACTTAGAATAAAATTATGAGCTCAGGGCTTTAAATTTCCAGGTCAATAACAGTTTCAGAGACTGAGAAGTTTCTGTGACTGCCCCAAAATAAACCTCATTATCTGTAGCTGCAGGATTGAGAGTTCTGAAAACCAAACTCAAAGTCTAATCGTGCAGATTACTGAATGACAACGCATTGAATTTCCAACTTTGTGATGTCTTTTATGTCAAAGTTAAGGCATCCGTTGGGAAGGAATGGGACCTGGGAATTGAGAATGGGGACGTGTGGGAAGAGTCTAATGAAACAGGTACATTTGACTTGTAAATTCAAAGCAGATATTCCTCCTCTAAGTAGGATAGTCTTCCCACTGCCTAAAAAAGTTTTAAAGCTCTTCTATGAAGTAGATTTGGTACAAGGAAGTGATTATCCTTTGCATTATCTATACACACCACCCTTACTGCTTTAAGACCTGTAACAAGACCCAAGTCTCAGCAGACTATGAGGGTGAGGTACAAAGTGTGACCCCTGAGAAGCTACAACATATACCAAATCAACTGCATTATTTTGAAATTTTATATGTAAAATGCCTGGGAAATATGTGTGAAAATAAATCCTAAAGATGTTGTATTAGGATTAAAGGAATATTAGTTGGAAAAGGATAAATTTGGGCTCATCAAATAGATATTTAGATTTAATATGTTCTTCAAATGCTTTGAGGGGGGTTTCTAATAGTTTGCTTCAATAGTTGAATTAAATTTGACCTCTATATGGCCTATATTAAATAAATTTGAAATGTCATACCTGTTTCAGTAAACTACAGAGAAAGTTATTTAAAAGTGTGGCAAGAAGCTTTGTGTTAAGCTCAGAGTTGTAAAGACTTAGAAGTAAGCATTTCTATTCTTTTAACAAGAAAAGCTATAAAAATGGAAAAACAAAACCTGTTTTTTGTCTCGTCAGATAACTGAGGTTTTAGGGCAAACTACCATTCCAAAATCTGGAAAGACAGATACATCTAGGAAGACATAGGACCTGAGAGTTGCTTATCTGGATTCTGTACACCTTTAGATACATAAAAGTAAAAAAAAAAAAAAAAAAAAATTGATAAACGGTTAGTGGCTAAGTGTGTATCAGTGTAAGAAGAAGGTACTGGGGGCAGCAGTCATAGGAAGGTCTCCACAGTTTTGCACTTTTAATCCAGTAAGTATCAGTAAGCAGTTTAAATGTAAATGGTTTATACTCACCAAACATAAGGCAGATTTTGCCAGATTAAAAAAATAATAAACAAAACTCCTTACATATAAAGCATCAGCTAAGCTAAAAGTGAAGGAATGGAGAAAGACATACCACGTCAGTGGTAGTCAAAAGAAAGCTGTAGTATCTATATGAATTTCACACACTAGCCATTTTCTGTGGAAGAAGTAGTATGACTCAGATATTAGAACCAGGAACTCAGAAGGTAGAGCCAAGAGTTTTGGAACATAATTCCCTGTAATAGAAATTAGACTTTATTAAGGAACTGCCAACATGTGCTCTGTTGGATTTCAAAATTACTATTATCTAATGACTCCTTGTGCTCCTGTTTTCTCCTTTTTTACATTAAAAGGCCTATGGTGATTAGCCTTTATATCACATGTGTGTATTGCATGTGTGGGGGACATGTAGCTTGTGTCTTTTGTTCATAAGTCTCCAGATGTGTAGGAGCTCCATTTGAGGAATGGTATCTGAGAAGTCTTTTCTGCATGAGGACTTGACTTAGATGATGGAATAATGGATTTTTAGGTGCTGTGGTACTGAGATTAGGAGTTTGGAGGCTTTAAGAGGCAGTGAGTGTACTTTTCATGACAGGAGATTGCAAATCACTGAGGTCAGAGGGCAGTCTCTGGGAGCCAGCCTATAGGATAACTCCTAATTATCCTCACCTCCTGAAATTCATGCTCCCCAGCACTGAACTAGGACTGATGGTATGGCCATTAGAAATATGGTGGGTATGAAGGCGTATGACTTTTGAGTCTAAATTGTGAAAGGCACTGTAGCTTCTGCCTTGGCCTTTAGGGTTGCCTGCTATGGGGGAATCTAGCTGCTATGGACACTTAAGCAACCCCGAGGAGAAGCCCACACGGAGAGAAAGTAATGTGCCAGCACAAACGTGTCGGCCGTCTAAGTGACCCCCATCAACAACTAACTGAAGTCTCATGAGATACCTCATACCTGAAATACCCGATAGGGTGCCTCACAAATTCTTGACCCCATAAAACAGAGGAAAAAAATAAATAATCATTTTTCAGAGTTACTAAATTTTAGAGTGATCTGTGAAGCAAAAGTAGAAAACCGAATTGAATAGATAAAAATGCTAGTTAATATTTCTTGAATCTTCACTATGTACTAGGCACATTATTTTCACCGTCCTAGGCTTCATATGGTTGTCAAATTTTATTTTCTTGTCTACCTAATGAAGTAGTTATAAATTACACAAATTTCACAGCTGAGAATAAAACTAAGGTCCAAGAAGTTAAATAAGTACCTAGGCCCACAAAACTAGCAAGTGAACGAGACAGGATTCCAACTCAGGCCATGTGATTCCAGAACCCACATGATTAGACAGTACAGTGTTTCGTTGCTTAACACAAAAGAGTTACGTATTATCACTCGTAACAGAGAAACTGATAAATGTGGAGACGTGTAGACAGGGGTTACTTGGAAACTTTAGGAACAATTTCATTTGTATTCCATAGGCTAAGCTACTTAGAACCAACACAAAACGTCTTCTGATCCCCCAAGTTTCAGCAGTGACTTCACAGGGAAGACATGGGATTGCACTGCTTAGTGTTTTAAGTCATGAAGGATGGCACCTCACGAAATTTTAGAGTGGGCAGGAGCCCTAGAGACTGTCAGTCTAGGTTTTTCATTTGATAGTTGAGGAAACTGGTGCCCAGAAATATGAAGTCATGTACTGAGTCACTCAGCAACTTAGGGACAGAACCAGGATGAGGCCTACAGTCCTCATCTGCTGCTTATTCCACCATGTGCTTTCTTTTTTTTTAATTTAATTTTTTTAACATCTTTATTGGAGTATAATTGCTTTACAATGGTGGTTAGTTTCTGCTTTATAACAAAGTGAATCAGCTATACATATACATATATCCCCCTATCTCTTCCCTCTTGCGTCTCCCTCCCTCCCACCTTCCCTAGCCCACCCCTCTAGGTGGTCACAAAGCACCGAGCTGATCTCCCTGTGCTATGTGGCTGCTTCCCATTAGCTATCGGAATCTCTTGAGACAGTTAGTGGCCAAATAATACTGAGGTCAAGAAATCTGTCTGACTCTAGTAGTGTGCTTAAGCCATTCAAAAGGAATAGAAAGCACCTGGTGTATATATGCCATGTACTTTCTATTCCTTTTGAATGGCTTAAGCACACTACTAGAGTCAGACAGATTTCTTGACCTCAGTATTATTTGGCCATTAACTGTCTCAAGAGATTCTGATTAACCACAACTTTTTCAGTAAATATAAAAACTATTTTTCTGTGAGAACCAAAAAGAATTCTTCCTTTCTCTAGACCCCACCACTTATAATATGGAGAAAATGGTTGCACACATGCACATGCAGGATTTAGCATAAATGCTCTGTGATGGCTGTTGTCACCATTTTGGTTCTCACTCAGGGTGATAGAGCCTTGTGGGAAAATCGAGACATGCCAGGTGCCCTTGCACTATGTTGCATTCTGACCTCTTCATGAGGGTGTGAAGGAAAAAGAAATCAAACAAAGCATTTTCATATTTAGGAATGCCAAAGAGTTTGAAATAATGCAACTTTATTTCATGCAATATGTGTATCTTTAAATTGTGTTATCACTGCCTCTAAGTAAAGATAACTATGAAAGTGGCCCTGCTCCCAAGCAGATTCAGTAGACTTTTAGCTGACCAATATATTTTTAGTTATCTGTTACACACCACACTTCCCCCCGTACTTATCTCCACTTATTGCTGACTGCCTTCAAAAAGGCAACTTACTGATAGAAATTCAGCTTTGTGAAGCAACAATGCAAGATCTCCAGACCCTGGGGATGAAGGAAAGTAAATGCCTGGTTAGAACTCAGCTGAGCTTAAAAGAGCTAATCAGAGAGTGACCATTAGAGAAATGTTATCGCGATTACACCCTCTAGGAAGAAGTAAAATAGAAAAAGGAAATAAAATTGGGGCAGGAGGGCAATGCGTAAAAGGGGGAAAAAGTCACCTTTAAGATTCTTCTACTCTGAATTTAGCACTTTCATCAGACACAGCATGTATATGAGTAGCCTTTCCCCCAACTGGAATTGTTGAATTCTCAGAATGGAAAACGACTCAAGGGTTATTTATTCCAATGTTCCCTCTTGAATCCCCTTCCACTCACAACCCCACAGGCTGTCCAGCATGACTTTAAAGAAATCCAGGATGCTGGACATTTCACCTTGCTCAGCAGCCCGTCCCTTTCTTACATGTCTATATCACAACTCCTTGCTTCATGAACAGAAAATCAGAAGAATTCTAAACTAGTAAACAAATATATGGAAATGTCGCTCTTCCTCATATTGAGAGAAATATAAACTAAAATAGATGCTTTTTCCCCCCAGAGAACTTTTTAGGTAATTTATATGATATGTGTCTTAATCAGTTTGGAGTGCCATAACAAATTGCCATAGATGGGCCCCTCCTTTGAAATCATTCTGCATCCACACCTGGCCCTTGCACTCCAGGCCTGTGATTGGGGTGGTCACCATGAGGAACTGCAAATTACCTTCAGGGTCTCTTGGACCCTTCTTCCATTCTCTTGGACAACAGATACTGGCCTCTATTTAGATGGCTGACTAAATCCTTAACAAATTTGGCCACAACTTTAGTGTTCTATCCGGAACAGGGTCTCATTTTTTTTTAATCCAATAAGGATAGTTTGAGAATTTTCCAAAATTTTATTTCTGCTTCCTTTTGATGAACACTTGCATTTTTTTTTCTTTAATAAATGTATTTATTTATCTATTTTGGCTGCGTTGGGTTTTTTTTTTGTTTTTGTTTTTAACATTTTTATTGGAGTATAATTGCTTTGCAATGGTGTGTTAGTTTCTGCTTTATAACAAAGTGAATCAGTTATACATATACATATATCCCCATATCTCTTCCCTCTTGCGTCTCCCTCCCTCCCATCCTCCCTATCCAACCCTTCTAGCTGGTCACAAAGCACTGAGCTGATCTCCCTGTGCTTTGCGACTGCTTCCCACTAGCTATCTATTTTACATTTGGTAGTGTATATATGTCCATGCCACTCTCTCACTTCGTCCCAGTTTACTCTTCCCCCTCCCCGTGTCCTCAAGTCCATTCTCTAGTAGGTCTGTGTCTATATTTCCGTCTTGCCCCTAGGTTCTTCATGACTTTTTTTTTTTTTTTTTTTTAGGTTCCATATATATGTGTTAGCATATGGTATTTGTTTTTCTCTTTCTGACTGACTTCACTCTGTATGACAGACTCTAGGTCCATCCACCTCACTACAAATAACTCAATTTTGTTTCTTTTTATGGCTGAATAATATTGCATTGTATATATGTACCACATCTTCTTTATCCATTCATCTGTTGATGGACACTTAGGTTGACTCCAAGTCCTGGCTATTGTAAATAGAGCTGCAATGAACATTGTGGTACATGCCTCTTTTTGAATTATGGTTTTCTCAAGGTATATGCCCAGTAGTGGGATTGCTGGGTCGTATGGTAGTTCTATTTTTAGTTTTTTAAGGAACCTCCATACTCTTCTCCATAGTGGCTGTATCAATTTACATTCCCACCTACAGTGTATGAGGGTTCCCTTTTCTCCACACCCTCTCCAACATTTATTGTTTGTAGATTTTTTGATGATGGCCATTCTGACCGGTGTGAGATGAGATCTCATTGTAGTTTTGATTTGCATTTCTCCAATGATTAATGATGTTGAGCATTCTTTCATGTGTTTGTTGGCGAACACTTGCATCTTTAAGTCATTTCTCTCTTCTCACATTTTACTACAGCATTCAAAAGGAACAAGGCTGCTCCTTCAACAGTTTGCTTAGAAATTTCCTCGTTCAAATATCGTTTCATCACTCACAAGTTTTACCTTCCACAAAATACTAAGACACGAACACAATTCAGCCAAACTCTTTTCCACTTTATAACAAGGATTGCTTTCTTCCAGTTGTCAATAATATGTCCCTCATTTCCATCTAAGATCTCATTTGAATGACCTTTACTGTCCACATTTCTACCAAGATTCTGTTCATGACCACTTAGGTACTCTCTAAGAAGACAGAGGCTTTCACTACAGCTTTCTTTTTTTTTTTTTTTTTTTTTTCTGTGCTCTCACCAGAATCACCATTAACTGTCCCTTCACAGCAGTACAAATTTTTTCTACCATGCATCTCAAAACTCTTCCAACCTCTACCCTTTTCCCATTTCTAAAGCCACTTCCACATTTTAGGTATTTGTTACAGAAGCACCTCCACTTCTAGGTACCCATTTTCTTTCTTAGTCTTCTTGAGATACTCGAACAGAATATCACAGACTAGGTGGTTTACAGACATAAATTTATTTCTCACAGTTCTGAAAGCTAGGAAGTCCAAGATCAAGGTGTTAGCAGATTCAGTGTCTGGTAAGATCCTACTTTCTGGTTCACAGACAGCACCTTCTAGCTGTAACCTCAAATGGAAGAAGAGGTGAGAGAGCTCTCTTGGTTCTCTTTTATAAGAGCTCTAATCCCATTCAGGAGGGATCCATCCTTATGATCTAATCATCTCTGAAAGGCCCCCACCTCCTAACTTTGGAGGGCAGGTTTTGACATACGAATTTTGGGGAGAGGGGACACAAAGATCCAGACCATAGCATGCATGATTTAATCCAATGTTAAAAATTGTAGTTTTACATTTCAATTACTCATATGGAAAGATTGTTAAATCATATCCCTCCTCTCTAAGGAAAGTAGACAAGATACTCTTTGAATATTTAATATTTTCTAAGAAATGATCTTCTAATGATATCAAAGAATGATCTTCTAATGATATCACTGCTAATAGTACTGCTTATCAAGTTGTGTTTGCCTTATACTTCTCTTTCTCCAGACTAAACAAGGTATAAATCAGACAGCAATGAGTAAGCAATCTCACATTTATCTACATAAGGGGAGCTCTGACAAAATACACAAATTTAAGCAAAGGAAAA
Source organism: Balaenoptera physalus (assembly GCF_965194825.1). NCBI lineage: Eukaryota > Metazoa > Chordata > Mammalia > Artiodactyla > Balaenopteridae > Balaenoptera > Balaenoptera physalus. Next base: position 43,999,400 of record NC_138893.1, read on the forward strand.
ATGGAAAATCAAGTTGCTGTCATCTTGAATCTGAAAAAAATAAGTACCATTTGGTGAGATTTGGAGGGATTGTGAAAAGTGGAGATGGCAACTTAAGTTATATTGTTTCAACTGCAGCTTTCAATGAAATGACTTAAAGCAGGGATATTGCACAAAATCTAGCTCAGCCAAGAGTTTTCAAGGGGATGAGAAAAAGCATGGTGTTCCAGAGACTCTAAAATTATATCATTTTATGCTTTTTATGCCTTCCTTTACCCTCCCCTCTTCTTTCTTGCCCAACTTCCACCAACCACTGTCCTAGAACATGAAACCTCTAGCTAAACAGGAATCTAGAAACTCCAAGTGGATATCATGGTGTCCTAGGAATCAGTAATATCAATCCTCACTCCCATGGTCTGACATATAAATGGACAGAAAATATATTTTTTCTAAATATCTAAATGCCACTTAAAAAAATATAACTTGCCTTATTCATTTTTAACTGCAGGGAAATAGACATAAAATTCACCATTCTATTTTTAAGCCTACAGTTCAGAATCATTAAGTATGTTCGCTCATATTACTGTGAAACCATCACCATCATCCATCTCCAGAACTCTTTTCATCTGGCCGAATAGGAACTCTATACCCATTAAACAACAATTCCCCATTCCCCAGCCCCCCAGTCCCTGGAACCACCATCCTACTTTCTGCCTTCATGAACCTGACTACTCTAGGTACCTCATATAACTGGAATCACGCAATATTTGCCACTTATGACTGGTTTGTTTCACCTAGCATAATATTCTCAAGGTTCATTCATGTTGTAGCATGTGTCAGAATGTCCCGAATGCCACTCTTAAAGTGGGTTTCCCCTGCTGTAATTTGCTGGCTTAGGGAGAAAGATAAAAATTGGGCATATCCATCAGAAAATAATAGATTGATACACAACCAACACCAAAATGTCAAGCCCCCAAGGGTCTTCAATACAACTCCTTCAGAACCTTCTTCAAAATTGACTCTGAGGGAGACAAGCTCTTGGATATCCTTGTAACAGAAACAGCTATATGTGTACTAAGAACCCTTTACTACAACTGAAAAGCTTCTCCCACAAGTTATAAACTCATATCCCACGAATAAGACCTCTGTGTTAGGATCTAGCAGAAATTATTGTAAATTCCAAGAGCAAGCAGGATGACAGATCTGAGTTATTGAGCTTGGAACCTATGTGTAGACATCTCTACTTAAATAATTTCCTCCAGACACTTCTAATTCCAAGTGAGTAGTGAAGTTTTCCTTGTCTCCCCTATTTGCAAAGGACCACTGGACTGTGTGGGTCAACTGGCAAACACACACATGGATAGGGAATACTTAGAAGGTTAGAATTCAACTCCACTGCTGAAGTGACCAATAGCCTTCCCAGATGGTCCCTCCCCCAAAGCATCCACACCAGCCTAACAACCCATCACAGTTCATCAAACTTTGAGTATCTATCTCTCCTCAGAATCCCCACTTTCTTTGCTGTCTTCACTGCAGTAGTTTCCCCCTCAACATCCAACTCTTGAACAAAACTCTCCCAGGTTCCCCTACCTCTTGGATCAGAGATATTAGGGGTTTCTTCAAAGTCATTTAACTATTATGGATATATTTGGGATTTGAACACAGATCTGTCTGATCGATACCAATGTTCATCCGTACACATAACTTCCTGTCCTAGTAAGAGACAGAGGTGGGCTTTTAATGCAGACAACCCAAGTGCAGAATTCATGCATGTTCTTAATCATTTAATCACTGTGACCTCTAAAAAGCCCTCTCAAATAGCTGGCCAGACTCTGAGTAGTGAAATTACATTCTGTCACACACAGCCTCTTTTCTCATAATTAACTAAATAATATATTTGTGAGAGAAGGTGATGGATATTTGAAAGTGGATAGGAAGAACCCATACCACTGGCACACGAGGTGGTGATATCGTCATAAAGGAGAACACCAACCGGTGGCTCCAGTGGCAGTTTCTAACTTGTGTTCCAGAAATGTTCTAGGCAAGGAGATATTATGTTAGGTTCAAAGCCCAATTAAACTGATGAGTCAAAGTTTTTACCACATGCTTTATTCTTTCTTCTTTATTTTCCTTGGCTCCTCGTGAGTATTTGCTGGAGGATGTTGATGAAGTTCAGGAATAAGAGGGGAAGGCAGCTAATGTGGTGGTGGCCTGATCTGATTTAGAACCGAGTAAGGAAGGCAGCTAATAAAAACAGTAGCATGGCAAGATTTGGAGACAAACAGGAAGAGGGCTGAGTGAAGGAGTGGACCACCAGGATTTGGGGCTGAGCAAAGTGGGTATCTGAGCAAGTTTCACTCTGGGTGTTCAGTGCACAGCAAGAACACATATAAGTAGGGTGGCTGTCCTGGTAAGGAGTTGGTAGTGGATTAGAAACACACAGGGGTAATGAGCAAATAAGAAAATATACTGAGGATAATGGGAGACAGGTTTCTCACTATTAGAGAGCTATAAATATGGAAAGTAGCAGCCTAGAATGAACCACAAGTTGTTGGATTTGAATTGGAAGTACAGATACAGATATAAACATAGGAAGAGTATGTGTGTAATATATACACACATAATATTTCCAGCTTTATCCACTGAAAAGTCAGTAGAAAGAGCAAACCTAAATAGCAAAGTCAGTAGAAATAGCAAACCCAGATCTTGATTTTTAAATCCATTTTCCATTAAAATGAACCAGAGCTCACTGGAGAAATGACATTAAGGCTTGGATAGTGAAAGCACAAGATGAAACTGGAATAGCTTATTGTGCCAACCAAGAAAAAGAGTTCAGAGAATAATAAAAGGCCCAAAGGACATAGGAGTGCCCTTGCAAGAGGTTTCTACAGCTCAATTTGGGTAATTTGAGCATAAGAATTAATAATGATAACAAACAATTAAAATCCATTAAGTAAAATAAAAACCCATGAGTGCATATTGATATAAATACATGTTTAAATAGATGAAGAGGAAACCCTTCTTTAGAGCAAAATGCCCACTAATAAATGTAGGAGGAATGACAGTATTATAAAAATAAACATTTGATATCTTCTATAGCAATAATTAAATTCAGGCAAGAAATAACGATGTGTCAAAACTAATGAGAAATGTAACGAGAAAAAAGTTTACAGAATTTCAAATATGTCCCCATAAAATACTTATTTTCTTTTCTCTTTGGAATAATTAATTGTACAAAGGAGAAATTGAAACACAACCTTAACCAAGCGACACTAATGTTAGCACAAATTATGAGACAAATCCATTCGTAGTGGCATCAGATATGATTCAACAAGAACACCGTAATATTTCTATGATATTTGGGCCAAAATATGTAACCTGGATCCAATCATGAGAAAACTCAAATTGAATAGTGAGTAACATTTGACAAAATCACTTGCCTGTAATCTTAAAAAAAACAAAATCATGAAAGATTAGAAAAAATGGAGAAATGATCCTCAAACACTAAAAAGACATAACTGAATTAAATACATTATCTTATACTGGGTAATTTCTTAGAGAAACAATGTTGAACACTTCTGGTTTCCAGTTCCACATGGGAGGACCTTGGAGGTTGCCACTCTATCCTATCAACTAAAAAGCTGAACAGACTGAAAACTCAACCATCCTTGGATCCATAAGAGAGTGGGAGGACACAGGGCCAGTCACTGGCCCCAAGACTGGAGAAACAGACAGGCAAATACAGTGAGTCACAGCTTACCAAAACCAAGACTTGCACACTGAAACTTCTATGGGAACCAGTGCCTGCACAGGAACACCTGAACTGTAATTGATGAATTACTGGAAGTTCTGTGCAGACAGCTCTGAGAATTAAAAAAATCCAGGGAGACCCAGTCATAGGAGGAGCCACACAATTTTATAAGATTTACCTCCAGGAGCTCAAGCAGGTTCTCACAGTATACAGAGAAAAATTCCCCATGCTTCTGGCAGGGGGCAGAGGAAAGGAACCATTTTCAAATACTCCAAGAGCCCTCTGTTCTTAACAAGGACTGTCCTTGAGAAAACTAATTAACCAGAGCTTAACCTACTGGGGTACTATCAGAGCCTAAGTGACTTCAGGGAAGGGAAATATCCAACTTCAGTCTCCTCTAGCCTTCCTGTCCCAAGTAAGAGGGGAGAAAAAAAGAAACAAACACTTGTGACGTTCTTAGTCCAGAGCACGAGCTCACTAAGAACTTACACCTAATCATGTTACTTCCCCACCCCACCCCCACCATCTCACCACCACATTACTAACAGCCTATTCACAGCAGTTACCTTTACCTGGTTATGTCCAGCTAGCAAAAAATTACAAGGCATACTAAAAGACAAAAACACAGTTTGAAGAGACAGAGAAGCATCAGACCATACATGAAGGATGTTGGAACTATCAGACCAGGTATTTAAACCTATAATTAATATGCTAAGGGTATCTGGATAAAGTAGACAGCATGTGAGAACAGATGGACAATGTTCACAGAGAGATGTAAATACTAAGCAAGAACCCAAAAGAAATGCTAAGATCAAAAATATTGTAACTGAAACAAAAACGTTTTTGATTTGCTTATTAGTAGATTGGACATGGCAGAGGAAAAAATCTCTGTGTTAGAGGATATATCAATAGAACCTTAAAAAGCAAAGAGAACAAAGACAAAAAAAAAAAAAAACCAAACAAACAAAAAAGAACAAAATACCCATGGACTGTAGGACAACTACAAAAAATCATAACACATGCATGAGATAATACCAGAAGGAGAAGAAAGAGAAAGGAACAGAAGAAATCTTTAAAATAATGTCTGAGAAATCTCCTAAATTAGTGTCAGACACCAAACCACAGATGCAGAAATCTCAGAAAACACCAAAACTCTGACAACACCAAATCCTGGCAAGGATGTGGAGGAAAAGCAACACTCATTCACTGCTGGTGGGAATGCAAAATAGTACAGACACTTTGGAAGACATTTTGGCAGTTTCTAACAAAACTCAACATAATCTTACCATAACATTTAGCAGTCGGGCTCCTTGGTATTTACCCAAAGAAATTGATAACATATGTCCACACAAAAACCTGTACAAAGTTGTTTAGAGTAGCTTTATTTATAATTGTCAGAACATAGAAGCAACAAAGATGTCTTTCAGTACATGAGTGGATAAACTGTGGTACATCTATAAAAGGGAATGCTATCCGGCACTAAAAAGAAATGAGCTCTCAAGCCATGAAGGAAACTTACATGCATACTACTAAGTGAAAGAAGCCAGTCTCAAAAGGATACATACTGTATGATTCCAACTATATGATGTTCTGATAAAGGAAAACTATGGAGATTTTAAAAATATTAGTGCTTTTTGGGGAAGATGGGGAGGGAGAGTAAAACAGGCAGAGCACAGAGAAGTTTTAGGGCAATTAAAATACTCTGTTATTACACTGAGGGATATATGTCAAAATATCTATCATATTTTCTGTAAAAAAACAATATTGATAAAAATTGTCCAAATTATTGATAGCATCTGTAGATTAGATGGTTTATTTATTAATGTTAAGTCCTTGATTTTGATGTGTTTTATGGACACTTAGGAAAATGTCCTTTGATGTAAAGAATGCACATGAAAAGTATTCAGGTTAGTGAAGGATCATGTCTATAACTTAATCTTAAATGGTTCAAAAATATTGCACATACACACATATTTATGGCAGATTTAGAGAATTATAAAAGAAAAGGTGGTAAATGTCAAGAGTTTCAGAATCTAGGTGAATGTTATAGGAAATTTTGGCTTATTATTTTTACAATTTTCCTATAATTTTGAAATTGTCGAAAAGAAAGAAGCAAAGTAAAAGTTGTTAAAAGTGCTATCATGTTGATAACTGACAACTTTTCTCCTGAAGAAATATTCATGGGACAAACTACTTCAGGGAAACAACATCTTTTGTATTTTTCCCTGACAAATCACAGCTTAACATACACTGCTATTTTCTGAAGGGCACTAGATGATCGATGAGGCCTTGCTGAGGGAAATTCCACCTACTTTCCTTGATGAATGTAGCAAAGCCACTGCTCAAAATAGGCTACATTTTAAACCTAAACTGTGGAGACAAACTTCATCTGGGTTCACTTTCTAGGGATGCTAAGTCCTGTGTCTGAGGATTATAAACAACTGGAATATGGCTTTAAGAAACTTCCACAGAAATTTCATAAGAGGTTTTGAACTGTCACTGCTACATAATTTAGCTGATTCTCAGGACACTGGCCTAGCAGGAAATCCCTTGCAAAGCTTTTAATTCTGCTTGAACTCTCTGGCACCACCTCATTTCATCTCTGTAATAGCTGTCTTAGTTATCAATATATCGATTCATTAACCTTCAGAAAAGAAAAGGTCCTCCAACTTTTTTAATGACAATATTTGGTATCAAACCTAACTTCAAGGCTGTGTTGAAATCTCTGTGGTCCATTTTCACAATTGTGCTGTTCTTTGTTCACTGCCCCAAATCCCGTCTATCCTATAATCCTAATTAAAAATTCTTCTACCCTCCGGAAGAAATCCCTCCCCAATTCCAAAGACCATTGCCCTTTGCTGATTCTTGTCCTCTGTGCTTCATCCTCAAGTTACGTATTTACATGTTATCTTCTTTACTAGACTGAGACTATAAGCTTCGCAAAAGCACGTTGAGGTTTGTTCATCTCTGTAACTTTCACTTTGTTGAGAAGGTCCCAAAACATAGAACTAATTCAATGCATTCTTGTTAAATCACGGTAATATTTCAAAGATCAACAATTTAAAATCTGTGATAGATTTTAGGGTGTCCTCCTTGATCCCTGCCTCCTAGGATCACACCCTTGTGTAATTTTATTTTCTAGCTGGCAAGACCAGCTACTTGATTCTAACTGATAGTGTCATAAAAGTGACAGGATCCATTTAATTATGTATACTTGGATACAATACGTAAGATAATAACCACCATCATAAAATCAGACTCTCTCCCTGGCTGACTTTGAGGAAGGAAGTAGTCCTGTTGAGAAGGCTTTGTAACAAGGGGTTGAGGTAACAGTCTGCAAGAAAATGAGGCCCTCAATCTCATAGCTTGCAAGAATTAAATACTGCCAACAATCATGTAAGCCTGGAAGCAAATCTTTTTCAAACTGAGCTTCAGATAAAACCATAGCCCCACCTGACGCCATGATTGCAATAAAATACTGTTAAAGTTGACTTCATTTTCCATTTCTATGTTTCCAGTCCCCTGATCTCATTTTTGAGACCAAGACCCTCAACCTATTTTCCTTTCCTCATCTCCCTACCCCAAAGAACCAGTGACTCATAGAATCCAGATTAATTATAAAATGTGTTTTGCCATCGAAATAAAGTTTCCAGGCAAAATTCTGGGAACGCGGTTGATAATCTCCCTCTCATTTGAATCTCAATCCCTCTCTACCTTTGGAACACTTTTCTTTCATTTGAAATATATATTTTCTGTCCTTGTCCATTCTTTAGTTTGTCTCTATATGTTATGTCTTCTCTTTTCAGAGAGGCAAAGTGGCTCTTTGGGATTAAGTTCAGTGTCTGGCAGAGAGAAAGTCCTCCACACATTTTTTTCCAGATAAAAATTCAGAGGTCAAAAACGTTGAAATCATATAATGGTGTTGTCTAATCTACCCTCTATTACAGAGACCAAATAAAGCATAGTACTGAGGTTGGCACCTAAAGTTTTCAGATTCTAGAGAGTTTCTGGAAATGCTTGTTGGTAAATAGAATACTACTGCTCTTTTAAAATGCATTGGAAAAGTGAGAAGAACCAATGCCCAAATAAGGGTAGCAAATTCAGACCCATGATATTCATGAAGCATGTGCCATAGGTGGAATGGTTTATGCTGCTGTCTTATTCTTTATGGTCCTTGATCAAAGGCCAGGGATGAGCTGGGAGCTCAGAGGGGATCACTTTTCCCTAAGATGTTTTGTTCTATCTTGGAAGGTCAGTGAAACTGCCTTAAGTATAGTGTTCAGGCTCATCCCCGAGTCTCATGGGGCCAGGAGAGTCTCTTCCCTTGGAAAAAACACAGTAATGAGGATCAAAGTAAATCAGCTATTCTATCTTGTGTTTCATGTAAGCAAATAAAGCTGCGTACATCTCTCTATGGTAAAGATGAAATGACAAGATGTCAATGTATGTGGTAAATGATAAAAGAATAGGTACAGCTGGAAACTGTTGTTAATGTTAGTTATTACTAGTGAGCACTGACTAGGTCCTAGTATAATACTATGCTGGACACTTACGCACCTAACTCACTTCATCTTCCCTGAAACTTTATGAAATTAAGTATTATCAATAACAGTACAGGTGAGAAGATGCAGGCACAGAAAGACTGCAGTTTAAACCTTTCCCAGGCCTAGTAAACACCAGAGCCAGGATTCACACTCAGCTTTCTCTGTTCCTCAAATCCACATTCTATAAATTGTTCATTTATTTTGTCTTGCCATTATCTACCTTTGGATTCATATTTACCAGGTAAGAAAATCCATTAAAATATTTAAAAAATTATTTTCCAGTAAGGTTTTAGGACTGAAAGCAGTATCTACCTCCCCGAGTCTTCATGCCAATTCATAAAATAAAACCACGACCATGAGAGTCTCACAGGGATGCAATTAAGAATGAACTTTATGACTTAACGGAGATGGGGGCGTGAGACGTACAAGGGAGCAGCCGAGATGAGTAAGAAGGTGTCAATTTCACATGGTCCCATCTCGGGTTATAACTTTACTCCTTGTGATGCCTTCCCATTCCTCACCTCTGAAGGTATGGGAGTGAGGAGAAGTTCATTAACATAAGCCACTGCTCCTGCCTGCTGAAAAGATGACGCTCATAAACTGCAGGCTAGGCCCCTATAAAAACTGAAATGAGAGACCATGGCTCCCCTGAGAAGACTGAGGAAAAGTCTCCATCTATTTATTTGAGGGCTGCTCAAACTATCCTGAGGAAATTTCCTTTCCTGGCCAAAAGCTACATTCTCTGAGATAAGACGATCATGTCTCTTGTTTTAAAATACATGTGAAAATATGTTCATGAGCACATACATGGGAACAACCACAATCACATACGTGTGCACACCATGTACACGCACCCTAACTTTATCTCGGAAAAGAGGAAGCACCGACAGGCATCATCTCCCAGAATGCGAGTATGAAATAATCAAGCATTAAAGCATGGGGAGAGGTGGGTCTCAGTCTAACAGACTGCAATTCAAACTCTAGCTCTTTTATATATTATCAGTACAATCTTGGAAAATAACCTTGTCTCTGATTCTTAATTTACCATCTATAAAAATAAGGACAAAAATTATCTACCTCCTGGTGTTGCCATGAGGACTTAGTTAAATAGCAGAATGCATGTTAAAAAAGAAAAAATATATATTTAGCACATAAGCTGGCATGGAGTGATCCCTCAACAAATGCTTTTCTTAGAGTGTGTGAGTTTCTGATTTCCAATGAAGAGATAGGCTTCTATAAGTGTGAAACGGAAAAGGCTGGGTTTTTGGTTCAAAAGAGAAAAATGATGACAAGGTACCAGCTTGCAGGTCCTGAGACATGAACTCTCTCTTGCTTTCTGAACCAGCTTCGCTTCAGCAAACATGTATTGAAAAGCCACCATATGAAGTTGATGGCTTGTATTTCTTACACTTCTCTTCTTCAAGGCTCCCTCCTATTGGTCTCTAGGACCACATTTCTGGCTTTCCTGGGGGAATTCAATTTGCCTCCTTTTCAGAGATTAGATCTTTTAACATAGTTGCACAAGTAAATACATCATAATATTTTCCCACAGACACAGATGTTTTATTTCTGGGGCCCCATTCGCTTCTAATAAGGATGCCATAAAAATGAAGTGAAAATCCAGAGAAGCGAGAGGACAAGGTAGAAAGGAAAGGAGAATAAAACAAAGAATAAATGGTGGGGACAGAGATGCCCAGAATGGCTATCCTCAATCAGTTCCATAATGGCAGGGACCACATCTATTTTCTCCATCTCATCCCTTTAGTTCTAGAACATGGTCTGACAGGTCCCTGTTTTAAGAACAATAAAGTTGAGAAGAACAAGCCACTGTCAGAGATTGGAAAAAACAATTTTAGCAAACTAAATTATTTTTTCAGCATTTATAGTCATTGTGTCTGTAATTATTTCCTTTTTCTTGAAAAGAATCTATAACTTGAAGACAGGAATAAGAGCTCAGGGGTCCTGGCTATAAGGCAGCTGGCATTGTGCACAGTAGGGGACAAAGAAAACTGGAAAGTCACAATCTCAGTTATATTTTTGCCCACTGGACATACCTTTTCCAATAAATCCTCATTCCCAGGGACAAGTATCCCCCAGGGGCCAAAAACCTGGATAAAATTAGCATTTTATGGTTCTCCTATAAAAATATGCATAATTTTTCTCTTGCCTGTATTTTATTATTTTTTACTTGTTTGTTTTTCAAGGCACAGGCAGAGATTTTGAAGAGCAGGGAATAAAGGAAACAGTGCAGTTGTATGCAAAGACGTCTTCTGAAGCATGGATGCCCCCAAATGAATGAATGAATCATTTAACTCAGTTTACCCCACTGAGTTGTATCCTCTTTTAGACCAAAGAAGCATCTTATTTCAGTAATTACTTCATGTTTTTCTTTGCATAGATGTCTTTTGTGAGACACTTCAGTATGAAAGCAGGAGACGAAACATACTATCCACAAAACAGGGAACCCTGAGATTGTCATCATTAATGTCAACTAGCCAATCAGTTCCTGGACAGACTTCAGCACCATGTGCTGGGGTAATGAAAAGAATAAATATAAAACATTAGAGAATTCCAGCACCCAAGACATTAACCAGCAAATTAACCCTGCATTAGATATCCACGGCCTTTTCCAGGGTCAAATACAAGCTCATATCCTTTACTGTGACTCCATTACCAAAGCCATCTTCCAACCAATGCAAATTAGTTCAATAGCCCTGGACCCCAATGGTAGGTGGCACCTCTGTATCAGCCAGTGACTTGGCATCAGATAGCTGGATCATGACTCAGGACGTGCACAGATTAGCCCTCATTTTCATGATTCTGCAAATAATTTACAACTTTTATTCATTTGCGACTTTTTTTTTTTTACCAGCCACTAAATCTGCATTTTCCTGTCCCACAATTTCCATTGAGCTTTGTCTCTCGCTCCTCTTATTTTTCGTGTTAATTTCGTGTTGGGCATCTACCATGCAGCAGGAACTGCGCCAAGTACAGGGCAGAGAGTTAGAAAGACAGCTGCAGTCCTTAGCCTTTGGCGTTTATATTTTAGGAGGATGGAGGAGAGACAAATCCTGAAATAGGAAGGAAGGGAGGAAAAGGAGGAGGACGGTGGTATACAAATAATGTAATTAGTGACGATAACTTTTAATTAACCCCAGTCATACCTTGCCTCACACTTCTTTAAATCTGTGATTTATTTAGTGACCCTTATGCACCCAGCATTTACAGATGGTAGTTCAATAAATCCACCCAACATCCCTAGAAAGTGATTCCCATTCCCATTTTATAGATAAAGAGATTGAGTTTCAGAATACTAAGGAATAATAACAACAGGAGCAAAGCTATTTATAGAATCTGAGATGTACCAACACTGTAAGACATGCCAAGCATTTATTCACACTACCTCATTCAACCTCACAATAATCTCGTGAGGAGGCACTATAATTATCCCCATTTAACAGCTGAGGAATGGAAGTTCTGATTGTTTAGCAACTCTCCTAAGGCCACAAAACTATCAATTAGGAAAACGAGAATACAAACCAAAGTCAAACTACTCCAAGTCTTCATTCTCAAGCACAGACGAAAAATATTGAGGCCTAGGAAGTCTAGGTCTTGCCCTATAATCCACAAATAGAGGAAAATTTGAACCTAAGCCCATCTGACTCCAAAGTCCCTGTTCTTCCTCTTACCCATGAAAGATTAATCTCCTCCAAATTCTAAAAGTACACCTTGAAGATATTCCTATTTTGATCATTCATACCCTGAATATCTCCAGTATGGAACCTTGTCTCTCAAGCAGATAAAAAAAATAGGCATGGCTGCCACCTGCCTCAGGCTTCTCACCTGAAGCACAGCTCTTCCTCCCTCCCTCTGCCAGTCTCTGCATCTCCTTGCCTCTGAGCCCTCTCTCCTCTGTACTACAGCCTCCTTCCATTTTAGCACATGGCTGGACACTCACTGCTCTACATCCCCTCAGCTCTCACCAGCTGCTGGGGTACTGTTGTTCATTTGTACCAATATATACTGCTCTGGCCATGTTCTTCGGCCATGTTCCTGTGTGTGCGCACATACACACACACACACACACACACACGGAACAGTCACAGCCAAGGACATCAGAGGACAGCGAGATAAATAGAAAGTAGCAGGTGACAGAAAGGGAAAAAAGGACATATCACAGAGATAAGAGGAGACTGTGGGAAGTCGTCAGAGCCAAGAGCTTTCCAGAAGCAAGAGACAAAGAGGATGATTTCCTCTTGCTGTGCTAGGCATCATGCCAATGACATTAGAAACTTTACTTTTGAACCCATTTATATCGTCCCTGTATGGAAGGTACTCCTTTTGCTTCCTACTCTACAGAAAAATAATTACACACTCGTGTTAAGGAACTTTTCCAAAGTCACACAGCTAATAGGTGAAGGAGCCAGGATTTATACCCATATGGCTCTGTTGTCAAAAAGAATGTATTCTACAAATGTAAAAAGAAATAATGTTTTCTACACCAATAGTCCCCACTGTGGCACATACAACAGAAGGATCAGTGAGATTGAAGACTAAGTGCCTCTGTCACTGGAGACTAAGACACAGGCAACCCTACAAGTTATCATCCGTATCAGGATACTCTGGAGACCAAAAGCAGTGCTCTTAATAATTATGCCAAGACAATAGGTGTAAAAGGGCATGTGTAGCCACCCTACTAAGAGGGAACTGGTGAGTTCCTAAAAAATAGTCTTAGTAGAACAGTGAGGTGGGAAGCAGTTAGCAGTGGACCAAAGAGGGTAAGAGGAGATAACAGTAGAAAATGAGGAAAGTGGAAAAGAGCTGGGCCCTTTAAGAGCGGGATTTTATTTTTTTAAACACTTTAAGGCCTTTTGTAGTCAAATCAGAGATTCAACCTGGGGACGTTGTTCTTCTTCCAAATCAAATTTCAACTATGCAGCAGCCACACCATTATTCTTTGCACTCCTTGTAAATTTCCAATAAAAGAAACAATGCCCAGGATTAAGCCCATTTCCCCAACTCTTTTCAGGACTTTGTGAGACTGAGAATCTGAACAAAATGTAAATTTTAGGGAGCTTGCAAACCCTGAAGGAGCATAACATGTAAAAAATACAGTGAGTGACTATAACTGCAGTATTAAAATTCTTCCTGGTTGACCTAGGATTGTTTATAGGCTGCTAAATTAAACAGTAACCTAGTTCAGCATCGGGGACCCCTGGAGGCTATTTTTTATCTTATCAAACTGTACCTACAAACTGTGAAAGGAAGCCCAAATATGGAGGCTTTTGCCCTTGCGATGCATGGGGTAAACAGAAGGCCCTCTCATAGAGCCCAGCTTGCTCTACACAAAGAGGTCAGGCCTGACATTCAGCATTTCATTTCATTTAATTCTTACTACAACCTTCTAAGATGGGTTCTATTCTTATCTATTTTTCAAATTAAATATCTGGATTTCAGAGAAGTTTAAGCTATTTGCCCAAGATCATGCAGCTAGTAATTGTTGGCAGTTCTGCACACTTTCACTGCTATTCTGTAAATATGTTAGAAATTTTGTTCATTGATTTTATTAATAATTTATTAAGTATCTTCTACATGTCTGACACTGTGACCCAAGAAGCTACTACCATCACTGGGGAGACTTGAAAAAAACCACATGATAATAAAATGGAACGGTTGGCTAAGATTCAAAAGGAAAGTAAATGCTAAAGAGATTTAGGGGAGTGAATTTCAATTGGAGCCATCAGGAAAGATTTTAAACACACAACTTGAGATTTGAAATAGACTCCACAGGAAGGATTTGAAAAGATACATAGGAGTTGGTGGCCTTTCAGGAGAAGGATTAGAGGCAGAGGATATACCTGTATCTGTATTGTAAGGCAGATTTGGGGCATTCTAGGGCCAAAGGAACATCACCACCTGTTGCAAAGAATTCTGCATTTAGAGCCAGGAGACTAGGAATCATTATGACATTGAACTATGTCTGCAGTTCTGACCTGTTTTCTCATCTGTAACATGAGGAGATTGGCTGGATGACACGTAGGGTCCCTTTCAACTTCAAAGCATACTGTTGTTTAGAGACCAACAATGCAGTCAGAAAACAGAACATCCCGGCTTAAAAAGAATTCCTCTGCTCTGAGACAGATCATGATCAGCGTATCCTTTCAAAGGTACAGTGATGGGAATAACTAAATCTTAGTGGCTACCACTGACAACTTCAGTTGTTACTATGGTTGCTTCTTGATAATAATCTATTCATTTGGAAAACATTCACTCAGCACCCTGTGTAACAGGCCTTGGGGAAAAGGAGATAGTTTTGTACCTCCTCAAGAAGCTTGCAGTCTAAGAGGTCATACTTAACCTGGAGCCCATGGGCCAAATTCAGGTCATGGATTATACTATTAAACTACTCAGTTTTTAAATGGTGATCAGTTGCCAACATTTAGAAATTGCACAGTTTCTCATAAAAGACCCTGTTGCTCTAGCTGGATAAGCAGAATTAAGAAGGGGTTGGGAAGGAATAAGCTCTCTCTGGCACATCCTTCATGGATGTTTTTTTTTTTTTTAACCAAAGGCAGAAATGACTACTACGAAATTAGTAACTTGTGTGTTGAAGGAATGTATCCTCATATCTGAACTCCTCTGTGAAAAGGATATAAACTTCACAACAAAGATAAAGAAAGCAAATCAAATAAATAAGACCTACCCTCATGGGGTAACTCTCCAACTTTAGTCTAGTACCCACTTTTTCCAACCAAAATTTTGTATCATTTATATAAAAGTGAGAAAAACTATTTATTTTGATCCACATTTTTATTACCCAATCTTCCCTTTGTGCTCTTGTGAAATTACAGTTTTATCCTGGTTCTCAATCTTTATAGGGCCATGTTGCCTACTTTATTTCTCTTGAACCTAAATGCCAAAAGCCAAGGCAAACCCAAGCATGAAGCTTCAGGCATAAAGCACCTGGAAATTTTTGTTTCTTTGGGCTTGGCCAATTAAATCAAACTTTGCTCTGAAGCCTGCCTTGGGAAGTGACAGGCTTAATGGCCTGGTGAACAAACATTGGAGTTGCCAACCCACTTGAGTTATGGTCTGTTTAAACTACAAATCTGCTGCAATTCATAGCTTCCATTTTCTAAGAAAGAGAAACCTTCAGGGTATCCTAGAGGAGATAACAACTGAGTTCTAAAGAGGAGGTCCCTAGACTTATCAGAGAAGGGGAGGGAAGTGACTGAATGACATGATCACTATGTGTCTAATTATTCAAGGAGAAACCTTTTCTTTAAGCCAACTCTTATGGAACAAATTAGAAATACAAGCAATTATAAACCAAAGGCATCTAACAACTGATCTCTAGTGAATCAAATATATCCTGCAAGTTTGAAGTATCATTTCCATTCTTCCTTGTCCTGGTTACAAATATAACTGAGAACTAGCTCTGAACCTTCCTTTCACCTAGACATCAAGTTGAAATCAAGGATTCTTGGAAAAAGAAAAAAAGGAAAAGAATTTTGCCTAGATTATGTTTAAGTATTTATATAATATTAATAGGCTCATATTATTAGCATAACCAATATTGTTTCCATTACTCATCAGAGCTCTGATGATAAATGCATTTTATCTGCAGTCCATAAACACAGCATTGCCCTTGTGTTTCCAGATTTTTTGGACATTTTTTATAGTGCTTTTTCAGATTAACAAATTGCTTTAAATTTTAAGAATACCTAAAAGGTAGAGGTTGAAGAAAATCAGTTTGAGCATATTATTTCAAAGTATGGCTAACATGCTGTTTAAAATTAGTTTAGTCCATGTTTCCTGATTTTTGAACTTCTGCTAGATTAGTTCATTTCACTTTCTGGGCCTCCAGTTGGAGCAAGCGACAGACATGGCCAACCTTGTTTTAGTGAATGACCAAAGGTAAGTTTTGGTTCATTTTGTTTTAAAGTAATTCAAATTAGAGTTTAAGGTTTAATGAAGATAGTTAAATAAATGAGTTTATAAAATGGAATTGTATATAGTCATTAAATAGCATGAGGTAGACATAATTATCAATATTGAAGATGGCTAAAAAATAATACCAAGTGAAACATTAGGTTATATGTGTATATTATGATCCAATTTGCGTGTTTGTGTGTGTATATAAATTTATATATGTATATTCACATGCAGTATGTTTATCCAGTAACAGAAAAAAATCAGGAAGGCTATATATATAAGCTATATGAAAGTTAAAGATTTTCACATTAAAGTTTGCATATCATTCGTTTCTATCATGAATATTTTTTATTTTAAATGTTATTTTATTTTTTGTCAAAAATTTATATTTTTGGTGGGAAGTTATATGAATTTTAACACGTGAGTAAATTCTTATAACCATCATTACAAAAATATATTACAAAGAGCATTCATCAAAAATTATTTTTATAATGCAAAAAAAAAAGAAGTTACAATAAATCCAGGCAAAGTGCTGGGATTCTCGAGGCCTCTGCCCAGAAAACCCCCTGCAACTGAGGCTTCCTCACGGAGCCCCATCAGTAGCAGCTGCTCCAGCACTTCCAGCCCCCAGGCCTGGAAACAGCTCACCTGACACACAAAGAAACAGCTCTGTGGGAGAAAGATGACTGGGAAGGCACACAGCTTTGATATTTTTATTCGCCAGTCATAAATACATTCTCATGACAATAAAGATGTTTCAAATACTATTCTAGCAGCTGGAATTTGATCATTAAGACTGATAGTTTTGCCTTCATTGGCTAGAAAACCCTGGCTTCTGGTGGGGGGAATGCCCCTGCCACAGTTTTCAGCTTCGTGCAGTGCATACCTTTGGCGCAGCAAGATTACTTTTGCATTATTCTTCAACAATTAAAATAAGAAGATCAAATTTGTACAAAAAAATATTAAAGCGGTTTGAGGGTTCTTCTTAGAATCTGAAAACCAGAACAATAACACGAAAAGGCAGGCACCAGAGAGAAGAAGGACGTGCAACGCCAGGGTGCTGGCTTGTGCCCTGCTTTCCCCAGAGCATCACATCCAAAAAATGGGGTATGTGTGGATATAGGTTTGGTCTCTCTAATGAGGCACCAATAACCTCCTGGTGGCCCTGTTTCTGCAGTTTCTTCCTGTGTACTTCTCTAGAGAGACACTAATTGTTGGTCACTGACACTGCAGAGGGACAGAGAGCAGGACCCAGGATTGACCACCACATCTTTACTGAGAAGTGACCACAGGTGACACGCTGAAAACACCATCCTGGCACTGAAATGACAAAAGCCTCAAGGAGCTAAGATGCTGCCCTTGCTCTGCTACCGTCAGTGAGCCAGGCAAGCTGAAAGGGTTTCCAGCTGATAGAATCCAAGCCATTGCTGCCGCAGGAGAGGACCACTGAAGTGTCCCCTTCCTCCTCATCCCTCAGACGCACCTTCATTACTACTCAAAAGACCCAATCAGGCCCCGACTGAGGATAAATCCCCACTTTAAGAGGTGTACACATACTCCTGGGAGGAAGTGGCTTCCTCATCTAAATACAAATTTTGTGTTTATTTCATTTCTCCAGGAGTATCTATTTACTTGGCTCTGCTCCTTTAGTTCCTGCCAGACATTTGAGTTTTTCCCAGAATTTTAACCACCTGCCTAGCTCTGTCATTTGGAATCAGTGTTCATATGGCTGTTTCTGCCTGACTTGGGATTCAGGTTGTCTGCCTTGTGCTGTGTATGTCTCTCCCAGTTGTGACCCATGGCTTGGCGAAGCACCTCTGTGATCCTTCAAGCCCTGCTTCAGATCCCTGGGACCCCCTCATCTGGCACCCTGGACACTTGCACACAGACCAGGATAAGACATCAAGGCTTGGCTTGTGGTCCCCTGGCTTTTGTTTGGAAGGTCTTGACTTCCCCTGTGTGGCCACTGTGGCCTTAGGAGAGTACCCGTACCACCTCTCTCCTTGTCCACGGGAGAACTGGTACACTAGGTAAGGCGCTACTTCTCAGTTCCTAAATGCTTCAAGGAACACAGGAAGATTAAGACTCTCTTATATACAGTGTCAGGAGGCCTCAGTATCCACCAGGCTTTCTGTACAAAGTCACATGTTGCTATTTTTGCTACATGTGCCTCAGCGGAGCTGCCCACAGGCATCTGCTCTTCTGCACCTCAGCACTTACCACTCCCAGCTGCAAAATTTAAGAGCTCCATAATGGCTGGGGGGGAAAGGATCTCTCTAGATGATGGCCTAATAATGAGACCTATTACTTTTAAATGATTTGCTGGATCCTCTAAATTAAAAAAAAAAAAAAAAGGATAATGGTGTGGAGAACCATACCTCCCTTTCCATCACAACCCTGCATCCTCATAACTTTCCTCTAACCGCTCTCCATAAGAGAATCCACCTCTCTCATCGTGTTCTGTATTAAAACCGAAGTTAGAGATTCAAACATCAGAATTTTCAGGTTTTGAAAACACATAAAGGATTAAGAAGAAGCAGGTTATATGGCTCTTTACCACAATTAACTACCAAAAACTCCACCTTGCCAGAGATGAACTCCCTTCAGTCTAAAACAGAGGGCAGGTGTAAATAGGAACCAACAGAGGGTGTTTCATCAATTATAGAGGCACATGATGTGTGTGACTAACAGCTCATTATCCACAGACGTTGCTCCTGTGTTACCAGGAAAACATGAGCAATATTTGTAAGGGATTGCTGCACCAGGACCGAGGTGAATACCTACTTGTGCTGAAGAGAAAGCACAGGTCAGACGCAGGCACGCTTGAGCTCTGGGCAATCTTTGTCGTTGGTTCCTGAGACCTGTTCAGGACTAAACTTCCAGAAGCATTTTTTTTATCTTTTAGAATTAACCATGCACTCTGCCTTTATAACAATCAGAGCTCCCCAAATATAGGATCAGCTACGGCCTGAGGCAGCACTCTCTCCAGACAGGATGGTGTTGTTATAAGCTATAGGCTCCCTTGACCAGAGGCTAACAAGCAGAGGGATCAGAGATGGCTGTGTTACAGACCTGTCATTTTACTTCTACTCTCTCAGATCTAAGGCCCTAGAATAATGAAGGTGTGATTTAATTGCCATTATTATATGCAATAAGATAGTCATGACTCCTTCCATTATTGTCATTAGTGGCAAAACCTGGACCAGCCAAAACCTTATTGTCTTTCAGCCCAATGCTCCATCTGCCAGCATTCAAGCAAAAGGCTACATTCCCAACGCCAAGAGGCCCACAAAGTAAAACCCAGCAAAGATTGAGAGGTGGCACTTACCTAGTATTGAAGAAAGTCCCAGAGGAGTGGCAGCAGGATCCATCAATCCCTTGGACTCCATTTCTGAGTTTTTTTCTCTCTCCAGGACCATGACCTCATGTTTCACCCAACATCATAATTTCTAAGAATACACTACTGAGGCCACATCCCAATCCTAAATCCCTTAAAGGTCATCTCAGTTCAATCACACCATGCAGTACCTCCCCGTGACCTGGCTGATCTGAAGCCAGCTCGGGGCTGACACAAGGAGGGAAAGAACCTGCTTGCACTCCAAATCATAAGAGACAGCATTCCATGAACTGGAAAATAATCCTGGTGTAAGAAGAACCACATACCTTTGGTTCCAGTTGGGGAGAAGTCTTCTGCACCCGTAGTTGTATGGACCCTGAAGACACATGTGCAATATTCCTGCCAAAAAATCCACAAGGACACAGCTGCTTATCAGGGGATGGATCTACTCCCTCATCATCATCATCATCATCATCTCCTCCTCTTTCCCTCCATTTCTCATTCTGCTCCTCCTTCCTTCTCTTTTCCCATTTTCTGTTTATTTTCTTCCTAGCAGTCCATCCTCAGCATATATAGTATTCATAAAGTGTTTTCAAGTATTTTGCTCTACCACACAGATAATCAGGGAAAAAATAAAAAACACTATCAGACAGATTTCCCTAAATCTTCTAAAAGGGGACTTGGTAAAGAGAGAGCTGTCTTCTATACAACCCCATAAAAGCAATTGAAGATTTTGCCTTGGATAAACTAATGTGAGGTAGGTATGACTATTATGCTCACTCTACAGAGAAGGAAACTGAGGCACACGGAGCTTAAGTCCTTGTCTAAGGTTCCATAGCATGCAACAGAGCTAGGATTCAACTCAAGAGGTCTCACTCAGAATGCAACCGTACTACATGGTTATGTGGTTATTTGACAAATAAGGAATCAATGCTGAAAAGCTTATCTAATTTGCTCAAATTCACTCTGCTAATCTGGAGTGGAGTCAGAATAAAACCCTATTCTCCTGAATCTGGTCTAGTGCTCCTTCCTCAGAATAAATACAATACCCCAGACACAAAGCCTAAGTTCTCTAAAGTACTAGTTCACACATACAGCTCAGAGATGAGTTGATAAGCATAGGTTTGCCCTATTTGCAAACACGAGAACCTTATTACCTGGAGACACTGCCTGAAAGTACTCTTTTGAAGAAAATACGTTACATAGAGATTCAACCTATGAACACTGCGTGGGCCAGAAATCCCTGGGTGCTAGTTGCTCTCCTATCTTATGACACCCTTGCAACCTCCTAAGAAAGTGGATAGTAGCATATAGTCATTTTCCACAGATGGGAAGAGAGGAGGTCACAGAAGATGTTACTGATGACAGGTCATAGAGCTGGTAAATAGCAGATAAGACCTGAGGCCAGATCTCCTGTCTTGTGTTTCCAGATTTCTCCCATTCAGTCTAGAACACGTCAGAATCTGAGCAATGTATGCCAGTTAAGAGGGTATGAATGAAGATACCTCAGAAAGTGGAGTCTATAATTAAGAGTTTGAAAGAAGAATAAAGGTTTTTTTGCAATCTGGTCTAGATACTGTACAGCAAAGAGTCCTTCACCTCATCCCTCATCAAGGACTAGAGTTCTAGTATCAAGATAGAAGATGAAGATGTTTAAACTTGAATCTTAATCACCTTGACCTTAACAGAATGCCTTTACAATTTCTGCAAATGTCTTACCCTTTAATAATTAATTATACAGAACTCATAAAATGGATTAGCCTGACTCTACACTAGTAAACTGCTTTACTGCCCTTCATATAATCTTACTGATTCCTACAAACTTGTTTTATAATAGTAATGCTCTACTTAAGAAAGCAGAGTGAGCTCTGATTTTTTGCATCCACCTTGCCTTCTGTAGACTGGGGTGGGAGAGTCCTCCCAAAACACAATAATGTATGCCAACTGTCTCAAAAAAAAAAAAAGATAAAATTTGTTTTGAAGTCAAAATAAGCCTCTGTTGAAGAAAGAACAAAGTGAAATTAACTGTTAACTGCACTTGGTGGACCAGTGTAGTAGAAATGAACTCAGCCAGCCTCTGACCCACACTCTTTGGCTTCAATGGGTAATTTGATTCTTGGAAGATGCTGCACCTAAAACCATCTGGTGGGCACTTGTAGCTTCAAGTCAAAGTAAAACAGAATTGTGTTTTGGACAAAGTAGACTAGAGCTATAACCCAATTCCTGTTTTTGTGGAGGGGAGGGATTTAAGAGGCAGAGACCTGAGGACACTGCATGCTGTACCATCACTTACAACATCTGCATTCATGATCCCTGCAACAGAAAGGATTCTGGCATTTTGATATAATTTATATGTGAACAAAAATTCATATAATTATCTAAATGACCCGAATATTTTGGGTTGAAACTGTTACTATAAATAATAGACGTCCATTCTTGCAGTGACTAAGCGGTAGTTTCCACATAATTGGTTAAACTCAACTCTTAATTAGGTTTTCCATTAGCCACAGTGCTAACTTCACATTAAAAGTCATGGCTGTGGTCCACCTGTCAAAGCACTCACAATCAGTCACACTCTTTTCCTTCCTTAGTTATACACCTGTTCTTGCTCTCTGTCTCTCACTGGCTTTCATATCACGACCCATTTCCAACCCTAGATTCTTCTCCATGATCCTATCAGAGAAGATGACTGTGAAAAAACAAGATGTGAGAGGAAATAAAGCAATTAAGCAATAGTTATCCATTTTTACTCTTTCAATTTAGTCTAACTTGAATAAATGAATCCCTCATTTACAAGGACACAGGACAATCACAGGAACAAAGAACAGACTGACAATGGATAAATTGGACTATAAGCCTCTAAAATGATTCCTAAAACCCTGGTTTACTTAACGTGAAACAATTCCTCACCAGGAAAAAACGTTTATGTCCAACAGTTATTTGTGGGAACAGAAACACATCTATGGTATTTCAACAAGATGACTGGGATTTATAGCAAGCCAGGTTCACATTCTTTTACTGAGCAACTGAGCCAATGAAGTCCACCTCATCTAGGGACAGAGTCTCAAAGACTGGCCCTAGAAATGTAATTAAACTTAATTCAACTATTCTTACTCTCCTACTGTTCAAAGAACCAGTCAACGTATCTCTCCAACCAGATGGTGAGCTCAAGGGAAAGAGTGATAACATATTTCTTTATATCTCCATCAATATATGTCTAAATCAAATCAAGGACTCAAAAAGAATTGTAGAACCTACTTTTAAAAAAACTGAGCTTGTTTGTCATGGGGATTGGGAACAAAGAAGCAAATCTGAATTATAAATCTGTATCCATATTTCTGGCAGTCCCAGGCTCCAGCCAAAGCCTCCAGCTCATTCCTCCAGCCCTGACTCCATGATATGTATACAATTTTTTTTCCAGATAGGAAATATGTGAATTATTTTCCCACTTTGACAGATAGTGATATAATGATTTTAGTCTGCTGAAAAGCAAGTGAGTCACAGATACTTTCATGTTAGAATACATTTTTCAAAATTTTAAATGTACTTTTAAAAATGATCCTCTTTTGGGAATTCCCTTGTGGTCCAGTGGTTAGGACTCACTGCCATGGCCCAGGTTCAATCCCTGGTTGGAGAACTAAGATCCTACAAGCCGTGCAGCACGGCCAAAAAGAAAAAAAGGGATCCTCTTTCCCCATAATGTCACTGAGTATGTATGTGTAGTATCACAAAAGACAAAAGAAACAGAAAAACAGATACCATGTAAATATTAACTAAAACTATGCATTAAAATAAGCTCAACTATTGAAATTAAAATATCACATCAAAGTATATTATTGTACCACCTAACTAAAATCATCTCATGCACCATGGCATTACATATAACACACTTGGGAAACACTGATCTTCATGATTTCTAAAGGTCTGTGCCTCTAAATTCTCAGTCTCTCACTTCTTAGTAAGAATCCAGCCTAATAGACTCATTCAGGTAAAATGCCTGCTCTGGTCTGACAAGCATTTCTGGGAATTGGGCTAACCACAGGCTAACCAGATACTCTGTTCTAGGGTTTCAAAGACAAGGTCTGATGATGCAAGAACTGGAAACACTTTCAGCCACCATAGGAGGGTGGGGAGTATATAAGCAGTCATAGAGGAGATGTCCAATTTGAGGATGGCCTCACACATGGTATAGCCGGTCTCTTTCACTTATGAAAAGATCAATTCATCAGGCTTTAGAATCATTCAACAAAGACCACCTGAGTTATATAGATGGCTGTCAAATTAAGTCAATCAATAGGGAGTATATAACTGCACTATCCAATATGCTAGCCACTGACTACATATGGCTAATATTTTAATAATTTAAATTAAAATTAAATAAAACTAAAATAGAGTTCTTCTGTTGCACTAGTCACATTTCAAAAGGTCAATTGCCACATGTGGCTAGAAGCAAACGTGCAGAACAGAGCAGAGGTATATTTCCATCACTGCAGAAAGATCTATTGGAAAGGACTGCTCTGTAGTCTCTTGATGAATCCTCTACAAATTGTTCATGTATTGGGAAAGAATAAAGTCACGTGAGAAGGTGTAGTCAGATGAAATTACATGCATTGTCATGCATGCACACACACACACACACACACACACACATACAAGCTCTATAGTCCAAGATATCTATCTTTATGACAAATCAAAGCCAGAGGAAAAGTCATGTATCATTTTCTTCTTCCCCACTCCTTTCCCCAAGTCTCGATCCCCTAATTTGTGTTTCTGTTATCCAAAGCTTGTGTGGCAGTAGGTCAGATATGCTCCAAGTAAGATGCTGAGAGCAATAAGCATAGAGATTGTTTGGGAAATGTTAACGTTTCCTTCCCTACAACCTTTTGCTCCTTCCTACTTTGTCTACAACCAACCATGCTAATGCTAAGTCTGAGAGTAACACTGGGCAGATGACCAGCCCCATCCAAAAGTGTGGAAACTGGAATCAACAGCCTACCAAAATTAAATGTAAAATACCCATTGAGCATCCAGATTGTCGTAAATGCATCTCGGTTCCCATTACCAGCTTCTTTGGCCTTAGGACACTGGGGGCCTCTAAAGTGGAAACCAAGTTTCCTCCATTTCCCAATGCAGGAACTTGGACAAAATCTGTTCTCATTTAAGGAATCTTAAAATAATTTAATGGATTCTATCAGGAAATAAATTTTAGAATGTTCTGCATACTTTACTATGGACTGCACAATGAATTAGATCTTTTGCTTCCCACCAAGAGTTTTTAACCAATGAATGAAAGAAATTGCCACCATCTGAACCCAGCAACTCAGATTTCCTGCCCAGCCATCCAATCAAGGCAGCAAGACTGGGTTTTGGTAGAAGGTTGCAGGCACTGTGCACTGACTTTCATGGAAAACATTTAATCATTGGAGCTCCACTGACAATGAGGTTTCCTACACTGAAGATACAGAGAACACTGAACACTGTAAAAATCTACTGCAGTTTGAGCTCCCCCATATTTTACGTATGAATGTATTTACTACTTCCCAAGAATAATAAGCTTATGTGCCACAAAGTAGCTATTGCGCACTGAGTATTACTAACAGAATTTTAACCAAAAGAGCTAACTTTTATTGACATCTTACTATATCCTAGGCATTGTGATAAATACTTTATTTGGATGCCTTGTTCAATCTTCACAACCACCACAAATGCAGATACTATTTTTTACCCTATTTTACAGCCCAGAGAACTGAAGCTTAGAAATACTAACAAATTTGCTCAGCATTGCACTGTCACTAAGAGGCAGGACATCAACCCAAGCTGATTCCTGATCCTGTACTTTTTTTATACTGACTCATCAGGTTATACTTGTTGGTAATAACCTAGCTTAGATGGATATTTTTGTCTAACCTATCCAGTGTAGAGAGGAATGATGTTGGTGATCTGATAGTAAGAATGCTCCTTTCCTTTCAGCTGCTAGTCAAAGGGAGGTGATTATGAGGAGAAAATGTAGAACACTGAACCAGTATCATTTTTGTTTCGTCAACAACATGTTGAAGAGGGTCACTGATTCTGATTATGTGTGACCTCAAATTCCATGACCTAGGAAGCTAGAAGTTTACCCTATCAAGCTGCCTGTGTTGCTTAACTCAGAGATTCAGTGTTTCTCCCTGAGCAGCTTTAATCCATCATTTCTATATAACTCAAGTTACTGTACTAAATAAAAATTATAATAATGTAAGTTTCTTTTTGTATAAAGATCTGTGAAGATTACAATATTGAGAGATATCAATAGATTTAATTTGTATAACCATTTTCTTATTTGCATTTATAAGCCTAATTAACTGAAGAGAGCACTTTTTGGGAAACAACTATTATAATAAAAGAGGTTACCAACCAACTTGGCATAATGCACTCCATCATGTACCCTAATTTAGGCTACTTGACCAAAAGGATGATAAAAATCATGTGCCCCTTCTTTAAAAGCAGAAATGTACTAAATAATCGTGGAGAATTCCCATTACAGCCTAATTAGCGAACTCTACCATAAATGAGTTTTATAGTGTCTGGCCTTACATTTAGGTCTTTAATCCGTTTTGAGTTTATTTTTGTGTATGGTGATAGGGAGTGTTCTAATTTCATTCTTCTACATGTAGCTCTCCAGTTTTCCCAGCACCACTTATTGAAGAGGCTGTCTTTTCTCCATTCTATATTCTTGGCTGCTTTATCAAAGATAAGGTGACCATACGTGCATGGGTTTATCTCTGAGCTTTCAATCCTGTTCCATTGATCTATATTTCTGTTTTTCTGCCAGTACCATACTGTCTTGATTACTGTAGCTTTGTAGTATAGTCTAAAGTCAGGGAGCCTGATTCCTCCAGCTCTGTTTTTCTTTCTCAATATTGCTTTGGCTATTTGGGGTCTTTGTATGGAAACACAAAATAGTGAAATTTTTTGTTCTAGTTCTGTGAAAAATGCCATTGGTCGTTTGATAGGGATTGCATTGAATCTTTGCTTTGCATAGATTGCTTTGGGTAGCATAGTCATTTTCACAATGGTGATTCTTCCAATCCAAGAACATGCTATCTCTCTCCATCTGCTTGTATCATCTTGAATTTCTTTCATCAGGGTCTTAGAGTTTTCTGCATGCACGTCTTTTGTCTCCTTAGGTAAGTTTATTCCTAGGTATTTGATTCCTTTTGTTGCAATGGTAAATGGGATTGTTTCCTTAATTTCTCTTTCAGATTTTTCATCACTAGTATAGAGGAATACAAGAGATTTCTGTGCATGAATTTTGTATCCTGCTACTTTACCAAATTCATTGATTAGCTCTAGTAGTTTTCTGGTAGCATCTTTAGGATTCTCTATGTATAGTATCATGTCATCTGCAAACAGTGACAGTTTTACTTCTTCTTTTCCAATTTGGATTCCTTTTATTTCATTTTCTTTGACGGCCGTGACTAGGACTTCCAAAACTATGTTGAATAATAGTGGTGAGACTGGACATCCTTGTCTTGTTCTTGATCTTGGAGGAAATGGTTTCAGTTTTTCACCATTAAGAATGATGTTGGCTGTGGGTTTGTCATATATGGCCTTTCTTATGTTGAGGTTAAGTTCCCTCTATGCCTACTTTCTGGAGAATTTTTATCATAATTGGTTGTTGAATTTTGTCAAAAGCTTTTTCTGCATCTATTGAGATGATCATATGGTTTTTCTCCTTCAATTTGTGTTTATGGTGTATCACATTGATTGATTTGCGTATATTGAAGAATCCTTGCATCCCTGGGATAAATCCCACTTGACCATGGTGTATGATCCTTTTAATGTCCTGTTGGATTCTGTTTGCTAGTATTTTGTTGAGGATTTTTGCATCTATGTTCATCAGTGATATTGGTCTGTAGTTTTCTTTTTTTGTGACATCTTTGTCTGGTTTTGGTATCAGGGTGATGGTGGCCTCACAGAATGAGTTTGGGAGTGTTTCTCCCTCTGCTGTATTTTGGAAGAGTTTGAGAAGGATAGGTGTTAGCTCTTCTCTAAATGTTTGATAGAATTCGCCTGTGAAGCCATCTGGTCCTGGGCTTTTGTTTGTTGGAAGATTTTTAATCACAGTTTCAATTTCAGTGCCTGTGATTGGTCTGTTTATATTTTCTATTTCTTCCTGATTCAGTCTCAGAAGGTTGTGTTTTTCTAAGAATTTGTCCATTTCTTCCAGGTTGTCCATTTTATTGGCATATAGTTGCTTGTAGTAATCTCCCATGATCTTTGTATTTCTGCAGTGTCAGGTGTTACTTCTCCTTTTTCATTTCTAATTCTGTTGATTTGAGTCTTCTCCCTTTTTTGCTTGATGAGTCTGGCTAATGGTTTATCAATTTTGTTTATCTTCTCAAAGAACCAGCTTTTAGTTTTATTGATCTTTGCTACTGTTTTCTTCATTTCTTTTTCATTTATTTCTGATCTGATCTTCATGATTTCCTTCCTTCTGCTATCTTTGGGGTTTTTTTGTTCTTCTTTCTCTAGTTCCTTCAGGTTTAAGGTTGGGTTGTTTATTTGAGATTCTTCTTGTTTCTTGACGTAGGATTGTATTGCTAAACTTCCCTCTTAGAATTGCTTTTGCTGTATCCCATAGGTTTTGGGTTGTCATGTTTTCACTGTCATTTGTTTCTAGGTATGTTTTGATTTCCTCTTTGATTTCTTCAGTGATCTCTTGGTTATTTAGTAGTGTATTGTTTAGCCTCCATGTGTGTTTTTTTTTTTTTTTTACAGTTTTTTTTTTTCCTGTAATTGATATGTAGTCTCATAGCATTGTGGTCGGAAAAGATACTTCATACGATTTCAATTTCTTAAATTTATGAAGGGTTGATTTGTTACCCAAGATATGATCTATCCTGGAGAAGGTTCCATGAGCACTTGAGAAGAAAGTGTATTCTGTTGTTTTTGGATGGAATGTCCTATCAATTAAGTCCATCTTGTTTAATGTATCATTTAAAGCTTGTGTTTTCTTATTTATTTTCATTTAGGTTGATCTGTCCATTGGTGAAAGTGGGGTGTGAAAGTCCCCTACTATTATTGTGTTGCTGTCAATTTCCCCTTTTATGGCTGTTAGCATTTGCCTTATGTATTGAGGTGCTCCTATGTTGGGTGCATAAATAGTTACAACTGTTATATCTTCTGCTTGGATTGATCCCTTGATCATTATGTAGTGTCCTTCTTTGTCTCTTGTAATAGTCTTTGTTTTAAAGTCTATTTTGTCTGATATGAGAATTGCTACTCCAGTTTTCTTTTGATTTCCACTGGCATGGAATATCTTTTTCCATCCCCTCACCTTCAGTCTGTATGTGTCCCTGAAGTGGGTCTCTTACAGACAGCATATATATGGGTCTTGTTTTCGTTTCCATTCAGCCAGTCTATGTCTTTTGGTTGGAGCATTTAATCCATTTACATTTAAGGTAATTATCGCTATGTATGTTCCTGTTACCATTTTCTTAATTGTTTTAGGTTTGTTATTGCATGTCTTTTATGTGTGTTGGCATCTTTCTCCTTGGATTTATCCTATATGGGACTCTCTGTGCTTCCTGGACTTGATTGACTATTCCCTTTCCCATATTAGGGAAGTTTTCAACTCTAATCTCTTCAAATATTTTCTCAGTCCCTTTCTTTTTCTCTTCTTCTTCTGGGACCCCCATCATTCGAATGTTCATGTGTTTAATTTGTCCCAGAGGTCTTTAAGACTGTCCTCAATTCTTTTCATTCTTTTTTCTTTATTCTGCTCTGCAGTAGTTATTTCCACTACTTTATCTGCCAGGTCACTTATCTGTTCTTCAACCTCGTTATTCTGCTATTGATTCTTTCTAGAGAATTTTTAATTTCATTTATTCTGTTGTTCATCATTGTTTGTTTGCTCTTTAGTTCTTCTAGGTCCTTGTTAAAAGTTTCTTGTATTTTCTCCATTCTATTTCCAAGATTTTGTATCATCTTTACTATCATTACTCTGAATTCTTTTTCAGGTAAACTACCTATTTCCTCTTCATTTGTTTGGTCAGGTGGGTTTTTACCTTGTCCCTTCATCTGCTGCATATTTCTCTGTCTTTTCATTTTGCTTAACTTACTGTGTTTGGGGTCTCCTTTTCGCAGGCTGCAGGTTTGTAGTTCCCATTGTTTTTGGTGTCTGCCCCCAGTGGGTAAGGTTGGTTCAGTGGGCTGTGTAGGCTTCCTGGTGGAGGGGACTGGTGCCTGTGTTCTAGTGGATGAGACTGGATCTTGTCTTTCTGGTGGGCAGGACCATGTCCAGTGGTGTGTTTTGGGTTGTCTGTGACCTTATTATGATTTTAGGCAGCCTCTCTTCTAATGGGTGGGGTGGTGTTCCTGTCTTGCTAGTTGTTTGGCATGGGACATCCAGCACTGGAACTTGCTGGTTGTTGAGTGGAGGCGGGTCTTAGCATTGAGATGGAGATCTCTGGGAGAGCTCTTGCTGATTGATAGTACATGGGGCCATGAGGTCTCTGGTGGTCTAATGTCCTGAACTCTGCTCTCACACCTCAGAAGCTCAGGCCTGACACCCGGCCGGAGCACCAAGACCCTGTCAGCCACACAGCTTTTGGGAAGTCTGAGATCTTCTGCAGGCGTTCAGTAGGTGTTCTGTAGGAGTTGTTCCACACGTAGATGTATTTTTGATGTATTTGTTGGGAAGATGATCTCCACGTCTTACTCCTCTGCCATTTTGAAGGTCCTCCTTTTGGTGGGCTGCCTGGGACTCCACAGCGCACCACCCACTGGCCGTGCCCTCAGCCCCTGCCACCGCCATGGAGAGCAAACAGTGTGAGCCCCATGTGCCACCTCATCTCAAGTCTTTTGCCTCCAAAGTTTTTCTACTACAATATAATACTGCTCAACTTGGAACGACAGATGCTTGCCAGTGAATTAAGGTGTGAAAAAGACACTAGGCATAAATACCAAAGGCGTTGCATGCGGTGCCAACTCTCTGGTTCCACGGAGTCTGGATTAAATATTTAAAACTCAACTTAAAATCAGAAAGAAAGACAGCACTTCAAAGCTGTGCATTGCGTGAGCTGAGAGAGCTACTGCTGGCCTCGGGTAGGCAAAGTCAGAAGAGCCTCAGGGCAGAAGGCAGAGCAGCCCGGGTTCAACGTTCTCCACTGGGCCTCCTTCTCAAATACCAGCACATGGCCACTGGCCGGGAAGGCGCCACCTGCGTGGGGGCCCACAGGGCCCAGGGTCCCGGGCCCTGCAACCTGGGGGGCTGCACAGGCTCAGAGGCTCAGAGACTAGGAACACGAGGAGCACCGATCAGAGGATGAGAACACTCCACCCGAAAGGCACTCGCCACCCTGATACCATGTTTAGCACGCAGAGTAGTGCACTCCTGGCACCGCTAGGCCACCTCGGTGGCGCTTGTCCTGTTTTGTTTTGTTGTTTTATCTTGATAGTAATGGGTACTTATTCCAAGCCAATAAACATGTGTCTATACATCGCTGCATATAAATCTATCACATGCAGGACAAATTCATGGTCTGTTTTCCTTTGTGAAAAGTCAGTTTTTCATTTTATTTTTTCCCTTCCAATTTTGAGATATAACTGATATAGCACTCTATAAGTTTAAGCTGTAGAGATTAATGATTTGAATTACATACAGCATGAAATAATTACCACAATAAGTTAAGCGAACATCTATCGTCTCATATATTTCAATTTGTTTTAAATGAAAGCCACTCTGGCTTTAAATTTCAGGAATTTCTATGTATACATATGTTATTAACAATGGGAATCATTATTACTCAACTGTATAAGGGCAACACTATATGTGAAATATTATATTACTTTTACACTAAAGGTACAGATCTGTGTGTCATCTCCGTATCTAGTGTACTTGTAGTTTACCTTAGATGTCATAGGTGGTCAATATCTAGAGCCTAAAAACCTGATATTCTGACTCACAACTGAATGACACTTCTAATAAATTCTACCCTACTCATATTTATATTATACAGAATGAAATTAAGGCCAAGAAAGACTGAGGTGCTGTAATTACATGGCTTATTTGTATATAGAGGCAGAACTAGACACTGAGGCTCCTGTATTACAGTAGAAAACTCTTTATTCTAATAAAAAAGAATTATTAAGTGCCTACTATATGTTAGTACATTAGACACATCTCTCACATCTTCTTAAATATTTAGCAAGCCATGCAGGCACAATCCACATACTTCAAATTATGAAATCAAAGCACATAGGGGCTTCCCTGGTGGTGCAGTGGTTGGGAGTCTGCCTGCCAATGCGGGGGACACAGGTTCGTGCCCTGGTCTGGGAAGATCCCACGTGCCGTGGAGCAACTGGGCCCGTGAGCCACAATTACCGAGCCTGCGCGTCTGGAGCCTGTGCTCCGCAACAGGAGAGGCCGCGATAATGAGAGGCCCACGCACCGCGATGAAGAGTGACCCCCACTTGCCGCAACTAGAGAAAGCCCTCGCACAGAAACGAAGACCCAACACAGCCATAAATAAATAAATAAATAAATAAAACCCAAAAAATTAAAAAAAAAAAAAAGTATCTCTCTGAATGCCTTTAAAAAAAAAAAAAAAAACACATAGAAGTAACTTGCTGAGCACCACATAGCTAGAAAGCAGGAAATCTGAGATTCAAAACTAGGTCTGTCTGCTACCAAACAGTATGCTTTATCCAATGCAGTGTCCTGCTTTCCTTGACACATTCCACTTCATGTATAAATATTGCCAGAGTATGAAAAAGGAAAAAAAATATGGTTGTGCTAGAGATAACTATGTTCCCTACCATTTTATTAAAAAATTAAGGTGAAAAAACCTTATTAAAAAGCACTGAGTCAAGTGTTCATCTCCAAACTTGCAACAGAATCAGATTTCATTGGCAACTCAGAGAAGGACTCTAACCCAGAGGAACAGCAGATGTTAAATGATCTGCTGAAAACTCTGAATGATCACAAGTTATCTCATGCTAAATGAATCGCCAGGTGCAGATTCCATCACTATTAATCAAGAGATGGGTGGATGAAAGAACTACTAATTCACACTTAAGGTAAGGAAAGTAATGTGGCAGGCACATGTTAGCATACTTTCTTTTCTACAAGGAGATGAAGTGTCCAAACCAAAGATATATCCTGCTACTACTGTTCAATGGAATCTACCCACAGTTGAATTAATTAAAATGCATTTTTACATTTCCTCCGTCTGATATTAAAGCCTAAAACACAAGACATTCTCCAGGCTTTAGTAACAGGTCAATTGGATTTCCTGTCTTTGTTCTGCTCTTTATCTCTTGTATATCCTTGGTGAAATCACTGATCCCTTTCTAAGCTTCAGCTCTTTCTCCCAGGTAATGGGAATTGTAACACCTATGCCACAGATGAATGAAAAATTAAATGAGGTCATAAATGTAGAACCACCAAAAGATTAAACCAAATTTTAAAATGTCCCAGATTGGGCACTCAGTTTAACAGGAAAGATTGGGTTGACATATGTCAACTCAAAGATGGAGGGATACATGGAAAATAATCAGATAGTCATGCTTTCTCTTATCGACAGCACTAAGAATAATATTAAGTTGAATCAAAAAAACTATTGAAGATAGTTTGAACTATTGTCTTTGATGGCCATTTCTTATAAATGCATTGCCAGTGAAAAACTTTTAAATTAACCCTAGGATAAAAATGTGAGAAAGATATACTAAGAGACACTAGTGATTGCCACCTATCAAACAAGAACTTCGAAAGGTCTGATGAACTATAGATGGTGTGGCACTTTGGAACTTCTAAAAGTAAGGATATACTAAATACACACACACACACCTGCATTAGGACACTAAATATCACAGTATGAAATTGAATCAGGCATAGCACATTATGCCCGAGTGGGGCAGAAATAAACAGTATTGTTCATGAAAGATACTGAATACACATTGTCTTTCAGGCCAAAAGATTCCACACACGTTCTCCTAACTCTATCAATGGTTCCCAATAGGCCAACTATGGCTACAGATTACGGGAGTCACAGTACACCTATTACATCACTTGACACACGTGTAGTAGGTCTACCTATAAAAGAACAGAATAGAAGAGGGAAGAAGGCAAGACCACCATCCAGTATTCCTGAGAAAAATGATGGGCAGCTTATTAGTATCATACATATGTATCTCTAACGTTATTTAAATCAGTAGACCTTTTTAGCAAAGACTTTCGATCAGGACTGGGTAGGTTCAGTGGGTGTGTAATACCTTTGCCCTAAAAATGTTGGGAGATTTATTTAATGAGAGGAAAACTAAACAAAATCATAAGAGCTCCCATGTAACTCCTCAGGCTTGGGTTTTGTGGAGGGAAAAGAATATACTATACGTGTGAACAGAACTTTGCAGTATCATTGGACTCTTACTCATTTGAGGGTATATGATTCACAGTAAACCAATCCAGATAGGCGTTATCCATCTTTAAAGATAGAAAAATTCAGACTAGAATCATAAGCAAATTGCCAAGGTCACACATACAACAAATAAATTGAACTAGAATTTACCTATTCACTTGGTTTTCATTTTGTCAAGTTGCCTTCAAAGAAGGTTTATTTACAAACTCAAATATGTAAATATATAAGTACTATACATAAATATAATATGTAAATATTTTATATAATTTCCCATCAAACTGGACCAAATCAGGAAGACTAGGAGGAACTGAATATCTGTTTTTTGAAGACCTGGGTAATAACGATTTTCTCCCCCCTCAATCTGTATGAAAACACTGAAAAAGTAAGCTGTGCATGTTGCGAGGGTGGTCAGGGAAGTCTTGAGGGAAGAGGTATTAAGGAAAGGATGCCTCTATAGAGTAGAGTGCTTAATATGTTAGGGTACTCAAACACTTAGTAGTCACCACCTCTATTACTGCATTATCCTACAGTTTTTTGCCTGTCATGCTATAACTTGTAAATCCAATAAATCCCGCTATACTTATAAGCAACCAGGGGTGGACAAAGATGGTAGAAATTGTTTGAAGCAATTCATAAGTGGTATTATTGATTAGTCAAGATTATAATCTTCTCACTCTTTCCAAGGTGTTTTAAGAAATCAACTAGATGAAAGAGGTTTAATGCATGAGTGATATTTTATACTTTAAACAATTTTTAAGTCCTTTGCTTCTTGGTCTGATGATAACTACACATGCTCATTTTTAAAGCTTCCTCTAAAGTCAAAAGCTTTGAGTTATGATTTAAGGCAAAGAGAAGGTTATTCAATTAGTTTGGTAAGATCCAAGTTCAAATTGAAGGATTAATTATAGTGGTCGTGACATGAGAACTACAATAGATAAGGTAGGAAATGAGGGCAGAGTCTTCAGTATCTGAAGGGAATTATTTTTTGCTCCATGTATTGATTAATACAGTATTGATAACCACTATAAAATCACAGTCCGTATAATAAAGACTGAATAGTATTGGAAATCCTGAGGATGTTCTGATGATATAAATATCAATACTAAATGCTGTATCATGGTCTGCCCTCATACAATCTATATCTGCATACCAAGAGAATTCATAGACTATTATTTATGAATGTTCATGACTTTTATTATTAAAAATATAGAAATAAGCACAACCTACTAATATGTACCTCTCTGGAAAAGGTTCTGGAAATTAAATTACATTTGCAAACATCATGAAAGCTACTAGGCAGGATAATCATTGCATATCACATTAAAATTCCCAACCTCTTGAGAGAGTTTCCAATTGTTTATTTTTAATCATCCTTACTTTTCATGGTCTCTTGCCTACTATATGACAATCTGGAGATATTTTTGTACTTTTTAATGGTCTTGAGTTTTTCCACCAAAGTTGTTTCCTTACTCTTTGGGCAAGTTATTTTCCAAGTTTAGCTTAAAGTAGAACAGCTCTCTCAGATTGCAGACATGTAGAATTTTCTGGAAAACCAAAAACCTTTCTAGAGATAGTTAAGAGTGAAAGCCAGTGATTTTGGCTACCTGCTTTATTCAAAGCAAAACACTAAGGGCACATATTACAGATAACCTGAAAATATATCTCCTTCACCACCAAATCCCAGACACTGTAAATTGACCCCTTCCCCCTTTGGCCTGGTCTTTATCTCCACAAACTCTGGCCAAGGAGACAGGAATTAGGGATTTGTCTGGAGAAAACTATGGCAGGTTTGCAGCATGAAACTGTGAAGTTAGATCTCTCAGAAGATGGGAGAATATTTGCAGCATCTCCTTGGTCCAGAAGCCCCATCAACTTCTATTCTCCAACAGGTCACTCAACCTGCTTTGATATCTCTGTTTACCCCTACCCTTGCCAGAGCTTCACAGCTCCTTCGTTGTGCTAAGGTAAACCAGTGGATCATGGTTGATTGTGGGTGAAGTCACCTCAAATTCTGTATCTGGAAAGGGGTGGCCTTGCCCAAGTCATGTTCCGGAACTCACAATCCTGATGCCCTCCATCCAGGAGCATTCCAAGGGGTTGGTGCTCCTGCCTCCACCCACCCACCCTCTGATCTCTCCCTTTTAGTCTCCTCTGGCTGCAGAGGACAGCACACACAAACATTGCAAGGGCTTGGCAGGATTCCTGTCCCACAGGCCCTAGTTAGGGAAGCCCCATGGGGTTGGAGCCTGGCTGTGGGGGGTTTGAGTCAGCAGGAACTACCAACACAGGAGCTGAGAGTGTAGGGACCAATAGCCCCTCAGATCCACCACCAGCAACAACTTTTCCCATCATGGAAGCCAAGGGAAGGTTCCAGGCAGAGGTTGGTGATGCTGGGCTCTCCACTGGCCAGCACTGGGGTCAGGTGCTCAGGAACCCAATTTCGTACACATTGGGTGGAGGCAGTGCCTGGCCCAAGCTGCAGTCAAGTGTAGGTTCAGACCAAGTAATTCGTTGCCCCACAAGATGGAGCTGAACTGAAGTCACAGGTGGAGCAGGTGCTGCCATGGCTGAGCGCCACGTCCTGCGCTGAGCCACACACCCGGGGCTGTGGAGACTGGATGTGCCACCAAGGAAACCCTCCCCTTGGCAGCACAGGTCCTGAAGCCTCCTGCTCTGTGACCCTGCAGCTGCAAGTCCCCTCTATAAGCCTGGGCACCCTTTCTGGTGGGGGTGGTCTACCCTGGGCTCCAGAGGTGGTCGCAGGGTTGGAGGTGAGGAGGAGTCTACTCTGCCATCCTAGACTCAATGATTCGACACCTCGAGACCTGATTCTCAGAACTCAAGCTCTCAAGTTCTGGCATGGGAGACACCCTGGAAATGGTAGCAGCAAAAAATAATGTTGAATACTCATCTACACCCATGTATAACACGATAAACATGCTTGAAAGATTTTCAAAGGCAAGGATTATTAGTCTCCTTATTGATGGGATAGATGGGATTACATCTAGTTAGTGGGGAAATCGGGTTTTGAAACCATACTATATTTTACCACAAGATTAAATACTTTACACTGTTCCTCTCAATCAATTCATAATAGCATATATACACACATACATACACGTGAGTATATATACATATATATGTACACACACGTGTGTGTGTATATATTTAGTATTGGCTATGACATGGGTACTCTTATAAGCACTTTGGATAACATTTAATTTATTTGAGCAACCAATTCTGGAAACTAATAAGAAAGCTATGTTAGTTTTGGCTGAAGGGGAAGAAAAAATTAATCTGTGTTTTTGATTTAAATTCTTTTGTTTTAAAGAGACACTGTTTTGAAATATAGCATAGAACAATAACTTTAATTAGCTCTCAAAATGCTCTCTCAAATACCATTTGATAGAACTACCATATGATCCAGCAATCCCACTACTGGGCATATACCCTGAGAAAACCACAATTCAAAAAGAATCATGTACCACAATGTTCACTGCAGCACTATTTACAATAGCCAGGACATGGAAGCAACATAAGTGTTCATCAACAGATGAATGGATAAAGAAGATGTGGCACATATATACAATGGAATATTACTCAGCCATAAAAAGAAACAAAACTGAGTTATTTGTAGTGAGGTGAATGGACCTAGAGTCTGTCATATGGAGTGAAGTAAGTTGGAAAGAGAAAAACAAAAACTGTATGCTAACACATATATATGGAATCCAAAAAGCAAAATGGTTCTGATGAACCTAGGGGCAGGACAGGAATAGAGATGCAGACGTAGAGAATGGACTTGAGGATACAGGGAGGGGGAAGGGTAAGCTGGGATGAAGTGAGATAGTAGCATTGACATATATACACTACCAAATGTAAAATAGATAGCTAGTAGGAAGCAGCTGCATAGCACAGGGAGATCAGCTCGGTGCTTTGTGACCACCTAGAGGGGTGGGATAGGGAGGGTGTGAGGGAGACGCAAGAGGGAAGAGATAGGGGGATATATGTATGCATATAGCTGATTCACTTTGTTATACAGCAGAAACTAACACACCATTGTAAAGCAATTATATTCCATTACAGATGTTAAAAAAATACCATTTGAGAAGATATGTACTGTACTAGGTCATTTTTATTAAAAA
This sequence comes from Balaenoptera physalus, assembly GCF_965194825.1. Lineage (NCBI taxonomy): Eukaryota > Metazoa > Chordata > Mammalia > Artiodactyla > Balaenopteridae > Balaenoptera > Balaenoptera physalus. Next base: position 44,037,487 of record NC_138893.1, read on the forward strand.
GCAAGAAAAAGCTAGATAGAGCAAATATGTTGATTCTTCTCTTATCCTGCCCAGGTACTGATAGGATTGTCCTTTAAAATATTATCAAACATCAGCAAATTCTGGCATAGACCTGAAACCAATAATTGTATCTCTGCTTATACAGGCATACCTCGTTTTATTGCCCTTCACTTTACTGTTCCTCACAGATACTGAATACTGTTTTTGTTTGGTTTTACACAAATTTAAGGTTTGTGGCAGCCCTGCATTGTCAGATGATGGTTAGCATTTTTTAGCAATAAAGTATTTTTTAATTAAAGTATGTATATTGTTTTCTTAGACAATGCTATTTTATACTTAATAGAGTACAGTACAATGTAAACATAACTTTTATATACAGTGGGAAACCAAAAAACGTGTTACTCGCTTTATTGCAATATTCACTTTATAGTAGTCATCTAGAACTAAAACCAGAATATCTCTATGGTACACCCGTACACCAACTTAAAGTGGTTTAATAGGATTAAATCCTCTGATCTCTACATAGTGGGCTAAGACTCTCTTAACGAAATTATAAGAATGTTGTAAAAGTTGTCCACTTTATGAACAACTTGGAGATACAAATAATATTTCCCTGCATTATGTAACTCCTATCTCATCCTAGGTCTAAACAAATTCTGGATTTTCTTTTTCTAACTTAAAAAATCTCACAGGTTCTCTGAAAACATGTAGGGAGAAGGCATTACCTGCATCTCATAGAAAAAAAGACATTTACCCAACACCACAGAATTGAAGAACAGATGTAGAAGGGGATGCTACTATTTCAGCCTCCCAGCCAAATCAATGTAATTTCTTTCTTAATATACTATTGAGTTATAATGTACTAATTGTAGGATCATTTTATGAAAAATATCCACATTTTTAAATAGCTTCTATAATCAATGAGGAAGTAAAATATGACATAATAGCATTATCCTCTTCCACTTCAAGGTAGAAAAGACAGGTAATGGCAGATCAATCTCACCATAGCAAGGAAAAAAGAGTAGATAAAATTGGAGTTCATATAAAAGATATCAGAGAGCTGTAAATACGAAGAAAACTAGATGAACTAAATCTTCAGTGAGGGAAGAGCCATTCATAGATGAGCTGAGAATTCTGGCAGCTCTCTTCCCCAAGAACATTTTCAGAGTTTGGGCATGGACTAAGGATTAAGTAAGTCAAAGGGAGAAAATCTTCACTAGGGAAAAATAAAGGAAAATGGGAGTCTGTGACATCTGGTACAGATGTTAACAACAAAAAATAGAACTATACTTCTACTGAAGCACTGGAGGATTTCTCCACAGGATTATCACTGAGTTATAGAGTGGCATAGTAGTCTAGAAAGCTGGCTTAAAATACAGAGTGAAATTTTCTACAATCTTATAGTGCTTAGAAGACAAAGACGTGTGAGATGACTGTAACAAAAATACAAGAGGTATTATATTTGAGACATGAGAAATTAGAGATGTACTATGTCTAGTGAAAGCTGCACTCTAACCCTGAACCTACACAAATACTAATTAGATTGTAATTACCAGCTTCTCACCAGATTTTCTAATAAAAATAAAAGTTGATAATCTCTCCTGGGTAAAATAAAATCATTAAATATTTACTTTTTATATATAATTTTTTTCATAAAATTAAAAATATCTGAAGAGTAAGGAGGCAGGGAAATTATATTGTACAATCATCATGAAAAATAAATAGAAACAGTTTCACAGATTATAGAGATACTAGACTTAGCAAACAACATCACTAAAATTTTCACATAAACTTTATCATTACATAATACCCATGATAAGAAAACAGAAGGAACAATGAAAAATTAAAGGTAGAGAACTTCAGAGACATAAAACCCAAAAAAAAAAAAAAAAAAAAAAAAAGAATGAAATGAACATCCTGAAACTTAAAGTACCTAGAATTAACTCATTGGAAGGTTATAAGGACAGAGTAGAAAGATTAATGAATTTCAAGATATATGAGTATAAAATATGAAGCAAAAAAGGAAAAAACCATGCAAACAAAACAACGTAAGTGACATGTGGGGCACAAAGATCAAAATATATGCTGAATTGTAGTTCTGGAAGGAAAAGTAGTAAGAGGATGAAGAAGAAATTTTTTTTTAAATAAAATTATAGCTGAAAAGTTTACAAAAACTAATACATTAATTCCAGATTAAATAAACTCAGTAAAATCCATGTTAGATAAACACAAAGGAACCTAGACCTAGTTCAAACTCCATATGCAAAGAAACAGAAAGTCATAATAGTGAATATAAAATAAAGACAATTTAATTTAACTAGCAGTAAGATTATGACTGACTTATTACCACAAATCATAGATATCAGTAGACAATTGAATAGTACTTTAGAAGGCAATAAGCAAACATTAATAAAAAAGACAAACCTAGCAACTACAGTTATATACTCCATGCAAATGTCCTTCAAAAAGTAAGCCAAAATAAAAGTATTTTCTGGCAAAAGCTTATATAATTAGCTGTCATCAGTCCTCTGCAAGAAATACAAAGGAACTTGGTTTAGACTAAAAGAATTTCCAGAATAAAGCCTAGTACTGGAAGAAATGTTGATTATGTGGGCTTATATAGAAAATCATAATTGTTAATACAAAAATAATAACAATGTGCCATAAACTTCACAACATGTAGAAGAAGTATATATTAACAACAATGCATATAAAATAGGAAAAAGTCTCTTCAGCAAGTGGTGCTGGGAAAGTTGGATAGCTACATGTAAATCAATGAAGTTAGAACATACCCTCATACCATGCACAAAAATAAACTGAAAATGGCTTAAAGACTTAAACATAAGACATAACACTTTAAAACTCCTAGAAGAGAGCATAGGCAAAACATTCTCTGGTATAAATCGTACCAATGTTTTCTTAGGTCAGTCTCCCAAGGCAATAGAAATAAAAACAAAAACAAACAAATGGGACCTAATCAAACTTACAAGCTTTTGCACAGCAAATAAAGCCATTTTAAAAATTAAAAGACAACCTACAGAATGAAAGAAAATATTTGCAAATGATGAGACCCACAAAGGCTTAATATCCAAAATATACAAACAGCTCATACAACTCAACAACAACAAAAAAACAAACAATCCAATAGAAAATGGGCAGAAGACCTTAATAGACATTTCTCCAAAGAAGACATACAGATGGCTAGTAGGCACATGAAAACATGCTCAGCATCACTAATTATTAGAGAAACGCAAATCAAAACTGCAATGAGGTACCACCTCACATCAGTCAGAATGGCCATCATTAAAAAGTCTACAAATAACAAATGCTGGAGAGGGTGTGGAGAAAAGGGAACCCTCCTACACAATTGGTGGGAATGTAAGTTGGTGCAGCCACTATGGAAAAAGGCATGGAGTTTCCTCAGAAATTTTAAAACAGAATTACCATATGATCCAGGAATCTCATTCATGGGCATATACCCAGACAAAACTATAATTCAAAAAGATACATGTACCCCTATGTTCATAGCAGCACTATTCTCAATAGCCAAAACATGGAAACAGACTAAATGTCTATCAACAGATGCATGGATAAAGAAGATGTGGTACATATTTACAATGGAATACTACCCAGCTATAAAAAAGAACAAAATTATGCCATTTGCAGCAACATGGATGCAACTAGAGATTATCATATTAAGTGAAGTAAGTCAGAAAGAGAAAGGCAAATACCATATAACATCACATATATAGAATCTAAAATATAGCATGAATGAACCTATCTACAAAAGAGAAACAGACTCACAGACATAGAGATTAGACTTGTGGTTGCCAAGAGGGAGAGCGGAGGGAGAGGGATGGACTGGGAATTTGAGGTTGGTAGATACAAACTATTACATTTAGAAAGAATAAACAAGATCCTGAGACTTCCCTCGTGCAGAGTGGTTAAGAATCCACCTGCCAATGCAGGGGACACGGGTCCGAGCCCTGGTCTGGGAAGATCCCACATGTCATGGAGCAACTAAGCCCGTGCGCCACAACTACTGAGCCTGTGCTCTAGAGCCCACGAGCCACAACTACTGAAGCCTGTGCACCTGGAGTCTGTGCTCTGCAACAGGAGAAGCCACCGCAATGAGAAGGCCACACACTGCAACAAAGAGTAGCCCCCACTTGCCAGCTAGAGAAAGCCGGCACTCAGCAACAAAGACCCAACACAGCCAAAAATAAATTAAGTTTTTAAAAAAAGACCCTATTGTATAACACAGGGAAGTGTATCCAATCTCCTGGGATAAATCATAATGGAAAAGAATATTAAAATAAGAATGTCTGTATGTGTAAAACTGAGTCACTTTGCTGTACAGCAGAGACTGGCGCAACATTGTAAATCAACTATACTTCAATAAAAAAATAAATTAAAAAACAAGAGTGCAACGGTCATAGTTATGAAGTAAGTGAAGTTAATCTTACATAAATCCTTTGCATTATTTGAAAATTGTTAAAAGTATTAAAGTAGATCGTAATACATCAAGGATATATATGATAATCTCTATAATAACCACTGAAAGAACAGCATAATAATGTATAACAAATTTCTAATAGAAATGAATTAAAATTGAATACTTCGATATATATTATTTCAACATTCTGGCAAAAATAGTTGGAAATGGAATTAACAAAATGATGTTATTTAAAGTTTCTATACAATTTTCCAAAAACTGAGATGCCAGGATAAAAATAACAGATCTGGAAGAGTTTTCATTTAGGGACAGATAAGATCACTTACTGTGTACATTTAACAAAAATGGTGAGAAACAAAAACAAATGTGTACATGCGTTGTTTTAAAATATGGTTTGGGTCATAATTTATCAACATGCTGGTTTACTGCATACTGAGATTTGAACAGTTTGCTTCAATTCTAAGCAGTCTTACGAGCCTAAGTGTAATTATATCTGTGCAATAAAATCTGTCTCAAAGAAGTCCACAGGCAGATATGTGCCCATATGTCTAAAGAGACATTAACTGTGTTGCTAAGTTTTTTAAATGAATTTTTAATAGTTTAAGTTTTACAAAATATTTGAAAATGTAGTATCAAGTGTTCCCATATAAGACACAGCCAAGTATATGTTAATAACTTAACATTAGGGGCTTCCCTGGTGGCACAGTGGTTCAGAATCTGCCTGACGATGCAGGGGACACGGGTTCGAGCCGTGGCCTGGGAGGATCCCACATGCCGCGGAGCAACTAGGCCCGTGAGCCACAACTACTGAGCCTGCGCATCTGGAGCCTGTGCTCCGCAACAAGAGAGGCCGCGATAGTGAGAGGACCGCGCACTGCGATGAAGAGAAGCCCCCGCTTGCCGCAACTGGAGAAAGCCCTCGTACAGAAACGAAGACCCAACACAGCCAAAAATAAATAAATAAATAAATAAAAATGAATATCTGCAAAAATAAAAATAATAACTTACATTACCCTGGCACATTTGTCACAATTAATAAAGCCATGTTGATATATTGTTGTCAACTAGGGTTTATGATTTATTCAGATTATATTAGTTTCTGCCTACCATCTTCTTCTGTTCCAGAATCTCATCTAGGAGACATTACTTATAGTCCTCATGTCACCTTGGGACCCTCTTGACTCTGACAGTTTCTCAGATTTTCCTGTTCTCTGATGACCTGGACAGTTTCAAGGAACACTGGTGAGATATTATGTAGAATATCCCTCACTGGGATTTGGCTATTGTTTTTCCCAGGATTTGGCTAGTGATATTGGAATTCTGGAGAAAGATCAATCACAGTGGTGAAGTGCCATTTTCATCACATCACGTGAAGGGTTCATACTATCAATGTAATTTATCACTGCTGATGTAGACCTTGATCATATGGCTCAGGTAGTGCTTGTTGGTTTTCTGCACTGTAAAATTATTCTCTTCACCCCCTTTTCATGCTGTACTCTCTGGGAGCAAGTCACTATGTGACAAACACAAGAAATGGTAAGTCATGTTCCAATACCTTTAGGGCAGAGTATCTGCAGTAATTATGTGGAATTTGTCTGCATAAGACATCCATCTCTTCTTCCCTACTTATTTAATCATTTATTTATATCAGCATGGACTCTCTTGGATCTTTCATACTTTAGGTTATAAACCAATACTAATTTATTTTGTTGCTTTTTTTTTTTTTTTTTAATCTTTGACCATTGGGAGCTCTTTCAGCTGACTCCTATGTCCCTTTAACATATTCCTATCAATGGCCCTTTTTTTTTAAGCATTCTTTGGCACTACAAGATACTCCAGACATCTAGTTTATGTCTTGTTCCAGTGCTAGAATCAGCCATTTGTCCCAGGATCCTTGAGTTCTTTTTACTGGAGAGTAATTTTGAAATCAAGATTTGGGTGTTAGGTGTGTTCCTTGTTACTGGGGTGTTGTTGCTTTAGACCCTTACAGCAGACTAAACAGGGATTTGTATTTGTGCATACTAATCCATGTATACACACATTTATATATACATATGTTTATATTTAACCATCTATATTTATATTAAACTAAACATGGTTCATACTGATGTCTTCAACTCTAATCCATAATTATATGTATTACTATAGTCTCCTTCTTTACTTATCTGTAATTTATATTTTACAGTGAGAAGCTTGGTTCCCATTATCTATCACCCAAACATAGTTGTTCGATTCCAGTCTATATGCATTGCAGTCTCAGCATTGTTCACCTGCACTCGCATGAGAAACCACCTTATCAACTAGATTACAGTGTTTATGTGCAGTTTATTTTTCCGTCAGAATGACAAATTTCACTCATTTCAAACAATGCCACATATATGGTTTATATATGGTCCCATAACCATGGTTATATATATGATCCATATGGTCATTTCCAACAATGTCATATATATAAAATGCCACACACACACATATATACAATGCCACACATATATACGTCACACACACATATATATATGTAAAGCCACACATATATACAATGTCATATGCACACACACACAAATAAATCTAGGTCCTTAACATTATAATGTTATGTAAGAGAAAAACCTACTTAAGGAAAAAATGAAGACTATATTGTAATTATTGATAAAATTCATCTATTGTTATCTTTAGTTATTTTTATACATTTCATAAATGCTAATTAAAATACTCTTAGCTATACATCCTATCTCAGTTGAGAAGTTTGGATCCATGTTTATTATTAACTTGACAGCAGAGACCAAGGTCAGACTATACTATAGAAATAGTAGCCTCATGGGAGTTTGGGATTGACATATACACACTACTCTATTTAAAATAGATAACAAGGACCTACTGTATAGCACAGGGAAATATAGTCAATATTCTGTAATAACCTAAATGGGAAAAAAATTTGAAAAATAAATATATGTATATGTATAACTGAATCACTTTGCTGTACACCTGAAACTAACACAACATTGTAAATCAACTATACCCCAATATAAAATTTAAAAAGTTTTAAAAAGAAATACTGTTCTCCATAGTCGCTGTATCAATTTACATTCCCCCAACAGTGCAAGAGGGTTCCCTTTAACCTAAGTGTCCATCAACAGATGAATGGATAAAGAAGATGTGGCACATATATACAATGGAATATTACTCAGCCATAAGAAACGAAATTGAGTTATTTGTAGTGAGGTGGATGGACCTAGAGTCTGTCATACAGAGTGAAGTAAGTTAGAAAGAGAAAAACAAATACCCTATGCTAACACATATATATGGAATCTAAAAAAAAAAAATGGTTCTGATGAACCTAGGGGCAGGACAGGAATAAAGATGCGGACGTAGAAAATGGACTTGAAACACGGGGAGGGGGAAGGGTAAGCTGGGACAAAGTGAGATAGTAGCACTGACATATATACACTACCAAATGTAAAATAGATAGCTAGTGGGAAGCAGCTGCATAGCACAGGGAGATCAGCTCAGTGTTTCGCAACCACCTAGAGGGGTGGGATAAGGAGGGAGGGAGGGAGACGCAAGAGGGAGGGGATATGGGGATATACGTATGCATATAGCTGATTCACTTTGTTATACAGCAGAAACTAACACAGCATTGTAAAGCAATTATACTCCAATAAAGATGTTTAAAAAAGAAAAAAGAAAAGAAATAGTAGCCTCAATCACAATGTTTTCTCACATTACCAAGGCAATGTAGGAGGACTTGGCTCCAAGATTAAGGTTCTCAGCGACCTTCCTAAGCTCAATTACAGTTAAATATAACAAATTGTGTTGTTGTTTTGTTTTGTTTTTTTAAATACAAGTTAAGTACTTCAAAAGATTAGGATATAAATGAGTAAGAACAATACCTGCCCTTATGGTACCTACAGACTACTGGAATGGGAGATTTTCATAAAAGCCAAAATGTGATAAGCTTCAAAAGGAATAAAAGATTTGAAGGATTTGCAGAAGAAAAAAATAGTCATTTGAGAGATAGTAATCAAGAAAAGCCCAATGGGATAGGTATTATTAAAAAGAAAAACATCAAAAATCGTGTTAGTTTCATTTCTAAGAGATGATGACAGAAAGCTAATGAACTGTATATTCAGTAACATGATGTATCTAGAAAATAATTAGACTACTTCTTCAGTTCAATTGGGTATACATAAGATGAGTAATAAGTTCAGTCCTATTAGAATGATTTGAAAATTTAGAGTATCTATAAATAAAAGGTCAAAGCATTAATCTTGTAATCCATTCAATGATGATTAATATGCAAGTATATAACATTATTATATGTAAAGCTGCCTCCTATATCATGTAATCCTATAGTACAAACATGAGTTCAGTGCTGTGGTGATGGATCAGTATCATTTAAAAACTCTAGAGAGGAAGAAACAGGCTTTTATTACTTGGCAAAAATAATGCTGTTGACTTATAAAAACTGCTTGTTCAGGTATCTGAAGGAGTGAGTAGTCCCTGTCATAGTCACCTGGAGCCAAGATCATAACAGGGAACTGTACAGATTGTGAAACTGGTAAATCCAGGTGGCAATAGAAGACACTCTGTGGTTAATTCTAAGTTTCACATTCTACCTCAACATGTGAACTAACCACACGGATACATAACAAACTCTCAATTGTGTGTTCACTTATGAAAATTATTTTCTTCTTCATTTGTTCCCATTATTTGCAGAGCAAATGTAAAATCTTTGAGGGTCTGAGGGCCAATACAGAAGGTCAGGTTGCAGAGTAACTGTTTGGAACTGATATGCAGTGAACTTCAAGAACAGATGTGTCAATTTTGCAGTGCTTGGCACAGAATAAGTGATTGGATCAGTAAATGAGAACTTTACACTACCTTCTACTTCTCTTTCACTCCTCTTACCATGAACCATGTTGTCCTTACTCATTTATATCAAAGGATTTAGCCAGTGATAGTCATGAGCCAATGTGCCCTGCTGCCTGTTTTTGTAAATAGTTTTATTATAACACAACCATGTTAATTTATTCATATATTGCTTATGGCCAATTTCACACTACAATGGCAGAGTTAAGTATTAGTTGTGATGAAGACCATATGGCCTGCAAAGCCTAAAATATGAACTATCTAGCAATTCACAGAAAACGTTTGCTGAACTCTGCTTTATATAATGGTGTTCAAAAATTGCCCATTGGTTTTGCTTGATAATTTGACTAAGAATTGTCACATTCACAGTATCATGAACTCCACGTTAATAGAAAACATTTTTTTTAAACACTCCTTATTTTATATCTAGTTCCCAACACAGAACCTAGAATACAATTAGAAAGTTTCATAAATAATTTTAAGTAAACAAGTATCTATTAAACACATATATACAGTTTGATAAATACGGATATTGTGAGAAAGAAAAAGAGAAAAATAATTGTAGAATAAGAAAAAAGTAGCAGAGGCAATATGACTTAAAGAGAAAATGAATAAAACATAAAAGTAAGTAAACACAGTTTTAGTAATCTACAAAGGAAAGACTCCTGACATGTTCAAATTTAAGCAATGCCTAACAACTATGTACTTGTTATTTCCCAGAGACTAAGAATTTATTGATGTAGCCAAGTCCTTTCACTGAGACACCAAAACAGTAGGGGTGTTGCTCACAACTTGTGAAATTCACCTTAAAAATAGTTTACTTATTTAGCAAATAGGTTCTTAGAAATATCCTTTTATGAGGCAGCCATACACTGTGAGGAACAGCAGGAATCTAGAGAAATGATACAGCCAAAGGACAGAATATGTACGAATGGCTGTCAGAAAGTGTTATCGCTTAGATTTATTTTTACCTTCTAAAAGATGTGTAGAAAACACCTTTCAGAATAAAAATAAAAAATCTCCAGATAAAGGACCATTGTTAAGGAAAGGTTTGTTTGCACTTGAAAACATCAATTTGAGTGTCTGTATCCAGGATTTACTAAATTGTTGAAAAATATACTATATGTCATCTGTGTTAGACATGGCATTGTAAATATTTTGTGGCTTCAGATTTTAACTATGATTACAGGTGATGTGGCTAATGTTTTAAAGGAGAAAAGTCAAAAGATGTTTACTTCAGTCAATAGCTAATTCTACATCTCACACAATAGGAGCAAGACTAAGCTCTCCTCATGATGCCAGAATAGCCTGAGTCTTGGTCCCCTCATCTCCGAGTGCCATAAAAATGGCATAGAACGCTTAGCTCATAAAACTAGTTTTAGTATTAGATAATAACAAACATCTTCTCATTATTTTAAATAGGTTAATAAGTTGGGAAAGGATTGGACTCATTATCAACCAAACAATGATATTTAATAAATGTTTTTCCTTTTACTCTCTTGAAAGACATGGTTGGGAACTAGTGAACCTAATTTTTCAGAACGTCATTTGGAGTCTTCTGGCCTCATGGTAATCCAGATAAAATTGCGGTGCGTAGTATAAGAAGAGGAATGTTAAGGATTAGACTGAAGAGCTTAGAGAAGCCCAGATGATTGATGACCCCAAGAGCCAAGATAAAGATCTGCCCTTTATTCTGTGGTCCAAATAGAAATTAGCCAGACATACTGTAACATAAGATCTTTTCCTTTTCCCGTGATACCAAAGTTAAAGTGAGCACTTTATTCTGAGAGGTAACTACAAGGGAGATAAAATCCACGTGGCTTCAAAGCCTCTGTTGGTCTATAAGAACCAATTTAAGCATGTTCCTCCATAGGAGAGTAGGATCGATAACTGTAAAAGTGAGGAGTCACACACCTACTTGTGGCTGCATGGTAAGAGAACCATGCTCTTTATAGAAATGAAGAAGTGTGAGGGATGTGAGTATCCCTCTGGTACTTTGTTTTTCACACCATCCTTGACAGGTGGCAGAAAAGCATGGAGATTGAGGGTGTGCAATTTGGAACCAAATTCTCCCTGATTTCCATCCCACTGCACCACTTACTCACTGTGTGTACTTATCTTCTCTGCCTCAGTTTCCTTTATTATAAGAGGATTTCATAAGATGTGGGTGGGATTTAAGATTACCCATGCAACACCCTTAACCACTTAACTCCACTCTGCACATAAACTCTCAATTAGTATTATGAATGTACAATTGCTGGTTAACAACTCTGTTTGAATATTTTTTTATTGATCCTGTGGTAGTGGCAACCAAATGTATCTTTCAAAATAGAGAATTCTGTAGAGCAGGTTTATCTGTGGGGTTAATGACGAATTCACAAAGGATATAACCTTTCTACATTCACTCAAATTACTACTTGTGACAAGATAATGCTTCACAGCACCTATGGTTCACAGGACTCCTGTTCTTCCAGGCAGAAATATCTGTACTCATTTCCCATATATTTTCTGAACTGTATCTGATATGTAATAGTTATGTATTCCTGTCATTTTTAACTTAATGACTAAAAATCTGTATGGGTCAAAATGCTAGGTTACACTTAACTTGAACATAGCCACCTTAGGGAGAATTATAGCCAACTCCCTCCTGGAAATTACTGCCTTTTGCCCAAACAGCCAGAACAGGATCTTTCAGCTTCTCCAAGGAACTAAGGATAACACTGACACGTGGGTCCTCACTGTGCTGGTTTCTATGGCACCCTAGACCATCCCAATGATACAAGCCTGCATCACTCAATGGCTTCTCAATATGGAGAAGGGGAGAGAACGTTGCAGACATCTCAGTCAAATGAGGCCTAAACAGATGAGGTCAGTAAATTTCCACAGTTAAAATCCAAATCAGGGATGGTGGTGTGCTGAATTGGGCGATTGGGACTGACATGTATACACTGATGTGTATAAAATTGATGACTAATAAGAACCTGCAGTATAAACAAACAAACAAACAAAACAACTAATACTAAACTTTCATTGGGTTATTTGTATGGAAATATGTTAATATAAATGTTTCAGACATTACATGAAATTTCTAAAAATCTTATATGTTCTGGTATAATGTTATAAGTCATAATCCTAGTTATTACTTTAAAATGTATATCTCAGAAATAACTAATTTTCTTGTCAACTGCATTATTATGAACTTTCATCAAATCTTTAACCGTGGTCATTTTTAAGTCTTTTGTCATTTACAGACAGTTCTGGGTGTACTCTGATGCTTTTGTAAATATGTTCCTATAAAAGGTTTTCATCTTCAGGAAATTCATGGAAAAGACTCTGACAAGTACAGGTTTCTGGTAACTGACTGTACTGCTGAACTGAATGAATAAGCATTTTCAGAACTCTAATGAAAAACTGATGAGCTCATAAAAGTGCTAACAAAAGATCAAGATGAAAAAAAAATTAATTACATGGGACTGAGTGAACTGATGAGGATGAGTATAATTTTTGTGACTTTCTGTTTGAATTTAAAAAAAAGAAAAAATCCCACAAGGACTCAGAGGCAAAGAATATACAAATCAATTTTCACTGCAAAGTAAAGGAGCTGTTACAGTGGAGGATTACTGAACTGAATGTCAATATTATGACATAGTATGAGTGTGTTTCATGTATGGTAATTGCAATCATTGTTGCTTTTGTTGTGGTCATCCATGTACAATGCTCAGTGTCAGTCTATTTATCTCTTGTAAAAATAAAATACAGTGTGTGTGGAAAAAAAAAAATTCCAAATCAGGAGAACTATTATTAAAATGGAATCCATGGTGAGCTCAGATTAAGATAGCAGAGCAGGAGGACGCGGAACTCACCTCCTTCCAGGAACACAACAAAATACATCTACCTGTGGGAAAATTCTCACTGAAAACTAGCTGAAGACTGGCAGAAAGACCCCTGCACAACCAAGGCTCTAAGAAAGGTCCATACACAATTGGGTAGGAAGGGAACAGAAGCAATCAATTCAGAACCTGTTCCCCTGGGAGAGGACTCAGAGGAAAAGGGAAATTATATGAGTGGAAATCGTCCCTGGGGAGTAAGTGGTTTGAGCCACATATTGGGTGCCCCAGCCCAGGGGTCCATAAAAGGAAAGACTAGTTCACTTGGCTGGTTGAAGAGCTGATGGGACTAGCAGGAGGCCTATGAAAAGCTTGGACTCTGCTCATGAGGAATGCATGAACACTTGCTTGCTCCCTAGGCAGAGCATACAGGGCAGATTGAAACACAGGTGGCTGACCGGTATTCCAAAACTGCCCCCTCCACACACACCACAGCCTGAGCTGAGTAAATGCTCCAGCCCCGCTTGCCTCAGCTCACAGCTCCACACTGGAGTGAAAGTTACCATGATCAAGGAAAGACCTTGGTTGTGAGATGCTAAGGCAGTTCAAACCCAAAGGGCAACTGAGCAGGGTGGGGGCAGCAAGTGCTGGTGCTTACTTGGGTGGCACATCAGAGGCAGTCTAGATCACTGGCAGCAGCCAGACTGCCACAGCCCACACCTTGGTCCTTGCTGAGTGTCCATGCCAGCCCATCTTGCCCCAGCACTGCACTGCTCTGGGGTGAGGGTGCAGTGCTAGGAGCAGGGATAGCACACACCTGAAGGGAACTGAACAGGCTCAAATTCAACCTTGGGGCTTCTGCTACAGTGACTTGGGAACTGATGCTGCCCCGCCAAAGGGTGATGACAGCCACTGAGCATAGGAGAAGCTCTGGTTCACACCTGGTCTGGCCCTACCCCTCCACCTCCAGCCCCACCTCCAACCAAGGTGATACCTGCCAGCACACCCTGAGGAAAGATGCAACTTGCGTTCAAATCAAATCCAAATCTCCCCACCAAAGCCACTGGGCACATGCAGACTCTATGCCCGAAGTAATAACACCCCTTTAAGACCATGACAGGTAACTGTTTCACCTACTTTCACAGAGACAGAGAAAGTTAAGCAAAATGAAGAGAGGAATTTGTCTCAATTGAAAGAGCAAAAGAACACCCCTAAAAAAAAAAAAACTAAAGAAAGAGAAATGAACAATTTACCAGATAAATAATTCATAACATTTGTAATAAGAATGCTAACTGAATTAAGAAAAGTAAAAGATGAACACAGTGAGAATTTAACAAGGAGCTAAAAATATTTAAAAAAAGAACCACTCAGAACTGAAGAATACAATAACTGAAATGAAGAACACTCTAGAAGGAATGAACAATAGACTAAGTGATACTAAAGAATGCACAAGTGATCTGGAAGATAGAATGATGGAAATAACAAGAACAAAACAGCAAAAAGAAAAACAAATTTTAAAAAACGGAAACAGTTTAAGAGATGTGAGATATCATCAAGCATACCAACATTCACATAATAGGGGTCCGAGGAGGAGGATAGAGAAAGATGGGAGTCCAAAACATATTTTATAAAATTACAGCTGAAAAATTCCCAAACCTGAAGAAAGAACAGCTATCCAGGTGCAGGAAAAGAACAGAGGGTCCCAAGCAAGATGAACCCAAACAGACCTACAATAAGACATACCATTATCAAAATGGCAAAAGTTAAATATAAAGAGAACTCTGAAGGTAGCAAGAGAAAAACAGTCATATAAAAGAGAACCTGCAAAAGGCTATGAGCTGATTTTACTACAAAAACTTTGTAGGCCAGAACGAGTGGCATGACATATTTAAAATACTGAAAGGCAAAAATCTGCAACCTAGGATAATTTACCCAGCAATATTATTATTTAGAAGAGAAAGACAGAAAGAATTCTCAGATAAGCAAAAACTAAAACAGTTTAGCAATACTAAAACTACCATAAAAGAAATGTTAGAGGGTCTTGTCTAAGTGGAAAAGAACAGGCTGTAACAAGAAGTAATTATCAATAGGAAAGGAAAAATCCCATAGGCAAATCAAGTATATAGTAAAGAATGAGGATCAACTACTTGAATGTTAAAAGACAAAAAACTGAAATCAATACAATAATGTGCAACTACAATAATCAGTAATGAGAGAAATATGAATATGAAAAATATGACATCAAAAACAAAATGTAGCAGAAGGGGGAAATGTAGATCTTTCATGATGTGTTTGAACTTAAGGAACTACTTGTTTAAAATAAGTAATTATAGTTAAAGGTCAACATATATGGACCCCATTATAACCACAAATCAGAAAACTATAATAGACACACACAAAAGAGAGGAACACAAGCATACAACTAAAAATCATTAAACCACAAGTGACAAAGTAAAAGAACAGGGAAGAACTACAAAACCTGGAAAACAAGTAATAAAATGACGAGATTAATTTCAGAACTAAAGACACACACAGACTAAAAGTGAGAGGATAGAAAAAGATCTTTCATGCAAATGGCAACAACAAGAAAGCAGGGGTACAATATTCATATTAGACAAAATACACTTTAAAACAGTCTATAACAATAGACAAATAAGGGCATTGTATAGTGATAAAAGGACCAATAGCAGAAGAAGATACTGTATTCATTAATAAGTATGCACACAGGACAGGAGCACCTAAACATATAAAGCAAATATTAACAGACGAAAAGTGGGAAATTGACAATGATACAGTAATAGTAGGGGACTTTAACATCTCCACTTGAATCAATGAATATATCATCCAGAGAGAAAATCAACAAGATAACAGTGGTCTTAAATGACACAATAGACCAGCTGGACTTAATACATACATACAGGACATTTTCTCCCAAAACAGCAGAATACATGTTCTATTCAAGTGCACATAGCTCATTCTACAGGACAGATCACATGCTAGGCCACACAACAAG
The DNA here is from genome assembly GCF_965194825.1 of Balaenoptera physalus. Taxonomy (NCBI): domain Eukaryota; kingdom Metazoa; phylum Chordata; class Mammalia; order Artiodactyla; family Balaenopteridae; genus Balaenoptera; species Balaenoptera physalus. Next base: position 44,053,649 of record NC_138893.1, read on the forward strand.
TCTCAACAAATGTATCTAATAGAACACAAATTATATATAGCATATTTTCTGACCACAATGGTATAAAACTAAAAATTAATTACAGGAAGAAAAATGGGAAAAACAAAAACACGTGGAGAGTAAACAACATACTACTAAAAAATCCAACAGGTCAATGAAGTAATCAAAGAGGGTATCAGACAATACCTCAAGACAAATGAAAATGGAAACAACTTTCCAAAAACTATGGGATGCATCAAAAACTGTTCTTAGAGGCAGGTTTACAGTTTACCTCAACAAACAAACAAACAAAAAAACTCAAACAACCTAACCTTCAATCTAAAGGAATTAGGAAAAGAAGAACGAACAAAGCCCAAGATTGGCAGAAGAAAAGAAGAAATAAAGATCAGAGACGAAATAAAACAGAGACCAAAAAATAATAGAAAAGATGAAACCAAGAGCTGGTTCTTTGTAAAGATAAACAAAATTGATAAAGCTTTAGCTAAGGGGAGACCTTCAAGATGGCAGAGGAGTAAGATGTGGAGATCACCTTCCTCCCCACAAATACATCAGAAATACATCTACATGTGGAACTACTCCTACAGAACACCTACTGAACGATGGCAGAAGACCTCAGACTTCCCAAAAGGCAAGAAACTCCCCACATACCTGGGTTGGAAAAAGAAAAAAAGAAAAAACAGTAACAAAATAATAGGGATGGGAACTGCACATCTGGGAGGAAGTTTCCACACACTAGGAAGTCTCTTCACTGGTGGAGATGGGGGGTGGTGGTGGGGGGGGAAGCTTCAGAGCCATGGAGGACAGCACAGCAACAGGGGTGCAGAGGGCAAAGTGGAGAGATTCCTGCACAGAGGATCATTGCCAACCAACACTCACCAGCCCAAGAGGCTTGTGTGCTCACTCGCCAGGGCAGGTGGGGGCTGGGAGCTGAGGCTTGGGCTTCAGAGGTCAGATCCCAGGGAGAGGATTGGGGTTGGCTGCGTGAACACAGCCTGAAGGGGGCTAGTGCGCCACAGCTAGCCGGGAGGGAGTCTGGGGAAATGTCTGGACCAGCCTAAGAAGCAAGAAACCATTGTTTTGGGGTGCGCAAGGAGAAGGGATTCAGAGCACTGCCTAAACAAGCTCCAGAGATGGACATGAGCAGTGTCTATCAGCGCAGACACCAGAGACGGGCATAAAATGCTAAGGCTGCTGCTGCAGCCACCAAGAAGCCTGTGTGCAAGCACAGGTCACTATCCACACCTCCCCTCCCAGGAGCCTGTAGAGCCCGCCATTGCCAGGGGCCCGTGATCCAGGGACAACTTCCCAGGGAGAACACACGGCACGCCTCAGGCTGTTGCAACATCACGCCAGCCTCTGCCACCACAGGCTTTCCCCACATTCCATACCCCTCCCTTCTCCTGGCCTGAGTGAGCCAGAGACCCCAAATCAACTGCTACTTTAACCCCGTCCGGTCTGAGCAAAGAACAGATGCCCTCAGTCAATCTACATGCAGAGGTGGGGCCAAACACAAAGCTGAACCCCAGGAGCTGTGCGAACAAAGAAGAGAAATGGAAATCTCTCCCAGCAGCCTCAGGAGCAGCGGATTATATCTCCACAATTAACTTCACGTACCCTGCATCTGTGGAATACCTGAATAGACAATGAATCATCCCAAAATTGAGGTGGTGGACTTTGGGAGCAACTGTGGACTTGGGTTTTGCTTTCTGCATCTAATTTGTTCCTGGCTTTATGTTTATCTTAGTTTAGTATTTAGAGCTTATTATCATTGGTAGATTGGTTTATTGATTTGGTTGCTCTCTTCCTCCTTTCGTTTTTTATATATAGACTTTTTTTTTTCCTTTTTCTCTTTTTGTGAGTCTGTGTGAATGCTTCTTTGTGTGATTTTGTCTGTATAGCTTTGCTTTTACCAGTTGTCCTAGGGTTCTGTCTGTCCTGTTTTTTTTTTTTTGTTTGTTTGTTTTTTTTTTTTTAGTATACTTTTTAGTGCTTGTTATCATTGGTGGATTTGGTTTTCGGTTTGGTTTCTCTCTTCTTTCTTTTTTTTTTATTACTTTTAAATTTTTTAAATTTTAAATCATTATCTTTTATTTTTTTAATAACTATTTTGTTTTACTTTATTTTTTTCTTTCTTTCTTTTTTTTTTTTCCCTTTTCTTCTGAGCCGTGTGGCTAACAGGGTCTTGGTGCTCCAGCTGGGTGTCAGGCCTCTCCTCTGAGGTGGGAGAGCCGAGTTAAAGACATTGGTCCACCAGAGACCTCCCGGATCCATGTAATATCAAACAGCGAAAGCTCACCCAGAGGTCTCCACCTCAACCCTAAGACCCAGTTCCACTCAACAACCAGCAAGCTCCAGTGCTGGACACCCTATGCCAAACAACTAGCAAGACAGGAACACAAACCCACCCATTAGCAGAGAGGCTGCCTAAAATCATAATAAGGTCACAGACAACCCAAAACACATCACTGGACATGATCCTGCCCACCAGAAGGACAAGATCCAGCCTCATCCACCAGAACACAGGCACCAGTCCCCTCCACCAGGAAGCCTACACAACACACTGAACCAACCTTACCCACTGGGGGCAGACACCAAAAACAACGGGAACTACGAACCTGCAGCCTATGAAAAGGAGACTCCAAACACAGTACGTTAAGCAAACTGAAAAGACAGAGAAATATGCAGCAGATGAAGGGGTAAGGTAAAAACCCACCTGACCAAACAAATGAAGAGGAAATAGGCAGTCTTCCTGAAAAAGAATTCAGAATAATGATAGTAAAGACGATCCAAAATCTTGGAAATAGAATGGAGAAAATACAAGAAACGTTTAACAAGGACCTAGAAGAACTAAAGAGCAAACAGACAGTGACAAACAACACAATAAATGAAATTTAAAATTCTCTAGAAGGGATCAATAATAGAATAACTGAGGCAGAAGAATGTATTAGTGACCTGGAAGATAAAATATTGGAAATAACTCCTGCAGAGCAGAATAAAGAAAAAAGAATGAAAAGAATTTAGGACAGTCTCAGAGACCTCTGGGACAACATTCAACGCACCAATGTTCGAATTATAGGGGTCCCAGAAGAAGAAGAGAAAAGGAAAGGGACTGAGAAAATATTTGAAGAGATTACAGTTGAAAACTTCCCTAATATGGGAAAGGAAATAGTCAGTCAAGTCCAGGAAGCACAGAGAGTCCCATACTGGATAAATCCAAGGAGAAACACACCAACACACATATTAATCAAACTATCAAAAATTAAATACAAAGAAAAAATATTAAAAGCAGCAAGGGAAAATCAACAAATAACACAAAAGGAATCCCCATAAGGTTAACAGCTGATCTTTCAGCAGAAACTCTGCAAGCCAGAAGGGAGTGGCAGGACATATTTAAAGTGATGAAAGAGAAAAACCTACAACCAAGATTACTCTACCCAGCAAGGATCTCGTTCAGATTCGACAGAGAAATTAAAACGTGTATAGACAAGCAAAAGCTAAGAGAATTCAGCACCACCAAACCAGCTTTACAATAAATGCTAAAGGAACTTCTCTAGGCAAGAAACACAAGAGAAGGAAAACACCTACAATAACAAACCCAAAACAATTAAGAAAATGGTAATAGGAACATACGTATCAATAACTGCCTTAAATGTAAATGGATTAAATGCTCCAACCAAAAGACATACACTGGCTGAAAGGATACAAAAACAAGACCCGTATATATGCTGTCTACAAGAGACCCACTTCAGACCTAGGGACACATACAGACTGAAAGTGAGGGGATGGAAAAAGATATTCCATGCAAATGGAAATCATAAGAAAGCTGGAGTAGCAATTCTCATATCAGACAAAATAGACTTTAAAATAAAGCCTATTACAAGAGACACAGAAGGATACTATATAATGATGAAGGGATTAATCCAAGAAGATATAAGAATTGCAAATATTTATGCATCCAACATAGGAACACCTCAATACATAAGGCAAAGGTTAACAGCCATAAGTGGGGAAATCGATAGTAACACAATCATAGTAGGGTCTTTAACATGCCAGTTTCACCAATGGACATATGATCCAAAATGAAAATAAATAAGGAAACACAAGCTTTAAATGATACATTAAACAAGATGGACTTAATTGATATTCCATCCAAAAACAACAAAATACACTTTCTTGTCAAGTGCTCATGGAACATTCTCCAGGATAGATCATATCTTGGGTCACAAATCAAGCCTTAGTAAATTTAAGAAAACTGAAATCATATCAAGTATCTTTTCCAGCCACAACTCTGTGAGACTAGATATCAGTTACAGGAAAAAAATCTGTAAAAAATACAAACACGTGGAGGCTAAACCATACACTACTTAATAACCAAGAGATCACTGAAGAAATCAAAGAGGAAATCAAAACATACCTAGAAACAAATGACAATGAAAACACCACAACCCAAAACCTATGGGATGCAGCAAAAGCAGTTCTAAGAGGGAAGTTTATAGCAATACAAGCCTACCTCAAGAAACAAGAAACACCTCAAATAAACAACCTACCCTTATACCTAAAGCAGTTAGAGAAAGACGAACAAAACACCCCCAAAGTCACCAGAAGGAAAGAAATCATAAAGATCAGATCAGAAATAAATGAAAAAGAAATGAAAAAACAATAGCAAAGATCAATAAAACTAAAAGCTGGTTCTTTGAGAAAATAAACAAAATTGATAAACCATTAGCCAGATTCATCAAGAAAAAAAGGGAGAAGACTCAAATCAACAGAATTAGAAATGAAAAAGGAGAAGTAACAACTGACACTGCAGTAATACAAAGGATCATGGGAGATTACTACAAGCAACTATATGCCAATAAAATGGACAGCCTGGAAGAAATGGACAAATTCTTAGAAAAGCACAACCTCCTGAGACTGAACCAGGAAGACATAGAAAACATAAATAGACCAAACACAAGCACTGAAATTGAGACAGTGATTAAAAATCTTCCAACAAACAAAAGCCCAGGAACAGATGGCTTCACAGGGGATTTCTATCAAACATTTAGAGAAGAGCTAACACTTACCCTTCTCAAACTCTTCCAAAATATATCAGAGGGAAGAACACTCCCAAACTCATTCTATGAGGCCACCATCACCCTGATACCAAAACCACACAAAGATGCCATAAAGAAAGAAAACTACAGGCCAATATCACTGATGAACATAGATGCAAAAATCCTCAACAAAATACTAGCAAACAGAATCCAACAGCACATTAAAAGGATCATACCCCATGATCAAGTGGGGTTTATCCCAGGAATGCAAGGATTCTTCAATACACGCAAATCAATCCATGTGATACACCATATTAACAAGTTGAAGGAGAAAAACCGTATGATCATCTCAATAGATGCAGAAAAAACTTTTGACAAAATTCAATACCCATTTATGATAAAAAACCCTCCAGAAAGTAGGCATAGAGGGAACTTACCTCAACATAATAAAGCCCGTATATGACAAACTCACAGCCAACATCGTTCTCAATGGTGAAAAACTGAAACCATTTCCACTAAGATCAGGAACAAGACAAGGTTGTCCACTCTCACCACTATTATTCAACATAGTTTCAGAAGTTTTAGCCAAGCAATCAGAGAAGAAAAAGAAATAAAAGGAATCCAAGTTGGAAAAGAAGCTGTCACTGTTTGCAGATGACATGATACTATACATAGAGAATCCTGAAGATGCTACCAGAAAACTACTAGAGCTAATCAACGAATTTGGTAAAGTAGAAGGATACAAAATTAATGCACAGAAATCTCTTGCATTCCTATATACTTTTGATGAAAAATCTGAAAGAGAAATTAAGGAAATACTCCCATTTACCATTGCAACAAAAAGAACAAAATACCTAGAAATAAACCTACCTAAGGAGACAAAAGACCTGTATTCCGAAAACTGTGAAGACACTGATGAAAGAAATTAAAGCTGTTACAAACAGATGGAGAGATATACCATGTTCTTGGATTGGAAGAATCAACACTGTGAAAATGACTATACTACCCAAAGCAATCTACAGATTCAATGCAATTCCTATCAAACTAGCAATGGCATTTTTCACAGAACTAGATCGAAAGATTTCACAATTCGTATGTAAACTCAAAAGACCCCAAAATAGCCAAAGCAATCTTTAGGAAGAAAAACGGAGCTGGAGGAATCAGGTGCCTGACTTCACACTATACAGCTATTCTTTTTTAATTAAAATTTTATTGGAGAAAACATACAAATAAAAAGAATATAACCCCAGAAGTGAGTTTTATGGAAGTGATCACCATCTTGCATTTCTTTAACTTATGCCTTTCTTAAAGACCAAAAAATGCATAACCTTCCCCTATCATCAAAATCTGAGTGGTATATTTGTTATAATTGATAAACCTACTTTGGCACATGATAATCACCCAAAGTCCCTAGTTTTATTAGGGTTCACTCTTGGTGTTGTACATTCTATTGGTTTGGAAAAGTGTAGAATGACATGTACCCCTCATTACAGTATCAGTATGTCCATTGCCCTAAAAATCCTCTGTGCTCTGCCTATTCACCCCTTCTCCTCACCCACCTCCCCACAACCACTGCTTTTTATCCCTTGATGTCAGTTTTCCTTATTTTGAAACCATGTTGTTGTATGAGTCACATTTTGGGTTTTTTGTCTTCCTGATGAATGAAACCTTCATCCATTATTTACTGCCTATCTTTCTAATACTTTGATTTTCAGCAGTTTGTCTGACGTACTAGTTTTTGTTTTGGTTTAACTTATTCTGTTTGTGCCTAAGATTTCTGAATCTGTGGGTTGTCTTTCATCAAACATGACATATACCCTTAGTCATTACTTCTTCATGTTTTCTCTGCCACATTTTCTCTCTTTTGCTTTTGTGACTACTATTACGTGTATGGTAAAATGCTTGATACTGTCCTATAGTTCTATCATGTTCTTTTTCCTCTTTCTGTGAATGATATTTTGATCCATCTTTGCTTTCACTTACCAACTTTTGCTGCATACAATCTGTTTTTAAATGGATCCAATGGATTTTTAAATTTCAAATATTTTGAATTTTAGAATTCCCATGTGATCATTTTAAGTTTACATTTATCTACTTAAGTTTTCCTCTAAATTCTTCAATATTTTAAACCATGTATGCTAATTCCATTGTCTGCCTCATGTTTGTAACTATTCACTTTCTCTACTATGAGTTATATTTTTCTATTTATATTCATATCTACTTTAGATTTTGAAGATATTTCTTCTACATGTGTGTATAAATACACATACTGTATTTACATCTATGTGCACATATATGCTGTATATGTATCTACAATGTGTTTGCATGTGTGTTCACATTTTTTTCTAAAGAAAAGCAGTTAAATTATTAGATTTGATCCTGGTAAGGATTCGTTTTTGGTTTTGTTAAGCAAAGTCCATTAGTTTTTCTCCTTTCTACTAAGGCACTGACTTTACTAATAGGTTGTGGACCTTATTCCTAGAATGATGCATTTCTAGGATCTCAACTGAATACTCATATTGTTCAAATTATTTTCACTCTAGTTAGTTCAAAATTCCAACATATCCACAGATCTCTGCAACATCTGAACTGTGTCCAGCTCTCAACCCCTCATGCATTTTCTGCTAGACCCTGTGCAATCTCACCTGCCCATATGCCACCTAGGATTTTAGCAAAGGACAAAGGAACCTCAAGAAAATTTCACGTACTTCTCTAAGGTACCCTGCCTTGCAAATTGAAGTTACCCTCGACAGCTCTGAACTCCGCTATTTCATCCACACAGTGAAACTTCAGGTCTCTGTTGGTGCTCCAGCATTTTGCACACTTGGGAAATGTCCCTAGGCAGAAATCTGGGTTGAATATGGAACTCACCTAATGACCTTCCTTTCTTTCAAGGAACAATGCCCCACTCTGTCCATTGGCTAATGCCTTAAAATAGTCAATTTATATAATTCTATAATTTCTATAGGATATTAGGGTGAGCCTGAAACCAACTCTATCAGAATTATAAGTTGCACAATATGTTAGTAAAATACTTTTTGCTCTTCTGAATCTCTTATAGGACCTAGAGTTCCTTAAGAACATTTCCAACATCTATCTTGGTTACTAGTTTATGATAAATATTTGATATGCATTTGACAGAAAGTGAATAAAGGCATGATGAATATATTAAACGAAAAATGTTTGACTCATCTGATATGATTATTAGGAATCATGAAGGGTCCTCTGACTGATACTTGAAAGGTCTCCAATGCAACAGAACATCATAGATTTGAAAAGCACTCAGGGCCAGAAATCAAGAGTGATAAATGTTCAAATCCCCACTCTGCTACTGGTTAGTAGTTACCAAAGTTACTTAATTTCCTTGAGTCCCAACTTCAAATCTAGAAAATAATATTTGAACGTGACCTTTGGTTAAGGCTTATATAGAAAGTAGCTGCTTACAATGCCTGCCTCTCATGTAGGAGCATAATAATTGTTCACTTTGCTTCTTTGTCTCAGTGGCTATAAGTAATGGTAGGGCAATAGAAATATGGACAGATTTCCAAAGCATTTTGTATAAAATATAGCCAGAGCATAGATGGTGTGGTGTAGGAATTAGTGGGGGTTTTTTTCCGTTAAAATCCCCAGGTAATTCTAATGACAGCCAAAGCTAGATTAGTGACAGAGAAGGCATTACTACTTGTTGATGAGTAGTCTCTTAAAGGATGGCTTTCTGTCCATGGAACTATACATAGCTTGAACAAGCATATTCAATATCTTAATAGAGGTGCGTTTGAAGGAAATAAATTGCTATTTTTCATACTATACAAATAGTTCATTTACACATTAAAACTAGACTTTATCATTAAATATCAGTGAATAGAGGAGAAAAATGGGAAAAATATACTGAAATGTAAGGAGACTTGGTTACTTAGAGAAAGCTTTTTATGGAAGGAGCAAGAAGAAAACTGGGTGTCAATACAAGTCTCTTGTGCTTGAGGATACATTTAGAAATAGCTATCATTCCAGGGCATTGATGGTTGGACAGGAGAAGGAACATGCTGGAAAAAATGATGACCATCCAGGAGAACGCAAAGTGGGAAGCAGGGATCTCAAATGGATAAGTGAAGAAAGCTGAGGTGGGAATGTGAGTTGAGCAAGAACAAAGAGAAGAGCTCTGTAAATATTTGATAAATCAATCTGCAGCATTCAAAATGCCCTTTTATGGGGGAATGTGAGTATAGTTCATAGAAATGACAGCCTGGTTTAAATTTTCAGAGTTAGTACCAACCATCGTGGAGCGGTAGTGTGCTAAAAGGGCAGGAAGGTGTTCTGAATCACAGGAACACCAGAGGCAGAGAAGCTTATAATGGTTATAAGTGTCGTAAGTAAGTATGAAGGGAAGATTTCTCAGAGAGGGTCATTAATGAGACCCCATAGTTAATCAATGAACTGGGAGAGGAGGCAGCGCCCTGCAACACAACCCAGTGAGAGAGGCTGTAAGGCAATCTCTTCGGGGAAAACTGAGAGACTGCTTCCCACCGTCTCATATCAGACAGTCTCTGTCTTATCCAGATGTCCAGAACCTGACTTATAAAGTCTGTGGGCCAGGCAAGCTGAGACCCCAGAGCTGCTTCAGGAAGGCCAGAACAATCAGAGGGACCTAAGACCAGTGTCATATGGAATGTCTGTCAAGCTGTCAGGATGTCTGGGATTTTTCATTTTCCTAAATTAGAGGAGACAGAGCAGATGCATTTCTGATAGCTCCCAAACAATTTAAAAATAAACATGACATTAGATTTGTCCAAGGAGTAGACAACCCAGCAATTACAGAAACATCATGATTTCAATTACCTATATTTTGTTTTATTTTTAAGCAACTATTCTTTTACTTTCTTTTATTCATCTCATTTTTTCTATTATTCTGAGATCATTTTTCCTTTAATCTCCCACCTGCCCTTTTCTTTTATCCTACAAAACATAAAATAGAGATTTGAGAGCCAAAGTCTTCTTATGTATTCCAAAGACTCCTGGCTATCCATCAACTTCAAATACCCAAACCTTCTAGATGAATACCTGGCAATGGGTACAGGACTCATTCACTTACACTTCCTCCTCATCCAAATACACACTAAGAGCTTCATCTCTCTAAGCCTTATGCTCTGAAATATGAAGCTCTTCTACCCTCACATCACAAACACAAACCCCATACAGAAGATCATCTTGATCTTGAACTCCAGTTTTTTAGGGCTTCTGATGGGTTGACAAAAACTGCAGGTGTCCTCAGCCTAGACCGTTCAGTTTACCAGGAGGGCAAGCAGAAGTCTTATGACTCACTTTCATAGGGAGAATGTGTTTTCTAGTGATTCATCACTTCCTCTATAAATTAGGTTAACACATTTTTTCTGAGGTTAGTAATTTATTAAGCAGCCTTTTAAGCAGTAGATATTCCCCTCTCATCCCATCCTCTGGGCAGTAATGGCAATGCTCAGGTCTCAGAGAAATAGAAGCCTATCACTTACAGAGGTGACACCTTTTTAAAAAGCAGTTATACTTGCTAAAGCCACAATGGTATGCCTTGGGATGAGCCAACAACCTCAGTTTCATTCAGAAGTTGTGACCCTCTCTGCTCTAATGAAGCAGAGTATCCTGGATGAACAGGCTGTGATCCAGCGACAGAGCAAGGACTCTTCAGATTAATAGGGCCAATGACTAATTTTTTTTGTTTAAACATGTCTAGTCCAAATCCCATCCTTGTCTTATTTTGCAATAACAGAGCTGAATTTTGCAGACTATATTTTTAAATGAAGAGTACGTGTATTACCCTTCAACCAGCTTCCCCACATGTTTAACATCTTATATAACCAAAGATAATCACAAAAGCCAAGAGATTAACATTCATACAATCCTATTAAGTGATCTGCATGCTTTATTTACATTTTGCACAGAGGTCAAGTCTCTAAAAGTGAAGTGGGGAGACCCTGGAAATCACTTTTTCTCCACCACAGTTTCCCCCTTGGCATTCAACTCCTGTGTGAAAAGTAGTCAAGAAAGATTACACACATGATTAAGAGTAACACCTCCAGCTGCTATGATTGTATTTATTTCTCACCACAGCAATCAACACATAATTACTGTGTTCAGAGACTAACATCTGTCACAGCATGGCATTGAGCATTCAATTTGATCATTAACAGTCCTTAAACCATTTATCATAGTAGCCTTAATATACTTGGCTCCTTTGAGTCAAGGTACCCAGGGGTAATATGTCACTCCCTGGAATTCTATTGTTATTTTTGTGGCAATATAGATTTATTACTAAGCTTAAAAATGAAATATTACCTAAGATTGTTTATTATATTAAAGATTACTAAATTAAGAAAGCGAAGTTGTCTTGACTCTAGAAGATTGCTCTTCAGGATACCGAAATTCTATTTACTGAGGAGATATTTTTAGCCATTTAACATTTATTGCATAACAAATGGTGGTCAAATTTTTTCAATAGGAGTTTACTGTTTTGTAAAATTACATACAGGTAAGGCCAACTGGTGCTTTTTTTTTTTTTTAAACATGAAATTGGCAAATATTTTCTCAAACATGTGAACATTTACATTTTGACTCACTTACTTGGCAAGAAAAATAGTCTCACATTGCAATATATGGTTTGACCACTCTGACATTCTACAGATAAAGCATGTCTCAGTGTCTACAAGCTAACCAAAAATGATACAGTTTTGTTTTCATCTTTGCTTTGCTTTATCATGGAGACATGAATTAACCTCTACCTAGAACTCAATGTAATTGGCACATGTATTCTAGATGTACAGTTCAATAATTAAGTAGTGTTGGGGACAGAGGTAGGGGAGCATTTTCTCATTTTAAGGGCAATATATAGAATTCATACAAGTAAAATTGATACATTTATTGAACATTTTAAACTTGTTTCTTAAATTCCTCGTTTGCTTATCTGTGAGCTCAAACACAGGTTGATCAATAATTTGGTAGACATAAGTACTACATAATGTCATATTTGTAGACTCCTTGGAAATCAGCTATTTGAAAAACCTCCTAATTATATTTGTTGCAAAATTCTTCCCAAGTGGCCTAAGGTCATACAGCTAGTTCAAGGCACAGTAGAAACTAGGATTAGATTCTATAGTCTACTATTTCTTTTCACTACTAATTATTGATACAGGAGTTAAGGCATAGGGTAGATGACCAATCATTTATTTATATTAAAATATTAAGTACCTACTACTTGTCAGGGATTTGGGATTCAGGAATTTATAAGACAGGCATACTCCTTGATCTCACATTTATAATATGTATAAGACATTAAAAACTCTCCTGTGATTGGAATCTATATTATTGTCTTTAGCGAGGATTCAATAGAATCAAGTGGGATATTAGTAGGATCACTTTAGCTGCAGTGTGGCAAATGTACTAGAAGAGCAAAAGCAGAGTCAGGGAGACAAACAAGAGATCCTAGTGCAGTAAACATGAATAGTTTACATTACAGATGGTGAGTTTCACAAGAAAACAGATTCTGATAAAGAGTAATATGCAGGTGGTTTATTGGAGAACTTGGGTGAGTGAAGCAGGCTTGAGCAGAGGAAGAGATTAAACTATGATGCTGTTAAAACAGAGGTCTCAACTAGTCCTAAATAAAATCCTGAGGCAACTTCAAATTGAGGCAAGTGTTGCTCCTTTTTAAGGCACATTGACCAGTCATAGGCTATGGACTGTACCTGGGGAGAAGCTTAACACTAGATGAGATTATACCTCTCACATGGGGGCAATTGCAACAGAGAGACTCATGGGAGCTAGCATCAGGCAACACTCCTGGAACCTAAAGGAATTGTAACCAAATTCTGAAGAAGAGACTTGAATGGTGTCTCAAGATATCTGTGACAGTGGAGATGGAGAGAGCTAAGGGAGGATAATTACAAGGTTAAACCTGGTGTTTTCTTAGATATGTAAAGTCAATGGGAAGGAGTCAAGGATGACTTATTTTCTGACATATGAAATGTTGTGATGGCATTGATATTCACCGTGGGGGAATATAATAAGAGTTTAATTTGTGGTGTCACACCCATAAGAGGAGATATTTAAGTATCTAGATAAGAAGATAAGTCTAGATGGAGACAGAGAATGTAGAATGATCGAATAAAAATAGTTGCAGAAGCCATGAAAGTATAGGTGATTCAAGGGAGTGTACAGAGTGAGAAAAGAAAAAGATTGGTTGTAATAAAAACCTGAGATCACCAATTATAAGTTCCTTGAAATAACAATGAGGAGTTGGCTTAGAGTTGGGAGAAAAGCTCAGAGGATATCCCAATAAAGAAAAAGTGCTCAGCAATGTTAAATGCTACTCAGAGTTTGAGGATGATAAGGATTAAGAAAAATCAATCGGAATTTCACCTTACAGCAATACTCGCAGCCGTGGGAATGATGAGAATAACTGATGGAAAATGATTAATGGGGCAAGTAGGTCACTCTTTAAGATATTTTCTTTATGAAGAGAAATAAGAAACAAGGCAGAGGCTTGAGGAAAATATGAGATCCAGAGTTTTGTTTTTTTTTTTTTTTTTTTTTAAGAAGTGAAAATATAGGGAAAAACTGTGATTCAACCAATGAAGCAGAGTTTCTAAATAGGAGGCTGGGATGAGACGAAATGAACAATAGTTAGATTTAGGAGGCACATTTTTCATTTTAACAGAAGAGAAAATTGAGAAAATACATGCCAATGGAGGTCAGTTTATGAGTAGAAATTCAGGGAAGTAATGAGCTATAGAATTTAAGTAAAAAACACTCAAAAGTCTCCTTCTAGTGCAGTCTTACCACCCTTCTACTATCCCAGCAGTTGGTGTCATTCCCTCTCTCAAACATGCTGAATTTTAACCTGCTATCCTCGGAAAACCAACCAAACCCATGATCACCAACCACAAGATAATGAACCAATAATGGGCAGTGTACATGTGCTCACCTGCATCACCTCCTCAGTCCCTTTCCTGTGTTCTCTGGAATGCAGTTTAATATGCCCAACCATAACCCTGTACATCAGTATTATCTGAATTAAATCCCCATGCCATCCATTAGTTTGGTATAAAGTCAGAGAAATTATTATTAATCCAAGTCCCATACACCAAACCTGTCATCACTTTCTTCTACATGATTTTCCGTGCCTTAGAGATCTAAATGAGGGTATTCAGTTTACTAATTATATGATCTTGTATAAGGCAATCGGACTTTGTGTTTCAGGCTCCTCATCTCTAAAGTTAAGACAACGCTTTTTTATATAGGGCTATTTCTATAATCAGATTAAATTGGACATGGAAAAATACCAGTAGTGTACTTTTGATTACAATAAACTCAATGCAAACTATCTTAATCAAAAGGAAAGAATCAAAATACTATTACAATACTATCTCAGGTAATTCAGCCATGGGAAGACTGCAAGACTTTAGGGAGAAATAGAACCAGGAGTTGAACACACACCAGCAGTGCTTTTTTCATACTACTAGTCTATGGGCTCCTCTTTATATTTCTTTATTCTACTTCTCTCTTACACACAATTTCCACATGGTAGGAAGGAACAGGAAAGAGTTCCATAGTTTTGTAGTTTTTCACTCAGCAATTAGAGAAAGAGAAAACAGCTCCACTTTTTTTCAGTGCCAAATACATTATTGAGAAGAAAGGGTAACATATTTTGGATCAGGAGCCCCTCTGTAATCAGGGTTCATATAATTCCAAATGGCTACTTCTTCATTGATAACCATAGAGATAAGAATGGGGTAAGGGTGACATAGTAAATGAGAGTTATTTTCCACAAAACTAGAGTCTAATGTCAGATATCTAATACATGAACTCTAAAGTGTGTATCAATTGCTAGCATCACTGAATCACCCTTACTAATTTGCAGGTGAGATCAAGAATTTTCTGGAACTTCCCTGGTGGTCCAGTGGTTAAGACTCTGCACTTCCACTGCAGGGGGCATGGGTTCAATCCCTGGTTGGGAAACTAAGATCTCGCATGCCACAAGGAACGGAAAAAAAGAATTTAAGTGCTTCTCTAATACAAAATAAATAAAAAGTATAATGCGGGCTTCCCTGGTGGCGCAGTGGTTGAGAATCTGCCTGCCAATGCAGGGGACACGGGTTCGAGGCCTGGTCTGGGAAGATCCCACATGCCGCGGAGCAACTGGGCCCATGGGCCACAACTGCTGAGCCTGCACGTCTGGAGCCTGTGCTCCGCAACAAGAGAGGCCGCGATAGTGAGAGGCCCGCGCACCGCGATGAAGAGTGGTCCCCGCTTGCTGCAACTAGAGAAAGCCCTCGCACAGAAATGAAGACCCAACACACTCAAAAAATAAATTAATTTAAAAAAAAATTCACATCTCAACTTTCCATCCTAAAATATATATATATATATATATATATATTTTTTTTTTTTAATATAATGCAAAAGATACAAAAAATAATTTTTGCCAGGGCATAATTTGCAAAGCATTTCTACATCCATGGTTTCAACTCAACCTATTGTTTCTTGAACATTCTAAATTCTTTCTCATCTCCTAATCTCTAAATGTGCATACATATCCTATTAAGTTACCTATTTAGCCCTTAGCATCTCTCTCACCCTCACTTTATTCAAGTTTCTGTTCTAAAATCATCTCTTCAAATACCATCTTTTTATTAAAGAACATCCTTTACACTGCTTATCTTACGTATTTTTCTTCAATTTTAATGGTCTTCTTTATGGATTACTCCCAGTGGAATTTGAGTGTAGGACTTTTTTAGTTCCCAATCTTTTTTTGTCACGTAGGAAGGTGTCTGTCATGTAAGGCAGTTTAAAAATTTCATTGAATAAATGTACAATGAATAAGTAAGTAAATCAGATTCAAAGGAAGATGAGAAAAACTTCAGTAGGGACCTTCATTTTACAATGAAGAATCCAAGGCTTAAAGAGGTTTCTGAACAAAGGAAACATGACACAGGTTGCAATGTGAGGACTAAAATAAAATAATGACATGCTGTTTTTACACTTATACATCATTATGTAAGTTGCATTACTGACGTATCACAAGAACTTTGGAAGGAAGCAGTAAGACAGCGGTTAGAACAGGATTTTTAGAGGTGGAGAAACCTGAGCTTAAATGCCGTCTCCACCAGTCTTGGGACCATACAAGTTACCTAATTTCTGAGCCTCACTGCCCCCTCCTATAAAATGAGAATTAAAAAATTCACCTTATAAAGTTTTTATGAGAGCTAAATGCATTAATGAATGTCAAGTAATTAGCTTTGAGTGGGAACCATGGCAAAAATTGGAAAAGGTTACCTAATATTGTTATCCTATTGTACACATGAGGGAAGCCACGTCTGTGAAGTATATCACATTCTGATTTAACACTTATTCAAATAATAAGATTTTCTTTCTCTTCAACGCTTGAGAAGTTTCCTGGGTTGGGAGAAGATTTTGCTTTTAATTAGATCTCAACACTCACCACTTTAGAAACACCAATAAAGAACTTCAATTTAATGAAAGAGGTCCTTAAAGACAAGAGGAAATGACAACAGAATTAGGTGAAGGGGATTAGTACAAACCTAAGGTGAATTCCATAACAAGACAGACTTGATGAAAGACTTGTAAAAAGCATGAAATAATATAGTTGGCATTAAAAAGTTGAAAGTATAGAAGTAAAAAATGTAACACGATCAAATATAGGTAAGTAGATAGAGATAAAAGTAGAGGATATTTTAAAAATATTACCAGGTAAGAAGATTTGGTGTCAGTGAGAAAAAGAGTTCAATAAATAGAAATAAATATATATATATATAGTTCTCTAAAATTTTTAAAACCTGAATATTGAAGGAACATATAGTGTATCATAGAAAACTGACATACAGCACTTAATCCTAACTCATACCAGTTAAGCTACTTTATTGCAAGAATAAGAAAATTTTCTGTCATACAGGAAGAAAAAGCAGATTTTCTACAGATATCCTTTAAATTAGACAAGCTCAGACTTCCCTATATCAAAAGTCAATGTCAAAAAATAAAGGATGAATGTCTAAAATGTTCTGAAAGCAAGTGTGGACAACAGCATCAGGGCTACACAATAGGCTCAATTATGAATGGCTTCTGTGAATAAAATGCCCATAAACCCATTTTGGGGGAAAAAAATAAAACCTTCAAAAATCTGTCTAAAGTTTGGCAATACAAAGAACTCATGAGAGGAGAAACTAATTTAAAAAAGGGAACTGATGGTGAGAAGTGAACCCATTCAAATTTAGATTCTGTATTAAACTGAATTGATGATCACAGAACATTTAAAACAGAGTAAATATATTAACATAACTACCAAAAATCAGTTAGAGGGAAGGGATTATAGGAGCTAATGTGAAAGAGCTATTTTCATCTTTCATAATAAGAACTTAAAATTATCTAAACGTAAAACACTAAAACCAAAACAAGAAATCCATAATGACTCTATACCCTTGTTTAGTATATTTTTCTTAACCTAAAAAGAATACATTAAGAAATGGTACATCTTGTGATGAGGAAACATTTATTTGAAATTCAGCAATTGTTCCAGTTCCTTCTTTTAATAATTTAAGTGACCTTGGCATTTAATGTATCTTTTATAAATTATGATCTCAATTTTTTATGAATGTGTATCTATCTGTGTATTTACATATTAGAGCTGTCTGGAATCATGCTCACCTATTTTAATTTTCATTTTCATTTAATTTTCAATTTCACTTTGGTATTTTTCATCATTTTTAAAAATCTTTATAATGAGCACATAACTTTTAACCAAAAAACTAAAGCATAAACAAACAGACAAGCTATTACACTGGTTAATTCTCAAACGTGAGATATGATTATTGCCTTTGTATTATTTTTATGTATCACCTATGACCTAATACTCCTTTAACTATGACTTTTTCCACTAACAATTCTGCAACATTCTCAGGGTACCTCTGAGAATGGTTATCTTTTTTTTTTAAATCAGTCATCAATTTTATACACATCACTGTATACATGTCAATCCCAATCGCCCAATTCAGCACACCACCATCCCCACCCCCACCACAGTTTTCCCCCTTGGTGTCCATACGTTTGTTCTCTACATCTGTGTCTCAACTTCTGCCCTGCAACCTAGTTCATCTGTACCATTTTTCTAGGTTCCACATACATGTGTTAATATATGATATTTGTTTTTCTTTCTGACTTACTTCACTCTGTATGACAGTCTCTAGATCCATCCACGTCTCAACAAATGACTCAATTTCATTCCTTTTTATGGCTGAGTAATATTCCATTGTATATATGTACCACAACTTCTTTATCCATTCGTCTGTCGATGGGCATTTAGGTTGCTTCCATGACCTGGCTACTGTAAATAGTGCCGCAATGAACATTGGGGTGCATGTGTCTTTTTGAATTACGGTTTTCTGTGGGTATATGCCCAGTAGTGGGATTGCTGGGTCATACGGTAATTTTACTTTTAGTTTTTTAAGGAACTTCCATATTGTTCTCCATAGTGGCTGTATCAATTTACATTCCCATCAACAGTGCAAGAGGGTTCCCTTTTCTCCACACCCTCTCCAGCATTTGTTGTTTGTAGATTTTCTGATGATGCCCATTCTAACTGGTGTGAGGTGATACCTCATTGTAGTTTTGATTTGCATTTCTCTAACAATTAGTGATGTTGAGCAGCTTTTCATGTGCTTCGTGGCCGTCTGTATGTCTTCTTTGGAGAAATGTCTATTTAAGTCTTCTGCCCATTTTTGGATTGGGTTGTTTGTTTCTTTAATATTGAGCTGAATGAGCTGTTTATATATTTTGGAGATTAATCCTTTGTCTGTTGATTCATTTGCAAATATTTTCTCCCATTCTGAGGGTTGTCTTTTCGTCTTGTTTATGGTTTCCTTTGCTGTGCAAAAGCTTTGAAGTTTCATTAGGTCCCATTTGTTTATTTTTGTTTTTATTTCCATTACTCTAGGAGGTGGCTCAAAAAAGATATTGCTGTGATTTATGTCAAAAAGTGTTCTTCCTATGTTTTCCTCTGAGTTTTATAGTGTCCAGTCTTACATTTAGGTCTCTAATCCATTTTGAGTTTATTTTTGTGTATGGTGTTAGGGAGTATTCTAATTTCATTCTTTTACACGTAGCTGTTCAGCTCCTGAGTATTATTTAAAATTATGCTTCAGGAGGAAAATGTTTTAATAATTTATGCCTTTGTGGCTTTTAAAATTTTCTCTTTATTACATTTAGGCAGGGTATACTGCCAAATGTATAAATTGAATAAAATGAGATATCACACACTGAGTATTAATTACCACAATATTAAGAGATCCTGCAGCTTTGCCTTCTGAGCTGAACAATGGTAAACTGTGAAGAAGTGGAACTTTAAAGACTGCTTGCAAATCTCCTCTACTCAGAATGTGAACTATATACATGTTCCTTATCTTATACATTTTACTTGAATTCTATTAACAAGAGCAACTCTTGGCCTGAATGAGACAGAAACTGGACTTGGAGACATTGTACAGTAGATCAGATGAATCTCTTCAAGGGCTCAGAGGCAGAAGGTGTGTGAGTTAAGATATGAATTCCTTCAGCAGCCAGAGAATCAAGGAAGATAGTTAAGGCTGAAGATGCCACTCTTACTTCAAAGAAACAAAAATACTGAAAGTCAATGAACTGGGCAATTTCCACAATTTAAATTTTATACCAACTAAAGAGGGAAGACCCCAGGAGACCCAAAGCAGTGGACACAGAGCTGAGTGGCACGGGGTAAGGAAGTGTTTGGGGGCGTTGTATTACTCTGGAGGAGCCTGGGAGAGCAAGACCTAAGGAGTATATAATGTATCTTGGGCATCAATTTGTCTAGAAAATTTTGAACTCAACCATGAGGTCTTTGCACTTTGCATGTCATCTTGAAGGGAATACCCTCACACAATCTCTCCAAGGTATCTGGATTGGTGTCTTCACTGCATAAAAAAACAATCACCAGTCTTACAATGATGACAATGTTCATGGCACATAATGGTTGGTTAAAAAAATGAGACATAGTAGGGGAAAAAAGCTGAGTGGGAGGGAAGAAGTAGGTCCCTACCCTTGCACAACTAGTCATGGGTGCCACTACTTGACACGTGATCTGTGATCACCCACAATTCTGAAACATTGCAAACTTTCCGCCTTGAGAGTAGGCAACAGAAAATAATCTATTACACTTGAATTTAAAAACAGGAGAGCTTCAAGATGGTGGAAGAGTAAGATGCGGAGATCACCTTCCTCCTCACAAATAAATCAGAAATACATCTACATGTGGACCTGCTCCTACAGAACACCTACTGAACGCTGGCAGAAGACCTCAGACCTCCCCAAGGGCAAAAAACTCCCCCACGTACCTGGGTAGGGCAAAAGAAAAAAGAAACAACAGAGACAAAAGAATAGGGACGGGATCTGCACCAGTGGGAGGGAGCTGTGAAGGAGGAAAGGTTTCTAAACACTAGGAAGCCCCTTCGCGGGTGGAGATGGGGGTGGCAGAGGGGGGAAGCTTCGGAGACACAGAGGAGAGCGCAGCCACAGGGGTGCGGAGGGCAAAACGGAGAGATTCCCGCACAGAGGATCGGTGCTGACCAGCACTCACCAGCCCGAGAGGCTTGTCTGCTCACCCGCCGGGGCGGGCGGGGGCTGGGAGCTGAGGCTCGGGCTTCAGTCGGATCGCAGGGAGAGGACTGGGGTTGGCAGCATGAACACAGCCCTGAAGGGGTTAGCGCACCACAGCTAGCTGGGAGGGAGTCCAGAAAAAGGACTGGAGCTGCCGAAGAGGCAAGAGACTTTTTCTTGCCTCTTTGTTTCCTGGCACGCAAGGAGAGGGGATTCAGACCACCACCTAAATGAGCTCCAGAGACGGGCGCGAGCTGCGGCGATCAGCGCGGGCCCCAGAGACGGGCATGAGACGCTAAGGCTGCTGCTGCCGCCACCAGGAAGCCTGTGTGCAAGCACAGGTCACTATCCACACTGCCCCTCCCGGGAGCCGGTGCAGCCCGCCACTGCCAGGCTCCCGTGATCCGGGGACAACTTCCCCAGGAGAACACACGGCGCGCCGCAGGCTGTTGCAACGTCACATCGGCCTCTGCCACCGCAGGCTCGCCCCGCATCCGTACCCCTCCCTCCCCCCGACCTGAGTGAGCCAGAGCCCCCAAATCAGCTGCGCCTTTAACCCCGTCCTGTCTGTGCGAAGAACAGACGCCCTCAGGCGACCTACACGCAGAGGTGGGACCAAATCCAAAGCTGAACCCTGGGAGCTGTGAGAACAAAGAAGAGAAAGGGAAATCTCTCCCAGCAGCCTCAGGAGCAGCGGATTAAATCTCCACAATCAACCTGATGTACCCTGCATCTGTGGAATACCTGAATAGACAACGAATCATCCCAAATTGAGGCGGTGGACTTTGGGAGCAAGATATATATATTTTTTCCCTTTCCCTCTTTTTGTGAGTGTGTATGTGTATGCTTCTGTGTGAGATTTTGTCTGTATAGCTTTGCTTTTACCACTTGTCCTAGGGTTCTGTAAGTTGTTGTTTTTTTTTTACTTTTTAAAATTTTTTTCTTAATAATTATTTTTTATTTTAATAACTTTTTTTTTATTTTACTTTGTTTTCTTTTAATATATTTTATCTTCTTTCTTTCTACTTTTTCTCCCTTTTATTCTCAGCCACATGGATGAAAGGCTGTTGGTTCTCCAGCCAGGCATCAGGGCCATGCCTCCGAGGCAGGAGAGCCAAGTTCAGGACACTGGTCCACAAGAGACCTCCCAGCTCCACGTAATATCAAATGGCGAAAATCTCCCAGAGATCTCCTTCTCAACACCAAGACCCAGCTTCACTCAATGACCAGCAAGCTACAGTGCTGGACACCCTATGCCAAACAACTAGCAAGACAGGAACACAGCCCCACCCATTAGCAGAGAGGCTGTCTAAAATCATAATAAGGCCACAGACACCCCAAAACACACCACCAGACGTGGACCTGCCCACCAAAAAGACAAGATCCAGCCTCATCCACCAACACAGGCACTAGTCCCCTCTACCAGGAAGCCTACACAACCCACTGAATCAACCTTAGCCACTGGGGACAGACACCAAAAACAACGGGAACTACAAACCTGCAGCCTGTGAAAAGAAGACCCCAAACACAGTAGGTTAAGTAAAATGAGAAGACAGAAAATCACACAGCAGATGAAGGAGCAAGGCAAAAACCCACCAGACCTAACAAATGAAGAGGAAATAGGCAGTCTACCTGAAAAACAATTCAGAATAATGATAGTAAAGATATCCAAAATCTTGGAAATAGAATAGAGAAAATACAGGAAACGTTTAACAAGGACCTAGAAGAACTAAAGAGCAAACATACACTGATGAAACAACACAATAAATGAAATGAAAAATTCTCTAGAAGGGATCAATAGCAGAATAACTGAGACAGAAGAACGGATAAGTGACCTGGAAGATAAAATAGTGGAAATAACTACTGCAGAGCAGAATAAAGAAAAAAGAATGAAAAGAATTGAGGACTGTCTCAGAGACTTCTGGGACAACATTAAATGCACCAATATTCGAATTATAGGGGTCCCAGAAGAAGAAGAGAAAAAGAAAGGGACTGAGAAAATATTTGAAGAGATTATAGTTGAAAACTTCCTTAATATGGGAAAGGAAATAGTAAATCAAGTCCAGGAAGCAGGAAGACTCCCATACAGGAAAAATCCAAGGAGAAACACGCCATGACACATATCAAACTATCAAAAATTAAATACAAAGAAAAAATATTAAAAGCAGCAAGGGAAGAATAACAAATAACACACAAGGGAATCCCAATAAGGTTAACAGCTGATCTTTCAGCAGAAACTCTGCAGGCCAGAAGGGAGTGGCAGGATATACTTAAAGTGATGAAGGAGAAAAACCTACAACCAAGATTACTCTACACAGCAAGGATCTCATTCAGATTTGATGGAGAAATTAAAACCTTTACAGACAAGCAAAAGCTAAGAGAATTCAGCACCACCAAACCAGCTTTACAACAAATGCTAAAGGAACTTTTCTAGGCAAGAAACACAAGAGAAGGAAAACACCTACAATAACAAACCCAAAACATTTAAGAAAATGGTAATAGGAACATACATATCGATAATTACCTTAAATGTAAATGGATTAAATGCTCCCACCAAAAGACAAAGACTGGCTGAATGGATACAAAAACAAGACCTGTATATATGCTGTCTACAAGAGACCCACTTCAGACCTAGGGACACATACAGACTGAAAGTGAGGGGATGGAAAAAGATATTCCATGCAAAGGGAAATCAAAAGAAAGCTGGAGTAGCAATTCTCATATCAGACAAAATAGACTTTAAAATAAAGCCTATTACAAGAGACACAGAAGGACACTATATAATGATGAAGGGATTAATCCAAGAAGATATAAGAATTGCAAATATTTATGCATCCAACATAGGAACACCTCAATACATAAGGCAAAGGTTAACAGCCATAAGTGGGGAAATCGATAGTAACACAATCATAGTAGGGTCTTTAACATGCCAGTTTCACCAATGGACATATGATCCAAAATGAAAATAAATAAGGAAACACAAGCTTTAAATGATACATTAAACAAGATGGACTTAATTGATATTCCATCCAAAAACAACAAAATACACTTTCTTGTCAAGTGCTCATGGAACATTCTCCAGGATAGATCATATCTTGGGTCACAAATCAACCCTTGGTAAATTTAAGAAAACTGAAATCATTTCAAATATCTTTTCCGACCACAATGCTATGAGACTAGATATCAATTACAGGAAAAAATCTGTAAAAAATACAAACACATGGAGGCTAAACAATACACTCTTAATAACCAAGAGATCATCCAAATGATGATCAATATATGCAAATCAATCCATGTGATACACCATATTAACAAATTGAAGGAGAAAAACCATATTATTATCTCAATAGATGCAGAGAAAGCTTTCAACAAAATTCAACACCCATTTATGATAAAAGCCCTCCAGAAAGTAGGCACAGAGGGAACTTTCCTCAACATAATGAAGTCCATATATGACAAACCCACAGCCAACATTGTCCTCAATGGTGAAAAACTGAAACCATTTCCACTAAGATCAGGAACAAGACAAGGTTGCCCACTCTCACCATTATTCAACATAGTTTTGGAAGTTTTAGCCACAGCAATCAGAGAAGAAAAAGAAATAAAAGGAATCCAAATTGGAAAAGAAGAAGTAAAGCTGTCACTGTTTGCAGATGGCATGATATTATACACAGAGAATCCTAAAGTTGCTACCAGAAAAGTACTAGAGCTAAGCAATGAATTTGGTAAAGTAGGATACAAAATTAATGCACAGAAATCTCTTACATTCCTATACACTGATGATGAAAAATCTGAAAGGGAAATTTAGAAAACACTCCCATTTACCATTGCAACAAAAAGAATAAAATACCTAGGAATAAACCTACCTAAAGAGACAAAAGACCTGTATGCAGAAAATTATAAGACACTGATGAAAGAAATTAAAGATGATACAAATAGACGGAGAGGTATACCATGTTCTTGGATTGGAAGAATCAACATTGTGAAAATGGCTATACTACCCAAAGCAATCTACAGATTCTATGCAATCCCTATCAAACTACCACTGGCATTTTTCACAGAACTAGAACAAAAAATTTCACAATTTGTATGGAAACACAAAAGACCCCGAATAGCCAAAGCAACCTTTGAAAGAAAAACGGAGCTGGAGGAATCAGGCTCCCTGTCTTCAGACTATACTACAAAGCTACAGTAATCAAGACAGTATGGTACGGCACAAAACCAGCAATATAGATCAATGGAACAGGATAGAAAGCCCAGAGATAAACCCACGCACATATGGTCACCTTATCTTTGATAAAGGAGGCAAGAATATACAGTAGAGAAAAGACAGCCTCTTCAATAAGTGGTGCTGGGAAAACTGGGCAGCTACATGTAAAATAATGAAATTAGAACACTCCCTAACACCATACACAAAAATAAACTCAAAATGGATTAAAGACCTAAATGTAAAGCCAGACACTATCAAACTCTTAGAGGAAAACATAGGCAGAACACTCTATGACATAAATCACAGCAAGATCCTTTTTGACCCAGCTCCTAGAGAAATGGAAATAAAAACAAAAATAAATAAATGGGACCTAATGAAACTTCAAAGCTTTTGCACAGCAAAGGAAACCATAAACAAGACCAAAAGACAACCCTCAGAATGGGAGAAAATATTTGCAAATGAAGCAACTGACAAAGGCTTAATCTCCAAAATTTACAAGCAGCTCATGGAGCTCAATATCAAAAAAAACAAAAAACCCAATCCAAAAATGGGCAGAAGACCTAAATCGACATTTCTCCAAAGAAGACATACAGATGACCAACAAACACATGAGAGAATGCTCAACATCATTAATCATTAGAGAAATGCAAATCAAAACTACAATGGGGTATCATCTCACACCGGTCAGAATGGCCATCATCAAAAAATCAACCAACAATAAATCCTGGAGAGGGTGTGGAGAAAAGGGAACTCTCATACACTGTTGGTGGGAATGTAAATTGATACAGGCACTATGGAGAACAGTATGGAGGTTCCTTAAAAAACTAAACATAGAACTACCATATGACCCAGCAATCCCACTACTGGCCATAGAGCCTGAGAAAACCATAATTCAAAAAGACTCATGTACCAAAATGTTCATTGCAGCTCTATTTACAATAGCCAAGATATGGAAGCAACCTAAGTGTCCACCAACAGATGAATGGATAAAGAAGATGTGGCACATATATACAATGGAATATTACTCCGCCACAAAAAGAAATGAAATTGAGTTATTTGTAGTGAGGTGGATGGATGTAGCGTCTGTCATACAGAGTGAAGTAAGTCAGAAAGAGAAAAACAAATACAGTATGCTAACACATATATATGGAATCTAAGAAGAAAAAAAAATGGTCATGAATAATCTAGGGGCGAGACGGGAATAAAGACACAGACCTACTAGAGAATGGACTTGAGGATATGGGGAGGGGGAAGTGTAAGCTGTGACAAAGTGAGAGAGTGACATGGACATATATACACTACCAAACGTAAAATAGATAGCTAGTGGGAAGCAGCCGCATAGCACAGGGAGATCAGCCCGGTGCTTTGTGACCACCTAGAGGGGTGGGATATGGAGGATGGGAGGGAAGGAGATGTAAGAGGGAAGAGATATGGGAACATATGTATATGTATAACTGATTCACTCTGTTATAAAGCAGAAACTAACACACCATTGTAAAGCAATTATACTCCAATAAAGGTGTTAAAAAAAAAAAACAGAACAAAGACCATTGCTCATAATCCAGTTATACAAGAGTTAAGTAGCAACCTACTGCAGTCACCCACCCACAGTGTGGACAGATTGGAATTCAGGATGAAAAATAAAAACAGGATGAAGCATCCTGTGCTTTGGATAAATAGACCTCTAGATAACTTAAAATGTATCTCTCAGGAAGCGTTTCCATGTGACCCCCAATTCTTGCATCTTCCCATATGCAGAAAAGGACTAAAATCACTAACGTGAGGTATCTGTTCTTTGTGATTTGCAGTAATATTTTACCAAGATGTGTGCTTGACTACATGTATTTCTTAGCCAAAAATTCGTATATATACTGGCTCCTCTCCTACCTCTTCAGAGAAGTTTACTCAGAGCTACTGAAAGGCTGTCTCACAGGCTATAATCCTCAGTGAGACCCTGAATAAAACTTAAGCCCACTACTCTCATGTCGTGTGTTTTTAAGTCAAAAATCACAACCTTAATATTATGCTAGGAGTACTAGCAAATGAAATAAAACAATGAAAAAAGATCCTGTGAAGTTGAAAGGAATAAAATTATACTTTATAGAACACAAGTCTGCTTATCTAGGAAATCCAAACTAATATTCAAGGTAAAACATTAATATTAATTGGTCTATGTAGCAAAGTCACAGAATACATGGTTAAATATTCCACCATTTTATTCTGCCCACACAACTAGAAGAAATTGTAAATGATACCATTTACAATAGCATTAAGTTGTAAAGAAAACATTCAGAATCAAACATCTAGAATTAACATACACATAAATAACAAAATTTATGTGAGACTTCTCTGCTAAAAACTAAAAATAGTAGTGACAAAACTCTAGAAGAATGAAGTCAAAGAAGAGATACCAAAGATTCATGATTTGAAAGACTCAATTATGTACCAATAAACATTGTCCCCAAATCAATCTGTAAATTCAAGGCACCCCAATTAAAATCACAGCAGTTTGGTGTGTTAGTGATTGTGGAAATTGATGAGTTAATTTATAAAATTCAAATGGAAATTCAAGGACCCAAGATCACCAGAGGCAATGTTGAAGAAAACTAGCAAATGTACAGTACCAAATAGCATTATTTACTTCAAAGTTGTGGTAACATGTCATGATCTTAGTATAAAGGTTAGATATACAACCAAGGATACAGAACCTAGAAAGTCCTCTCACCTATAAATTCACCTGGTGTCACTGTAGTAAAGTGAGGAAAAAATGGTCATCTCAACTAGGTAAATTAGATTAAAAGATATATAGAGAGAGACATTAATTTCACTTAAAAATAAGTTCCAAATTGATGTCAGATCTAAATATGAAAAGTAGTAAGAAAAAAAAAATCTTTCTGAGCAACAAAATAATAGAAGACATCATTTTGACTGTAGAGTGAGTAAAGATCCTTAACAGGATACAAAAACTGTAACAAGAAAGCAAACATACCAAACATACTAAAACAAAAACTTATGTTCCTCACAGGACATTAATAAGCGAGTAAAAGGCAAACTACTGGCAGAATATACTGACAGTAATATATATGACAAAAGCACTGTAATTTATCATATATGAAGAACATCTACCAATCAATAAGAAAGTCACAAAACCCAACAGAAAAATGGACAAAAGGCTTCTCACTTTACAAAAAGTATACCAAAACAGCCAATAAATTTATGAAGAGATATTCAACTTTAGACAACATGGAAGTGTAAATTAAAGTATGAATGGTTTAAATGAAGATAAACACCAACCATTGGCTGTGAAATATTGACACTATGAATAAATCAGAGCCCTAACATACACTGCTGGTGAGTTAAGCTGGCACATCCATTACACTATTCAGGATAATCTAATAGAGCCCGTGCTATGGCCCAGCAAGCCCAGGCTTATACACACCAGAAATGTTAAGCAAAATGCAAATATTGGAATATAGCAATATTTTTTATAGAAAAAAAACAACGATTCACATCAGCATTAGAACTGAAAAATTGGAGGATATTCTCATAATGGCATTATTTCATAGCAACAGAATTACTAGATGAGTATGATAAATATCTATTAAGAAAGAAAGAAAGTAGATACTGTATTTTCCATTTTTATAAAGTACAAAAACAGACAATTATTCTTTATTGTTAAAAAGTAGGACCCTTGCAAACCACAGGGGCTTGTAGAGACTGGAAGAGAAAAAAAAAAAAAGCAAGCTTCTGGGCAACTGATCAAATTTTAGGGGCTGGTTATATAAAGTGTGTTGTGTCTGTAAATATCCATTAAGCTGTAAACTTATGATGTATGTGCCTTTCTCTGTTTATAGTATTTGTCAATAAATAGGAAAAGAAAAAGTATTTGATACAGTGGAACATGTCATGGACTCTTCAAACAATGCCTGGGTTTAAGCTAACTGCCTAAGTGCTTACTATTTACTAGCTGTGTTTCCTTGGGCAAGTTTCTTAGTACCTCAGTTTTATCGCTTGTAAAGTAGGAATCAGAAGAAATTACGCACATGAATCTTCCCTTAACAAATTCCTGTTAAGGAATTTGATTATTACAGCCACAGAAATGGAACAAACAAGAAAAATCATATGTATGCCTCTTTATAAAAGTTCTCACTTATACAAAAAGAGAAAATACAAAGAACTTAGTTTCAATGGGTGAAAATGCAGACCGTGACAAAGAACAGTATTGGAAAGCCTACTAAAATATTACCATCCCAAAGGAATTTCAGGAGTTAAAAGTATACAGGGCTGAAAAATAAATCCAAAAGGGGAAAAGAGAAACAGGGTAAGAGGATAAATGAGAAATAAAAGCATATAATTGATGTAACAAAAGACCAGGAAACAATTAGCATTGGAGACATTAAGGAACAGCATTTAAACTGCAGAAAATTAATAAAAACTAGATACATTTTTAGCTTCTTCAGTACAGGAAAAAAATGATAAAAATGAAGGCAAAGATAGAAAATCTATTGAACAGAGATAATACACTGATAAATGTTGTCCTTGAACAGACAAGTTACACAGAAGCAACTTTCAAGAGTAAACTACAATAATGTAAAACACTTTCTTAAATAAAGCAAAATTCATGGCATCTTTACAACAAATTTAACAAATTTTAAAATCTAAAGCGTTATGAATATTTAGGAAAATAAATTAGACTTATCACAGTGCCAAGCATATTAGAAGGGATTTAATAAGTTTCTATTGAATTAACAAGTTATTAACTTAAAATGATACAAGATGAGTAAAAATCTTTCCCAAAATGCTTAAAATTGGCTGAGGCAGGTACACAAGCAGCATTCAAAGTGTTTTTGTTCAAAGTGCTGTGTGTAGAATTAGCAAAGTTCTAAAGTCAGAATTAGATGTGATTTTTTTCTTTCAATTTTTATTGTGGTAAAATACACAAAATTTACAATCTTCACCATTTTTAAGTATTCAGTTCAGTGGTATTAAGTACATTCATATTGCTGTGCAACTACTACCGCCTTCCATCTTCAAAACTCTTTTCACCTTGCAAAACTGAAACTCTATAGCCATTAGACAGTAACTACTCATTCCACTTTTCACCCAGCCCCTGGCAAATACCGTTCTACTTTCCGTCACCATGGTTTTGACTACTCTAAATACCTCATACAAGTGAAGTCATACAATATTTGTCTTTTTGTGACTTGCTTATCTCACTTAAATGTCCCCAAGTTTCCTTTGTAGTGTAGCATGTCAGAGTTTCCTTCCTAAGACTGCATAATATGCCGTTGTACATATATACCACATTTTGATTATTCATTCATGTATTTGACACTTAGCTGCTTCACATTTTAGCTATTGCAAATGATGCTGCTGAACAAATCTGTCTTCAAAACTCTGCTTTCAATTCTTTTGGGTATATACTCAGAAATGGAAGTGCTGGATAATATGGTTTGTCTATTTTTAAAATTTTGGAACCACCATACTCTTTTGCATAGGAACAGTATCATTTTACATTCCCACCAACAGTACACAAGGGTTCCAGTTTCTCCACATCCCTGCCAATTTTTTTTTTGGACTGGAGGCATCTTAATGGGAATGGACTTGTATATCATTGTAGTTTTTGATTTTCACTTCCCTAATGATTAGTGATGAACATCTTTTTATGTGCTTAGTGGCAACTTCCACATCTTCTTTGGAGAGATGTCTTTTTGAGCCCTTTATCCATTTTCAATCAGGTTGTTTTTTGTTGTTGAGCTTTAGGAATTCTCTAAATATTCTGGATATTAAACACTTATCAGATATGATATTTGAAAATATCTTCTACTTGGTGGTTTTTTGGGTTTTTTTTACTCTGTAGATTGTGTCTTTCAATACTTTAATTTCACGAAGTCCAATTTCTCTATTTTCTTTTGTTGCCTTTACCTTTGGTATCATATCCAAGAAATCTTGCCAAATCCAATGTTGTGAAGTTTTTGTCTTATATTTTTGTCAAAGGTTTGTGTAGTTTTAGGTCTCAACCTATTTGTGGTTTTTGGGTCTAAAGTGACTTAATATGAAAGCATACAGTTGCATCATTTTTTAAAATCCCTTGTTCCAATCTGTCTTTGATTGGCATGTTTAATCTATTTACATTTAAGTAATTGATAAAGGACTTGCTTTTGTAACTTTGCTGTGTGTTTTCTGTATTCCTTATAGATTTGACTTATGTCTTATTTTTTTGTAGAGAAATATTTTAATTCCCTTCTCATTTCCTTTTTTGTATATTCTACAGCTGTTTTCTTTGAGCTTACCATGGGGATTACATTCAATATCCTAAAAGTGTAACATTCTAATTTGAATTAATATCATCTTAACTTCAGTAACATACAAAGTGCTTCTCCTTTACAACTCTATTCCTACCCCTTCCAGACGTCAAGATAATACATCTTTATATAGTGAGTCTCCAAAAAAGTGAGTTTGGAATGCATTAGTCTTTTAAAGTAGGTAGAAAACAAATGTGAGCTTACAAACCAAAATTACAATAGTACTAGCTTTTATAATTGCCTTTATATATAACCACAATCTTTATTTCTTCATATGTTTTCAAGTAACTGGTATCCTTTCATTTCAACCTGCAGGGCTCTCTAGCATTTCTTGAAGGGCAGACCTAGCAGTAACAAACTCCCTCAGCTTTTGTTCACGTGGTAGTATCATAACTTTTCCCTCACTTTTAAAGGGCAGTTTTGTCACATATAAGATTGATTTATAGGGTTTGGGTTTTTTTTTTTTTTTTTTTTTTTTTTAAGAAATTTAAATATATTAGCCCACTGCCTCTGGGCTTTAAAGTTTCTGGTTAGAAATCTGATACTGGGGATCCCTGTTATGTGACAGTCACTTCTTTGCTGCTTGCAAGATTCTGTTCCTGGCTTTCAGTAGTTTGATTTTAATGTATATTAGTGTGGCTGTCTTTGCGGTCACCCTGCTTGGATTTAGTTGAACTTTTTAGATGTTCACCTTTCATCAAATTCAGGAAGCTATAAGCCATTATTTCCTCAAATATTTCCTCTGCCCTTTACTCTCTTCTCCTAGGATGCCCACAATGTGGGTGTTGGCCAACTCTATGGTGCCCCACAGGTCCCAAGGCTCTGCTCACTTTGTCAACCTTTTTATTTGCTCCTCAGACTTGGTAATTTAATTCATCCTATTGTTAAAGTTTTTCTGCTTGCTTAAATCTGCTTTTGGATCACTCTAGTGAATTCCTCATTTCAGTTATTGTACCTTTCAGCTTCATAATTTCTTTTAGGTTTTATATTTGAAATTTCTATTTTGTTGATATTTATATTTCATTCCTGATCTTAACTTTTTACATGTCTTTCTTCAGCTTTTTGAATATTTGAGACAGTTTTTTAAAGTCTTTGTCTAGTAGGTCTGCCATCAAACCTTTCTGTGGGACAGTTGGTCTAATTTTTTTTCCCCTTGAATTGCCAATACTGTACCATTTCTTTGAATCCCTTGCAATTTGTTGTTGAAATGTTGGACATTTTAATGTTTGGAGGTACAACAATGGCTGCTGCTTTTGTGTCTCCAGGATCATAACATAGATCTTTGATATTTATAGGACAGAATTTTTTGCCCACCTTGGCTCCTACAAGATATGTTAAAGCTGCTCTAGAAATACATGCTTGGCTGCCTGCCATGGCCTGTATTGCCTCGGTGATGGATAGCTGCTGCCCATCAAAGAGCTGAATTTGACTGAAATTAACTGCAATTTGCCATTCAAGACTTCCCCTTGAGGTAGAAGGGCTTTAATAAGACTAGAATTCCAAAATAGTTACATGGGACAGATTCTGACAGTGTAATTGTCGAGATGGGGAGACACATTCCTGCTCTGCCATCTTCCCACAATCCCTTCTCTGGATGGGATTCTGGACCATGACTCTTATTAAATGATTTACTTTTTCAAATTTCCAAAGCCCTGCCTCTCATATCTTTCTTCATATGTAAGGAGGGAAGCTAACAACGACTGTAATAGGAAACCCTTAAACAAGAGCTTACCATGTGTTTAAGGCAAAGTGCTATGCACTTTAATACTAGAAAATTCTATACAGTCAATGACACTGGAAGACACTTTACACATGAGAAAAGAGAGACTCAGAGAAAGCAAAAGAATTTCTCAAGGACACTGAGCTAGTATATTAAGCAGTGAACTACTCCAGGGAACATGGGCACCTATTTTGCCTTGCAGGTTTATGAGGTACATGTAAGTTTCCTGGCACAGTCCTAAGCATAGTGTTGATTCTCAGTAAATGGGAGCTTGAGAAGTAATGATAGTGGTTATGGCAGTACCTGTACCTAATGGAAGTATGTCCAAGTGTTGCAATGGCCCAGCTACATGAGGGAAAGCATCTTACCCATCTGGACAAATGAGATGATGAATAACCCAATCAAAGCTTATTAGATACATTAAAAACTTTAAGAGCCTTTAAAGTATATATTTCCCCTTAAAGTAACAGTTTTCACTTTGCTTTACCTACCCCATCCCAAGAACAATGAAGCTAGCAAGTGGGGAAAGCATGACACTCTCCAAGTTCTTGACATAGGCGTAGCTCAGAAAGAGGAGCCCAGAAAAGTTCCAGGTAGAAGCTTATGTTGGGACACAGCATGGCTGGTCTCCTAGTTTGCAGTGCATATGACCCCATCACCTTATGGAATAGGAAAATGCACCATTTTTCCATATAGGAAAACAAATTCACCTTATTCTTTTGCTTTTTTATCTAAAGCAGACTCCTTTGATATAAATAGCAGGGTAGGGTCAGGAATAATTCTTTTTCTAGGTCTCCCTTTCTCTTTGCTTTCTTCTGTGAAGTTTGGAACATTTAATATTTGCTCTGAGGAAGACACAGTATATTCTATTAGGCAAATTTCAAGTGTTCTAAGTGTTTCCCTTATGATTTTCTTTTTGCTACTTTATACATATGTGTATAAATTTGCATATGTTTTAGGAAGTTTCCTTGAATATAAATACCTCATGCTTAAATTTTAGCAAAAAATTATTTAGGATAAAATTGAGTTTTGTATAAAATTTGGAGGAATAATCTCAAAGCAATAGGAATCTCAGAGACCCAATTGACACTTTTAGGTGATCAATTAGAGAAGCTTTTAGGAGAAACATTAAGACTGTTCTCTCATACTCAGGGCCAGAAAAAACTGGGCCAGAAATGTTCTTCCTTCTAATGGAGGACTTGGGAGGGGGAATTTTTCACATCTGTAGGAGAGGGCCAATTCTGTTTTCATGTAACTGGTTACAAATGAAGAGGCAGTTAATCTGGAAACATTTACATACCTATTCAAATAGGTTTTTCCAACTACCAATTTTAGATGGCTTAAAATTATACTGACAAAACTGCAGCAGCTATTAAACTAATGACAATCCCATGAATAATTTCCTCTAAATAGCACAGAGATGTTAGTGGATAAATCATATATTATTGCAGAAAACTATTTCCCCTGAATGAATTCTACCTGCTGGATCTTAGTGCTTCATAGAACAGGTAAAAACTTTCAATTAAAATAAGGCTGAAGCTGGCTCTGAACCAAAATCTAAACCCTGAAGCTGAGATAGCTGTGAATATACTTAGACCTTTCTATTTTCTATGACCTCCTGTGTTGCAAATGTATTTCTGCACGTAGCAACTTTGTAAAGGGATCCACTGATGTAAGTGGCTTTAAAGATTTCTCCAGATTCCATCCCTTAATATGAATTGGCTTTTACTGATGAGTTACCAACATGCAAATATCTTAACTTTACCCTCCATCCTTTGCAGTGGTTTCTGAGGTTCAGTATGTATTAGATATATAGGTATTGGATGAAAAAAAAATTCAAGACAAACTGTCAGTTCTTGGGAAGCTATAACAGAAAGCATACACTGTAGCTCCAGATAAATTTAGAAACAAAAGACTAAAGCTAATAAAGCATATTTTTAATTGCGGGTTTTAAAAAAATTTTTATGACAGTATTTTCACTGAAAATGGGACAAAGTTTAATAGGGCAATTGTATTCTCTTTTATTTGCCTACCTGTCCTCTTTGTTTAGTTTGGTTCCGATCTGAGAAATAAGAAAGCCTCCTAGGATAAACTTGAATGTTACAAAATTTTACAAAATTGCATATTACATAGGGAATCAGGCTCTAATATAGATCTAACATTCTTTCCTTGAGTTGTAGGTTCAAACCTACATCTGGCCTTATGCTGATTTTGCTGTGAGTGTTGCCCTTGCAGACACATTATATGTTTATTCTGCTTCAGGGTCAATCCCGTCCCCCAGGAGTGTTGAGTACATTAATGTCATCACAACAAAATGGCTTTGTTCAATACTGGCCCATGACAGGTAGAAGCAGTTACTGGTGATAGAGTTGTTTTAGACAAGTTGAATTTAGGGGACTTGAAGCATGTAATACATAGCCTGCAAGAGTGGAACCACAGCCAGGGAACTGTATTTGTGTGTGTGTGTTTTGATTTCTGGGATCATCTCCCTATCCTACAAAAACAAATGCAAGTTTAACTGCAAATATACTGTTTTAGTCATTGCCAAAAATTTGGCATTATAATGTCAATGTCAGTAACAGGATTAGAAGCACTGTGCTACAGGAGTAAAGAGAACTGGGTGTCTGTCCCAGCTCAGCCACCCATATACATATACACACGTAATTGTGATATCTTGCTATTTAACCAAGATGGGTCTCTGTTTAGTGCCCACATCTGAGAAAAATTAGAACTTTGGGCAGAACAGCCTGAACTTCTTTAACAATCTGGACCTATGAAATATAATTTAACACATTTTAAATTAAAACATTTCTATATGTGGGAATAATCATCTAAGTAAATTTCTTCTGTATCCCAGATGTCAAATAGAAATTTAATGCAAGAATTACATCATTTTGGCTATAAACAATGTGTGAGCTTTCTGTATGGTCATAATGTGATGAGGGACAACTTTAAAAGTATGAAATATAATATATGCACATCACGTCTTATTTTGTTTTGCCGTCAAGTTTATTTTTGTTATCATTAGGCGAGCTATAAAGTATTGTAACATGTTATAGCTCTTTGGGTAAAATTTCTAGGTAATGATCTCCCTGAGCCTCCTGCCTTACTCAGTTTCTAGTATCATCCTCTCATCAGCTGTATGACATCCAATAAATCCCTACCCCTCTTTGCCTTAGTCATCTCTTCGGTAAAACTGTTTAGTTTCTATTAGACCTGTACTTTCCCAAAGTATAACTTACTGTTTGCAAAAAAAACCAAAAAAGGATCTGTGACCTATATGGTTCTATGGACAAAAATGTTCAGGAAGTGCTGCAAACTTCATCTGCTCTCAGATTTGCCATCACATTAGCATTCTAAAGACTGAGAATCCTGCACAATGGAAACCTGATTCACTTTAATTAACCTAGTGTGCCCTGGACACATCTATTCATGAAATCTTATTTGAGTAACAGTAGTTAAACGCCTCAGAGAATTGTGTTGGGACATCTAGAGAAATTTCAAAAACATGAAGAGAGCTTTTCCAAGGTCTCCTGAGGTAGACTATCTTATGAAATCGTGAAGGACAGCTCTTGACAGAAATTAAATGTACAGTGAACTCAGGAATCTACACCCTGGGGGACCTCCCCACTCCTCCATTAGCATATTATTGGACTGGTACCTAAACTAATAAGATAGGTTAAGTCCAAGTGCTGGAGATAGACAGAGGATCATTAGGCCAGAATCTAAGTATCTGGTTCCATGATTGAAGCTCAGTCTTGAAATTGGCCACTTCAAATTTTAGGCAAATTGTAACACCTCCATGCTTTAATACACTTATCTGAAAATATACTCAGTAGAACAAGACATAATAAAAAGGCAGACAACACAACAACTTTCACTCTTTGTAGAATTTGGGTGATTATACAGAAAGTTTGAAATAATCTAGGTTTGAGTGGGAGTACATGTCAAGTTAATGAATTTTACCATATCCTGGGGCAAAAAAGCAAGGTATCTAAGTAAAGAGGTTTATGCCTGTAGTGTTGGTTTTGCTTTACTCCCTATACCTCCCTCACTTTTTGCCATGTTTCTGGGAGATTGGTCATTTGTATGCTATTGCTTAGCAATTTTTAGAAAGTTAATGCAATTATTGAATAGTTGAGAGGACTTTTGGTTTCTGTCAGGTAAGGAGCTTGGAAGTCACTCTGCCCTAACTGATAAAAGCCAAAGAAAGTAGAAAAGAGTCATCTAAGATCCATCAGAGTAGGAAGATCACAATGTAAACCATCCACACACACCCCTCAAAAATGGGGAAGGACAGGTGGGATACAGAGAATCATGATTTACCAGAGAAGAAACACACTAGCAGAAACCTCTGTGGGAACCAGTACCAGGGCAGGAAAACCTGAGCTGTAATTGATAAATTACTGGAGGTTCAGTGTGGACAAGTCTGACAATTAAAAACTCCAGGGCGGGGCTTCCCTGGTGGCACAGTGGTTAAGAATCTGCCTGCCAATACAGGGGACACGGGATCGTGCCCTGGTCCAGGAAGATCCCACATGCCGTGGAGCAACTAAGCCCGTGTGCCACAACTACTGAGCCCGCATGCCACAACTACTGAAGCCCACGAGCCTAGAGCCCGTGCTCCACAACAAGAGAAGACACTGCAATAAGCCCGTGCACCACAAAGAAGAGTAGCCCCTGCTCGCCGCAACTCGAGAAATGTTGTTTTTCAGAGTGAAGGAAAATGATATAGGTCAGAAACTTAGACATAAAGGAAGGGCACTGGATAAAGAAAAAGGTTAAAAATAATAATAATGACCTTTTATTTTTCTTATTCTTAACAAAGTTTGCTCAAAATAACAGCAATAGTGGATTCAATTATGTATGCTTTTATGTTTGTGTGCCTAAGTATGGATGCTTTTGTGTAAGTGAAATGAATAATAGCAAAGATACAAGGGATAAGAAAGAAAAGTTAGGAATATTTCATTGTAATAAAGGTACCTGCACTACCAGTAAAGAGGCATAGTGTTATTTGAAAGTGAACTTGGATTAGTTGCAAGTGAATATAGCAAAGGCTAGGGCAACTACTAAAAAAAATTTTTTTTAAAGTATAATTGATACACTATGAAGAGAGTAAACAGTCATAAGATGCTCAATTAAAGCCACAAAAGGAAGAAAAAGTGGAATATAAAAATAAGAGCAAGGTATAGTTAATGGTAACAAATATGGTAGATATTAATCTAACTGTATCAATAATCACTTTAAACAGCGGTGGTGTAAATATACCAATTAATACAGATTGTCAGAATGAATCAACAAAAGACAATTGCATGTTGTCAACAAGAAACCCAATTTAAATATAAAGATACATATATTAAAAGGGAAAATAGAGAAACACCAGGCTAACACTAGTAAAGAAAGCTGAAGTAGTTGCATTAATTTCAGATAGAGCCAACTGCACGAAGGGAAAGTTTATCAGGGATAAACAAGGGCATTACATAAAGATGAAGTACTTAATTCTCCAAGACGACATAGCAATCTTTATCATAGAAATCCTTAACAAGAGAACTTTAAACATGGGGCAAAACCTGATAGTAGGAATATCTATTTTTCCTGCAGTTCTATCATAGTTGGAGATTAACATAAGTAGATAAAGCAGTCAAAATCATAGGATATAATTGAACTTGACAGCATCATAAATCAACTGTATATAATTGACATCTATGGATTACTTAATTTCCAAAAAGTAAAACATACATTATTTAAGCTGATATGGAAAAGTCACCTGATATAATCCAGATGGATTATAACACACCTGAACAAATGAAAAGCAATCATATAATGTCTGCTATCAGACCACAATAGAATTAAACTAGAAACCAATAACAGAATAATAACTAGAAAATCCCAATATACATGCAGATTAAACAACAACAACAAAAAAACTTGTAAACAACACACGGGTTGAAGGAAATTATTCTGAACCAAATAAATGAAAATACAACTTATCAAAATTTGTAGGAGGCAGTGAACACATAGGTTAGAAAAGGATGATCTAAAAATCAATAATCTTAACTTTCTCCTTCCCTAAGGTAGAAGTTAAGTTCAAAGCAAGCAGAAGAAAAATAAAGTTTACAGCAGAAATCAAGGAAATTGCAGACAGAAAATCAGAGAAAAAACAATGAAACCAAAAGGTGGTTCATTGAAAATATCAATAAAATTGATACACCTCTAGATATCTTAACAAAAAAAGACAAGTTACTGTTATCAGAAACAAGAGAAGCATCACTTTATATCCCATGGACATTAAAAGGATAATAAATATGATCAACTTTATGCCCACAAATTTGATGACCTACATAAAATGGACCAATTCCTTGAAAGGAAATATATCAAAACTCACACAAGAAGTAATGCACAGCATGATTAAGATAACACTGCTGGACATTACTATGAAAGTCGTTAAGAGAATAAATCCTACGAGTTCTCACCACAGTGAAAACACATTTTCTGTTTCTTTAATGTTGTATCTATTTGAGATGATGGATGTTAACTAAACCCATTGTAGTAATCATTTCCTGATGTATACAAGTCCAGTCATTAAATTGTACACCTTAAATGTACAGTTATGTATGTCAATTACATCTCAATAAACCTGGGAGAAAAAAGAGAAATAGAGTCCTCTTCAGATTACAAAAAAAAGGAATAATTTTCAAAAAGGGAAAACACCATACTCAGATGAACCAACTGGTGAATTCTATTGAAAATGATACCACTTCTCTATAACTTTTCAGAAGACAGAAGCAGAGGAAATATTTAACTCATTTTTATGAAGCCAGAATTACTCTAACAATGAAATGAGGCAAAAATGAAATTTTTCAACTAGAAAACTACAGACCAGTATCTCTCTTGAAAACAGATGCAAAAATCCTCAACAAAACAGTAACAAATTGAATCCAACAATGTATACGAATTATACATTATGACCAAGTGTGATTATATCAGATATGCAAGGCTGGTTCAACATTTGGAAATCAATATAATCCACCATATCAACAGGCTAAAGATAAAAAAACATATGATTTTATCAATAGATACAGAAAAAGCATTTCACAGGAAACAACAACAAAACCTGTTTATGAAAAACTCTCAGCAAGCTAGGGATAGAAGGGAAGTTCTTCAACATGATAAAGAATATCTACAAAGAACCTACAACTAACATTGTATTTAATGGTGAAACACTAGAAGCATTCCTGCTAAGATGAAGAACAGGGCAAGATGTCCCCTCACACTACAACTTTTCAACACCTGGAAGTCCTAGCTAATGCAGTAAGACAAGGAAAGGAACTGCAAGGTACAGAGATTAAGAAGGAAGAAATAAAGCTGATTACAGATGACATGACTGTCTACATAAAAAAATCTGAGACAATGACCAAAAAACTCTTGCAACTAATAAGTAATTATAGCAGGGATACAGGATACAAGGTCAATATATCAAAGTCAATTGCTTTCCTACATACCAGCAATGAACAATGGGAATTAAGCTAAAAACACATTACCCTTTATATTAGCACCCACACCCCAAAATGATGCAGGTATAAAGCTAACAAAATGTGTACAAGATCTATATGAATAAAACTCTAAAGCTAATCAAGTTAAGCAAATAACTAAATAAATGGAGAGATAGTCCATGTCAGTGAATAGGAAGACTCAATACTGCAAAGAT
This sequence comes from Balaenoptera physalus, assembly GCF_965194825.1. Lineage (NCBI taxonomy): Eukaryota > Metazoa > Chordata > Mammalia > Artiodactyla > Balaenopteridae > Balaenoptera > Balaenoptera physalus. The sequence goes on from NC_138893.1 coordinate 44,094,291, forward strand.
GTCAGTTCTTCCCCAAATTGTCTATAGATTCAATGCAATGCAAATCAAAATCCCAGAACATTATTTTGTGGATATCAACCAACTGATCCTAAAATTTATACAGAGAAGCAAAAGATCCAGAATAACCAACTCAATATTAATGGAGAAGAACAAAGACGACTGACACTACCCAATTTCATTCAGCACTTACTATAAAGCTTTAATAACTAGATATGGTGTCAAAAAAAAAAATTACCAGTAGATCACTTAAACAGCATGAAGAGCCCAGAAACAGTCCCATGAATATAACCAACTCATCTTTGACAAAGGAGCAAAGTCAATACAGTGGAGTAAAGATAGACTTCAACAAATGCTGATGGAGCAAGTGGACATCTACATGCAAAAGGAAAAAAAAAAAAAACTAGACATAGATCTCACTTTTCATGAAAATTAAGTCATAAAGTTGATCATAGACCTAAACATAGAACACAAAACTTTACGACTATTAGAACACAGGAGAAAATTTAGATGAACTGAGTATGGCAATGACTTTTTAGATACAAATCCAATGGCATAATTCTAAGTAATTGACAAGCTGGACTGCATTAAAATTAAAATCTTCTGCTCTGCAAAAGAAACTGTCAAGAGAATAAGATACATCACAGACTAGAAGAAAACCTGGCAAAAGATGCATCTGATAGACAGTTGTTATTTAAAATATACAAAGACTCCTAATTGAACACAAATATCAGTTGCCTGTTTAAAAAGGTAAAGAGACCTGAATACACTTTATCAAAGATATACTGATGAAAAATGCTCAACGTTATATGCAATTTATTTGCAATTAGAGTACTGCAAATCAAAATACAGTAAGATACCACTACCCACCTATTAGAATTGCCAAAACCCAAAACAGACACCACCAAAATGCTGGTGAGGATGTGGAATAAAAGCAGCTCTCACTCATTGCTGGTGGGAATGCAAAGTAGTACAGACACTATGCAAGAAACTGCCAAAATGTCTTCCAAAGTTAAACTTACTCTTACCGTAAGATCCAGCTATCATGTTCCTTGGCATTTATCCAAGTGAGTTGAAAAATTATGTCCACACATAACCTGAACGTGGACCTTTACAGCAGCTTTATAATTGTCAAAGTTTGGATGCAACCAAGAATTGTCAAAGTTTGGATGCACCAAGATGTCTTCCATCTGGTAAATGGCTAAATAAACCGTACTGCATCCAGGAAATGGACTTATTTTCAGCACTAAAGAGTGAACTATCTAGTCATGCAAAGACAGGGAGGAATATTGAATGCATATTCCTAAGCAAAAGAAACCAATCTGAAAAGACTTTATACTGTATAATTCCAACCGCATGATATTCTGGAACAGGTAAAACTATGGAGACAGTGAAAATACCAGTGATTGCCAGATGTTTTGGTTTGGGGGAGGGATGGATAGGCAGATCAGAGGATTTTTACAGTAGTGAAACTATTTCCTGCAACAGCAAAATGGCAGATAAATGTTATGTATTTATAAAAACTCATAGAATATACAACACCAAGAGTGAAACCTAAAGTAAACTATGGCTTGTGGGTAAAGACATGACAGTGTAGGTTCATCTGTTATAACAAAGATGCCACCCTGGTGCTGGATGTGGATAGTCGGGGAGGTTGTTTCATGTGTGTGGGTAGAAGACGTATGGGAACTTTCTGTACTTTCTGCTCACTTACACCGTGAACCTGAAAATACTCTAAAAAGTAAAGTTTGTTTCTAAAAATAATTGGATACTTTAGATATTAAATACCCATGTATCTGATAGATTTATAATCCCAACTGAAATTTAAGCTCTTTGAGGAAAAGGAGGATGGCTTATAACTCTCCTGTTTCTTTCTCAGCTGCTAGATGGTGGCCTCAGCCAAAGTAAAAGCTACAAATAATAAATGAGCATGTGGGTAAATGGATAACTAGGCAAATCCAAAACTGATTTTTCCAGATTTAATACAAAAGACATACAAAAAAGCACAATGACTAATGAGTAATTGAACACATCAGACTCATTGTAAAACTGTGCACCCCTCCCTCAATTACTCAGAGGAAATAGCTATAATGAGTCTGATGTTTATCATTCCCATTCATCTCTTTCCCACTCGTGTAGATTCCTGTAATATGGGACATTCCTCTTCCTTGTTTTTAAGCTTTATGAAATATTTTTATTTAGTCTCTAAAACTTGCTTTTTTGCCAATAATTATGCTTGTGAGGTAAATTCATGTTTTTCTATTTCATTCATTTCCACTACTTTTCAGTATCCTTTTTATGATCATACAAATTGTTTTTTGTATTCTTATGTTAGTGGAAACTAGAAATAACCCTAATTCCAGTATTACTACAATGAACATCTGTATACATCTGATCTCTGATAAGCAGTTTGCTCTAGGTCATGTCTAGGAGTGGAAACGCTGAGTCTTAGCCTGTATAGATCTTCAGTTTTAAGTTTTTCCAGATGGCTCTCCAAAATGGTTGTACAATTTTATACCCGTATGAATCCTTTTATAAAACTGCCGTCTTCCAACACTAACTTAGCCATTTAGACACTGATATTTATATGATACTGTTTGCTGTCAATTTTGTTGAAGGAACTGTGTCTCAAAATTCCTAATTCACTCTGGTGTCTGTTCAAGATCAAGGATTCAAGATCACCATCTTTCAATGGATGCCCAACTCTTATTTCATGGCTCAGAGCCACCAGAGTCCCGTGTCCAAAACATACGAGTTACTTCTTCCTAACCCTCAACTATTTTGAACACTCTCATTTTAAACACAGCTTCTATTATAATTGAAAGTTTGGTTTAATGACAAATAAAGGGCTACATTTATCTAAATATGATCTGTTTTAACAGGATGGATTACACTCTGATTCATATGCTCTAGTCTCCCTATGTCCTGACAGGCTTAATAACCTGTTTCATGGTGATGTGAAATAATAGAGCCACAGGGCAATAATATGGCTGCTAAGATTCTAAGGTCTCGATAACTATCTATAGGCTTCTGCTGATGTCTCAAATTTATTATGTAATGCCTCAGCACAATTTAACAAAACAATGAAGTATTCAGATCTTATTTCCAAAAAAGTCCATGTTAAGTCATTTAAATAAGGATTAACAATCTAGGATAGCCTGTTCTGGTTTAACACTGAGGTTACTACTGTTATTTTTCTACTAACAGTTACTTTTCGCCTCCAATTTTCTTTGGAAACTGGTAACCCCTACTAATATGATCATGAAGCAGGATAGACAGAAATATACTTTTATTTGACCTTTTGTTCAATAAGGATTTGAGATGGCTACTAGAGTTCTGTAATGTTTTTTTCTTTAAGCACAAGATATAGAAAACTACAAATAAGTATACAACTTGATGAATTTCCCACCCAAGTGAATACACCCATGTAATTGCCATTCAGATGAAGTGAACATTACCAAACTCTAGAAGCATTCTTGAGCCCTCTTCCAAACATCCCTACAAAGATAACTACTACCACTTAAAAGATAACTTTATAGATCAAATACTTGTTTAAACAGAAGAAGTAGTTTCTTATGAAATCAAGTGAGAAAAGGTTTAACTTAGGATCATAAAAGACAGAATAAGAATTAAGCACAAAATTAGACCTCCTGATGCCTTTCTAGTGTCTGTTGCATTACATTATACAGCCACTCAGCTCACTTTCACTTCCATTTAAAAGAAGTGAGAAATTCAGTAATATTTGAATGATGTTATATTATCTTTGCATTATAGAAAATGATATTCTCCACTCTGGTTGGGAGACTTCTACCCCAAGCAACTCCCCACTACTAAAGCTTTTTGCTCTTTGGACACTTACATGTTTCAAGATCCTATACACTCCGGCCAGTGGCGAGCCCGTGCTCCCACAGAAAGATTGAAACAGGCAGCCCATCTTTTCAGACCCTTGTCTCTGCCCTGGAGATGCAGCTGTGGCCAGGGCACCTGAGAATCTGCAGACAGCCGCCACTAGCTCTATCCTCTGGGGCCTCTGGTTAGTTGTATTATAGTATATTTCACTGTAGAAAATGTCACATTTAGTCACTTGGAGCCCATTCACCTGGTGACATTGTTTACTCCCAACTCCTTTCCTGAGCATCCTTTTATTTCTCTTGTCTGAGAACAGTACTCCTATTCATCTATTGTAGAGCAACCTTCCTGACTCAATACCATAGCATGATGTCATTGTTCAAAATTAAGTATTTCTGTGCTAAATAGCAGTCTCTTGCATCTTCCTGTACATAGAAAAGCACTAAATTCTTCAGTTCGAGATGTCTGGTTTTCTTTAATGAACGGTTATCTTTTGATGTTCTGATTACCTGGTCTTTGTTGCAAAAGCTGTTATATATCCTGGCTCCCCGCCCTTCCCTCTTCAGAGCAATTTCTCAGTTATCTGAGATGCTGTGTCCCAGGCTTAAGTCCTCAGTTTTGTCAACTGAATAAAACATAACTCTCAACTTTTAGGTTGTGCATTTTTTAATCAGTTGACAACACTTACCATGTGACTAAGCAATTCTACTCCCAGATTATTACTTAAGAGGAATGAAAGCATGTCTATATAGAGACTTATATATGAACTTCAGCATTACATATTGTAGTCCCAAAGTGATGACCAAGATGACAAATTCTACTCAATAAAATATGAACGATATAATCAACATGGATAAATCTCAAAAATTATGTTGAGTTAAAGAAGGCTGACCAAAAAGACGTTGCATTTTAGGTAAAATTCCATAATATGTATATTAATCCATTATGACAAAAAAAATTAGTTGTTTCCTGGGAAATAGGGAGTAGAGAGGGTCAAGACTGAGGAATTACAAATGGGTACAAATCAACTTTTGAAATAGCTATGTGCATTATAGTAACTGTGATGGTTTCATAGGTACATGCATATGTCAAAGTTAAATTTTACGTGTAATTATGTGCCATGTGTGTCATAGCTCCAAGTTGTTAGTAGTTTATCATAAAGTAAATAAGAGTATTGCTAGAAAGGAAATTTCCTCTTAAAAACTGCAGTGCTCTCATAAACATTTCCAATGTTCTTTTAGCTCTCTGACTTTCAAGTCTTGATAAGTGTCATTGTATTAACCATGCCTTCTGTTTTCTCTGTTCTGATGCTTTGACATCTGGGGCTTTGCTGACCCAGGAGGAACTGCTCCTCCCAGAGGTAGCAAAATTCCTGGAGATGGTAAACAACTTACCCAGTGAGAATGCTTTTCAAATGCAAACAAACTAGTCCAGAGCCCACACCCCCAGCTACCTGCTTTCTGAGGCTCTCACGCTGAGCCACTATCCACCTGCCCTGATCACCCCAGGGCCAGGTATCAGACAACTACAGACAGCTCCTCTGCCCCAGAGCTCTCTGAAGCTATGCAGGTTTGTCATTTCTAAACCTGTTTACCCTGTTTCACCATTCTTTCCCAAAGAAACTACAAAGAAGGCTCTTGTCCACAGGCACCTCCCTTTCTCTCCCCCCAGGTCATGGCATAGTTCCCTCCTCTTTGCAACTGTGAATAGCAAACAGTCTTTACAGTGGCAGTCACCTCCTGATCTGTGGGTCTTACCATACTCATGTAGTAAAATCTATCAAAGACAGTCATCTTAATTTTGTAGTTTCCAGTTTGTGACAGAAACATTTATACCTGTTTTCAGTATGGAAAACTTGCCTGGTTAATGGTATCTCATGAATTAAATTTAAAAATGGCATATTAACTAAGTTTCTAATTAACTAATGTCATCAAATGATATTTGGTAGTAAAAGCAATGTATTTATGAAATATTAAGTGTTTTCTTGAAACATCCCCCCAAAATCCACAGTATAGTAATTATCCTATCAAAGAGTGCATAGATTTTTCTCTCGGAGCCATTTATAGCCCTTGATTTGGGTTTCACAGGCTGTCATCCAGATTGTAAGATTCACGCCTCCTCTAACTACAGCAAGGCAGTCAGTTTTATAGAAAACATATTTATGAGAACCACTTTTCAGAAGATTATTAGTGAATTAAATGCACAATTATTGGAATAGCTTAAATGCTTGGGGGGGGCACACAAAGGAATCAACTTTTTGGAGCTCTGGAGTGTGGTCAGCTGTTTTAGAACATATATCTTCTCACTAATTAAAAAGTCACCAGTAGTTAAAGTGTTCCTTCCAAAATAATTTTGTCCCTATTTGGAGCTCAAAGGAACTATTCTGAATATGTGGAATTTGACCTTTTCTGTACCAATTTCCAGGGTTTGCATTTTCATGAATTAAATATAGAGCACACGTTAGTCAACCTTAATAGCTCTTTAAATGTCTCTGAGTGGCCTCCTCTCAACCACAGATATTTCATACATAAATGATTAGACACACATAGTGATCTTGTGCTTAAGACCAGGGCTTAAAATCCTCACTGACTTCTCTTCTTGTTTCTATTATTTGTGTTTCTATAGGGTGATTTGGCTGGTCTACATTTTCTCTAGTTCCTCAGATGTTCACTTCTGGTCAATATTGCCTATTTGATGGAATTCGGGAGCACACAGAATTTGTTTTGTGCTAGATCCTGGGGGAATATGCAAAGAGCATATGATCTATCCCAGGTCTCAGAGTGCTTAGACTAACACTAGATAATTAAGCTTGTGTTAGAGAACAAAATACAACTTTATAATTATATGCTATTTTGAATATAGTTACATGTGTTAGTGAATCCTTTAGTAAAAGCATAAGAACAGAGCAGTGTTCTGAATCAGGTTTCCTGCATCTGAAATCTGATTTTACCACCAACTAGCTATGTGGCCATGGGCAGTCTGACTACTATCTCCCTGTCAAATTTGGTTTTGCTATCAACTGCATAAGCTTTGTGAAGATTAAATGCACTAATCTATATAAAATGCTCAGCATAGAACCTGGTCAAGTATCTAAGTCTTACTCAAAAACAGGAGCTCCACACACAGTCTCCCTTTTTCAATGGCAACCCTATCAGGAAAGGACATCATTCTGTATGAAATGAGGTTAGCCTATAGAAGCAGAAGCCAGATATCTGGGAGAAGACTCAAAGTTGTCGTCATGGTCAAAGAGTGTAGACTTCCATGGGATAGGAAGAAAAAGAACCAAAATATTTAAAATTTTATAGGTCCTCAAAAAACTTGGAGGTAGGGTAACTTATCAGAATAGGAAGGTAGAACTAAGACCATGAACCATATTGGAATATCGAGGGACAAGCTTACCTGGAGATGGCAGCATGGTATAGGGGTTAACAGTCCCTAACTTTAGGGAGTCATGTTGAATTAAATGAGTTTAAGACATTATTTTGTTTCAGGGAAGTAAAAGCTACATTGTATGTTTTGTTTAGATTAATAGCAACAGGGTCAATTCTAGGCCTAACATTCTAAGAAAGAAACTAGAGTGTATATATAAAATGTTAGTGACAGTTATAGAAACCTGACCACATGCGAAACAATTGAGAAACCTAGAGATACTATGCAGACCATTTACAGGGAACAAATGAGGTCTAGCCTAAAGTAGAATACTTGCATGAAATAGATGCTTAATTATAAAATTTAAATAGTAATATTAACAGCTGCTAACACATATATAGTATTTACTATGTGCCAGGCTCCCTAACAGATGCTTTCTATATTTTAAGTAATTAAATATTTTTAAGCTAGAACATATATCTTCAGCATGGGTACACAACAATAACTATAAAAGTGTAGCATTATTTGCAACAGGAGTTCAGAGGAAAGAAGGCTAAAGAGGTGTGCAGATGTTGGCCCACAGATCTGTGCTTAATCTGAACACATAGATGGAGGGCTTAGAGCTATATTCCTAAATTACTTGTCAGTAACATTGCCACCACCACCACCGGCATTATCGCCATCCTCACCACCACTTAATATTTTCTGAGCACCTATTTTGTGCTGGACACATTTAATACACACCACAAATCTGGTTAGAAGAATTATCCTTCCCTCTATATGAATGTCATAAATGAGGCTCAGACTGTGTACGTAGTTTTCCTAAATTCACAAAAATAAGTAGAAAAAGAAAATCAGGATTGAATCCATATCGGCTGAATTAAAATTCTACCTATTTCCCTTATACTTTACATGATTTTTAAAGCAAGTATAAAGATGGAACTACCACCACAGGATTTGCTATCTCACTTGTAATTGTCCTTTTCTTTAGGGACACCAGGAGTTACTAGAAATAAACAAGATTAGTATACACGAATTTAAGTAAAAGACATTTGTTATAAGGACTCAACTCTCCAATAAGAGAATACTGTCTCTCCATCTACGTCACCAGGATCTCAGGTCTGTTATTCATAGCTGCAGCAAAATGGTAAGCCAGAGCTGCTCTGCTTTCACTTAGGCTATAGAAAGCTGCAGAGAAATGTTATCCCCAGTCTAACAACAAGCACAAGCTCAATGGTCAAGAAAATCATACATGTAAGGGGCACAAGAGAACTGAATTCACAAGGCAATATAATAAAGTGATTTCCAGAGGGGAATTGGCCCTCCAACTCCCCACCCGAAAAAGAAATGTAAGGTGCAAATCACATCACCTTTGGCAGCAAAGCAGGGCTAAATTATAGCCAACAGTATAAGTGGGTAAAAATAAGATATACAAATTAATAAAAGGAAACCTCAATAGAGTTGGGAGACCAGAAGGGGAAGTACACACACCTTGTGAGGGTAGCAGAGCCCAATGGGAAGAAGAAAGACTTCCTTCCTGGCAAGTACTCAGCCAGTGAAAGGCCATGGACACTGTTTACTCTACCCCTCCCAACGTCCTTTTCCTCTCTGTAAATGGGTTCTCCTTTCCTTGCCCTGACCGACTAGCCATAATTGCAAACCACGGATTACAGGTCTCTGTTGATCCTCAATAAACCGATCTTTGCTAGAGAAATAGCTGGCAGTCTGTTTCAGGTCAACACCAACTTCCAAATTCTTCTCCTTTTCTAATTGGCTTTCCCCAAACAATTATGAACATAGACCATAATCTAGCACTTGATTTCTTTTCAGTTATTTAATGGTTTATGCCACATTTCAAAATGGGTTCTAGTCTGAGGGCAAGAAAAACAAAAACAAACAAACAAAAAGTCTTCTTTTACATCCTATTTTTTTAACAATGTTCAGACTAGATACTCTAAACTGTTGGGGAATACCTTCAAGAACACTTGAATATTTGGTTTTTCCCCTAAAACAGATATGGACTCTAGAGTTAAATGGACACAGGTTTATATGGTTTCTGCCATTTACTGTGTCCTTATATAAAGATTTAATGAGCAAACTCATTGTTCATTACATAGTTTTAAGGTTAAAATTAAACATCATGGGTCTAACACAGCACAAGGGTATATAACACACCAACTGTTTTCAAACAGTTCAGTGACTGCAAAAGCAGGCATTCAACTGCTCTCTTTCATTCTTTTCCTTTGCAGACTTTCAATTATTCATAGCATATCCCACCCCCGCACCCTCGTCCCACCTCACTGAGCCAGGCAAAGCCTCAGATTCCTCTCACCGATTCATGCAAGGACTACCAACTAATAGGAGCTGGCAAGTGGCTTATAACCTCTAACATCTTTGAGTCTAATTAGAATAACAGTGAAGCAAATAGTATAGTGGGCTGAGAAGCATGAAAATATGGAGTACATGTTGGAAACAGGCTAAACAGGTCAGGAATGGCTTCTCAAATGAGTTGATATGACAGGAGACACAGGATTATGTCAGAGTTCAATGAAATGAAAATTCTGTTTACAGAAGTGAAATGTACATGGGTAATAAAGAGAGAGAGTCAAGGAAGCCAGATAATACCTTTGAAAACAGGAATAAAGTTCAAATTACTTGGCACAGAGGATTTTCAGCAGGGGGATGGATCAAATGCGTTTTCAGAAAAATGTTTAATGTGTAGAATTAATTGGCTAGGAGGTAAACTTGACAGAGTAAGACCAGTTCAGAACTACTGTAAGAACATAGATAAGAGGTAAATGATGGCTTCCACAGTGGGAATCAGGAGAACTAAGGTAATCATCACTGGGGATGTCAAGTAGGTAATGTTTAGAAATACTAAAACGTATTTCTAAATACTAAGAAGTATTTCTAAATATTTTGTTACCTATATTCCCAGCTACTTCTCACCCCACCATGAGATTCTTAAAACAAACCAGGCTTATCTTTTTCATCTATAAATATTTAAGCATTATCTCTAAAAGAAGTTTTTTTCAAACATAACCATTATCACAACTTAAAATATTGACAATTTCTTAATATCATTTATGTCCAGTCAGCATTTAGTCTTCTATATTGTCTTTTTTAAACAGTTGTTTCTTCATAGTTTAACAAGGAGCCAAACAAGGCTCCTTGTTGTATGTGGTTAAAACGTCTCAAGTCTTGTTGACAGGTTACTCCTCCTAGTTAAGATACTATGAAGAGAGTAGAGTCGGTCCAGGGGATGAGGTCATCTAGAAGTTGTGCCCTCCAGTTGATATAAGCTGGACCCAGGCAATTGGAGGCTCATCCTCTCCCTGTCCCTGGAATGTACATTCTGCCTACACTACTCCCATACTAGCAGCCATTTCAATAACACAGCTTTGAGAGAATAAGGTGCTGTCAAGATCACCTGCACTAAGTATGTGGCTGAACCCAATTAAGGCCTCTGTATGAGCTTTTAAGATTCTGGCGGGCCGGTGAAGAGATCTACTCATCTGTGGCTACCCAGGGCAAGCCACGTAAATTTCTTTGATTAAACCTGACACCTACCAATCTTCCGTGGCCTGCCACTTTCTTTGGTGTCTCAGATTTCAGGTGGAAAAACACCCAAGGCTGTATCTTATTAGCTTTGGATAATAGGGGGAGGGAAGTGTCGATGAAAATAATCAATGAACAATCCATAATGGAAATAGAAAAGAATTTTATTTGAGCCAAACTGAGACTATAGCCTGGGAGACAGATTCAAGAAGCACTTGAATTGTGTTCCGCAGGACTACGAAATGGGGGAGGCTTATAAACCACAAGGGTAAAGTTAGTTACAGGAGTTGTTTATCAATTATAATTGGAGCTGGCAAGAACTGAGCGTGCTTGTTAAGCAAGTGTTGGTTGTGGTCTGAAATAGTTGCATAGTTATAAGGTTAACTTGAGACCATAACGTTATGGCAGCTGCTAGCAGACTTTTGAGAATAGCTGGTCATGCCCTCAAGTCTGATAAAGTTCAGAAAATTCGAGTTCTTAGAAATGCAGGAATGTGTCTGAAACCACATTCACAATGGCCACCCAGCTCCATTTTGAATGCCTGAACCACACATTACTCCATTTTGATTTTTAAATGCATTCTTTTAATCATTAAAGCAGATGTACAAAGTCTGTTTGATGGGCCATAAGACAGGCAATTCTAGTTAAAGTTCAAGCCAAATCAGGCAACAGCCAGAATGACTTCCCCATACCTCAATATGTGAACATTTCTTCCATCAGAACAATGTCTGGATTTATGGATCTTATCAGGTTAGAGGATAATGTCTTTTGTTGAGATAGAAATCACTGGAGGAGTGGAAACTTTGTTAGAATAGAAACAAACGTTGTTGATGTTTTCTGAACATGCCTGTGTGATTTTCTGGTAAATAAGCACCATAGTTGGGTAGTGTCACCAGTGTGTAGCTCAGAAGGTAGATAGCAGTTTTTAGTTTTGTAATCCCCCAGTCATGGCTTATGATTAAAATGAATGTTTATGAATTTGCTCATGGTAAGTGTCTAAAGGGAGAAACGTTGAAGATGCAATATAAAGATATTTTTAGGGGTATTAGAGAAAGTCTTGCTTGAAATGTTTTAAGACTATGGACCCATGATATTCAACCATATAAATAGAATGCTGTAAGAGGAAGAGAAATAATTGATTTTTATTAATGAGGTCTGACAAGGCCTCTTAAGAGGTTAGGAGCTGTACCCTAAAAACAGTTAGGGAACTGATATATGGACACAGGGGAAGCCATCCAGGCCTATGTGGAATCACTTGTGCAAATGCAGAGAAAAAAAAAAAAATAGAATGTGTTTGATGGTTCCCCCAAGTAATTAACAATAGGAATTTGATGTAATGATTAAAAATTTGTTTACATCTCAAATAGTAATCTCCTCAGTATAAATATTATAGTCACCATCTGCCACCATATGCAAGAATGCATCTTGATCCTATTGACCGAGTTCATTCACCTACAGGATTGAAGGCATGCTGCTAAAAAGGCCATTCTGTGTTGCCTCCCATCAACTTAAACCCAAACTTGTCAAACATGCCCAAGAGAATAGCAGTGAGTTGTTACAAATAATTTTTATACCATTAATTTGTCTAAAACTTGATGATAGTATTTCAAGGACTATATTAGGAGGGAAGTGTTACTACTATTTTAACCATCACTTAAATATAATTAAGAATATCCTTCGGGCTTCCCTGGTGGCACAGTGGTTGAGAATCTGCCTGCTAATGCAGGGGACACGGGTTCGAGCCCTGGTCTGGGAGGATCCCACATGCCACGGAGCAACTAGGCCCATGAGCCACAACTACTGAGCCTGCGCATCTGGAGCCTGTGCTCTGCAACAAGAGAGGCCGCGTTAGCGAGAGGCCTGCGCACCGCGATGAAGAGCGGCCCCCGCTTGCCACAACTAGAGAAAGCCCTCGCACAGAAACGAAGACCCAACACAGCCAAAAATAAATAAATAAATTTTAAAAAAATATATCCTTTGAATTCTACACTTCCTAATTCATCCTATGAGATCAGCATTAAACAAAATCAGATAAAGGTATATAGCAGGAAAGGAAAACTGTAGACCAAGACAATTATCAGGACAAAGGAGGTTATGTAGACCCATTTTAATATTTTTTTTTTTAAACTCAAGATTTCACCTGACCAATTCCTGAATATAATGAATCATTATAGTCAAGTTGTACAAAACTGTTTTATGAAAATACTTTGTCCTTCTTTAACGCAGTTCTTCTAGAGACAAAAGTTGTGGGTGAGAGTAGAGGATGATTGAAGAAAATGTAATAATATGACTGCTCAATGGAGCACACTGATTTTGTATCAGTGGAGAAAAAATTAAACCTTGGCACCTGGGAGGTGCATGTAACTGGGGTGGGGGAAGGGCATTAATTTTTTTTTGTTTTGTTTTTTAGAAATGGTCTGGGGAGCTTTTCCTCTTTATTCAAGGAATACTCCCCATGTTGTTGCGTGTCTAAACTTTGTGAGCACTTTGAATTAAAACTGCTGAAAAAAAAAAAAAAAAAAAAAAAGAATATCCTAATTCTAAATTCCTAAAATTTCTCAACAGGGACCCTTACAATGTTATACTTTCCTAAGTTGTTACAGAAATAGAGAGCACTCATTCAGTAATAGGTCTTTCTGAAATCATGATTAGTGATCAATTGCTTCTATTAATAACTGAGTCTCTCCTCCTGATTAGAGGGCCTTTTTCTTCCTCTTCTGTTACTAATATGAATACCATATCATATGCATTCAGACCAGGCTGTCAGTCAAGGTTTGGGATTCTCTAAAATAAAAGTTGCCAAATGACTCTCAGGGGGCCAAATCTGGTTCAGAGGAGAGGTTCGCATGTCCACAGAGGTAGACTTCTTAGTATTTAACTTTAAAAATAAGAAAAAAGAGTGACCAATATTTAAAGATTAGGACATTCAAATAAGAATTTCTGGCTGCTTGTTAAAAAAAAATCCAGAAATACCGAGCCTATATTTCCCATATTAGCAGTCAGCTGCAGCTAATAAGAGGCCTACTACTGTAATATGGAAGAACAAATCTGACTCCATATTGATCTGTTCCTTTTTACTTTTAACTTTGTGCTTTATTGCCTGTGCTTAGTCATGCTGGCTCTGCATCTTTTGTAAAAATAATGTTGCCTATAGCCAGAAATATAAAGGACAGCCTATTCTCAGGGCTCTGACTTTTAAGAGTACATTCATATAGAGATAAAAAGTTGCACAATAGAGAACATTTGGCTTGTTGGAGGTTTACAGGAACATTGTGACCTGACCTATGTGGACAGCTGCAAGAATAAAGGATTTCTACACCAAGAAGTTTGCAACAGCTAACCACACCCCTCCCTCACCTTACCTGTAAAAGTGCTTTGCTGAAACCCTTCAAGGAATTCAGAGTTTTCTCGGTATGAGACACCCGTGTACTCACATGGCCCTGCATAAACCTTTCTCTGCTCCAAATCTGATGTTTCGGTTTGTTTGGCCTGTGTGTTGGGTACTTAAACTTGTGTTCCATAACACTACCCCTTGTTAAAGTTCAGTACAAAATGGAGACCAAACTTAAATTCTGAGCAGATGAGACCATTTAAGCCGTGTAAGCAAATCTAGTTCTAGTTTATGTCATGAACACAAGTGCAACTTAGGTTATTTCTTGTGAATGCCTCTGATAATCACGAAAGACATCTAATTCATCTTTCTAAAATGGTATAAGATAAATCATTTTTAACCATTCCTCTGCTGTCTAGAAACCCCAATTGTAATTAACAATCATTGTAAAGGTTAAAGGACTTTCTCATTTTCACCTTATAAGCTATCCTGTAACATTATGCCTCTGAGCTTCATATCAGTTTGAAATTTGAAGACTTCCAGTTCAAACTGTTCTATGTGTAAACTATAAGTAAATGCTATTTTAACAATCTGGTTTTAACTTTGACTATTTCTGGATTTGACACCCTTTAGAGTGCGCTTTCCAGTTTTCACAATTGCTACTACTCCTAATTACTTCTCAACTTTGAAGCCAAGAGATGGTTTTCCTTTTATATAGCTGTTACACTTAAATTCAAGTACATGCATACCCTGGAGATATTGTGGGCTCGGTTCCAGACAACTGCAATAAAGCAGGTATTGCAACAAAGCGAAGAGCGTGAATTTTTGGTTTCCCAGTGCTTAAAAAAGTTGTTTACATTATACTGTAGTTTACTAAGTGTACAATACCATTATGTCTAAAACAATGTACTTATCTACCTTAATTAAAAAATATAGTATTGCTAAAAAAATGCCAAAATATTAACAAGATCAATGATCACAGATCACCTAACAAATTGTGAGAAGTGACAATACTCACAAAAAAAGTGACACAGACACCAAGTGAACAAATGCTGTTGGAAAAATGGCACCAACAGACTTGCTTGATGCAGGATTGCCACAAACCTTCAATTTGTAAGAAACACCATATCTTCAACGTGTGGTAAAATGAGGTATGTCTGTAGTTTTAAAATCAAAGGAAATATTTGATTCATGTCTCTAGCGGAAGTGTGACCATTGTTAGACCAAGAGAATAAGATGTTTATAATGATGAACAACCAAGACACCAACTTTTCCATAGCAGTTAAGACTATGCCTGTGTGTTTAAATGTGCAAACCAAATGTGAGTATGTTGGGGACAGGGAGGAGGGAAGCAATCCCAGTTTACAAGTTTACTCTATCAATAAGGGTTGAAGAAAAAAAAACGCCTGCCATTTAGGCAGAAGTGTTATTATTTAGGTCCTGAAGAATTGAAAAGATAGGAAGAACACTAATGCATTATGACAAGATCTGAAATCCAACAGAAAACAGCTACCAAAACCACCTACTGACCCAAAGGTTGAGAAACAATGGGAAGAGATTGGAATTAATTAAACCTGGAAATTCAGATTCCTGCAGAAAAGAACTTCAGATCTGTGAGAAGAAGGGGTGGTGGTGTTGTCTTCTCTAAGATGAAGTGCCCCATTTGGCTGGGACCTAGAACTCTGAAGAGGTACTGGCAGGAGGGTGCTGGAGTCTGAGGGATGCAATGAAGGTAGTTCTGCAACCATTGGGAAAGCTCTGTGGAATCAATTGCTGACACTGGAATCTGCTACCAAAAGGGTGAAGAAATTTTGCTGGGGTGTTGCTAACAGGATAGAAGTTGAAAAAGACAAGAAGCAAAAGGATAATAAGAGGCAAACAGAGAAAACCCTTTTTACTTTCTTCAGCTTTCCAGTCCTTCATTACTGTGCCCTATCAGAATTTAACAGGAAGCAGCTGGCAAACCAGAAATGCAGTATAAGTCCCAGCTCCAGCTGAGAGACAATACTCTAATAATTGGCAGTTGCCTAAGTAGTTATCACTAACTGGTGTTTTGATCTACAAAGTTCTTGCAAATATGTACGTCATTTAGTGTTTTTGATCTCCACATAGCAGACATGACAACATCAATTTTCCACATGAAGGAACCGGGTTAGGGCATATGACATTTACATATCCAACATCGTATGGGTTGAAGAGTCAGCATTAGAAGCTAGGAACTTTGCCTACCGTTCCGTTGTTCTTGTAATCACAAGATGAAAATCCAACAGGCAACTGGACTCAAGGCTAATTGATCCCATGACTCTCACTCCCCTGCAACAATAGAAAGCTGGATGTTTGGAATGCTCTAAATAACAGATGGTAGCCATTTGCTGACTTTTTAAATTAAAAAAAAATCTCAGCTGAAGATATGGGGTATCCATGAGCAATTGATTAATGTTCACTGAAACATCTACATGACTTTCAAAAATGCCTGAAGAATACAATTCAGTTTAGCACCTCAAAATATCTCTAGGAGAGGCACCACCCTTCCTCATTAAGGGTATAGATTCTAGTTGGTTTAAAATATTTTCGTCACCCTGCCACTACCCTACAAGGTAAATTACTGTGACTTCAGTAAAGAAAAATAAAAAATAAAAACACATTTCTCCTTCAACTGATGGTATTCCTTTTGGCCATCTGCCAAAAAACAAACAATAGTTTAAAAGATACATATGTTTCCGATAACTACAAGGTTAATGGCAACCAGGAGCATTTTTCAATTGTGCACTCTAGAGCTTAAACAATTCTAACTGGCAGCCTGTTTTCCACAGAACACTAGTTATGTAGGTCTCCTGACAATTTTTTTTTGGAGGGGTGCATTTTTATAATCAAGTTTAGCAAGCATTTACCTTAACTGCAGGACTTACCAGTATCTTTACTATTTTAATGTGCACTATGGAGCTTCACTTATTTATTCTCCAAATTTTTGTGCCAAAATACAAGCAAAGACTTTTGAGGAGCATCTGCAGAGATTTATGCTAATGGTCCAGGAAACAGATTTGGAGAAACACTTATTTAAGGAAATAACAGCCCTGGTCCTATCTCCAATACCCTTATCTAACCCTTACTGAAGATTTGCTTGGAAAGAAAAATTCCACTTATTTTCAAGTTTTCTTTCTTCTTTTTCTTAATTGCCATTTTACACACTGACACACACACACTTAGGTTTTTACTGTTCAGTACACAACTGTAGTTCTCATACAAAAAACAAAAACACCCACACAAAATTATAGACCGAAAATATGCCAAAGAGACCTCCTCAAAAATCTAGTATTTTTCAGCAGGGTTGTTTCAGGGTAAAGGTAATTTCAAACTTCCACAACAGACTCTCTTAGCTCTTCAAATATTCATCTCTTTTCTTCCTAAAAACCCAGTCCATTTCTTCCACTTTCTAAAAACATGCTTGTCATTTGTGACATGAATGTACAGAGGAAATCTGTCAAAAGTGGCATTTTCATCCCTTGATTTGCAGCCTTCCTTGGCCTAGGCATCCCTCAAAGGCAGAAGACATTTCAGGGTAACTATGGGATTTGCTTTCTGGATGTCAAAGAAGATGGAAACAGAAAAGAAGGCATAGAATTGGCCAAGATAATTACATCTTTTCATTCCAAACTGCTTTCTCCTATCACAGGGGATTATAGCTAGAAAGGTCACCCAACTCTTACCTTGATACAGTGAAGGAATGGGGCGGTGAGGCGACTTATCCAAAGCTCACCAGTTAGCGCCTAAAGCAAAAGTAAAACTGAGCTCTCCAACATGCTCTCCCCTGGTCAGTGCTATTTATTCAATGAAGAACCTTCTTCAGGTGAGCTGGGTTTGGCTAGGATGATTTGAACAGGGCTTAAATCAATGCTCTCCAAGACTAGTTAATCATAAAATTCACCTGGATTTTTCTTACGCCTATAGATTTCCAGGTCCCATCCCAAACTTTGTAATATCTAAATCATGGACTCTGTACTTCTCTAATCTAAATTCTGTCCCAATGAGTCTGAGATCATAAATGTTGGATAACTCTGGAAAAGACCATGGAGTTTGAGAATCATAAGATATAGCTTCATTTGTCCTAGACTTGCCTTTATTCTGTAAGTAAGTTAGTATAAGAGACGGACCTTCCTAGGTGGAGTCAAGGGTATGGTTGCTACTTTAACATGCCTGACTAGACCTTGCTATGTGACCTATGGTAAGTTGGTTAATTTTTTTTCAAGTCATATCCATTATGAAAGCTGGTTCACAGTGACCTGTCTCTGGGTTCCTATCAAAGCCCAGTTAATTATTAGGAGAAAAGGTCTTTAACCTTCCAATAAAAAGTATCAAAAATTTAATGCCTCTCTCTTTCTTTTTTTAAACAGCGTTTTAAATTCCAAATATGCCGAGATGAAAGAGCAACTTCTATGTAATTAAAAACAAGCAAACAAACAAAAATGTAAACAAAACAAAAGCCTGATCTACACATGGGCCCCCAAATTGGAAGCTCCATTTGAAACATTTGTTTGGAGAAGAAACAGGTGCTATGCATTCTAAAAGCATATATCACCCTAAGTAGAATCATCTCTCCTATTTCTTTCTCTTTCTCTTTAAAGTTGGGCCATCTTACCTGTTTTTTATGAGAATAAAAGGACAAATTGTATTTCTATTACAGATAAGAAATATATATTTTTAGGCATACTCTGGGGACATTTACCAGCTGGCCAATTATGATTAGAAATGAACTGCCATGGAAAATGAAATTCCACTGAGGCCCCTTAAGTATATGCATGTTTTAAAAGAAGCTAGTGTTTATACTGATGGAAAATGGTTTTCAGATCCTGCAGACCAAAAGATCCAATTTAAACAGAAGAACAAACCAATAGCTGAAATCTGACTTCTATCATAAATCTCTTGTGATTTTTTTTCTCTTTCATTGTAGGTCTGTAGAATCTAAACTGTGTTAGGAATTCTTCATTTAGCAATAATTCACTTTCTTGGAACTTGAGTTGAAAACAGCTTTCCTTCTGGGCATTTTGCAAGTCAATATTATTAGCAGCCATCATTATTATCAAGAACAAAACACCCTTACTGTGTACCTGCTCTATGTGAGAGGATTACAAAATCAACCAAACACTGAGAAATAGTATAAAGTGGTGGTAAGAATATGAGTTCTGACATGAGACGTCCTGGAACCAAAGTCTGACTCCATCATTTTATCAAGTGTGTATACCTGGGCAAGTTACTTAACCTCTCTATGCCTTAGTTTAGTCATTTGAAAAATGACAGAGGATGTGGTATCTCCAACTTGGAAACTTTTTCAAGTGTCCGATCATATACTGCAGCGGTCCCCAAACTTTTTGGCACCAGGGACCGGTTTCGTGGAAGAAAATTTTTCCACGGGGGGTGGGGGAGGGGGATGGTTCAGGCGGTAATGTGAGCAACGGGGAGCAGCAGATGTATCATAGCTCGCTAGATTGCTGCTCACCTCCTGCTGTGTGGCCTGGTTGCTAACAGGCCGCGGACCTCTACCGGCCTGCGGCCTGGGGGTTGGGGATCCCTAATACACTGTATGAAGAATACTCAGCAAACTATATGTTTGAGTAGTGGGCACCCAATAAATGGAAACTATTGATAATGAAGAAAATAGAAACATAATTCTTGAGTAAATTAATAGTAATTCCAGGGAATATAATATTCTAATTTAACCAAATCACTTAAGTATTTATTGAGCTTTTTACTATTTGCCAAGCATTGGGCTATAAGATAAAGATGATATAAAAATGAAGATGGCACTTTCTTGTCTCAGAGAGAACCTAATATGTGTAAGGCGTACATATCTCAATGAGGCCACAAGGCTGTCTGTGTGAACAATTGCAAACAAACAGTCAGACAATAGATGATTTAACTCAAAGGAGGAAGGGAGAATTCATGGATGAGGAAACACTAAAGTTTGATCTTAGAGGAGGTATAATTTGGCCAGGAAGAGAATGAGGGAAATGATATTCTAGACCCAGGAAACAGATTGAACAAGAGTATGGCATTTGGTACAGGCAGGTGTATTTAAGCAACAATGAGCAGATCCTTTTGAATGTAGCAGATTCCCCTTATTCTGAAAAACAAAGGGAAACAAAATTAGCATCCTGGCTTCATGGTACATTGAGAGGCAAGCTTGAGCATAGTGTAGACAGGAATTGCCTAGTAAAGGAAATGTCCAGTGTAGGGTTTCAGGGAGCTCCCCAGTGCCAAAATTGTCATAGGGAAGTCTTAACCTTGAGTGGGAGATGGGTGGGTGTCCTTTGATGTCTTTCTGATGTTCATATTTGTGGCTTGGCTTGGCTTGCCATGGAAGGCAAGGACAAGCCACCAGAATAGGAATAACAAGATGAAAGAGGTGATTTCTGGCCTCTGCCCTGCCAGATATTCAAAGTGTAACCATGGGCAAGTCCCTCTCCCTCCCTTAGACCCCTACTGCCTTCACAGCATCTCTCTCACAGACTGGCTGTGAGGATTCAATGAGCTAATTCCTATGACAAGTGCCTTGTGACTTGTCAGGGGCTGTGTCAATGAAGGAGTAAGGAAAATAAGATAAATTTGATAATACCCACTGAGAATCAATTTTGAGAAAAAGGCAGAACAAAAATCCAACATTCAGCACCCCTTGTCTCTTCTTTCCCTCCTAGCCCCAAACCTGTCAACACCTCTAATCTCCCTCTCAGTTTATGCTGTGCGCTGTGCTAAGTGCCTTCTAATCGTTATTTGTTAGCCAGCACAGCTGCCCTGTGAATTGGACGCTATTGGTATCTCAGTTTACAGATCAGAAAACTGATGCCCAAGGCTATCTAGTCCACAGTGGACCAAGCCATGCCTAGAAACCAACCCAGGTTTCTCTGATGCCAAAACCTGTGTCATAAACTATTTTTGCACTGAGCTTCCAAGTTTACACCACAAGGACCCTGAAGCCATCTGCTCCTTAGGACCTGGGCTTCAGGGTAACCAGGGCTGCCCACTGCCACCCTCTTCCCCTGTGTTACCCTCTTGGACTCCGAGTGCCTCCAGTTTGCCTTTTTGGTTGTCAGTATGTTCATATAAAAAAACTAGACTAGAGCAACTCCCTGCCATTGAGAGAACAGAAGCACTTATTAAATGGGCCTTTGGTTAGATGGCGTCTCCTGATGCAGTGGAAGGAACCATCCTGAAACGTCCCACAGAGAAACTTCTGACTCTTGACTCAGGCACCAACTTTCCATGTTCCCTCAGACAAATAGTTTAACTGCTTTGAGCCTCAGCTTCTTCATCTGTAAAAGAGAACACTGCCTGCCATTCCTACTTGCCTGAATTCCTTTAAGGATAAAATTAGATGACGCATATGGAACAGATTTATGAGCTCTAAAGCACTACCACGCTAATCATTGTTGTTCAACAGCAGTTATGGTGTGATGGAATGGTATAGATAAACTGAATTTGAATTCAAGTCCAAGGATGAGACTTAAAACTGTGGGATATTTTTCAGGTGAATTCTAGTCTCTGAACCTCAGTTTTGTAATCTGATAACAAGGGATATAAAACCTACTTTTTACTGTGGGGCTGTAAAGAGAAAAACAGGAAAATTGCTTACAACTGAACTCTACACATCCTTTTAATATATGCCATAATTGATTACTGTTAGCAGTTAATATACATTAATTTTTCTCTAATTATTTACAAAACCTAAAACACGTTAGTTGGGTTTATTATGACTTGTCAAATGGACTCAAGGTCCATTTTTTGGGAGGCTGTTAAAACACAAATAACCTATCTTAAGGGGTGAGGGGAGGGTTGGAGAAGACACAGCAGCCTAAGATGTAAAACCTCCTTTTAGGGATGGAGGGTTAACAAGACTTAAAGAATGGACACTATTAATGACACAGTCTGCTCTGAGCAAGGGTTAGGCCACCTCCTGATATTTCTCTTGGCAGGGATTTCTAGGTCTGCTTGCATCAGTCCTGGCCTTTTCACCCTTGGAAGAGCAGCTACAGCAGCTTTTTGCTTTGAGGGGCCCTGGTAACCAAGTTCTTGGAGTAACATCAAGACTTTGTTGCAATCTGTATTGCCCGCTCCTTTGATATCTTCCTGGGCCTGATCTTGCTCAGGGCTGGGACCTGGAGGCCCCTACCCTGCATGGAATGAAGTGAAGGTGGCCCTTCACATGCCTGCGGTCCCCAGTACCTGCAGATGCCTGACTACAGAAAAATGATGAGGAAAGCTGTGTGCTCTGAAAGGGAAGAAGTAGCCTAAGAGAAAGCAGGTGGTCCCACTTAAGAAAGCAGTGGTTTATAGGTCTTACATGGATTTGGGGGTCGGCCCCATCACTGTCTAGATTTGTATCTTTAGGGCCTTATATAATCTCTCTGGGTTTCAGTTTCCTCATCTGTTCAAAGAGGAAAATAATGGGTAAAGAAATTAGCCTACCAATGAACTCATTTTGAGTATTCAAATACAGTTGCTTTTACTATTGTTTCTTTCCCTTTGCAGATCATAGACATATGCGGGGACTTTACAGCAAGCTTCTGCTGCTTTGTGTCTGAAGAGTTTTCTTTAGCACTGATCTCAGGCAAGAGGATTTACTAGAAGCTATGGGGAGTACAAAGATGTTTACCTTGTGGCTCTGTCTTTAGGTAGCTTCCAAGTCAGCTGGTAAGATGGAGCATACAGAGAGAATGAGATCTAATAGAAGGAGATACATATGGGTGCCTAATGAGTGGCCCAGCTGGCAATTGCTGCAGGAACTGGGAGGTGGGAAAGTTACTTACTGTGGGATGGAATTGTTGGAAAAAGTTTTTTGCAGAAATTAGTTCTTTTAGTCAGTGAGTCAAGTAGCTGCTATCATTGAATGTCCATATGGTTCCATAAACTGTGCTCAGAGTTAGGTTTGAGTTGAGGCTTGAAGGTTAAGTAGGAATCTAACTATTATACGTTGTCTTCATTTCCTTGGCTGCAATTACTTTTGACTTTTATTCGTCTCTCTCCACTTCCCAGCCCTTCCTACTACCTCTAAGCAATGTCCATCTATCACTATGTTCTGGAATTTCAAATTCAATATACTCCAAGCTGAGAATATTATCTTTCTTTCTTACAGGGCCTGACCTAGAATTTCTATTTCATTTCCCATCCCAGTATATCCAATGTCCTGAATTATGAACCTTAAAATCAATTCTAATTCCTTTTTCATTCTATGTTTTGCAAATAACTGCTCAGACAATGGAGATATCAAAACTCTAAGGCAAATAAGATGCCTTCTGAATTTTGTCTCCTATCCTTATTGCCACATCCATTTTCTTAATTCAGGCATCATTCATTTGGGAAGACAGTAGTACGTAGCGACTAATTCTTCAGACGTGAAGTCAGACTAAGTGTGAATCCCAGAAACACTATTTGCTGGCTGTTTGGCCTTAAGTAATTACTTGATATCTTTCTGCTTTGGCGTCTTTCTCTGAAAAATGGCAAGCAATTGTCATTAGCTTAGGAAGTCAGGGTGATACATATGAATTTAAAATAGGAAAAGCACTTGTAACAGTACCAGCCCTCAGTAATTGTTCAGAAAGTCCTATAGCTGCCTTGTTACCTCTATCCTAAACTCTTCCACATGATTGCCCTGCACTATACGGTCTTCAGAACTGTTTTCTTAAAAGGTAAATCTGATCATATGATTCTGAGTTTGACAATATCTCTACTGATTAACACGCAAGTGCAAACGAGGTGACCAAATCTCACATTCTTGGCTTTTCAAGATCTGGACCCAACCACCCTTCTCCTTCAAATACCCCTCCATCTTCACCTCACTTAAGCCAAAATGAACAGTGAATCTCTTCCTCTCCTACTAATGTGTCAGATACTTTCTCAACCCTTTCAAAGAACTCCTCCCTGGTTCTTCCTCCTTTTTCACCCAAAGTCCTTTATATACTTCTGTTATGGCCACAATTTGTATGTGTCCTAGTACTGTGGCTGGTACATATTAAGTGCTCACGAAATATTTACTAGGTTAGTAGATGAATGAATGAATGAATGAATATATTTAATAACTGAGTAGTTTCTAGAAGAATCCCATGATAGTAGATATTTCCCATTATTATAGACTACATAAAAGTCCAATGTCTTAAATAAGCTTGTGGATTATTTTCATACTCAGGAGAAAAAAAAAACCCAAAAATAACTAGCGACTTTTTTTTACGTACTTATATTTTATTTTCTGGAGAACAGAAATAAGTATAAGTTCATCTTTCCTGGAACTTGAACAAGTTGATTTCAATAACATGTTGTCACCACACCTCATTATAAGTAAGGGTAACTCATATCCTGGCTTCCCAGGAGAGTCCCAATTTATGCTTGTTATTCTGTATTAATTTTAAAAAGCACCTTCATTCCCTTTCAAAATATTCTGATTTGGGTGATAAATTACAGTGTCACCCTAATTGTAAAGAAGGTTTACTTTGAAAATT
Source organism: Balaenoptera physalus (assembly GCF_965194825.1). Lineage (NCBI taxonomy): Eukaryota > Metazoa > Chordata > Mammalia > Artiodactyla > Balaenopteridae > Balaenoptera > Balaenoptera physalus. The sequence goes on from NC_138893.1 coordinate 44,118,879, forward strand.
ATAGGCATATTAAAGGTTTGTGTAGAAAAGGGTACAAAGGTAATTAACCCTGTCTACAGACAATATCCCAAGAGCATGCTAGCATAATTTACATCATACACAATATACAGCTTATCTTTCAAAAATGTTTATTGGGTGTCTTCTGTGAACTTCTGTGTTTTATGCTTTTCTAGATGATGGTCTGCTTATTTCCTGCCCCATATGCATTCTCTTTCTTCTTCCTGTAGCTCGAGCCATGACCACATTCTACAGACACAGGTTCTGCAAGATTTAAGGAGCACAAGTTAAAAATTCAGAACAACTCTTCACCATTTAAGTGATAAAAATTCATATCACATTGACTATACGGTGAGCTGAATAATGTGACCCCCCTCTAGCCCCCAAGGATATCCATCTCCTAATTCCCAGAAGGTATGAACATGTTACCTTATATGGCAAAAGGGACTTTGCAGATATGATTAAGTTAAGGATGAAGAGATTATTCTGGATTATCTGTGTGGCCTAACATAACCACAAGGTCCTTATAAGAGGGAGGCAGGAGGGTCAGATTCAAAGAGGTATAAGGATGGAAGCAGAGGTCAGAGAAGAGAGAGATTCTACACTGTTGATTTTCAGCATGAAGGAAGGGGCAGTGAGCCAGGGAATGTAAGCAGCCTACCAAAGCAAGACCAAACCAGGAAACCAATTCTTCCTTAGAGTTTCCTGAAGGAACCAGCCCTGCCAACTCTTTGACTTTAGCCCAATGAACCTGGTTTCAGACTTCTGACCTCTAGAGCTATATGAGAATAAATTTGTGGGTTTTAAGCCACTAAGTTCTTGATAATTTGTTATAGCAATCATGGAAAACCAATATACTGACTAATTGGAAAAGGGGAGGTTATATGCTACTATAAGTCAAAATTTCATGGACACCTTTCTTCAAATATCGCTGGATCCAGGTGTTCAAATAATGCCACCAAAAATCTTTCTCTGTATCTCATTTCTGCTTTCTCTGGCTGGCATTTTCCACACAGAAGCCTAGAACCTCCATAATGACACTCTTATAACTGTAAACCTTATAAAATATAATCTTTATTTCCTTGTAACACAGACAAAAACCTAATAATAAAAACTGGCCTAATTTGGGTTATGGGTCCATTTATCACTGTGGAGGAGAGGAATTTGTTGTGGTAGTTGTGATTCCTGGGTCATATGCTCACCTCTGAATTTGGAGGGAGACGGGGGTCAACCCAATGAAACCACATGAACTAAAGACAGAGGTTTCCCAAGAATACTGGGGTAGTGCTATTAGGGGAATGGAGTTTGATAATACTGGGAAGACAAAAATCCACGCAAGCCATGACTATTAGCCTGTGAGCAGCCTTGTGTTTGAATAGTAGATTAATAGTTCTAACAATGGAAAATGTCCATGTCTTATTGCAGTAAAATGTACTTCTCTCTAACACAACAGTGTGAGACAGGTGCTCCTGGTTGGGTAGGTTTTGTTTGTATGGGGGAACATCCTGGAAAATTCTGACAACTAGCAAGTGTGTGCACACTCTTACAAAAAATATCATTTGTTTATGAACCTTTAGGTAACAATAACTCACTCTGAACAGTTACTCTGAAATTCCTTTGTATGCTATTCTTGTTACTGTACAATCACACACTTGTACATGGCTTAGCTCCCTGCTTTCAGGTGATTAATCAGAAATAGGGTGTTTCCAGCCTGAGAAGACATCACAACCTCCTACTATGGGAAACTGAAGGATCAAGAAAAAGTAAATGAAAAACAAGTGATAACTGAGAGAAAATGGGGAAATGCAAGAAACAGAAGATAGACTATAAAGAAGGCCTTTATAAAAGTATGTATTTTCACCAATAGCCATTGATTTATTAGCAGGCTTTTATTGAGCATCTAGTATTTCCTGCATATGTGTTTTACTAGGGATACCACGCAGGATTTTTCTGTGAAAAAATTAAAGACAGTAACCACTGAGTGACAAAGGGTAGGTACAGATTCTCAAAGGCTGAAACTTTCTAGAAGGAGAAGTCTGTGCCAAACTAGAAAACTCAGAGAAAGTTTCCTGGGGAAATGAAATCCAACTTGGGCTTCAAAAGCTAGGGAGAACCTGATAAACACAGATAAGGGATGGAGACTTATTAAAAAAGGAAAAAGATAAAAATACAAATAAAAGGAGATCTAAATCACAGAACCTATAGTGTATGAGCTTGGAATGATTGAGAGGACAAAGAGTGGTAAAGAGAATGAAAAAGAAACATAAAAGCAGATGTGACAGTAAAAAAAAAAGAAGAAGACAGTAACTTGATAAAGAATGAGGAGGAAAAAATGGGGAGGGGGGAGAGAAGAGTGAGAGAGGAAAAAGACAAACACAATTTTAGATGTTCACAAGTTGCTGCATTTGAACCCATCATGTTGGTGTCAGAAAGGCTGGTACTACCAAAGAGTTGAACCCTTGTCACTCTGCTCTTCTTCCGGTTTTCCAGACGGCTTGTGGGCAGAGAGTTCCAAACTGACTTGGTTGTGATGTCTTGAATCACAGTTCCAAGTATAATAGAAGATATTTTGTAAGCCTAAACAAACAAACAAGTGAAATGAGAGAATTGAAACAGGAATATGTAAATTCATTCAGTGATGGGTGGGAGACTTTCTATATTATATTAAATTTCCTTTTAAATATTCTACTCTTTTTTAAATGGTAAAACTCCTGATAGTTAAATATACACCATGATGGTGTATAATTTTCTTCCAGTCCAAAATTAAATAAATAGGAGAGGGTTTGTTTCAATCTGTTTTGCATACTGGTTACTAATGCATTTAACAAATTAGTTATTATTATTGAGACTCACTTGTGATCTCAACTGTCAACATTTACATGTTGAAGAAAAATAAGACAAAACTGAAGACATATCTATTGTACATATCTTTCGTAATACCCAAAAACTTTAACATGGCCTCGTTGGTAGTTTTGCACTGTGACAATTTAGCTAAAATGGAAGTATGTTTCCTATAATTCTCTCCCTCTAGGCTCTGTGTTAGGATTATTCACAAAAGAAATCTGAGTAAGATTTGGAAGGCAGATGTGAAAGTAACAGTGATACTTGCACTTGGAAAGTTGGTGTGGAATCAGGTGCCGTTGCAGCTTGTGTATATTGTTGCTGATCTTCTGCCTCTGTGAAGAAGAAAAGACTGGCAAATGGTATAAGGAACATGAGATTATAGCCATATAGGTGGATTATAGCCATATCGGAATTCCTTTATTTCTTTATATACTATTTCATTTAAACAATTTGTATTGAGTACCTGCTCAATGAAAGATACTGTGTAAGGTTCTAGTGAGGAGAAGGGGGAGAGCACTAAGATGTCCTTGATAGTCACAAGGCTTTGCAAGAAGAGAAGGAAAAAAAAAAAAATATGGCCCTGGGATAAAATAACGTGAGGTCTGAGTCTTATGGGATATACAGACCACGAAGTACAACATTTGTTCATTGGTCTCTTCCTGCAATTAATTTCTGTTAAGAACCTCCCACATGCCCTGTTGCTGTGATGGCACCAAAGCTGCCAATCTGTGGAAGGCAGTACTGTTGCTTTCAAATTGTAGAGACCTTATGAGGTGATCAAGCAAAGCTTCTCTCTAAGCAAAGCTTCTTGAAAAGGTAGTATCTGGATTGAGGTAGGATTTTAATAGGCAAAAGGGGAGGGGAGAGTACCCAAGAGAAAAAATGGCTGAAGATGGAAATTCAGGAGAGGGCAGTGTCTGGTACAACCTGAATTCAGAAGATTTAGGAGAAGGTGGCAAGGAAAGGAGATGAGATAACACGGACACGGGGGCCAGTCTTTGTCTTTAAAAATTTAGAGAGTGAGTTCATTTGAGGTCAGTCTATGTGTTTGATAATGAGATTTGAGAGTCTTAGATCTTCCCTGTGGTTTGATCCATTAACAGCTTACAGTAAGGTCTCCACCTCCATGAACCCAGACAGGAGAGTGGAAACAGGTTGACTTCAGAACCTTGAAGCCAGAATGTCTTTTCCCAGAACAGGAGGGTTTTCTCTGGGAGACAGTTGCTCAGAATGTCACATTGATTCCATGTGCTCAGGCCATATTTGACAGGGGAACAGACAGAAAGAACAATTTCTGCAATAAGCACAAGGCTTTACTATTTCCCACAAAGGATGAGGAAAAATGTCCTGCTGCAGCTCCTTCCTAAAGAATACAATTCTTCTCTCAATTTTGCCAGCTTATAGATGAGCACATGCCCCTGTCAGAGAAGGTTGTCCCTGAAAGAGTTTAAAATTCTCCCATCCAATCACATTTTAATCCCAAAAGCTAGTTAATTTGGCTAATTAACCCTTCGTGGTGAAATACAAAAAATCTAAAATTTAATTTTCACATGTGAATTCCTGATAATAATCACCAATCTCAGGGGAAAAAACATCTCAAGTAAAAATAGTGTTGCCATAAAGAGAGAAGCTTCAAAAACAAGTTTTTCTTTAAATAGTTGTATTGAATATTTAATATGAATTGTTGAAAGAAAATCTAACCATGAAAATCAATGAGAAAATGAACATAAAAACCAATCATACTCCCTCCACCTAAAAAGAACTTCTGTAGACACTTTGGATAAGTCCACATAGTATCACCTATCTACATACATATTTCCCATTAAAAATACTCTTGTGCTCTGCTGTAATGCTTTTAACTTTGTTTTAAAAGCAGATTAAAATGGACATTTTCATATTAATGATTATACTGCTGTAACATCATACGTTTAAAATAAGTAAGTTTTAAAATAAACTGTTTAGATGCACACGTTCATAATTTACCCCTTTGAAAGCTGTGGCAGGAGGGATGGTAACAGGGCCCCATTCATTTTGATGTATTTCTTCAAATCTTTCTGGGCCAGCAGAATCAAGATGTCTTCCCTCAGGTATAAAAGCCCCATTTTAATGACACAATCTCTGATGAGCAATGGCTTCCATCATGTTTAGGAAAAGACAGCCTAAGACAAACACATGAATAAACTAACAAACAAAAAGAAAGAAAGTTCAAGTAGCTTCAAAGAGCATCCTCCTGGGGCAACGTGGGGGCCCTGAACTCTCCTATTATCACTCTTGATTGTATTTGAACTGTCCAAGAATTTTCTCTCTATCTGGAGCCATGAGAGGAAGAACTACAGCTCTAAAAGGCTGACTTGCAGGGAGGTGACTAGAGGGAACCTTTCCAGGGCTACACATTAACTTCACACAGAATAGTTCATGATTAAAAATAACCTTTGTTTTTATGGTAGTTCTTCTTTTGTAGCAGGTACCATACTGGGCTACAGATTTTAATGTCATTTGGGTCTTTCTTTATATGAGGGTAAAAAGTGCATTCCTGCAAGGTTGGGGGTGATTTAGATTTTTAAAAATTGAATTATACTTAAAATGAGATTTGAGAGTCTTAGATTTTCTTTAAGATCTTAGATCTTAAAATTATACTACCATAGCTCAATCTTTAAAGAAACCCTGCAGTGTATCCCTTGGAAACTCAAAGAATCCTTGATTCTGTGAATAACCATGGTTCTCGAAACTTTACTGCATTGTTTGTGTCAGTTCAGATTTTCATACTGAAGAAGGGGAGTCCATGGTTTTATCTCTGGTCAATTTTTGTTCATTAATGTTTATGAGATTCTTGATTTTAAAAGGCAAGTCTTTGTTTCTGTTTGTAGCCACTATGATTCTTTCCTGAAATGTGATTATTTTCAGTTGGCATCATTGTTAATACCATGCTAAATATTTCATATATTCATATTGTAGATTATATCTGGGAAAATAGAGTGAAAGTGGAGCCAATTAGCACACATATTTATCATGGTTTGAGAGCAACACAGAAGCACTGTTATTATCATATCAACAAAGATACCCTGTTCCCAACTGTGAGAGGAAGAGAAGATGCTCATACCAAGGAAATGCATCACAGACAGTAGTGGAGGATTAAGAACTAACCACGCAAAGCCAGTTACTAAATTTACTGACTTTTACATTATTTGCTTCTGGTGGAAAAAAATAGACAAAAGAGAGAAAAGATTAGCAGAAAAGGATGACAAAAATGACACATCTTTTATAAAATTTTCATTTATAAATTAACAAATAGTTGGCATCTAGATTTATTTATGGAACAAACTTCAAAACAGAGAAAACCATTGTAGATTTTTTTCTTGTTATTCTTTTAGAATTGTGCTGCCATAAATATACAGATTTCCACTGAAATTGGTCACATTTCCACCAGCCCATTATGAAGAATGTAAAGTATCCTTAAGAGCGTGAGGGTTCAAGAAATATGCCTAGGATACTGTGGCCAGCATCTGTCATTACAGGCTGAACAAAAAAGAAAATACTTTATACCATAGATTATAATATAATATTAGCAAAAAAATATGTGAAACAGTACATTCTTTGGTATAAATACACATAATAAATTCACCCCCCACCCCCACCCCAAGCTGCATCAAGAAGAGAAATCAGATTTTAGCTGGGAGTTGGCTGCAGATGTGCCCGAGATCACGTGTCCTTCCTCCCCTCCTGCACTGTTTCATCATCAACTGCCAGAGGAGGATGATACCTCATAGCAAGGGCCTTTCTTCTAATCACTGTGGGCTTCAGGCAGTCACGAAGCAGCACCTGCATCTAGAAAGACTGTGAGTCTTCCTAGCCTATGTGAAGTCCATTTATGCTATGTACATTCCTTTAACAAACACACAGCAGTTACAAATATATATTCAATGTTATGAATATTCAATTATTCCTGATTCTGTTACATAAGCTCTGTGAGTTTAGGGACCCTGCTTTGTTCACCTTTGTGAATTCTGTCAGCCAGGCTGGCAACTGTGAAGGTAGGTGCTGGCAATGAGCAGCTGCTTCAAATTAAGAGAGAACATTTACTCTGGAAGCCCGCAACAAAGATGGGGAAGCAGAGCAGAGGGTCCACTCCAGGTCCTCAGGCAGGACAACCGACTGAACATTTCAGCCTAGGGGCCTGGCAGAGCTGACCCTGGGAAGAAAACAATGCCCAGCTTTTGGGGTCATGGGCTACCTAGAGCCTAAGATTATTGCACAACTTGAGGATGGTTTGATTTAAGGCTAATTCCATTTCAAATGTTTGATTCCATTCCTGACAGGTTCTTATGGCAACTCCTTGAGGTCTTGGGCTGTATATTTGATGTTTCTTACTGATGCATCAATGCCCAACACATGGATGGACCCCAAGTACAGAGGCTGGTAGACTGATGGGGACTTGAAAAGCTTTTATTACAGAAGGACTGTCCAGGGTAATACAATTTCTGCTTCACTCTTAGCCTCAACCAGATGTGTCCAGTTAAATGAACTGGAGGTCCTGGAAGCTGCTCAGGGCAGCTGACTTTTACCAGGAATTTTTTTCTAAGTTGAATTGCTGGGACAAGGAGGTAGGGCAGAAAAATAATTTTATATCTGCTTACATGGTAAATCATCCTATGTGTATCACATATAATTATTCTGAGCAAGTTGCCCAGTGATATTAAAGAGACATTCCCACATCATATTATGAAAAAGAGAAAAGCACATAGGAAAAAAGTGAAAAGCAAAGGGCTTCTCCCTCTGGGACATACAAATAATGAGAATGTAAAGGAGGGAACCTCACATTCAACCTGCACATGCCTACCCACAATATTCTCACTAAGTGAAGAGTATCAGAGAAAGAAAATGGGCAAAATAAATGAAAAAACGTCTCATCAAAGACATCTATTAATAGCCAATAAGCACGTGAAAAGATGCTCAACATCATAACTCATTAGAAAAATGCAGTTTAAATCACAACAAGATATTATTTCACACCTACTGGAATAGTTAAAATAAAAAGAGACATGTTTGATAGGATGTGGAGAAACTGGAACCCTCTGGTAAGAATGTAAAGGGCACAGTTACTTTGGTAGTTTCTTAAACAGTCAACTATAAACTTATCATATTAACCAGCAATGTCCCTCCTAGATGTCATTCCCAGAGAAAGAAAAACTTATGTTCACACAAAAACTTCTATACAAATTTTCATAACAGCATTATTCCAAATAGCCTAAAAGTGGAAACAACTCAGATGACCATCAATTGATGAATGAATAAACAAAGTGTGATATATCTATAAGGTAGAACACTATTCAGCAAGAATAAGGACAAAGGATTGATAACAAGCTACAACAGATCAAAAAGCAGAATGCTGGCTGAATGAAGCCAGGTGTAAAAGACCGCTTATGGTGATGATTGCATTTATATGACACGTCCTGTAAAGGAATATCTACAGAGACAAAATGTAAATAGTGTTTGCCTGGCGCTAGCTGTGGCAATGGGAAGTGAATGCAAATGTGCACTAAGGATCTTTTTGGGGAGATGGAAATGTTCTAAAATTGGATTGTGGTAAAAGCTGCATAATTGTAAATTTTCTGAAAATCTTTGAATTGTACATTTAAAACTGGAGTATTTTATGGTATGCAAACTACACTTTAAAAGGCGTAAGATTAAAGAAAATAGCTGTCTTGTAATCCAAAAGTTTGTAAAACAAGAAATGAATTATTTCTCTATCTACACAAAACCAAAACTGAGCCAAAAAATATATGTTCTAAATATAGTTAAATGTATAATAATACACACAAACTACATATTCATATAACTACACAGATATTTAAAATTACAAACTTTTTGCAATATTTTTGATGGGTTTTGCTTTGAAAAGTTTAGAGCAATGTATCAAAATAAATTTAATATGAAAAAAGTGACTACTATTCTTCTCCATGCAATTCCATCATAATCATCATTATTATCAGATTTAATAATAATTGTATGTACTAACCTAACAAACATATTCAGCGACACTTGTGGGTACAACCAAACCATTCATCTGACATCCTCATCAAGGATATCTCTTCAAAGATTAGGAATGTATTACTTCCTGAGGCAACACATTTCATGGCACTCTGAATCCCAGGAAAACATAATCAAGTTTCTAACAAATATCTTTACTTGCATAATCTAGAGCAATGTTGTCCCATAGAACTTTCTGTGATGATATGTTTTATAATCTGTGGTCCAACATAGTGATCACCCACTAGCAACTTATTGCTATTAAGAACCTGAAATGTGGCTAGTGAGAATGAGGTCCTAAGATTTAATTTTACTTAATTCTAATGAATTTAAATTTAAATAACCATGTATGGCTAATGGTTACCATATTGGACAGCACAGGGCTAGAGACTCATCCAATTTAACTGAATAAGGAAAACTGAAGTCATAATCTTTCTTGAAAAATCTACTTCTCCTCTTTTTGTATTCCCGATCTCAATGAAAGTTACAATCATTCATCCAGTCCAGAAATCTTGGCGTCATTCCAGAGTTATTCTCTGCTTGCCATCTGTTATCCAACCCTAGAAATTCTACCTTCAGAATGACTCGTTATTCTTGCTTGGCTTCTGTATTTCACTGCTTCTTTTTCATGCCTCTTTATTTCTCACCTCATCCTGTATCAGTCTGTTTTGTCTCCCTGTCACTTAGTTCACTAGGCTACAACCTCTGTCTCTGCATGACTGCCACAGTAAGGTTTCTACTAGGCATGTCTGAAAATGCCTCTCTACTCTTGAAATCCTGCAGTGTCCTCCATTGTATTCTAGATATAATCTAGATTTTATTTGAGATGCTTAGTGACCTGGCCCCTTCCTGTACTTGTTATTACTCAGCTTTGCTCCCTCACATCATTTGCACAGTTTGTCCCCTGATATCATATTAGAGACTTTCTTCTATGTTATTACAGGGAAGGCAGGACCCACAGACAAGAACAGATGCTCCAGACCCAGACTGCCTGGGTTAAAATGTTGGGTCCACCATTTAGCTTCTCTCAGGTGACACTTTCTTACCTGTCAAAGTGGGATAATAAAAGCAACTACCTCTTAGAGTTAATGAGATAATACTCATAAATCATAAACATTGTGTTTGAGACTAAGTAAGCATTCCACGAATGTTTGCTATTGTTATTAATATTCCTGACTTGTCCAACTTACAGATCCCTACTTATATGTCAAGATTCAGATACCACACTGTCAAAGGTATCATTTGTAATGGCTTTCTTCCTTCCAATCAATTCTTCATCCTAAGCTATAATTCCATAATTAAATTGGCATGCAGTTTTATGGCTCTTAATGTATAGAAGATAATTATTATTTTTTATATTTATCTCCTCTATGAAGCCTGTAAACATCTGACAGTAAGAATGGCTCATTCAGGTATGACTCACGTGTGCCAGCATCAAATCTACTATACACGTTCAGTAAATATGAGCTTCCCGTATGAAGTTAGAAAAAGAGTGCAGTTTTTCAGGGATGAGTATGGGTCTCCCCAAATGTGGAGGCTGCTACGATATTGAAATTTCTAGGATTGATGGAGGTTAATTATTCAATAAGCTTCCAGATCAGTTGTTGAAATGTATAATCTACTAGTGCTGCTTGGATTACAATGGAGAACGTGTAACTCAAGCATTCCACATGGGCCTTGGATCAAAAAGCTGGAATGCAGCCAGCCTTGGGTCAGACTAGGTACAGCTGATTTTACTCCAGGCTATTCATTTAATTCTAAACCAAGTCTTCATCAGAATCCTATTGGGGAGAAAAGTGCTAACTATGAATTTCCTCTGATATATCTTGCCCCTAAGAAGTCAACACATGGGCAAATATAAGAGGCTACCCTCATTAAAATCAAGATGGAAAGATGATCGCCTCACTTTTGTTGAAGCTGTTGTCTTGTCTACCTGTTCATAGTGGCTCTAAACTCAGCCCCTCACCAGTTTTCCAAACTTTCTCTTCTACCATGATTATTCTGCCATAGTTAAGGATACTATATTGAAATCTATGATGGTTAGTTTTCTTTGTTAACATGTCTAAGCTATAGTACCCAGTTATTTCATCAAATACTAACCTAGGTGTTGCTATGAAGGTATTTTATAGATGTGATTAACATCTTCAATCATTAATTTTAAGTAAAGGAGATTACTCTCGATAGTGCAGGGCCTCTGATCCCAACTCAAAGAACTTAACAGCAAAGAAATGTTTCCTAGAAGAAGAAATTCTGCATCAAGAGGGCAACATAGTTCCTTTCTACTTCCTGAGCCTGCTGTCTTGTCCTATAGACTTCAGACCTGCCAGGCCCCGAAATCTCATGAGACAATTTCTTCAAAATCCCCCCCCCTCCATTGATAGATAGATAGATAGATAGATATAGATAGAGCTATATATATATATATATATATATATATATATATATATATATATTTATAGATAGGAGACACCTATGTATATGTATTATATATCCCACTGTTTCTGTTTCTCTGGATTAACTTGCTCATGAATAAGGGAAAGTACCAAGGGGATGAATCTTTAAAGTATGATTAGCTTCCAATCTGTCTAGGAGGATTTATCAATGCTTCAAGGCTCATTTTCAGAAAACTTGCTTTTGCATCCCAACAACCTTACATCCAACCTTTCTGATGATTCAAAATCACCTGGCAAAAACTTTTTGAAGGCACAAGAACTTGATAGACCCAGTATATGTGCATGAGTATTTGTGGTTTTGGCTCTAAAATCTTAGCTCTACCTCACTTCCCATCTTATTCATCCTCTTTAAACCCTTTCCTGAACTATCCTGTTTCCAACTTAATTTCTGAGGACATGGGTGATATATAATACTTAACTCTTGCAAAAATGCATCTAATCCTTTCTACTTCTGTAAATGGATACTTTTACTACTGTTTATGTAACAGTATATCACTAGCAGCAGCATATTTTTGATGGCCGTTTATGTTAAACACAATGAAATACCCGAGTGAGAAATCAAAATGGCTTTACTCTATTCTTCATGTACATACTAATCAAATAGCTTATTGCATGTGGGTAACAATACACCATTTTAATATAAATAAGAAATGCCTTTAGAAAAGAAAAAGCTGTTAAAAACAATCTCAATAAATTCTTATTACCTCGCAGTTTTACATTTAGGTTTATGTTTGACGACATTTTGTATAATGATTTATTATATTGTACTCTTATGTTTATATCCTTGAAGCAGTTTTATAGAAATTGAGAATAAATATGATTTAGGGAAAATGTGAATGCGAATTTAACTTTCTGTTTAAATAACAGCAATATCATGCAGAGATAAGTATCCCAAACACATAGCATGATAGGTTTTCCTCATTTATGTTCTAAGAAGACTAACAATTTTATGAAACATGGCTTTTTTTTGCTACACATTTTTATATAACTACAGCATATAAAATACTTAGATTCATTCCTTCTCTGTTCCTGTAGCTCCACTGTTGGATGATTCCTGACATGCTTTCTTATGCTTATATTTACATGTCCCTCTCCGAATTGTGGACAAATACGGTTAAAAGACTCATTCTTTTTTCAAAGAAAAGGATGTGGGAACCAAAAGAACACCTAATGTGTCAATAATTAAGTTGTTATATCTCATCTACTAATGCACAGGCTGCTACTCTGACTGTCCTCTGATTTTAAAACTGTGATTGTATGAAGAATGGATCTAGGAACTGCAGCATCAAAGGTAAGATACTGGGAATGATCTGGTAATGGCCTTGGCTCTGAACACAGTGCTGAGTTTCTTTCTAATAGGAAATTGGATACTGAAAATCCAAATCATGCAATAGACTCATGATGAATTAAATCACTGCTTTTGATTAATTGTGATTAAGTGTCTACCTAAATAAGAGTATGAGAGAAGCAAATGACCATTAAGTATGTGTGTTGGGGGGGAGGGGGGAGGTTAATAACATATGGGTCTTATATACTACAGGGCTGACAGAAGCAAAGTAACAAACTCGGCTTAAAATTTCAACATAAGTTACATTAAGAAAAAAGGACTTAATGATTCTGGCAAGATGGAGTATTCTCATCACTTCCAGGTCCATTCTCTTACAACCAGAAAGCTCTGAGAATAGCACAACAACCATGGAAAGATTCAAAAAGGTGAAAATAAGAAGGCATACTGGGTTCTCTGGGTTTCCTAATTGCCTCCCAGATATTAGGACAGGGCACTTCAAAAGTCTTCACTCCAGAACTGTCAACAGGCACAAACAACAAAATCTTTAAGAAAAGCCTTCTCATATCGAAAAAGACAAACAAATGGAGAGGCATACTGTGTTCATGAATTGGAAGAGTCGACATAGTAAACATATCAATTCTCCTCAAAATTGATCTCTAGGCTCCATGTGATTCCTATAAAAATCCCAGCATGTTTTAGTGGATAAGGACAAGCTAATGCTAAAGTTATATGGAAAGGCAGAGGTCTAAGGATAGTTAAAACAATCTTTAAAAAAAAAGAATAAAGTGGGAGAAATTACCCAATATTAAAGTCTGCTAGACAGCTACAATAAGCAGGAGAGTGTCATAATAGCAGAGGTACAGACACACAGATCAATAGAATGGAATAGAGAAGCCACATATAGACCCACGCAGATAGGCCCAAGTGGATTTTGATAAAGGTCCAAAAGCAATTCAATAGAAGAAGGATAGTCTCTTCAACAGATGGTAATGGAGCAATGGATATCAATAGACTAAAAATAAAAACCTGACTTAAAGCTCAGACCTTGTACAAGCATAACTCAAAATAGATCCCAGATTTAAATGAAATCTGTAACACTTTTAGAAATCAACATGGGAGAAATTGTGCAGGATCTAGACTAAGGAAAGCATTCTTAAAATTGACATCAAAAGCACAATTAATAAAAGGAAAAAGTGATACATTATACCTCATCAAAATAAAATCACTCAAATCTCTCAAACAGAAAAATTCTAATTAATTTATATAGCTACTCTGTCTTCCGTGAGGTTGTTTATAACTCCCTAGTCCTTAAGTGACTTCCTTTGGTGGGGAGGTTAACTTCACAGGAGAGGAAAACTAATAAACAACACCTCAGTCAGATGATCAAGGTTCATAACAACTGTGACAAGTCATGTTAATAGTATTTACTCTTGACATGATGTCATGAAAATGGTACATTATGTCTATGGTCTTCCTCCCCCAAACACACAAATCCAACTTAAAACTGAGAAAAACAACAGACAAATCCCAATTGAGAGACATTCTTCAAAATTCCTGGCTAGTACCCCTCAAAACTGTCAAGGTCACCAAAAGACAAGGAATGGCTGAGAAACTGTCAAAGCCAAGGAGAGCCTAAGGAGATATGACTACTGAATATAATGTATCCAGAATGGGATTCTGAACAGAAGAAAGGATATAAGGTAAATAGTAAGGACATATGAATAAAGTTTAAACTTTAGTTAATAGTAATGTATAAATATTATTCATTAATTGTAACAAACACACTATAGTAAAGCAAGGTGTTAATATTCAGAGAAAACTGGGTGCAGAGAATATGTACTTTCTTCACAATTTTTTCCTAAATCCAAAACTGTTCTATAATAAAAAGATATTAAATAACAAAAATAAAATGTTTTAATCTGTAAAAAAATTTTCACAGATATACTCACTGCAAATCACACTTAATGTTTAATTGTGCTGGTTTCAGTACTACATAAATGAATTTACAGATTCAGCTATGTTTACTTGCGTTCCACATCCTAAATACTACATTCATGTAAGTTTCAGAATTAACCTCTTCCTCAACCAATTAGTTGCCAGATTCTACTAATGATTAACTATTTAATCAGTTTCTTCTATTTTCCTAACATATGCCTGGCCCAAATACAGCTTCTGAAGCATGCTTCACTGTTAGATTTTTCCTACTCCATTTTAATTGTCCCCTAAATTATTCTCCTATTTCCTTCCTTCCCTTTCACTTCAGAGTATAGTTATTAACAGAAATCTATCCAATCTCTCTAGAGAGTCTATACATTTTGGGTCATAAAAAGGGTATCAACACAGACAAATACCTAGTTAAGGAGGAAAGTACTATAGCATGTCATAGGGGCTGTGTGACTTTTAACACTTTTGTATCTGGGAGAACCAAAGCCTCTGAGTAAGCAGAATTGTACAATACAAGTGCCTCATTGTTTTCTGCAGAAAGTCATTATCTCTAAAGTTAATAGTATGGTATTAAGTCTCATGAGTACATTTACAGCATTGTTATGCGTATCAAATAAATACATGCTGAAGTAAATAATAATTGCCACTTGCCTCTGCTGTTGATAATTCTGGATATATATTCTATGCTTCACTAGCCCATACTGATGGCATCTGCAAGCATCTTCATTTAGTAAGAGCCAGGAGCAAAGACAGCTAGATGTCGATTTACTGTTAATGAAGAAAGTGTCAAAGCTGGACTGACCTTTACTTATCCAGATCCCATTTTAATTTAGAAAAATTCACTCGGCTTGGAATGGAAAAAAAGAGAAAACATTATTTTCTTATTTCCCTTGCCTATCCTAGGGGAAGGAATAAAGAAGTAAACAGAGCTGCCTGTTAATTATAAAGTGCCACTCTGCCTTACTTTGATGTGGAGACATGGGAAATTGAAATTTACACCACCGAGGGCACTGCTCCCTCCTCTGGATTTGGTCATCCTGACTGTGTTTGTATTATTGGGTTGCTTTACATGTTCATCACTTTTCTGTCCAACAAGCTCATTTTGAGAAAGTTCTGTATTGCATTGAAGACAGGGTTGCATTACACATGGGCAGGCAGCCCAGGACATTAATTGGATAAATATCATTACATTTTGAAAATAAATTTTTCTCAGATTTTCTTTTGCCTCCTCACCCTTGTCCCTTTGTCCCTGACCTCTGAATTAATTTTACTCATAAACTCACAGAATTCAGCTGAGATCACAGGGCCAAGTCGGGAACCCGGCAATCTCAAATGTTCCCTTTGAGTGTTCTGCTCACAAACCTGTCAAAGATATTGTTATTTTCCTGGGGGTGCACGTTTTACCCATTCTCCAAGAGCACCCTGTGTCTTCTAGGCAAAAAAAGATACTGTATGCAGTATGTGTAGTGACTGAGAGGCTTTGAAGTCAAAATCATCTAAAATAAAATTTCTGCTACATCACACACCGGCTACATAATCTTTCAAAGCCTCACTTTTCTCATCTGTAAATTCCAACATACTGCAGAAAGATAGGATAAAGGTAAGATAATATAATTAATATAAAGATAAATATCACAATAACTAGACCAGATGGAATATTTTAAAGGGACTCTCTGGGTTAGAATAGGCTTTAAGAAGAACCTACTTACTACATTATTCCAATGGGCACTCAGACTTGAAATGGGGACATTTGGATGGACTGCAAAAAGCTAAGAAGCTTTAACCTCTAGTTTCTCATTACCTATTCCTCACTCACTATGTCTAATGCTAAAATCCATTTTGGAATATCCCCAACAAGTGTTACTTTGATCATCATTTACATATATCTACTTATAGAAACTCACCACTTCTTAGAGGAGAAGGCTTTTCCATTTTGAACTGGTTCCTTCATTTTAATTCATGATCAGCACACTTAAGTCAAAATTATCTTATAAAGTTGTCCTGCCTACTGACAATCACTCCCCTTTATCTCTGGGATAAAAATTCAACAACATCCATCCAAAATCAAAGTCTTCCTCATCTGGCATAACCATGCTGGCCACTCTTATTTCCCTCTACATCCCAAGATGAAGACTCTGAAGTAGACAAATCGATCCCTCCTGGTCCATCCTTCAAGATTCTGCATCAGTAGAGATATTTTCCAGGTTTACAAATTCTTATCCCATTTCCCTATCCATCTAAATCACTTGTTTAAAAGATTCCACTGAAATGTCATGTCTTTTGAGAGCATGCCCGTTAGAAACACAGCCTATGCTTATCTCTATACACCTACTTTCTACAACTCATTCGACTCAGAATATATTGTTAGATATCTTTCTGAATGTATATTATTATTAGGACGGTAAGAAGGTCTTCAAGGTAAAACTTCTGCTTTATTTGTGTTTGATCCGTTGTCAAATTAAAAAAGAAAACTAAACACATTGAACTAGAACAATGACAGAATTGAATACAGTGTAAGTTCCATGAGTAATTAAGACAATCAGTGTTTATTAATGACTTGGCTGTGAGATATCACAGTTAGACTCTCAGGTTTAGGCACTGGGGCATTTTAGTTTCAATCCAAGAATTGCTTGACAGAGCAAATATTTCTGAGCCTTAGCTTCCTATTATCCATAAAATGCAAATAAGGCCACTTCTTCATAGTTATGGGAGAAATTAAGCAAGTAAAATAATTAAAGCTAAACTGCATAGGACCTTCTTGAATGACATCCTGTTTGAGCCCAGAAACCTTGGGGCAATTACAGAGTGTATTCTCTTGAGATATTCCATACTGTATCCGAGACTTTGAGAAGCCTCTAATCTTGGCATACACTCGTTAAGGCCTGGAGACCCTGGAGAAGATCTCTATCAGGAAGCCAATTAGCTTAGGTCCGCCCCTGACTCTGTCTGCTCAGTAGTTGCTCTAAGACTACTTCCCTATTCCCTTTTCATTTTTATAACCTGTAATTGCTTACTGCGACATATAATTTCCATGACCACAGGAAGCATTTAACTGCAGCATCAGGGCACCTGGGAGAAAGATACATTCCAGGGAGATTATATGTTAAGTGATTAGAGCACCTCAGGCAGAATATCCCAATTGTCTGAGATATGTCCCTAATTTGAAGATCAAAGAAAGACTCTCTGTTTTCATGTCATAACAAATACCCTCCATCATGGCTGTGTGATCCAGCTGAGAATAGCATGGGCTCCTGAAAGAAGTGTCATTATCACATCCGGTTTCTAAGGTTGTAACCAGATGCTGGATTTGGGTCTATAAGAAATATGACCATTTTCCCTTCACCAAACAACAGAAGAAGGCAGTGCAGAATCTCATTTCAAATTATGACAGAATTGTACTTTAGTAAAATAGTGAAAGTTGGTTTAGTTTGACATCTAAGTTGCATCATCCATCTCTCCCTCCCTCCCTCCCTCTCTCCCCCCTTCCTTTCTCTCCCTCTTTCTCTCTCTCTCTTTTTCTCTCTGTCACACACACACACACACACACACACACACACACACACACGCTGCTATCTCATAATCCCCCACCTGCTTTCAACTTTTCGATATATTTGAAAATTTCAATAACTCAGTTACTTTTCACAGGGGTATATTCCTTGCTATTCATCCTTTCACTTTTATTGAATCCTTACTATTTGCTTAGCACTCAGCCAGGAGTTTTGAAAGATATTTAGATCAAACCACAAAAGGCTGTTGCCCTTAAGGAATATTCTATTCAGGTTAGCAGGAGGAAGGTAAAGCCAATATCTATAGCTCACTCCTGTGTAAGGGGCATGGCAGTTTTTGTGCATTATTTTGTTTAATATCTACCATAAAGTATTATTACTCCCATTTTTAAAGTAAGGGAACTAATATTTGAAGAGGTTCAATGAATACTTAAAGTTCACAGATGTATCAAAGTTAGAGCTCTGATTTGAACTCAGGACTGTTTGTCTCCAAAATCCCTGTTCATTTTACTACAGCATTGTTTATAATAATTGTAATACAAGATTTTTAAAGGATATATCTCAGTTAAGAGAGGAACTATCAAAGCAGAAATTATGCAGATGTTGTCTTTGTTTGAAACTGTATCTGTTCCAAGTATGAAACCTAGAATAAAATAAAAAATTAATAGAAATTTGTTGAAAAAATATGACAGAGGAAGAAATGCTTTGTGGCCAGGACATATATCAACTGAAATCATGCATTCCAGGAGTCCCAGGTAAGGCTGGGCCTGAAGAGTTCCTCCTCTCAAACACATAGAGTTTCTCTCCTTTAAGGAAACTTCTTCATGTACAGACATTTTTGTGTATAAAAACAAAACAAAACAAAACCACACTTGTGAAACACACAAATCATAATCGTGGGTCAGGCACGGATAGGAAGAATTACCTACCCATATCTCTGTATAGGACATCACCTCAAAGAGTTTTAACAAGGGAAAAGATATAGAATAGAAGTGGTGGAGGGCATTTTACATACATACAAGAGGGCATTCTAAGGAAAATTTATATGAGTCAGAACGCATGTCTTTCTTTACTTACTAAGAATGTGGATCCATCTGCCTGGTAGTAGATTCTATTCAACACCATCACTCTTTATAGTTCTATTCCATTCTAGTTCCTTAAATTGGCATATTATTCAAAGATTCTAGCTCTCCTTCCTTAGAAGTTAGAGCTCCTATTATCTGCAGTATTTGTTTGCAGTTGCCATCACAACTCTCTTCTGCAGATAAGAGATGTGAATTTAAAAATAAATTCAAGCAAATTATGTGAAGCCCTGCAACCTCACAAATCATGAGGTCCTTGCTCTATATCTGTGGCTCCAGCCATTTTTAATTTTGTTCTACCTCCAAAACCTTGAATTTCTTCTATGAGTTCACAATATATTTGCACATGCTCTTTCCTTTTTATGGTGTGCTCTATCTGCATTATTTTTCTAGCTAACTCAGACCTTCACTCCTGGAAAGTTTCTGTGGTTCCCTGAATCTGGGTTGGTTTAGATGCTCTTCTTTTTGTCTCTATAGCATCCCCTCTGTGTGTGTGTGTGTGTGTGTGTGTGTGTGTGTGTGTGTGTGTGTGTTATACCTATTTCTGTGTCATACTCCTTCTTGAATAAAATTCTATCATATGGCGGCCCCTGCCTAATCATCTCTGAAGAAATATAATTTATTTCTTGTTGTTTCAAATAAGATATTCTTGAAATTTGTCATTGTTCAAGCTTGGGAATATGCCTAACCCTAGAACCATAACTGGAATCGAATCCACCTGAACCATTTGGGCAAAAAGGAGAAAGGTGTATGGGTAGGGAAATGTTTTCTAAAGTGACATTTATTTTCTGTTATCAAGGAAAGATGAGAGGCAAACATTAGAGGGGACAAAATAAGTTGATTGTCTGTCACCTTGGAAAAATAAGAAATTTGACAACACTTCTACTATACCCTAAGATGGACATCAACATCCTTCACCAAAGAATCGGACACCCCTCCTGTACAAGGAAGTTTCATTTTTGGTTTTTGTCTTTGTTTTAAAAAGCAAAGAGATTTTCCTGAAATGATAAGAGAAAAAAATAAATCCCATATTTCTTTTTGAGGGATGGGCAGTGCCAGGAAAGAATTAGTCTTTACTGACCTAGTAAAGATTACATTGTATATATCTCACTTGTTAGTATGATTCATTATGTATCTCATTTCTCTTTTGACAGTTTTTTATAAGCTAGATGCTTTGTGAACTTTTAATCATTTAATGAACACTCTAACCCTAGGTTGTCAGGTCTCAGTTTCACAGATGAATAAACAGTTTCAGCAATACTGTGAAATACA
This sequence comes from Balaenoptera physalus, assembly GCF_965194825.1. Classification (NCBI taxonomy): domain Eukaryota; kingdom Metazoa; phylum Chordata; class Mammalia; order Artiodactyla; family Balaenopteridae; genus Balaenoptera; species Balaenoptera physalus. The sequence continues at coordinate 44,139,292 of NC_138893.1, forward strand.
CCCAGAGTCACTTAGCTGGCTAGAAGTGGCCACAGGATTTGCACCTGAGTCTGTGGAAGCCCAAAGTCTTTGCTTCCTTCACTATAGCATGGTGCTTGCTTCCCTTGTCCTTTTTATCATTTACAGTTGCCATTATAACTAGATATTTTTGGTGCTTTCCATTTGGTACAACAGCCTTATGCTCTTTTCTGCCACTTTTTCGTTATACGACATTTTCTTTCTAGAAATGTGGTACAGAAATGACTAGATTTCTGCCAATAGAGCCTTCTTCCCAGAATGCTCACTGTCTCTTAGATGAAACAGCAGAATAATTACGGGAACTAATAAGAGTAGTTCCTGCCTTTCCAAAGAGTATATCTGTGAAAAACAGTGGGAACAGTCAGCTTTTACCCTGTTAAGAATAATAATGTCTGAATTTGAAGGATTATTGATGTGGTCCATTGCCTACTTGTATGAGTTACGGACCACATGTATGGAGTTTTCTAGGAAAAGGACTGAGGATGAGCATAGCGTGATTTTTGACCTCATTCATCAAAAACAGAAATGGTACTTTAAAGTTCTAACGAAAATAAATCAACCTAAACTAGTTTTTAAAGAGACAATATATGAGGGAGTGGAAACATAGCTGACAGAAGAGCTTCCTTCTCTCTGCTAACGTTTTTATTTTCATTACTGGTTTTGGCTCTTAACATAAACCATACAAAGCTAGCAAAAGAGAAATGAGATACATGATGAATTATAAAAGCCAGTGAGATTTTAAAATATTTACTTGCATCAGATCTGTGTTTGATATTATAACAAAGACATAACTATAGCATTCCACTACTTCCCTATCTTCCCTATCTGAAGTATGTGGATACTTCAGCACAATCTTATTGAAAGATTCCATTATAGAGAATAAACATGGACCTCCAATGTGTTGTCCACTTGTTCCGTTCTCCAAAATGTAATTTAAATGTAGTCATGAAAGACAATTGGGGCTACAGTTGTTTCTTAGTGTGTGCATAAATTCCGTTTTAACTGTTTGCCATTGACGATGCCAGTCACTGTTTAGGAATATTCAGTTACCCAACAGGATCATTGTGGAGATGGAATGAGACAGTGCATGTAAACTGCCTAGCCAGAGTTTGAATGAGTTGGTACAGAGGCTGGGAGGAAAGATCAATTTATGAGTTGCTGACTGTCCCTACCCGACTATCCTGCATCTTTATCTCAATTAGTGCTATTACCTAACAGCAGAGTAGTTAAATAAGCTTTGTAAACTCGAGAAATTATTTCACTTCCCTAAGCCTGTTTCCTCATTTATAAAAGCACCTAGTTCACAATGTTGTTCTCAAGATGAAAAAAGAGAATACATATAAAGAACTTAGAACAGTGTCTGACACATAGCAATGATTAGGTAAGTGTTAAGGACTGTTACAAAGATTGAGGATTTGCAAAGGTGTCTGAATGGATTTCCTAAAGGACGGCTAGGGCCAACGTCTCTCTTCTACCTCATGTCCATAGCAGTCATCACTATTTAATCCTAGCACACTTTCTGAGCCCAGGCCAGATCTTAGAATCCCTTGCAATACATATGATAATTGAATTAGAGCACAAGAGAGGTAACCTAGGTCCCCGTGGTGAGCCACAGCCAACCCCTGCCTCTGCAGGAGACTGTCCAAAACTAGCAGGTATACATCCAAAAGAATTGAAAATAGATATTCAAACAAAACTTGTACATAAAAGTTCATAGCAGCACTATTCACAATGGTCAAAAGGAAACAATCCAGATAGCCAACTGATGAATGGATAAAATGTGATATGGCCATACAATTGGAATACCATTCAGCCACAAAATAAGAGCAAAGTACGGATACATGCCACAACGTGGATGAACCTTGAAAATTTTATGGTTTATAAATCAAGGAACTAAGCATGGCCCTCCAGCCAACAACCAGGGACAAACTGAAGTCCTCAGTCCAACATCCAGTAAGGAATCAAATCCCACCATCAAGCGTGTGGGTGAGCTGGGAAGGGCACCCTGCCCCAGATGGGCGTTGAGAGAACTGCAACTTTGGGGACACTTGTTTGCAACCTCATGAGAGACCCTGAACTGGAGGACCCAGATAAGCCATGCCCAGATTCCTGACCTGCAGAAACCATACATTAGAATTCGTCTACACGTGGAACTGCTCCTACAGAACACCCACTGAATGCTGGCAGAAGACATCAGACCTCCCAAAAGGCAAGAAACTCCCCACGTACCTGGGTAGGGCAAAAGAAAAAAGAAATAACAGAGACAAAAGAATAGGGACGGGACCTGCACCAGTGGGAGGGAGCTGTGAAGGAGGAAAGGTTTCCACACACTAGGAAGCCCCTTCGCGGGCGGAGACTGTGGGTGGCGGAGGGGGGAGCTTCGGAGCCACGGAGGAGAGCACAGCCACAGGGGTGTGGAGGGCAAAGTGGGGAGATTCCCGCACAGAGGATCGGCGCCGACAAGCACTCACCAGCCCGAGAGGCTTGTCTGCTCACCCGCCGGGGCGGGCGGGGGCTGGGAGCTGAGGCTCGGGCTTCGGTGGGATCGCAGGGAGAGGACTGGGGTTGGCGGCATGAACACAGCCTGAAGGGGTTAGCGCACCGCAGCTAGCCGGGAGGGAGTCTGGGGGAAAAGTCTGCAGCTGCTGAAGAGGCAAGAGACTTTTTCTTGCCTCTTTGTTTCATGGCGCGCAAGGAGAGGGGATTCAGAGCGCTGCCTAAATGAACTCCAGAGACGGGCGCGAGCCGCGGCTATCAGCGCGGACCCCAGAGACGGGCATGAGACGCTAAGGCTGCTGCTGCCGCCTCCAAAAAGCCTGTGTGCGAGCACAGGTCACTCTCCACACCGCCCCTCCTGGGAGCCGGTGCAGCCCGCCACTGCCAGGGTCCTGTGATCCGGGGACAACTTCCCCGGGAGAACGCATGGCACGCCTCGGGCTGGTGCAACGTCACGCCGGCCTCTGCCGCTGCAGGCTCGCCCCGCATCCGTATCCTTCCCTCCCCCCCGCCCGAGTGAGCCATAGCCCCCGAAGCACTTGCTCCTTTAACCCCGTCCTGTCTGAGCAGGGAACAGACGCCCTCAGGCGACCTACACGCAGAGGCAGGTCCAAATCCAAAGCTGAACCCCGGGAGCTGTGCGAACAAAGAAGAGAAAGGGAAATCTCTCCCAGCAGCCTCAGAAGCAGCGGATTAAAACTACACAAACAACTTGATGTGCCTGCATCTGTTGAATACCTGAATAGACAACGAATCATCCCAAATTCAGGAGGTGGACTTTGGGAGCAAGATATATTAATTTTTCCCCTTTTCCTTTTTCTGTGAGTGTATATGTGTATGCTTCTGGGTGAGATTTTGTCTGTATAGCTTTGCTTTATAATAGCTTTTTTATTTTATTTTATTTTATCCTCTTTCTTTCTTTCTTTCTTTCTCTTTCTTTCTTTCTCTCTTTCTCTCTTTCTCTCTTTCTCTCTTTCTTTCTTTCTTCTATTTTTTCTCCCTTTTACTCTGAGCCATGTGGATGAAAGGCTCTTGGTGCTCCAGCCAGGCATCAGGGCTGTGCCTCTGAGGTGGGAGAGCCAACTTCAGGACACTGGTCCACAAGAGACCTCCCAGCTCCACGTAATACCAAATGGTGAAAATCTCTCAGAGACCTCCATCTCAACATCAAGACCCAGCTTCACTCAACGACCAGCAAGCTACAGTACTGGACACCCTATGCCAAACAACTAGCAAGACAGGAACACAGCCCCATCCATTAGCAGAGAGGCTGCCTAAAATCATAATAAGGTCACAGACACCCCAAAACACACCACCAGACATGGACCTGCCCACCAGAAAGACAAGATCCAGCCTCATCCACCAGAACACAGGCACTAGTCCCCTCCACCAGGAAGCCTACACAACCCACTGAACCAACCTTAGCCACTGGGGACAGATACCAAAAACAACGGGAAATACGAACCTGCAGCCTGTGAAAAGGAGACCCCAAACACAGTAAGATAAGCAAAATGAGACGACAGAAAAACACACAGCAGATGAAGGAGCAGGGTCAAAACACACCAGACCTAACAAATGAAGAGGAAATAGGTAGTCTACCTGAAAAAGAATTCAGAATAACGATAGTAAGGATGATCCAAAATCTTGGAAACAGAATAGACAAAATGCAAGAAACATTTAACAAGGATGTAGAAGAACTAAAGAGGAACCAAGCAATGATGAAAAACACAATAAATGAAATTAAAAATACTCTAGACGGGATCAATAGCAGAATAACTGAGGCAGAAGAATGGATAAGTGACCTGGAAGATAAAATGGTGGAAATAACTACTGCAGAGCAGAATAAAGAAAAAAGAATGAAAAGAACTGAGGACAGTCTCAGAGACCTCTGGGACAACATAAAATGCACCAACATTCGAATTATAGGGGTCCCAGAAGAAGAAGAGAAAAAGAAAGGGACTGAGAAAATATTTGAAGAGATTATAGTTGAAAACTTCCCTAATATGGGAAAGGAAATAGTTAATCAAGTCCTGGAAGCACAGAGAGTCCCATACAGGATAAATCCAAGGAGAAACATGCCAAGACACATATTAATCAAACTATCAAAACTTAAATATAAAGAAAACATATTAAAAGCAGCAAGGGAAAAACAACAAATAACACACAAGGGAATCCCCATAAGGTTAACAGCTGATCTTTCAGCAGAAACTCTGCAAGCCAGAAGGGAGTGGCAGGATATACTTAAAGTGATGAAGGACAAAAACCTACAACCAAGATTACTCTACCCAGCAAGGATCTCATTCAGAATTGATGGAGAAATTAACACCTTTACAGACAAGTAAAAGCTGAGAAAGTTCAGCACCACCAAACCAGCTTTACGACAAATGCTAAAGGAACTTCTCTAGGCAAGAAACACAAGAGAAGGAAAACACCTACAATAACAAACCCAAAACATTTAAGAAAATGGGAATAGGAACAAACATATTGATAACTACCTTAAATGTAAATGGATTAAATGCTCCCACCAAAAGACACAGACTGGCTGAATGGATACAAAAATAAGACCCATATATATGATGTCTACAAGAGACCCACTTCAGACCTAGAGACACATACAGACTGAAAGTGAGGGGATGCAAAAAGATATTCCATGCAAATGGAAATCAAAAGAAAGCTGGAGTAGCAATTCTCATATCAGACAAAATAGACTTTAAAATAAAGACTATTACAAGAGACAAAGAAGGACACTACATAATGATCAAGGGATCGATCCAAGAAGAAGGTATAACAATTGTAAATATTTATGCACCCAACATAGGAGCACCTCAATACATAAGGCAAATACTAACAGTCATAAAAGGGGAAATCGACAGCAACACAATCATAGTAGGGGACTTTAACACCCCACTTTCACCAATGGACAGATCATCCAAAATGAAAATAAATAAGGAAACACAAGCTTTAAATGATACATTAAACAAGATGGACTTAATTGATATTTATAGCACATTCCACCCAAAAACAACAGAATACACATTTTTCTCAAGTGCTCATGGAATATTCTCCAGGATAGATGATATCTTGATCACAAATCAAGCCCTGGTAAATTTAAGAAAATTGAAATCGTATCAAGTATCTTTTCCGACCACAACGCTATGAGACTAGATATCAATTACAGGAAAAGATCTGTAAAAATACAAACACATGGAGGCTACACAATACACTACTTAATACGAAGTGATCACTGAAGAAATCAAAGGGGAAATCAAAAAATACCTAGAAACAAATGACAATGGAGACACGACGACCCAAAACCTATGGGATGCAGCAAAAGCAGTGTTAAGAGGGAAGTTTATAGCAATACAAGCCTACCTCAAGAAACAGGAAACACCTCGAATAAACAACCTAACCTTGCACCTAAAGCAATTAGAGAAAGAAGAACAAAAAACCCCAAAGCTAGCAGAAGAAAAGAAATCATAAAGATCAGATCAGAAATAAATGAAAAAGAAATGAAGGAGACAATAGCGAAGATCAATAACACTAAAAGCTAGTTCTTTGAGAAAATAAACAAAATTGATAAACCATTAGCCAGACTCATCAAGAGACAAAGGGAGAAGACTCAAATCAATAGAATTAGAAATGAAAAAGGAGAAGTAACCACTGACACTGCAGAAATACAAACAATCATGAGAGATTACTACAAGCAACTCTATGCCAATAAAATGGACAACCTGGAAGAAATGGACAGATTCTTAGAAATGCACAAACTGCCGAGACTGAACCAGGAAGAAATAGAAAATATTAACAGACCAATCACAAGCACTGAAATTGAAACTGTGATTAAAAATCTTCCAACAAACAAAAGCCCAGGACCAGATGGCTTCACAGGCGAATTCTATCAAACATTTAGAGAAGAGCTAACACCTATCCTTCTCAAACTCTTCCAAAATATTGCAGAGGGAGGAACACTCCCCAACTCATTCTATGAGGCCACCATCACCCTGACACCAAATTCAGACAAAGATGTCACAAAGAAAGAAAACTACAGGCCAATATCACTGATGAACATAGATACAAAAATTCTCAACAAAATACTAGCAAACAGAAACCAACAGCACATTAAAAGGATCATACACCATGATCAAGTGGGGTTTATTCCAGGAATGCAAGGATTCTTCAATATACGCAAATCAATCAATGTGATACATCATATCAACAAACTGAAGGAGAAAAACCATATGATCATCTCAATAGATGCAGAGAAAGCTTTTGACAAAACTCAACACCCATTTATGATAAAAGCCCTGCAGAAAGTAGGCATAGAGGCAACTTTCCTCAACATAATAAAGGCCATACGTGACAAACCCACAGCCAACATTGTCCTCAATGGTGAAAAACTGAAACCATTTCCACTAAGATCAGGAACAAGACAAGGTTGCCCACCTCACCACTATTATTCAACATAGTTTTGGAAGTGTTAGCCACAGCAATCAGAGGAGAAAAAGAAATAAAAGGAATCCAAATGGGAAAAGAAGAAGTAAAGCTGCCACTGTTTGCAGATGATATGTTACTATACATAGAGAATCCTAAAGATGCTACCAGAAAACTACTAGAGCTAATCAATGAATTTGGTAAAGTAGCAGGATACAAAATTAATGCACAGAAATCTCTTGCATTCCTATACACTAATGATGAAAAATCTGAAAGTGAAATTAAGAAAACACTCCCGTTTACCATTGCAACAAAAAGAATGAAATATCTAGGAATAAACCTACCTAAGGAGACAAAAGACCTGTATGCAGAAAATTGTAAGACACTGATGAAAGAAATTAAAGATGATACAAATAGATCGAGAGATATACCATGTTCTTGGATTGGAAGAATCAACATTGTGAAAATGACTCTACTACCCAAAGCAATCTACAGATTCAATGCAATCCCTATCAAACTACAAATGGCATTTTTCACAGAACTAGAACAAAAAATTTCACAATTTGTATGGAAACACAAAAGACCCCAAATAGCCAAAGCAATCTTGAGAAAGAAAAATGGAGCTGGAGGAATCAGGCTCCCTGACTTCAGACTATATTACAAAGCTACAGTAATCAAGACAGTTTGGTACTGGCACAAAAACAGAAACATAGATCAATGGAACAGGATAGAAAGCCCAGAGATAAACCCACGCACATATGGTCACCTTACCTTTGATAAAGGAGGCAAGCATATACAGTGGATAAAAGACAGCCTCTTCAATAAGTTGTGCTGGGAAAATTGGACAGGTACATGTAAAAGTATGAAATTAGAACACTCCCTGACAGCATACACAAAAATAAGCTCAAAATGGATTAAAGACCTAAGTGTAAGGCCAGACACTATCAAACTCTTAGAGGAAAACATAGGCAGAACACTCTATGACATAAATCACAGCAAGATCCTTTTTGACCCACCTCCTAGAGAAAGGGAAATAAAAACACAAATAAACAAATGGGACCTAATGAAATGTAAAAGCTTTTGCACAGCAAAGGAAACCATAAACAAGACCAAAAGACAACCCTCAGAATGGCAGAAAATATTTGCAAATGAAGCAACTGACAAAGGATTAATCTCCAAGATTTAGAAGCAGTTCATGCAGCTCAATAACAAAAAAACAAACAACCCAATCCAAAAATGGGCAGAAGACCTAAATAGACATTTCTCCAAAGAAGATATACAGATGGCCAAGAGACACATGAAAGAATGCTCAACATCATTAATCATTAGAGAAATGCAAATCAAAACTACAATGAGATATCATCTCACACCAGTCAGAATGGCCATCATCAAAAAATCTAGAAACAATAAATGCTGGAGAGGGTGTGGAGAAAAGGGAACCCTCTTGCACTGTTGGCGGGAATGTAAATTGATACCGGCACTATGAAGAACAGTATGGAGGTTCCTTAAAAAACTACAAATAGAACTACCATACAAACCAGCAGTCCCACTACTGGGCATATACCCTGAGAAAACCATAATTCAAAAAGAGTCATGTACCAAAATGTTCATTGCAGCCCTATTTACAATAGCCAGGACATGGAAGCAACCTAAGTGTCCATCATTGGATGAATGGATAAAGAAGATGTGGCACATATATACGATGGAATATTACTCAGCCATAAAAAGAAATGAAATGGAGGTATTTGTAGTGAGGTGGATGAAGTTAGAGTCTGTCATACAGAGTGAAGTAAGCCAGAAAGAGAAAAACAAATACAGTATGCTATCACATATATATGGAATCTAAGGGAAAATAAAGGTCATGAAGTACCTAGTGGCAAGATGGGAATAAAGACACAGACCTACTAGAAAATGGACTTGAGGATATGGGGAGGGGGAGGGGTAAGATGTGACAGGGTGAGAGAGTGGCATAGACATATATACACTGCCAAATGTAAAATAGATAGCTAGTGGGAAGCAGCCGCATAGCATAGGGAGATCAGCTCGGTGCTTTGTGACCACCTAGAGGGGTGGGATAGGGAGGGTGGGAGTGAGGGAGATGCAAGAGGGAAGAGATATGGGAACATATGTATATGTATAACTGAGTCACTTTTTTATATAGCAGAAACTAACACACCATTGTAAAGCAATTATACTCCAATAAAGATGTTTAAAAAAAAAAAAAAAAGAGAGGTAACCTATTTGACATTACTTTCGTGGAAAGTCAGTCGGATGCCATTACTCTGAATCACAGCTGAGAGGGAGTTGAATTGGAGAAGAGGGAGGGAGTAAAGGTGGACAGAAAAATAATTTTAAAATGACTACTATTCCTTTGAACATCTTTTAAGTCCTTCCCCTATCATGAATATAGATATATTCAGAGTCATAAGATGGCTCTCTCAAAATGGCAGAAAATCTCATTTGTGCAACTGGGGAGAGAACAGAGAATAATTCAAAGAATTCCAACTGATGTTTTTATTTAATGTGGCTAAATTGGCCCTTTCTTAAACATTTGCCCTTTAGACTCTACTGACCACCCTTTTATCCTACATAATAGTCCTTCATGTGATGAAGTCATCTCTCCCATGTCTTCTCTTCATTGGCCTCTTGGTCCAAATCATCCCAGTCTGAAGTCTTTCTGGAGATCAAGTCTGCATACGTTTTAATAGGTCAGTAGCTCCCTTCAAACCTGTTCTACATTTGTGAGGATACTTGAGGGAAGAGTTGCCCCTTGAAAGGGACACTAGTATTGTTCTTCCAATCTCCTCCCCACTTGAGTAATTTCCGTAAAAGTTCTGGGACAAGAAACTTACATGGGCATTCTGGGGTTAATCCCAGCAAAGTTACAATAAAGTTGTTACTAGGAAGCTTATTTATGCTTTTATAAGTCCTGAGGCTCTTATTTCATTACTGCCTACTCAGAGCACAGAATCCGTCTGGAATTATAAAGGATCATTCTAATTATAAACCCAAATTTACCTCCCTTCCACTCATTACATCAACCTTTATTAGAGTAAGATATGACCATCAGAAACCAGAGCTTCTCAGCAAACTTTACCTTCATTTAATATGGGATGCCAAGCAAATCATTGTAGCTTTTGGTTTATGCGTGGAATAAAGAATGGAAACTGTGCCATTCAGTGGATACATAGCACAAACATCATGATACTCCCTTAATAAAATAATTTGCAGTTCACCTATAAATCATTGCTCAGTTCTTACTCCCTCTCTCTCTCTGTCTCCCTGGCTCTCTCTCTCTCTGCCTCATAGAAATAAGACAAAAGGGAAGAAAGAGAAAAGAGAAAGACTGACTGATGAATGGACAGAGGAGATGAGAGGATGCAGATAAGGGAGGTGCTGTCTATTTTGAAAGCAGCAGTTTGTGGATTGGCTAATAAAATAAATCATATTGCAGCTACTGTAAGTTAAATAAATGATGCTTGGTTATTGAAAAATGCATTTCTTCCCAATATCTACCAAATTTTAATATCTTTAAATAAATAAAGTGAACCAATACTGGTCTCGGGTGCTAAATAAATATTCACCTTCTCCTGTATTACCTTTCACCTAGAGAGCCAAAGTTTGCTTGGCTAGGCTAGAATTTTGCAGGGTCTCATTAATGGAGATAAATCAAAATATTTACTGAGTGGGTTCTTAAAGTCAAATGAGTTTCTTCTCTGTAAATGTGAACAAATTAGGGATATCCCTTCTCAATAATTTCCCCAACTCCTCTGCTGGAGAGTCCCTGCCCTTCAATCAATTCTTGTTCCTTCCATTCTTTTGTACTTTGTCAGCCGATCTTAATTTTGATACTAGTGACAAAATACGATCTAAGTCTTCTTTATTTTTAAAATTAAAAATAAATAAATAAAAGGAAATCTAAAGGATGTTTCTGGAAGCAGGTATTCAAAGCCATACTTGGGTCTCTCTGCCTATTTATGACCCTTGCTCCTCTGCTGGTAGCAAGCTAACGCCCGAGAGCTTCAGCTAACACCTCAATGATCCTTACCATCTATGATCCCATATAAGAAAAGTCCATTTCAATCTCCAGACAGGACTCTACAGTTTTTCCACAATAACTGACATAGTTCCAATCCATCCTCCTAACATTAGTATGTACTTTATAACTCTAATTGGAAAAGTTACCATGTGGTTGGCTGCTTTCCCCACATGAATGTTTTCCTTATGCTTTTGTTTTTCCTGTAAACCGGCCTATCCCCTAATGGGTGTCCTCTAACAGATCTCTGTATCCATTTAACCTCATAAAACAATCCACATCATGCAACTTTTTGCTTAATAATAGACTACTTTAAGTTCCTGACATTTTATGTGAGTTTGTTCCTCTGCTTCTCCTTTGTTTCTCAGCCAGACTGTAAATCCATGCACTACCACAACCCCACTCAGCTTGTTCAAACAGTGCATACTGTTTACAGTAACTGGACACTAAAGGATCATAAATATTTTGTATTTAGTGCCTAGTTTATGCACTTGGAGCAATGATTAAGGTAATGTCTACAAGGGCTTATCTAGAGTAAGTATGCAATTATATGTACATATATATTAACAACATTCCTAAGGGTAGAGCTCATACCTGTTGCCTCTTTTTCTTATCATCCTAAGGATTATAATGCCAGAGGTGGCATACAGCAAGCATCTAATAGGTGCATATCACTGTCCAATTGTCACACTGAGTTTTTTATCTTGCTACTTTCCTCATGGTTACACATCAGGTAGAGTGACTGCCAACATAAATATATCCTTTCAGAACTGAATTTCTTTCTTTAAACTGAGAGACATTTGAATATTTTATTATTTATTTTAGAATGTATAACCCAAGGTCATAGAGAAAAGTTTGGAAGCACACTGTATAAACATATGCTAGTTGAAGAACACATGAAAATTCCCTCCAACATTTCTTCTGAAATCTGCGTGTTAGCAAAAACTAGGGGTTTGGGAAGGAGAAAGGGAATGACCAGGATTTCAGGATGCCAAGGAAATTGCATGTTTTTATTATAATGCTTTTATAAGTCTTTGAAATTTTGGCTGCCCTGAAAAAAATCCAAGGATTAAATTTAATGAAAATAAACCATTTTCGAGCATAGAAACAGAGGAGAGATCCAATAGCGTCTTTAAAAAGTAAAGATTTAAAATATTCAAGGAAAACATTTTAAGGTGAAACCATGGAACTGGGAATCTTTACACTGACAATTCTGAGTCTATTTTCATTGGGTGGAGGTTATAATGATGGTACATATTGAGAATGGGGATCTGAGGATGAAAATTCATTCTCCCTGAAAGGTTAATTATTTTGTAAAAGGCACCCAAAATTGCCCAGCATTTTATTACTCCCATCATGCCCCATAGGAGCAAATGTAGCACAAGGATATAAATCATGGGCTTGGAAACAGACAAACTTGAGTTCGGGACTTGAGTCTAGCACTTCCTAACTGATTATGGGCAAATCTTTTTTGAGTTTCTTATCTCTAAAATTGAGATAATAATAGTACTTCTTATATCAAAAGAATCGAAGATTAAACTGATTAAGCAAGATAATATATGTAAAGCATTTGGCAAAGCATAAGGTACACAGTAAGACCCTAGTAAATTCTGGCAATGTCAGTGATATCAGATTTCACACATAAAGTATGGCCTTAAGGAATTTTTTTAAGGGAAATGCAAATTTCACAAATGGTTCTTCAGACCTGGAAATCTTTAGAACGGAATAAAATGCTCAGGAATCTGTGAACAAATTTTATGAAAAAGTATATAGTGGGTAAAGGCTTAAAAGGTCAGAGTAAAAGGACCTTGAACTTACCTCCTGTCGTAAGCGCACCAGAATCACAACTAATTGCTGAACAAATATTGATACAAAAAAAAAAAAAAAAACCAACAAAACTGGAGCCTACCACAAAAGATATTCTACATCCAAAGACATATAGTAGAAACTCACTGAGACAGTAGGAGGGGTGCACTCGCAATGTAATCAAATCCCATACCCCCCGGGTGGGCGACCCATGAATTGCAGAACAATTATATCACATAAATTCTCCCACAGGAGTGAGCATTCTGAGCCCCATGTCAGGATACCCAATCTGGAGGTCTGGCATCAGGAGGAGGAGTCCCCAGAGCATTTGGCTTTGAAAGCCACTGGGGCTTGAGTGCAAGGAGCTCCACAGGATGGGGGAAACAGAGACTCCACTCTTGGAGGACACACAAAAGGTCTTGTGCACACTGCGACCAAAGCAAAGCAGTGACTTCTTAGAAGCCTGGGCCAGACCTACCTGCTGGTCTTGGAGGGTCTCCTGGAGAGGCAGGGGGTCTCCTGTGGCTCACTGTGGGGCAAGGACACTGGTGGCAGAGGTACTGGGGAGTAGTCACTGATGTGAGCTCTCCTCGAGGCCGCCATTTTGGCACAAAGACTTGGTCCCACCCAACAGCCTGTAGGCTCCAGTGCAGGGACATCTCAGGCCAAACAACCAACAGGGTGGGAACATGGGCCCACCTCCGCAGACAGGCTGCCTAAAGACTTCCTGAACCCACAGCCACCTCTAGACACACCCCTTGACATGGCCCTGCCCACCAGAGGGCCAAGATCTAGCCCCACCCACCAGTGGGCAGGCACTGGCCTCTCCCACCAGCAAGTCTGCCCAAACCTCTAGACCACCCTCAAACACCAAGCGGCAGACACCAGAAGCAAGAAAAATACAATCCGGAAGTTTGTGGAACCGAGGCCGCAAGCACAGTTCAGAACCTACTCTGGGATCAGTTGGTCACTGGCCCTTGGGTGATGAGAGGGGAGTGTACTGCTGGGACACATAGGACATCCTCCACAGAGGGCCACTTCTACAAAGTCAAGAAAAATAAATAACCTTCCACATACATAAAAATACAAATAGAAATTTAGACAAAAAGAGACAGCAGAGCAATATATTCCAGACAAAGGAATAAGATAAAACCCCAGAAAAACAATTAAGTGATGTGGAGATTGGCACTCTACCAGAGACAAATCTATGGTAGATTAAAGATATTAATAAGACAGAATAATTAAATACAAAACAGGCATTTCACCTTCCCAGAGCACAGATTTGAAAGTCTTCATCTCTGGGGAATGATGAAAAAATAAAACACATGCCACATACAGTTACAGCACTAAGTGGACAATCGAATACCTGATATTTTATCAAAGGGATCTGGAATGTGAAAATAATGTTTACCTCAGGCACTCTGCTCTTCTCTGGACACACCTGTCTCTTTCTAGAACATATCTGGCATGACCCTACCTTTGATCTGTTCTATTTCCTCTTGCTCCCCCTCCAAGCAGGCATGACTTGCCCTCTTCACCTCCTTCAGCTGTTTGTTCAAATAGCTTTTTCTGACAGTCTTATTGCATCTGACCCTCATCTCTATTCCCTGTCATCCTGCTCTGCTTGATTTTTCTCCAGATAAGTTTTTCACTAACGTACTGTATCTTTTACTTATTTATATTATATATTTTTGTCTCCCTATGCCCAGAATGTAAACTCTGTGATGACAGGGAATCTTGTCTATTCTCTTCACAAGTTTTGAGTACCTACTATATTCCAGCATTCTGTTGTGTGCCATGTTCCTAGCCTGCCTGTAAGTTTCAGTCTCCTAGCCTATATAGGCCTTTTCACAGCCCAGAAGGGAATTCTAAAAGAATAAATGTGAACTTAGCAACTTCTTTGGCTTGTGATGGCCGGGAGAATTAGCATAATTCTACCAAAGAGGTCATATTCAGGCTTTACAGCAGAAGTTTTACCTTTCTTCTCCCTGACTAATTATGGAATTTAGATATAAAAAGTCAGAAATTAAAATATAGTCACATCATTAAAAGTCCATTATCATAGAATTATCATTTTTTCTAGAAGTATTTGCATAGAGATGATGCATTTTACTTGGTATGGTACGTAAGGAAAATCTTGCTGGAAGATAGGAAGAAAAAACCCCACAAGATCAGATGTTAAAGTCTCTTAGGAATCTATCTTCTTGCTGTAGCTATGATGCAATGAGGAACCCCAGTCAACTGTCTATGGCTTGGACAAAGTTGACCATCCACCTACATACCATTACTGCTCTGGATGTTAGATGTGCTTTATATTTGAAATTACACTCTTGACTCATGGTTAATAAGTCATTCATTTCCAAGACTTTTCCTACAGGGCAAATCCTTCTGTACTGAGCCAAATATGCTGTCTTCCCCCATTTCCCTTCATGGAACAGTCACCCTACATTAAAAATGACTGGTGAGGATTTGATCTGCAGCCTTAGGCCAGGGAACAGTATAAAGTTAACTGAGCCCCACAACAATTGAAGCCCTCACTGTTGACTCAGCATTACATCACCTTCAATCTCTAATAGCATATTTGAGACAGAATTGTACAGTTCTGATGTCATGAGTTAATGGAGAAGTGCCTGTTTCAGATAAGGGTTTTTGAGAGCATTCCCTGCACAGCTGGTGAGCAGCAGGCTGGAACCTGAGTACTCGCTTTACCTGAGATCCAAACTAGAATGGTGGTAGAAGTTCCTGAATAGGCCTGTTTTCAAGACTGGATATCCTGCCACTTAGATAAAAATTGAGACTCTCCTATACATATTCAACTACCCATTCCTTCTCTCTTGCCTCAGTAAATCCAGCATCACTCATTACTTCTTTGCTGTTAGTTCCATGATAAATTGGGCAATCAGAAAGTCACTGCCTGTCCCTCTGTTTATTATAAAGACTCCCTAGTACATGACACAATACATCGGCAAGATTCTGATGACCTCGATAGGTCTCTCTCACTGACTGAACGCATACACAGTGTTAACAAATATTGAAGAATATGTCAAACAGCATTAACAAATATTGAGGTAGCCAGCAGTGTCCCGAGTGACGAGCCTGGGGGAAAGTGGAAAAAGCCCACAGAGAGCACTCAGGGGAGATACCAGCGAACCTTAGAGATACCAGCGAACCTTAAAGAAACCCTTCAAACACATTAGAGCTCTGAGGCAAACATCAAAACTAATAAAGTGTTTGTAAAGAGATATGTATTTGCCAGGAGAGCAGGGTAAATGAGGTGTGGGCCAAGCAGGAAGTTTCTGCATGTAGTTTTGAGGCAAAGGGCTGGGTGGGAGGAAAGCACGATCTCCCAATCTTCAATTCTGGCAAAGTTTCTGACAAGTAAAGTCAAGAATATTAAAGCATAGATTGAACACTTGTTCTTGTCTGCTTGGCATTCATCCCTTCCACATTTTCTTTTTTTAAAACACATCTGCCACTTGCAAATCATGTTGTTGACATAGAGAGGTCTGCCCCATCCTCAGCTCCAGAGATTGGCATGTGATTCAGGAATGGCCCATCAAAACATCACAGCTGATTGGCTGAAGTGTAAACATGTGACCCAAGTCCAGACAACCTGAGTCCATGAAACTTATTTCATAAGCCTTTATCAGAACCACTGAGAAACAGGGCATTTATTTTGCTGGCTTGAAACTAATAGGGTGAAAATCTTGAGCTGCAGGGACCACCATAAAAGGGGAATGAGCTTTATAATAATGCTAAAACAATGTAAAAAAGAAAGATGGAGGGAAGTGATTTTAATTAAGACATAACTTGAGCCTTTGGATCCAGCCTTGTCATAAACCTTTTAATTTGATGAGCCAATACATGTATTTTAGCTTAAACCAGTTTGCAGTAGCCTTCTGTCTTTCTCACCTGAGTCCATACTTCTAACAAGTATTTATAAACTTCTTTCCCATCGATATCTGAACCCTAAAAGGATGCATTTCCTATGCATTCTTGTTTATATTTCCTGAAAATGAGAGGCTTCTGAACCTAAAAATGATGCATTTCCTTCCATATCCTTACTTGTAAAGTGTGCAGCATCTGTTTTAAAAGTACACAGTGTCCCTTATACTATGAGGTTAGAAAACTATCATTTTCCTCTAAGCTGCCTGAAATTGTTTACTTTATTTGCCAGGATATCCACACTCTACCTTCTTATCATCTTCTTCCAGAATCTCTAAGTGCCTCTGACCACTAACAGCCTCCTCTAAGGATTAAGTTTCCTGTCCCCATATTATGACGTCTCAAATTAATGAATTAAATAGTTGAGCTTCTTCTACTTTTTCTCAACAACTGAGACTTGCCTCTTCCTCCAAAACAAACCTGATAATCTGCAGTCTGGAAGCTGACCTCTGCTAAATTCAAGTTTCTTAATCTCTAACTTCTGGGCTCACAGAAGGCACTACTGTCCCTCCATATAATGAATAAGAACCGGTCTCAGTGGAACAAATAACTCACCATTCCTAACAGACAAGACTTGGTAAGAGTTTTATGTAATAGCAATGGATGCTAAACAGGTGCTTGCTTATATTTCCTGAAAATGAGAGGCTTCTCCCCTGAAAGAGAACTCAGTTTTCATAAACAGAATGTTAAATAAATATAAATTTAAAGATTTTAAATTAGTACGTTTCCTGTAATAGGAATGCACCATCCTCTGTATGCCCCTGAAAGAAAGACTTACAGCACAGCTACAGGGGATGTGGTCAGCAAACAGTCTCCAGCTTTTCAACTCCTTCAGCATCTACTACAGCTGTAGAGAGTTACTTGAAATGAAGAAACTCCCTTCTCAGGGAAGTGCTAGACATTTTGATCCAACATGGGACAACTCTGATGAATAATATTTGCTCAAAAGATTCTTGCCAAGTCAACTGAGACTTACAGTTTAATTTATCACTTTTCTCAATTCTGCTTTCTCTTCTTCCATTCACAGGTATCAATCCCTTAAAAATGTCTTATACCCAAAGTCCACCTCAGCATCTGCTTCTGGAAAATACAACCTTCAATAGTTGCTACCTTCAATAATTGCTACTTCAATTCATTGCTTGAGAAAACAGGCAATACAATGGAACTTCATGGTAGGTTAATCAACACTCTGGCAACCAAGATAACATCACCTGTAGTAGGTGGAACACAGATGGCTCCTACAACAAAGTAGAGCCTTAACTGTTAAAACTTCTACTGGTAGACTGAGTTCATATCTGCAGCGCCAAGTAGTAATCCCAACCAGTTTTTTTCATCTGCAGTAACAAGTTGAGGGCTCTCTCTGACCAAGGAATTGGCAGGGTAAAGATCTACCTAATTCAGATACTCAAAGGAGGAGTTTTGTCCACACCCATGCAAAGAGCTGAATCATCCACCACCCCACTCACTGTGAACAGTGTTTTCTGGACCCATGTGACCAGAAGAGCTGGTGACAAAACCTGGAAGTAGTGCAGCCCAGTGGAGCTTGAGCCAAGAGGGAGGCAAGCAGAGCTAATCAGTCCCAGAGCAAAATCTGTACCAGTTGTGGCCCATTCCCATGTTACACACAGGCAGGAGGATTAATTCATGGCCAAGGCTGAGGGTAGCTACTGGCCCTTCCAATTCAGAGAGCCTTTTAGAGAAATTGAGAGTATCTTGGAGTGGCCCCTCACCCCTCCCACCTTGGCAAGGGAGCTGAAACACAGCCCCACCTACTGTAAAGAGTGTCTTCTGCTTTCATATGACGAGAAGGGCTGGCCAACAACTGGAAGCTGTACGATGCAGCAGTGCTTGAACCAGGATGAGGACATGCAGAGCCAATAGTTTGAAGAGAAAATGTGGTAACTCTTTTCTATCAGGGAACTGGGGTAAAGGTCAGCTTGAGTTAAGACAACAAAGAGCTTTACAGGCTTTATAGCTGCTTCTCCTGCTATTCATAGCCCTGCCATCACTGAATATAGCCTTCAGCCTGTCCAACAAGGGAATGTCACCATAGCACACTGGAGGCTGCATAGCCCATTCAACAGCTCCACATACAGTGGTGTTTTAAAAGAGAGCACAGCCCATGGCTTCCCTGTCTGCCTCACTAGACCAGGGAATTCAATGCATGCTTTAGCCTGATTCACGTCCCTAAACAATGAGCTGTACAGCCCCTGGGTCCTGTTCTGCTGCCCTACAAGCACAGGGAAGCTAATTTATAGTTCCATATACTATTGAATATAGTATCCCAGTCCCAAGCAGCTTGTAAGCCTGACCAGAGAATTCAGGCAAATGCAGAGCCTATTCTACAGTCTCACTTGGGTAGGGAACCAAGCCAGCAGTCCTATCCAAAAGTTTATAGCCAGTAACATACCCCTATCCCCACCCTCAGAGTTCAAATAGTTGTCCCAACCCAAAACAGGCCATAATAGTGGGCCCCATCTACCCAAAGACATTACCTGTAGCAATACTCAGGAACCCAAAGTGAGATGACTGGTGAAGAACTGTCTTTGTCAAAGAAAACCTGTAAAGTCTGGAAGAGGAGCCTGATTACTCAGATGAGCAGATAACAAGGTAAGGAATCACGGATCACAAAAAATCAGGAAAATATGACAACATCAAAGAACATTAATACAGCTCCAATAACTGACCCCAAAGAAATGGAGTTATATAAACTGTCAGACAAATTCAGAATATTCAGCTTAAGAAAGTTTAGTGAACTATAAGAAGACAACTAAGTGAAATTAGGAAAGCAATGCATGAACAAAATGAGAAGTCTGACAAAGAAATACCAACCATCAAAATGGCAACAACCAGAAATCCTAGAGTTAAAAATACAATAACTGGGGCTTCCCTGGTGGCGCAGTGGTTGAGAGTCTGCCTGCCAATGCAGGGGACACGGGTTCGAGCCCTGGTCTGGGAAGATCCCACATGCCGCGGAGCAACTAGGCCTGTGAGCCACAATTACTGAGCCTGCATGTCTGGAGCCTGTGCTCCGCAACAAGAGAGGCCACGATAATGAGAGGCCCATGCACCGCGATGAAGAGTGGCCCCCACTTGCCGCAACTAGAGAAAGCCCTCGCACAGAAATGAAGACCCAACACAACCATAAATAAATAAATAAATAAAAATACAATAACTGAACTGAAGAATTAAATTTCAAAAGTAGACTCAACCATGCAGAAGAAAGAATCAATGAATGCCTAGAGAATAGGGAATTGGAAATAACCCAGTCAAAGCAGAAAAAAAAAAAAAAAAAGAGTGAAGAAAGCCGATGGAAATTGTGCAACACAATGAAAAGAAACAATATTTGTATTACAGGAATTCGAGAAAAAAGATACAGAAAGTATATTTTAAGTAATAATGGCTGAAAACTTCCCAAACCTGGGGAGAGAAATAGACATCTGGATCCTCTAGGCCTAAAATAAAAGATCCCCATATGGCTAAACCTTAATAGGACTATACTGAGACACATTACCATTAAATTCTCAAAATTCAAAGAATTTTAAGAGCAGCAAGAGAAAAAAGAGAAGATATGTGAAACAGAAACTCCATAAGACTATCAGCAGATTTCTCAACAGAAACTTTGCATGTGATGAGAGAATGGGATGGCATATTTGAAATATTGAAAGAAAATAACTGTCAACCAAGAATTCTATAGCTGGCAAAGCTGTCCTTCAGCACAAAGGAGTAATAAAGACTTTCCTAAATGAACAAAAGCTGAGGGAGTTCATTACCACCAGATCTGCCTTATAAGAAATGCTGAAGGGAGTTCTTTGAGTGTAAGTAAAAGAATGTTAATTAACATCATAAAATCAAAAAGTATAAATCTCACTGGTAATGGTAAATATATACTTATAGTTAGATTCTGCAATATGGTAATAGTGGTACATATTTTATTTACAATTATAATTTAAAAGATAAAAATAAAACATAGTGAAAATAACCATAATTACAATAATCTGTTATTAATTACACAATATAAGAAAAAAAAGTAAATTGTAACAGTAATAGCCTAAAATGTGAGGGGAAGGAGAAGTAAAAGTGTGAAGTTTACAAGTACTATCTAAGTGAAGTTGTTATCAGTTTAAAAGAGGGTATTATAAGTTTAAGATATTTTAGATAAGCCTCGTAGTAACCATAAGGGAAATTCCTGTGGTAATTACACAAAAGAACATGATAAAAAAGTCAAACCTTACTGATATCAACAAATATCAAAACACAAAAAAAGACAGCAGGGTAAGAAACAAGAAACAATGGATCTGCAAAACAACCAGAAAACAATTAAGAAAATGGCAACAGTAAGTCCTGACCTATCAATAATTACTTTAAATGTAAATGGATTAAATTTTCCAATTAAAAGACACAGAATGCTTGAATGAATAAAAAAACAAGATCCAACAACAATGCTGCTTTTAAGAGACTCACTTTAGCCCTAAATACACACATAGAGAGTGAAAGGTTGAAAAAAAACATGTCAAGCAAATGGTAACCAAAACAAAGCAGGGGTAGCTATACTTATATCAAACAAAAGAGACTTTAAACTAAAAATGGTAAAAAGAGACAAAGAAGGGCATTACATAATGATAAAGGGATCAATACATCAAGAAAATATAATGATTGTAAATATTTATGAACCCAACATTGCAGCACCTAAGTATAAAAAGCAAAAACAAACACAGCTAAAAGGAAAATAAAGAGTAATATGAACCTAATACCCCACTCTCAACAATGGATAGATTATCCAGACAGCGAGTCAATAAGAAACCAGCAGATTTGAACAAAACTATAGACCAAATGCACATAATAGACATATCTAGAACATTCTATCCAACAGCAGCAGAATTCTTCTCAAGTGCACATGGAACATAATAAACTGAGACAGAGTAGCAGGCAACTGAAATCCAGAGGGACTCTCTGGTTGCCTATGAAGATTTTATCTCCTGTAGTGGGTGGACAAAGAAAGAAGAGGACCAAGATTGGGGCTAAACATCAATGACATGAAATACTCAACCAAGGCAGTTTTCCTATGCCATACTCTGGGCCTGTGTTAAGAAACTATGGGTCTCTGACACATAGGAAGAGGAAATATGGGTGGATGATTCCAAAGAATTTGTTCCTTTGAACACTCTGAGTCTGTAGAAATGGCATATCCATTCTTTTTAAAAACTATCATTCTCCCTATTCTGGAAGAAAATGCAGATATCTCTCTCCCAAAAGACAATCTGTGTGCCATTCATCATCCACTCCTATCTCCACTCCTGGCCACTAGGTCTAGAACTAAAGTAATACGATCAGGACAACAGTCAGGGTCAGGATGAAGTTCAGGATCAGGGCCAAGTCACTGCTCCAAGTACCAATGCTCTGGTACCATTGCACCAGCATCTTTTTACTCACAGGGAGTCCTGGGAGACCCATGTTCCCTCTGTAACCAGGTTGCCCTAGAGAACTCTACAAAAGTAGTTAGGCATGTTGAAACTAAGTCACAGCATACCCCAGCTGGGGACATGCAGAACCTGATAATGGAGTTGCAAGTTTGATTGGGCAAGTACTGTCATGAACCAAAGGGACTGAACTAGGTGTTTAAGACATACAAATGCCTAGGACTCAAAAAATTCAACTTATTTCAGAGAGCAGAATAATAAATGGGAGCCTATACTAGGTCAAGACACAGTTGTTCTCAAGTACTTTTTATATGATAGGCACATATATATATTTCAGTCACAATATGAAGTGTCTACTGTTCTCAACTGACTATGAAAGTCCAACAACAGTGTTAAGTTTCTTGAGGCACAGAATTAAATCCTGAATGCCACATGGCTGATATATGAGAGTCACTAAACTTAGGGACAAATCTAGCTTCTGTCCAGCATCCAAATTGTAACTAGTCAATGTGGTGCCTGGTGAATAAGGACTCCCCTAATTATTCATGGGTTTTTTAAAAGCAACTGATTCCAGAATGACAGTCATAGCTACAGAATGAGCTCTGGTCATTGCTGATGTAGAGACAGCAGGGTTGCAGCAAGCATGTCAACCCCAGTCCATTCACCA
Organism: Balaenoptera physalus; assembly: GCF_965194825.1. Classification (NCBI taxonomy): domain Eukaryota; kingdom Metazoa; phylum Chordata; class Mammalia; order Artiodactyla; family Balaenopteridae; genus Balaenoptera; species Balaenoptera physalus. The sequence continues at coordinate 44,162,111 of NC_138893.1, forward strand.
TATTTCCCTAAGACATTGTTTTGTGCCAGATTCTGAGGCCAGGCCTTGCCTCAGTGCCAAAGATTAATGTTGGATAAAGAGAGTGTAGTTTCCACACAGGAGTCCTGCAGTCATTGTCATTAGCAAAGGGTGAGAGGGATATTATATTTGCTTGGGTACCACCATAAGGAAAATATAAAGTAAAGGCTTTCATTCATGTCATTAATTCAGCAATGCGATCATAGAGGAAGGATGACAAGGAAATTAAAGAGAGAAAGTCAATATAAAGAGGCATCACTGAGTTGCCTACTGCCATAGGATACTTATGTTTGATCCTAGGAAGCATTATATGAAGACATCAGAAATACATCTCAGAAATTTTCACCTGAAGAATGAAAAGGGAAAGCATTTGACAAATTTCTTTCATGGCCATTGGACAGAGTTGATCCAGTTGTGTGGGACATGAAATGAGGCTCTCACAGTTTTTACCCACACAAAGCAAGTTCAAGATTATAAGGAACAGTATCACTGCAGTTAGTTGTATAAAATGTGGGGCTAGGAGAATATGAAATTGTATGGAAGAAGTGATACAGATTTTTATCCACCTTTTTAGGGTTAATCTCCATTATAGCCAATGCTGGCTCTTCCTTCAAAACTCCTTCAAATCTCACCATTTAAAGGAACGATGTACAACTAATATGAACTTCTCAGGAATTACATTCCTTGGATCCACAGTCTAATAATTCAGTTCAAATTCAAATTTGATCTCTGAGCACAGTATACCATGCCTTTCAAACTTGAGACATGGCTACAATGCAGGAAACAATATCAATGACATAAAATTAACAATGCAGCATGCTAATAAATTAGGATAAAACAACACTCCCTATAAAAAGGATATTAGCGTGATATATACTTGTTCTTTTCTGGAAAAATATGATTCCCACAAGATTTTGAGGAATTGTACAATAATAATAAAGCAGACACATAATAAATGTTGAGATATGAAGGTAGCCCACAATGGGTTATAAATTTGTACCTTTGTTGTCCATACATTTTCAATGAAATTGCAAAGTTTCAGAACTTTTTAATACAAGATAGAATAGTTTTATTTCTTTCAGCAATAGTGGAGTAATTTTTTAAATCTATTATTAGAATGTTTTAATACTTTCATTAATCCATGCATCATAAAGCAGGAAAAGATTTTTATACCTACACTAATCAGTCATTTTTCTTGTTCCATAAAGCAAAACAGCTGTTTTCTGCTGAATCCAAAGATGGAATTAAGAACAATGTGTACATGAGCCATTGCAGTTACATGGCAGGATTTAAAGATAGAATTGCTATTGTTATCATCTCTTCTATGGCAAGATTAAGATTGTTACTACAGGTAGGAGAATGCATATGGACATGTTAGAGACCTTGACTTTGCAGAAGGATAAAGAAACCTGATATTGGGAGCGCAGTCAGTAGGGCACACTGATTTCCTCATTAAGCACATGAGGAACTTAAGGAGTTGTTCATTTCACCTCTTGCTCCTTAACGCTCAGGCAAAAATTATCATTTGCTGAGCAGCTGGACCACGTTTGAAATTCACAGATCAAGATCAAGAAAATTTTAGACTCTGTTAGGTATAAAACAGTATGCTTTATCTGTTTCCCTACAAAGAACACTTGGATGCTTATACAAAAAGTGCCATAGAAAGGTAAGAGTCACTTAAAATGCTATAGTATCAATAATAAATTTACAAATTCCTAAGTGAAGTGGGCTTCTGTGGAACATCCTCACCTGAGGTTGTTTTCTGAGCATGCTATAGTATATAAGAGATAGTGTATAATAGAATAAAGGACCCTGATGGCTGGAAGACTGGCCAGAATTTAAAACAATGACGTTCAGAAGACTAAACTGTGTTATGAAATGGAACGGTTGAACATGTTCTGTCCTCAACTAAGACTTTTGGGAAAGTAAGGTCTCAGTTGCTCTAAGGAATGGTGTGAAGGACACAGGGTTAAAGACACAGGAAAGAGAAACAGGGAGAGAAAAATCAAAGGAAGTTAGGTTATGACATGGATGGAAGATACAGCATACAAATGCCACCACTCCAATTTCCCACACATGGCCGAAATCATCAATTTATCATAAAAGACTTTTACTTTCTGAATGCTAATAAAGTCACAAAATTTGTGTCAAGAAAACTCTCCATGCAAACACAACCAAAATTTCAAGGACAGTCTATTTGTCAACTCTGATGATTTATGTCCATAATCAGTGTTATCTCAGATATTCTAAATACAAAGTACACTAAGCAATTGGAGCATTTTGAATGGATAGTAAAGGATTATTGCATAAACCACCTAGAATTGTTCCTACGCTCCATTTTTAGAATTCTTCTTTTCTAACCCCTCATTTATCACTTTGTCATGTAAGTACTACCTTGAGAATTTATCCCTTTCTCTAGTAAAAGTATTTAGCTAAACTGTCTTTTATAGTTTATAAAAAGACTTTCACATGAATTACTATTTCTGATGATTATAATCCTGCTATAAGGGGAAAAGTCTAGCATAATTTCTTCCCCACACTAAGGAGTAAAACATGGGGATAAATGAAGTTAAGAAATACATCAGATTATTATTTTTAGAAACAAGAATAACTAAGATGAAAAGTTGGAATTTCAATCACAGTAGTTCTTTTTATTAATTTTACATATTGGAAAACACATCTCAGAGTAATGTTTAAAATAAGTTAGCTAATACAAGGACTTTGAGAACTATGAGAACAAATTATTTAGAAAGTGTCTTCCCAAAATGTCACCTACAGTTACTGTGGTTATGTCTAGAAAGGGTTTTCCTAGATTTCTTGAGAGTTTCAATCTGCTCTTTAAAGTTTAAACTATTAGTTCTCTCCCAACATTAATACTATACCCAAACTCTAAGAATAGAGTAACCACGAAACTACACAATGATATACATAGAAAGGAGATAAATTCTTGAACCTGAAGGCATTTGTTTTTGCACTTAAACAAAACTATTTGATTTTTTTAAAAGCTATCTTTAGTACAATGACTACAAATGCTATTATACACCAGGAAATTATCAGGCTTTACTAAATTCGCAAGAACAATGTTCAGGTTAACAATCTTTTCATGCATTTTTGCATCATTAAAATGTGTCACTGGTGGTCACGCTGTAAGCAAATAATCTTAGAAAAGGGTTATGGTCAAAATCAATAAATTGCCCTCTGTCCTGCAAGTCACAGTTTCTTCCAGAAACAATGAGCCCAGAATTCTTAGCATAATAAATCAGCTTAAAATATGTTCCTTAGGGGCTTCCCTGGTGGCGCAGTGGTTGAGAATCTGCCTGCCAACACAGGGGACACGGGTTCGAGCCCTGGTCTAGGAAGATCCCACGTGCCGCGGAGCAACTAGGCCCGTGAGCCACAACTACTGAGCCTGCGTGTTTGGAGCCTGTGCTCGCAACAAGAGAGGCCATGACAGTGAGAGGCCCATGCACTGTGATGAAGAGTGGCCCCTGATTGCCGCAATTAGAGAAAGCCCTCGTACAGAAACGAAGACCCAACACAGAAAAAAAAAAAAAAAAAAAAATGTTCCTTAAAAGAAGAAACATATTCCAAAAGGGAAAAATTCAACAAAACATCCTCTTGGACGTTGCCAGAGGTGGGGGTTGAAGGTGGGCACAATGGGTGAAGAGAGGCAACAGTTACAAATTTCCAAGAGGGCAGACAGCAGAAGCAAGAAGAACTACAATCCTGCAACCTGTGGAATGAAAACCACATTCACAAAAAGACTGACAAAATGAAAAGGGAGACGACTATGTACCAGATGAAGGAACAAGAAAAAGCCCCAGAAAAACAACTAAATGAAGTGGAGATAGGCAACCATCCAGAAGAAGAATTCAGAATAATGATAAGGAAGATGATCCAGGACCTCGGAAAAAGAATGGAGGAAAAGATCGAGAAGATCCAAGAAATGTTTAACAAAGACCTAGAAGAATTAATGAACAAACACCTAGAAAAACTAAAGAACAGACAAACAAAGATGAACAATACAAAAACTAAAATGAAAAACATACTAGAAGGAATCCATAGCAGAATAACTGAGGCAGAAGAACGGAAAAGTGACCTGGAAGACAGAATGGTGGAATTCACTGCCATGGAACAGAAAAAACAAAAAAGAATAAAAACAAATGAAGACAGCCTAAGAGACCTCTGGGACAACATTAAACACCTCTGACACCAACATTCGCATTATAGGGGTCTGAGAAGGAGAAGAGAGAGAGAAAGGACCTGAGAAAATATTTGAAGAGAATATAGTCGAAAAATTCCATAACATAGGAAAGGAAATAGCCACCCAAGTCCAGGAAGTGCAGACAGTCCAGAAGGGTAAATCCAAGGAGAAACATGCCAAGACACAGTAATCAAATTGACAAAAATTAAAGACAAAGAAAAATTATTAAAAACAACAAGGGAAAAAGGACAAATAAAATAAAAGGGAACTCCCATAAGGTTAACAGCTGATTGACCAGCAGAAACTGCAAGCCAGAAGGGAGTGGCACAATATACTTAAAGTGATGAAAGGGAAGAACTTACAACCAAGATTACTCTACCTGGAAAGGATCTCATTCAGATTCGAGGAAGAAATCAAAAGCTTTACAGACAAGCAAAAGCTAAAAGAATTCAGCACCACCAAACCAGCTCTAAAACAAATGCTAGAGGGACTACTTTAAGTGGGAAACACAAGAGAAGAAAAGGATATATAAAAACAAACCCAAAAGAACTAAGAAAATGGTAATAGGAACATACATATCAATAATTACCTTAAATGTAAATGGATTAAAAGCCCCAACCAAAACACACAGACTGGCTGAATGGATACAAAAACAAGACCCATATACATGCTGTCTAAAAGAGACACACTTCAGGGACACATACAAACTGAAAGTGAGGGAATGGAAAAAGGTACTCCATGCAAATAGAAATCAAAAGAAAGCTGGAGTAGCCATACTCATATCAGATAAAATAGACTTTAAAATAAAGAATGTTACAAGAGACAAGGAAGGACACTACATAATGATAAAGGGATCAATCCAAGAAGACGATATAACAATTATAAATATATATGCACCTAACATAGGCGCACCTTGATACATAAGGCAAATGCTAACAGCTATAAAAGAGGAAATCGACAGTAACACAATAATAGTAGGGGACTTTAACACCTCACGTACACCAATGGACAGATCATCCAGATAAAATTAATAAGGAAACACAAGCTTTAAATGACACAATAGACAAGATAGATTTAATTGATATTTATAAGACATTCCATCCGAAAACAGCAGATTACACTTTCTTCTCAAGTGCCCATGGAACATTCTCCAAGATAGATCATATCTTCGGTCACAAATCAAGCCTCAGAAACTTTAAGAAAATTGAAATCATATCAAGCATGTTTTCTGATGATGATACTATAAGATTAGAAATAAATTACAGGGGAAAAAAACATTAAAAAACACAAACACATGGAGGATAAACTATACATTACTAAATAACCAAGAGATCACTGAAGAAATCAAAGAGGAAATCAAAAAATACCGAGAGACAAATAATGACACAATGATCCAAAATGGGAGCAGCAAAAGCAGTTTTAAGAGGGATGTTTATAACAATACAATCCTACCTCAAGAAACAAGAAAAATCTCAAATAAACAATCTAACCTTACACCTAAAGGAACTAGAGAAAGAAGGACAAGAAACCCCCCAAAGTTACTAGAAGGAAAGAAATCATAAAAATCAGATCAGAAATAAATGAAATAGAAACAAAGAAAACAATATCAAAAATCAATAAAACTAAAAGTGGGTTCTTTGAGAACATGAACAAAATTGATAAAACTTTAGCCAGACTAATCAAGAAAAAGAGAGAGAGGACTCCAATCAATAAAATTAGAAATGAAAAAGGAGAAATTACAATGGACACCACAGAAATACAAAGCATCATAAGAGACTACTACAAGCAACTCTATGCCAATAAAATGGACAATCTGGAAAAAATGGACAAATTCTTAGAAAGGCATAACCTCCCAAGACTGAACCAGGAAGGAATAGAAAATATGAACAGACCAATCTCAGGTAATGAAATTGAAACTGTGATTAAAAATATTCCAACATGGTGGTGTGCTGAATTGGGCGATTGGGATTGACATGTATAAACTGATGTGTATAAAATTGATGACTGATTAAAAAAAAAAATTCCAACAAATAAAAGCCATGGACAAGATGGCTTCACAGGTGAATTCTATCAAACATTTAGAGAACAGCTAACACCCATACTTCTCAAACTTTTCCAAAAAAATTGCAGAGGAAGGAACACTCCCAAAATCATTCCACAAGGCCACTATCACCCTGATACCAAAACCAGACAAAGATACCACAAAAAAAGAAAATTAGAGACCAATATCACTGATGAATATAGATGCAAAAATCCTCAACAAAAATACTAGCAAACAGAATCCAACAAACATTAAAAGGATCATACACCATGATCAAGTGGGATTTATCCCAGGAATGCAAGGATTCTTCAATATACACAAATCAATCAATGTGATACACCATATTAACAAATTGAAGGAGAAAAACCACATGATCATCTCAATCGATGCAGAAAAAGCTTTTGACAAAATTCAACACCCATTTAAGATAAAAACTCTCCAGAAAGTAGGCATAGAGGGAACCTACCTCAACATAATAAAGGCCATATACGACAAACTCACAGCAAACATGATTCTTAATGGTGAAAAACTGAAAGCATTTCCTCTAAGATCAGGAAAAACACAAGTATGTTCACTCTTGCCACTATTATTCAACATAGTTTTGGAAGTCCTAGCCATGGCAATCAGAGAAGAAAAAGAAATAAAAGGAATACAAATTGGAAAAGAAGAAGTAAAACTATCACTGTTTGCAGATGACATGATACTATACATAGAGAATCCTAAAGATGCCACCAGAAAACTACTAGAGCTACCCAATGAATCTGGTAAAGTAGTAGGATACAAAATTAATTCACTGGAGGACCTTTGAGATGGCAGAGGAATAACACGTGGAGATCACCTTCCTCCCAACAAATACATAAAAAATAGATCTACATGTGGAACAAATCCTACAGAACACCTATTGAATGCTGGCAGAAGACCTCAGACTTCCCAAAAGGCAAGAAACTCCCCATGTACCTGGCCGTGTGGCTGACAGTGTCGTGGCACTACAGCTGGGTGTCAGGCCTGAGCCTTTGAGGTGGGAGAGCCGAGTTCAGGACTTTGGACCACCAGAGAGCTCCCAGCCCCACGTAATATCAATCGGTGAGTGCTCTCATAGAGATCTCTGTCTCAAAGCTAAGACCCAGGTCCACTCAAAGACCAGCAAGCTCCAGTGCTAGACACCACATGACAAACAGCTAGCAAGACAAGAACACAAACCCACCCATTAGCAAAGAGTCTGCCGAAAATCATACTAGGGTCACAGACACCCCAAAACACACCACCGGACATGGTCCTGCCCACCAGGAAGATAAGATCCAGCCTCATGAACCGAAACACAGGCACCAGTCCCCTCCACCAGGAAGCCTACACAATCCACTGAACCAACCTTAGCTACTGGGCTCAATCACCAAAAACAACGATATCTATGAACCTGTAGCCTGTGGAAAGGAGACCCCAAACGCAGTAAGCTAAGCAAAATGAGAAGACAGAGAAATATACAGCAGATGAAAGAGCGAGGTAAAAACCCACCAGACCAAACAAATGAAGAGGAAATAGGCAGTCTACCTGAAAAAGAATTCAAAGTAATGATAGTAAAGATGATCCCAAATCTTGGAAATAGAATGGAGAAAATACCAGAAACGTTTAACAAGGAACTAGAAGAACTAAAGGGCAAACAAACAATGGTGAACAACAAAATAAATGAAATTAAAAATTCTCTAGAAGGAATCAATAGCAGAATAACTGAGGCAGAAGAACGGATAAGTGACCTGGAAGATAAAATAGTGGAAATAACCACTGAAGAACAGAAGAAAGAAAAAAGAATGAAAAAACTTGAGGACACTCTGAGAGACCTCTGGGACAACATTAAATGCACTAACTTTCGAATTATAGGGGTCCCAGAAGAAGAAGAGAAAAAGAAAGGGACTGATAAAATATTTGAAGAGATAATAGTTGAAAACTTCCCTAATATGGAAGAGGAAATAGTCAATCAAGTCCAGGAAGCACAGAGAGCCCTATACATGATAAGTACAAGGAGAAACACAACAAGACACATATTGATCAAACTATCAAAAATTAAATATAAAGAAAAAATATTAAAAGCAGCAAGGGAAAAGCAACAAAAAACATACAAGGGAAACCCCATAAGGTTAACAGCTGATCTTTCAGCAGAAACTCTGAAAGCCAGAAGGGAGTGGCAGGACATATTTAAAGTGATGAAAGGGAAAAACTTACAACCAGGATTACTCTACCCAGCAAGGATCTCATTCAGATTCAAGGGAGAAAGCAAAACATTTAAAGACAAGCTAAAGCTAAGAGAATTCAGCACCACCAAACCAGCTTTACAACAAATGATAAAGGAACTTCTCTAGGAAGGAAACACAAGAGAAGGAAAAGGCCTACAATACAAACCCAAAACAATTAAGAAAATGGGAATAGGAACATACATATCGATAATTACCTTAAATGAAAATGGTTTAAACGCTCCAACCAAAAGGCATAGACTGGCTGAATGGATGCAAAAACAAGACCCATATATCTGCTGTCTACAACAGACCCACTTCAGACCTAGGGAAACATACAGACTGCAAGCGAGGGGATGGAAAAATATATTCCATGCAAATGGAAATCAAAAGAAAACTGGAGTAGCAACTGTCATATCAGACAAAATAGACTTTAAAATAAAGAGTATTACAAGAGACAAAGAAGAACACTATATAATGATAAAGGGGTCAATCCAAGAAGAAGATATAACAATTGTAAATATTTATGCACCCAACATAGGAGCACCTCAATACATAAGGAAAATGCTAACAGCCATAAATGGGGAAATCGACAGTAATACAATCATAGTAGGGGATATTAAAACCCCAATTTCACCAGTGGACAGATCAATCAAAAGGAAAATACATAAGGAAACACAAGCTTTAAATGACACATTAAACAAGATGGCCTTAATTGATATTCATAGGAGATTCCATCCAAAAACAACAGAATACACTTTCTTCTCAAGTGTTCATGAAAAATTCTCCATGATAGATCATATCTTGGGTCACAAATCAAGCCTCGGTAAATTTAAGAAAATTGATATTGTACCAAGTATCTTTTCCGACCACAATGCTATGAGACCAGTTAACAATTACAACAAAAAACCTGTAAAAAATACAAAGACATGGAGGCTAAACAATATGCTACTAAATAACCAAGAGATCACTGAAGAAATCAGAAACGAAATCAGAAAATACCTAGAAACAAATGACAATGAAAACACGACGACCGAAAACCTATGGGATGCAGCAAAAGCAGTTCTAAGAGGGAAGTTTATAGCAATACAAGCCTACCTCAAGAAACAAGAAACACCTCAAATAAACAACCTAACCTTACATCTAAAGCAGTTAGAGAAAGATGAACAAAAAACCCCCAAAGTCACCAGAAGGAAAGAAATCATAAAGATCAGATCAGAAATAAATGAAAAATAAGTGAAGGAAACAAAGATCATCAAAACTAAAAGCTGGTTCTTTGAGACGATAAACTAAATTGATAAACCATTAGCTAGACTCTTCAAGAAAAAAAGGGAGAAGACTCAAATCAATAGAATTAGAAATGAAAAAGGAGAAGTAACAACTGACATTGCAGAAATACAAATGATCATGAGAGATTACTACAAGCAACTATATGCCAATAAAGTGGACAACCTGGAAGAAATGGACAAATTCATAGAAAAGCACAACCTTCCGAGACTGAACCAGGAGAAATAGAAAATATAAACAGACCAATCACAAGCACTGAAATTGGAACTATGATTAAAAATCTTCCAACAAACAAAGGCCAAGGCCAGAATGTTTCTGAAGTGAATTCTATCAAACATTTAGAGAAGAGCTAACAGCTATCCTTCTCAAACTCTTCCAAAATATAGCAGAGAGAGGAACACTCCCAAACTCAGTCTACGAGGTCACCATCACCCTGATACCAAAACGAGAGAAAGATGTCCCCAAAAAAGAAAACTACAAGTCAATACCACTGATGAACATAGATGCAAAAAATCCTCAAGAAAATACTAGCAAAAAGAATCCAACAGCACATTAAATGGATCATACACCATGATCAAATGGGGTTTATACCAGAAATCCAAGGATTCTTCAATATATGCAAATGAATCAATGTGAGGGACCATATTAACAAATTGAAGGAGAAAAAGCATATGATAATCTCAATAGATGCTGAAAAAGCATTCAAAAAAATTCAACACCCATTTATGATAACAAACCCTCCAGAAAGTAGGCATAGAGGGAACTTACCTCAACATAATAAAGACCATACATGACAAACCCACCGCCAACATTGTTCTCAGTGCTGAAACCTGAAACCATTTCTACTAAGATCAGGAACATGACAAGGTTGCCCACCCTTACCACTATTATTCAACATAGTTTTGGAAGTTTTAGCCACAGCAGTCAGAGAACAAAAAGAAATAAAAGGAATCCAAATTGGAAACGAAGAAGTAAAGCTGTCAATGTTTGCAGATGACATGATACTATACATAGAGAATCCTAATGATGCTACAAGAAAACTACTACAGTTAATCAATGAATATGGTAAAGTAGCAGGATACAAAATGAATGCACAGAAATCTCTTGTATTCCTATACACTAATGATGAAAAATCTGAAAGGGAAATTAAGAAAACACTCCCATTTACCACTGCAACACAAAGAATAAAATACCTAGGAATAAATCTACCTAAGGAGACAAAAGACCTTTAAGCAGAAAACTATAAGACACTGATGAAATAAATTAAAGATGATAAAAAAAAGATAAAAAAAAAAAAAAAGATGATACAAATAGATGGAGAGATATACCATGTCCTTGGATTGGAAGAATCAACATTGTGAAAATGACTATACTACCCAAAGCAATCTACAGATTCAATGCAATCTCTATCAAACTACCAATGACATTCTTCACAGAACTAGAACAAAAAATTTCACAATTTGTATGGATATACAAAAGACCCCGAATAGCCAAAGCAATCTTGAGAACGAAAAATGGAGCTGGGGGAATCAGGCTCCCGGACTTCAGACTATATCACAAAGCTACAGTAATCAAAACAGTATGGTACTTGCACTAAAACAGAAATATAGATCAATGGAATAGGACAGAAAGCCCAGAGGTAAACCCACGCAGATATGGTCACATTATCTTTGATAAAGGAGGCAAGAATATACAATGGAGAAAAGACTGCCTCTTCAGTAAGTGGTGCTTGGAAAACAGGACAGCTACATGTAAAAGAATGAAATTAGAACACTCCCAAACGCCATAAAGAAAAATAAACTCCAAATGGATTAAAGACCTAAATGTAAGGCCAGACAGTATAAAACTCTTAGAGGAAAACATAGGCAGAACACTCTATGACATAAATCACAGCAAAATCCTTTTTGACCCACCTCCAAGAGAAATGGAAATAAAAACAGAAATTAAAAAATGGGACCTAATTAAACTTAAAAGCTTTGGCACAGCAAAGGAAACCATAAACAAGACGAAAAGACAACCCTCAGAATGGGAGAAAATACTTGCAAATGAAGCAACTGACAAAAGATTAATCTCCAAAATATACAAGCAGCTCATGCAGCTCAATATGAAAAAAACAAACAATCCAATCCATAAATGGGCAGAAGACCTAAATAGACATTTCTTCAAAGATGTACAGATTGCTAACAAACACGTGAAAGGATGCTCAACATCACTATTCTTAAGAGAAATGCAAATCTAAACTACAGTGAGGTATCACCTCACACCAGTCAGAATGGCCATCATCAAAAAATCTACAAACAATAAATGCTGGAGAGTGTATGGAGAAAGGGAACCTTCTTGCAGTGTTGGTGGGAATGTAAATTGATACAGCCACTATGGAGAACAGTATGGAAGTTCCTTAAAATCTAAAAATAGAACTACCATATGACTCAGCAATCCCACTACTGGGCATATACCCTGAGAAAACCATAATTCAAAAAGAGTCATGCACCACAATGTTCATTGCAGCACTATTTACAATAGCCAGGACATGGAAGCAACCTAAGTGTCCACTGACAGATGAATGGATAAAGAAGATGTAGCACATATATACAATGGAATATTACTCAGCCATAAAGGGAAATGAAATTGAGTTATTTGTAGTGAGGTGGATGGACCTAGAGTCTGTCATACAGAGTGAACTAAGTGAGAAAGAGAAAAAGAAATATAGTATGCTAACACATATATATGGAATCTAAAAAAAAAAAAAAAAAGGTTCTGAAGAACCTAAGGGCAGGACAGGAATAAAGATGCAGACATAGAGAACAGACTTGAGGATACGGGGTTGTGGGGGGAAGGGTAAGCTAGGACGAAGTGAGAGAGTGGCATTGACATATATACACTATCAAGTGTAAAGTAGGTAGCTAGTGGGAAATAGCTGCATAGCACAGGGAGATCAGCTTGGTGCTTTGTGACCACCTAGAGGGGTGGGATAGGGAGGGTGGGAGGGAGACGAAAGAGGGAGGGGATATGGTGATATATGTATATGTATAGCTGATTCACTTTTTATATAGCAGAAACTAACACAACATTGTAAATCAATTTTACTTCAATTAAGATGTTAAAAAAAAATAATGCACAGAAATGTCTTTCATTCCTATACACTAACAATGACAGATTGGAAAGAGAAATTTAGGAAACGATCCCATTCACCATTGCAACAAAAAGAATAAAATACTTAGGAATAAACCTACCTAAGGAGGTAAAAGACCTGTATTCTGAAAACTATAAGACACTGATGAAAAAATCAAAGATGACACAAACAGGTGGAGAGATATACCATGTTCGTGGATTGGAAGAACCAATATTGTGAAAATTTCTACACTACCCAAAGCAATCTACAGATTCAATGCAATCCCTATCAAATTACCCATGGCATGTTTTACAGAAATAGAACAAAAAATATTAAAATCTGTTTGGAGACCCAAAAGACCCCAAATATCCAAAGCAATCTTGAGGGAAAAAACAGAGCTGGAGGAATCAGACTCCCTGACTTCAGACTATACTACAAAGCTACAGTAATCAAGACAATATGGTACTGGCACAAAAACAGAAATATAGATAAATGGAACAGGATAGAAAGCCCAGAGATAAACCCACGGTCTTATGGTCAACTAATCTATGACAAAGGAGGCAAGGATATATAACAGAGAAAAGACAGTCTCTTTAATAAGTGGTGCTGGGAATACTGGGCAGCTCCATGTAAAAGAATGAAATTAGAACACTCCCTAACATCATACACAAAAATAAATTCAAAATGGATTAAATACCTAAATTTAAGAGCGGACATTATAAAACTCTTAGAGGAAAACAGAGGAAGAACACTCTGACATAAATCACAGCAAGATCTTTTTGACCCACCTCCTGCAGTAATGGAAATAAAAACAAAAATAAACAAATGAGACCTAAGGAAACTTAAAAGCTTTTGTACAGCAAAGGAAACTATAAGCAAGACGAAAAGAGAATCTTCAACGGAAGAGAATATTTGCAAATGAATCAATAGACAAAGGATTAATCTCCAACATATATAAACAGGTCATGCAGCTCAATATTAAAAAAACAAACAACCCAATCATAAAATGGGCAGAAGACCAAAATAGACACTTCTGCAAAGAACACATACAGATGGCCAAGAGGCACATGAAAAACTGCTTAACATCACTAATTATTAGAGAAATGCAAATCAAAACTACAATGAGGTATCACCTCGCACTGGTTAGAATGGGCATCATCAGAAAATCTACAAACAACAAATGCTGGAGCGGGTGTGGAGAAAACGGAACCCTCTTGCACTGTTGGTGGGAATGTAAATTGATACAGCCACTATGGAGAACAGTATGGAGGTTCCTTAAAAAACTAAAAATGGAATTACCATATGACCCAGCAATCCCACTTCTCAGCTTATACCCAGAGAAAACCATAATTCAGAAAGAGTCAGGTACCACAATATTCATTGCAGCTCTATTTACAATAGCCAGAACATGGAAGCAACCTAAGTGTCCATCGAAAGATGAATGGATAAAGAAGATGTGGTACATATATACAATGAAATAGTACTCAGCCATAAAAAGGAACGAAATTGGGTCATTTGTAGAGATGTGGTTGGACCTAGAGACTGTAATGCAAAGTGAAGTAAGTCAGAAAGAGAAAAACAAATATTGTATATTAACGCATATATGTGGAATCTAGACAAATGGTACAGATGAACCTGTTTGTAAGGCAAAAATAGAGATACAGATGTAGAGAACAAACGTATGGACACCAAGAAGGGAAAGTGGGGTGGAAGGTGATGGTGGGATGAATTGGGAGCTTGGGATTGACATATATACCCTAATATGTATAAAATAGATAATAAGAACTTGCAGTATAAAAAAATAAATTAAATTTAAAAAACCCATCCAATCTGGATTGATATAAAAAAAACTTTCTAGTTATAACAGAAATGAGTCTTGGGGATGTAATGTACAGCATTGTGACTATAGTCAGTAATGCTGTATTGCATATTTGAATGTTGCTAGGAGAATAGACCTTAAAAGTTCTCATCAAAAGATAAAAAAAATTCTGTAACTATGTCTGGTGATAGATGTTAAGTGGACTTATTGTGGTGCTCATTTTGCAATATGTACAAATATTGGATCATTGTATTGTAGTACATCTGAAACTAATATAATGTTCTATGTCAACTATACCTCAATTTAAAAAAATAAAACGTCGTTAAACCCAGTGGAGGAATGACCATGGCACATTGTACAACAGTCTTTCTGTAGTAAAGCACTCAGGTCCTCTTGTCACAAAAGAAACAGAATTAAAATGATGTAGATCCATCTCTAGAAATGCTTCCTAAGAATTCTTTTTTTCCAAAAAAATGCTTACTGACCGCCATTTGTATGTGTTCCACCGTGCTTGCCACTTTTCTTATATTATCTCATGAAATTTTCACAACTGTGATGCAATAACTTTGGGGGACTCAGGTCACTCCCTCCATAAGAGAAATCTTTTTAGACATCACAGTATTTTGGCTTATTTATTGATTTAATTATAGAATCATCTCACCTTTTCTAAGATGCAAAATAAACATAGGATCAGCATAGAATTTTAAAAAGAGACCTAGGTTTAGAGTGGAAGGTTGTGGGGATTGGAAAGGAAAATTTAAGAGGTGGATCTAAAGATGTCAAAGAGAACTGAGAAAACACACTTAAGTGCGTTTCAGGCAGGACAACCTGAATGTTCTCCTTGGGCATTTCTTGGCTGTATCATTCTCTAATGCTACAACATACTTTAAAATGTGTCTGTCTGATGTCAATTTGATGAGAAGTCCATTGTCAAATTATGAAACTTTCTTTTCTAAGAACTTTTCATTTTCATGGATGAAGGCTTAGAAGGCTATTTAACAGTATGTAGATGCATATATCAGAGTAAGAAAAATCACTCAAAATCATATGCATGGCATCCAACTAAGAGGGGGAGTGAATACCAATACTTGAAAAGCGAACAAGAGGGAATTGATCACTGATAGAGAGTTTTTGAATTTAAAGCAAAAAAAGTAAGTTCATAAGTCTAAGGTAGAGGAACCTCAGTTTACAAACAATTCACTTTGTAGAAAACCCAGAAGGGATCATTGACCTCTGGCTGATTATGAACTTGAAGTCCAATCAGCAGAATAAGAAAAAAAATCTAAGATTTTGACATGTTTAGCCTTCTTCAGAGCTATGTGACTCCTCTGTGACTAGCATGGTGCTAGGCAATTCACATAAAAGTATCATTTAATCCTCACACCAATCTTACGGGATTAATACTGTTATCCTTATTTTGCAGCCAAGTCCGCTGATGCTTGAACTCATGCTCTTAATGCCACACTACACTGTTCACTAGGAATGTTTATCAAGGTTACCATGCCCTGGACATTTCAGATGACCTTGGGAGCAAACTAGATATAACAACCCACATAGGATAATAAATATAAGAAAGGGTTTTGAAACCTGGTCCACATACAAAATAAATTTAGAATTCTTAAGTGAATAAAGTTACTCTTTAAAAAAGTGAATGATTTGTCTAGAGAAGATGGTGTGCAAAAAATACAAGTAGTCATTATGTAGACATTGAGCTGTCAGTGACTTGATATTGTTCTGGGAATCTGGGAAATGGTTGGTGGACCATTGCTGTAGAGAGGTGAATTTTGCCTCAGAACAAAGAAATAATCATTTCAAAACCATACAATATAATGAGTAGCTTTGCAAAAGAGTAAACTCCCCATCATTGGCAATGTTTGAGAAAACTCAAGAAGACACATGTTAAAATTGCCTCAGAAAAAGAACAACGATCAATTTCTCTGTTCATTGATTTATCCACTTCTCACTCAACGCATCAGATCAGGTTTCTATACAATGTTGAACTTCTTTAGCAGTGTACACAGGGTCAGAAAACAATAGTTTGAGGCTGTGTCAATTATCATTGAATTAATTGATCACTATCAGGGTTTTTTTTGTAACTACCTCTATGTATTTTTATTTAGCTCATCTTTAAATAAATGTCTCAAATAGAGTAGTTAAAGCAGCGGTGTCCATGAGTGATGCAGCCATGCCTTTCCTCACTGTGTATACCTTAGCACTGTAACAGTGTAGAAGCATATTTTTCATCACCCCTCACTAGCATTTTATTTTTGTGGAATTTTATCGGAAATTTCTGGCATGAAAATTACACAAGTGACCTAATTAATTACAAAATACCAATTTCACCTACTGGAGGCTGAGTACAGAACCAGTTTGCCACAATTTAACACTCTCTACTAGATTCACCTAGCTGCTCTAAAGAAACCTAATACTAACGTGCACAACTGCTTCTGCTCCCCACCACTTCCATTCCCATCTCTCTCCAAGTTAACACTGGTTTCTGAATTCTCAGTCATGATTTACGAGGTCACCAACTATCCAGAATTCTAAAACGTGCCCTGAAATTCGTCTTCTCTTTTGCTCCCTCCCCCTCTAACAGTACTAGCAAATCATCATTAAGTTCTATTGACTGTACCACAAAGTATCTCCTGAATTTTGGTGCACCTATTTTGGGCACTGTCACTCTCTAAATCAGGTTCCTGTTCTCTCTTTACTCTCACAATAGCCTTCCTTCTGGTGTCCTCACTTCTACCCACTTCCTCCTCTAGTCCGTCTAAGTTCAGAAGATATCATTTCCAGACCTAGCTTCCTAAAAGTAACAACGGTTCAAGCCTGTAGTTTTAGTCCAAACACTGCACTTGGCATACAAGGCCAAATGTCATCTTTCCCCCACCCCCACTGAAGCCTACCTTCCTCCCCACGTGGGCTACGTTCCTACCCAAAGGCACCAGCTGGGAAGCTGCCCAGGATATCCATCCGTAAACTGTTGTTCAAATGTAACACAAAGGAGAAATCTATACTGACTAGATCTCCTTTCTGGGAAAATATGGCATTGATTGGAAGTAACATTTTGGTAGGCTGCTTGGGGTCTGGATTTAGTCTTCTAAAAGTCAAGAATGAATTACAAGGAGGGTGTGACTGATTTACTGAAGCAATTTTGTTCTTCTGAGAGGGGATTTTGGTGTGGAGGTGAACTGCTCAGGAAAATAAGAGACCCAAGCATTCCTCCAGAAGTCCTTTTTCTTGATCAAACTCCAGTTAGTGACAACCCATTACTTTCTAAATAAGTAAATATAAAGAGATATATAAATGAATAAATGAATAAATAAATAAGAACTCAAGCAAATAGTGCCAGCTTAAAGGAGCTCCTAGTTATGAGCCACCCACGCATCCACCTACCTTGCTCTGGCCCTATTCCTGTGTGCTATGAAAGTGCTCTGCCTTTGCACAAGCTGTTTCCTGAATCATGAATGACCATCAACTCTCTTGAGTTGAATGACCAACAACTCTCCTCCCAACCCACTGTTAAGAATAGCCTTCTCTTATATGGATAAATAATATTGCATTCTATAAATATACCTCATTTTCTTTACCCATTCACCTGTCAATAGACACTTAGGTTATTCAATCTTATTGTGGTAAATATTTCACAATATATATGTGTATCAAACGATCACATTGTACACTTTAAACCTACACAATGTTATGTTAATTATATTTCAATAAAGCTGGAAAAAAGTGAAAAAAAAATAGCCTTCTCATCCTCAATGACTGAACTGAAAGAATATCAGCTTTTCCCGATGGGTGCAGGCATCTATTTGTTCCTTCCTCTGTATCCTCACTGCATTTGTTCATAGTGCTGTACTTTTCACTATCATTTTAAATGTGATATATATTTTCACAAGTCTATTTTCAATAATAGTCTTCGAGTTACTCCCAGGCAGGAATAATGTCTTATTTATTTTCATTTCCCCAGTGCTAGTTCAGTATCTTGTATTGGCTAAGTGCTCAATTAATTTGTGTTGGATTAATTAAATTATTTTCTGCAATGCGTTACCTCTTAAATTGTATACTGTGCCTTCTAGTCTTGACTGAGTCACTTACCTTCCCAGTAACTTCAAAAAATAGGAATGAGACTCCATACATGTAAAAAGAAAGGCTGAAAATGGGCAACATCAGCAGAGACAAAGAAAATAAAAATGGCTTCGAGACAGGTCTTTGAAGATTCATCAATTACACAGTCCTCTCTTGATATAGCATATAAAGGGGGCAGTCACCACTAGACCCAAATGATATAGTTCCAAATTACAAATGAAGTTTTATTTGCCAGTACACTACTAACCAAACAAATGAAAACAAAACTAGATAAATGAGTCAAAAAAGCCAACACCCTTTTCACTAAATAGTCTATTTATTGCCTAGTATTAGTGAATATTTACTCACTTTATTTGCCCAATATGTGTTATCCTGTTAAATATCTTTGATTTTCAGAGTCTGCCAACACCCTTACCTCAACCCCTTCTATTTGAGTTGGACTGACCACTAAAAATAACCATGTGATTCAGGCCATTCTTCTTTTTTTTTTTTTTTAACATCTTTATTGGAATATAATTGCCTTACATTGGTGTGTTAGTTTCTGATTTATAACAAAGAGAATCAGCTATACATCCACATATATCCTCATATCTCCTCCTCCTTGCATCTCCCTCCCACCCTCCTTATCACGCCCCTCTAGGTGCTCACAAAGCACAGAGCTAATCTCCCTGTACTATGCGGCTGCTTCCCACTAGCTATCTATTTTACATTTGGTAGTGTATATATGTCCATCCCACTCTCTCACTTCATCCCAGCTTACCCTTCCCCCTCCCCGTGTCCTCAAGTCCATTCTCTATACCTGCGTCTTTATTCTGTCCTGCCCATAGGTTCTTCAGAACCATTTTTGAAAAAAATTCCCTATATATTCTTTAGCATATGGTATTTGTTTTTCTCTTTCTGACTTACTTAACTCTGTATGACAGACTCTAGGTCCATCCACCTCACTACAAATAACTCAATTGCATTTCTTTTTATGGCTGAGTAATATTCCATTGTATATATGTGCCACATCTTCTTTATCCATTCATCTGTCGATGGACACTTATGTTGCTTCCATGTCCTGGCTATTGTAAATAGGGCTGCAATGAACATTGTGGTACATGACTCTTCTTGAATTATGGTTTTCTCAGGGTATATGCCCAGTAGTGGGATTGCTGGGTCATATGGTAGTTCTATTTTTAGTTTTTTAAGGAACCCCCATACTGTTCTCCATAGTGGCTGTATCAATTTACATTCCCGACAGTGCAAGAAGGTTCTCTTTTCTTCACACCCGCTCCAACATTTATTTTTGTAGATTTTTTGATGATGGCCATTCTGAATGGTGTGAGGTGATACCCCACTGTAGTTTTGATTTGCATTTCTCTAATGATTAGTGATGTCAAGCATCCTTTCATGTATTCATTGGCAATCTGTATATTTTCTTTAGGAGATATGTCTATTTAGGTCTTCTGCCCATTTATGGATTGGGTTGTTTGTTTTTTTGATATTGAGATGCATGAGCTGCTTGTAAATTTTGAAGATTAATCCTTTGTCAGTTGCTTCATTTGAAAATATTTGCTCCCATTCTGAGGGTTGTCTTTTCATTTTGCTTATGGTTTCCTTTGCTGTGCAAAAGCTTTTAAGTTTTTTAGGTCCCATTTGTTTATTTTTGTTTTTATTTCCATTTCTCTAGGAGGTGGGTCAAAAAGGATCTTGCTGTGATTTATGTCATAGAGTGTTCTGCCTACGTTTTTCTATAAGAGTTTTATAACGTCTGGCCTTACAGTTAGGTCTTTATTCCATTTTGAGCTTATTTCTGTGTATGGTGTTAGGGAGTGTTCTAATTTCATTCTTTTACATGTAGCTGTCCAGTTTTCCCAGCACCACTTATGGAAGAGGCTGTCTTTTCTCCACTGTATATGCTTGCCTCCTTTATCAAAGATAAGGTGACCATATGTGTGTGGGTTTATCTCTGGGCTTTCTATCCTGTTCCATTGATCTATATTTCTGTTTTTGTGCCAGTACCATACTGTCTTGATTACTGTAACTTTGTAGTATGGTCTGAAGTCGGGGAGCCTGATTCCTCCAGCTCCACTTTTCTTTCTCAAGATTGCTTTGGCTATTCGGGGTCTTTTGTGTTTCTACACGAATTGTGAAATTTTTTGCTCTAGTTCTGTGAAAAATGCCATTGGTAGTTTCATAGGGATTGCATTGAATCTGTAGATTGCTTTGGGTAGTATAGTCATTTTCACAAAGTTGATTCTTCCAATCCAAGAACATGGTATATCTCTCCATCTGTTTGTATAATCTTTAATTTCTTTCATCAGTGTCTTATAGTTTTCTACATACAGGTCTTTTGTCCCCTTAGGTAGTTTTATTCCTAGGTATTTTATTCTTTTTGCTGCAGTTGTAAATGGGAATGTTTCCTTAATTTCCCTTTCAGATTTTTCATCATTAGTGTATAGGAATGCAAGAGATTTCTGTGCATTAATTTTGTATCCTGAAACTTTACCAAATTCATTGATTAGCTCTAGTAGTTTTCTGGTAGCATTCTTAGGATTCTCTATGTATATTATCATGTCATCTGCAAACAGTGACAGCTTTACTTCTTCTTTTCCCATTTGGATTCCTTTTATTTCTTTTTCTTCTCTGATTGCTATGGCTAAAACTTCCAAAACTATGTTGAATAATTGTGGTGAGAGTGGACAACCTTGTCTTCTTCCTGACCTTAGACGAAATGGTTTTAGTTTTTCACCATTAAGAACAATGTTGGCTGTGGGTTTGTCATATATGTGCTTTATTATGTTGAGGTAAGTTCCCTCTATGCCTACTTTCTGGAGGGTTTTTATCATAAATGGGTGTTGAATTTTGTCGAAAGCTTTTTCTGCATCTATAGAGATGCTCATATGGTTTTTCTCCTTCAATTTGTTAATATGGTGTATCACATTGATTAATTTGCGTATACTGAAGAATCCTTGCATTCCTGGGGTAAACCCCACTTGATCATGGTGTATGATCCTTTTAATGTGCTGTTAGATTCTGTTTGCTAGTATTTTGTTGAGGATTTGTGCATCTATGTTCATCAGTGATATTGGGCTCTAGTTTTCTTTCTTTGTGACATCTTTGTCTGGTTTTGGTATCAGGGTGATGGTGGCCTCGTAGAATGAGTTTGGGAGTATCCCTCCCTCTGTTATATTTTGGAAGAGTTTGAGAAGGGTAGGTGTTAGCTCTTCTCTAAATGTTTGATAGAATTCACCTGTGAAGCTATCTGGTCCTTGGCTTTTGTTTGTTGGAGGATTTTTCATCACAGTCTCAATTTCAGTGCTTGTGATTGGTCTGTTTATACTTTGTATTTCTTCCTGGTTCAGTCTCAGAATGTTGTACTTTTCTAAGAATTTGTCCATCTCTTCCAGGTTGTCCATTTTATTGGCATACAGTTGCTTGTAGTAATCTCTCATGATCCTTTGTATTCCTGCAGTGTCAGTTGTTACTTTTCCCGTTTCACTTCTAATTCTGTTGATTTGAGTCTTCTCTTTTTTTCTTGATGAGTCTGGCTAATGGTTTAACAATTTTGTATTTTCTGAAAGAACCAGCTTTTAGTTTTATTGATCTTTGCTATTGTTTCCTTCATTTCTTTTTCATTTATTTCTGATCTTTATGATTTCTTTCCTTTGGCTAAATTTGGTGTTTTTTTGTTCTTCTTTCTCTAATTGCTTTACGTGTAAGGATAGATAGTTTATTTGATATGTTTTGTGTTTCTTGAGGTCGGATTGTATTGCTATAAACATCCCTCCTAGAACTGCTTTTGTTGCATCCCATAGCTTTTGGTTCGTCATGTTTTATTGTCATTTGTTTCTAGGTATTTTTTGATTTCCTCTTTGATTTCTTCATTGACCTCTTGGTAATTTCGTAGTGTATTGTTTAGCCTCGATGTGTTTGTATTTTTTACAGACTTTTTCCTGTAATTGATATCTAGTCTCATAGCGTTGTGCTCAGAAAAGATACTTGATAAGATTTCAATTTTCTTAAATTTACCAAGTCTTGATTTGTGACCCATGATATGATCTATCCTGGAGAATGTTCCATGAGCACTTGAGAAGGAAGTGTATTTTGTTGTTTTTGGATGGAATGTCCTATGAATATCAATTAAGTCCATCTTGTTTAATGTGTCATTTAAAGCTTGTGTTTCCTTATTTATTTTCGTTTTGGATGATCTGTCCATTGGTGAAAGTGGGGTGTTAAAGTCCCCTACTATGATTGTGTTAGTGTCGATTTCCCCTTTTATGGCTGTTAGCATTTTCCTTATGTATTGAGGTGCTCCTATGTTGGGTGCATAAATATTTACAATTGTTATATCTTCTTCCTGGATTGATACCTTGATCATTATGTAGTGTCCTTCTTTGTCTCTTGTAATAGTCTTTATTTTAAAGTCTATTTTGTCTGATATGAGAATTGCTACTCCAGCTTTCTTTTGATTTCCCTTTGCATGAAATATCTTTCCCCATCCCGTCACTTTCAGTACGTATGTGTCACTCGGTCTGAAGTCAGTCTCTTGTAGACAGCATATATATGGGTCTTGTTTTTGTATCCATTCAGCCAGTCTATGCCTTTTGGTTGGAGCATTTAAACCATTTTCATTTAAGGTAATTATTGATATGTATGTTCCTATTATCATTTTCTTAATTGTTTTGGGTTTGTTATTGTAGGTCTTTTCCTTCTCTTGTGTTTTCTGCCTAGAGAAGTTCCTTTACCATTTGTTGTAAAGCTGGTTTGGTGGTGCTGAACTCTCTCAGCTTTTACTTGTCTGTAAAGGTGTTAATTTCTCCATCAATTCTGAATAAGATCCTTGTTGGGTAATCTTGGTTGTAGGTTTTTCCCTTTCATCACTTTAAATATGTCCTGCCACTCCCTTCTGCCTTGCAGATTTTCTGCTGAAAGATCAGCTGTTAAACTTATGGGGATTCCCTTGTATGTTATTTGTTGTTTTTCCCTTGTTGCTTTTAATATTTTTTCTTTGTATTTAATTTTTGATAGTTTGATTAATATGTGTGATGCTGTTTCTCCTTGGATTTATCCTGTATAGGACTCTCTGTGCTTCCTGGACTTGATTGATATTTCCTTTCCCATATTAGGGAAGTTTTCAACTATAATCTCTTCCAGTATTTTCTCAGTCCCTTTCTTTTTCTCTTGTTCTTCTGGGACCCCTATAATTCGAATGTTGGTGCATTGAATATTGTCCCAGAGGTCTCTGAGACTGTCCTCAATTCTTTTCATTCTTTTTTCTTTATTCTTCTCTGCAGAAGTTATTTCCAATATTTTATCTTCCAGGTCACTAATACATTCTTCTGCCTCAGCTATTCTACTACTGATCCCTTCTAGAGAATTTTTAATTTCATTTATTGTGTTGTTCATCATTGTTTGTTTGCTCTTTAATTCCTCTAGGTCCTTGTTAAACGTTTCTTGTATTTTCTCCATTCTATTTCCAAGATTTTGGATCATCTTTTCTAACATTACTCTGAATACTTTTTCAGGTAGACTGCTTATTTCCTCTTCATTTGTTTGGTCTGGTGTGTTTTTACCTTGTTCCTTCATCTGCTGTGTGTTTTTCTGTCTTCTCATTTTGCTTAACTTACTTTGTTTGGGGTCTCCTTTTCACAGGCTGCAGGTTCGTAGTTCCCATTATTTTTGGTGTCTGCTCCCAGTGGCTAAGGTTGGTTCAGTGGATTGTGTAGGCTTCCTGGTGGAGGGGTCTGGTGAATGCGTTCTGGTGGATGAGGCTGCATCTTGTCTTTCTGGTGGGCAGGATCCCTTCTGGTGGTGTCTTTTGGGGTGTCTGTGACCTTATTATGATTTTTGACAGCCTCTCTGCTAATGGTTGGGGTTGTTTTCCTTTCTTGCTAGTTGTTTGGCATAGGGTGTCCAGCACTGTAGCTTTTTGGTCGTTGAGTGGAGCTGGGTCTTAGCGTTGAGATGGAGATCTCTGGGAGAGCTTTTGCCGTTTGACTTTACATAGAGCCAGGAGGTCTCTGGTGGACCAATGTCCTGAGCTCGGCTCTCCCACCTGAGAGGCACAGGCCTGACACCTGGCTGGAGCACCAAGACCCTGTCAGCCACATGGCTCAGAAGAAAAGGGAGAAAAAAAAGAAAGAAAGAAAAAAATAATAAAATAAAATAAAGTTATTAAAACAAAAAATATATATTATTAACAATAAAAAATATTAAAAATCATTAAAAAAAGAAAGAAGAGAGCAACCAAACCAATAAACAGATCCACCAATGATAACAAGCACCAAAAACTATACTAAAAAGACAAACAAACAAAACAGACAGACAGAACCATAGAACAAATGGTAAAAGCAAAGCTATACAGACAAAATCACATGAAGAAGCATACACATACACACTCACAAAGAGGGAAAAAGGAAAAAAAAAATCTATATATATATATAAAAAGGAAGAGAGCAACGAAATCAATAAGCAAATCTACCATGATAATAAACTCTAAATACTAAACTAAGGTAAACATAAAACCATAAACAAATTAGAAAGCAAAAACAGAAAGTAGAAAGCAAACCCCATGTCTACAGTTGCTCCCAAAGTCCACCGCCTCAATTTTGGGATGATTCGTTTTCTATTCAGGTTTTCCGCAGCTGCAGGGTACACAATCAAGTTGATTGTGGATATTTAATCTGCTGCTCCTGAGGCTGCTTGGAGAGATTTCCCTTTCTCTTTGTTCGCACAGCTCCTGGGGTTCAGCTTTGGATTTGGTCCCACCTCTGCATGTAGGTTGCCGGAGGGCATCTGTTCTTTGCTCAGAAAAGACAGGGTTAAAGTAGCAGCTGATTCGGGGGCTCTGGCTCACTCAGGCCGGGGGGAGGGAGGGGTACGAAATGTGGGGCGAGCCTGCAGCAGCAGAGGCCAGAGTAACATTGCAACTGCCTGAGGTGTGCCGTGTGTTCTCCTCGGGAAGTTGTCCCTGGATCATGGTACCCTGGCAGTGGTGGGCTGCCCAGGTTCCCGGGAGGGGAGGTGTGGATAGTGACTTGTGCTTTCACACAGGTTTCTTGGTGGCTGCAGCAGCAGCCTTAGCGTTTCATGCCCATCTCTGCTGTCCACGCTGATAGCCATGGCTCGCGCCCATCTCTGGAGCTTTTTTAGGCGGTGCTCTGAATCCCCCCTCCTCGTGCACCCTGAAACAACGGTCTCTTGCCTCTTAGGCAGTTCCAGACTTTTTCCCAGACTCCTTCCCAGCTAGCTCTGGCGCACTAACCCCCTTCAGGCTGTGTTCACGCAGCCAACCCCAGTCCTCTCCCTGGGATCTGACCTCAGAAGACGGAGCCTCAGCTCTCAGCCCCAACCCCCCCCCCCCCCCACGGGTGAGCAGACAAGCCTCTGAGGCTGCTGAGTGCTGGTTGGCAGCGATCCTCTGTGCGGGAATCGCTCCGCTTTGCCCTCTGCACCCCTCTTGCTTCGCTCTCCTCCATGGCTCCGAAGCTTCTCCCCCGCCACCCCCCGTCTCCACCAGTGAAGGGCCTTCCTAGTGTGTGGAAACTTTTCCTCCTTCACAGCTCCTTCCCTGAGGTGCAGGTCCCATCCTTATTCTTTTGTCTGTTTTTTCTTTTTTCTTTTGCCCAACCCAGGTACGTGGGGAGTTTCTTGCCTTTTGGGAAGTCTGAGGTCTTCTGCCAGTGTTCAGTAGGTGTTCTGTAGGAGTTGTTCCACACGTAGATGTATTTCTGATGTATCTGTGAGGAGGAAGTTGATCTCCACATCTTACTCCTTCACCATCTTGAAGGTGTCCTAGCCATTCTTCTTGCCACATAAAGTGTCCTTGTGTAAATAGGTGACCTAAGCTGTATGATGAAAATCTTATACAATCCAGCCTAGCCACTGCAAAAGAGACACTCCCTTGTTGCTAGGATTGTCAAGTAGTTGGGATGTAGGCTTGTATTTCACCTATTGACAACCTGTGCAACAAGATGACCATTTCTCCTCTATGTGTAAAGAACTTGCTTGAGGATTAACTGAATCTTGAGGAAGTAAGTTGAGAGACAAAGACAGAAATATTCCAAGGGTATTATTCCCAGTTCCTGAAACATGAGTCATTTTTCCCTGTTAAAAGCAGTTGTACTTAGTTTTCTGTTACATGAAACCAAAAGATTCTTGACTGACATACCCCTCACGATCTTATATTGAGTCCTTTCTCTAGAGCTTTGCTCACTCTGCCCCATTTATACATGGAAGCTTCCTCCCTACCTTTTCCTCAAGTCTCTCTTCAAGGCCCACCTCCTTTAAGAAGCCTCTTCGCAACCCACCACACAGTGATGGCTTTGCTTCTTACCTCCTAGAGCAGTAGTCATCTCAGTTTCTTGGATGTACTTACTGTGAGGTTCAAGGTGAATGAGCCATTCTCTTGGAATCCAGATGTCTGAGGGAGACCCCACCCTGCCTCCTCTCATCCAACCCCCCACTTCTCCGTATCTTGTTCCTCCTAGATTTATATTAACTTGGCTGAAACCACCAAAGACACACAACTAAAAGTCCTCACCCTTCTCATGATCTCTGTAAGTCAAGGGACTTAATTTACCCTGAGCCCCCTCGATTTTCATTTCAGGGTATGCACATGGTGATTATGCTTACATCCTTTTTAGTCTTACTTATTTTTTAATTAATATTGCCTGGATGCCAAGGATTGGAGAGTTAAGAAATCTAAGGGGTGTGTGTGTGTGTGTGTGTGTGTGTGTGTGTGTGTGTGTGTGTGTGTGTGTTTTAGACACTACAGAGTGAAATTTTTCATCATCATACTGGTCTCCCCACTTCTCTTCTTTCTCCTCCAAATGCTATATTTATTTGTCCCCACCCCATTTCCCAGGATCAAAATAAACTGATCATTTTCCCAATATTCTTAGTTTAATAAATACTTCTTCTCCTGAACATATACAATCCCCAGGACTTTGTCAAGCATTTCTGCTAAAATTTACCTTGCTCTTCCTAAGAGAAATTCCAGTGTATAAAATTATTTCCACATCACTACTGTTTATGCATGTGTTGTTTTTCTAACTAGACTCTAAGACCTTTTAAAAAAGTGTAAAGGGGTCCAGGTTTATAGACAATCATTCCAGATTAGAATCCTGGCTTTACTGATTTTCATCTGTGCAATCTTCAGCAGGTTACTTAAGTTCTCTAACCTGGGGTCTAACCTACTGAGATAATAAAATTTATCTCAAAGATGGAATAATGCACATCAAATGTCCTGCACATAATGGGACCTAAATATATGTAATTTTCCTAATCTATCTGAAGCATGCGTCATGTCTGCTGTGTGCATTTACCACTTAAAATATTCTTCAGCACAGCTGATTTTTTGAATAAATAATTAACAGTGTAATGATTGTGGTGTCTGGAATCACAGCATAGTGGTACATTCTAGGTGAAAATCAGGAGCCTCCACACTCTGCTACTATGATAGCCCCCTGAAGGATATCTTATCTCTTATCCCCTGATATGTCCAATGTCCTAGAATAAAGTGCATCAACATGTTGCTTTAAATTTAGTGACTTTACCAAAAACGACAATTTACAAATCTGAATGAGAATATCAAAATGAAAATGGAAGTTTACTCTGTGTGTGTGTGTGGACAAACTGGAAGGACTAAAAGGAAGACAACATCTTTATGAAAAATATCTCCTTTTAAGAAATATTAAAAATACACACTTTTGGGCTTCCCTGGTGGTGCAGTGGTTGGGAGTCTGCCTGCCAATGCAGGGGGCGCGGGTTTGAGCCCTGGTCTGGGAGGATCCCACGTGCCGCGGAGCGGCTGGGCCCGTGAGCCACAATTACTGAGCCTGTGCTCCACAACAGGAGGGGCCGCGATGGTGAGAGGCCTGCGCACCGCGATGAAGAGTGGCCCCCGCTTGCCGCAGCTGGGGAGAGCCCTCGCGCAGAGGCGAAGACCCAACGCAGCCATAAATAAATAAAAATAAATAAATAAATTTTTTTAAAAAAACATACTTTTTATGGCTGAGTAATATTCCATTGTATATATGTGCCACATCTTCTTTATCCATTCATCCGATGATGGACACTTAGGTTGCTTCCATGTCCTGGTTATTGTAAATAGAGGACACTTAGGTTGCTTCCATGTCCTGGCTATTGTAAATAGAGCTGCAATGAACATTTTGGTACATGACTCTTTTTGAATTATGGTTTTCTCATGGACTATTACTCAGCCATAAAAAGAAATGAAATGGAGGTATTTGTAATGAGGTGGATGGAGTTAGAGTCTGTCATACAGAGTGAAGTAAGTCAGAAAGAGAAAAACAAATACAGTATGCTAAGACATATATACGGAATCTAAGGGGAAAAAAAAAAAAAGGTCATGAAGAACCCAGTGGCAAGACGTGAATAAAGACACAGACCTACTAGAGAATGGACTTGAGGATATGGGGAGGGGGAGAGGTGAGATGTGACAGGGTGAGAGAGTGTCATGGACATATATACACTACCAAATGTAAAATAGATAGCTAGTGGGAAGCAGCCGCATAGCACAGGGAGATCAGCTCGGTGCTTTGTGACCACCTAGAGGGGTGAGATAGGGAGGGTGGGAGGGAGGGATATGCAAGAGGGAAGAGATATGGGAACATATGTATATGTATAACTGATTCACTTTGTTATAAAGCAGAAACTAACACACCATTGTAAAGCAATTATACTTCAATAAAGATGTTTAAAAAAAATACATACTTTTTATAATCATACCCTCAAAAATGACTACCTATACCATTACCCTGTGAAATTCCTCTATAATGCCAAAGGTGTTATAATAATTAACACTAGTGCCTAGAGAGGCAGGTGGTCTATCTTTAATTCTTACTGTACCATTAAGTATGCCAAATTAAATCTTCCTTCAAAATCCAAATCCTTATGATATTTATGTAATGGAAAGAGCAAAGTCACAGTCACAGGCAGAGCCGAAGTTTTAAGGAGTAAAATGCAAGAGCAAGTTTAAAAATAACAACATCAGCAGTATTGTTTCAGGACACTGTAATCAATTAGTACTTTGTTTTACTTCCATGAAAAGGATGACATCAAAAACAAACACCAAAAAAAAAAGAACTACATGAACCGTGGGGCTTGATGGTCCTATTAGAAAGAAAAAAATACTTCAATAGGTGACTCCGTAGATGAATACAATTAATCTGAGAAGCTGAACTTTTCCTTGAAACACTAAATACAAAGTGTATTTGTACAAAATGCAAAGAGAAGTCTCTCCCCCCACCTCTCTCTTTCTTCTCTCTCTCTCTCTCTCTCACACACACACACACACACACAGAAACACACACACATAAATATACACACACAGAGAAGGAAGGAGGGAAGGAAGGTAGGAAGGAAGGAAGGAAGGAAGGAAGGGAGGGAGGGAGGGGGGAGGGAGGAAGGAAGGAGGGAAGGAAGGGAGAGAGAGAGAGATCACAGAGGAAGGGAGGGACATACCAAGCTTTGCAATTTGATTATAAAAATTTTCAATTTTCTATGTTTCTCTGTACACAGACTTTGCAGCCAGCTCAACAAAGATGCAGGAAGAAAAGGTACGAACCATTCATCTGGTTCAGCCCATATTTCTGACCCACAGAGTATTTAGCTAAATAAATAGTAGTTATTATAAGAAATCAAGTTTTGGGGAGGTTTATTAAGCAACAGCATTATGGTGTCAATAGGTAACTGGTATCCAAGCTTTCATATGATGAATATGCTAATGTCTTAGTCCATCCAAGATCATGGTGCCAACATGGTCAGGTGAGGGCCCTCTTCCAGGTCCATGTATCCTTACATGGTGGAAGGGGAAAGGGAGGTCTCTGAAGCCTCTTTTATAAGAACAATAATCCTATTTGTACTCTTAAAGGCTCTGCCAAAACACTTCCCAAAGTTTGCACCTCCTAACACCATCAGCTTTGGGGATTAGGATTCAAAATGCGAATTTTGGGGGGATACAAACATTCAGACCATAGCAGCCTATTTTTATGATTAATCATCAGGGCACAGTGGATGATAAAAATTGAACACAGAAGACAACATTAATCCCATGCTGCTGACAGTCTTGCTGGTAAGACAAAGCCCTGGGCACCATTTTCCATTGCTGCTGCTGTGCCTATGTCTGCATGTGTAAAAGTGGTGTTCTACAACCTTCAGAGATGAGCTGAGCCCATGGCATCCTGTTTTTGCTTAAAGTTCTTTTTCACTTATTCTCTGCAAACACTCAACTAAATGTAGCATTTTGCATACTGAATTCAGCCATCTGATAATGTTTTGCATGATCTGAAGTGACCTCATTTTCATTCGTGCATTCATCTATTCAATCATTCAGTATTCCACAACTATTTGTGGGATCCAACTATATGTGAATTTCTGTGGAAGATTTTAGATATATAGCAATAAAATATAGGCAAGAATCAACCTCAAGAAGCTTCCAGAACAGAAGGAGAGATAGATAAGTAAATAGGTAACTGCTATATCACGTGGTCAGTGCTGAGATCGATTTACAGTGGATTCTTTGTCTATAATATATGGGGCACCTGACCCGGTCTTGGAAAGAGGGTGGTCAGTGAGGTCCTCTAATAATCAAGTTTTTTAAAGACTGATCTAAAGGCACTGTTTCAGGGTGGAAAAAAGATTTAGGATCTTGTTAAATGCAAATCCTAGGGCCCCAAAACACACCTAATGTATCTAAATCTCTGAAGCTAGGGCTGAGTAAACTACATTTTAACAATTATGCTAGGTCATTCATGTGAAGTTTGAGAACAACTCCTCTAGATTAATTGACATCTACTTGGAGACCTGGAGGGTCTTGATTAAGTTCAAGATTTGTTTCTTCCTCAATGTACATAAATAAGCAGATATCAAGTTAAAAATGCAATTCAGTGGAAGAAATTTCTGAGATAGCATTGATTCAAATGTAAATTATTAACAAACTGATTTTTTTTTTTTGAACAATGGTAACAAGGATGGTAACCCACTCCATAACTGGTGAAAACACAGAGGGCTGTAGAGGTTATTGGTTAAGAGTTCAGCCTCTTGGGCCAGATATCCTGTGCTTAAATTTTAGCTCTGCCACTTACCATCTGTGTAGCCTAAAGCAAATAACCTAATCTCTCTATGCCTCACTTACTTTCAAGTGTGAAACAAGGATCGCAGTGAGATACTTACCTTATGAGCAGCAGTGAGAACAAAATAAATTAATATACGTAAAGCACTCGATATACGTAAGTTAATAGAGGTAAAGTGCTCGGCACATGGTAAGTACAATAACAGTGTTAGATATTATCTTTAATCTCAGATTCTTAATTCATTGCTTCTCTAGGCCTAACTTAAACTCACTACATTCTCCTTCCTTGCACATCATTCTCCTGTTGTCTTTTCTCATGGAACTTATTTCATGTAAGTCAGGAGAGGCCTGTGAATCAAGTATGTCTGATCTTCACCTGAGAATTGGCTTAAGGAGAGATTTGTTCCCAATAGAGTGTTGGTCTCATCTTGGGTCAGCAAGGTCCTTTGGAAAAACAGTTTATCCTTAGGGTTATAGAGATCTAGAAATCTGATACAGTAGTCCCCTACGTACAAACCTTCAAGTTGTGAACTTTCAAAGATGCGAATGTGTGTTTGCATGTCCAATCACGTAAGTTAGTTCAAGTGTCTGATGCACATTGTCCTGTGTGTGCATCCTCTACAAGTGGTTGTGCTTTTGTGTACTTTACTGTACAGTACTGTACAGAGTACAGTATCTTTATTTTAAGCCCCGGATCTCTGGAAGCAAGCGTAAAAGCAGCAGTGATCCAGACCTCACTGGATTGTTTTTTTCAAGAGAGCAGATAGAAATGAATCCAGCAAGGAACCAGAACCTGTGCCATCAAGGTCAGGCATGTGTGAAATTGCAGCTTGCCCTCCGTCTCCTATTGCTGACAATTCTTCAGCTCTACCATCTCCCACCTCCTCTCCCTCCTCCAGTCAGTAACTCTTCTTGTCTGTTCACTCGCTGCAAGGCCCTGTATGCCAGCTGTTGTACTGTACTACTGTACTTTTCAAGGTACTGTACTGTAAGATTAAAAATGTTTTCTTTATCTTTGTGTTTGTTTTTTATGTATTATTTGTATGAAAAGTATTATACACCGATTACAGTATAGTACTATATAGCCTATTGTATTAGTTGGGTACCTAGGCTAACTTTGTTGGACCTATGAACAAATTGGATTACGAACGCGCTCTCAGAACTGAACTCGGTCATATGTAGGGGACTTACTGTATTTCATTATTATCTCTAAAGACCAACAAATCATCCCTTTCCTCCCTAGTACTTCAAAATGAAGTTATTGAAAGTGAGGAAATACTGAAAATACAAAAAATTAGGCAGTTGGCATTTACACCCCCTACTTACTTGTATGTAATGAAATGTATCTCCTGGCTCTTCATTAGGGAGCTACTTGAAGCCTCTGCTCTTGGTAACTCCTCATTGCTTCATGCATTCTTCTGATAATGTGCCTGTAAAAGGGTTTTGGGAAAATTGAATCTTACCACATACCCACTATTCTACAATTTTATAAAATTCCAGTGAAATTAAATGAAATAAAAATAGTACAAATTGAATATTTTAAATGCCAACTCAGAAAATTTTAAAAACAAATCATTGCTTTAGAAATTAAACCTCTTTGATTAATGAGAAGAATTTTTAAAGCTATGTTTAAAGGTTATTCACTCATGTATTTTTATTAAGTTGTATGTCTTACTAATAAGTTATGAGTTCTTTATGTATTATGGATATAAGTACTTTGTCACATATATGTTTTCCAAATATCTTCTCCTAGTCTGTGACTTGCCTTTTAATTTCCTGAAGAGCATCTTTGAGAAAGCAAAAGTTTTTAATTTTGATAAACTATTATCATTTTTCAATGATTCATACTTCTTGTGTCCTGTATAAGAAATCTTGTCGTAATCCAAATCACAAATGTTTTCTCCTATGTTTTTTCCTGGAAGTTTAATAACTGTAGTTTCTATATATAGACCTATCATCCATTTCAAGTTAAAATGGGCAAAATTTTGAACAGACATTTTGCCAAAGAAAATATGCAAACGAAAAATAGGCAAAGGATAAGATGCACAATACTGTTAGTCATTAGGGAAATCAAATGAAAGGCATATGAGATACTACTGTACCCCTAGTAGAAAAGCTAAAAATCAAAAGACTAACAA
The DNA here is from genome assembly GCF_965194825.1 of Balaenoptera physalus. NCBI lineage: Eukaryota > Metazoa > Chordata > Mammalia > Artiodactyla > Balaenopteridae > Balaenoptera > Balaenoptera physalus. The sequence goes on from NC_138893.1 coordinate 44,196,128, forward strand.
TATCAAGGGTTGGTGAAAATGTTGAGTAAATGGAAATCCCATAAATTGGTGATGAGAAGGCAAAATAGTGCAACCACTTTGGAAAGTAGTTTTGTAGTTTCTTCTAAACTTGAACATAAAATTACTGCATGATCCAGCAATTCCACTCTTAAGTAACTATATAAGAAAAACAAAACTATGTTCACACAGAGACTTGTACACAAATGGTAATGATATCACTGGAAAGAACCCAAATGTATTTCAACTTGTGAGTATAACAAACTATGATATATCCATAAAGTGGAGGACTACTCAGCAATAAAATAAGTGAACAACTGGTACAGCTTGGTGCTTTGCAACGACCTAGAGGGGTGGGATAGGGAGGGTGGTAGGGAGGCTCAAGAGGGAGGGCATATGGGGATATACGTATACATATGGCTGATTTACTTTGTTGTACAACAGAAACTAACATAGTATTGTGAACAATTACACTCCAATAAAGATCTATTAAAAAAAAAATGACATGGATGAATCTCAAAAGCTTTGTGCTAAGGGAGAAAAAACAGACATGAAAGACTACATACTATACGATTTAATTTATGTGAACTTCTAGAAAAGGTAAAACTATAGTGACAGAAAGCAGAGAAGTAGTTTCCTGCTGAGGCTGAGAGTGGAAGGAAAGCATTGACTGACAAGGGGCTGAGGGAACTCTTTGGAGTGAGGAAAATATTCTTTATCTTTATTGTGGCAGTAGTTGCATAATTGTATGAATTTGTCAAAATGCATTGAAGTGTGGACTTGCTTAAGTTTGTATGTAAATTATTGTTTGATAAGCTGATTTTAAAATGCAGTTAAATTAAAATGCCTTTAAGTTGAAGAAGAGTGATTTACAAAATCTCATTTGTCCTCTCCCAAAAATAAATGAAGTAAATATTCTTTTGTGTACACAAACATAGTTTATGGTATTTATGTTCTGCTGGAGAAATCATACCAAAGCTTTTAGCTCAATGTAAACACTGACAGTTTTAACAACCCCTCAACACAAATTGATTAAATCACCAAAAGGAAGTAAGAACTTAGTAATCTAATTTGAATTTTTAAAAGTATTTGAAAACATTCACCTTGTCTTCTACTGAAAATGTTATGTAATTTGCAATGACTATGGCAATTTTCTCTGGGGAAGTATGAAGCAACTGGATTTATCTATTCTTTAATGAAATGTCTGAAGATCAGTTCAAGTAAAAATCCTCTGATATTAGAGTATCATGATCTTCATTAAGATAATTATTGTCAGTAGGTCCTGTGCTCTTTAAACCACTTAAAATCCTTTTGGAAACAAGAGGAAAGAAATGAGAGTAAAAGGGGACATTGGGGATTCCCTAAATATATAAAATGTCCTATGGGGCTACAAACTAACAAGGAGTTCATAACATAGATTTGGAAATAAAAACAAAATAAAATAATATGGCATTATATACTCAAGACCCTGTAGTCCCTGAGCTGCCTAGAATAGGAAAAGGAGAATTAAAATATTAAAACATAGCATGGCTCATCACACAACTTGTAGTATTCAAATGAAAGTGCTTAGAAAGAGCAAGCTATTGAGAACCCAAAAAGAAAGAATGAGAAATTTACAATGCCTACTTTCCACTGCCATGGGTGTAACAATGATCTAGTGTGAGAAACTTACCAGAGGATTTCAGAAAGAAGAGAGAGGGACTACAATAGTCAGAGGCCTTCTTAGGGGACATAGGACTTAAGTTGGCCTTGCTGGACTAATAGAATTTGGGATGAGTTGAAGGGAAAACAGAGACAGGATTTGAAATAAGACATGGAGAATGGACAGTGTGTACCATAGTGTAGAGAACAGAGTGAGTTTGGCAACCATTGCCATCATGCCAAACAATGTCTCCAAATCGTCAAACCAGGAAGGATGGGGGTGAATGAAAATACAGTTTCCAAAGGATATAATTGGAGTTAAAATAAACAAACAAACAAACAAATAAAACTACCATAGGCTGCTGATTGAAAATGATGGCTTTCAAAATAAATAAGTAAATAAATTTACTAGCAATTTTTCAGAACTGAATGACATTCAAATTCAGGTTGAAAGAGTCCAATGAGTGTTCACCAAAGTGAATAAAATGAATCCAAACCAAAGCATGTATTTGGGGAATTTCAGAATGCCAGGGATAAATAAAAGAGCCTACAGGCTTTGAGACAGCTAGATCAGTAAGAGAACAGAAGGGCAATACCATTTTCTCTGTCACAGCTGGAAGCTAAAGACAACAGAACCATGTCTTCAATTATTAAGCAGGAAAATTAATTTCAGATTAGAATTATGTACTCAGCCACACTTTCATTAAATGTGAAAACATAAAATATTATTTACACATATTCTGGTTGCTTTTTGTTATTTTTAATTTGTTTTGTTTTTGTTTTATGCTTCCATGCATTCTTCACAAGAAGCTACTGAGGAGAAACCCCACAAAAATGAGGTCAGTTAACAAACAAAAAGAGACAGAGAATCCAATATTCAGAAAATAGCTCTAAAAGTAATTGGTAGAAATTTCAGTATTTGAATGGAGGATGGAAACTTGGATAGAGCTCAGAGGAAATAAAACTGGAATCAATTTTCAGAAATGTTTGAGCCATTTAAAAAAAATGTTAGTCATATGATGGTAATGGTAGACATAAATTATAATGGGTATATTAAAATTATGCAAGTGACAAGAAAAGAAACATGATCTTAATGCATTATTTGACTCTGCAGGGGATAACACATACAGATGCGTAATAATATAAATATTGGCATTTAATAAAATTTTCTTTAGTCAGAGAACAGGAGAAAAATAGAATCTGGGGATGAATTATTATATGATCATGATAGCACTTAATCTTCACCTATATTAACAAAATATTGACAGATAATGTATAAAATAAAGCAAGAACATATAGATATAACATTATAAATCTATGAATGCCAAGATAATTGCACATCAATAATTTAAAAAAGGTTTCTTTTGGGAACATAACTGGAGAATTTGAAATGGTGAAGCAGCTCATACAATTTTATAATAAGTATTTTAGTATTTTATTTTTACTTTTAATTATAAAAGTAAAAATAAAATACTAAATTTCTTTATTTTTTTTCTACTGAAAAAAAATGAGAGATCATAGAGTTTATAATATTGGAATTCTTTACAAAACATTAAACAGTTTCCTGTCTAGGACTGGATAAAATTAACTCCCAAGGTTTCCTTTATTTAAGGTTTTAAATTATCACAAAAATGATTAAACTTGTCAACTAAGCTAAGGAATGGTGCTACTGGGAAGACTGGATTGCTTGGTGGTGCCTGTTGGTTTGCAACCTTGGGAGTTTCCCAGGTGATATTCAAAACTGGCCCCAGTACACAGAGGGCAAGAAGAGACCGAAAAAAGTGGCAGAATACTCCCACTTGGTAGGCGGCAGTTTTAGTAAGCAAGGGAACGTTCATACAAGGCTTGTCTAGGGTGGCTGCAAGATGAGTACATCTTCACACCTGCCTGCTAGAATCTTAGAAGTTTACATAGAGGCCTTTAATCATTTAATCAGTCCAGATGGTCTCAAACCTTATTATCTCAATGTTATGTTCTTGAAACAGCTGCTAGCATTGGAAGAGAAGCCAAGATGCACCTTCCAAGGACAGGGGAGGGTGCGATAAGCCTCCAATTGCCTGGGTCCAGCTCTCAGGTAAACTGGTGGTCATGTCCTCAAGATGAACTCCTCCAACAGTGCCATGATAGGCCAATAAGGAAAATATTTTAGACATCGTTCGTAAAAGAACATGCCTTTAGAGACAGTAAGTTTGACGTAGTTTGTTTACTGGCCATTCTACTGTATTGGAATGCTTGTTAAATATCCCAGGTCTATATGGTCTCATCTGAAATATAGACTTCATTGCCACCTTTCGAAAGGATTGAGATATATTATAGGTTCTCAGAGCAGAGTAACAGGGATGTCTCTAGATCATCCATTTGTTGAATGGTTCAAAGAAATCAAGGCTGCTTCACGTATAGAAGAAAGATCTGGTGGCACATGCTAGCTGGGTTCTAACATCTTCAGGCATATTCTAATTCTATGAGTCCTGAAAATATAGAACTATGACAAATGGATAGAAGTTACAGTGAGGCTGATGGCAGTTTTATAAAACAAAGAGATTTCCTATGATGGTAATTATGTGACAATAGTGGTCTGAGCATTCTGTCCTTGTAGTTACTCAAGGAGATCCAAAAATCCCCAGGTGTCACCCAGTACAGCTGTTCTAGCCTCTAAGTAATTTAAATATTCTTGCATTTTACTCTGTTCGGTTCTACCATGTTTGAGCTGTAAAGGACTTTCAACACCATTATATCAAGCTCCTCCACTTTACAGATGATGAAAGGACCAGAGGTATTGAATAGACTCAAGGTCAATGACAAATGAAATAGAACAAGTAATCAAGTCTCCTTGAATATAGTCCTATACTGTTTTTCCTACTTATTGCTGCTTTAACATGAGTCCAATCCAAAAAAAAAGAGGAAAAGGCCCTAAGGTGCAAATAATAAATCTATATAATAAAATAAAAACATAGAGATGAACAGTTTGTGACAAGAGGCCTGTCCTCCAGTCCTGAAGGAGAGCACAAAACAGTACTATGGCTCTGCAGTTTATACTTTCCCTATCGCTTCCTTTGACTGGAAAGTCTAATAATGAGCCTAGTGCTGTGCTTAGCAAACTTTTTTCTATAATGGATCAAATAATAAATATTTTATGCTTTGTAGGCACCATTTGTTCTCTGCCCCATATTGTTTTGGTTTGTTTACAACCCTTTAAAATGTAAAACTTATTTTTAGCGCAAAGGCTGTGCAAAAATAGGCCACTGCCACATTCAGCCTACAGGTCAGTTTCCTGACCATGGGCCAAGGCTGCTAGTAAGGGAGAGGAGGATAATGTTTTTTGAGAGACAGAAGGCTGTGGATAAGAAAGGAAGCTCCATAAGACAATGTAGATAGATGATCTTATTGTGAACAGAGAATAATTTAAGGATATCAAAGCTACTAAAAAGTCCTTGCGAATCTGTTAGAAAGGAAAAAAATAGTAACAGCCAGAGAAGAGAGGCAGGCAACCATATGCCAATGGACCATGGGTGATTGCTGAGACATGATTAGCTTTATGCAGAATAACATTGTTAGGGGCTTGATGTGATATCAGTTAATGCCATAATATGGTGATTATAAAGTAATTATGATTAAATCTAACAACGAACTTCATGGCAAAAGGAGATGAAGGAAATAAAATGCATAATTTAGTAATGAAAATGTTGTTTACTGAATCATTAATCAAGAACACAAAAAATGATGAGGATCTTAAAAAATCTCCACAGTGTCACAGGAAGAAGGAAAAGACTCCAGTGTGCAGTCATTAAGTAGGTGATTTTTTTTCCCCTCAGTGCAAGGTTAAAAACAAGTAAACAGAAATTAAAACCACACCTGTCCTTCTGCTCAAGTATTTTTGCAATGCTCCTGAATACTGAGCTTCCTGTGGGCATAGTCTGGAGATAGATGATTAGATAGATAGATAGATGATAGATAGATAGATAGATAGATAGATAGATAGATAGATAGATAGATACCTAGGTAAATATAGAGATACATTTATACCATATACTCTACAACTTCACATACATTAATCTTCCCAAATAAAATTACACAGTAGGTATTTTATTCCCCATTTTAGAGGTGGAAACAGAGGTTAGGTAATTGTTCAAGGTCTCACAGGCAGAAAGTGTTGGAGTCAGGTTTTGAATATTGATTACTCTGATGCCAAAGCTTTTGTTCTTTCACCATCTCTGGCTTCTTCTCTTACAGCCACCTTCCATCTCTGGTCATTGCAAGAACTTCCCAGGTTCTATATTCTCTAATGCAAACACAGAGATTGCCTATGTCTTTAAGCTTCAAGTGAACTCTAATGTAGCATCACTAACAGGGTGCCCTAACACCCTGCCTCCTGTTAGATAGATGAAGACTTGGAGAAAGGAGATGCCTTGGAGGTATGGCTGGAGACATGGTGTTGAGAGGAAATGTGATAATGAGAGAGGTTGTGCATGAGCAAAAGGAACCAGCTGACTTTGCCTGTACCTTGATTTACAGATACGGCTTTAATGTCATCTACAGGTGTAACTGCCTCCTGCTCCAGCTCTTAACCTCTGACTCTGACCATTAATACTGCTAAAATAGCAACAACTTTTTCAACAACAATGTTTTTGCTAACAGCTTTTAGTTATTAAAATTTTCACAAAGTGATCCCATGATCTTCATAGCGTTTGTATTCTTTCGGGGATTTTTATTTTGTCTTAAAATAGCAGAATTACTTCCCCTTTGTTTCTCAGACATAAGAGAAGTCTAAAGCACCAATGAATCAAGCAAGTGGGGAAAAAATACCCTTCTTGCTTTCTCAGGACCATTACATTCTTATTAATATTTAAATTTAAGATAGGAGAATGGCAGCAATAGGAATCCATTTTTCATCAGAGTCCAGAAACACCAGCAGAGAACACAGAAGCTGGAATGAGGTGGAGGCACCTAGTGAAAGAGGCCAAAGAACAGAATTTAAAAGTAGCAAGGACAGCAGGAGTACGTTTCAGACAAGTCAAGGGCTGAACCCTCACATTGCACCACAGGAGAAGCGTGGCTGATAACTACAAACGTCCCGCAGCTTCAAAGTTGAGACAAATCTTTCTTTGGAAGACAACCTAATGAGCAGGAACAAATTCCCCTCCTTGCATAATCCAGACTTTTCAATTAACCTCAGTGCATTGAAGGAGTACATGTACATGTGCTTCTTAAACAGCCCGGACACATATAACTTAGGAACACACATCTGAAATTTAGAGAGAACACAGAGAGCAGAGAGTCTACCAGATAAACGGATACACCAAACAATTGCAAATAATGAGATGCAGAATTAATTGTGAGTTTGAACATGGAATCATGAAAACAACCAGCTTGAGAGCAAAAGAGACTCAAATTCTTTCACATGAGAGATGTTTTAAGTGAGAGATAGCATAGGCTTTGACAAGTAAATGTCATTTTTTTCAGAGGAGTTGAGTTTGTTAACAAAAATTTCCAAATTATCCTGGAAGGATGGTAACAAGGAAAGAGAAAAACTGTGTCCCTAGGCATCACCAAGCAGTCGCATCAGCCCAAGTCTAAGGTGTTCAAAACTTCTGAGGTCAATGTGATTGACTCTTGTCCTTAAAAAAATACTGTGTGCATATGTATTTATTTAAGAGTTTTGAAAATTAATTTCTTTTATTAAAAAAATCCTTCCACTTTCCCCAAATACCGATAAGGAGATTCCTCTTTTCTTTGCTCTCCACTTTTTCTCGTGGATTGACTTGTGTCTTATTATTTCCTCATATAAAAGACACAACAAAGTATATTAATCCTGCAATCTCCCACAGTAAAATCGACCCCTACTCCTTAAAGGCTGATAAACGTAGGAGCATCTTTACACGATGTGACTTACGGAATCACGAAGATTTCCCAAAGAAAAGTAGAGCTTTGGGGGCAGGAATCTGATTAAAGTATCCAGTCCTCTCCATACATTACTTATCTTTGTTTAAATTAGCAAAGTAAGTGGGCTCCTTCCACAGTCAGTAAGAAAGCTTCGGATTGACTATTGTGTTGAGTTCTCTTAATATTAAACACAATTGCTGGCATTTTCAGCCTGGTGGTTCATTTTATGTGGCCCCAATCTTTTTAATGTCATATTACTTGTTCTTGAGAGTGGCTAGGATCTTATAGATGAATGTACACCCGTACATAATTTTCATTTTTTAAGGTTTAATTGGTCCTTCAAGGGTAATTATCCTTTCTTCTAATATATTCTCATGCTCAATCACGATCAGAAGCCACAAAAATATGCTAATTTCATTTGGACTGTAATCTAAACTTGCGTGTAAGTGTATTGCAGAGACAAAAGCTAAGGCTCTCAGGACTAAACAATGATTACTTGGAAGGAGCTCAAGATGCTAAAACACAGTTCTAAGAGGAATTTCAAAAATAAATAAATATGCAAGAGCAAGCAGCAGGATAGTTACTCTGATAAAATAAGAATTGGAATGAGTGCCCTTAATTGGAGGCTTCAGGGACCCACACAATGGACAAGGCAGTGCACTTCCCCAGAGCAGAAGTTAAAAGCTCTTCCTCAACTTGGCTCTTACGGCTCATTTCCTGGAATTGCTGTTTATCTTTTGCCACACATATTCCTTTTCCTCTGACTGTGTTAGATGCCCCTCATGAACAGGTTTTCCATGTATCTTCAGTTTCTAGGCTTCATGATGCCAGGAATGTCATTGAAACTCAATAAAGCTTTCCTGTTATGCAAATGAAATAGATTATAGCTTCTGCAATTTATGTTGACTCACCTAAAATTTTTTTGATTATTTGAGAATTATTAAAAAATAGGAAAAGATGTTGAATTTCTAAAATATTTTACATATTTCATAGAAAAATATTAAAGCTTAAATGAGAAGTTAAACTTATTTGCACTACAAACAACGTAAGTAAACAAATCATATTCTGAGGCAAGGTAATTTCATTCTTCAGCTGGGCTGCTGACTACAGAAGTCAGCCTAGGATTCCCCCGCTTTGTGCCACAGATAATCACAATTTTGTAAAAAGGAAGTAGTTTAATAATGTAACAGATCTGAGCTGAATGTTTCCTTCCATTATTTTGCTAGCGAGGCAGTACCGCTGTCTTACTTTAGAATCAAGCTTAACCTTATTTTCTATTATGTAATTACTGTTGTTCCAAAACAAGATAAATTTATTTTCTGCAAGCCACTGAGCAGTTGCCATTAAAATAAGATTGATTCTGAATCTCTCTAAAGCAAACTTACCTTGTATGTTATTTTTCATCAGGTAATGGAACCACCGTGTCTCAGTAAAATTCAATGTAAGATATCTTTTTCCACATGGAGTGTTTTAGATACGTAAAAATCTCAATTCTTTCTGAAACATAAGAGAAGAATCTTTTTTTTATACAATATTATTTTAAAATAATATTCTAGCAGGAACATAAGGAGAGGGAAGAATTACTCTATTCTCAAATAAATCCTCTATGAGGAAATAGACAACAATGAATCTTCTTGACGGTTTCTGGTTATTTTTACTCAAAACAATCAAAAGTGGAACATGCTCTTAAGATAGTTTCAGTAGTTTGCTAAAAACTAGTATTTACTGATAACTAAAATGTAAGATTAATTTGTTTTACTTGTGCTTACAAAATGAAACATCCTTAGAAACCACATTTTGAAATAAAATCTCAGGAAACAGACATTTTGCCTGTGTACAATAAACTTTAAATCCTAGTAAATATTCCACTGGCTAAAGAACAGTAGCATAATTTACATTATTGTCATTCATTCAAGCTTTTACCAATAATTCACTAAACACCTACTATATGATAGGAGAAATTACAGGTTCTATTTAATTCTACATTTATGTTCAGTTTTACAGTTTGCTTTTACAATTGTCCTTTCTTTTTAATTTATTTATTTTTATTTATTTATGACTGTGTTGGGTCTTCGTTTCTGTGCGAGGGCTTTCTCTAGTTGTGGCAAGCAGGGGCCACTCTTCATCATGGTGCGCAGGGCTCTCACGTTGCGGAGCACAGGCTCCAGACGCGCAGGCTCAGTAATTGTGGCACACGGGCCCAGTTGCTCCACGGCATGTGGGATCTTCCCAGACCAGGGCTCGAACCCGTGTCCCCTGCATTGGCAGGCAGATTCTCAACCACTGCGCCACCACGGAAGCCCTACAATTGTCCTTTCTAAACTAAAGAAAAATTTTCTTGTTCCCAAGGCTTGTGGATGGTACCTTAATCAATTCGTTTAAGATTAAAGAGTTTGTAGTATTTTAGATGATTCCTTTGGGCACAATATATTTGATGCATTATTCAGAATTATTTAAAAATTTAAAATATGACCCATGTCAATATAACACTGTTGCTTACAGTTATTAATTAAATGAGAATTATTTAACCAAATATTAATAGAAACAATATTCTGGGTTTTTCTGTATTAGATTTCTCTAGTTTGTTTTTTCTGAATACATCTCCATTCAGGCTACTGAACATTTATCTAACATCATATTTGGCTTTAAAATATAGAAGTCACACAACCTGAGTCAAAACTGTCCTTTGCAAGAGTCAAATGACACATTCCAACAGTTGAATGGAGAAGAATTTTAAAACTTAGAGGTCTGCTCTCATTAATACACTTACTAGAAATTCATTTTTCCTATATTTTAGCCTCCATTATCTTTACTCTGAACACTGCTGAAATCTCCCTCTTACAGTGTCTCTGTACATGTGTGATTATGCGTGCATGTGTCGTGTGTGTGTGTATATACATGTGACTGTATGTGCATGCACGTGTGTGCACATACTGTGTGTGTATGTGAGTGTGTGTTGAGCAGCATACAGCCTTAAGTGCTAGAGGAGATCACAAAAAGGATATATCAGAATCATGGGGCTGAGAGGTAAATTCTAGGAAAATATGTTCTTCCAGGAAATAATAGTTTGCCAATATTAGCAAAATATAACTGGGATATCACTTGTGAATACCTGGGGCTGTATATAAAATGATTTGGATGAAGACATTGTGTAATAATTTTATTAAAGCATCAAAATGTAGTGTTAAAATCATGGTTAGAACCCATTCAAAGAGGGAAAGAGTCTACTGTATTCTAGACCATCATTGAGAATTACAATTGTATTCTATAGGAGATGAGCAAAAAGATATATAAACCAAAATTATGTCCACAATTTGAATATGTATGGTTAATGTCACTCTCATTATTTTCTCTAGACCCTTGTGTGCTGGTTCTGATACCTGGAAGACACAGTATGTTTCCCTAAGCTTGGCCATGTCTAAATTGCTCATATTCTATCTGGACAACGATCCACATCTTAGGCACAGTGTCTTGCTTGAATGAAATGTCAGGTGGAGACAGAGCATGAGTGTGGCTGGCTTTGGCCCTGAAATGCTATATGCTTATGAGATATGTTTTTGTTTCCTACCTGTGGGACACTGGAGTTTCATATCCATCCTCTCACAGTGCTCAAGATTGCCTTCCTTTCTTTCTTTTCTTTTTCTTCCTTTCTCTTTCTTTCTTTTTCTTTCCTTTCTTTCTTTCTCTCCTTCTTTCCTTCTCTCCTTCTACCCTTCCTTCCTTTCTTTTTCTTTCTTTCTCTATTTATTCATGTTTATATTTTACCGTGATTTTTACACCATTATAGATCAACCAAAACCTGAATTTATGTTTCATCCTAAACTAAAATGTGGTAAGTCAGACACAGGGGTTGAGAGTCCTGTGCAGGGGATATTATGGGGCTTCAGTGTTATATCTAGATCCATTTATCTCTAATTAGAGAATTATACAAATAAAGTAGCTTAATATTAGTGCATAAATTTTCTTATACAATAAGGGGAAGAAAGTTCCAAACTGGTTAAACAGGCAGTTCAGTTACATCATCTGAAACCCAGATGCTTTCCTTTTTCCATTTAACATCTTCAACATATTGGTCTTTACACCCAGGCTTGGTCCCTTCAGCTCACACAATGTGTTCACTGCTCCAGCCATCATGTTCTCACACAAATATGTCCAAATGCAGGAGGGAGAATATTTCCTTGCACTAGCTTTCTCAGAAGTCCTTCTGTAGTCTTCCTATCAGGCCTGGATTAGGTTGCATGCTTATAGTCCTAACTTCAAAAGAGGTTGGGAAAATGAGAAAACTATCTGTCAAGTTCAGCTTTTATATGAGAATTGGTCTCTATTATAAAAAGGAGAGGTTATAAACCAGCAGTATCTGTCATAATTAAGAGAGAGAGAGAAGCAGACTGAGAAAATGCCTCAGACTAAATATTATATTCTGTGGGTATTAACCCTTGTGATTCTTTGGGGGGATAGTGGACACATGCCTGAAGTAAAGAAGGGAGCTAGGGAGGTCTTTGGAGATTTTCAGCCTAGCTTGAAAATGAACAGTTTAAATATAATTTTTATAAGGAAGAGAAAAACTCATTTCACTATTTTATAACCCTTTTAATTCTAGGACTCTCCATTCCCCATAAGGGTTTGACTTGTATAATTGGAGTATATGAACTGAGAGATGCCTCTCAGAAGGTTCCTTACTTCTGCTTTAAGGTTTCAACACCATGCGACCTTCAGCCCATGAGTCCTCTACGGTCCAGACTGTATTAGACTTAGTGGTATTTTAGGTTCCTCTTCTCTGTCCAGAATTATTAGATCAGACAAATGTCCAGAACTCCAGAGAACTTTCAAATCAACAGAAAGAAATGCAAGAGTACAAGACAAAGAGAATGAGGAAATAAAGGTTGTTATTAGATGGTTAATTTTAATAGATTAAAGAAAACATCAAAGAGAAGGTGCAGCAGTATTTAACCCTGAAGGCAGGAGCATTAAACACCTACCTCTTTCATTGGAATCCTAGAATAATCTTCTACTTTTATCTAATAAATGCTAATAGTCATTATTGTCCATTTCCCTTCATTTCTCCATTTAAATATATATGTAACGTCCATTATAGCCTGATTATCAACTTATTCTGGGGATTGGGGGATCATTCAGGGTGGTTTTCTCCATGTTCTACCATGGATGAATGGTCAGGAGTGATGTTGGCTGGTGAAATTTATGTGGCCTGTATCAGGCTTCGTACCAATATGCTGTCAGCTGTGTCAATATGCCTTCCCTATCATGTAATTAAGGACCATATGCAGGTCAATTTGAACTGACAGTCATCTTCTTGCATATTTAACTGAAGCAAGCCAGAGAACCTTTCTATCTAGACTTTAGTAATGGTTGGCAAGAGACTGGGGAGACATGAATCTTCTTTGCCTCCAAAGTTCCAGTTCTAAGAATAATTCTAGACAAACATACAAAAAAGATGCATAAAGATATTCATTGCAGTATTGTTCATAAAAAAAATACAAGCTAGACATGTATCAAAAATAAATTATGATATAGATACAGTGGGATATAGTACCAGTATTTAAAAACAAAAAGGTAACATACTTCCATTTAGTCACATATGGAAGATATTCATGGTAACTTTTTTGAGTCCTTAACATGTGCAGATATTGTGGTAGGCTTTATAAAGTATGCAACATTATTATGCTCATTTGCAGCAACATGAATGGACCTAGAAATGATCATACCAAGTGAAATAAGTCATAAAAATACAAATATCATATGATATCACTTATATGTAGACTCTAAAATATGATACAAATGAACTTACTTACAAAACAGAAACAGACTCATAGACATAGAAAACAAAGTTATGGTTACCAAAGGGGAAAGGAGGGGGAGGGATAATTCAGGGATATGGGATTAACAGATACACACCACTATTTATAAAGCAGATAAACAACAAGGATTTACAGCATAGCACAGAAATATATTCTATTTCTGTGAAAAATTTCATTGGGAATTTTGATAGGTATTTCATTGAATCTATTGATGGCTTTAGGTAGTATAGACATTTTAACAATATTAAGTCTGCTGATCCATGGTTATGATTAAGTGTTACATATATCTGGGTTTAAATTACATTTTTGGGAAATCCCTGGCAGTTCAGTGGTTAGGACTCCATGCTTCCACTACAGGGGGCACGGGATCTATCCCTGGCCGGGGAACTAAGATCCTGCATGCCACGTGGCACGGCCAAAAAAAACATTACTACGATTTTATTAAAAATGTTTGCATTTATGCTTATAAAGGATATTGTCATACAGTTTTATTTGTTATGTCTTTTCTTTCTTTTTTTTGTTTCAGGTTAATGTTGGCTTCATAAAGTGAGTTTGGAAATTTTTTTTCATCTCTCATTTTCTGGAAGAGTTTATGTATACCTGGTATCACTTTTTCCTTAAATGTTTAATAGAATTACCCAATAATTTCATTTATACCTACAGTTTTCTCTGTGGGGATATTTTTAACTATTAATTTAATCTTTTTAAAAAACATACAACAATTTGAATTATGTATTCTTCAGTAGGTGTTAGTAGTTTGTGTCTTTTGAGGAACTTTTTTCTATTTTATGTAAGTTTTTTAAAGTTACTGGCATCAATTCATTTATATTATTATTTTAATATATGGTGAGCCTAATGTTATCAGCTCTTTCATCCTTGATAATTTTTCTTCCTTTTTTTCATTATCAATATGTTTAAATGTTTGTCAATTTTATTTATTTTTGAAGAAGACATTAATGTCTTTCTTCTATTTTTATTTCCCCTCTTTTTTCTACCTTTATCTTTATAATTTTATGCCTTGTGATTAGTTTGGGTTTAATTTACTTTTAATTTTCTAGTGTCTTATAGTGGAAGTTTAGATCATTGTTTTGTCCCCATTCTTCTTTTCCAGTATAAACAATTAAAGATAAAGATTTCCCTATAAAGCACTGCTTTAGCTGTATCACAAAATGTTGACATTTTTTGTCTCTATTCTCATTCAAGTCAACTTATTTTCTAATTTGCCTTGTGATTTCTTCTTTGACTCTTTCTTTTTAGCAGTGTGTTGTTTAATTCCCAAATAGTTGGGGATTTTTCAAATATTTTTGTTGTTTTTTATTTCTGATATAATCATATTGTGGTGAGAGAAGTTACTTTGTGTAATTTCAATTCAATCCTTTCAAATTAGTTGAAAAAATGTTATGATCCAGAATATGGACTATCCAGGTAAATGTTCCATGTACACTTACACAGAACATGTATTTCTGCTGTTTTTGGATGAAATATTTGATGTCAGTTTTGTCTGGTTGGTTAATAGGGCTGTTCAAGTTTTCTATAGTATAACTAATCTTCTCAGTACATTTACCATTATTTAGAAAGTATGAAATTCATTAACTGTAATTGTGGATTTGTATATTTTTACTTTAATTCTACTGGTTTTGGGTTATGTAATTTGAAGGACTGTTATTAAGTACCACACAATTAGGCCTCCTCGTATGTTTGTGTGGTGTGTTTATCCCCTCCTCATTGCCAACAGACTCCTGGGAAGCTTTTGACTTGGATCCCAGGTGAGAACGAAACTCCACCACTTATCAGCATCACCACAAAAGACAAATTCTTAACTTCTCTTGGCCTCAGTTTGGCCATCTGAAAAATTAGAATCATGTGTTTTATCTCAAATTGTCATTCTAGGACCTTAATTTAATAAGAAAAATTATGTAAAGTATTGAATACCTAGCATAGTTTCTTTCCTCTGGCTCCTGTCTAACTCCCCAGTCTGCTCTAATAAAGTACTGCCCCACCTGGCCACTAAGCTTAAAGCACAGTAAGATTCTCATCATTCTCATAGCACATAGTCAATTTTTCAATTCTGTGTATTTTGTACATACTGTTCTTTCTGCAACAAACGTTCAGCTATCTTTATTCATCTGGCAAGCTCCTACTAATCCTTCAAATCCTGGAGAATTGTAACATCTTTGGTAAAGCCTTAGTTAATTCTCCTGAGTGGGTGGGATAATTGCTACCCTTATCTGTAATCCACACATCATTTTTATGCCCATTAATTACACTTATGATTTAATATTAAAGTTTGTGTATTTACATGACTCCATCAGACTGCAAACATTTTGATGGCAGAAGAAACAGGATTGGTTTGTTCCATCTTCGTATGTGCAGTAAGTAGAACTTATTAATTAGCTGTGGAGCTTAATGTACCTGCATATTTCATAATTCAATCCCATGTATTTACTGGGCATCTGTATGAGCCAATCCTTGTTCTTGACATAAAGATGGAAATAAAATTATAAAACCCATTAAAGAAAAGTGAAAATATTTAAACTCAGAATCTCTAAATTATTGCTGGTTGTGTAATATTGGACCCCAGTCTATTCATCTTTCATATGGAATCATTAAGACATTCTTCCACACAGGATTTTTTTTTAAAAACACACATGAAACTGTGGCAATAAAAGTCAATTTTTATAGTTGTTTTTAAGACATGTTTCTTTGACTTTATGGAATTCCTAAGACTTACATTGAATATAATTGGGATTAATAATCCATATATACCCAGAAAAATGCCATGATTTCCATAACATGATAGTAATATAAGATACTATAAGGTGTGTCCAAAAATGCAGCCATTAGTTTTTGGGTTTTTTTTTTAATAAATAAGACAGAAATGACAACTGTGAGTTGAGGCATTAGGGTAGTACACATAGAGGAGTCATAACGAGAAGAATAGGTAAGATTCAAACATATGGAGTGAAAACTAATTATGTTTTTCTGGAGCTCCATGTCCTCCAGCACAATGTGAATTTGCAATGCATCCAATATACGGTTTCAAAAAACGTCTGCTGGTTTAATTTATATGCAATGATGGGAAACAAAAGGCAGCTACAGGTGCAAAATAACAGCAGTTTCCTCTTGTAAGATGGTAGTTGACAAATGTCACTATTCAATCTGATATGTAGCTAGAGAATGGCTTACATGAGAATGTGGAGATCCCAAGAGGAGGTGGATGAAGAAATGGATACTGGGGGGACACCAGAGTAGCCACAGGTTCCTAACTCTTCACATCAGCAACAAAGAGCCTTCCTTCCACCTATGCATTCACTTAAAGGCAATTTCTGACTCTTGGTTTATGTTGATTTTACAGGGCACAAGTCAGTGATTCTACTCTCCCCTTTTCTCTCAGGAGTGCTCCTGCTCATTCTGAATAATGATGGATTTGTTGAATAACTTAACTAGACATTTGCATGCACACTGCAAGCTAACACTGCCTTTACAGAATGGTCAGTGTTAAAGTGAGGTTTTTCACCACCAAACACAATAAAAATAGGGATCAGAAGCAAGCACCATGACCAGGAACTGAGTAAACTTTTTGTAGTTGGTCTTAATGAAAATTAAGTCTTCTGCTAACTTTCCTTCCCCAGCCACTGATTCATAAACTGCATCCTTTCAAATCCCTGCAGTTCTCTGTCCTCCAATTACAGACTTGAAAGTTATCTTTCCATTTCTTTTTTACTGGTATGACACCCCAATCCTTTGTGTAGATAACACACAATCTGTACACCTAACAAACATGTTCAGAAATCATTACATTTTGCTTTAATTCACAGTAATGTAATGTACTACATAGGCATTGATTGCACTTGGCAATCACGCACCCAGAGACCTTAACACAATGAATAAACATGTCCTTTAAACAGATAACAATGTCCAGAAGAAAAACAGTCAAATAAAAACCTACTTGGAAATAATTCTGATCACTTGTCACAATTTCATGTGTTTATCTCCTTGACTCAGCCCAATGAAATTGGAAATTAACAAACTGTGTTTCTCAAAGAGCCAAGGATATTCAAAATAGATATCTGGAAAGAGCCCATTTCTTATACTAAGACACAGCTGACTGGTCCAGCCTTTTTCTACACAGAGCTGGCTGGAGAGGGCCCACTTCGTGCTGGTGCCTGATGGCCTCCAAGAATTAATAAAATATTGGCAAAGAATTGTCCAGAAGCACAGAAGTCTCATTGAGAATGTTCCCTTCCTCCTCTATCTTAGCCTTGAACTACTTGCTTTTTCCTTCTTTAAACCAACTCACTTTCATGGAAGGAAGATGGACCGTTATTTTCCAGACTTTTATGAATAGATGCCATATATTTAAGTCCATGATAGAAACAATAGTGAGCATATTCACTAGCATATTCACTATTCATTTTCTTTACTAAGCCTGTTACAGGCATTATTTCATTTTATGTCCAGCAATCCCCACATCTCCAGCATTACTTCCACACTCCTCAGTTTTCACACTTCACACACACACTGGCTAGTTTCTGCTAGATACCCTGCTCTCTCTTACCACATAGGCTTTGCACACACTATTTCCTAAAACTAGAATCCCCTCTCTCTTCTTCCCCTCTCCATCCCTTATCACTAATATATTCTCTTACAATCTTCATGTCTTTGTTAAAACATCATCGTCTCATGGAAAGTTACATTCACCTATTATACACATACATACAAATTCAGGGACTCCTCTGTGGAGCTTTTATCACATTTTTAGTTACTTTCAATGTTGTCTTCCCCAATACAGTGTAAATGCTGTGAAGTTAACATCTAAGTTTGTGTTGATTAGAACTCACTTCTGACCCTAAAACATTCTTCAAAAAGGTCTGTTTTACTAGTTTTAGTTATGTATATCTTTGCAAGTGCTGTTTAAAACAGTTCTTTTAAAATACTTCTTATAAGAAAAAAACAAAATAATAAAAGTTCTTAGAGAATAATTATATGTAGGCCATCTGAAATTCTAATTAAAAACTTAAGACCTAACAATCTTGTATGTTAGAATGTCCAGTACCCTTAACAAAAATAATCAAATGCATATTTCTGTGAGTAATCTCCTTTTAAGTTCTATGTAAAATATTGCATTTCACTTTTTGTTCTGATTCTCAGGAATTTCACTTTATCTTTTTACCTTGTGAGAATACCTTCTCTAAGCTTTAATTTTCTGATCAATTATTTTTTTACTCTCCATCATTATATTTCAGTTTTCTCCTCCTCCGTCTCCTCTTCTTTCTTTCTCTTCCCCTTCTTTTTGTTTAAATCCTAAGCTTCATGCTATGATCTGCGCAAATGGCTTTTTCTTTCTTGTCCTTGGCAGTGGTGTTATTTTGGCTGGTTTGTTGGATGTTTTGTCTCGGTAACTGGACATTTTTTAAATGGTCTTTTAAATATTTTGGAGTGCTCTTTAATGAATAAGTAATACTTATAAATAAGCTATAAATTCATAGAAAAATATACATATGCACACAAATTATTCATACACACACACAAAAGTAAATGTACTAAACAGATTGTCTTGAGAGATGGCGTTAGGTGTAATTCATGTTTATATGATGCCCAGTGCCTATTGTAATAGCTTCTACATTGTAAGAGCTCAGCCATTGCTTGAAATTGGAAGTTATACCATCGGTTCGTTGCACTGGGATGTGAGATGCAGGGAGGTATAGAATGGATTGCTTAACTTACTGATTTCTCAGATGTGACCCATGTTCTTCTTCACAGTATAACTGCATATATGAATAGTATAGAGTTACTAAAATTTGTCAAAAACTCAAGACAGGTGGGCAGATTCTGAAAGTGGAGGTCTTTGGAATGCCTGGGTTTGGGTTCTAGCTCTGTCACTTACCAGCTGTGAGATCTTTGAGCAATTCACCTCCCTGGACTTAAATTTGCTCACCTGTAAAATGAATACAGTGCCAGTAATAGAATCAAAATGAATTCAGACTTTCATTCAATCAGCATTTATTGAGCGCCTACCACATGCATGGTGCTATGCATGCATTAGCTGATGTAGTCTTCACATCAGCTCCGTGGTTTGGTGTCACCCATTTTACAGAGAAGAGAAACTGAGGCTCAGAGAGCTGAAGCAAGTTGCCCAAAGTCACACAGTTTAAAAAGGAACATGATTTCTCCTGCTCATTAAGTGTTCATTCAGAAACCACCTTTTTAAAAGGCATCTGCACATTGTGCTCCCATAGCAGCAACTTTTGTATCCCTATTTTGGCATTAATATCACATTATACTACAATTACATGTAATAAAAATATGTAATACTACAACACATAGTATATGCCAAGAACCTTGTGAAGTCCCTTGTAGTATCTCATGTCATCTTACTCTCCTATGAGATAGATACAATTTTTATGCTCATAATTTGAATGAGGAAACTAAGGCACAAAAAATTTAGGTGAGTTCCCTGAGGTCATATATCTAACCTCTGGAATAATTAGGATTTTAATCTCTGCCTCTATCTGACTCAGATAGTTGAAGTCCTTAATAGTTGCTAAAATTCAGTTTGCAAAGACTTTTTAAGGACAAAAATCATAGACAAAAGGAGATCCAAGTGGAAAGTTAGTCAAAGTGATAACAACTGAGGAATATAATAAATAGGTAGAACACCCACATCGTTGCAGGTTTTAATAGTATAGTCAAATAACCAAGGAATATGTTTTCCAAATTGCACTGCTATCTCTATGAATCCCTGTCAACACAGGATACAAGTAGATCAGATGAGACGCCAGTAGTAGCAGTAGGAGAGAAATTTTAGGTGTTCAATAAGTATGTGTTGCTTGATTGATTCATCCAAGCTTTCCTGCCCTACTCTAATAGGGAGTCTCTGAGAAAACAAAACCATCTAGCTGTTTATCTGCAAATAAAGACCCCCATGCAATGAATGAAGCTATAAAATATCAGGTTGGTGTGGATATTTCCCCTCAGCCTGTTAGACCCTGCTAGTTGTAGGGAGGATCAGAAATGGAGGTAATGACTTATCTAACTGGATGATAGTTTGCAACACTCACTTGTTGCTGGGAAACATACACGCAGATTTATAAATTTGTATGTATTCTCCCAAAAAATTGTGAGATGTAAAATCTTCTCAAGTATTAATAACCCTGTGAACAATTAAAAAATGTTATCCTTTTCTATGACTGCATTTTGCATTCTTCAGCTTTAACCACGAAGAGACTTTATTCTTCCATTACGGAAACATCCTCTTATTGGTTCCATTTGGGGTGTTTGTGTCACATGAGTGTGTGGGGATTTGGGTACAAGAAATTTCCACTGCTGCTCTAACAAGAGGATATAATGTATTTATTTATTACAACAATAAACACAGCTGTAAAATGGACCATAAAAAATAAATGACGTGAAAATTTCTGTAACTAATGTGTCAGCTGTAATTGAGAAATAAATTAAAAGATCCATCTGCTTCCCACTGTTGATTCTACTATCTTCTTCAGTACTTAGGATATTTAAAATGAAGTCAGCATTATTTATACTAATTATTCATTAACAAAAATGCCACATCGATATTGACACTGTAATGTAATTTTGCCAATCCTTAACATACTGTTGTTGCTGTTTCCAATACACTCAAATCTAATGAGCATATGAGCTCCCTGTCTCATTAATGTTGTGTTCCTCTTCAACTTACACCATTACCTATGTTGGTGACTTACAGGCTTTTGTGTAATAAATAGAACAGTAATCTAATCTATTACTATGGTTATGATTTCAGAGAGTAGAAATAAATAAGTAAATGAACAAATAGGTGTGTTTTATGTGTGTTAAATCATACAATGTAAACTTTGTGCTAATCTGGTTTAATGGTGTGGGTCAAAATAGCTAACAGTCATGGGAATTATATCACACACTTCTCCTCATTAAGAATCCCACAATGAGATAGTATATATCAGCTAAGAGAAAACAGCCAGGATTTATTTTTTTATCAATTAAAAAATTTAACCCTTTCCTTAATGCTAAAACCATTTTTTTCCCTTAAGTCTCCAGGCATATTCATGTCTCAGCCCAGCAAATTATTTGCAACATTTTGGAGAGACAATAGGAATGCAATGCTGCCTTTGTAAATGCTTTTTCTTCCAATGTTTTATTAGTTTAATTATATAAATCAATCATTTTTACTGTACTAGTAATAGAAAATATAGTTAAGAGAAACAAAATAGAAGTCATCCAGATATAACAACCCCTAAGAGCTTCTTGTATGTATACTCCAATTATTTATAGGTACATTGGTTGGCCAAAAAGTTCCTCTGGTTTTTTTTTTTTTTTTTTCCTCTGGTTTTTAAGTAAAAATAAAAGACGCATTTTTCATTTTCACCAAGAACTTCACTGAACAACTTATTCACCGTTTTGTTCCCCTATCTTCTGCCATTTTTAGGCAACTTCATAATTCTGTCTCCCCAAAACTTTTTATCTTTTTGACCAAAGAACTGTTCTAGGTGCCTTTTACAGTCTGCCAGGGAATTGAAATTTTTTCCATTAAGAGAATTTCGTAAAGACCGAAATAAATGGAAATCCAAAGGAGCAATGTCTGGTGAATACAGCGGATTAATCAGAACCTCCCAGACAAGCTGCAACAGTTTTTGCCTGGTCATCAAAGAAACATGTGGTCTTGCGTTATCCTGATAGAAGATTATGAATTTTCTGTTGACTAATTCTGGATGCTTTTTGTCGAGTGCTGCTTTCAGTTGGTCTAATTGGGAGCATTACTTGTTGGAACTGATCGTTTGGTTTTCTGGAAGGAGCTCATAATAGAGGACTCCCTTCCAATCCTACCATAGACACAACATCACCTTCTCTGGATGAAGACCGGCCTTTGTTGTGGTTGGTGGTGGTTCATTTCACTTGCCCCACAATCTCTTCTGTTCCACGTTATTGTACAGTATCCATTTTCATTGTCCATCACAATTTGTTTTAAAACAGAACGTTTTTGTTATGTTTAAGTAGAGAATCGCATGCAGAAATACTGTGAAGGTTTTTTTCACTTAGCTTATGTGAAACCCAAACATCAAAGCGATTCACATAACCAAGCTGGTGCAAATGATTTTCAACGTTTGATTTGGATATTTTGAGTATATCGGCTATCTCCCGAGTGGTGTAACGTTGATTGTTCTTAATGTCTTGATTTGATCACTATCAACTTCAACTGGTCTACTCGATGATGGAGCATCGTCCAGCGAGAAATATCCAGCAGAAACGTCACAAACCACTTTTGACATGTTCAATCAGTCACAGCACCTTCTCCATACACTGCACAAATCTTTTTGTGTGTTTCAGTTGTGTTTTTACCTTTCTTGAAACAATAAAGCATAATATGCTGAAAATGTTGCTTTACCTCCATCTTCAATATTAAAATGGCTACACAAAAATTCACCGATTTTGAAAAGTTTTTTTAAAATGCACACTGATATGACAGCTGTCACAATACAATCTAACAAAATGTTTCAAATGAAGTTGAAGACAACTAAGCGCTACTAGAACGATCTTACGGAAAAAATTGAAGAAACTTTTTGGCCAACCCAATGTAACAAAACACTGCAAAACTTGGTAACTTAAAACAATGACAACAATTATTTTGCTCATAAGTCTGCAATTTGTGCAGGGCTTGTGGGTTCAGCTCCTCTTTGCTCATTGGCATAGGTTGGAGTGTTTTGACTACTGGGGCTGGAACCATCTGAAGACACCCTTGCTCACGTATCTGATGCTGTTTCTGGGACGTCAGCTGGAGCTGTGGCTGAAGAATCTCCACATGTCCTTCCTATGTAGCTGTTTGGCTTCTTTGCAGCATAATAGCTGTGTTCCAGGGGCAAATATGTCAACCAGCTCAAGCAAAAGCTGTTTTGGCCTATTTTTTGGAAGTTCATACATTTTAAAAAATTTAAACATGTAAAACAGTTGCAAATTTAGTACACCAGAGTTTCTGAATACCCTTCATTCAGCTTCCCCTAATGTGAATAATTTATATAATCATGACACAATTATCAAAATTCAGAAATTAGCATTGTTACAATACTGTAACTAAATATTAGACTTTATTCAGACTACACAAGTTTTTCCACCAACGTCTTATTTTCTTTTCCAGAATCCAATCCAGTATACCACATTATCTTTATCTGTCCTGCCTCCTTAGTCTCTTACACTCTTTAACAGGTTTTTGGTCCTCCTTAGTATTTCATGGTGTTGATACTTTTGAAAAGTTCTGGTCCGTATATTTTAGAATGTCCCTCAAATTGGGTTTATCTACCTTCTCTCATGGTTGGATTGAAGTTATGCATTATTAGGAAGAATAACATAGAGGTGATGTGCCTTTCTCAGTACATAATATCAAGGAGCTGATGATGTGGATATGTTTTTTAACATATACTGTATCTTGATTGCTTGGTTCAAGTGATGTTTGCCAGGTTTCTGTATTGTAGCTTTTATTTTTCCCTTTGTGATTAACAAATTCTTTGGGAAAGATACTCTGAGGCTATGGAAGTATACTATTTCTCCTTAAACTCTGCCCTCTAAATTTAGCACTTATTGGTGATCTTGCCTGTTATTTCTGTTATCTTACGTTTTACCATTACAATTTAGCCTTGGAAGTCACAGTGTCAATTCAATTCCAGTTACAGCCCCTCTCTGATGGTGAGATGAATTGTATTGGCTGGTTATCTTTAAAAATACAATCTGCTACAGGAACTTTCAGTATTTTTTCCTTCTGCATTTACAGTTTCTTTTTCACACACAAAAATGGAGTGGAATAGTGTTTTCTTATGCCTTCTTTTCTTAATTAGTAAAATAGAATGAGGATATTTTCATGTCAGTGAATATAGACGGCTGTGATGATTTATTTTGGGTGGTAAAATATATATAATATAAAATTTATCATTTTAAGTGTGTAATTCAGTGGCATTAAGTACATTCACAATGTTCATAGTCATTCATAAGCATCACCAGTATCCATTTTCAGAACTTTTTCATCACCTGGAACAGAAACTTTGTACCCTTTAAACAATAACACCTCATTCCTTTCAGCCCCTAGTAACCACTCTAGAAACCACTATGCCACTGCCTATGAATTTGCAGATTCTAGATACTTCATACAAGTGGAATCATACAGTATTTGTCCTTTTGTGTCTGGCTTATTTAACTTGGCATAATGTTCTCAAGTTTCATCAGTGTTGTAACATACATCAGAATTTCACTCTTTTTTAAGGCTGAATGATATTCCATTTTAAGTATATACTACATTTTGTTCATCCCTGAATCTTCCTATAGAAATTTAAGTTGTCTCCACCTTTGGGCTATTGCAAGCAATGCTGCCATGAACATTGATGCACATGTACCTCTTCAAGTCTTTACTTTCAGTTCTTTTGGTTGTATACCCAGAAGTGTAATTGCTAGATCATATAGTAATTCTATGTGTAACTTTTTGAGAAATGACTAAACTGTTTACCACAGTGACTGTATCACTTTGCTTTCCTCCACCAATAAACAAGTGTCCCAATTTCTTCATGTCTTTACCAACATGTATAACTTTTCATTTTTTGGTAAGTCATTCTGGTGGGAAATGGTATCTTATTGTAGTTATGATTTGCATTTCCCTAATGACAAGTGATGTTTTCATGTACTTATTGGCCACTTGTATGTCTTCTTTGGAGAAATGTCTATTCAAGTCCTTTGCCCATTTTTTAATTCGGTTGTTGTTGTGATGGCGTTTAATGGTCGCATAGCTATTAGTTATTTAACCAGGAGTATATTTCTGGATATATACTGTAACACATTAAAAATGAGGCTTCTGTGGCAGACTCAGGCTCCATTCTGCGCACCTCCCAACTTGTGGCCTAGATCACACTCCAGTACTTTTGGGCTGTCTCTGCACAGCCAACTCCAGTCCTCTCGCTGGGTCTGTCTGCTGAAGCCAGAGTTTCAGTACCCAGCCCTTGCACGCACAGCAGATGCACATCTCTGGCTGGGGAGTGCAGCAAGGTGGCCAGGACCATTTGTGCTGGTTTTGCCTGCTACAGAGGCTGCTGAACTCACCTCTGAGCCTCTGAAGCTCCCTATCTCTCCCAGCTGATCTCTCAGCTGTGAAGGGGGTTCCCAGGCCGAGGGAACCTTTCTCTTTAACAGCTCCCTCCCAGGGGCACAGGTCCCATCCTGATTCCTTCTTTTTCTTTTGCCCTACCTGGTTACTTGGTGATCTTTCTTGCAGCTTTGGTTGTATGAGATCTGCTGGTGTTCAGTGGGTATTCTGTGAGAATTACGTCACATGTAGATGTATTTTTGGTGTATTTGTGGGAGAAGGTGAGCTCCATGTCCTTCTATTCCATATCTTATCTCTGCTCCAGGTTATATGTATTTGAAAACATTATTTTTCACACCTCTCATGTGCTTGTTGACCATCTATATGTATGTCTTCTTTGGAAAAATGTCTATTCACATATTCTGCCCATTTTTTAATCAGTATTTTTTTGCTGTTGAGTTGTAAGAGTTCTTTATATTACTGACATATTAATCCCTTATTAGATATATGATTTGCAATATTTTGCAAAGATGTGAATGGCTATGACTTGGAATAAATAGTAAGACCTGAACTGCAAGCTCAAGTACTTAGTTTCTTCTGCTATAACAAATGTAGCATCTGTATATCCTGAGATCAAGGGTAGAAAAGAGGGAACAGAAGAGAAATTTTTAAAAAGAGGCCAGATAGAGGAGCTAAAGGGGAGCTTAGCATGCTGCCTTGGGGAAAGCCAGAGAGAGGGACCCTGTTAGCAGAATTGCCCAAAAGTCCCTTCAGAGTATAGCAAGCCCAGGAAGGAGGAGCAGGGATTAGGTGGTTAGATTTCTTTTTTGGGGAAGTGTGCAATGCAATCCACACCCAGCACCCTTCAGCCCAAGTGCGTTATCTCCTTCTATATTGCTCATTAATGCTTTGAAAGTGTCTTCTTCTGGATCCAATTTGACACGTGAACCAAGCCAAGGAGAGGCTGTATCACAGATTTCAAGAGCAGCATAAAGTGTGAAGTACTGAATGATTGGACATGAAACTATGAGAAGTAGAAATAAAAAGAAAACTTCTCACTTGTGTTAATGTAAAAGCATTTGCTTCATGTTGCATTAGCCTCATTTTATAGATGGAACATAAAACTAACAATGTGTGTGTTTTGCGTTCGTGTCAGTTCCAGAGCACACACCTCTTGCTTCCAAATCCAGCTCCTCGCTTGGCCTGCTTACATATAGCCCATTTCTTTCCCCAAGGAAAAGCATCTCTTACCTGGAGTAAGATGTGCACCCTAACACCCACCTGGAACTTGCGGGCTAAATCTTCAGAGCCCTGTAAACATCTAAGTTTGCAGAGTCCTGTCATGGTCTAAGTCACAAAGACTGAGCTTTCAGGCAGCAGTACACTGGTGCAGAGATGTCACAGCCGCCTGCTTGACTGTCCTATACGTTCAAATCCACTATCGTCTCCTAGATCAGGGCAGTCCCTTCATAAGCAGCGAAATGACTTGGAAACATTAAGCATTGGTGATACTCTTCTCAGTGATGCCATACTTTTCAAATTTAATGATGGAAGAGAGGGAAGATGATTACATTTCCTTTGCTTTGCACGTTGATGACCTGAACTCATTTTTTATTTAAAGCTCTCTCTAGGGCATCAAATAATTTACATGAACACAATTAAATGATGAGTCATCCTGTCTTCTCTGTCTTAAAACAGTCTCGTTCTTGGCAGCTTGTAACTTAACCATGCAGTTTTCTGCCATATCTATTTGAGGCTAATAGAAGCAGGAATTATGCAAGGTGGTGATGGTAGCAACTCAAGGCTGCCCAGGAACTGGAATCCAGTTGAAGCAAAGAATGTACCAGGTTTCAGGGGCCAGAGCAGACACAGAATAA
Source organism: Balaenoptera physalus (assembly GCF_965194825.1). Classification (NCBI taxonomy): domain Eukaryota; kingdom Metazoa; phylum Chordata; class Mammalia; order Artiodactyla; family Balaenopteridae; genus Balaenoptera; species Balaenoptera physalus. The sequence goes on from NC_138893.1 coordinate 44,223,409, forward strand.
ACTTTGAGAAGTGGGTATGTCTGGATGAAATTTGTGAGTAATATCTTATTTGTATCTCATTTGCCAGTTACACTTTGGAGTTACTCAGTTTTATTTTTATTTGTATATAAGGTTAAAAATTTGAATCACTTTTTATTTGCACAATTATTTTATGTCTATTCTATATGCCAAAAGCCACAACAACAATTTTTTTCATACATGGCTCTCTAGATTATGTAAGTATCAGGCTTCCGTAAGACTTCATTTTCAATATTTCTAAAACCCAGCTGGATATTTTTGTACAACTAAAGGGATCTGCAAGATGCCACCTTAATACTTTCAGAGATACCAGAAAAAGTATGATAGTCACATCCTTGATTCCTTGATGATGTCTTTGATCTTAACAGTAGTGCTCTGGATTCTTTTTTTTTTTTTTGCAGTTGCTTCAAAAATCACACATTTATTATTCTACACTTTCTGAATGTCAGGAGTCTGGGCATTGCTTAGCTGGATCCTTTGCTTCAGAGTGTCTCACAAGGTTGCAGTAAAACTGGTAGCCAAGTCTGGGGTCTCACCTAAAAGCTTGACCGAGGACAGATCTACTTTGAAACTCATTGGGTTGCCGGCAGAATTCAATACCTCAAGGGTTGTTAGACTAAGGGCCTTAGTTCTCACTGGCTGTTGGCTAGAGGCTTCCCAAAGTCTCTTGCCATGTGAACTTCTGCAGTACGGAAACTTGCTTCATCAAAGTGTAAAAGCCTAGTGGGCAATACAGAGATTCTGTTAGCACAATAGAAGCCACAGTCTTATGTAGGCTAAATATGGAAGTGGCATCCCATCACCTTTGTCATGTTCTATTGGTTATAACAAGTCATTAGACTACATTTCGGGAAAGAAGATTATCCAAGAATGTGAATAGCAGGATGTGGGAATAATTGAGGTGGAGCATTCTAGAGTCTATCTGCCACAACAATTATGCACTTACTATTTTAATTATGTGGTTCAGTTAATATCATAAAGTATTGATTTAAAGGTATGAAAAGAGAATTGTTGGCATAAAAACTGTCATGTACTTTACGAAGACATGATAAACACACCTGCAAATTTTTTCACATGTCCAATTTCTTATTATACTTTAAAGAAATAGGAATTAGAACTATAGATGACACATTATGTGATTTATGCAACAAAAACTATATAGAAATTCCATCAGCCATACTAAAAAAGGTCATGTAAACGCATAAAAAACATGGGCAGCCCTAAATATTTTAAACAAATTAACTTTTGGTGTGGATATTAGAAAAAAATTATGGAACCCACATATTAAGTGTCAATTAGGAGAAATTACCTACCAAGATAAATGCTCCTCAGAGATTTAAAGGCATCTGTCAGTAAAATTGGATTAAAGGGCAACCTTACAAAATATAATGAGTCTAAATTAATATATATTATATTTACCTATGAAAGTATAACATCATAAAAATCAGAACAAGTAGTTTCTACATTCAGAAATCCAAATAAGAAATTATTTGGATTTGTTTTTGGTCCTGAAGTCCATAGAATTTAAATGTTCATAGCTTTTAAATATCTAGAGACAGTTTCATTTTATAACATTGCAAATATCATATTTCTGGGCTCTCTATATTTAATTTCAATTCTGTTTGTAAACAGAATTGTTCCTGAGCTTATCTCTTCCTTGGTGAACCTTATCAAATTCAGCTAATAACAGCTTACCTTTTCAATATTCTGCCTTGAGACTCCCTCATACAGTGCTTTATGTTCATGAGGTACATTTTTGCTTTCACACTGTTACAAATATATTGATATTTTTCTAGACTCCTGTTACAGTTTCCATACCATCTATTGTCCTTTCTCAGTGCTAATGCAGTGCATTTTAAGTTTTCCTACAGCAGTACACAACTTTCAGTACTGATTTCTTTACTGGTTGATTATTATGACAACACTACTGCAGAACAAGCTACCTCCAAATTTAAAACAGCATTATTATTACGTTCATGGGACTGTAAGTTGGCTGTAGTTTAGCTGATCTAGACTGGCCTCAGTGTTAGCCGTTGCTTCAGTTCATGTCTACTCTGGGTGTGTCTGTTCAGAGACCTCAGCTGAAAGTACAAGAGCTACGTGGAACGTGGTCTTCTCATGGTGGATCGTCAGATCACCAGAGAAGAAGTCCACATGTGCAAACCTATTACAACCCTTTACCTGTGTCATAACTAAACCAAGTCACATGGTGAAGCGCAAACTCAGTTGGGAGAGGGATGTATATTCTGCCAACACTGTGGCTGTGGCAATGGGGAGAAAGTGTGACTCTGTTACATGGTAGTAATGAAAGGGAAACTAAACCATTAACCTACCATTGTATTAGACCCAACTGGGTCAATCAAAGTCCTTTCCTTGGGAATAGAGACTGGAAAACTTGCTTTTGTCAGTATCATCTATACAGCTGAGCACAACCCATTCCATAATAAGATTTTGGCAAAGAGAGCCTAAAGAAAGAGAAGACTGAGGCTGCTTTTATTTGTCTCTGAAACACCTATATCTTTATCATATATTACAATTTTTTAATCTTAAACTAGCTCAAGTGATAAAGTATAACTTGAAACCAAATATGCTCAACTAATATAGAAGGGCAGGGTGCTCTTGAGGCCAAAGTCATGAATCAGTTCTCCTAGAGACAAGTTTTCCAGCCCCAGGCAATCAGAGTTCAGACTACGTGGTCTCTTTGGTTTCCTTTACTTGTAAAAGTCAATGGAGGGAGCCTCTGAGTGACCCCATTGTCATGGGGAATTGGTATCTTCCACACAATAGCAAGTGAAGACCACCCAAGGGCGAATGAATTATACCACCACTCCATTATTAGAAAAACAACTCAAAGTGCACACTCTACAGGCAGCATGAGTGACTAGTTAAGCATTCTCTGAGTCTTTTCTTTCTAGGACCAGTTCTAGCACGCCAACTTCAGGATTATTGAATTTTTCTTATGTATGTGAAAAAAAGCAAGAATAAGCCACAGAATGAACAGGGAGCAAAAATAGTTTACTTAACAGATTTAAATGGGCTTTAGGTCGCAATGATTTTATCTATAAAAACACTGCAGCCTGAGGTTGGGGTTGACTGAATCCTTTCATGATATACATCTTTTACATGAAACTTTCTGCAGTCCTTCTTGTGCGATTGGGTTAGGAAGTCACTCACTGTGTAGTCATCATCACATTAAACCCAATAACTTAATGCAGTGCATAGAGTAGACCCTAAAGTTGTCCTACCGTAAGTGATGGTGGTTCTCTTTGGTTTTGGATCGGGCAGAGCACATTGTACACTTTCCAAACACTCTAGCCCCTGTGCAAAATCCATGAAGTCAGTGCCAGCTTAAGGGTACTTACTAATGAACCCGCCATGTGTGTGTGTATATGTGCATGTGATGGGGTTGATGAAGTCTGCTATCTACAGAATCCCAGCAGCCAAATTTTAGAATATGTCTTTTCTCTTGATATCCACTTTACAAACTTTTATTCCTACAAGGGACACTTCACTATTTACAGAAAATTTCTTTTTCTAGGCTAAATGTCAGAAGAGCAATCCTATTATATTTGTCCAAGCAATGGAGGCAGGGAGTTTCATATAATATCATAGATCCTACTGATTGTGTGATGATTAACTTTTCTCATCACAAAGACAGATTGAATGAAATCGATAGTGCCACAAAAATAATGGAATAGAAGTGCCATAGAGTATTCCCTACCACAAAAAAAGTCAACATCTCATGGTTCTTATACAACATTTCTTCTAGTATTTTCAGAATCTCCTGATTTAACATTGAAAACACAAGTGCTTTTTTTAGTTCATTCCATACTGAGTATAGGAATAGTGGCTTTAAAATTAGAAAGGTATAAGTTTAAATATAAGAGCACAATTTACTAGACTTGTCACTTAATTCTGTCTAAGCCTTGGTTTTATTATCTGTTAAAGAGGAGATAATAAGGCCTCCTTCTTAGAATTGTTGTAAGGATAATAATAGGACACTGGGAAATTTTTTTTAGTGTAGTGTCTGGCTCTAACAAATACTTCGCTCTATGGTTACTACTTTATTATATTTTATTTAATTTGCAAAGTAACATTGCATATGACTCTCCCATTGTTGAAAATTAACTTGTATAGGTAGAAATTAAGGACATTACCTAATGGCATTTATCTTTCATTCATTCATATACAAATATTCACTAGACTAGGGCAGGTCTATTCATCATCAGGCTTTGAGTTGTTGAGCCATGTGTTTATAGGATTTTAAGTTAGAAAAGGTGTTAGAACTAGTTTATTTAGTCTAAACTTTCACTTTATAAGTGAAGAAACAAAGACCTCAAAAGATACGGTGAATTGTTTTCAAGGGAATTAAGCTGGGTAGTGACAGCTATAAGTAGAATCTCTGTCAGACTGCTGCAGTAAAGATAATCTGTTGATGCCTCCCTATGTCCATGCCCATGTCCTTGGGTAGTCTCCTGTCACAGTGGCTCTGGGTTTAGGTATGTGGCTTGCTTTGGGCAATTCGACAATAGAAATCTAGCATATGCAGAGGCTCGAAAAAGGATTGTGCATTGGAAATTGAAGTACATGGAGTGATCCCTACTAAAAAAAAATAAGGCAGCATTTCATTGTCTTATCCATCACTCCTTGACGGGTCTTGGGATCTAGCTACTTAGATATAAAGAGGTCCAGCTACTGGTAGATAAGAGACTCTGTGGGGAGAGACACCAGTCATCCCAGGTATTCCAGACATTCCAGTCATCCTAGCCAAGGTCTCATCCCGAAACAGCTAAGCCAGAACCCAAGAAGTAGGATAGCCTGCTGAGTTCAGCTCAAGCATGTAATCTCACACCAATATAAGAAGGTGTTTTTTAATGTCATTCTGTTCTGGGGAAGTTTGTTACAAAGCAAAATCTAATGGTTATAGAACTGATTTCAGTTTATCTTGTGTTCTGCCATCTAACGTAGGGGCTGAAATTGAAGACGTTATGATTTTCTCTGAATTGACTTCCTACTAATTATTTTGCACTCACTTAAGTGGATTAATGATCTGATTTATTTTGTTCATGTCTTCTTCGCTCCAGATTATGCACCTAAGCTTTAAATTTCAAGTCTCACAGGCAAGAGGCAGGACAGGGGTAATTATGAGTTTATTTCAGACACTAGTACAAAGTAAACAAATCTATTGGTCACACAACTTCTAAAATAACAATTGTTTTGAACAGTTCACCACAGGTTCCAATGGGAAAAGGAAAATATCCTCTCAGAACTCTCATATAGCCTAGCATCCAGGAACACCTAGCAGGAAACCAAAGGTATAACCTAGAAACAAGCCTAATTACGTAAACACTAGTGAACAAATCTAGACCACCTGCACTGTCAAGATATAGGGTTTCTTCAAAGCAGAGAGAAGAAAAAAGAAAGACAATTCATCTATTGTAGTTCCATGAGAAACATGCTGTGATTGCTATGATATTCCACCAGAGTATCTGCATCATATAGCTAGATCTGAAAATATCTGTTCTGCTGGATGTCCAGCACTAGAACCAACACTTTATCAGGAACGGATTTCTAGACCTGCACTTGGGAATAATGATTGTGAATTGGATGTATAACAAGGCTACTTTAAAACTTAACACTCCTTTATAGGCACCATGTTTTGGGCCATGTACCATGCTGGCCAAGAGAATAATGGGAGGTGGACCATAGTCTCATTGACCCTGGTCTACTTGACCTTTCTGGATAGATGGGGCTGACTACACTCTTAAGATAATGATCTGAAAAAATCTGAAAGAGAAATTAAGGAAACACTCCCATTTACCATTGCAACAAAAAGAATACAATACCAAGGAATAAACCTACTTAAGGAGACAAAAGACTTGTATGCAGAAAACTATAAGATACTGATGAAAGAAACTAAAGATGATACAAACAAATGGAGAGATATACCATGTTCTTGGATTGGAAGAATCAACATTGTGAAAATGACTATACTACCCAAAACAATCTACAGATTCAATGCAATCCCTATCAAACTACAAATGGCATTTTTCACAGAACTAGAGCAAAAATTTTTACAATTTGTATGGAAACACTAAAGACCCTGAAGAGCCAAAGCAATCTTGAGAAAGAAAAGTGGAGCTGGAGGAATCAGGATCCCTGACTTCAGACTATACTACAAAGCTACAGTAATCAAGACAGTATGGTACTGGCACAAAAACAGAAATATAGATCAATGGAACAGGATAGAAAGCCCAGAGATAAACCCACACACATATGGTCACCTTATCTTTGATAAAGCAGGCAAGACTATACAATGGAGAAGAGAGTCTCTTCAATAACTGGTGCTGGGAAAACTGGACAGCTACATGTAAAAGAATGAAATTAGAACACTCCCTACCACCATGCACAAAAATAAACTCAAAATGGATTAAAGACCTAAATGTAAGGCCAGACACTATCAAACTCTTAGCGGAAAACATAGGCAGAACACTCTATGACATAAATCACAGCAAGATCCTTTTTGACCCAGCTCCTAGAGAAATGGAAATAAAAACAAAAATAAACAAATGGGACCTAATGAAACTTAAAAGCTTTTGCACAGCAAAGGAAACCATAAACAAGACCAAAAGACAACCCTCAGAATGGGAGAAAATATTTGCAAATGAAGCAACTGACAAAGGATTAATCTCCAAAATATACAAGCAGCTCATGCAGCTCAATACCAAAAAAACAAACAACCCAATCCAAAAATGGGCAGAAGACCTAAACAGACATTTCTCCAAAGAAGATATACAGATTGCCAACAAACACATGAAAGGATGCTCAACATCACTAATCATTAGAGAAATGCAAATCAAAACTACAATGAGGTATCACCTCACACCAGTCAGAATGGCCATCATCAAAAAATCTACAACCAATAAATGCTGGAGAGGGTGTGGAGAAAAGGGAACCCTCTTGCACTGTTGGTGGGAATGTAAATTGATACAGCCACTATGGAGAACAATATGGAAGTTCCTTAAAAAAGTAAAAATAGAACTACCATATGACCCAGCATACCCTGAGAAAACCATAATTCAAAAAGAGTCATGTACCACAGTGTTCATTGCAGCTCTATTTACAATAGCCAGGACATGGAATCAACCTAAGTGTCCATCGACAGATGAATGGATAAAGAAGATGTGGCAAAGATACACAATGGAATATTACTCAACCATAAAAAGAAACGAAACTGAGTTATTTGTAGTGAGGTGGATGGACCTAGAGACTGTCATACAGAGTAAAGTAAGTCAGAAAGAGAAAAACAAATACTGTATGCTAACACATATATATGGAATATAAAAAAAAAAAAAAGGTTCTGAAGAACCTAGGGACAGGACAGGAATAAAGACGCAGATGCAGAGAATGGACATGAGGACACGGGGAGGGGGAAGGGTAAGCTGGGACGAAGTGAGAGAGTGGCATGGACATATATACACTACCAAATGTAAAACAGATAGCTAGTGGGAAGCAGCCGCATAGCACAGGGAGATCAGCTCGGTGCTTTGTGTCCGCAAGAGGGAGGAGATATGGGGATATATATATATATATATATATATATATATATATATATATATAGATATAGATATATATATATATCTATATATATCTATATATATCTATATATATCTATATATAGCTGATTCACTTTGTTATACAGCAGAAACTAACACACCACTGTAAAGCAATTATACTCCAATAAAGATGCTAAAAATAAATAAATAAATAAATAAATAAATAAATAAATAAATAAATAAATAAATAAAATGATCACCTGAAGTATCAAAACTTTATTACCATCTGAGTAAAATGGACAGTGAATTCAAGGGGGCATCCGGGTGAAGGGACAACTCTTTGCTGGAGGAATGATGGTAGTCTTCATGAATTGGTTCAGTTAGCCCATTCTAATTGAAACTCCCTTGGTGAACCCTCCTATTTGCCCATTTGGTCTTGGCAATTCAGTTTGGGGTGTATGTGCTTTAGCTACTGCTGAACTTCATATCTCAACTTTGGGCATTAGAAATGTTGCAACTGTAAGCTCCTGTTTTCAGATCTACCATTCTAAGTGTTCAAATATTTGCCCTAGAAGCTCTTCCTCAACTCAGCCTTAGCATGATAATAGCTATGCTCCTACTTCCATACATGTTAAGCCCTATTGTCTTCCTCCTGGGGACCTTATCACTCTTCATTCATTCCCACTTCTCCACATTTTAAGGTGCATTTATCCTAATAATACCTCTTGTGCAGTTATGTTTTCCTCCCCACACTAGCATTGCTTATTTTTACATAAACCAGTGGAATTTCTATTGATCTTTTCCTTTTACTCATAACTTTGAATAAAACAGCTTCTGAATGATACACGATTTTTGGGTATCTATGAAATACCAGAGAATCTCTTTACTCTTGTAAAGCACTTGTCAACTTGAATTTAAATATCACAGTTATCTATCCACTACAAAGATAAAAGTATTCTGAGATCCTCTTAAATTTCCCAAGATATATGTTGTGGCTGTTATCCTTAAATAGTATTGTAAGCATTATTTAATAGTGCAGTGACTGCTGTGGGGGAAACATATATAAAATGAGGAAAACAGATTATAGATGGAAAGAATGTTGAGGAGAAGTTAAATGGTTATGTAGGCTTATTTTAGCTGTGTGATGGGAAGCACGTGTATTTGCTTTTTAGAGCATGACTTTGATGACTCAAGCAGGCGGCAAACTAATTCAAATTTGGGAAAGACTTTGTTTACTCATTTCAAAACCAGTGGTTATTAAAGGTTCTATTCAGCTATTCCCAGATATGTCACACCTTGCTATAAATAACCACTTTTAATTATAAGCTGTAATATGCATACTTATTCAACAAAAGAATGTAGGGCTCCATAATGCAACAAGCACTGAGATAGCACTAATGGTATAACAATGAACAAAAGAGACAAGGGCTCTGGCTTCATGGAGCTTACATTTTAGTAAGGGACATATTCATATATTTTCTAGTGTGAGTAAAATTAATTACACCTATTTTACAGGAAAAGGGCTGTGTTATATGGGAACTCACAACAAAATAAGGGAACCCAATCTGATGGTGATTTTCCTGAGAATATGAAAATTCAGCAATGCTCCCAAAAGTAAGTAGAAGAGATAAGAGGATGAAGGAGGGCAGAGGAGTAGTCAGTAAAACCCGAGAGAACTGTAGCACGTGGGACCCCTGAAGCAGGAGGAGACATGGAACATTTGACGAAGTCCACACTGGGCCAGTGTGGCCAGAAGGCAGGTTAGAATTGTCAGAGGTGAGTCTGGAGAGACAGACAAGGGCCAGATCACGCAGTGTTCTCTTCATCAAATTGACGAAGTTGAGTTTTAGCCCAAAAGTAATGTGGCCCATTGGATTTGAACTTTCTGGGGTCTGGAAACTTCAGCACGATATATATATATATATATATATATATATAGCAAGACTTAACTTTGAATTAAAGCATGCCTAAATTTGGCTTGCATGAATAATACTGCGAATTTCTCTCCTTTTTAGATGTCTTTCCCAAAGGTACCCTAAATTTTTATCTGATACTTTTATCTTTATACAATCCATCGAGAGAAAACGTTCTTGATCGCTGGAATAGGCAGGGAAAGAAAAAGAAAAAAGAAAAAACAGTGGCTCCATAGAGTTATCTAGTCTTCTGTATGTCTGCTCTTGTGTCACTACTTTCTCAAATGCACTGCTTTGAGGTTGAGGACTCAAAGTTCAAAGAAGATAATCATGGAAATGTGATGAGAGAGGTGGAGATAAGAGGGTCTCAGTGAGAAAGTAACAGTTTTATTAAAGCCTGGAGGAGAGTTAAATTGTTTTCTCCACTCCCACCCCAAATGCTCCCACAGCTGATGTTTGCCATGTTATGCATGTTAACTTGGATAGAAACGGGTTTTTTAATGGATTAAATATTAATTTGAGGTTAACAATATGAAAATTAAACACACCCCTAGATGTTCCTAAAGTCAGCATCTTGAGGATCATTTCAGCTAAGAGAGTGCCATCAATTAGGGATAGCATTTTCCATTGATTCCAGGGGTGGTGTTGCTTTCTACGATTCACTTGGAGGAACGATTTTTCTCTCCAACCAGTCTTTTCTTTTGACGTAAGCTGACTTTGCCCACCTCCTTTCTTCCCTGGCAGGTGTTCTATCAGTGCTGCTTCCCCCCACCCTATCCCACAATGCCCTTATCCTATCCACCTGACAAGTACTTTCTTTTCTTTTTATGACTCCCATTGATTTCTTTATGGAGGTGAAATTGTGCAGAAGAAATTTTCCCCAAAATTGAGCCCAGGTGTATTATATCAAGAAGAACTTCCTAACATTCAGTTCTATTATATGCCAGAACAAGTCCCCAGGAGCAATTGTAAAAGGCCAATAAAATGAGTTATTTAAAACTCAACTGGACAAAGTTATGGTGGATGTGCTGTCAGGAATTCCCTAGTTTTAGCCACAAGAGAATTCAAAAGACAAAGAGATCATAAAAGGATTTTTTCTCTTCAGCTCAGTTTTTCTCTAAGCTGAATTCTGTAATTTCTGTTGAAATCAATAACATTAATAGACAGAAAGAGTCTCTGCTTTTCTGATGTCAAATTTATCAAGAACTGGAAGGAAAGAAGGATGGGGATACTAAGGGAAATCATTCACTAGAAAGAAGTGACGTGATCTCATGAATGACTATCTGAACGCAGTGTTTGGGAACTTGTATCCTAATTCTAGTTCTCTTTCTGATTGTGTGATCAAAGAGAAAAGTTGTGTGGAAAGAGACAGTTAAGTCCTGCTAACATCTAATAAACCCCTCTAATTATGTATCACTTCCTGCACTGTTCATGTATTTTGTCAACCAAAAAGTATAAATAACCTTAAATTAGTATCTGTTTTGCCATTAAAAGTTTAAGATGATTTTTCTCCGACACATTTACTAGTGCTAACTACTACTATTACTACTACTACTACTACTGTAAGACTTTGATGATGATTATGGTACATACCAGCCTTGAAGAACATTCCAGAAAACTTCCCTAACCCAAATGATGTATAATATATACTCTGAACCTTTAATAAAAATCCCACTGTGGTTCAATTAATCAATAGTGTAATTAAATGGAACTCTTCATTGGTGGAGCATTTTGACAGGCACCCTCTCATTTAACCCTCTGGACAACCCTGTGTGGTGGGTATTATTATCGGTTTCATTGACAATGAATAAAACTAATGTTCAGAGAGAGGAACGGTTTGATCAGAGTGAGAGTTAAGTCCAAACTCAAACCCAGCTTGGATTCCAAAGCCCTTCTGCATATCTGCCCTTCTCAAACATTTTGGGGGCTTCATCATCTAAAAATATTCAGATGACAAACTGTATATGTTAATTACACTTTCTTTCTTCCACTTTCTCCTCTCTACATTCTGTTCCAGAACAACACACATAAATATATACAGTATTTTAATCAATGGCTCCGAGAAAGGCTTATTTGCAAGTATTTTATTTTTCATTCACAGAGAAATAATCATGTAAATTCCTTTGAACTGTGTGCCTTTTGGTTGAAGTAATTAACCTTTCTCCTTATTACCCCAGAACTTAATCTATTCTGTCTGATCACTCTGCAGGACTCTCTGACCCCTACTTTTCTTAAACAATTCCATTCACCCATCAGGTCAGAGACCATCACATGTGTCACTGTGATTTGAGAAAAGAGTCTGTAAGTGAAGAAACAACTAACATTTTTGGTTAGTTTCAACAGGTAGAGATCGTAATATGTATTTTTACTAAGTGTGAGCAAGATACATTTGCATCTGGCTGGAATTCATTGCTTATGTCAGGGAATCATCAAAAACTTTCAATCCTGATCTTAAAAATGAGAAAGAGTAAATTAAATAAACTGGTGAAAAAAGAAATAATGCTTTGATTAATGAGAATACAGATGAAAAGAAAAAGTTACCTCAATAAAGATCATAGTAAGAAGTTTTCTTCATTGTCAAGATGAACTAGGTCTACATACACAATAATGTAAATGAATGTCACAAATATTATATTTAAAAAAAGAGGACAGGCATAGAGTACATACTGTACAGTTCTACAGATGATCTTCAAGAAGAAATAATTTAAGGTGATTGAAGTCAGAATAGAAGATACCCCTGGGGAAACACTGGCTGGGAAAGAGCCCAAAAGGGTTTTACTGGATACTAGAAGTAATCTATATCTTGTAGGTGTTTACACAGGTATATGCATGTAATAATTTATTGAGTTTTATACCTAAGATTTATGCACCTTACTCAATGTATTGTATAGTTCAAATATGAGTGAAGGGATAGATCACGAAAGGTCTTTTCATTTATGTGTAGGACTTTGTCCTATAGAAAATGGAAACCACCAATATGTATATTAATCAAGTAATTGGTTAAATTTGCATTTTGAAGACTCCTTTTTGGATCTCTGGATGATCGCCTGGAAGAGTAGAGAAGCTGGAGTCAGATTCCTACTCCAGAGGCTATTTAAATAGGCCAAGTGAGAAGTGATGAGAGCAGAGAAATAGAGAAAGGAGGTGATGACTATTAATAGTAACTAATTAATACTTGGCTTTGGAAAACAGTAAAAGAAAAGTTAAGGGCTATTTTCGAGGAATTTGTGATCATCTTAACTGAGATAATTCAAACGAGATGATCCAATAACTCATCACATTTAAAGATAAGCTAATTGTCTTCCTCCTATATTTCCTGTGAAATGTGCAAATATGAGTGTGATTCACCAGGGAGACGTCTTGGTTGGTGAGGTAAGCTTGTGAGTCATTAGCATAAACATATTTTAAGTCATTGTCATATTAAAGATTGTCCAGACGTATTATTTAGATAGAGAAAGAGGATTAGGGATGAGAATTTGTAGAGAAAAAAAAAAAGGATGAGCAAAGAAATAGAAAATGAGGAAGCAAAACAGAGGAAAAATTAGAAAAACAGAAGATCCAGATGGTGACAGAAGTCAAGGAAAAGGAGATTCAAAGATTAAATGGTCAGTGATATCTGGTATTAAATTTACATAGTTTGAGTAATATACGGATTTTACCTTTTCCATTGAATTTGGGTATTAGTGGTTATCAGTGATTCTTGCAAGTGAAGAGAAGCTAAATTGGTTATGTGCGTAGAGATGGTGAAAACGTTTATAATGAACCATGGGAGTATATGGAGGTGAGACATAGAAATAGCAAAAATGACTTGAAATACTTTGAAAATTTTTAAAAATCGAGGTTTAAAACTAGACTCATGAGGTTTTCCATTAATGCTTCTTTTATAATATTAGATAGACTTGTGGAACTATACTTGAGTCTGAACTGTAGTTGAAAGAAAAAAATAAAAATAAAAAGAGAAGATGGAAGAGCATGGGATTCAATGCGTTGGTGGAATAATTCATTTTGGACAGAAGTATAGCCTTCTATGCCTTTGACATTGTAGACAGAGATAGATTGCAAACAGGGACAGAGGAGACAGCATGTTTTAAATTGTTCAAGAAGGAGGAGGTGAGGGTATAAGTCTAAGATATAGAGAAAGTAGAGCGGGTGTAGAACAGACACTGAGTAGAATGTAAGAGAAATTACAAGAATGCTCTCCACCTTTTATCTTTCTCAGCATTTCAATACCTGGCTTGAAATACTGAGACGTGGTAGTAGATAATCATTCAAATTTAAAAAGTAATTGTAATATAATGAGAATAAAATGCTACAACCCTCTAAAAAAACATACTGACTGTTCACTGACCTGAATTCCAAGTAACCGCAGAACTGGATGTTAACCAATCCCCCTCAGTCAATGGCAGCCCTACTTCAGTATCCCTGCTTCAGACAAGACAGGGCTAGGGTGAGGTGAGTGAGGCACTCAACTCACACACAAAATTTAAGGAGATTCCAAATAACTCAGTAATCAGGATAAAGGCATGCCTCATTTTACTGTGCTTTGCTTTATTGCATGTTACCAATATTGTGTTTTTTAAAATAAATTGAAGTTTTATGGCAACTCTGCCTCGAGTAATTCTATCAGTGCCATATTTATCAATAGGATTTGCTCTCTTTGTGCCTCTGTGTCACATTTTGGTAATTCACACAATATTTCAAACTCAATACTATATTTTTATGGTGATCTGTTATCAGTGATCTTTGATGTTAGTATTGCAAAGAGATTACAACTCCCTGAGGCTTAGATGATGGTTAGCATTTTTTAGCAATAAGGTATTTTTTAATTAAGGTATGTACGTTGGTTTTTAGACAATGCTATTGCACACTGTATAGACTACAGTATAGTGTAAACATAACTTTTATATCCACTGGGAAGCCAGAAAATCTGTGTGACTCACTTTATTGTGATATTGTTTTATCATGGTGATGTGGAACCAAACCAATACTATCTCGAAGCATGCCTACATTATAAAGCAATATCTTTAAAAAATCAAAATTACTGCAAGAAAGTCATACTGAACAAAATACAATTTTAATGAAAGACAGGCTGCAGTCCTAGATCTCATGACCCTGTCTCACTCTCTTCACCCTAATTTCTACCCTGCTTATGAAAGTCAGCCAGTCTCTAAACCAGCCTTCCATCACTGTACCTCTAAATGTCAGGTAATCCCTGAACCCATGCGTCCCCAAAATACTATATAAAGTTGGTTCCCTGCTTTGTTCTAAATGACTGAGTTCTGCAACCAAAGTTGTCCTTTGCTTAGCAAATAGAGCAAAAAATAGAGCTTTGTTTCAGACATATTTGCTGATCTTTTTCCTCAGTCCCAGAATAGTTGCAGGACATCTATATTTTCTGTGTTGAACAAGGGTTCCTAACCCAATCTTGCCGTTAACATACTCTGGACTTGGCTAAAATTGTCCTCTCTGAGTATCTTTTTTGCCCCCATTAAGCATACTCTTGGATTTGTAATAAAAAAGATTCTTTTGGATACCTTTAATGGAGGAGGTTATTGCAAGGAGTCACAGAAATAAACTTGCGGTTGCTGTGGTCATGGTCTTTTAACTGTGAAGGATAACAGCAAGCCTTGGAGAAAGTCCAGAGAAATCGTTTGGCTTCTTTCATGATGAAGCCAAAGCACTGGTTACTTTCTTTTCTTTATTCTTTAATATTGAAGACATAAAAAATTAAAGGTAGGAATTTCTTTGACAGTTATCTCTCATAAAAGAGGAAGTTAATCTTTGTGTCTGATTATGACACATTCAGTTTTTTTTCTGATTTTTTTTCTATTGAAGTATAGTTGATTTACGACGTTGAGTTAGTTTCAGGCGTACACCAAAGTGACTCAGATATATATATTGGGGTTTTTTTTGGATTCTTAGATTATTTTCTCTTATAGGTTATTACAAAATGTTGTGTACAGTTCTAAATTAGGAGGTTGAGATTAACATATACACACTACTATATATAAAATAGATAACCGACAAGGACCTAATGTAGAGCACACACTCAGTTATTTTAAACAAAACAAAACTAACAAACAATTTGGGGAAAGCATATTATTATGAAATCGTGTCAACCACTGTTAGCTTGGGATGCTCATAAAAATAGAATTCATCAAGTGCTAATAATGTTTAAGGCCATGATCTTTAGATTTTCTTTTAATCTTTATATTAATTCTATGAGGCAGATGCTATTATTACCCTTTTTTACAGATGGGAAACTAAGAGAGCAGTGCAAGTTTGAACAGCTATGATATAGAAAAGCCAAGATTTCAACATAGGCTGCCTCTCTCCGGAGCCCACATTCCTAAGCACTGTGGTTTCTTGCTTATAAAGTTTATCATATCAAATCATATTTTAAAAATTATAACAGGAGGACTAGAAATTTTAAACACATTTGGTATTTGTTCCAAGGGATACACCTTGGCAATTGCAAATCATGAATATAATTGTAAAGAAGACTTCCATGATGGTACTATAAAACAACACAGCAAGTTATTGTTGTGAAGTTCAATTGCAGAGATCGTAAATATACATTTCAAGGATGGTTTAAAATATTGCTTTAGTATTATGTAGATGGTATTCGTGGCTTACAATTTTTAGTATTCACATTGGATACTGCTTTTAAAAGCGCTGTGTCTCAAACAACTTCAGGAAACACATCTCTCTCCTTTTTATTGTGTTATGTGATGTAAAAGTTGTTCTAACAATGAATTTCCTAATATTCTGTGAAGAGTTTAAATGTCCACCCATACCTACCTCTCATTAGTAGTAGTGAACTGCTTTGTAGTAACAGCTGCTTTGTTGTGGTAGTGGTTCATATTGTCTCAAAATTCTTTAGTATGTATTTTCTCATTATGAAATGAGACATCCCCTTATACTTAAGGAGGTCAAATATTTGAGCATACATGTTTTTATACTACCCACAAAGAAATTTTGATTGTGTCACATTGCTATTCAGCTATGGAGTGTCTTTCTTTAGCAAAGATTGAGGCCAAGTCATTTGAGAGACAGTTGACCTTGCTCTGCTCTGATGGTATGTGGTTCTCTTTAGTCCTGATGCCATCACCTGTGTCCATGTCAAAGGGCTTGGTTTCCCTTAGGATGACTGAGACCTGCTCCTGTGGGCATGATAAGCACCTGAGACTTTGCGGACATCTCCACAGTCCGATGACAGATCCCCACATCTGCCAAATAGAAGGAGTATCACCTGTTCCTTTCCTTTCCCAGAGAAAAGATAACTGATCTTTCCCATTTGTTTCACCCAACTATTAATATTAGAAAATACTGTAGGAAGGGCAGTGCTTCTTCTCAGTACTTAATAGGATGCCTTAATATGTTATATTTTCTGGCCTAGAAAGCCTTGCCGGCCAGCTCAATGAATGTAAGCTGTTTGCAGCAATAGTCAGCAACCTCACCAGGGTATTTGCTTCTTCCCAACGTTATCAGAACCTAGCCTGGTACTCATGATATATTCTACTCTTTACTGATTTGCTTCATGAATAAGGGAAAAGGTAAACCAATAATCTGTCTGTCCAGTGTCCAACGCTAATAGTATTTGACTTCTGGTTCCACCACATCCTCTAAACTCCAGGCTTTGGCTGCATGACTCTTAGATCCCTGATATTCTTTCCCAGAGTAAAGTAATGGAATTCAGAAAATGCCACTCAGAACTGTTTGTCTCCATATTCTGTAACTGACTGGTTAATAGAAGAATTGTGGAACAGCCACAAGAGAACCAGGATTGTAATTAATTCATCTTGAGGTCTCAGTTTCCTACTTGCTTTGTGACTTTGGGCAAAGCATGTCACCTCATGAATATCATTTTTCTCCTCTATAAAAGGAATAGTTTGATTAAAAGGTCTCAAGGATATCTTCAAGATAAAAAATATCTGAATCTATGGTTGTATACATGTCAGTAAATTTAATTTTCCTCACAATAGTTTTGCTAATGGAAGCTTGGCACCTTAAATATGGTCGGGTCATTCTTGAGGATGTGCTCTGACTATTCCAGTATCACTACTACTTGACATGACAGCTACTTAACAACCCTATTAATTTGTCATTGATTTGTGTGTACACAGTCAGCAAATCTTAGACACCTGGGATCAAGGGAAGAGCATGGTACTTATGTCATGTAAGCTCTCCTTGCCTCAATTTCCATAACCATAAAATTAAGATAGTTATACCTACTCCTATGATTGTCATGAGGATGACATGATATAATATGTGTGAAGAATTGAGCACAGTGCCTGTACTATACTGGTACCCATGACAGTCTAGGGTTTTTTTTTTCTTCCTGCCTTAATAGTGAAACTGGCCAGGTCTTATAAGATCAATAATTATCCAGTTCTCAAATAAAGCGCTTGTCAAAACTTAGGCTGAATGAATATCTCTTCCTCCCGAGTTCTCTGCCTCAGGATTCAAAGATATAAAATCATTGGAAAACACTAATGACATTCCTCCCTCTACATGCATAGACAGTAAAATAAATTACTTTTAATGTTTTCCAGGAAAAACAACAAATTACTTTGAAAAGTATATGTTTAGGATGATAGAATCCAGAATTTTTGATGCAATGTTATAAATACTGTCATTTGACAGTTATTAGTTTACAGATTTTTATAATTATGGTTATTACAACAATTTATATTTCTTAAATATCATCCGGTAATTCTCCATTATATCAACATCCTAATACATATTGCATTGGGATGCATATTTATATTGTCTTTATTATAAATACACATATACATTTACAGAAAACTGAAAGACATGTGTCAGTACCTTAGATGTTAAGTCTTTCAGTCACCACGTGTTATATAATCTTGAAAGTGACAAACCCAGGCTGTGTGACTAACACTCCTGATATTACAGCCACCTGAGTCTCCTGTAAGAGCCCACATTAACCCTGGTTCATGATGAGAAAGCATCTCCCTGTAGCCCTTCTTGTTAGACATCCATATTCTTGACCCCGGGCATTAACCAATGAGTAGCTAATTTTTAACAGGTCGGGGTGTCAAGTCTGGCAGAAGTATTTCCTCAAGGGCCCCATCACCACTTTCATATTTAATTTGAACTTCTTTGGGTCAAATGCTTAACTGCTCTAGACATTCTCCAGAGCAGTTATATTCAATCTCAATCTGCATAATAGATTGTAGGGAGGGCAAGTCATTTTCTATCTCAATTTGGTCAAGCTAGCAAAAGTAACCTGTTGCTTTGATAGCTATGGGCAAGTACCCCTTCCCATTTTGATTTTATATTATCATCAATAACATAAAGGAATTAGACTAATTCCCTTTTGCCATTACATCATCTTCTGATATTTTATAACTCTAAGTATTTTTAAGTAACTATTAAGTACCAGGTTCCAAGGGTTTCTAATGGAAGTAAATGCCACTGGCCAAAGAAGTAATTAAGATTCTCCTATTCAGTGAATATGTAGAGGTACTGCGGTCATGGTTCAGTCAACCAGGGGAGAATGGGAAGGTGGAAGTAATTGTCCTGGCTTATGTATCTTCTTGCCCTGAAAGCACAAACTAGGAAGTACTTAGGCATGCCTGTGCTGTCCACACAAATAGATACTTCTGTTTCCTTATTGAAGGTATATAGGGACAGTGAAGAAGCTGTCAACTTGAGTATGAATTAGGGGGAGCTAAAATCTCCTCCCAAACCAAAATATCTTCACCACTTACTGTCCATCTCTTTGATACAACAAATATTTAGTGAACAGCCATTTTGGCCAGACATTCTGGCTGGTGCAGAGCACTTGAGAGCAAATGAGATACAACTACTGCTCTCCAAGAGTTCAAAATCTGAGACAGCAACTATTCCTGCAGGAAGGAAAATTGGCTCCTGGAAAGGTTAACGCATTAAGTGTGGTATGTTGAAATGGCCTGAGTTCAAATTAGCCCTTGTATCTGTATGCGTTGAGAACAATTACTTAACTCTCTGACCCTCGGTTTCCTTAACTGTACACATGGCTACTAATAATGTATGTCTTTCAAAGACCTTAGTGGGGAGCAGGGCAATGAGAGGAAAGAGCTTAAGAGAGTTATATGATTAGAGCAGCTGGGGGTAGGAGATTCCGGGACCCAGGCAAAGATATGGTTTAGGTATAAAACGTTTAGCATTCAAGGCTGAACAGGGATTTATTTAGAGTGATTCAAAATATACTGAGTCATCAAAAGTGTGACTAAGGACCACCTAAGGTATCACTGCAGGGTTCTTGGTAGGCTCTTCAGAACTGACGTCAACTGTAGAACTTCTGAGATACTAAGTGAGTTAAGCATGGATCTCAGTTACTCAGTCATAGCCTCAGGTTTTTATTCTTGATGTTTCATGTTGCTTTGATATGATATAGTACCTGGGAATGAGGGCAAGGCAACAGACTGGGAGTTAATATCTTCATTTAAAATTTTGCAGCAACATGGATGGGCCTAGAGTTTGTGATACTGAGTGAAGTAAGTCTGATAGAGAAAGGCAAATATCATATGATATTGCTTATATGTTGAATCTAAAAAAATGGTACAAATGAACTTATTTACAAAACACAAATAGAGTCACAAATGTAGAAAACAAACTTATGGTTACCAGGGGGTAAAGGGGGTGGGAATAAATTGGGAGATTGGGAGTGACATATACACACTACTATATATAAAATAGATAGCTAACAAAGACCTACTGTATAGCACAAGGAACTCTACTCAATACTCTATAATCACCTATATGGGAAAAGAATCTAAAACCGAGTGGCTTTATGTATATGTATAACTGATTTACTTTGCTGTACACCTGAAACTAACACAACATTGTAAATCAACTATACTCCAAGAAAAATTTTAAAATAAAATAAAATAAAATGAAATTTTGTGAACCTTGGGATACATTTGGGACGAGAGAGAGGGAGAAGGGAACAGGTTAGTTGACTGTAAAAGCCACTGTATTTCAAGAGAACCTGGAAGTCTTAGGAATTCATCCTGGGGCTAATAATTACAACCTGGGAATCTAAGGGAGAGGGAAAGTTCTCACAAAGTCCCCTGGAGGAAAGACAACACTTCATCATCTGATAACATGGCAGGGATGTAACTTCCTGAGAGAATATAAGACATGACTTTCCAGTTAACTTTGGACTCCTCACTCTGGCTGTTTAGCTGCTGCACCATCTGGCCTTGGGAGCCCACACACCTCCTGCCCACACAGAGGATAAAATCGAGATACAGGGATGAAGAAAGGGGCAAATTTGTTCAGCTTGAAATAGTTGGCATCTATTTTTATCATTTTAATTCTTGTTTTGAAGTCTAGCTGCCTTGGATGCTCCTTGACGTCCCTGCAGAGATAGCTGGGCTGAGGGAGGCCAGTGCTTGCTAACCAGTGAGCTTTACTGCAGGTTGTTCTTGAACACCTGGGGCCTTCCTGGTGACCACAGGGCAACACAGTTTCCCCTCTAGAACATGGCTTTGCTCCAGGCACAGACAAAGCCAGCTTGGGGTGCTCTTGGTCAAGGGCAAGGGTGTTATGGGCCCTCTGGCCTTTTTAACCTGGTCCTGAGGGAAACAAGAGCAGATACACACCCCCCTCACCCTGGCGGAAAATTCACCTCCACCCAGGTTGTCCTTACACCCTCTCCTCGTAGGAAAAGGCTGGTCAAGGTTGCTGGGTCAGGCTTGACCTCACACACACAGACAGAACCTGTGCTCAATCTGGCCCTATCAAGGGAACTAGCGTCTCACCACTCTTCTTGTTCTGCTGTTTATGTCTCTAAAATAACAGGATGACTTTCTCTCTCTCTCACACACACACACACACAGAGCTGAGTCGCATTGTGCAAAGCTGTAACAAAGAAAAAACATTCCATGACTTTAGAGCATTTCCATGAAGGTCAATTATTTAAGTTATTTTGACATTATTAACTATGCTCGTAAAAGCTATTAAAAACTGCATTTGCAAGTGATCAGTGTAAAACCCTGTGCATGCTTGAGTAAAACTACCACTTAGGGTTAGGTGCCACCTAGTAATGGTTATGCAGGTGTGGGTGGACCTACACTGTTACACTTTTAAATCCCCTTTTGTTTTGCTGCCCAAATCTAAATAAATACTTTTGTTAATAGATAATTGTTCTTTTACTAAGAGATACTCTTTACCTACAGAAATGTATTTTGGGAACTTATTTTACACAGCAATTTTTTATCCATTGAAACTAACCCTTATCAATAAATCACTATTGTTTAGACATTTTAAACAGTAGTTTCTTGTAATTTATGTTTTAAGAATCATGCCCAATTTTATTATTTCACAAGAAGGAAACAAAGGATAAAAGTAAATTTAACACTTTCTGGCTGTTGATTACTGGCAAGCTGCTGGCCACCTGCTAGACAATCTCTATGCAAATGATGCTCCTTATTCACCAGAGTACAGAATTTTAAAGACAGTTACAATACGAACATGCGTATAAGCTGTTACACATAATAACAAAAGCTGGTTCTGTCAACTCCAGCCTCGTAAGAAAATTCCATCAGAAATAGCTAAACTTTCCCTTGGTGGATCATGCCTTCTCCACTCTTGGCCCACATGTTTTGGTCAAAATGGACCTAACTCACAGCTTTAGGAATAGATATTGAATAGCATATAACTTACTTCTTGAAGTGTGGCAGTGAACCACATCATGAGTATCACTTGGAAACCTATTGCAAATGTAGTGATATACACACACACACACACACACACATACACACACATACAATGGAAAATTACTCAGCCACAAAAAAAGGGTGAAATGATGCCATTTGCAGTAACACAGATGCACCTAGAGATTACCATACTAAGTGAAGTAAGCCAGACACAGAAAGGCATATATCACATGATTTCACCTATATGTGGAATCTAAAAAATGATACAAATGAACTTATTTACAAAATAGAAATAGACTCACAGGCATAGAAAAGAAAAAAGAAAAGAAATGTAGTATCTTGGACTGCGGCGCATCGGGGCCACAGCTCCAAAACGAAGGGCAGGCATTCCCAAAACAATGTGCTAACCTGACTCTGGCCGGTGGGCCCGGCCTGCCGCAGGCGTCCGGGGGCTTTCAGTGTGGTCACCATGGCGTGCGTCTCCTGGGACCCCAGCGCTGCGTGGCAGGAAGAGAGTCAGGGGTGTCTAGGAGAGAGGAGGGCACGGGCCAGCTCCGAAACTCCTTCAGACAAGGTTAATCCCGTGGCCAGTAGCATGAGCTGGCTAGGGACAGACGGGCACTGGCTAGTGGTCGGTGGGGGCCCGGCCCCGCCCCTGACCCCCACCCCTTGACCCCTCGCCCCTGACCCCGGGGGCCCCGCCCCTGACCCCAGCCTCTCCAGGGCCGAGCTCTCAGCCGCTGCGCTGGGCTCTCCAGGGTCTGGCGCAGCCTCTCTCCTGGGCTTCCCTTGGCGCCCTCCCTGCTTGGACTCGCAGCCTGCACTGTGGGAAGAGTCGTGCCCCGCCCTGGGTGCGGGGTCGTCCGTGCTGGTGCCCAGATGGCCTGGACGCACCTCAAGTTGCCAAAGAAGCGCTCGGCACAGCGCGAGCCTCAGGCTGCAGGCGCTCTGCCGCCTCCCCAACCCAGCGCGCAGGCTCCGGGTGGCCTCCAGGGCGCAGCCACGCGCACGGGGCCCGACTTGCTAGGAGCCTGAAGCCGCGGACACCTGCGGCCTGGCCCTCGGTGAAACCGCCAAGGCCCAGCCGGCACCGTCCTCAAGGAGTGAGTCACTGAGAACCGGCCTGAGCCGGTGGCTCCCTTCTTGGTCGGGCTCCTCCCCAATCCTCAGCCTGAGGCCCCGGGCTCCTCCTGAAAGATGCTTCCTGACCCGGAGGAAGCTGCTGAAATTCCTCTGCCCGGCTTCTGTATATACTCAACTTATATTTAAAGCTTTTCTATGTTCTGGGCCCGTTGACTGCTCCTCTGGTTTGAGCACTTTGGTTTTGTACCGTCTCTGTGGTGGCGTTGAAGCGTTTTGGTCCATGACGACGTGATATTTTTGTAACCGATCCCAACAAAGACTCTTAACACAGTTCTTGTTGGTCTTCTGCAAACTCCGAGCTCCATTTGAAACCAAATGAACTGACGGTGAGCAGGCTTCAAGGAAGGCTACTCATGAGACCACAAGCAGATGTGCTGGTAAAGTGTTGGAATGTTCCACCCTTTTAAATTCCTGAATGGTAAATATCACCCCGTGACTTTCATTTAAATTATTTACATTTATTATGTTATATTATATTTATTATTTTTCCTTGAGAAGAGTGGGACGTGTTGCCAGGATTATAAATGCATTTAAGTTAAACTATGTAGTGTTCTCTGCACAGTACATTTGCTTTAGAAATGTGGTATAGTTCTGTTTCTGTTTTATATATACACATATAGTATTTTTATGCCTCAACACTTATTCTTGATGGTATCTGTCAGATATTAGGAGGGATCAGAAATGGGAATTGTTTCAAAAGTCCTTTAATTAACCTGATGACCTCACCAGGGACTTACAAAATCTGTTTCTAATATCTAGAACACTACAATTTAAGCTCCAAAACGACGTACGGAAATGTAAACCCTCATTTATCAAAGGCTCTGGGCAGAGCTGTCCTCCCACTGTGGGTGGTGCCCTAAGTCTGCAGCCCAGAGTGGCCAGCCTTCCCTTGGGGCAGGTGGGCAAGGCCGCTGGACGGATGGACAGAAGCCCAGGCCAGCCCGAAGTTTTGTCCCTTGGAGCAGGACTGCTAAGCTCATGTGCACAAGCTTCCTTTGGCCCAGGGTCCAGTAATCCAACCCTCCATGCTCTGTCTGTGTGAGGTTTAAAAATAAAGCTTCCAATGTCCAAAAAAAGAAAGAAAAAGAAAAAAGAAAGAAAGAAAAGAAGGAAAGGAGGGAGGGAGGGAGTGGGGAAGGGAGGAAGGAAGAAATGTAGTGTCTTGGGCCCTGCATCAGACCTACTGAATCAGAATCTGCCTTTTGAAATATTCCCCAGGTGAACTGTATAAACATGAATCATTATAGTCCAGTCTAAAGCAGTGGTTATTCTGGATAAACACTGAAATCACTAGGGAACTTTAAACTATACTAATGCTTGATTTCTCACTCACAGATGTACGGGCTTAATTCGTCTAAAGCTGGCCCCCAGCATAAGTGTTTTTTAAATCTCTGCAGGTGATTCTAATGTGCAAACAGTGATTTTTTTCAACCATTGGAGAGCTTACCTCCCTACCTAGTTTAATTGTTTCAGATGTAGTAATTCAATCTAATCCAACCTATGAGAGGCTAACCCTGGACATTTGTCTGATTCTGAGGGAAAGATAAATTCTCTTTCAAGCTGGAGGTGAAGCTAAAAACATATGAAATTCAGAACAGCTGTACACCTCCGAGGACAAAGATTATACCTGCCTACATGGAAGAAACAAAGCTGAGAAGAAAGATGGAATAGGGTGCGTCCTGGTGATATTTTTCAAGCCCCACTTTAAGTCATTCCTTTAGCCATTTAAGCTTTACCTTTGTAAGCTTTTTTGACATAATCATTTGGTTGATTTTTCTGTTTTGTACAACAGAAAGTAGCTTATTTGATAAACTCTGACCCAAGGAATCTCTTGGTGGACTCAATCTCCACAGGAAAATACTGCATCAATCCATAATAGCTATATAATTTTAAAACTTTAGAGAAACATATTGAGTTCTGACTCAATACACTTACTTTATAATTGAGAAGACTAAGGACTACAATGGATTGGGGAAGAGTTCACTACAAGTGAGGATCAAGGCTGGGCGATAGGACCTGGCTACAGAACAGCAAGAGTAGAACCCAGTGCCTTTACAGGAAACTTGCGGTTTCCTGTTCGCAGTAGTCTCTACCTCATTGGTATTTCCTGTTAAAATATTTGAGTTCTGATCTAAGAACCAGTAGCAACCTGGTAGATGAATACACAACAAAGGGAGTTCTTCGATCAAATAAATTTGGCAAGTGCTTTTTAATAACTTCTGCCTCCTCCGGGAGCATCTCAATTCACTTAAATTTCTAATAAATGCTTGAGCAAAAACAACTGTTTAAATCTTTCTCCTCCCAAAAAATACCTATTAACATAACAGCTCTCTGGATTGGACTTTTAGAATACAGCTGATGTCTATTAATATGACTTTAAAGGAGTTAAAGTTCGTAAGAGAGGAAGTGCCTGGCTTCGATTTCTCCCAAAGCAAACCGTGACAAAAAGACTGAAATAAAGTTATTTGTTTAGGAGGTGATCTCAGGGAGCAGAGCAAGGGTGAGGGAGTAGGTGAAGGAGGGGTGGGAGAAAAAGCCAACCAATTATGTGGAATGAGTGAGTCATGACTGTTGGCAATTGGAGTTCCATCCTGCTGGGATGGTTGGGAACTTAGGTTGAGGGTTGTCCTGAGTGTGTTAAAAGCCCTCTAGTTCTGGTCTGCTTTGCACATTTCTGAGCAAGCTCCCATGTCACTGCATGAAATCCTCATCCAGAGAAGCAGAAACACACAGAGCTTGGAAGCTGTCAGTATTCTAGGAACTTTTCTCTGCAGATGGTGGAGACCTTACTAGTGAGGGAAATGGATAAGGGGGCCATACGACAACATCATGTACTATAGGAAGAGTCATAATACATTTCCCCCAACTAGGGCCTGAGGTAAAATTAATAAATAATTTGGGAATGATGAGAAGATAGATATAAGCTGTATTTTATATATATATATATATAGAGAGAGAGAGAGAGAGAGAGAGAGAGAGAGAATGAAAGAAGACAGAGAACTGTGTGCTGGCATCTCATCAAAAATGAGGGTTTGGTGAATTAGGCCAAACAAAATTTTTGCAACTGTCTCTGTGGTCAGTGGCAGCTAGAACCAAATAATCCTGCAAATAATTAAACAGAAACTTGAGTTCGATATGCTGTCAGTGAGTGTTTCTTCTTTTGCCCAATATGTTACATTATGAGGAATGTACCTTTGACATGAAAATATGTCAGTATGAGAGTACGTGTCTTTCAACCTACTGGATTGTGTGTTTGTAATAAATTCTGCTGGAGGATTTGAGGATTAATGGTCACCTTATCCCCAAGGTGAACTCAGACTGATTAGTCAATTTCACATACATAGGTAAGCAAATAGTCATTTGTTTGCTGACTTCATGTTTTTCCCACCTTGGCAGATGTCATTCAGAAAAGAATGGTTCTGCTCTATGCTATAGGCTTGGCTTAGTACAATTTCAGATAATTAGTAGGTTATAATAATTTTTGACTAGATGGATTTAGTGGGGCTTAAATTATTTATGAGTTATTCCTCCCCGCCAATACTGACATAAAATGTTAATTTAGAAAAAAATTTAAATACAAATTTAATAAAGATATAGTAAAATGACCAAGAGGAATTGAGGTTAATAGTAGCATTTGACAAATTTTCTACAGGTTATTTTCAAGGCTTATTTTAACATACCATATATGATTTTGTATCTTGAATAACCTAAATTTATAACAGAATTATGAAGAGTCTATGCCAACATTTAAAATTAACCTAAGCAAACTACTAAAAAATCCATGAAAGTTAAGATGTATAAATAAAATGTGACATAGTCTCTCAACGGAAAACTATATAGTACTGAGGATGAACAATCTAGAGCTGTATGCAAAAAGAGAGATGGATCTCATAGACATAATGTTGAGCGAAAGAAGCCAGATGTAATAGAAATGCTATATAGCATTTCATTTATGTTAAGGAAAAAAATTACACAACTAATCTATGCTGTCATGAATAAAAATATGTTTACCTTTCCAGGAGTAGTGACTGGGAAAAAAGAGAGCTTCTAGGGTGCTGGTAATGTTCTGTTAATTGGTCGGAATGCTGGTTACATGGGGTGTTCAGTTTTTTTTAAAATTTCAAGTTGGGTACTTGTGTATACTTTTGTGAACATACTTTATATATAAATATGTATCTATATCTATGCACAGATATAAAATATCATTTATAAAGAAAAAAAATTGCCTAAGCAGTTATTTCACAGCCTTTAGTGAACAACTACCCCTGAAGACTAGAGACCAGCCTTCTGATTTCTCCCTCAATAATGGCTGAATAATTTGTCTCCAGTCTCTTGCCCCTCCTTTTTTTTTTAACCTCTTCAATCACTATTAAATTGTTAATTTAATTAACAAATTACTGAAGTATTTATTATGAATTATTCTTTATTCTTTATTATATCTTGCAGGTAGACATAACCCTGCCATTTTGATAACTTTATTATAAAGTCCTTAATTCTGAATCACAGCCACAGATAAAATTAAAATCTCTACCTTGCAAAAGGTAAAGTTCCCTAATTGTTTTCCTGATCATATTTAAGGAGTGTTCTAAGCCTGAGGACCTGGAATAAGTGATGCAGATCTCTTGTTTTTACTTGACTTCAGTTGGCTCAGTATGCATGTAGTGTGGTTTTGAATTATACAATATATTGAAACCAAAAACGTTTCTGTTCAACAAGAGAGGTTCTATCCATATAGTTGAAAGTACTGGGTCAGCGACAACCTATGAGTATGTGTTACACTTACATTTGATTCAAATTAACTTTGGGGATGCATTTCAACGTGGATTATGATATGGAGTTTCAAAAATAAAAAAATTATCCATCGTAAAGTTAATGATGCATTTTCCCCATTCAGATTAAACTTTATTATTTGTATTAAATTGTTTCCTCAAAGAAAACTTGCTAACTGATTATTATGAATGCTGGAAAATCCTTTTTGTGACATAGATTGTCACCTATGGTGACTGAGAGATGTATCTTGGGAGAGTCCTTCACAGTTGGACATGTGTCCTTGATGCTAATAAATTTAACTCATAAGGAGACAGTCCCTGGCTTCCTATCCCGAGGGTTAGAGGTAGCCTTCTGATTTAAAGACCTCACTAATTTTTGGTGGCATAACACAAGCGACCTCCCAAGGACTGTTGCCAATAGAGTCTCTCTTTCATGCTCCTAGCAGCTAAGCAGCTTTTACTCAATTTGAAAGGTCATTGTGGGGAAAACCTGGTAAATTGTCCTCAGGAAAATTAGAACATGTTCTTGCCAAGTAATCTTGGAATTTCTCAATATATTTTAACCCTCAGCAACCCAGGCATTTTTCTTAAACACAAAACACAGTAGTATACCCCTGATGAAACAGGTCTAAAAATTATAACCCTGATAAGGAAGACAGCAACAATAACAACAAACAAAAGAATGGAAACAAACATGCTATCTGTAGGAATCTCAATCATGTATGATCAAGAAGCAAGTGAGCTAGCTGGTATGAACACAAACAAAATATTATGACATTTATAACATGCTTTTAGACAAGGGAGAAAAATTTTACTGGACATTTAATACATACCTTGATTTGTTGAGAAGTGAGGTGTGGAACCAATGAACCCTATCAATCAACAAAGGATGATAAAGTAATTTAAGGATTTACTAACAGTTCTCCTAGATTTAACATTCCCTAAATTTACTAATCAAAGGACAATTTTAGTTCAAAATATCACAGAGGAGAAGAAAAGTGAAATTGTGTTAAGTTTGGGTTAAAAGAGGGAGAGTGATCTTTAAAATTATTTTTACAGTTAGATTTTGAACATAAAAGAGAAAATAAACATCATTTATCTTTGTGCTTTTGCAACTGAAATGCAGTACCCATGAGGGCATGAAGTGGTATACTAGGGATTACTAGAAATCAAAGGCTAAAACTGCTTCAGCTTTCAGGAAGATTTATCTTCACTTAGAAGATTTTATACATAAAAATGTATTTTACATTAGAACAAACATGGGTAGATTTTGAGTTAAAATGAAGGATGTGCTTGAATTTTAAAAAGTAAAATTTGAGAAATCATAGAAACACATTGATTGTTGTAGAATCCATAGGCTGTGCCTGGGTTTAGACTTTAATTGCTTTCGGCATCAGGCTGAAGCACAGAGTGAGTTGCCAGCCTCGTCACCATTTTTTAGATCAGAAAAAGTGGGACCTAGAAAACCAAAATACCTTGTCTAGACTTTGTAGCTGACAATAGCAGAACCTGACCTGGATCCCCATTTCTATATCTCTAGGGCTCTTCCCCTGCTGTGGCTTTGGGAGGATGCTGAGCAGAACTGGAATAGAGGTAAGTGCCGGACCACACATCTGCCCCACTCTTGTATCTCGAGGTAGAAACACATTTTCTGGAATGTTCTTTCATCAGGATATTGATCTCTAGGTTAATGTTGCCCTGTCTCAGATTTTAAACTGTTTATTCACCCTCAAAGCACACTCCCTGTTGAATAGACCCAAGGTACACTTCTGTTTGAATATGTGACTATTAAGAACATTCATTCAATTATTTTTATTAAACAGATGTTTGTATGTTGCCCGTTATATGTTAGGCTCTGTGCTAGGTTAGAGGAGTTTCACAGAGCTTATTATATTGTGTAGACTAGCAGGAGAGAAGAATGAGCATGAATATATTCAGCTGACATTTTACATTCCTCCTTCCCTATCCTAACCCCAGTAGGAGTTTTAATGGCCCAGCCATTCTAGTTGCAGTGCCTTGTACCCCGCCTCAAGACTACCAAAGAAAGTAATGGCTTGTTTCTATGTTGTTCCCATGCCCACAAAATATATCTGCAATAAATTCAGAATTGAAGCTGTGGAAATGAGTTATATTTGCAAGCATTGTGGCCATCAGTGGCAAACCTTGGGAGTACAGTATTAGTGTTACCACCAAGATTCAAGTGCCATTTTGTTCCTTGTTTTCCCTTGTTCCCATGTATCCCCTTGGCCTTAGTAGTGTGTTCTTTCCTCTTGCCTCCCAGCTGTGTCCATGTGAGCACAGGATCGGTATTAAGGCCACCAAAGCCTAGATAACCATTCTGACCAGCAGTAACAGAGGTGACCCACGGCTGTCCTAATCATAGTGATTTTTCTCCTTGGGCTCCTTCTATGAGTCAAACCCAATCCTAGGGTCTTTCTGATGCCTCATGTGATCCTATATGGTATTGAAGGAGCATGCACCTTGTTGAAATCAGTTATTCACCTAGATCCTCTGAAGGAGGAAATGGTCCTAGATTTCTGAAGCAGACTTGACATGTTAAGAATAGGCTTGTGACAGAATGAGTGTTTGTAAGTATTTTTTTAAATGTGGCTTTTGTTTCAAAGTTTATCTTCATTTTGCCATGCTTTGCATTTCTCCATACTCTGTATCTTACTTGAAAACAACAAAAAATATAAATAAATAAAGGTAAATAGCAGGGCTTCACCTTTCCCTTTTTGATTCAGTATATGGTGTTTGTTTTTATCTCCTGATGAGCAGCTTGAGGTTATGCATTAGGGTTTTCACAACCTAGATTCCTGTTTTGTTGATGAGCAATTATATGATTTCTCACAAAGATTTTCTTTGTCTGTTTGGGGGATTATAGTAACTTCTGATGTACACATAATTTGTTAAAATTATTATTTGTATTTTCTTTATATATATATATATATATATATATATATTTTATTTGGTTGTGCTGGGTCTTAGTTGCAGCAGGTGGACTCCTTAGTTGTGGCTCACCAGCTCCTTTAGTTACAGCACGTGTGCTCCTTAGTTGCGGCTGGTGGGCTTCTTAGTTGCAGCTCGCAGGCTCCTTAGTTGTGGCATGAGAACTCTTAGTTGTGGCATGCATGTGGGATCCAGTTCCCTGACCAGAGATTGAACCCGTGTCCCCTGCTCGGAGGTCCTAACTGCTGTGCCACCAGGGAAGTCCCTATTTGTATTTTCATTATCCATTATTTATTTCACTGATCTAATATTCCGTGAGATGGACAGCATAGTCACCATTATCTCATGTTACTGAGGAAGATCATTATTCAACCATTTTACTAAATGTCTAGGAGTAAATGTATGATGGGTGATATGGATGGCATGAAATCAAAGTTGGGCAAGGCACACTTTATGTTTTTAAGACACATATCTGATAGGGCCAGCAGGTATGTAGACAAAAAAATCACAAGAATGTGATTATTGAAATCTATTGCCACCATAACATTTTATATACCCAGTATAAATGTTAGAAGTTGTCATTATTGTTGCATATATTTTACAGTCAGCTCTAACTAAGAAGAGCCAGAAAAGATCTAATGAGGCATTGCTTAAGTGAAGACTTGAAGGAAAAGAAAGAATATACTATAAGTGGACCTTATGGAAAAGGGAAGAATGATTTTCCTGCAAAGGGAACAGCTTGTGCAAAGGCATGGGAGCATTAAATAGTTTTCATCAAAGTGTCTTTCATGGAATTTTATGGTAGGAGTAGTATGATTTGTCCAGGGTCATGCAACTCTTCAATGACATTGCTTAGGGTCAAGTTCACTGCTCTTTGCATAGTGTCTTTCTCCCTGTTTCTAAGTGTCTGGACTTTGCCTAATACATTGAGCTTCCTGAATGGAATGTTACCCTACAACTGTGTTCTCAAGAAAACAATCTTTCATATTCTTGATTTCAAGCCACATATCCTTGGTTGACTCTCTATAGTGACAAAATGAAACGATTGTGATCATAGTAATAACATTGTAAGAATAATCAAATGCAATTGGTTGAAGTAAAAATGCATCATTCTAGCCTGCATTTCTGCTATTGAACATTTTAGTTTAATGCCTTTTTTTGATAACCTAGGATCCATGAAAATTGCCTCTGAATATGGTTTAGTTTAGCGATTAGTATTACCCCCATCCCTCAAATTCAAAAAGAAGGGAAACCAGCCCTCTTTTTGAAATCAGATCATATCCAAAATAAGCTAGAGCTAAAGAAATGAAGGCAGGTAATTTATAAGTAACTATATTAAAAATATTATCATTGTTGGGCCAAAATTGAACTATTGTAAAAGAATGTGTAAATAACCTTTATTTAATGAGGAGTTCAGCAACTTAGTCCTTTTCTCAATTTCCTGAAGCAAGGAAGATGGAACAGTCTCTTGTCTGTTGTTCATGGTTCAGTTCCAGCTCCTTTGGTAATTCGCATAATTTTTATCCAGGCAGCATCTGCTAGGCTTGTCAGTGAGGCTACAACAATTGTTTTGAAAGTGTATTTGAATATCTGATACTGTTTCTGTTTTTTATTTGTAAAGATTGTGTGCTTACTTGAAAAGGTTTGGGAAGTAGCTAATGGAGCATGGAGTGGTAGAACTAGAAATCTCCCAAGTCACCTATAGTGACAACACTGGTTAGAGGCCAGGTCTCCTTCTATCCACAGTGAATGCAGTGAGCCTTCCTGGTGGTTGAGCTTTTGTTGTAATTGAGCAGCTATGTATACATCCTGCCCAGAACCAAATTAGAGACAACACTCAGGCTTTGTGACAGTTTACACCAACAAATTGGGATCCAGTATCTCCCTCCTGGCTTCACACGCTCATGTACATGTGGAAAACAAACAGAAGGTTGTTCCCCAAACTGAAAGCCTGCTGGAGTGACTGAGCATGTGGAGCATACAGACATGAGTAAGAGATAGCCATGTCCCCAAAGTGTTTTGTTTTAGGTTAAAAAGTGCTCTACTTAAAAAAAAAAAAAAAAAGATACTTAGTTAAGAGCAAAATCTAGCAGCCATTCGTATTTTCAGGTGAATCAGTTTCACCAGATTGAGTTATTCTCACTCAGCAGTTCAGAAACTTCACAGTGCATTTGAATCATCCTGAAGGCTTGTTAAACATGAATTGCAGGGATTTCCTCCCACCCTCAGCTCTGTAAGGTGTTACCTGACAATTTGCATCCTTAACAAAGTTTCCCCGTGATGCTAATGCTGCTGGTTCAGAATGCACTTTGAGAAGTGCTGACCTAACTGTTAGCTGGTTAAACTGATTTCCATAGGTTGTTGAATGACTAGTGGCTTTCGCTTTTCCTGAAGGCAGGAAGCAAATAGAAATGTCACTGCTCTGAATGAGGAATGGAGGAGTCATGGCTTGACAAGCAGCACAAGGTAGGGTAGGAACTAAATGTAGGCTGGGAGTTTGGAGTGATGGAAAGCAATGTGAGACTGCTGGGAGGCTGTGTGAATGGACACAAATGTATGATAGAATCTAGAAATGTGCATGGGTGGCCCTCAAAGTCAAGCTCACCCACAGGGTGTTTTAACCTAGAGCCAGGCATGTAGTGATTTGGGTCAAGGAGGACAGTGGAGATCAGTGTCCATTGTTTCTCTATTGTCCTTCTTCCTTTGCTTGTTAAGTTTCATTGATTGGATAGCTGTGTGAGGTCCTGAATCTCCAAAGTTCTCGTTTGATGGAGCTCAGGCTTCTGAAATGACAAGAAAGGTAACACAGTGCCACTTCCAGAGAAGTCCTCTGTGGTGCAGATTTGGGGTGATCACCTGGTTGGGGGAGTATTGTAATAACAATTTCAGAGATGGCAGGATTCTTCCTCACCTCCCAGCTGTTTGCTCTAGTCCTGGGATGTAGTTCATAAGCCTCTACCCTCCTATCTCAGCAACAATGAGGTCATCTCTGGATCCAAAATAATTCTGAGCTTTCTAATTAGAGAATTTCAAGGCAGGCAGGAAGAAAAGTATTTCCATTTCCCTCTGATACGGTCAAATTTTATTTCTGTTGATGGTTTGGACTCCACTATCCTGGGTCTCATCAGAAGCTAGAAATCTGAAAGTAAGGACTCTGAAGCCACCAGGATGATTTTAAATTCAAATAAGCTTCTTAGACAAAAATGGGACATGTTGGTATAGGCATCAGGAGAAATGAAGACTGACAGTTTAATTTCTCTAAATACTATGAGCAAAATGATGTCAGCTCCATTGACTGGTAGGGTTGTCTGGTTGAGTGTAATGGACTGTGGTGGAGAAATATAATATTAAAACATATCTTTATAAGATTTTACATGGAGAAATTGGGAGGGACACTTCTGGGTAAGTATTCCAGGTTTTGTTTGTTTTGTTTTTTCTTTTTGCCCTGATCCCTGTCTTTACAGCAGGCTGAAATGGGTT
Organism: Balaenoptera physalus; assembly: GCF_965194825.1. NCBI lineage: Eukaryota > Metazoa > Chordata > Mammalia > Artiodactyla > Balaenopteridae > Balaenoptera > Balaenoptera physalus. The sequence goes on from NC_138893.1 coordinate 44,257,908, forward strand.
GATTTATTTACCACTGCCTAAAACCCTAAAATGACCCTTTCTGTTTATCAAAGTGGCCCTTGTGTCGTCTGTACATCACTACTCATACAGTCTTCCAAAAGTGACAGTTACATATAAAGGGCTCATGCCTTCTCCATTTAGAGGCATCTCAATTTACAATCTATCAAACACTTGAGCTGCAAGAGATCTGACATTATTGAAATAGACCAAAGATACATGCCATGTCTAAGTTTTATTTTCAAGACAAAGATTGCAATCTTGGAATTAGTATTATAGGCCAAATTTTCTTTAAACAGAGAGCAGGATCAGTTCTGCAGACAGAACACTGGAGTCTACCTGGTGAGAGAAGATGACAAAGTTAGGAAAGTCAGGCATTTTAAGCTTGTATTTAAGTAAGTTTGAGGATAATTAGAAGAACTCTATGCTGTGAATGAAGTCATCTGGGGGATGGGAGGCAGAATCATCTATAAAATAATTTTTAAAATTTCTTTTCTGTTTTATTTTGGGATATCTACCTTAATATTTATACAACCGCCCTTCAACCCAGGTACACTACACACTGTGATGATAATAACAGTTATAACAGGGATTAAGCTAAGGGCTTTACCTATGTTAACTCTAATATTTGCAGAGCAGATAATCTATCATAATGAATAAGTAATGACAGTGAGGAGAAATTAATTTCTTATACAAGGGGAAACACATGTTTATAACATTAACTATGACGTTAGTGTTGTTGAAATGAATTTCTAAGCCCAAGATGGAGCTGCATGTGCCCAGGGTGCCATGTCAGCAAACTGAAACTTAGCTAAGTCTCACGTCCCTGTAAATGCTCCACACTGAGCCTCCTGCATGTTCGGTAGCCATTCAGTGATGCAATAGGCTCCTTCCTTCAGTTTCTCTAGCTCCTGCCCCCTCCCTCCCTACCTCTCTTCTTCTCATTTTCTTCCTTGCTCTCTATCTGTCTCTTGGTTTGGACCATTAGTTCCTTCACAGAATGATAGAATTTCCCTAATCCCTTCAAATGAAGAAGCTGAAAGAGTGAGAAAAAATAAACTTACAAAGGGATGAATTTTATTTCAGGTTATACAAGTTAAATTGGATTTTAATGCTTATAGTATAAGGAAAATACTTGCAGTTTTGCCATCTGGAATGGCAGAGGTGTGAAACAATGAAAATAGACTGTGTTTGTAGGTGTGGGGGAAACGATGGTGTTTGGGAGGGGCTATTTTCTGCCTCAGCTAGAGTGAGAGAAATTATAAAGAGTTGCTTCAACCTTTTATTCTGTAGCTGAATGCCATTTATTATTCACTGTGTCTCCCAGGCATGGTGTGGCTGAAACCAGGACTCCATGGATGATTTCTGCAGCCACAAATCTGAACTTGAGGCTAGTTGAGTCAGGGACTTTTGGGAGGAGAAGGGATGCTTTTCCAAGGCTGACATCTCAGAAAATTGGAGCACTCTTTACAAATATCTTTCTCATAACATGGAACGTTTGCCTTTGTTTCTGGCTTGGATGGAAAAGTAGAGAACAATGGAGAGGAAGGAAAAGAGTAGGAACATGAAGAAATCATTTTCAATCCTGTGATAACCTGACTGTCTTTGAAGTCTGAGTGTAAATTCTAGTTATCCCCTTTGTAATCTGAATCTACATATTTATCCCTAACAAACAGATGACAATGTCCTGAGAAGTTCAGGGAGTTATTTCTTTTTGAACAGGTGAGCTAGTTCCTAATAGAAATCTTTTCTCATTTGCATTGGAGTGATGGTAGTCATGTTTGACTCTGACTCCCCACTACCTATTATGCTGTAATAAACAGTAAATGTTTATTAAGTCAGTAAATGAATGTACTGACGAGTTATTTAATGGTTTGTTAGTGTCCTATTGCTGTGTAACCAATTACTGCAAACAGTGATTTAGACAACACCCATTTATTGTCTTACAATTTCTATGGATTAGGAGTCCAGGTACATGTTGGCTGGGTACTCTGCTCAGGGAATCACCACGCTGAAATCAAGATGTTGGCTAGGGATTCAATTCTCATCTGAGGCTCAGGATCCTTTTCCAAGGTCACAGATTGTTGGCAAAGTGCATTGCCTTGCAGCTGTATTACTAAGATCCCATTTTCTTGCTAGCTGTCAGCCAGGGGTAGCTCTCAGCTCCTGGAAGTTGACCTCAATTTCTTGCCTCAACAACCTTGCCTCCATAGGTAGTTCACAACAAGGCCACTTGCTTTCTTCCAGTCAGCAGGATTGCATCTCTCTGACTTCTTAATTCCTCTCTAGTCTGCTAGGAGGAGGTAATACAATATAACATAATAATGGGAGTGACTATTCTATCTCCATATGCCCTATATAAAATAACCGAATCAAGGCAGTAACTATCCATCATATTCACAGGTTCTGCCTCAGAAGGGAAGAGGACTGTACAAAGGGTTGGGGAACTTGGGGCCATCTGAGAATTCTCCTTACCACAGGTGGGAGATACCCATCCTCTTTTGTGATGAAAAATATGTATTTGATTTATGCATGAATTTCATGTGGCTTGTTTAAGACATGGCCAGGTTTGAATCACCCACTGTGGTTAGTCTACTTCTTACATTTTCAAGAAGCTCTCTTTGTCATTAGTATGGCAATAATTAGTAAAAATATTACTAGTAACTTTACTAATTTAGTAAAAATTATCACCTTACCCTATGGCACAGAAGATGCAGGCCAAACTTACCCAAATTTGCACTGGTCATTTGGTTTCTCAGATAGTTCTATTCTTGGTCACAGGGAAGACATCTTCATACTAATCTTTTTGTTTGTTTGTTTGTTTGTTTTATTACCTGCTGAATTTTGGTAATCCTTTGGTAGAGAAACAAACTGTTCACATCACACACAGACACACACAAACACACACACACAGCTTTGCCATCTATGGTCTTCCCATGTGGCCCCAAACCTTTATCACTATTCACTGGACATTGATCATCAGAACCAAGATAAGACAGCAAGGTTCCCTTGGAAATAGAATTTAATAAGTATACTTTGTGGAAAGGTCCCCATGTGGTCATGTATGTACCAGCCAGCATGAGAAACACACACTTAGATAAAAATAGTCCTTTCTACAGAGACAAGTATAAAATGCCTAATTTTCTGGGGAGAACAACACCAGACTTCATTAGTAGTAAGATGTAACTTAACATTCTCAGAACTTTTTTCAGTGTAGATTTTTATCAAACCTAGGGGATTGTTGGTCTGTTGCTGAAAGTAAGGGCCACTGGAAAAGTAGAAAATAGCCTGGAAAGAGAATCTATACAGCATCATACCACTTGGTCCAGTCCTCAAAGATATGATTTCCTGGAGGAGCTGAGGCCAGGCCATGTTCTTCCTCCAGTTTGTTCACCCTGACTTGGGAATTATTTGGAAACCTTCAAGGTCACCCCTTTATGTTTGTCCATAGTGGCAATATAGTCTAACATTCCCAAGGTAGACACAATGATAATAATCAAAACTTCTGAGAGATGACGTGAGACATAAAATAAAATGTACTTCTCTCTTCTAGAATAGAAGCTACAGAGGGAAAAATGCAATGAGAGAGATATTGTTTGTTGACTAAAATAATTCAAAGTCATAGGTACAAGAGTCGAGGGAGACTCAGGTATATCAAAATTCTGGAGATCTAATGTACAGATTTCCAAATTGACTGAGGCATGTACTATATAAAAGCATCCAGAGCTATATAAAAATATAAATGTGTTAGTTAAGCCATTATAGGTGTTCTGAACCTATTGGTGGTCAATTTTCAAGAGAAAAAATCATACCCTGAAAAATGGAATTTTACTACTGATACATAATAAATAACATAATTTTTTGTACATGCAATATCATTTATTATTTGTTTGCATTATGGATAGTTAATTTCATTTTATGCTTTGAAGACATTTGCCTTAATTATTTGGGTAAATTTGAACAGACAGTCAAATAATAGGTGTTACCTAGAAACAAGAATTAAAAGTCATTTGATATAAGCTTGTAACTTGGTTAATGTGGAGATTTTTCAACACAGTAATGTTTGGTCACTTCACTGATAATAAAAATATTGTTGTTTGCATTTTGAACTTCTCTTGTTTAAAATGAAATAGATTTTTGAGAATCTAGATTTGGTATCTCTGGTTTTTTGATGAATATCTGTGCTTGTGATATTTAGGAAGAAGCATCCAGTTAAGGATAAGAATAGGGTGAGAAGGAGGAAAGAGATATGCCTAATAACCTTTAGAGCACTTTAAACTTTTCAAAGACATTCACATATTAATATTTTTTGAGTACACACACTCTGTAGGAATATAGGGCGGTCATTTTAAGTATAAGACAATGACGTTTAGAGAAAGTAACAACTTGCCAAAGATCATGTTACAAGTAAATGAACAGAAACAGGAATTCATATTTTATTCAGACATTACTACCCTTAGATAATTCTATAGAACTGCATCCCATCAATATTAAAAATCACCTAGACCAGCCATTCATTACACAATTCTGTGGAATGTGTAATATGTTCCATATAACATGACTAATGTGTGGCCGACTTAGAATTTCAAAAAAAGACTTAGACTGAAAGGCAGAAAATCTTCATTCATTACACTGAATTGCTATTGCAAAATTATTCCATATCATTACAAAAGGTTTTAAAAATTAAACTCACAACTGATGTTGCCTTGAAAATCTGGCATTCGTCAATGCATGGACTTGCTATTAGCTCAGCTTTGGCTCATTAAACATCTTGAATTTGAAACAGATTGTTTAAGATGCAAACATGTGTGAAATCAGTGTATTGATTAAACATGACTCATGACATAAAACAAAACTTTATCTCTCACTGTTCCTTTAAAATGTTTAAGATCAGATATTTCTCTGGCCCTGAGTGAAAATTCCCCAGGTCCATGACTTTTATGTTCACTTTTTGGTAAGAGGGACTCCTACTTTAAGTCACAAAGCAATCTCACATCAGAAATTAGGATGTCCAATCCAATTTTAATCAAAAGTTTGAACTTAATTTAGCGTTGAAATCTGTCTCTGCCCCCAGTTATAGACTATGTCAACTCAAAACCCACAGTGAGAAAGGGACTTCTGTTCTGCCACTGTCATGACCACTATTCAACTTATACAGATACACTCTGTTGGAATAGAATGGCCCCAAATCTACTGCATCTGCCTTCAATTAACCTCATTCATCTTTGGATAAGCTCCTTGAAGTTAGATGGGTAGAACCGATACCTTCTTTGCTGACATGGCCTGTCACTATTCCTTAGAGAAACATTTGGAAAGATACCCATTTATCTTGCTGCGCTTCCTCAAGCTGATGATGCCAAATAAATTATAATGAACAATTTGGGCTTTCCAATTCATTCTTTTCATTTATACCTTTTAGAGTTGGCTTTTTGAATTCAATACATCATGTTCTTTTTAACCTGGGCTCGTATGTCAGAGAACTGTATGGGTTGGTTGAGGATGATCCATTTCAAGACCAATGTATGAAATGACAAGACTAAAATAAAGTATGTTGAATGATTTCAAGACTATGTGATCTAATAATTTTAAGACTTTGCCATAAAAGGAATATTCTGGAAAATCTAATAAAGTTGAGTTTCCTGGATGCGTGAAGTTTTTCGATAAATTTAGAAAGTTTTCTGCCGTAATTTCTTTGAATATTTCATTTGCTTCTTTCTCTGACTCCTCCTTCTAGTTCTCTTTTACATATATGTCCAGAGAGTTAGTTTCCCACATTTTTCTAAGGCTCTGTTCATTTTTCCTTCATTCTTCTTTTTCTCTCTGTTCTTTTAATTGCGTAATCTCCATAGATCTATCTAAAGTTCTTCAATGCTTTCTTTTCTCAGTTCAAATCTACCATTGTGCCCTCTAGTGAATTTTTATTTTAATTATATGTACTTTCCAACTTCAAAATTTCCATTTGGGTCTTTTCTATAATTTCTATCTCTTTTTTATATTGACTATTTGATATGATATTGTCATCATTCCATTTTTTAACTTTAATTACAGTTTCCTTTAATTCTTTGAGCATATTTATAATGACTACTTTTAAGTCTGTTAAATATGACATTTGATTGCTCCCAGAGGCAGTTTCCATAATCTGTTGTTTTTGTTGTTCTTTTTTTGTTTGTTTGTTTCTGGTGTATGGATCATACATACTTTTCTGTTTCTTTGCTTGTCTCTCCTTTTTTTTTTTTTTTTGGCATTGGACATTTTGGATAATGTAGCAATTCTATGCACTACTCATAGAATTTCCAGCAATTCTATGCACTACTGCTTATTATTATTTCTTTGTTTAGTGATGGTCTGAATTATTTTGGTGTAAACTATCAGCCCACCTCACCCCTGCTCATAAACACACACATACACCACACACACGCGGTGTGAAGCCTCTGATTTTGCTCCTCAGGGGACATAGACTTGGATATGACCACAGTCAGCCTAGGATGACAGTGATCATGGTAGATCTCTTGTTGGATGTCTCTTTTCCTGATCACACACAGCTGTTAGCTCCATTAATTCTGGCCAATTGCTCTGTTGTTTTCAACAATGCCTTGGGTCATAAATTCCTTTACAGACTAATCCAATCAAATTGGGACTCCTTTGAAGGGACAGTTCCTGAGGTCAGGGTTTGATATTTGTCCCTCCCAAGAGAGATCTTCCCAGCTGGCACTGTCCTTATTTCTCTCCACTGAAATGAGGACAATCACAAACTCCCATGCAGCCTTTATCACCAATGAATCTATTGATCTTTTCCCAATTGCCTTTTATCATAATTTGTACTGATTTTCAGTGTGCCCTTAGGCTTGGACTTCTCCATACTTCATTGCAATTGAAATCAGTTCCTTAGGGGTTGGAGATAGGATTGGAGCTCTCTGTTCTATGGCCTGCCTCTCCCTGTGAGCAAAATATCTGAACCACTGGTCTAGCTCTGGAGGTGGGGACAATGGTTGGCTTTTTTATGAGTGAAATTCCACCTTGAGTTGCTGAACGCTCAGTTGATACAGGGTGGGGAATACTAGCCCCAGATCTCCTCAGATCACCATCTTCACTGAGGAACTCCCACCTTAAGAACCCATTCTTTCTAGTATCTTCACAATTTTTTCTGTAAATCCACAACTGTACTAAAGTAGTTTAATTTTTAAATGTGCTGAAAAAAAATTGCCCAGCCTCAGTGAATTCCCATAAATGAATCTCTTGGACCACCTCTTTAAGTGATCTAGGGAAATGTATTTGGAAGATAGGGAAAAGTAACATTTATATGGAGGAAAAAAAATACAAAGCATCTGTATCCTCACCAAGTTTCAGTCTGGATATCCATTGTTTTATGCTAGGAGGATGACAAATATCTAGGGCTAGAATATTAAGAACACTATTTCAAAATCAACATTAGTCCTTACCCTTCAAAGTTGTTTATGCCCTCTTTCCTCTTTCCTTTGCCTTATCCAGCTCTGTATTTTTATAGGGACCTACTTGTATTTTGACATTTTAATCTGGTTTTCCACCTGTGGAATAATTTTCACACTCTTATCATGGCTAGAAAGGAGTTAGGAAGGTTTGTAGAAAAGATATTAAACAAGTGCTTCTGCAAATTCTGAAACCAGAATTTGTGAGAGAAGAGAGAAACAGCTATTCTGGTCTTTAACAAATAGCATTTGTGGTTTGGGAAGGGAAGAGGACCACAGGTTCCTTTCTCCCATATACAAACCACAGCTGGTGGGCATGTTGCTTTATTAGTAGGGTACCGGTCAGTTTTCCAAGAATAAGTCCTTACTTATGGGTTTTAAAGACATTTTTGGAAGAATATTCCAGGCTTTTTTAATGAGTGAACTAAGCTACCATTTAGGACGCTCTCTTGTTCATGAAACACTGAAATTTAATGGCTGAGATGGCTGCTTTGCTTGATTTTGCTCATGTTTTAGATTGTTCTAAGGAATAACTGAGAAGATTCTTCTAAAAACACTTCTCACGAAAGAGCTTGTGTACAAGAACCTTCCATTAAACATGTTAGAAAAGGTTTAATTATTAATGAGTAAGAGTTACATTGTTACCTTCAAAGTGGCCAATTCACAGATCCAGACATTATATTTTTCAATGAAGTTACCATGGAAGAAACAAAATTTAGAAGAGGAACTTTTACATTTTGTTATAACAGCTGTTATCTTTCTGGCACTCATTTATTGAATGTTGAGTACCTACATGTGCATACAGGAGTATTACTAGCTTTGTGAAGACTGAAAAGGGATCTGAAGACATTTCACCCTTCTAGAAATAACCTGTCTACTTGAAAAGGTTTGGATTTTAAGAAATACTTCCCAATTTTCGAAGTCATTTTTCCTCCCTAAAATCTCCGTTTGAACTTTATAATAGCAGCAGCAGGAGAGCTGGCTTGGTAGATATTATAGTCATACAATTGAAGAATTCTAGTCTCAGAAAGGTTGTAAAGGTCATTTAATCCAAACCTTTTATTATTTTATTTTATTTTTTTTAACATCTTTATTGGAGTATAATTGCTTTACAATGGTGTGTTAGTTTCTGCTTTATAACAAAGTGAATCAGCTATACATACACCTATATCCCCATATCTCTTCCCTCTTGCATCTCCCTCCCTCCCACCCTCCCTGTCCCACCCCTCTAGGTGGTCACAAGGCACTGAACTGATCTCCCTGTGCTATGCGGCTGCTTCCCACTAGCTATAGGTTTAACATTTGGTAGTGTAGATATGTCCATGCCACTGTTTCACTTTGTCCCAGCTTCCCCTTCCCCCTCCCCGTGTCCTCAAGTCCATTCTCTAGTAGGTCTGCATCTTTATTCCCGTCCTGCCCCTAGGTTCTTACCATACCAATTTTTTTTCATTTTAAAACAGTACCAGATGACAAAATGTTGCAAAAATGAAATTCTTCTATACCTTTTGTTTAGCTGCTACACATATAAACATCTTATATAACCTCAGTGGAATTTCAAAACTGGGAAATTAAATGTGATATGATACTGTCAACTGATTTTTAGAACTTATTTAAATTTTGCCAATTGATCCACTAATGTCCTTTTCCTAGGCTAGGATCCAATCCAGGATCACACCTTTTGTTTCCTTTTTTTAAAAAATTAATTAATTAATTAATTATTATTATTATTATTTTGGCTGCGTTGGGTCTTCGTTGCTGCGCACGGGCTTTCTCTAGTTGTGGCGAGCAGGGGCTACTCTTCTTTGCAGTGCACGGGCTTCTCATTGAGGTGGCTTCTCTTGTTGTGGAGCACGGGCTCTAGACGCGTGGGCTTCAGTAGTTGTGGCGTGTGGTCTCAGTAGTTGTGGCTCGTGGGCTCTAGAGCACAGGCTCAGTAGTTGTGGTGCATGGGCTTAGTTGCTCCGTGGCATGTGGGATCTTCCCGGACCAGGGCTTGAACCCGTGTCCCCTGCATTGGCAGGCAGATTCTTAACCACTGCGCCACCAGGGAAATTCCACTGTTCCCATGTTTCTTAAACCTTCTCTAATTAAGGGCAGTTCCTCAGTTTCTTTGTCCTTCACGATGCTGGTATTTTTTAATTGTACTGGTTCCTTATTTTGTAGAATGTTTCGCATTCGTAACCCATTCCTTTTCAAGCTTAAGCAACCAAACTTGGTTATTCCCTGAGATCTCACAGAAATTAGAGGCAGAGCACCTTGTACACAAACAAAAGACTGCTAATTTTATGGAGAATTCATCCCAAGGTTTCAGAAAGCACGTCTTCCTGCCAGAAGGGTGAGGGTTGATACAAGTAAATTGGTGAATTTATCCAACAGTTGTATAATACATGCAAATTATTTATATACTAGATTACTGATTTCCTATGGAGTCTTGGGTTTTATGCTAAGCCCTGGGACTATAATAGTGTGCAAAAACCAAAACGGCCCCAAGCCCACAGTTTTAGCTCCTTTTTGAGTCCCCCCAGGACTTTGTAGTGTTTTGGAGGACAAGGAAGTGTATGCCTATGTAAACACAAAGAACATTCAGAACATGGCTAGCAGCAAAGTGCTATTTCAAATGAGATTATGCAAAAAGACTGGTTTTAGACAGAATGAGTTTTATAGAAGGGGAGTAAAGCATGGCGACTAATGGAGAAACCCCTAAATACAAATACCATCACCATCATCGGAGAGATGGAGGGACAGGTAGGTAAGTAGGTGGTCGGTGGGTGAGTAGGTAGGTAGGTAGATAGGAAGAAGAACTAATATATCTATGTTTATCTGTACTTATAGAATATATCTAAGGCAGATCAATCTGTTGATCTATCACACACACACAACCCCACCCCATGTCCTCTAGTACCCTCCTGGCGTCTCTCCCAGGCCAAGACACATTGGCTGTGCTCTGGGTTAGATCGAGGTGCCAATTCACAGAGACAAAGGGGCAAAAGTAGGACTCCCTCAATCCCTCTCTTCCCAAAGACACTGGTGAGAGTCCTGACGGTTGAGGAAATCTGGGCAACTTGCAAAGAGAACAGAAAGAGAACAAGGCGAGAGGCAGCGCGCGGGAGAGGGAGGGTCGGCAGTGCTTGCCGAGGGTCTCCGCCCGCAGCCGTGCCCTCTCGGAGTGCGTGTCCCGCCCCTTGTGGCCCCACGCGTGGGCTCCGCAGGCGGCCGCGCCCCGGTCTCCGAGACTCCAGCCCGCGTGGTGGCGCCTTGCTCCTCGTCAGCGGCCGCCACCTGCCCGTCAACGCCCCCGCCAGCCCCCACCGTGGCCCAACTTGACTGGAGTTGGGGTCCTGAGAGCCTGCCCCCTACAGCCGGCCGGCGGAGAGCCCCGCCCCGCCATCCCAGGTCCGAGACCCCTCTCCGCTCTCGCGATGGGAAAAGTTGGCGCCGGCGGCGGCTCCTCAGCCGGGCTGAGCGCCCGCGCTCCTCGCTGGCGCGGGGCTCGCGGTCCTCCAGGTACTGGGTGCCTGTGGCGGCGGCTCCTGCTGGTTCCTGTGGTACCGGAGTCCCGACCCCGGGGATCCCCTCATCCGTCGCTGCGAGGACGGGCTCCTAGCAACCCCTTCCCTTCCCGAGCGGTGCGACGTGAGCAGGAGCAGATGGAGCGGCAGTAGCCGCCCCTGGGGTCTTGGGGCAGCCGGAGCGTAGGCTCCGGAGCGAGAAGAAGAAGCCACAGATTTCGGGGATGGAGACGCGGAGGCTGACAGACAGCCTGGGAGCGGTGGCGGGGACTCCACCACACTAAGGCTGCTCCGTTGTCCTGACCGCCACAGCCGGTGAGCAGAGCAGTGCTGAGGGGGCGGGTCGAAGAGGTGAAGGGCGAGGGGTGGTGGGCTTTAAAGGGGGCTGGAGAAGCCGGTGTGAGGCTCCTGACGGGGGGAGTGTGCAAAATGGAGCCTCTGCCCACCTTCCTGAGGAGCTGTATCGCCTCAGAACGTGCCAGCGTCCCTCCCTCAGGGACTTGCATCTTCTGCTCCCAGCGCCAACCCTGAGAGAAACTGCCGAGGAAGCACGGAAATCCTACTTCCTGTCACAGTGGCCGGTGGAGTCGAAGACCAGGCAAAGAGTAGGATATTGTTAAGTATTTGGAGTGAGGGGGTCATAGGGTTAACTTTTAGGGCAGCCTGACATTCTCTGGAGTGATTCCCCCTTTACTTGCTACAAGCTTACTGATGTCTCTAGTTAAAGTTTAAGATGACATATTTATAGGCTCTATGGAAGGGAATGAGAACTGAGATGGGCAATCATTGCCCTTTAGTGCCATCCTTATTTCTTGGCATTTAGGGGTTGCAAGTTACAGAGAGAGCCTGTATCACCTTCTAAAGGCCCCAGCGTGTGTGTGTCTGTGCCTGTGCGTGTGTGTGTGTGTGTGTAGAGCCGGGGCTTTGCAATTTGTGCATTTTTGATTGTTCTCCGGTGTGATCCAGTCCTAGAAACATCAATACCCCAGTGATTAACAACCCCTGATCTCCACCACTGCCTGACTTCCTGCAGTGAAGAGCGCGCACACACACAAAATGGACCTTTTCTTATGAGGTGAAAGAGATGAATAGATTGCAGGAGGCTGACACCTAGGGACAGGGGGTCTGTGATGGGCTTCTGCTGGACACAAAGAGGTCAGTAAGGGTGAAAGTTGGTGATTTGGGGCCATGCCAGGAGAGGTTTTAGATTTGAGGTAATAAATGGGCACCTCTTCAATCTGTCAAAGCTGGCAACAGTGAACGGGGAAACTCTTATTGGCAGAAATAGTGAAACAGTAGCTTTTCTGGTAATGATTAGAGACCATTTAAAAAGTGTGTGAAAGTTCTCTAGGCTACCATAAAGCAGGGATTGAGAAGTTATGACCAACGATAGACAAAAAGTAAACACATATATAGATAAGTGGGGATTCAGTCAGGAAACTGAGCGTTTACTCTTTGGAATATGCACAGGTCATCCAGCCCAGCTACTTCTACCGTGCCTTCATTTATGAGAGAATCTCCAGAAACCTTCCCAGAGACATGGCATTGAGTTGTGCTCGTTGTTAGCTTTGAAATAATTGTTTTGAACATTTTAAAATAAATATCTGCTCATTAGGAATTCTGCTGGTACATAGGTATAGATAGTATTGATGCAAATCATGATACCAGCACTCAGTACTGACAGCCCTATCCCAGGAGCATTCACCTGCCCTAATGTCTGGCATTGAGGACACAGTTTCTGGTTCGTATGTTGTTCATATACAAGTTTACTGAAATAATTTCAGTAGATATTCTCTCCATCAAGCTCCTGGAGACCTTTGCCCTCACTCCCTTCTTTAATCGCATCTTTAATATCATTATCACTAAAATTATTCATCCTGTTTAAATTTGAATTTCTAAAACTTTTGCACTTCTTCAGTTAGTTCATTCAGAATTTCTGGCTTTAAAGGGAAGTTTCAGACACATCAAAGGACTCTGAAAAAGAAACATATGCTGTTATCTCAGCTGCAGAGTATCCCTTACCTAGTCCTGAAAGATTTTGGATAGAATAAGAGAGAGAAAAAATACATCTTTGGCAAACCAGATGCTTGTTCATTTAAGAAATGACTGAAATGTATTGTCAGATTGTGTGTGTGTGTGTGTGTTATATGCATGCTCATATGTTTGTGCTTACAAGCCAGATAATGACAGTGTGGGTCAAATCATGGATGGGTGGCATGTGGTTGTCCAGTAAGGCTACTTATTGTAATAAATAATAGGAGTGGTGACTGTAAATGTTTGAGCACCCAAAATTTGCTAATTAGTGAGCTTTCTTTCTTGTCTGAAGTCTTCCATTTCTTAATGCCAACCCCCAACACACACACCTTTTTTGGTATGTGTGTACATGTCCTCATAAACAGAGCTAATCAATTTCATCCAGCCAAATTCATCTGTCTGAGCGTGATGGAGAAAGTAACGTTTAAAGTTATTATTTTTGTCAATTGGAGTATGGGGAATCAGAGGAAACAGATAGAAGTGACTTGAAATAGAAAGCAAGAATGGAGATTTGAATTCTAGTCCTATATATTTATCACGTACCATCAGCAAGTCGATATAATGATTTGAGTTTGAATTTATTCATCTGTAAATTGGGGTCCATGCCAGTCGGGATCAGTTGACAGAATCACATATATTGATACAGATAAAAAGGGCATTGTTGTTGTAAAGTCACATACACGTGTGTGTCACTGCCATTCCTAACACTTTTTTCTCTCAAATCATTAAGAGGAACAGTTCATCAACCCTAAATCTGAAGACAAAGTCAAAAGTTCATAATTTGCCACTTAGATTTCCTCCCCCAGAAAGAGGTGGGATGCAGGCACCACACATCTTTTGGACCTGTCTGATCTTTAGCTAAAAGCCAAGGCTAAGAAAGACTAATGATTATAATAAAACCTGAGTTAAAAATATTAATTTATGGTAATTATAGGCTACCCATATAACTTGTCAAGAATTCTGAGTGGCTTCTTTGCCTCCCTCTCTCTCCTTCCTGTCTCCTTCCTGCTTGGAGCAGCCATTGGTAGATGTAATTTTTGCTGTGCACATGATGAGACCTTTCCCTCTTCCATGAGTGTGTGTTTGTGTGTTCAGAGGAATTCCCAAAATTTGAGAGCCATTATTTAAACCCAGGTACTGATATTTGCATCCTTGTCATACAGGACAGCCTTTCTTGATGGAAATGTGTGCAAGATCTGGACCAAATGAGGGAATCCCATGGCATCAAGGATGCTGAGTGCAGATAATTTGTCAGGGGAAGAACATGCTGCTTCTGCACAACTTATTTTATACATGATCTAATTTTATATGATGATATTTACTGTCTTGTGGTGGGCGTGTGTGTGTGTGTGTGTGTGTGTGTGTGTGTGTGTGTGTGTTATTTTTTCTTCCACTGAGTTCCAAAATGGTAACCAGTATTAGCTCATTAATCCCTATGAAATTTTTATTAGGTAGGTAGTAAGCATTAATATCTCTTTCTCACATTTTTACGCTGAATATGATTGAAATATTTTGTTTTCTCACCCCCGTCTCCTTCTTACTGGCAGTGTTTCTCAAAAACAGTCATCTGCAATACGCTATTTAACTTACATCATTATGATGGTATTAATGCTGCATGTATCAAATGCTGCATGACTGTCTGATTGTTTGACATTGCATGTCTTCTCCTTCTGATATTTTTAGACCTGAGATGTAACCACACAACCTTGGTAATTAAGCTAGGTCATTTTTTGTTTTGGGGGTTTTGGGAGTTTTTTTGGTAAAATGCTTTATTGTCATCATTTATTTAATTTTCACAATAATCTTGTGAGGGACACATTCTCACACCCATTACACAGATCAGCAAACAGGTTAAGAAAGGGTAAGTAACTTGGCTAAGGTGTTAGGGAGGGTGAGGAACAGAGAATAATTTGGAACCTGCTTTGATCTGACTCCAAAATCTACCCTTGCCTTACAGATTTTAATGTAGAACTTAGAAATCAGGACCTTTTAAGATTGTAAAATTATTTATCTTGAGTGGATTTCAGAGGAGGTTGAGAAGAGGTAAATCCTGGTTAGGGAAGCTCTACCTCCTTGTGAAAAAGGAATGTTTTTAACATGTGCCTGTCACATTTCATTCCTTAGTTCCAAAGGTGACTTCATTGTTCCCCCACTTCATCTTTAGAGAGTCTTAAAATGAACAATTGGGTGATATATTGAGCATAGGGTCACGGGCAGATTTTGAGATCTGGTCTTGTTTAATACATTTCTGAGTTAACAACAAAATCTGATTTTATTTTGACATTGGCTGTGAAAACTGGGTTTAGTGATCATTTGTGTAAGATCTTTTCACCTGACCTTTTTTCTTTTTTAATAAATTTATTTGTTTTATTTATTTATTTTTGGCTGCATTGGGTCCTTGTTGCTACCCGTGGGCTTTTCTCTAGTTGCAGAGAGCAGGGGCTACTCTTCTTTGCCGTGCGCAGGCTTCTCATTGAGGTGGCTTCTCTTGTTGCGGAGCACGGGCTGTAGGTGTGCAGGCTTCAGTAGTTGTGGCATGCGGGCTCAGTAGTTGTGGCTCACAGGCTCTAGAGTGCAGGCTCAGTAGTTGTGGCACATGGGCTTAGTTGCTCCACAGCATGTGGGATCTTCCTGGACCAGGGCTTGAACCCGTGTTCCCTGCATTGGCAGGTGGATTCTTAACCACTGTACCACCAGGGAAGCCCTCACCTGACCTTTTAAATTTTAATAGAATTGGCTTTCTTTAGCAAAACTTTAGCAAATTTATATTTTCCTTTTCTGATCAAGGCTCTGGTCCTGATCAAGAGTGCAAATGCAGTGTGGCATGGAAGGCTATTTGCTATTGAGGAAAAAAAGCATACGATGTGGAGGCAGATGGACTTAGGTTTGAATCTCAGATCTCCTTACTAGCTGTCTTCAATATAGGGAGACTGTCTGCTGTCTGCTTTCTGATGACGCATAGATGGTTGTTCCTCTGACTGTCCACCCAGGTCTGACAGCATTTTAGTGTCTTCAACTTGAGAGGGTTGAACACTTTGTACTTATAAGTCAGGTTCTGGGGAAATAAAGGTGACACATTGATCTATGCCCTTGACTTGAGAGTGAGCAAATCTTACGTTTCACATGATTAGGTGTGTCCCTGTTGTTCATATACATATGTATTTATAAAAATTCCTGAAATTTGAATGCCACTATTTAAATCAGGTACGGGTATTTGCAGTAAGATATAAAGGTGTAGTAGTTTGTTTTACATCATCTTTGTGTTGGCAAATATGGAATCTCTAGGTACAAAATGCATAATTTAAGAATAGAAATTAACCCCTTTTTGAAATTTGCTGGTACCATCTAGAAAAGATAATTAAATATTGACTCTGGGAATGATTCACATTTTTAGGGTTATGAATAGAGTATAACTGGGCACAAAATACACGGAGTGTCTTCTTTATTTATGATGTTAATAATTGCTAACATTCAGGGAGTACAAACTGTGTGCCAGGGACAAGCCAACAACCTTATATAAATTATCTTATCGACTTTTAATTCTACAGATATTTGCTGAGCACCTAATTTGTTCCAGGCACTGATCAAAAGGTATGTGTGAAGTGGTACAAAAAGTTACGAACATTCCTATGAGGCAGTAGAAGATCCTTGTCATCTGATGGCAAAACTGCTAAAGAAGTAAAGGTGAGACGGGAACCTTCTGGCTGGGATGGTTGTGAAGGCTCATGGCAAGCGTGATGCTTGCATTGGACCATGAATAGTAGTGAGGACTTTAAAAGGGGAGTTTTGAGATGACTCTAAGTACATGGTAGGCAAAAGAACCGCAAGGGCAAGTGTAGAGAGGAAAGAGATTACAATTTCTTAATCTGTGACCTCAATTTTGAATGATTATAGATATATTGCATGCCCAATGAGAAACTGAAAATCTATGCCAAGGAAAAAATCTGTGCCATCCCTTAAAGATTTGATTGCCCTTATTTGCACATTTAAATCTCATCTTGGATGTTGTAGCTTTTTTTTTATTATGACTTCTTTCTCAAACACAGTTTTCAAAAAAAAAAAAAATAGACTGTCATTTATTTAGTAAACTCTGTCAGAGACATCCTCAGCCAGGCTGCCCAGACTGCCACGTTGCTTTATGTCTTTACATTTATATGCAAATTCTGTGACCTGCCTTTTTGTGTATCTTAATTATTGTCCTATACCTCTAGAAAGTATGGAGACTACACCTTTGTCTCCAGAGGGGAAACTGGACAAAGAGCATCCCTGCAGTGGCCAAAGGTGATGGCCTGAAAGAAGTGTGAGGAGGAGCCAGACTCCTCAGAATATAATGGTTTCTGCAGAGGGGGGGCTCTACTCAGATCAGATGGATGCAATAGTTAAAACCTTGGCGAGAAACAGAGGTGAAATCCTGCTGTTCAAGGTTTACAGTGAAAGAACAGAGCTTATTTTAAAGTGTAGGTAGGGATAAAAGGACCTGAATGCTCTGACATGAACTTTTACATGTACATAAAAGGTCTCATATCTCTCTGCTGAGATCTGCTGAATGTTTTTATACTACTTAAATCAGTAATGTACCTTTGCACTGTTCGAAATGACTCACTTTTGAAGAATTTTGTCACGTTACTTCAGTTTTATTTTTATCATAGTCCTAAGAGATTAGAAGGACAGATATGATTATTACCAACTTTTTGTGGGAGATGAGACAGGCACCACTGGATTACCTGTGTGATTTACACTTCAGTTGTTGGAGGAAGAGGGGCTAAACCTTAGGACACAGCATTCCACTGATCCCTGGACTTGCTCAGGCTTTTTCTGCCCTGGGTTTGAGACAGAATTTATGTTTTGGCTGAAGCCTGCACTCCTGTCCATCAGGGACCTCGGTGGTTGGGGAGAAGCGTGGAGATTGGGCACTGGAGAACCTATACAAATTACATGTGTTGAGCTTTAGAACAAGTTGCTTGGTCCAGGTTGATTTGTGGGTCATTATTAGCCTTTAAAAAGGGCATATACCCTGAGAAAATCATAATTCAAAAAGAGTCATGTACCACAATGTTCATTGCAGCTCTATTTACGATAGCCAGGACATGGAAGCAACCTAACTGTCCATTGACAGATGAATGGATAAAGAAGATGTGGCACATATATACAATGGAGTATTACTCAGCCATAAAAAGAAACAAAATCGAGTTATTTGTAGTGAGGTGGATGGACCTAGAGTCTGTCATACACAGTGAAGTAAGTCAGAAAGAGAAAAACAAATACCATATGCTAACACATATATATGGAATCTAAAAAAAAAATGGTTCTGAAGAACCTAGGGGCAGGACAGGAATAAAGACGCAGAAGTAGAGAATGGACTTGAGGACACAGGGAGGGGGAAGGGGAAGCTGGGATGAAGTAAGAGAGTAGCATTGACACATATACACTACCAAATGTAAAATGGATCGCTAGTGGGAAGCAGCCACATAGCACAGGGAGATCAGCTCAGTGCTTTGTGATCACCTAGACGGGTGGGAAAAGGAGGGTGGAAGGGAGACACAAGAGGGAGGAGATATGGGGATATATGTATATGTATAGCTGATTCACTTTGTTATACAGCAGAAATCAGCACACCATTGTAAAGCAATTATACTCCAATAAAGATGTTAAAAAAAAAGTGACCATGCACAGCATTGCCAAGATTTACTGCAAGCAAGGTGCCGTTGCCTGTTGATACAAAGGTTATTTTAAGTGCCCACCATTGTAAATGAGTCATCAGTGCCTTCTTTTGCACTTGTATCTAATTGAGATGGGGGGGTGGAGGGGGTTTTACAGATAAAGCAGAGAGGAGTTTGCTGAACACTGGCAACTCTGCTCCACCCAGATGTGCTATCTACTTGATAACAGAAGCTGACTTTTTACAACAATAATAAAAATCACCATATCTTTTGAGCAATTCTCTGTAAGCACATTGCAGAATATCACTACGTTATTTAATTGAGACCTCACAACAACCTTGTGAAGTAGGTATTATCTCTGTTCTAATACTGTGGAAACCCGAGGCTCAGAGGAGTTAAGAAAGCTGCCCTAAATTACCTGACCAGTGATACATCTGAGATTTGAGTTATGTTCTAACTTTGGCCCTAAAGTTCTTTCTACTGGATCACGCCGCCCCTGTGTATGGGTTTATTTTGGGGTTCCTTAGAGAATTTATAAGTCAGTTCAGAGTGATGGTAGGGAGAAGTCTTGGCATGAGAGGAAAAATCTTAAGTGTGCCCCTTTCCAAGTCACTGTGTTCTCAGGTCCCTGGCCCTTTTTATTCCTTCCTGACCTCCAGTTATCCCTGCGAATGACTCACATAGCGTCACTAATGTGTATTGTCTCCAGCTTGTTATCCTGGAAGATGTGTGGAAGCTGCCACTTGCTTTCTCCCTGCTGGCTGCTGACCCTAGAGAGGCAGCACGGACACCATGGACACTTACCTTAAGATAGGGCTACTGAGACATGTTATCAGGTATTTGGCGAACAATATTGGGTTGGCCAAAAAGTTCGTTCAGGTTTTTCCCAGAGCCTAAGGTTTGAGGGTTCTGGTCACCTTCCCTAACTAGAATGACGGAGGATGTGGGAACCCAAACTCATGGTCCATCTGATTCAGGGCTTGCCTATTTGGAAAGTAAAAGGTCTTTGGTTTAGTCCTTCACTTCCTACCACTCTCAATTAGAATTATGAAAAGGGCATTTGTCACCCGGACTTGGAAATTCTGTCTCTAATCTCCACCTGACCTGCCCTGTATTTTGTCCAGTGGGTGGAGGGATTTTGAAGTGGGCTCTCTTACTGACAACAAAACTACCTTCAGGTAAGATCCTCAGGCCCCTGCTTCTAAGTGAGTATCCTTGACCCTTTGAATTGTCTTTGTAACATTCTTGGTAAACAATTGACCATATAATTGTAGGTCTATTTATGAATTTCCTATATTGTTAAAATTATCATTGTTTTTCTTAGGGAAAAACACACCATCTTGAGTCCTATTGCTTTACAGGAAATCTTAGTTTCATATAATAAATAAACAAACAAACATATAAAGTTTTATTGGAACACAACCCCATTCATTCATTTTTACATATCATCTGTTTTTGTGATACATGATGCAACAGCAGAGTTGAGTAGTTGTATTGGTTTGGCCAAAAAGTTCGTTCTGGATTTTCCGTACGGAAAACAGAGACCATATTTTCTATCTGACCCATTATAAGAAAAGTGTGCTGACCACTGGTCTAGATCATGGGGAGGAGATTTTTAACCATTCCTTTAATATTTGTCTATGCTGTTTTAAAATTTTTTGCCATGTGTATGTATTCCTTTTGTGATAAAGCTATTAAAACATTTTAAATGATTGTGCTACATACTAAAATGTAGCCTTTGCCCTTGAGGTTGCATATACTGGTGGGAATAGACAGCTACACAAACAGAAAAATTGCAGTTTAGAGTGATAAGTGCATAATAAGCATAATAAGAACTGTGAAAAGTACTATGAGAACAAAAATGGGTGGGGAGCCAACTAATCCTCCTGGGAGAAGGAAGGAATGATTTTATAAGAAATTGGTATTTGAGCTGGCCTTTATTTATCCAGGATTAGGAATTTGCAAAGCCAGGGATGATTGGGAAGGGGAGAGGTTATCTATACCCAGTTTTCCCTCTTTTTTATGAGAATTAGGTCCATCTTAGTGGTTCTTAGTACATGTAACAATATGTGATCGATCATTCTTCCTTTAGACTCTCCTCCATCTCCATGCCATTTGGGACCCAGACTAACAGTCTTTAAATATCATGTTTGATTTCCTTTTTCCTTTTAAGCATCGTGTCTCTGAGTAGACCAAAGAATCTGAGCTCCCAAACAGATAAAGACTCGCCTTAAATCTTAAACATTTGCTCTCTCATCTCTTCACAGTAGAATGTCACTAGCATGGTTGTGACAGTTTCTGCTTGATATTTGTGATGTTGCTGCTTCTGCACAAGATGGAAATGGGTGATCCTGTCATCTTCTTGGGCCTGTGGCCTGAATCAGTGTGGCTGTTGGGGTGATTATGACAATTCGGTTGTCATTTTCTGTTAGTGCAATGTCGCTTCCCTAGGTGGTGTGATGGTATGTGATAGAGGGAACGACATCGCCGTATCCACAGTCACCTTGGTATATACGTGTAAATGTGAGGGATGGTGTACCTAAATTAGGTCAGTGCATAGCTCATGACTGTAATCTCAACAGCTTTCTCAAAGCTGCTCCTAGAGAAAAAAATTAACTCATAGAAGACTTTACATTTTTTTCCCCCAAAGACTCCTGTCCATCTCTTCTTCCTACTATGGATATTTTAGTTTTTTAAAGGTAATTGTACATTAAAAAGTATCATCACTGCGCTGCTTGTAGGATTTTCACAAATGAACACACACACTAATGTAGCCAGCACTCATGTCACTGCAGCGTTCCAGAGGCCCTGCTAATACCCTTCGTAGTCAGTTCCCTCCCCTAGGATAACCTCTGATATGACTTCAAATAGCATAGGATGGTTTTTTTGTTTGTTTGTTTGTTTTTAAAGGTGTAAGCGAGATGGAAGTTGTCTGTCTTTTTTTTTTTTTTTTAACTTTGGGTTTATTTATTTATTTGTTTATGGCTGTGTTGGGTCTTCGTTTCTGCGCGAGGGCTTTCTCTAGTTGCGGCAAGTGGGGGCCACTCTTCATCGCGGTGCGCGGGCCTCTCACTGTCGCGGCCTCTCTTGTTGCGGAGCACAGGCTCCAGACGCGCAGGCTCAGTAGCTGTGGCTCACGGGACTAGTCGCTCCACGGTATGAGGGATCCTCCCAGACCAGGGCTCGAACCCGTGTCCCCTGCATTGGCAGGCAGATTCTCAACCACTGCGCCACCAGGGAAGCCCTTTAGGATGGTTTTAATTGCTTTTATACTTCATATAAAGTTTATGTAAGTGGAATTCAATTCTATGTCCTTTTTTATATCTGGCTTTTTAATTCAGCATTATGTTTTTTAATTTCTTCCAAATTATATTTATTTGTGAATTATTTGAGCTCTGTAATTTGAGATTTATACTCATATGTGTCTTTTTGATGAACATATAAAAAATAAAATGGGGGAGCCATTCAGAGTCCTCTGCCCCCCACCCCCCCACAGTAAACTATCAGTCAGTCCTCTCTAGCAACAAGTGTCCTAGGGATACTATGAAGTGAGAGGTTTGTTTATTTAATTTGTAATGAATTAATGAATGAGAAATGAAGCCTGCCCCTTCACTGCTGATTTTCTTCTCTCACGTCTTGCCTCCTTGAAGTTATCCTTCATTTAAGCATCTCAGGAGAGAACTTAAGATTGGAATGGGGTCTTGATATGGGAGACTGAGAGGGTATAAGAAATGGTGTATAAAGAGCATAGAGAATATGTGACTGTTCGTGATTTGACCAATGCCTCAGAGCACTGACTTTTAATGCTTCATTCCCTCTGGAAGTTATGAATGTGGCTAGTGGAAAAACGTAATTAAGAAACCAGCCTGACTGTAGAAAACACAACTTTTGATTGAATTTGGTGGGTTTCTATTAATAGCAATATTCAACTAAAAGTATCAGGGCTATTTAGGTAATGGCAGGGACTTTCTTTCACTGACGGATTATCTGAGGAGGTATTATTTTCTATTTCAGAATGTATGGTGAGGTTGTTCCAAGAGTTGGCACCTCTGTACCCCCAGCATCTCGGTCTGCTGAGCCCCTTGCCAATCTAGTATGTGTAGTTGGCTTCCAGCTCAAGTTCAGTTCTTCTGAAAAACTGCTGTTTTACACTCTTATGGTGTTACAGACTTCATGTTGCTGACTTCAGAGCTTTACTGAAAGCATCTCTGTGGAATTGCTAATTCGTAAGGGCTGGCTGAGTTCATTCCTACCATAGTGGCTGCTTGTGTGATACATATTCATTCTCTGTATAGATGTAGATATAGCTCTATCTCTGTCTCCAGAGGCTCTTTTTGGAAAGGCTTGGCTCTACCAATTTTACCTCATCTCTGGGTTTTGGGTTCCTCATGGTCTATGAGAAGGTAACATGGAGACCAAACCGTAGAGATGTCAACTCGCTTCCTTGAGAAGGGCAGTTACTTTCGTGGAAAGTGATCGTAGACATCAGTAAAATTATATGAGGGAGACTAAAACACCTCATTGTAGTAGAGTCAGGATTATCCTATTTATGAGCTCAATTTAATTAATTATTAAAGGCTAAGACATTTAGAGAAAATTTTAACAGCATTCTATTAAGGTCACAGTGGCTAAGATTGAAGTTTAAATGGTTTTAGCGATTGCATTGTTTCAAGAAGTCTCTTCCATTTGGGGAGGTAATCTAAGATGTGAAGTGGAGAGGCCTGGGCTCAGGGTCAAAAGACTTACATCAGATTCATCCTCTGCTATACACTGGCTCTGAGGTCTCAAATATGGCACTTACATTCCACAAATAAGGAGATAAAAATACCATTTCCCGAGTCAGCTTCCCATAAGCTATGAGAGCATCCGATGGAGTGAGGGCCTGACTCACTGTAGATGTCCATTGAACTTTTGGTTCAATTATATATGTCCATCTTCTCAAAGAGAGTTTGTTCAAGAAGTTTCTATGAGCCAGGAAGTTTCATGAGATGCTAATGTTCATGATTTGTGAGCATTGGTCCAGGATATTCTTTTTAGGTTGGGGGAAGATCATCAGTCTTCTGATCTAGAAGACTGGAGTTTTAGTTCTGATTTGTCCTTCATTTGTTGTGAAATTTTGGGGCAAGTCACATAACCTTCCTTGAGCATTCAGTTTCCTCCCCTGGGCTATAAGAATAATACCTTGGACAGTTTACTGCAATTTCTTTGTGTATTTCCTTATCTGTAAAGTAAACACAGTGATATTAGCCACCTCAGAAGATCTTCAAGAGACTAACATGATTCAACGCCTGGAAATGCTCTAGCAGAGTGCCTGTTGCATGATGCGTGCTCAAAAAACGTTAACTGGAATGATTTTCACTTCTTCCTAGAACTCACTTGAATGAAATCACCAATCATGGAAATTGGAATGCTGAGTATGCTGCTAATACAGTGTTAATGCCATGATAGTTATCTGAAAAAAAAAAAAAAAAAGGAAAAGAAAAAAAATGAAAACCTGTCTACCTGTCTAATGCTCCCAGTTTTATTTTACTGGAATTTTCTCCTTCTCTTTCTCTCTCTCTCTCTCTCTCTCTGTCTCTCTCTTTTTTTTGCTCGCTATGATGTCCATTTGTGGTAGAGCGGCAACAACAGCAATAACAACAACTACAGTTGGGGGCCAAACTGCCAGAAACCAAGGATGAGAAGGGCTACCCCTCCTTGCCCAGTCCTCTTCTGTGCTGCTGGGTTTTCTCTGGCAGGAATGCTTCACGTATTTCCTCAGGAGCTGCAGAGCTGGGAGCACAGCAGTTTTCCTAGAACGAGAGGCAGTAGGCGTCTGCTTCCCTTGCGGCTCATGTTCTCACTCAGCAACCAAGCATGTCTTTATCCCGGCGGAAGTTCAGACGGCCTTTCCCTTCCTGTCTCAGCAGCTCCTGCCCCAGCCTCAGACCCAGTCATGACAAGTATGGCTGCTGCGTGGAGCACGTCTTCTGAGCCCCGCAGAAAATTCAGAGAGCCTCTCAGAGAATAAAGCTTTGCCTTGGACTGTGGCTTTGGCCGTGACTCTTTTTCCTAGCAAACTGTGGTGCTGAATGAAACAAGATGCAAACTGTAATCCAGTCACAAAGGCCAAAGGTTGAGGAAGAAATTGCCATTTCTCCTTCCTGCTTACAACTCAAGAGTCTGTCTCCCGAATCCTTGTTAGAGTTATTGGTATCCTGGCTTTATACATACACCCTGGTATTTGAGTGCATATACTGGTGCTCACAGCATTGGTTTGAAGTTAGTGGTTCTGTCACCGCTCTAGCTGTATGACTTGGACATTAAGTTAATCTCTGTGAGTCTCAACTTCCTCACCTGTATGATGGGAGGAGTCATGTCTGTCCTGCTTACCTGGTCAAATAAAATCTCAACTTTGTAAGTCTGAAACCTTAGGGTCCCATACCTGGATAGGAAGCTTGCACGTTATTTACCACAGCTTTTGTCTGCTGCCGGTGACCATCCCCTCACCAGCCTCCTGCACAGATGATCCTCCAGGTTCAGACTGAGGTCTGACTGGTGGGGGAGCTGGCCTCCTCAGGAGCTCTGACTGTGAGAAAGTTGTGCCAGGCTGAAATCTGAACTCTCCAATAACTTTTACCTGCTGGTTTCTGTTTCATCTCTGGATCCAACAGTACATTTAATCTCGAAGTCTTCTGTATATTGAAGACTACTGTAAAAAAAATACAGTCAGTTTTTTTAAACTGGGTATCAAGTCATTTTTTCAGTTCCTTTGCCTGCTCTGCCCTTGAGATTCTGATCTGGATTGACTGCATGGAACAGAACATGGTGCCTGGTGTTCCTGAACATTCTCAAGGGTCCTTGTGGCATCGGTTATAAAAGTTTTCCTGATGATCCCTAGAAGAAAGTGTGATTATTATTAATGATAGGTGTCCCCACACATAGTGGGTCTACTCAAATCCTAGAGCTATAATTGTAAAAGCAGGTTTCTTAACATGTTTTAAATTATTTTAACTTGGAAGTAATTTCCCCCTCTATTACCTTGGATTATTTTTTATTCTGAAAAATAATAAAGATGAATTAAATTTAATAAAAGGCTTAGAAAAAAATCTAAAGAATAAAATAAAAGTTATTTGTAACCCATCTATTTGTAAAAAAATAAAATATTTTTATACCTTACACCTTGGTCATGTTTCCACATATATGATTGTATATGTGTAATTGCTGAAATTATGTAACGTGGTTATGTGGCTCTGCATTTTGTTTTGCTGTCTTATTGAACATTGTATTGTCTTTCCCCATGTCATTATCAATTATTTATAAGTATCATCATAATGGTTGCATCATAATATTCTATTGAATGAATACACTGTAATTTACTCAATGAACCCTTTGTTGTAATCCCTAATTTGTAGCCAATTTCCAGGAGCTTCAGGGCTATTCTCTTTGAGAAATGGAAATAAGGGAGAAGGCAACACCTCTGGATTCCCACAGCAGGATTTTATTTTCCAAGTGCTGGGGTAATCCCTTCATTCCTCTCTTCCTAAGTAGGCAGAGTTAACAGGACATGTAGATCAGATCCTGTCAGAGCTGGAAAGCTAAAAAAACAGGTTGATTTGTGCATATGTATTAGTGTGTTGTATCCTCACTTCACAAATTCAAGTTTAAAATGCTGTACTGGTGATTTCTATAATCAACAAGATGTTTGGATTTGTTTCATTTACTGATGCAAACGGGCCCACCAAGGGCTTGAACTGCCTCTTTCCTCTGATATCAAGGATTTTCCCTTGATCAAGGAAATTGAAGAAATCCAAGTACAGTATCAGGCAATTGCTGTCCTTCAGTGTCAGGAAGAAAACTTTTAATGCACTGGAACCCAGAGCTAGAAATCAAAGAATCACAGATTTGTCTTCCATTAATATGATTTGGGACGATGTTAGAGCATAGCTCTGGCAGCAGGAAGGCTCCATTCTCATATAATCAGCTCAGTCATCTGGGGTCGTTATTAAGGGGGCAGTATCCCCACTCCTCTGTAAACTTGCAGAACCAATCACCAAGATAAGGGAATAGGAATCTCTGTTGTCTACAAACTTCCAAGTGAATTTTGTTAGGTAAATTTAAGAAATGGATTCTGACCCATGCACAGAAGAAGGTTTCTAGGCCATCAACTTAGCCTGAAAGAGAATTGTCCTGTCCCCACACCTGTATTTCCAACAAGTCGTAACACCTTAGATATTGAGCTTTACTTTGGATTTCATCTTTGGTGATTATCAAGATTACACAGCTGGAAAATAGTAGCTGCATAAACCTATAGCAAGGGTGATGGAAGGGATTTTTTCCAATTAAAACGTTATCACTTTTGAAAGAGGCATCCCACATCTCCCCAAAGGCACTGCCACTAGTAGAAAACCAGCTGCATTCCTCCATTGTGGGCCAATTCCACCCTTGTGGAATGGATACAAACTGTGTGTCTTCACCTCTGGGGACTGGCTGGCTTGAGGCAGTAGCATATGGTTGACTGTTGAAACAAATAAAAATAAAACCAAACAGAAACTTCTGGTTGTTTAGTCCCAGTAGAATTCTCAAAACCTAATACAAAAGGCTAAGCCCAGACACAGCTTCACTCCATCTGTGCCTCGCCTCCAGGCCAGGGAAACATTAACCTTATTGGGGCCTGGTCGCTGGGGTGCTTCCAACACTGTTCAGATTTTTCTGATGTCACAGGTGTCTGTTTGTGCAAATGAGAAACTGCTAATTGTGTATCTCATGTGCTTATTAGGAAAGATGAAAAGTCAACCGACCAAGACGACCTCCCGGTGCCAGTAGTGAGGGCGCCCATATCTGATGGGCAGTTCCTCATGGTGCTGGGCTGTGGTGAAGAGGCATGAAAGTTCTATGTTATTCTTTCCCGTGCTATGATTTCAACAGCCAGGGAAACCAGGTCTTAAAACCTCTAACTTGGGTCCTAACACAGACAAAGATAATAGATAGGAATTACCTTATGAAAAGCAGGACAGGAAGAAGTTTATGGGAAGCGGAAGTGGGAGAGAGAGATGGCCAGTCTTTTCACATTAAAAAAAATGGGAAGTATGGGTATCCTGAGTCTGCAAGTTGTGGGCTGCTTGAAAATAAGAAAAGTTTCTCTCTTCCTTGTTGGACCCCCTGCATGGGGCATTCATGCTTCCTGTTCCCTGAGCACTGTGAGGCTGTTGGATTTTGTGGGTGGGAGATGTAGGCACCTGGTTCCAGCAGAGCAGGCGCCACTGTAAACTAGGGCATCCCCCCGTTGAAGTGTTGTCTCCTTCAAAAATGCAGATGGACCTCAAGGCCATTTGTCCATTGTGTATATTTCCTAGAGCATTAAGGAAATGAGAAGCAGGTTTCTTAAGTGTCTGCCCATTTCTCCTGTGGAGGAGGAGAGAGGCGTAAATGGCCCCTGTGAGTTAACTCTGACTATGCTGGATCCATGAAAAGCCTTTACAAGAGCAGCTGGTCTCTCCCAGAGGCTGGGAGCCAGTCAAGCCCAGAGGATTATAGGTCTTAAAGACCCTTTAGGTAAAGGGTATAAATGCTGAAGGCGTGGCAGGCTCAGTGCCCTGGAGCAGGGCCTGAGGGAACAGGTACATGTTCTAAGTAGGAGCAGAACCATGGGTCACAACCAGTGTGGGCACGGCTGGCACAAGACAGACTACAGGGACCCAAAGAGGAGGACAGGAGCCAGTGGGACAAAAATTCCAGAGGTAGAGCAAAGTAGGTGCTCCTAAGTCTCATAAAAAGCAAATGACTATTAGAAGTTGCAAGGGCAGGCCTAGCAAGGAGGGTGGGGCACAGAATAAGAGGTCTCTTTCAATCTGAGTAGCCACTTGTTTCATCCCAAGAGGCTTTGTGTACTTCATCAGGCAGGGATACCGTTTGGAGGTTAGGGCACCTTTGGGCCTTACATGTGGTATTAAATAAAAGCATCCATGAGGGATGAGGGCTTCCCTGTCCTGAAGGAAGCACAGCTTGGGATTCCCCTCCTGGAAGCCCCACAGATGGTGGCAGAGCAAAGACTGCTGTCTCCCTGGAGTCTGTTCTTAATGTTTATGACCACAGTGTCCCACTGCGCCCCTCACACGCAGGAGTCTTTCAGGAAAGTTTTGCACAGTGGATGCTGGGTCTGTCCCCTCTGCCTCTCTGAGAAGTGCTCAGAAAAGAATATGAAAAGTGGGGCATCAGGAAGCTCTTAACAAGGACCAGACCCACCTCCAAAGAGCATTGACATATTGCTACATTTTTTTTTTTTTTAATATGCCTTGGGGAAAAAGGGAAAAAAGTTAACGTCTGACTCCTGATATCCTCTAATTTTTCTTTCCTTCCTCCCGAACTGTTTTGGGGAGTTTCATACTAAAAATGGCAATATAACAGCAACTAAAATACTTATTTCATATTTTCTTGCAAACTTTTTGCTCCTATTTTTCTTTGTGATTGTTGAGTATGATCCAAGCATAAAATGACTACACCAATTGAATGCTCACTCAGGACTGAAAATTTGGATGGGGGCAGCCCCTTGGAAACCTTATAACTCTGGCCAGTGGTGGAAAAAGAACCCCGTGCTCCCATGTGACAGTGATTACTCACGATGGCCTGGATCTCATGACACTGTGTCTGATCAGTAAACACAATAGAAGAGCTGTACTCCCTCTCAGGCGTCTCTCTGCCCACAGTGCTGTCTCCCCCATTGTCAGACGAACTGGTCTCAAGCCCTGGAGGCTGTGCCTGTTGGAGAATTTGCCATTGATGGGACTTTTGTGGCAGAAGTTTTTGCAGGCAGAACACACCTCCCCAATCTGCCCTAACTTGAGGAGAAAACTCTGGCATCATCTCCTCAGTCTGCCTGGCTTAACTGATTGCAAACCTTGTTTTCCTTTCTTATAGCACTTTTTTTTGGCTGATTATAAAAGCAGTACGTACTTGATATAATAAATATTAAGCAACATAAATTATAAAAATCTAACATGACGATTACCCATTAAGCTGCCACTTATGGATAATCACCATTAACTAGTACATATTCTTCCAGTTATCTTTTGAGGCTTTCAGGAACGTACAGAATGACTGCGTATGTGTTTATAAAATAATGTTTAAACACACAGACATATACACAGAGATCAGTTCATACAATGCGTATTATACACTTTGCCTTTTTTTCACTGGCAAGAGATTTGAGTCATTTTTTCCTATCCATCCATGCAAATCTACCTCATCCTTTCTTTTTAAGTAATAGATCTTATTTTTCAGTTTTAGAGTCATAGAAAAATTGAGCAGAAAGAACGGAGTACCCAGGTAACCGCTCTGCTCCTCATGTACGCAGCCTCCCCTGCATTCATCATCCCACAACGTAGTGGTACGTTTGTTATAATCCATGAACAAACATTAACACGCCGTTATCAACCATAGTTTACACTAGGAACCATTCATTGTGTTGTACATTCTATGGGTTTTGATAAATGTATAATGACATATACCCACTATTATAGCATCATACAGAGTAGTTTCTCTGCCCTAAAGATCCTCTGTGCTCCACCTCTTCATCCCTTCTTATCATAAACTCCTGACAACCACTGATCTTTTAATTTCTTCATAGTTTTGCCGTTGCCAGAGTGTCATATAGTTGGAATTGTACATTATGCAGTCTTATCAATTGGCATCTTTCAGTTTGCAATATACATTTAAGGATCCTCCATGCCTTAATATGGCTTGATAGCTCATTTATTTTCAGTGCTGAATAATATTCCGTTGTACAGATGTACCACAGTTTATTTGTCTATTCATCTACTGAAGGACATCTCCCTTGCTTCCACATTTTGGAAATCATGAATAAGGCTGCTACAAACATTTGTGTGCAGGTTTTTCTGTGGACCTAGTTTTTCAGCTCAGTTGGGTAAATACCAAGGAATGTGAGGGCTGAACTATATAATAAAAATACATATAGTTTTGTAAAAACACAAAATGCCAAACTTTCAAAGCGAATTGAGCCTTTTATGAATCTTCCTTTGGTGATGTATCTAAAAAGTCATTTCCAAACTCAGTCATTTAGATTTTCTCCTCTTCTAGGAATTTTATAGTTTTGTGTTTTACATTTAGGTCTATGATCCATTTTGAGATAATTTTTATGAAAGTGTAAGGTGTCACGTGGCTTTCCAGTTGTCCCAGCCTCATTTGTTGGGAGACTCCTATTTTCCTGGAATAGCCTTTGCTCCTTTGTCAAAGATCAGTTGACTCTATGTGTGTGAATCTATTTCTGGACTCTATTTTTTCCCACTGATCTATTTGTTTAAACTTTTGCCAGTATCACACTGCCTTGATTATAGTAGTAGTCGCTTTGTAGAAAATCTTGAAGTCAAGTAGTGTCAATCCTCCAACTTTTTCTTTTCCTTCAATACTGTGTCAGTGATTCTGGTCTCTAGCCTCTCCACATAAACTTTAGGATCAATGCATTGATATCCACAAAATAACGTGCTAGGATTTTGACTGGGATTGCATTGAATCTATAGATCAAATCAGGAAGAACTGACATCTTAACACTGTTGAGTCCTCCTGTTCATGAATGTGGATTATCTCTCTGTTGAGTTTTCCTTTGATTTCTTTCAACAGAGTTTTGTAATTTTCCTTATATAGCTCTTTAAACATGTTTTGTTCAATTTATACCTATTTCTTTTTTTTTTTGGATGCTAATGTTACCTCATCCTGTTTAATGGCTGCAAAATAGACTATTATATGGATGTATTTAAGAACCCTCATTCATTCTTAAGTGCATCTTTAATTTGTTTTTATTTTTTAATATTTATTTATTTATTTATTTGGCTCTGCCGGGTCTTCGTTGCGGCATGTGGGATCTTCAGTTGCGGCGTGCAAACTCTTAGTTGCGGCATGTGGGATCTAGTTCCCTTATCAGGGATTGAACCCGGGCTCCCTGCATTGAGAGCACGAAGTCTTAGCCACTGGACCAGCAGGGAAGTCCCAAGTGCATCTTTAATTTGGATGATTTTAAAAAATGAACAAACAAAAGCATAGTTCATTCACCACCCACCACCAAATCAGAGATGGTGATATATTACTTTGTCAAGCTGGAGGCCCAGATAATAAAGGAAACCAATCTATATTTATCACTCAGGATGACAGTTGTTGAATATACCAGCATAAATAGTAGCAAACTAGATTGTATGAAGTGGGTAAGCCTACTCTAAAATAAGTACTTAAAAACAACTTAGCCTGGTATATAGATAGATAGATAGACAGACAGACAGATAGATGTGTGTGTATGTGTGTGTGTGTTTCTAAGAACCACTGATTCAAAATAGCATAGTGGAATCTTAACATTCTTCTACAGTAATTCTCAGGTTACATTTGTAACCAAGCCAGGTTTCACAATAGTAGTCTAAATTTTGACCCATTAGAGACCATTTTGGGATACCTTTGATTTATACTTGCTCAGATCTCTAATGTACTTCATAAGGTTAGACTTTAAAGGAGGCTTTTCCTTGAACATTTAGGAAGAGTTTTAATTTATTATTTGTCTGGTGTCCCCTTTAAAACTGTGGAAACCTCCTCTTTAGGATTTAGGCAGTTGTCTCCATGATATCCTGAAGGATCTTCTGTCCCACCTGCTCAGGAAATGTGAGCCCTGAAGTTGTAGCTGATTTGAGGTTTAGACAGACTGTATCTCAAGTGTGACGGCAACTCTACTGTTTGTTCACCAGGCTGTTAAGCCTGTCATTTCCCAAGGCAGCCTACAGAGCAAAGTTTTATTTAATTGTTCAAGCACAAGAAATAAAAATATCCAAGTCCGCTGCTTGTCTGAAGCTTTTTTCCCGGACCTTGTCATCAGCTGTTGTTTAAGTTAGAGAGAAATAGACTTGGTGAGATGGCCCCATGAAGACTTAAGACCACAATAAAATTGTAATACACAAGAACTCAAAAAAGATGGTTTGCAGATAAAAATGTGGCATGTGAGAAATGTTCTTCCTCACTTTTATGTATATATTTGAAAAAAATATTTAGAGAAAACGATCAATAGGCTAAAATTACAAAATAAATCCAGATGAACAGACCCTATATCTTTGACTAACAACTTTATCCTTAAAGTTTTATTTACAAGACCAGCAATTAGTATGGATCTAGCACTAACAGTACAGTCTTCTAACAACTCTCAGTAATTCTCATTGGATTGATTCAGAATGAGGAATTTAGACAGGCTGATTTAAAAGAAAGTGGATGGACCTAGAGTCTGTCATATAGAGTGAAGTAAGCCAGAGAGAGAAAAACAAATATCGTATATTAATGCATATATATGGAATATAGAAAAATGGTACAGATGAACCTATTTGTAGGGCAGGAATAGAGACGCAGACATAGAGAACAGACGTGTGGACATGGGGTGGGGGAAGGGCGGGTGGGATGAACTGGGAGATGAGGATTGACATATATACACTACCATGTATAAAATAGATAGCTAGTGGGAACATGCTATAAAGCACAGCAAGCTCTGCTCGGTGCTCTGTGACAACCTAGATGGGTGGGATGGGGGGCTGTGGGAAGGAGGTCTAAGAAGGAGGGGATATAGGTATACATATAGCTGATTCACTTCATTGTACAGCAGAAGCTAACACAACATTGTAAAACAATTATACTCCAATAAAAACGGGTAGTATGCAAAAAAATAAATAAATGAAAGAAAGTGAGAACTGTGATCACCAGTCTTAAACATGATCTTAGCCTTGGTGTTCAACAGTTGGTGAGTTTCCAGTTCTTTGGGGGGATCTAAAGGAACTCCCACAAGGATCTTATGAGTCACTTTGATATATTTTTTAGCAATAGTGCTAGCACTTTGGACTTTGTGGATGATGGATGATGTGTTTGAGAGGAAGATGTGTTTCGCTATTTCCAAAGCCCTACTGTAGTTTGTAATTACAATGATAGTTAAAGGTGTAGATGTTAAGAATTAAATAGGGTGCATCATCTGTAAGGCCACAGATGTCAAGCAGATATGGCTCATGTGTTAGGTTGACAGGATCAGGAGGTGGTAGGCTGAAAAGTTATCACCTAAAGGGAGCAGCAGATGTCTGTCTCCAGCTAAGTGTTACAATATGCTAAAGAGAGCTCAGGGGAAGAGCTGAACATCTTCAGGTTTGTTTTGGGGCTTAGGCAAATGACTTGGTTTGGCCAAATAGAACGTTAAAAAAGTATTTATTATTCATGCAGAATCTTGAAAAAACTGCTTGCATGAGTTCATCTCCTCTTTTGGAATCCTGCTACCATGAGTACAAGCTTAGGCTAACCTGCCCGAGGATGGAAGACCACAAGAGGAAGGAAATGTGTCCTAGACAACCAGCCTTGAGCCAGCTAATTTCTAAGCATGAGGGAGCCCAACCAAGATCAGCAGAAACACACAACTGAAGCTGACTGCAGACACATGGTGAGTCCAGCTGGGCCTGGCCTAGATCAGCAGAATTGCTTAATCACCTCACAGATTCATGAAAAATAATAAATGTTATTGTTGCACAACACTTGAGGTTTTATGGTTGTTGGTTAGACAGCATTAATGTGGCCTCAGATAACTGGTACGCCAGCCCGTGGAAGTGGTCAGTAAATGTTAGCTATATATACTCATGTTTCATTGACTCTAAGGTGCTTAGATGATGGTGCCTTCTTGAGTTTTCCAGAAGCTGTCTATAGAAGGTTTTTGCTCAATAGCACTATAATTGCCACCTGGCTGACAGTGACTGTTATATCCATCGATTCTAAGATGCATCCTGAATTTCAAAGATGTCAAAATGCAAAAATTCTGCTTATTGTAGAAAACGTGACCAAGACTCCTCAGGATAGTGATGATCTTGAGTGTAGCTGAAGCCCAGGTCCTCGGAGCCAGAGCATGTTGTAAAAATGGAGGTAGTCAGCATGATACAATATAGAATCAGAATTTCAGGTTCCTGGAGCACAGGGGGACCTGGGGAGCATGTGGCAAAAGGTCGTCTCCGTTGAAGCAGGTCAGTGCTGTCCTCTTTGACCTCCTAGGTGTCCAGAGGAGGAGCAGATTGGGTGACTCATGAATATTCTCCAAGTTGCCTAAACATTGCAGGGACAAAGGCTTCAGAAACAAAGCTTTCTTTCACACTTGTAGTTTGAAGGTATAAGTTATGTCCCCTTAGGTCTCCTAATGCTGAATTAGGATAGTGTTTAATTAAGCTGCCTATAAATGGTATTGGGACAGCCAGGTGAGTTTAAATATTACAATTAAAGGCACTTATTTTACCTTTTGCTTTTTATGTTTCCTAAGGGCTTGTATGTTACACAGAGACAAATTAATATTTTATTCCATTATCTCAATCTTCTTTAGTCTTTAGTAGATTCTGGTAAATGGGGTTAATATTGGACATTTACACCTTTAATGGATGTTTACAAGCATCACAAAAAAATCAGTACTTTCATTTCATTGTTACATATCATTTTGGACCAAAACATTCCCTAGGTTGAGTACCACCCTTGGCTCCAAGTAATCTTCACGTGCTGACAAAAAATCATATTCTCCTTCAAAAAAACCCAAGACTCTGTAAACACCTTCTCTGAGAGTTACAGCAACAGTCTCCCCAAACTGTTTGAAAAAATGGTGGTGCTACAAGGATCCTGATTGTCCCTTTCATAGCAAAAGCCCTGAAGAAAGCAGTTCTCAGTTGAGAGCAATTAGGATGCTGTAGCTGAGTGCTAAGCTTATTCTGAATCCTTGTTCTGCCAAGGGATTCATGTTCCTCCCTTGTGTCTATGTCTAAGAGGGCACCTTTGGCATTATTAATTATTGGGCTTGGGAATCAGGCTACTGAATTATTCTTCTTACCTAAAATACAGCTTTGGTTTCCTGCCCAGACCTCTTGTAATTTCCACGGAAGGCAAACCCAAGTCTGGCTCCACCATATACCAGGACTGTGATCTTTCCTAAGTTCTCTGGTTCTGAACCTCAGTTTCTTTCTTTTTTAAATGGTTGGCGGTGGTTAGTAATACTGTCTTATAATGTGTGGTGGAATTTAGAAACAGTAAGATACAGCAAGCACCTGTACATAAAGACAAGACATAAAGAGGTTACTTCCCATCTCCCATCTTTCTTTTTTTCTTTTCTGTTTTTTTTTTTTTAAATCCCGAATTTCTCTCTCTGGGCCTGGCTACAGATGCCTGCCATCTGCCTGAATGTCCAGATTTGCTCCCTCTCAAATGACACAAGTCTCTGTTCCTCTCATTTGGTGGGAACTTTCCTTTTTGGTGAATTTCCCTGAGGGGACCACCAGCCTAGATTACCACTGCTCATCTTACTCTATGACATAGTTTCTCTATCTCTGAATGTTTGTGTTGCTGACCATTCCAGTGGGCATACTGTGATCTCTCTCCCTCCCCAGGGAAGTCCTGAGACACACTGCCTCCCCCTTTGTAGCCCTGGACTCAGCAGCAACCAGGTAAGGGAGAGTGTGGACGAATCAGTGCAGTCTGTCACTATCCCTGGGAATCTTGTTCAAAGAGAATTTGGTATAGAAATTGAGGCACCCCTATCATCTTTATAGAACAACAGTAGCAAAAAGGTGACACTGCTGAGATTAGGGACATTTGTATCCACTGGGATCACTGTAAACACTGACCTCAAGGTCTCTGAAAGGTCATGTGTCAAAACAGAATAAAAGTGGACGTCTGTTGAACATTTTCTGTGCCAGACTCTCTTCTAAGTGCTATATATTTATCATTTCATTTAATATGCACAACAGACCCATGATATGGATGGTAAAATAGCTCTATTTTACATTTGTGGAAATTGAGGTTTAGAGAAACTAAGTAAATCACAGAAGGTTCTATAGCTCCTGAGTGGCAGAGCCAGTATGTAACCTCAGGCAGTGAGACTCCACAGTTGTCTCTGCTTCCCTCCCTCCTGAAGCCATTCTCAGGTGGGCATTGGTCATTTTCAGATTCAAACAGACTCTCAGGAACTGGATGTGTTGGAGAAGTTCTGGGGAGCTGAGGGGAAAGGGACATCCATGGTTCTGTTATGAAGGAAACTACATTTGCAGCCACAAGTCATCAAATTCGGAACCTAGTTAAGGATTTAGGTGTCAAGGATCAGTAGAGTTTCAGGTGCACTGTGTCAAATGTCCAATGGCAGGGAGGGGACTAAATTCCTGTAGTCAAGTCTTTGGGCACCAATGAATGAAATATCTTCTGGGTATAAAGGAAAAGACAGGACCACATGCCCTTCCCTCTCTTGGACTCTACCCTCTAACCTACAGCATATGGAATTAGAGGACATGCGTATATGAGCCAGATCTGATACTAATCAGAAGAAACTTCCCTCCTTATTATGTGAACAAATGTATATTAATTAAAAGTGAATCCTCCCAGTGACTGTAAATTAAAGGGCATCAGGATTAGTATATCTTGAACAGAAACATAGTATATGTATTTCTATTCTTGCACTTCAATATCAAAACTACGTTATTTAAAAACATAACCATGCAAGGAGATTTTAAGATGCTTCTGTTTGCCTATCTTCAGGAAACTTCATCTTTAGCTTAGAATTCTTCGTCTTTGAGGTCATCTAATAGTTTTTCCTTCCTTTTGGCAATGTCAGGATGTGAAAACTATTTTTTTCAAACACCTGCTTTATTACATGTAAAAGAAAATGTGTTTTTTACCTTTGAAAAATGAAAATGTATTAGGATGCACATATGCTCAACAGCTCATGCCTCAGAAACTGTTCTTGTTTGAAAGCCCACAGAAATAAACTCTACTTAAAAGGTGGGAGAGAGAATTATTGGAAAAATATCATTAGCTTGGGGATAAGGCAGCAAGAACCTCAACTAAGATTCTACCAAAGCAACAGTATGGTTTATGCATGTCTGAGCTTCAGGCATTCTCTTACTCTTAGTATCATTTAATCAAGGTTCAGAGTCCTAAAAAAGAAGATCCAATTGACCAAGATCGGGACACTAGCCCACATCTTGGCTTTTCCAGGAGATGGAAGAGGAACGATATGGCCTCCTTTGCTCTCATCAGGGGGAGATGGCAGAGGGAGGTTGGGCTTAGGTACTGCCAAGATCTCACACTTTGAAGAATTGCCCAAATAGAAAATGGACATGCTATAGAAACAGAGGTGAAGTGTTGAGTGCTAACCAGCCAGAAACAAACAAAATCTTTTTCTAGAAAACAATGTAAAGACGATATATAATGTGCGTGTATATGTTTGTATCTTGCCTTATATTACAGGTAGGTTTCTGAAAAGCTTTATTTCTTATTTCAGTTGTAAAAGGGTAACCATTTATTTGTAATAATTTGGGTACTGCATCTTCTCGCAGCTAGTACTGAAAAACGGAGCCTCAGGTTGATTTTGTTTAAAAGTTGAATTGACCTGTAATGCCTTTCTCCAAGGGAAAGAGGGTGAATATGTAATTGAGATCCTTGGGGAAGAGGATTCTGAATTCTGCCAGCAGGAAGCTCCTCTTTTGAATAGATCTTGATGGAAGATTCCATCACGGATCTCATTACTTCAACCAGACAATTATCATTTAGGAACTGAATGTTCTGTAATCCCTTTCTCTTTTCTTTTTCTTTGTGTGTATGATCATGTGAGTGATTTTTCTTTGCAAGATGCATGTGATTTCAACCCTGGCTAGAATGATTGATTTTATCGTCTTCTTTAAGGAATCATGTTTGTTAGTTGAGTGCCTGCTAAGAGCCTGTACATTTTCTTTACAGTCTACTTATGGTGATGAGGCTTTCCTTGAGGGCCACCAGCCCAGGGCACATTTTCTCTTCTCCAGAAACCTGGGACACAGAAATCTCATGCTTGATGTCTTGGTTCTCTTGTCCTTTCCTGCAAGTGGATCATGCACCTCCTCCTTGTCCACTCTTTCTGGCAATTCTAGAGGCCTTCTGATAGGACCTAATCTGACCTGGTACTTAGGGAAATTGATGCTGTTATTTATTTTTTATGCATGTAGATTACAAGCATGAAAAACAGCTTCCTTTATGGCTCTCAAGAAAAATCAATAACTGGTAACTGGGATTTTTGTGGGCAACTCTGAGAATCTGCCCTTACGAGCTGACCAGCGAATGTGGCTGTAACCGAAGCCCAAAACCTCCAGCTGGCCTGTAAATCAGAGCCAAGAGACTTAGGGGGCTTCTAGCCCTAGGGAACCCATGCTTAGGGATTTCAAGGCCCAGTCAAATTTTACAGAGTTATAAAACTTGGGGCTGAATTTGTTAAGTTAGCACGTTAAAATAAAAACAAAACAAAAAATAAAACACTAAAACCAAACTTCCAGCAGTTAACAATGGATTTCAAAAGGATGCAAGCACATAATCTCCAATGAAAAGGTAATCATTTATTTTGGATAAATTTAGTTTTATGAAAAACATGCTCTATTTTCTTATTTTTTCTTATATCTAAAGCATGCATCATTGAACCCTTCAATATTACACTCTACAACGAAGATAAATCACACAAATTTAACAGTGAGTGAAAGAAGCCAGACATAATATTGCTCATACTGCGTAGCTCCATTTATAAAAATGATGTAAACAGGTGACATTGATCTCTGCTGACCTGGGTCAAGGCAGTGGGTTATCATCAAGGAGTAGATGGAGATTATCTGGAAGGGAATGAGGGCGGGCACATTTCTAGGATATTAGTAATGTTTTGTTTCTTAATCCAGGTGATGTTACATACATCAGTTCATTTTGTGAAAATTCAGCAAGGTTTCCAGTATTTTATATGTATTTTTTGGTATATTCTACTTAAGTTAAAATAAAAAAGGCTATG
This sequence comes from Balaenoptera physalus, assembly GCF_965194825.1. Lineage (NCBI taxonomy): Eukaryota > Metazoa > Chordata > Mammalia > Artiodactyla > Balaenopteridae > Balaenoptera > Balaenoptera physalus. Next base: position 44,297,365 of record NC_138893.1, read on the forward strand.
CCATCAAAGCCCTGTATAGACCAAACTGGCATTTGGAAAGCACTGATCTGGTTTGGTTTCCTTTTTGACTGATGAGGAAACTGAGGACCTGAGAGGGAAACTATCTGATTCAAAGTTATGAAGCAAATTAGTGACCCAAGTGGGCGTGGAGTCCAGGCTTCCTCAGCTTAGTCCAGGGTCCTTGCCATGCTGCAGGCTCCTTCATCCTGAGATAATCATTATGCTTGAGGCATCTCTACCAGGCAGGGCCCAACTTACAGGAGGGTGCATGTTCAGGTGCCTGCACTTGGCAGATACTCATTCTATGCTTATTGACTGAGACCTAGAATGCATATTGCTGTCACTCATCTTCAGCCAGGGAGCTGGGTACTTCTTAATAGATAGCTGTCTCTGTCATACTTTTGGCCATTTTATTATCTAAGAAAAAATTTTCTTCCTTTTTCAAGAAAAACTTCCCTCCTTGAACACTCAAAGCTTTCCAACCATTCTTGTTTTATTTTCTCCTCTCACACTTGCATCACCTATCTTTTTCTTTCTACTGGGTCCCCCCCGACCCTCCTACCTATAGATATGCTCAATATTCCCCTGTCTTAGAAAATGAGATAAACAAAAGCAAAGCAAAACAAACAAAAGTAGCCCCTTTCTTTGTCCCTGATAGTGACTCATATATATCGGGTATCCATCCTATGTCCACCTGCCAGCCCAGCCCACAGTCAGGCAAGTCCAGCCTCCCTCTCGAGTTATTTCTTTACATCTTCAAATTGTTTGAGGAAGACAAGTAATCATTAATTCTTCCTGCTCCTTATCTCCAAGTTTCCCCTCAAGCCATGGTTGTCTGGCTTCCACTTGCACAGCTCTGTGGACACTGTTCTTTGGAGTGATGACCATGTCTCCTTGGTCAGGTGTCCCTATATCCTAATTTTCATCGGTTAGTTATAGTGTGTGTCTGTGGTCCTGGAACTCATTTTAGTGGATCCCTGTTTTCAAATCCACAAAAATCTCACAGATTGGAGAATACATTAAGTGGTCAAGACCACCTCTCCATCACCATATAAATGGTCATTACTAAGTCCTCGTTCTCACTGACACGTCACATTGGGTGCATGTGTCTAACACTTTTGAGCATAACCTTGACACAGCACTCTGGATCCGTTCCCAACTCTCGTGTGTAGGAGCTGTGTGATCCTACACAACTTATTTAATCATTCTGGTTCTCAGTTGCTTCATCTGTAAAAAAGAAACTAGTAATAATGTACTTGCATGGGATCAACAAGAAAGGTATTAAAAGTGTGTTGTACTGGCATGGAGTTAGCAGCCAGTAAGGCAGACCAGTTCTCACTCTGTCTTCCTTGTTGACTCTTCCTCAGGTCCCCCACAGTGTCTTCTTGTCTCAGGTGATGTTTCTTGAGATCCTCTGTCCTCTCACCCTTTACTCACAGTACACTCACTATGGTTGCCATGTTTAGAGTTTCTGTGTTTGACACTACGCTAGTGCCTTATGGTTAAGCTGTGGGCTGAGCAGCCTGACTTCATGGGTTTATAATCCCAACTCTGTCACTTAATAGCTGGATTTATTGGGCTGGCCAAAAAGTTCGTTAGGGTTTTTCCGAAAGATGTAACGGAAAAATCAGAACGAACTTTTTGGCCAGTCCAATACTTGGACAAATTATTTTACCTTTTGTTGTTTCAGCTACTATAATTATAAAATGAGGTTTATAGCCGTTATCTAACTTCATAGCTGCTACCTACTTCAAAGCAGTTATTATAAAGATCAGTGAGCTAAGGTGTATATCAAATGCTTAGCACAGTACCTGGAACAGAGCAAGGAACCACAGAATGTTAGCTATTGTTATCCTCATACACCAGATTAGCTATTTTGGCCCCGCATTCCACCCTTACCGTAGTTCAGATCTTTATTGCTTCTTTCTGAACTAGAATAACTTCATAATTAGTTTTCCTGCCTACAACCTGCCCTCCTTCCATCTACTGTCCTTGGGAAATGAGTTGAATTTTCCTGAATCACATTTCTGATCGTGTGATTCTTTGATACTAAGAAAATCTGTGGTTCCCCATTGTGTACTGATTAAATTTCAAACTCTAAGTCCTGCTATTCAAGCTCTCCCCTATCTAGACCCTACTTATCTTTCAAACATTATTTCTCCTTTGCATACATTGCTGCACCCAGTGGCCCACCCTAAAGGACTCTTTCTCTCCTCCTCATGTCTGACTGCAGTTACCTCATTGGGGACATTGTTTCCATTGTTCCATCCATCTCAGTATTCTCCCCTCTGTAAATACCCAATTACTACCATCCTTTGAAGTTCAACTCAGATGTCATCTTCATTCTGACTGCCCTGATGTGTCCTCTACCCCTAAAATGGAAGGATTCTCTCCATCCCATGTACTCCTCTGAGGTATTGTCTGCCTCTTTCCAATAGGTGCAACACTTTCTGCTTTGTGTTCTGTCTGAAGACAATTATTTTTCCGCACAAGATCAGTTTGCATCAGTATGTCCAGGGAAGTAGGTGAAGGTGGCTTGATTTAATTAACCCCACTGTTTGCAGGAACTGAACCTTCTGTGGAGCTTACTGCAAAAACCATAAAGGGCTCTAATCCTGCCTTGCAAAAACGTAAATCTGAATTGAGGAGAAAGAGTGCACATACATGAAAATGACTTAAGAACATTCTCAGAGCAGCACATAAACAGGTGCAGATTAAAGAAGTGCACATGGAGTTGATCAGTGCTGAGGGGATGCAGAGCAGGGAGAACTCATAAACCGTGTAGTAAAATGTGTGAAGGCTCTTCAAAGAAGGGGAGTTTTCTGGAGAGAATAGAAAGAAGAAAGGCAAAAGTATTGTCAGAAAAGAGAGGGACAGTTATCCTGGTGGGTAGGAGTGACTGAGCAGGGTGCAGGATGTCTATTTCTTCTACTGCCTGAGGGACAAGGTGGGCTCTGTATTGGAGAATTTTAGGTCCCAATCAAGATATGCTCAGGCCCCAAATTAGAACACTGAGGAACTCAATCCTTCATGTTTAGTGGTACCTTGGAGTCATATAGCTGGGTTATATCTTCTTTTACTTACCAAGCATATGATCCTTGGAGTCAGATATGCTGGGTTACATCTTCTTTTACTTACCAGACATATGATCCTGGGCCCATCATTCCACCACCCTAAGCTTCAGTTTGTCCAAAAGTCTTCAGTACAGCTTGAAGTTCAGAACACAGGATCTGGCAGGAGATTAAATTCTACCTCTCCTAAGTACTGGCTGTGTGACCTTGGAAATGTCTCCTAACCTCTCTGAGCTTCATCATCTTAATGGGATGGCCATGAGGGTAACTGAAATAGTGTACATAAGAGTCTGCCATATCATAAAGATCAATGCATTTTAGGTGATATTATAAACATTATTTGTTACATTCTTAGGGTCAGTATCTTTATCTATAAAATGGGAAAACTAATAATCATTTGCTGTCTGAGACTAACCAGAAAGATGCATCATCACTGTATTTAATCAATTGTATAATTTTGTGATTAATATCTATCTTCAATGCTAGAATGAAATCCCAAGAATTCAAAGCTTTGTCTATCTTACCTACCACTGGGTGCCTGGTACTAAAGACTGTTTCTAATACAGTGTGAACTAATATACAGACAAATAGGGACTAGGGAGAAAAAGTTTTAGTGGTAATTATGGGACATGCACAGCTGGTAGATGGTAGATTTCTATGGACTAATGAATTGTGCAAATTATTTCCAGAGTTGTTGGAATGAGGCCATTTGCATTAAATATGCAGAGTATTAGTAATTAAGCTGTAGATTCAAACTTTCTTCAGTCTATGTTCTTCTGTTTTATTTTTACCTTATTTGCAATAAATTCATGCTCTTGCCGCCATATTCTCTAACTTTGTCCAATGATGCTTCTAATTTTCTCTTATGGATTTTATCACTTACTATACAAATTGAAAGATTTATGAGCAAAGAATCATCTTGGTTTTAAGAAAGTGCTTACTGTTAGAATCTAAGGTATGGTGTGTCTTCTGACAACTATTATAGTTATTGGAAAACCTCAATTAGATTGTGGGAGGGGGGAGCATTTCCATAGGGTAAGTTCCACAGGTGAGAGAGAGAGAGGGAGAGAGAGAGAGAAAGAGAGAGAGAGAAAACGAATGAAAGAGAAAAGCAAAGGGAAAGATGTTTAGTCGTTAATCAGCTTAGTTAGACTTGACTTTGTCAACTTGCCATCTTAAAAGTGGCTAATAGCTTCATTTGAAAATATTATTTAGCATCTACTACATGCAATGTTGTGAAGTGCTGTACTGGGTAGTGTGGGGATTTAGAGAAAAGAATGGGACACAGTCTCTGCTCTCAGGGTTCTTCTGTCATAGTTGTGGAGGGAAATATGAATCAATAAAACTTGAGTAAGCCTCTGGAGTACCTTGATTTTAGTCCAGAGATGTAGGCCAGGATGCTGAAGGAGTTTAGAAACTAGTCATCTGAGCAATGATGAGAAAACCTCAGAGATACTGTCTTAGAAAGATTAAGTAGGAGCAGACCAGAAGTTTCAAGGACTAAATGGAAGTTACATAGAGGAGTGTCAGATTAATTTCATATGGCTCCAAGAGGAAGGATTAAGATTGATCTATTTATTATCTCATTTATTCATTTATCTATTAAATAATACCAAACATCAACTAAATGCCAGGCATTTTTGTAAGTGCCATAGAGAAAAGAATGCACAAAAATCTGTACCCTAATGGAGAGGAATGCCCTAAACTAAGATACAGAGAAGACCAGCTTCAGGAGCTGGACTTCTTCAAGACCAAGGCTTTTAAAAAATGGGTCATCTATGGATAGGGTCGAAAATCTTTCATAGAGCTTTCTAATTGTTAATACACAGAAAGCACTTGACACATCCATTTATTGATTTATTCAGCAAATATTGATATTACTATTTACTATAATCCATGAAATATGCTACATATGTGTTGTGAACACAAGGTTAAATAAAACAGACAAGGTCTCTGTCTTCATGGAGTTTATATTCTAGATGGAGGGAGAGACATAAACAATTATACAAATAAACATGACAGTTTCAGGTGATGATACATGTAAAAATTGTGAAGCATAATTTATAATTGTGATCAGGAGAGTCTGAATGGGATATATTAAATTGTATAGTCACCTTGAAGTTGAGTTTCCCCCTTTAGTGATTGCCTTCAGCTGAAGAGAACTGCTTCACCCAAGGTCATGTTTCCTTCCAGGGGGCCATTGAGGGAGTTTACATGTAATGAATCATCAAGTAAGCATTCAGAGACCTGAGCACCTCATCCTAATAAAAGACAACCATACCGGCCTTCTTAGCTCTAAAACTCCCCACAGGGTTGACTGAGACTTTCACTGAGATTGCAACACATTTGTACTTCTCCTTCTGCCCAACCCTGCTTTCTTCACTCCCCCCACAGAGTTGGATCCTGAGAAGAACACTTGCCAGTAAATTTCTGGCACACAAATCTGTTGTCCAGTTGGCTTCCTGGAATCTGCTTTCGTGTGACCTGTCACAGATGTAATTGATAAGGAGCTGACCATGCAAAAATACATTGCATCTACCCAGCCATTAGAATAAAATAATAAAATTGATGACAGTATGGTACCATTATTGATACAAGGCAGTCCAGAAAGATATGATTCCCAAACAAACATGATCCCAGCCAGCTGCCTTCTCATGGATGTTCTCTCCTGACCAGATTGCCTTAATATTCCCTTCAGCTTGACTAATCTTCACACAAGTTTGCTTTTGAACATAGTCCCCCGACTTCCATTTTCTTGGAGCATTTACTTTAGAAAACTTGAAATTATAAATACTTTTTCTGCCCCTTTGAGATGTAAATCCTCCTAGCACTTGCCAGTTTTATAACCCAGGAATGTCTTTCTCAAGGATAGGAGCTATTCCTTTAATTATCAAGAAAGATAGCAGCCTAATTTCACAGTCTCTGTGGAAGGGTAGGAGGCTGACTTTGATAAGCACCAGTTAGCAAACAGAGCTGGTCTAATCACATTGAGCAAATTCCTCCCTAATGCCCTCCACTATTTTCCAATAGCTCACCAGGTACTTAAAAACTCTCCTGCCTTTTATTTCAGCAGAGTTGAGCTCATTCTGTCTCCTCTTTTGCAATAGTCTTGAATAAAGTCTCCCTTGCCTGTTAAACTCTGTCTAGTGCAATTTTTTTTTGACACCCCCTTTCTCTATTAGACATTTTGACAAGCTGGGCATCTGGCAGGGGAATAGTGACTGGAGTTTACCAGAGCTTGATTCTCCCAGCAGTAAACTCATGTTCTGGATTATTCTTTTGAATTCCTCCTGGTTAGCACCACAGGAGACTATAAGAGTCCCCTTAGTTAGGCTTTTGGAAGGACAATAACATTATATCTGCTGATAACTCAGAAACCCAATTTGATAATGAGATGGCAGAGAGCTGGCCTGGGAGAGCCAAGCATGGGAACCAAGCCTGGGCTCTGGCATGGCCTGAATGAGCAATTGAGATTCAGGCCTTAAGATCTGCGTTAGCAAGCTCTAAAATTGATACTGAGCATCTTAGAGTATGGTGAACTTGGCTATTTCTAAGGACTCTCTCCCTGCTATGATTTCATATCAACTTCTCTGAGAATCGACTTGGGCTTCGGAAAGCTTATTTGTTATGATTGTAATAGTGGTCTAGAGAGCTGACACACTGAAATTTACTTTACAAACTCCTGTTGTTATCTAGTTTTGCTGTCTTTGTTTGCTTTACTGTTATTTTTTCATTAGGATAAATTCCCAGCACTGAGATCACTAGGTCAAAGTGTGTATCATTTTTATGGCTCATGTTGCCTGTTCAGAGTATTGCCCTTTTGAAAGATGGAAAAAATTTATTTTGCTGCCAGCACTGGCTGAGTGCACAAGTATTTCACAGTCTTGTCCAACTCTTTTTACTAATTTAAATTTGTTTTGTTATTTGTTTGATGGGGCCTGATAATTATTTTTATATAATTGCATGTATTTAATTGTGATCTAGTCTATTTGTTCCCTCTCGGTAGCATGACAAAGACTCTGGAGATATGTTTTAGGTGTCTGTCCCTGGGCCCAATCCTCCCTTTTAATCTTTTCATTGATTTCTCATAATCTTCTCTAGGTTTAAGTAATTATTTCTGCAGTATTTAAGTACTGCAATGTGAAAAAAGGTAAAGGAGACATCTCAGTGGGATAAGCGCCAAGCATGGAGATGGTCTCTAAAGCAGGACTCATTACTGGGCTGTGAGAAAGTGTCCCTTTAGGCCTGGAGAGATGCATGTTGAGCCCGCTTCCTGTATTCCTTCCATCATAACCCAACCAACTATGAGACATTATATTAAAACCAACTAGGAGTAGCTCAAAAAGGTAAGAAGCTTCCTAGGGTTGCTTCAGGATAAGGAAGCCAGATAAGAATGAGAAAAAGTATCTTGACTGGTGGTTCACAGGCTAACTGTGCATATATGAGACTTAGGTTGTTATATTTAAAAAAAGACTGTTGAATTCAGCGTTTTGCAAAAAGATTACACATATTTTGAAACAAATTGAAACAATATACAAAGGTGTAAAATTTTAAATGATGATTATTTTTCATTTTTAATTCTGGAAAGCACATTGTGTTAAGGTTTTATGTATTTATATAGATTTTAAATATTATTTGAAATATTATTATGAGATATTATAAGCATACAAGAAACAATAGGGAATAGTCTATTGAACACTTCTTTACCTATTACTAGCCAGCTTTATCAAATTTATCAAATTCCCATATTTCATATTTTTCCATGTCTATTTTTTCTATGCTCATGCACATTACTTGATTGGCAAATGTTTCATTCTTTCTTTCTTTTTAGTGTAATAATAGTCTGCATAAATTCTTCTCCCTACACTGACATTTTCCCAAGTCAATACTTCTAGGATAGTAGTTTGCAATACATTATAATCATGTGGAGAACTTTAAAAAAATATTCCCATATCTACGTCAAAATGTTTGAAAATGTCATTTAGGACTACTATGTTGTTGCTTCTACTATGTCGTTGTTGGATATCTACGTAATCTCAAATTATTTTCCCCAAATTACCTGATTATCACAAAGAGGAAAAGGGTGACTTCATAGTGAAGAAAACTGGACACCATCTTAATCATATTATCAAAGCTAACATAACCAATATTGGGACAAAATGACATCAGTATATCATCTGATATGATGCCCTGAAAGCACACAACATCTGTTTTCTGGCATTCTTATAAAAAAATGCATAAACTGGGTCTAATCATGAGGAGAGCTAAGACAGACTTAGCTATTGAAGGGCATTTTACAAAATAACTGGCTTAATTTGCAGGGCCAAACTCTTTTTTGAAAAAGTAAAATGAGAGAAATACAAAATCTTTCTTGCATTTAGTGAGTTCTCATAAGGTATTTACTGAACTGAAAGTTCAGTAAGGTCGAAACTAGTCCCCAGTTGGTCTCTACCCAGAGCATATTTGAGGAAACTGTGAGATTTTGAATCTGATGCTACAGAGCAAGATGCTCTCCTTCAAACCACCTCATGGTGCAATATTCAGGGTTGGGTCTCTCCATCAAAATGATACAGGACTGACCTAGAGAGAGGGGGGCAGAAGCCTGGGACTCAGAGTCTGAGATCAATCCCAGATTTGTCATCAATTTACTGTGACCTCAGGCAAGTCACAGTACAACTCTTTATGCATTGTCTTCCCTTTCTAGAGGAAATAAAAATAGCTGCCTAATATAAGGAGGTTGAGTTGAAAATGAGATAGGATCATAACTGTGGAACCCTTTGGGGTAAAATGTTAAAGTTTCTACACAATCAAAAGAAAATAATGTCCTGTTATCAGGTGTGTTGTATTAAAAGATTAAAACTTTACATTGACTGAGAACAAAGTGTTCTCACCTTGTTCCTTACTGATAACCCCTCCTGAAGTCAGAATCTCAGATCCTACTACCTTTTTCTCCTCTTACTGTCCGTACCCTTCTTCACCCTCCTCCTCTGCCGGAAGCCCCAGCTTTATTACTGGAAGCACAATTATCTCTTCCATTAAAAAGCCCCATAGTCTCCTGCAGATAAGTAAAGAGGTCTTGTCATCCTACAGCCATAGTATTGTCTCATCCTACAGCTTCACCCCCAGCATATCTTCGTTGTTGATATGTGTTTTACTTACGCAATTTGAATGCTGCAGGTAGTATGTGCAGTTGAGCTTCCAACAGAAGTAGTTGGTGGCATAAAATTGACTGAAAAACTTTCTTCAGGATCACATTGTCTTTGATTCAGTGTTTCTCTAGCTTATCACCAGCGGTCAGGATTTTTTTTACTCTTGGGCGCAAAGAACAAGGTAGTTTCAACTAACTCCCTCCACCCCCAAACATTTTCATTTTACTATTCATTGGAGTCCATTTGGGAGAAGACATATGACTCTGATCGAGGGCTGATTATGGACAGATTGTGGATTCCTCATCATTCTAACACTGGGCTCTTCACTCTCTAAAAGGAGAAGATGAAACCAGTTCAAGATGAGAATAAAGAAGCTGCCAAAAACTAGCAGCATGGCTTTAGGCAAGCTGTTTGATCTATCTGAGCCTCTGGTTCATTATCTAAAACAAATGATAGTTTTGTATTGTGAAATTACCTTCAACTCTGGCACTTCTAATTCTGGCTTCAGTGGGAAAGGAAATAAAATTTCCTACAACCAATTTGCATGCACTCTGGTCACATTTCAAATTCTCCGTGTGCAAATGGAGAGGAAAAGAGTGCTGATGTGTCAAATCCCAACAGAGGGAGCCTGATAAACTCTAGGGGGAAAGTATGATTGGTTGGCCTTGTTCTCTCTCGCATCTCCTGACCTGGAGGACTAAATGGAAAGGGAGATACCAAGAGGCCATTACAGTGATCCAAGAGAATAAGGAGGAGGGCATAGACCAGAATAGGAGCAGCAGGCACCCCGGCCAGCATCTGCCTCACCGTGGGAGTTGGATAAATGTTTACCAAAAGAATAAATGCCCCTTCCCTCCTCCCTCTAGTGGGAGGAATTCCAGCTTCCTTGTATAAAGTGCTGTAGTGAGCTGTTCCAGGCTTTTTGACATTTAAGGCTAGAGGGTACAGTATGGGCCTGGGACTGCAGGACCATATGCTGTCAGTCTATATTATTCATCCATCTTTTCCTTCATTCAGCATTTACTGAGCAACTTAATGTACCTCCTATTGCTGGACTTTTTTCATGTTAAAGATATAACAATAAACAAGACAGTTACAGTCCTTGTTCTCATGTAATTTATCATCTGGATGGCTCACCCCATCTGTACTCCTCAAATCATGCAATCTCTCTTAAAACCCTCTGGACCAGTTCACATGAAAGTTTTCCTCCCTGAAATGTTTATATGCCCATTGCCTTTACCATAAGAATTCACATTGAGTCTGCTCAGGCTGCCATAACAAATACCATAGCCTGGGTGGCTTAAATAACATAAATTTATTTCTCCTAGTTCTGGAAGCTGAGAAATCCAAGATCAGGATGCCACCATGGTTAGGTTCTGGTGAGGGCTCTCTTTCTGGCTTGCAGACAATCATCTTCTCACTGTGTCATCATGCAGCAGAAAGAGAGAATGAGAGCAGTTCTCTGGTATCTTCCTATAAGGGCACTAATTGTATCAAGAATGCCCCACCCTCATAACCTCATCTAAACCTAATTACTATCTCTCAAAGGCCCCATCTCAAATACCATCGCATTGGGGGTTAGGGCTTCAACATACGAATTTTGGGGAGACACAGTTCAGCCAATAACAGGTATAAAGTGAACTATTTAATCTGCAAAATGGGCATACAAAGCTCTGCTCTACACAATGCAAAGAATTATTGTAAAACAAAATATCACTTGAATATTTTCAGATTAACCCACATATGTCAAGGTGTCATGAAACTTTAAAGCATTGTCATTAACTTTCATTTCTGCACCTGCTTTATTTGAGCAAATGGAGTGCTTTTCCCCAAGAACATTAAAGTCTCCTTGAACACAAGGATAATTCTTTCCCTATAGTATCCTCAGTGACAGATAACACAGTGCAGGCACATAACTCTGAAGAGTGTAGAAAGGAGGAAGAGAGAGGCTTCCAAGGTCCTTTATCAGCAGGTCTCACTGTGTTGGTAGAATCTAGCACTCTCCATCCTTCTTATCATTTGTCACTAGGATTTAATTTTTCTGAAGAATTAATACCAACATTTTGAAGAATCCCAAAGTTCAAAAATAACACCAGGGTAGAGCACGTTCTTATTTCAGAAACATAGTAAATAGAAGATAAGCAAACTAAATTTTAAACAATGCAATATTCCTGTTGGATAGTCAGATACACTCAGTATCTAATACTAATCACTTTGAATCCACATTTCAAATGTGTGCCTTGGCAAAATGCTGTTTCTTCATATTCTGAAGCTTCAAGAGTCATTCTCTAGTGATCAGAGTTGGATGTGTGGGACCCCCCACTACCTGTAGTTTGTCTTAACCGATGGCTCGGAAATGCTAGATTGTCTTTTCTGAGTTCCTGTAATTACTAGTGAGAACTATTAAAATTGTAACATGAGACACCACCTGGGTCAATCTCTTACCTGATGGAGTATCTTCTACTATATTCTCTAATGATGATTTAGCCTCCAATTTGGAACTTCCTGCCTTATAAGGTACTACACCCCTTTGTTGGATGGTCTTATACTTGGAAAGCTCTTTATCTTATTGAGATGAAAGTTTCTTCCCTCTGATCTTTGCCCTTTTATCCTAGTTCAGCCACACATAAGGTCACTTACAGTCAGTGATAAAACTTTTATTTCCAAATCATGAGAAGTCTTTAAAAATTTTATATACACACATAAACAAATGTAAAAGAGGGAGATAGCGGAATATATTAGGCATAATCTCACTCTCCAAACATAATTACTCTTAACTTTTCAGTATATGTTCTTGCAAGTTTAAAAAAGCAATTTGGCCTTTTTAATGTTATTATACTGTAATATTCTTCTGTAGGTACCCCCATACACACACAGAGTTATCAATACAGTATCATCATTTGGGGTATCAGTACATTTTCTTCTAAAAGTGATTATTAAATGTTTCATCGTATGGATGTATCATAATTATCTAAAATTACTCATGCAGGGCTTATTAAATAATAAAAAATATTTTATGAAATGCTATTCTATTTTGGGTAGCCTATATTCCAATGACATTTACTTAATTTTTATTTTAGGATAAAATGCTGGAATTGGAATTACTGATCAAAAAATTTTTTTTTCTTGATTGTTATTCAATAGCTAGGGCATGTCACCTAAGTTTTATATTATCTGTAAATGAGATAAATGATTCTTTTGTGTATTTATCTAAGTCTGTAAAAAATGTTGTACTAGAAGGATCCAAGTAAAAATATTTCTGGCAGAATTCTAGATATGAATATTTAGGTTGACCCATTGAACAATTGATGGCATCTGTCAAATGTGTACATATATCAAATAGTGTCCTTAACTGTCATTGATGTTCTTCCAAGGAGACTATTATTTTATAAAGAGTCACCATCAGACTGAACAACCAATAATTTCTATAATGGATTTTTGTTCTATTTTATAAAATTATAACAGCAACAGCGTATTATTTTGAAATGCTAATGTAAGAATACATAGTTCATTTCCCTCCTTGGCTCTTCTTCCTTCCCTGTTGGGTGCATTTCAAAATCATGTGCTTGCACAGTATTGGGTGGCAAAGAAAGAGAAACATAACTTTTCATTTTAAGAGTATAATTCATGCTGGCTCCTAAAGATCACATCTAATTTTTCTCCTTCCCTCCCTGAACTTCCTTAAAGATCACATCTAATTTTTCTCCTTCCCTCCCTGAACTTCCTTATGTCTTTCCTTCTTTCTTTTCTTCCTTCCTCCTGGCCTTCCCTCCTCCTTTCCTTCTTTCCTTCCTTCCTTCCTTCCATGAACTTGCAACCTATCTTCTTAATAATTAGCTGTGGAGTTTTGAGAACTGTGTTTGGACTGTACTAGGTGGAATAAGTCCATGTTTTATTATTAGAATTGCCTGATAATGGTGTGTATTCATTTACATTCATTATTATTAGACTTGTATTTGTTTACTTGTTTTGGTTCTTGTTTAATAAAACATTGGATATCTCCATTCTTTCATAGGAGTAGAACCAAAATCATAGACCATCAGGGTTGAAAGGGGTTATAAAGCATCCCATCGAGTGTTGGAATTTTTATTTAATATGGAGCCCAGGGATGGATGTGGCTTGAGTAAGGTCACAGGTCAGCCAGTGGTAGACCCTGGACCAGATTCCAGGTCATTTTGATGCTTAGCTTAATGCTCTTTCTCCACCCTTCCCCCTCCTTTTTTTTTTTTTCCTTAATTACTCTTGGTTAAGTCAATGATTATGAATCCTTTATTGCATCTTCTAAAGAGTCTGTCTTTTTCCTTTCTTTCTTTTAATTTCTCCTTTTCTCTTTCCTTCACTGCAAAAAAACTTAAAAGGATCCAAAGAAAACCTCAGATCCTTCCATAACAAAACCTGTCTCAATTCTTTCCTCTTTGGATTATATACAGACTACTGTGTATAATAACCAAGACGGCTCTTGCCTAATTTGGATCCTAGGAATGTACATGATCTGCAGAGCATTCCGTCAGTGCTCACTGTGCATCAGGCCCTATGCTAAGTTACATCTGCATGCATTGTATCCTTAAATGCAATTTTTATAACAATCCCATTAAAGAGATGGTATTATACCTAATTTATAGATTGTAGAAAACTGAATCTCAGAGAGGAAAGAAACATTTAAATTTTACAGATAATGCATGATGGAACTAGAATCTGAGGAGCAGTCTGTCAGACTCAGAGCCAGCTTGGTTTCTTCTCTCTAGAGTTTGCTGTGTGTGTGTGTGTGTGTGTGTGTGTGTGTGTGTGTGTGTGTGTGTTTATGTACGTACCCCCAAGTATGTGTGTGAATGCATGTGTCTGAGTCCACATATATGTGATGTTTATGTCTGGAATGTGTGCATGTCTGCATCCATACACACACCTAAACAGGTGTGTTAGGACAACGGTGAGACAATCTTGTCATTTCAAGGGATGTGGCTACTGATACGAAAAGGAAATGCCCTTTAAATAGTCTGAGCACCTCTCAACCCAAGTAGAGTAATGCTTATTCTCAGTCTTTTCCAGAGGGGGGATGGCCTATCATTTCATTTTGTTATAGGAACATCTATCCCTAGCCTGCAGTTTATGAGAAACATTCTGTCAGCGGGCAGCGGCATGGGCTCACTATAATTAATCTCTTTCTCACCCCACACTTCTGAGAGTGAGAAACGAAAGGGCATTAAAGGGAGTGCAGTTACAACCCAAGAAGGGACCACATAAAATGTTACCTTTTGGCTCAACACACTGCTCTATTCATGAGTCCTAGTCCTGCGTTCTTACCTCAGCAGGGCAGGCAGGGCGTGTTGCTGGCTGAGACCCACTCTCTGTGATCTGGTAGGAGTATTAGCTAAAACTTTGCTGAAAGTTAAGATTTTGTGCCAAATGTTTTTGTTTTGTTTTTTTTCCTTATCCCATGTGTGTTAGAGGTAAGATGAATAAAGGCAAAGAAAAGAGATGAATTATTGGTGGAATTTAAACTTTGGAGTCAGGGAGTGGAGTGTGAGTCCCCACATTTCCATGTAATAACCTAGAGTGAGGTTAAGTCCACTTAACCTTTCTGGGCTCAGTTCCCCCATTTGTAGCATAAATATCATGACACACGTCTCCTGAGGTTTGGGGGAATGTGCATGGGTTAAGTATATGTGCTGCTTAACAGAGTACTTGGCACAGTGAGGTAGGGACATTAGATAGTTATCAATTATGGGGGATCAATGCCATGTAGACGTACAGGGTGACATGAGATTGAATCACAGAGACAACGAGCCTAATGTGGAGAGACAAAGATATGTTCCCAGGAGAAGGAGATGTGATGGGTAAGTAGAGGATTGGCTAGGTGACGGATATCAGGGTAGCACTGGGGCACTTTGAGGGTTTGCATGTTCTCCAGGCAGAACGATTTTAAGTTTAATTTTACAATAAATATATGGGTTTCACTGTATCAAACATGAAAGGCAAAAAGAAAAATTAATAAAACCAATCACCAGGATTCTTTTCATAGCTGTTTGTGGTGGTTCCTCAGTGAGGAACTAAGGTCCTTAGTCTTATAGCCTGTGAGGAACTTAAGGCTCACAACGACCATATGAGTGAGATTGGAAGGGGACCTGCCCCTGGTGAACCTTAAGATGACCATAGCCCCAGCCCGCAGCTGGACTGCAGACTTAGGAAAGATCTTGAACCAGAGGGTCCCAGATAAACTACATCTAGATTCTTGTTCCATAGAAACTTTGAGAAAATTACTCACTGTTTGTTCACGCTGCTCGCTAGGGGGAAATTTGTTATGCAGCCGTAGATACTTAATACACTATTCGTTGCTGGGATCTAGACATACTCAGCCTCATTTTTTAAATATCTTCTCTTGAAGTTTTTGTGCAGAGTCCTGAAAAAGAGGGTCATGAAATTTCACCTCATAATTTTTCTTAGTAAAGAGACAGATATAAAAAAAAAAGAAAGAAATCATTACCCACACCACTTGAGACTATTGGGCTTTTTCATAGTCATAGACGTCTGAATGGAGTCATAGAAGTCTGCTGAAGGTGATGGGCAAGGAAGCATCCAGTTGTTCAGAAATTATGCCTTAACACTGATAAGGTCTCATGTTCAAACAAGACCCTTGGGGTTTCTCAGGCCTATGGTGTGCTGCGCCTTAGGCTAAAGAGTACGAGCAGAAGATGAGAAGCTACCTCCAGGAGAGCAGAAGATGCTGCCGAATTGATCTCAACACAGCCTTTTCTACCACTGTGGCTCCAGAAGGTGTTGGTGGATGCCACACATTGTTCCCCGTGAGTCTGTTTCCCTGGCTTCCTTTTGTTCTAGGGTCCCAAACGAACAGAGAGGAGACTTGTAATCTCCTGGAGGCCTGTGGATTAAAATAACATTATTCTAAATGTTTTAATGTTATTTTAAAAGAATAACATTATTTTATGTTAATAACTAAGGAGACCCTCCTTCCCTTGGGGATTTCTGATCCTTCTCATGCCCTGCACCTCCCACTTCTCTAAGGGGAAAATATACTGCCCTTAGAGTCCAGTTGTTTGGTTTTTTTTTTTAAAAAACAAGAACAAAAAGATTTGTTTGCAACACAGCCCAGTCCCCATCACTTCATTACTGCATAGGAGTAGAAAAGAGTGGTGTGGTTGGGAGTGGGAGTGAGTAGAGTATAGATTAAAATAAATGAGCTGATAATTGTTGAGGATGAGTTAAGGTACATAGAAGTTCATCATTATTCTCTTCTTTTCTGGATAACTTTGTAATATTCCATAATTAAAATATTAAAACAAAAAGAAAGAAAAAGCTCTTGGTATGTAGGCGTCAACAATTGTGGGAGAAGCAGGAAATTTGTATAGGCTTGATTTTTCTTATCTGCATACATTTCATATATTTTTGTCTAGAAATAGCCTATCCTCATTCTTGCCTTTATTTCTGCCAGGACATGTTGCTGGATATGTGTTTTTTAAAGCAGCTCTAAGAATATGCTTGGCAGTAATATTTTCCCTTTAGAGAATATTTCCCATTAGAGCCAACAGTGGATGTGGACTCTGGACTAGTTTTTATGCATTTCCAAGACAGTATACCACTCGTCTGAAGGTATGTGTGTATATGTGTGTGTGTGTGTGTGTGTGTGTATGCACACACACATATATTCTTATGGTATTCCTTCTTTTCTAGTACCATGGTCTGAGCTGAGTCCATAGGTACTAAGTTAATATGACTTTGCCTAGGTCTTATGTTTGTTAAGCATTGTCTTAGTGAATCCTCACAATAAGCTCTGAAGACTATACTACTGTTAATTCCATTATATAGTTGTAGGAGCTGGTCTGGTGAAATGAAGTCACTTGCCCATTATGTGAAAGGAGATCTACCAGAAAACTGATCGGTACACTTTAACAAATAATTATGTCATTTCCTCAAAAGTTTTCCTTTTTCTTAAAATAGGTTTGTTGTTTGTTTTCCATGCAAAAGAAAGCAAGATGAGCTCTTCTTTTTTTACTCTTTTCTGAAATAGGAAACTACTGTAAAATGCCCAAGGGTCTGACAATGATCGTGCTGAAAGGATTTTGTGACCAGCAACTTTAGGTCGGCTCAGGATATCCATCTGAAATAATGGGGAATAAATATAGGGAAGGAGAAGTTTATTTCAGCTCCAATCAGAATAAGAGCAAATGGATCAATGTTTACCAAAAGAAACTTGTCTAGAATAGCACTTATTTCCTATGTCCCATAGGTATTACAAACTGAAACAGGAAATGGAAAGCTATTAAAATAAATGATCCAATAGTGTTCTTTAAACAACTGTCAGCACTTTGACAAAAAAGAAAACCCATACCCTCCTTTTCTTTTATATTCCCTAAGTTCAAACTCATGTATCTTTTTTGGTAGGTCAGCACTAAATTTGGGTAATGACTGCTAAGTCCTAGACACTACTTAAAAGAAAGTAGAAGTTAAAAAGAAAGAAAGAAAGAATTTTCAAAGTATGTGGATGTTAAGTGTACAGGTAATCTGTAATTGGACCTAAGAGCAGTTGAAAATGTGGCTCTTAAAAAATATGGGTCAAGTATTACATTTTAATTTAATGTGCTGGATAGAAATGATTAAGTGAGATTTCCGGAATTCTCTTTCCCATTTCCCCATGAACTTTAAAGGAGATGTTGTGCTTCTCAGTGTTTTTTCTTGCCCATGCTTCATGGAAGTGTCTGTTACAAAGGACAAGGGGAGGAGGACAATAGAGGTAAAGTCAAAAAAAAAAAAGTGTTTTTTCCCACAATATTTAGTTTTCTAGGGCTGGGAGCTTTTTAAAGGGGTTTTAAGGAAGACAGAGGAAAGGTTACTGTAGTAGGTGTTTTAAAAGTATATGAATACACTCGTGTGTGTGTGTATCACATTTTCATTATCCATTCATCTGTTGATGGATGGATGTTTCGGTTGTTTCCAGGTCTAGACTATTGTGAATAGTGCTGCAGTGAACACTGGGTTGCTCATATCTCTTTAAGACCATGATTTCAATTCTTTTGAACAAATACCCGAAAGTGGATTGATGGATCATACGGTAATTCTATTTCTAATTTTTAAAAACCTCCATACTGTTTTCCATAGTGGCTCTACCAATTTGCATTTTCACCAACAGGGTACAAGGGTTCTAATTTCTCCACATCTTCACCAGCAGTTACTATCTTTTGTTTGTTTGTTTGTTTTTGATGAGAGACATCCTGACAAGTGTGAGGTGAAATCTCATTGTGGTTTTGATTTACATTTTCTGGAAATGAGGCGTTATTAATCCACAGGCATAAAATTTCACTCATATAAGATGAATCAGTTCTAGAGCTCTGCTGTACAACATGGTACCTGTAGTCAACAGTACTGTATGGTACAAATGAAAACTGATTAGGCAGGTAGAGCTCATGTTAAATGTTCTTACCACAGTGAAAAAAAAAAAAAAAAAGAAACAGAAAAAAAAAGTACATGAAGAGATCTGAGTCATTTTGTAATTATTTTTGTATGTCTGGAGTATGAGTCTTTAGTTAGGGGTTGCATTAAAGTGTTCCAGGCCAGAACCATGTGTGTCACAACTTTTACAAGCAATACATCCAGTCTGTAGGAAGAGGTAAGCTATATTTATCCTCTACGTTCTTTCCTCCTCTGCTGACTTTTGCTGGCAGTAGGAAGGGTTGATTTAAATGCTTGCTTGGTGCAGCAGAAAAGTCCTGAACATACTAAAAGTAAAATTTGGTAAATTAAGTCAGTGTAAAGAAGAACTAACAGTTTTGAAGGACTCTGGCTTCAGTTTTCAAAGTTCTGCTTGTGTTTTTTGCAATTAAGGTCCTGAATTAAGGACCGAATTCCTTCATTCTTTCAAATTTTTGTCTCCAAGGAGACTCAAAGCAGACTATTCCCTCAAATATCTTGTCTGACTTACCCTCAGAGAGGCTCATTCACAGGCACCAGGATTTACTCAAGAGGTGATCAGTGTATTTTCAGATTATTTGACACTCAAGCTTTTGTTTTAGGCTGAGCTGTTAGTGACCTTGGGAAAAGTTCAGTAGAAGTGGTTGTGGTCCAGGAAGGAAGCTGGGACCACACTTCAGCAATATTGACTGGGAACAAAAAGTGCTGTGTTCTCAGGGCCTGGCAATGCGTCTTCCTAACACATCACTTCTATTAATTACATCAACACACACGTGTACTTTTCATGCTAGACTGAATGTAATTCTCATCATGAATCTCACACTCCTATATATGCTTTTAAGAATGTGGTCGGCTTAAGAATTCACATGTTGACTGCTAAGCCATTTACCCAAATGTGATCACAAAGTAGTGCAGAAACAGAGTCAGGACGTGGGAAGGCTGTTTACAAAATTTGAAAAAAAAATTATTTCCCAGAACTTTTACCTAACTGACCTGAAACCTCTCATTTAGGGACTTCACTCTAAATAATTATTGATAATTCTCTTATTTTCTATTATCTTGCAAAATTTGCTATAGAGCTCAATGAGCTGAAACAGAATACCCTCACTTACTATACATATGTGTGTGTGTGTGTGTGTGTGTGTGTGTGTGTATATATCCAAACAGGTTGGTTCGAGAAGATCTATCAAGGGTATGTCAGTGTGTTAATTGTTAGTATTACTAGAGGACTCAGCTTTAAACTATTATAATTATACTGCATATTTTGAGTCTCCCTTTGTAAGAGAAATTCAATTTGCAAAAGCTCAATTTCTATAAGTAGCTTTATAAGAATATAGCTAGGTTGTGAAACACATTAGGCACATGACAATGCATCAAGCAGAAACTTGGATGAAATAGTACACAGGTCATCTCTAACCCTTAAGCAGCCTTTGTGCTGTTAAAAAAAAAAACTCATCCTTTTTCTCAAGACAAGACAGTTTGCTTCTCTTTGGCAGAATAGACTGATTTGTTAAAGAAAAATAGACATCTTACTGCCAGCTGTGTGAATGATTCTTAATAAATATACAAATACCTGATGTTGGTGATGTGCTGGTACCCTTTAGACTGTTAATGTTCTGCAGTACACAGCTTGCACAGCGTATGCAGTGGCTCGGTGACTTGGTGAGTGGGTGTGGAGAGCTAATGAGAAGGCCTGCCTGCTGAGGATTGAGAGGTGCTGAACATTTGAGTGAACATGGGTGATGCTCACATATCTTCATCTGGCAGAGGTGGAGTTCCTGGAGGTGACAGTGGCCTCTACGGATGCACTGAAAACTGAAATATTGATAAAAATATAAAACATTTCCAGCTGTATCAGATATCATCTTATATTAGATCCAATATTAGCAAGATGAAACAAGCTTTGAGGATTAAATACTTATGAAAGAAAGATTTAAGCTTGAGAAAAAGTTAACCCAATAATTTAGTTTCTTTATGACAGTTGGGTAAAATGCCCCTTTTAAATGCTATCGGCAGAGTATCTCAGTCAAGTTTCCACATGAGTGGAGGTGGGTAACCTCCTTCCTCCTTTGAGGCAAAGGTCAAGTGTCGGCATTTGACTTAACCAGGAGCTCCATTTTCACCGTGGGAAGAAACCAAAAAGATGAAAGTAACTGTGGTTGTCCCTGGGGCTGTCCAGATATATTATTTTCCCTCTTCTTCAGGGCATGTTCTAGGATTGCACTAGAAATCAGGTGTGGCCATTCGACTTGCTTTGCCCAATGAAATGGAAATGGAAGTAACGTGTGCTGGAGAAGGCCCTGCATCTTGGTCCTCCCATTGAGATTGATTTGGAACAGAGCTACCAGTTAATGCATGTACTGTGAGAGAAGAAGGAGTCTTTTAAGCCACTGAGATTTGAGGATGGCTTCTCAAATGTTAGTGTTCATCAGAATCACCCAGAAGAATTTTTAAACAGATTGCTGAGCCTACCTCCAGAGTTTGTGATTTAGCTGGTTGGTATGGGATCTGAAGGTCTCTAACAAGCTGTTAGGTGATGCCAATGCTGCTGATCCAGAGTCCACCTCTTGAAAACCGCTGCCTTAGGTTTTCTTGACCCAGGCAGAGAGAGAGATTCAGAGAGAGAAAGTTGGGTGGGAGTGTGGGCAGAGCGGTTGCCCTGATTTACTTAACTGAACATGTGTTGGTCTTTTATTATACAGTAAGCATTATATTTATTAATAACAACTCTAAGAACTATGTTGCACTAATGTCATCCATTTTACAGATGGAAAACCCCAGATTTATAAAACCTAAACTATTTCCCATGGTCCTTTTGTTAGTAATTGTCAGATATGGAATCTAAGGCCACCTAATATTAAAGATTGTGTTGTCATTATTCTGTTTTTCTATGATTCAGACTGTTTAGGTGGTGTTTAATCACCTAAATGATGCTGGCTATCATAATACTTAGTTTTGAACATAGTCTCATTTAGTAAGATTATATTGAATTACTCCTATTTCAATATAATTATATTTCAATAAATTATATTTTCAATATAATTAGGCTCTTTCTAGATATGGTGGAGCCACGGAGGTGAACAAACTTTAATATGTTTTCGTGGAATTTGTAGTATGTTAGAATAAGGATCTCTAAAGCAAGGCAAATTATAACTGCCAGAGGACAAGAATAAGCAAAGGACTATGGGAGTCTAGAGGGGCAAGGGATTCCTTCCAGAAAGTGGAAGAGATCTTGTGAGCTGGGCTATGCAGAATGAGGAGTCTTTGGAGAAAAGTAGGAAGGAAACAGTGCATTTAGAATACTGAGCTACAATTCACCACTGAGAAAATTGGTTTAATCAGTTGTTTTTTTTTTAATTTAAAAATATCCTTGGGACACTGTAATGCTTCTAAAGGTTAATGAATTGATGCATTGAGTTTTATGATAAGGATTAATTGAGATGGTGCTGGAGGAATGATGAGAAATTAAAAGTATTATATGAATTTTCTGTTACGTCACTTTCCCATGAGACAGCTAAATCCAATGGCAGTGACAGTACCAAATTCAAAATGATATTTCTAAGTAAAGTGTTTAAATCCTCATTTTAGTTGTTTTTTAATTTGAAAATGTAACAGCTAACAATTCTAGAGAGTGCATACGGATGAAAATGATCTGTATAGATTGTGATTTAAAATATGTTTGACCTCGGGCTATGCCCAGTGGAGTAGCTTAGTCACTCTAGTCAGGAAAGGAATTGGAATTTCTTTTGAAGAAGGATCTCCTAGCATCTTGTGCCTTCCATAATATAGCTGGTACTTGTTAAAAAGCTAACCTTTGCCAGAAATAAATGGAGCTGTTTGCAATGTTAATATTCTTCAATCCTCCAAATACACTTTGAGAGCTTATTCAGGTGAATTCACATGTGTATCAGTCAGCATGGGCTAGGTTATTCTGATGTAACATATGAGGCCTTAACTCAACAACAATGTATTTCTCACTCATGCAAACCAAATATGGGAAAACATTAACAATGTGTATTCAGTGGTAGATGTTTTGAACCTGAGTAATGTCTACCCATAGCATACAAATGGAGCAGTGAGAGAGAAGTGAAACAGCTACCTAGACGGCCAGATGAGCAGAACATCACCAGTAATCAGAGGGCTATCAAGTTTCAAATCAATCTCATTTGGCATAACTATTTCTCTTCTGTGTGTTTAGCTTTTGTAACTAATTTAACAGAATAAAT
Source organism: Balaenoptera physalus (assembly GCF_965194825.1). Taxonomy (NCBI): domain Eukaryota; kingdom Metazoa; phylum Chordata; class Mammalia; order Artiodactyla; family Balaenopteridae; genus Balaenoptera; species Balaenoptera physalus. The sequence goes on from NC_138893.1 coordinate 44,320,231, forward strand.
TTTTTTTAAACTTTGAATTAAAAAAAAAAAATGGAGCTGTTTTCATGATGCCTTTTTCACACAAACATGTCACAGTGACGTCAATGCGTAAGCTGCCTCATAAATTTGATTGGGTTTTGAATCTCACTGTATAGTAATCACCTGCTTGGGGAATGTCCAAAATGTTGGTTTGAAACTGCCAATAAAGCCACTAGTTGACATCTATAAAGACGTTACTGTGAGGTGCCCAGAATTTTGTTTTCTTCTTCACATCTTCTCCACAATATCCCTCCCTTTGCTTCACCAACACTTCCGTGATTCTAGGATATGTGAATGCAAGCGGATTTTACTAAACAGTCTGACCACCAACCCCAGTGTGCTCTCTGCAGGCCCCAGAAACGAAGCCATTAAGAGTGTGGACGCTGCATTTAGACTATTTGGACCAGGATCTGCAACTCCACCTCCTACTAGGAGAGCAGCATCAGAGAATTATTCCTGTTTGAGGAAAGTAAGATCAAGGATAGACTTTGGAGTCAGACAGTCACACAAACCTTTGTTTAAATCTGAGCCTTTCTACTTAACAGCAGGGACATCCTTGAATGAATTCTTTAACTTCCCTGAGGCAAGGGCCAGGAGGGCAGGGAGGGGAGAGAGGAGGGAGGCTTATGGAAGAGACAGATAGGGAGGACCTGGAATATGGCAGAGATTCCAAGAAGATTTTGATACTCTGAGGGTACATTTGATAATATAAGATTAGAGGGAACGATAGGATTGATGTGGACATTCTGGTGGAGTAGAAATCGACATGAAGGTTAGCAGCTTTCAGAGGAGTATTCCATTAAATTCTCTGCAGGATTTCCACTTTTGACCTGTGTTCGCTGGATCTCTCCCAGTCACCAAAGTTTCCATTGCTGTGTGTGATCTCCACTTAGCCTACAGCATCCAAGATGAGGTTGAGGGTAACACCCATCAGGGGGAAAGAGGAAAAGCAAGGAAAGCTTTGTGTGTGTGTGTGTGTGTGTGTGTGTGTGTGTGTGTGTGTGTGTGTGTGTGTGTAGTTTGTGTGTGTTTTAATAAATAAATCTGAACTGCAAAACTCAGGTGTATGTGTTTTTCTTGCGGTTGGAATTCATGGTAAAATGCTGTCAGGTCTTGTCTTTGACTTTCCTCACAGCCAGTAGTTTTAACAGTCATATTTAAAGTGAGTTAAATGGAATTTTTATTTTAATAATTACAGCACATATTGTCTATTTCCACTTTTTCACAGTCTCAAGTTTCATCACATAGTGCTTATTTTCCCATATTATAATTCAAGATGTCATATTTTAAAATTTCAGTTGACTTGCTAAAACCTATCTGGTTCTGTCAGAGACTCGTTAACTAAAGAATAATAAGACTTACTCAATCCAACTTGATCCAATTGCTTGAGCTGAAAAAAATAAGGAAAAACAAACAATTTTGACAAGCGGCACTGTTAGCAATGAGCTGAAATATCAGTGGATTCATTGAAAAATCCTCTGTAGAAAATTTTTGTCTGTAGAAAATAAGGGTTAGCCTTCCAAGCTTATGAGAGAAAGCTTATGAATATTGTCCAAATTAACTCTAAAGAATGGTTGTATTTGTTGCAAAAGTACGTTTGTGATTTGAGAAACATTGTATTCGACATATTTAACTTTAGCACTTGCCAGAATATTTTACATAAAACTGTGCGTTAAGAATCTCCAATGTATTTGACACCAGGAATCTTTTTGCTCTTGGTCCTTGTTTTAGAGCTAATCTTCAGGGGAGGACATTTGAGAAAGCTGATTTAGATGGCTTGCGTTCATATTGATTGTTTCAACCTAATAAGTAGGATAAGGCACATAACTAACCTTTAAAGAAAGATATTATGAAGGCTCATCACAGGGCTATAATTTGCAACTTGGTGTCTTTGTCAGAGAGAATACTAGATGGATCAAGGGATTACGCCTAAAAAATAAAATAAAAAAAAAAAGCCTTGGAATATACTCTTACTTGTTGCCTACCCTGTAATTCTTCTACCTAATAGGGCTTCTTCCTAATAGCATTTTTTTTTTTCTAGGGATGGGGGTAGCAGTGCAGTGTTAATTGTAATAATTCTGTTGCCCCTTTTACGGCTTCTCTTGCCACTAAGCATGGCCAGGTAACTCATTTATGGTCAATGACACAGAATGGGTACACTGTTAGTAAAGGTTGAGCATTCTGAAGGAGATAGAGTTCGCAGGTACAAGACCTTTGCACTTGTACTTGCATTGAATGTGCTCAGCCTCCTTGTAAAGGTGAGGCGAGGACAATAAGGATGAATATAGCAGGGCAGGATAGATGGGAAAAATGGTCTCTTAAGGGCATTACTGAGCTACTGCCCGACTATGGAGGTGCTCATCTCCACACTGTTGTAAATCATGAATGTCTTTACAGTAGACCTGTCTATTTCTTAAGCAGCTTAAAATACCCAATATGTATATTTAAGTTATTGGTATTCCCGGATGTAAGCTACTTTATCTCATTTTCTTTATGCAGCCTCTGTTCTTCATATTGTAAGTGTTCAAAGACAGCAAGGACCTTTCTTTGAATGTCTGAACCATGACCAGGAAAGGTGATAACTTTTTTTAATGTATGCAGCATTCAAATAGTTTTGACTTCTCTTTGCTTTTCTTGGATGATGGCCATGCAGGCCAAAGGCTCCTAAGAAATTTACCCATGTTCCTCCAAGCCACCAGAGCAGGACCTATACTTTTTTAATAAAAGAAAGAAATATAAAGGAAAAATACAAAGCATCTACTGTATAATGCAGCTAATAAATTAAGGTCATCATTTACTTTAAAAAGGAATTATTATTGGTTAAAGTTTTGAATTTCCTGGGACTGTTTCAAATAGGATTGTTCAACTAAGTTGTTCAGATTCCTCCCTCCCTCCGAAAGATATTCATGAGTCATTTTATATTTTGCCTGCCTCAGTCCTGAAAAGAACCACCTCTTCAAGAATGTTGTTTGGTTGGAGCGTGGTGTTTAGAAACTAAAGTCCAGCTGTTAGGTGTTCTCGTTACTAATATGGTGTCACAGCTACTAAACTCACACGAATGCACACATACATAATTATCTCTACATCTATTTTTATATATATATATATTTTTTTAAGTAGTTTTTAATAATTTCTGATTCCAGTCTACCAACACAGGGTTTATTTATTCTAGTCTTTACTCTTTTCTTATTTTTAGCTTATTTCTCTGACAGTGAGAACTAACTCTCATTGAATACATATAGAATTGCTAACTCTTAAACAAATTTACCAAGCAGAGTACAGTTTTTGTGAGTTTTCATTATCTTAAATCTTAACACTCTCCAGTCAAAACAAGGTTTGCAAAGTTGTTTAGGTCAGCTCCTTTCTTTCTCATCCCCTTCAGAGGGGTGAGATGATTCTTTGGCAACACAGAATCATTTGTCACAGTCCTCACTCTTTCTTGAGTTCCCTGCATATCCTGGTATATTGAGAAAAATTTTTCCACATGGTAATACTCATTCTTTATGGTATACAATTCTTTATCATGGAAAAAAAATGTCTGAAGTTATGTACTTACCACCACGATATCCCGTAGAACAATTCTGTCACCACTAAAAGCCCCTTGTGCTACTCTTTTCTAGTCAGTAACCCACTGCATCCACACTCCTGGCCACTATTGTTCTGTGTTCTAGCTGTGTGATTTCTACTATTGCAAACTAAATCATATGTTGTGTAGTCTATTGGTTATGGCTTCTTTCACTTGGCAAAATATTTTTAAGATTTATTCATGTTGTTATATATCTATTGTGTGTTTGCTTGCTTATCTTCTCTCTGTCTCTATCTATCTATCTATCTATCTATCTATCTATCTATCTATCTATCTATCTAGTTTGCTATTTTTATGGCTAGTATTTCATTGTATGTGTATACCACAGTACTTCACCATTTGTAGTATATCTGGGTCGCTTTGAGAATGTAACAATTTTGAATAAAGCTGCAATAAACATTCACATACACGTGTGTGTGTGTGTGTGTGTGTGTGTGTGTTTGTGTGTATGGGTATGAACATACATTTTCTCTTGGGTAAATGCGTGAGAGTGGAATTGCTGTTATGGTAGGTTTATATTTTAACTTTATAAGAAACTGCTATTTTTTTCTCCAAAGTCACTGTATTATTTTGTATTCCACCAGTGATGAATGAGAGTTCCAGTTGATTCATTTTTTTCCCCAGCACTTTATATTGCTTTATATTGTCTTTTTTTTTTTTTTTTCCATTCTGCTAGGTTTATAATTGTCACTTATGGTGGTTTCCATTTGTGTTTCTGTAATGATTAGTCATGTTGAGCATATCACTATATGCTTATTTACCATTCTTATATCATCTTTGACAAAATATGTTTAGATGTTTTTCCATGTCTTATTGTGCTGTTTGTCTTAATTTGAGTTTGACATTTTGTTTTATATTTTGGACACAAGTTCTTTGTAAAAAATATAATTTGTAAACATTATTCTTCATATTTAAAATGGGGTTCTTGTAGACAGTATACATGTAGTCTTGCTTTTCTATCCAATTTGATGGTTTCTCCCTTTTAAATGCTGTGTTTAGACCATTTATATTAATATGATTATCGAAAAAATTAACTAAAATCTGCCATGTTGTTCATGTATGTGTTCCATTTGCTTTAATTTGTTTTATTCTTCTGCCTTCTCTTGAATTATCTGAACGTATTTATGATATTGCTTTATTTCCTCTATTGGCTTATCATTAAAACATTTTATAATGGTTTCACTAAGATTATATTATATATCTCTATTCAATTAAATAATACCTTAAAATAATATTATACAGTTTTAATATGTAGTTTGAGAACCATACAACTGTATAGTCTCACATCTTCTCATCTTGTTTTATTGCTGTCATTTATTTTGCATGTTCTTTAAATACACATATTCTTCACGCCTGAAAATTTCCTTTAACGTTTCTAAACAATCTGAATTAACCTTCAAATAATAATATGCCACTTCATGTGTAGTCTAAAGAACTTGTTACGGTATTTTTCCAAGTCCTGCCTTCCATCCTTGGTGCCATTAAATGTTACATTTGCATATGTTACAAACATAAAATGCATTATTACTGTATTTGTGTTAAACAATCAGTTATCTTTTAGAGCAATTAAAAGAAAAATGAGTTTTTTGTGACTTTCATTTATTCCATTTCCAATGCTGGTGATTTCATAGTGTGGTCCTAAGTTTCCAACCACTATCATATTGCTCCTCTCTGAAGAATTCCCTTTAATATTTCATGTAGCATATGTCTTCTGGAAAAGAATACCCTCAATTTCTGTTTTTGAGTTTTCTGAAGCAGTGTTTATTTTTCCTTTGCTCTTTATAGAATTCTGGGTTGACAGTTGTATTTATTTAATTCTATTATAGCACTTTAAGGATACCATCCCATTGTCTTCCTGGTTACATGATTTTGGACAAGAGGTCTCCAATACTTTTTAACTGTGGCCTCTTGTAATGACTTCTCTTGCTTACCTTCAAGATACTTTGTTTGTCTTTGGTTTTAAGCAATTTGAATGAGATGTGCCCAGGGGCATGTGTGTACGTGTATATGTGTGTGGGGGCGGGGGTAGTGGAGAATTTACCCTTCTTGGTGCTCTCTTAGCTTTTTAGATCTGCATTTAATTTTAGAAAATTCTTGGCCATTGCTTCTTCAAATATTCTGTCACCATCGGACCTCTCTTCTTCATCTGGGATTCTAATTTCTCATATGTTAGAGCATTTGATACCGTCCTACAACTTTCAGATGCACTGGTTTTTTTTAATTTTTATTTCTTAACTTTTCTTTTTCTATTTCTGAGTAATTACAGTTGATATGCGTTCACAGTCAGTGATTCTTTCTTTCACATTGTTGAGTCTCCTGAGGAACCTCTCAAAGACAGTCCTCATCTTAGTGGTTGTGTTTTTCACTTGAAGTATTTACATTTGAGTCTTTCTTATGGTTTCCATCTCTGCTGAAACTACCCTTCTGATCTTACATGCTGTCTAGCTTTTTAGAGCCTTTCGCATATTAATTATAATTATTTTGAATCTCCTGCTGAATGGTTCCAGCGTCTACGTTATATCACAGTCTGGTAACAATGATTGCTTTGCCGTTTGGAAGTGTGTTGTGTTTGCTTTTTCTTTGTATGTCTCATAATTTTTTGTAGAAAGGTGAATGTCTTGGGAAACACAGTAGAAACTAGTTTTACTCTAGGTAACTAGCTAAATGGGCAAAACATTTCTTCTGCTAGAACTTTAGAGTGAGGTTTGAGTGATTCTAAATGGGAGTTGGGCTGCTTTGAAGTTTGTTGTTGATATGGTTATCCTCAGTGTGCCGTAGGCTTCAAATTCCTCTAGCAAAACTTTGTGTCTAAAACAGAGGTGCATTTGCCAGATAGCTTTTCTCAATGCCTGTCCCTTGCTGAGTTTTTGTAATCTACCTTACAAAGTATCTTTTCCCCCACTCTTGCCCCTCTCCTACCCATGTCCAGCATTATTTCCCTGTTTCTTGTTATTTGATGCTTGTTATCTCAGCAATGAGAGGCATGTGTGGGGCATGGACTGTTATTCTGATTAAGCCTCTGTCTAAGCTGATGGCATGGCACTGGGTTTGCGGTCTTGCCAGTGCTCCTGATGCTCCTTGGCTATAGTTCTGGGTCCAGCACCTAAGCCTGCCCCTCCTCCAGGGGGAGCTTTTTTTCTGTTTCCTTCCTCCAGCTGCAGTAGGATTTCACTATTGTCCTTAGGGTATTGGTGTTCCCCTTTTGTGTTAGTAGCCTGAGGATGCTGTGACAGTTGTCACAGACGGTGGTGGCTTGAAACAACATGAATTTAATCGCTCACAGTTTTGGATGCTAGAAGTCTGAAAAGCCATGCTCCCTCCAGGGCCTCTATGGGAAGAATCCATTTCTTTCCTCTTCCAGTTTCTGGGACTGCCCTGGCATTTCTGGGCTTGTGGTCACATCTCAGCCTCTATGTTCATATCACCCTCTCCTTCATATGTCCTCTTTTCTGTGTGTCTACCTTGTAAGAATATATGTTATTGCATTTAGGGCTCACCCAGATAATCCAAGATAAATTCCTCTTCTCAAAATCCTTAATCACATCTTTGCAATATAAAGTAATCCTCAGAAGGACTAGGGATCAGAGTATGGACATATATTTGGGGGAGTGGTGCACCATACAACACACTACATCTTCTAACTCAGATAAAGGGTTTGTTCAGCAGAAAAGATAGGTGAGTAGTGAACAAGTGGAGCTGTGTGCCTCACTAGTAGTGGTTGCTCTTTTCTCTCCCAGGTCTCTGTGTACCACAAGGGACATTTTCTTAGGACTCTACAGCCTTTGCGTGAGCACCTGTTGGGATTACTATAGAGAAACCCAAAGAACGCTCTGACTTCTCTAGTTTCACTCATCCCCAGGGGCTTTACACTTTCTCATCCATTCACACTTGTCCTGCACCAACTTTCCAATTAAACTCTCATTACCAGCATCCACTTATGTCTGTTCCACCTAAGCTAATGTTTGCATCTTGTCTTTCCTTGAAGGTATCTCGTATATATATAATATGTATTATAGTATATCATATCATATTAAAAACATATAGATATAATATATCATATATATATATTTCTTTTACCAGTTAGTTGCCTTACAATCCCAGCTCTCTGATAGAATCAAGAAAAGTTGTGAACCTGCATAAGTTATCATCATCGAGAAATATGTTTTGCTAATTTACCCTTTATAAAATGACATCTTGCTGTTTTAATTTGCAAATCTCTGGTTACTAGTGAAAATGACAATGTTTCATATTTGTTTAAATAGTTGAGACTCCCACTTAAATGTTTGTTTCTGCAGAAGAAGCATCATAAGGACATTTAAAGAAGGAGTGAACTAATGAGCAAGGCCATACATTTAACATTCCAGCAGTTATTTAAACACAGGCTAAACAACTACTTGGTAGAATACGTTGGAGACAACGAGTAATTTTTTTCCATTTATTTATTTATTTTTGGCCGCTCTGTGCAGCTTGTGGGATCTCAGTTCCCCGGCCAGGGACTGAATCCAGACCTTGCAGTGAAAGCCCAGAATCCTAACCACTTGGCCACCAGGGGGACTCCCCAAAGAGTAAGATTTGGAATAAAGGGCCTTCAAGTCTCTTTGAATAAAAGACCTTCAAGTCTCTTTGAATCCTGACAATGTAGTTGTGGATAAAAGACTACATAGAAATGAACTATATCTCAAAGTGCTGAGTTCAGAGTAGAAGAGTTTTTGAGAAATATTTCCCCTTTTCGATGTTACCTCTGTTTCCTCATTTTCACTTTACTGTTCCTTTGTCTTTCCTTCTCAGGAGCAAGATGTTGATATTATTTATCTAATAGCCACTTTCAGATTAGCACCTACTAAAACATGCTGTTTTAACCTAAAACTTGCTGTCTCTCATCTCCTTTGTCTTAAGATCCTATTTTTTCTTTCCAAAGGGGATTTCTCATCAATAAGTTGAAGCTCATTCCATTTTAAAGTGAAATAACTAAAAACAGTGTCAAATGGGGGGAAACTGTTGACTGTGAGAGATAACAGAATATTGGTCAGAAAAAAAGCTGGATCGAATAGAAAATAGAATCAATTTAGCAAATTGCTGTACTAATTTCTAATGATGGCCTAATTTAAAAGACTGCATAATACTGCATGAAAATCCTTAGGTTTTGGTTGTTTCTGGGAAGCTTTGGAGAAACCACAATTAGAAAAATCTTTTTGTTTGCTTTTTTGTTTTGACTTTTCTTGAGGACTGTGATGCAGAGACTTGATGCTGTTAGGGTATAAGGGTAAATATCCCTCCCAATATTCCAGGAGTCTATCACTCTAAGTCAGAGGCCAAAATAATGGCGGGGGCCATCCCAAAGGATTCATTCTAAGAAAAAGAATCGCATGATGCTTGTAACTATTTCCCCTGCGTTATAAATGCCAGGGTCTGGAGAAGAGGAAAGAATCCTTCTTGATTCCCATTTTGAGAAAAAAATTGATCTTTCTATTAAGAATTTATTTTGAAACTCTCTCGGGGCTGTTTAGTCAGAGACCAGTAAGGTCTATAAATCTGTCTTCCCACCTCTGAAATGTTTTAAGAGGATTAAGCATCAGAAATCATCAAAAGATCTGTAGCTAGGGTGTTGACAGAATTGAATTCTCATCCTGGTTTTACCACTCATCCAGTTTTCGTACTGGAAAAATTTCTCCATGTCTATGGGCACCAGGTTCCTCAACTACAAAATGATAGAAATAGAACTGAATAGTCGCAAGGATTACTGTAGAATTCTATGGGACAGCCGTCTTTTCTATCTCAAAAATTGCCGAACAAAGCAATATCATGCCTTCCACAATGAGGTATCCCCAAACTTATGGAGACAATGTATGCCTTGTGCTGTACCTAATTGTCTTAGGATATAGTATTTAAGGAACGTGAATCATATACATTCAAAGTAGTCCCCATTCAAGCTCCTTTACCATGTACAGTAACTGTACTGTCAGTCAAGATGTCAGTGGTTGTGAGAATGGTTGGTACCTGGTACTGCTGTGATCAAGAAAAGTTAAATCAAATAGTGTAGTAGTTAATCATATGGGTTCTGTAGTCAATGACCTGATTTAGAATTCTAGATTCCCTCCTGCTAGTCCTGTGAGCTTAGGCAAGTAATTTAACCTCTTGAGACTTAAATTTTCTCACCTGTGTGAAATTATGATATACTAAACTGACCTACTGAAGTAAATGAGAATATGAAATAAGACCTTCTGTGTAGCTCATGATGCTTGTACATAATGGAGATTCAATAAAATTTAGCTATTATTTTTACCCATCTAACCACTTTTAACTGAGTTAGGAGCCATAAAGTAGTATTTAAAATATGATTGAAATTTTCAGATAGAGTGTGGTATTAAGGTATTTTTCCCACATTATTTGCCTTTTATAAGAATAAACACTGACTCATATTCCATGAGTCAGTGTTTATTCCTTATCCTATTATGCCTTTATCCTATTATGTTTTGGGGTTTTTTTAAGGAATACTTTACTTCACATAATATTTCCCTTGTGAGAAATTTAGAGACCTAAAGGGAGTGTTCTTACTGATTATTTGCTTTCCATTCTGTTGAAGAGGGGACTTCTAGGTAGCCTATTCAGATCTATCAGATTGTTAAACCCAGACCTGTTGTGTATTTATTCTTCAAATGGTTATTGAACATTTACTGTGTGTCATGTGAACTTCTAGTTGCAACAGTGAATGGTGAGAATAGTAGGGAATCCAACTTTTCTCTAGCCTCAGTGAATGAAAGTCTGCTATGTACCTCTATTCATGACTATGAATGCCAAAATTCAGATTCTTAGGACCTGAAAAAGCTCTCCATGAGCTTTTTTTCCTTCCCTCTTCTTGGATTCTCCCTCTCTTTTAATTTTAGATCTCTAATTTACACCACTCTTTGCATTTTCTGTTTCCTGACTCTCTTCATAGAAGGAATGTTGCAGAACATGCAATTTTTAAAAAATAAGATACTGTCTATTATACTAATAAATTCTCTTTGGGTTTGACAGATACTTTCATTGGGTCTGGAGAATTTATATGGAAATCAGCGCAGCACTACATGTGTCTAATTAGACAGATGAACTCATAAAAGAAGACAAGTATCTCCTGGAATAGGAGCAGGATTGAGCAGGAGGGGAACTCCTCCTCAGCTGTTTTCATAGGTTAATTTAGGGGCTATTATTGCACAGACTCCAGTCTCTTGGGGCACTTCCTTGCTCCACAGGAAAGGGGAGGATACATTCTTTATCACATCCAATAAAGAACTCAAATTAACCTATCCCCCCCACCATGCTGTGACATAATTAATGTCAAATTTAAGAAAAGCAGGTTGCAGATTTCCCGAAGAATGGCAAAGACCTAACTACTTTACCGTATAGAGGTTCTAAACCCTGGTTGCACGTTAGAATCACCAGGGGAACCTTTACCAGTCCTTATGACTACGGCCCTACCTAGGACCAACCAATCACTGGTCATTCAGATCCTCTCAAATTCTATTTGAAGAATAGGGTATAGATCTCAGTGTTAAAAATATCAGAATTTAAAACCATTGGCCTGTGTTTCCTACCATGCCTGTTTGAACAATTTAGTAACATTAATGGACCAAATTAAAGTTCTTCCACCTTCTGTTTTGTAACATAAATACTCATACAAGTGCTTAAAACTGATATGGACTCACACAAACACACGGCATAGACCAGGCACAGAGACAAACACGAGCATGTTTAGCAACCTGCACGGCATAGGCACACTCAGGCATCCAGACTCATTCCTAAAACCTCACAAACAGGCTCATAGATATATATGTTCAGGTATAAACAGGCACTAAGATCCCATAGGAAAGAAATCCACAGACACAGGTTCACACAGACTTAAGTATTGGTACACAGAGACACAAACATATACAACCACATACATATTTTGGATGCATTCATGAGGATGTGTGTATAAACTTAGTCCCATACACAGAGAAAGACCATCAGAGATACTCAAAAAAAGATCAAGAAAAATCACAGGGTAAACCTCATGGTTTGTAAATTATGTCTCAATAAAGCTGTTGAAAAATTAAGAAAGAGAATCCACTGAGATGTACATAGACACCCAGCAAACAAAGATATAAGAGGAGACACACATATTCAGAAATTCTCCTTTAGTAGTTTTTGGGTCTTTTTTACTTGCCTGTGTTTGTTTGGGTTCTTGAAGTGCCATTGACATGTTATTTGCTGCCTCTTGGTGGATGGGCGTTTGCTGAGCTCACTTGCAAAATCCCTGGCCCCTTGCCCAGGTGGATCATGTGGAAGATATGATTGGAATTATAGCCTCCAAAGAGAGAATTAGACATATTTTGCTGGAAAAGGAGATTTTACCAAAAATATTCCTTTCATGGGAACCTGAAAATTAGAGAAACAAGTAAACTCAGGTTTGGATGCTGACATAGTTCCAGAAAGCATAACAAACAGCTTGTAATAATGAGAATTAATAAGTAATGTAATGTCTCTGTGGCCTTTTATAATAAGTTCTTTTGTACTTACTAAGTCATTTGATCATATCAGAACTGTTCAGTGTGATCTCATTTGATCTTCAGAGCAACCAAGCAAATAAGAATTATTATTATAAACATTTTATAATTGTCAAAATTAATGCCAAGAAAGGCTGTGTAATATTTTCGAGGTCATCCACCACTAAGTTGCTTGTTTGGAAGTCAAATTCATGTCTGATGGACTCAGAGTCGGTGCTCTTGGCAATTGTGCGGCATGGCCTCTGCAAACACTGAGTTCGGGGTCCATCTTATGGCTATTCTGACTTTGCATATGAGAAAACTGAAGATCAGGGTGGTTAAGTACTTTACATCAAGCTCCCAGGGGCACACACAAGACTTGAATCTAGTATTCTGAGGCCTGTTCCAGGGTTGATTTCACCAGAGAAATGAGCCTTTGGACCATTCTATGAACTATATATGAACTAGACTAGGTAAAGAGATTGAAGTTTAGGAAATATGACTGAACTGAAAGGGCAGTGGCCGTGCCTTAAACATCATTACAAAGAGCATGGATCTCCCTAGAAGACAATGAGGCCTCTCTCCTCTCCGTGCTCCTGTGTTGCTGCTTTGAGGACTATGAAACTGATCTCCCTGGCGTTCGGGCCAGTGACATCTCAATAATCTCTTGAAGGGGAGGGGCTTCCCTGGCGGTCCAGTGTTTAAGACTCCCTGCTTCTACTGCAGGGGGCACGGTTTCAATCCCAGGTCTGGGAACTGGGATCCCATATACCGCGTGGTGTGGCCAAAAAACAAAACAAACAAACAAAATAATCTCTTGGAGGGGATTGCATCCTAGTCTCAAGAACGGAGGTGTGACCTTGACTTCAGGAAGAGGTTTTGCCTGTTTGCCATTTTCTCAGGGTCTGTATCTGGCTGGAATGAAAAGTGCTCAATAAGTGGGAAACCACCTTGATTATATTTTAGAATTTCCTCTGAATTCTCTTATCAGAATCTGAATGTGATTATGAAATTCCCTGTTATTCCGTAATTATTGAGGATGTATCAAGTGTTTGACGCTGTATTAGACTCTGGATACAGAGTAAGAGTTCCTGTTCTCAACAAGCGTATGACTAATTGAGGGAAAAATAATGATTAGATGTTATGAATGATTAGAAACCATCACATCATTCTTAACAAGGAAAGAGTTGGTTCTTGGGGGGCATAAAATTCTTAGATATTACAATGATTTGTGACCCTTCCTTCAGATCTCAACCTTACCTGATAAAATCATATTCCTTAGTATTTAATTCCATGGGTAAGTGATTAGGACAAAAAAATACCTAAGGCCCCTTAGAGAGGTGATAATGACAAAAAGGTTGAGAAACACAGCATTAGACCACACGTCACAGATCTGCATGTTATTCACTGAAACATTTCAAATTGTTATTAACTTTAAATATCAAGAGATTTTATACAAAAATCTAAGTTCCTGCTTTTGTTTAAAAACAAAAATCAGAAGATCTGGCAACTCTGGGTCCATAGTTCCCATGGAATTAATTGGCCAGACTTGTGTAGGTGCTTCATCCGTTAGGTAGGCCATGTCCACCACAATCTCCAACATTCTCCCTTCATTATATTTATTCTCACCCATTTCACTTATTTATGTTACCTTTCTGGATATTGTAAGTATCTATTTACATTCCTATTCCCAGTATTCAGATAAAATTAGTTACAATATCAGAGACATGTTTTAGCAGTCTAGGGAAGGAGAAGTTAGCAAAGGTTTGAGTGTTCATAGATGGCTTCATAAGGAAAGTGCAAAATAAGCTTTTTATAACAAATTAGGATTTAGTGAAGGAATAAAGGTGGGAGGGTCCTTTAGTGGAGGGTCCATAAGAAGAAAAACAAGAGATTATGCAAAATTAAAGTCTGATGGATGAAAGATCAATTGTGCAAGGTAATATTTTAAACATTGAGAATAAAATGTAAAACATTATGTTTATAATCTTAAATTTGCAAGGAATTTCCTTTTTAAATGACATAAAAAAAAGACACACCATAAAGGAGAAAGTGGATAAGTTTGACTCAGTCAATGGAAAACATCTGTTCATCTAAGGTATCATAGGGTAAAAGGCAAGCAAAATATTTTGAGATGATATTTATGCATAAAACTGATGAAAGATAAGTATGCAAAATTTATAGAGATCGTCTACAAATTGAAATGAAACAAGATAACCCACTGAAAAAAATGAGCAAAATTTATGAAAATGTCATTCATAAAAGATAAAAGACAGATGACCAATACGTACATGAGAACATGCTCAATCTGACATGTCATCAGGGAAATGCAAACTAAAACAATAGTAAGGTATTATCCCATACTGAATGATTCTCACATAAATCTAAAGTCAAGTAACTCCAAAGGGCTGGGTAAGAATATGGCAAATTTGGAAACTTCATATAGTGTGGGAGTGGGAGTTGGTACCTTGTTTTGGGGGGCAATAGACACTATTTAATAAATTGTATTATTTATAGACTTTTTAACCCAGCAATTCTATGCTAGGTACATACCTTGAAGAAATTTTCACACATGTGCAAAAGAAGATGTATACTTAAATGCCCTTTATATTATTGTACGTGGTTGGGAAAAAATGAAAACATCTTAAATGATCCTCAGCAGCAAAAGTGATAAATATTGAGCATCTTTTCATGTGCCTCTTGGCCATCTGTATGTCTTCTTTGGTGAAATGTCTCCTTAGGTCTTCTGCCCAGTTTTTGATTTGGGTTGTTTGTTTTTTTGATATTGAGCTGCATGAACTGTTTGTGTACTTTGCAGATTAATCCTTTGGTGCTTCATTTGCAAGTATTTTCTCCCATTCTGAGGGTGGTCTTTTCGTCTTGTTTATGGTTTCCTTTGCTGTGCAAAAGCTTTAAGTTTTTTAAAGTTTTTTTAAGTTTTTAATTAGGTCCCATTTGCTTATTTTTGTTTTTATTTTCATTACTCTAGGAGGTGGGTCATAAAAGATCTTGCTGTGATTTATGTCAAAGAGTGTTTTTCCTGTGTTTTCCTCTAAGAGTTTTATAGTGTCCAGTCTTACATTTAGGTCTTTAATCCATTTTGAGTTTATTTTTGTGTGTGGTGTTGGTAGTGTTCTAATTTCATTCTTCTACATATAGTTGTCCAGTTTTCCCAGCACCACTTATTGAAGAGGCTCTCTTTTCTCCACTGTATATTCTTGCCTCCTTTGTCATAGATTGGGTGACCATAGGTGCGTAGGTTTATCTCTGGGCTTTCTAACCTGTACCATTGATATATTTCTGTTTTTGTGCCAGTACCATACTGTCCTGATGTATCACGTCACACTGGTCAGAATGGCCATCATCAAAAAATCTACAAACAGTAAATGCTGGAGAGTGTGTGGAGAAAAGAGGACCCTCTTGCACTGTTTGTGGGAATGTAAATTGATACAGCCACTGTGGAGAACAGTATGGAAGTTCCTTAAAAAACTAAAAATAGAACTACTGTATGACCCAGCAATCCCACTACTGGGCATATACTCTGAGAAAACCATAATTCAAAAAGACACATGTACCCCAATGTTCATTGCAGCACTCTTTACAATAGCGAGGACATGGAAGCAACCTAAGTGTCCATCGACAGATGAATGGATAAAGAAGATGTGGTATATATATATATATATATATATATATATATATATATATATAATGGAATATTACTCAGCCATAGAAAGAAATGAAAATGGGTCATTTGTAGAGATGTGGATGGACCTAGAGTCTGTCACACAAAGTGGAGTAAGTCAGAAAGAGAAAAACAAATATTGTATATTGACGCATATATGTGGAATCTAGAAAAATGGTACAGATGAACCTGTTTTCCAGGGCAAGAATAGAAAGGCAGACATAGAGAACGGGCATGTGGGCACAGTGCGGGAAAGGGAGGGTGGGATGAATTGTGAGATTAGGTTTGACATAAATACACTAGCATGAGTAAAATAGATAGCTGGGGGAACCTTCTGTATAGCACAGGGAGCTTAGCTTGGTGCTCTGTGATGACCTAGATGGGTGGGATGGGGTGGGGAGGGAGGTCCACGAAGGAGGGGATATATGTATACATATAGCTGATTCACTTCATTGTACAGCAGAAACTAACACAACATTGTAAAGCAATTATGCTCCAATAAAAAAATTAAAAATAAATTAAAAAGAGGATAAAATAAAGTGATAAATTGTGATAGAGTCACAAAATGAAAAGCTGTAAAACTGTTAAAATAAATGTACTAATACAACACATATCAAATTAGCTCAGTCTCTAAAAACCTTCTAAAATCAAAATGCAGAGAAATACACAATATTATAACTTTTACCAAATACAAAAACATGCAAGATAAAAGAGTGAATAACATGACTGGTAAGGAACCTGTAGGAAAAAAATATATTTATGTGAAGGGAGATAAGGTTGCCAACATCTGGCCCAGGGTGCGCTGGGGCCTGGAGTAGGGAAGTACGTATGTGAAAAGCTGAACTTTGCTGTAGAAGCTTTGAATGTTGCTGTGCTTTCATCGTCTGATCAAGCAACTACTGGCAAGGTTTCTTTTCAATGCCTGGGGGAAAATAGCCATCATAGATTCATATGGAAGATGGTAGTTTCTAGTTTCAAAAAATTTACCTGAAGAAACAAGGGTCTTTGCAGCCAGTACTGAGAGACAGAAAAATCAGCTGATGTTCTCTTTGGTATGGACATCAGGTAGAGGAAAAGACTTGGGCTCCCACAGATCATTCACTAAAGTAGATCAACTTTACTTCTTTCTTCAGATGCTTAAAATGACCTTCCCTTCGTGAGAACTATCCACACCTGGCCGCTGCCTCTTGCATACATATACACCTTCCAAAAGCAGAGCTTTGAAAATTATACTTCCCTTTTCAAAGTATCCCAGATCTTTATTATTCTGTGAATAGAGCCCAGAACCTGCATCCTGACTTTTTTTCCCTATTAAATAGACTATATTTTAGAGCAGTTTTTGGTTCACAGCAAAACTGAGCAGAAAGTACAGAGTTCCCTTACACCCCCGCCCCACGAAAGCACAGCCAACCCCACTGTTAACATCCCGCACCGGAGTGGCACATTTATTACAAACGATGAACCCACATTGACACCTCATTAGCACCCAAAGTTCATAATCTGCATTAGGGTTAACTCTTGGTGTTGTATGTTCTATGGGTTTTGACAAATGTATATCACATTATTCACCATTATGGCATCATGCAATGTAGTTTCCCTGTCCTAAAAATTCTCTGTGTTCTGCCTATTCATCTCTCTTCTCCAACCCCTGACAACCACAGGTGTTTTTACTATTTTCATTTTTTTTCTTTTCTAGAAAGAGATATAATTGGAATTACACAGTGTGAAGACTGTTCAGATTGGCTTCTTTCACTTAGTAATACTTATTTAAGTTTCCTCCTTTTCTTTTCATGGCTTCATAGCTCATTTCTGTTATTACTGAATAATATTCCATTGTCTGGATGTACTGTAGTTTATTTATCCATTCACCTAATGAAGGGCATCTTGGTTGCTTCCAAGTTTTGACAATTATGAATGAAGTTGCTATAAATATCCATGTCCAAGTTTTTGTGTGGCTATAAGTTTTCCACTCATTTGGGTAAATACCAAGGAGCACGACTGCTGGATCATATGGTAGGAGTATGTTTAATTTTATAAGAAGCTGCCAAACTGTCTTCCAAAGTGGCTGTACCATTTTGCATTCCCACCAGCAATGCATGAGAGGGTTCCTATTGCTCCACATTCTCGTCAGCTTTTGGTGCTGTAAATGTCCTGGATTTTGACCATTCTATCAGGTGTGTAGTAGTATCTTACTGTTGTTTTAATTTGCATTTCCCTAATGACAAATTATGTGAAGCATCTTTTCATATGCTTAATGCCATCTGTATATCTTCTTTGGTGAAGTGTCTGTTAAGATCTTTTGCCAATTTTTAATCAGGTTGTTCATTTTCTTATTTTTGAGTTTTAAGAGTTCTTTGTGTATAGTCTAGATACAAGTCCTTTATCAGATATGTATTTTGCAAATATTTCCTACCAAGGAGAAAATGGTTCTTCTTCTCATTCTCTAGATGTTGTCTTTTGCAGAGCAGACATTTTTAATATTAATGAAATCCAGCCTTTTAATTATTTCTTTAATGGATCATGCTTTTGGTGTTGTACAGCCTCTGATTTTTGATTCCAGCTTTACTTTCTTCCCTCCCTCACCTATTCACCTGTCATGTCAACAGATTTTTACTGTGAACTTTGTTGTGAACACTGGGAATTGAGAGAGAGCAATACAGACAAAGGTGTTGTTCTCATGGAGCTCATATACCAGGGTAGAGACAGACCATGAACACATTGACAAGCAAATGAGAGAATTTCAGAAAATATAAGTGCTATGAGACCTGTAAAACAAAAATACAGTTTAACTAGGGACATTAGGCAGTGTGCTCAGGCAAGGCCATATTGCAGAGATGAAATGTGAGCTGACAAAGTAGGGTATGAAAGAGTTAGTCATTTAAACTGTGGGAGGGATGGGTCAGTCTTCTCTCCTGTGCTCTGGTCCAACTGGCCTCCTTGCCCTGAATACATGCTATTCTTTCAGGTCACTATGACTTTGTCCATGATTTTTTTTTCTGCATAAAGTACTTCCCCACTGATACCTGCATGTGAAAGCCCCTCTACCTTAGATGTCACCTCCTCTGGGACATCATACCTGACTCACCTAATTCAATTCTATTTACCTTGCTACTGCCGGTCACCTTTGTAGGAAGGTCAGCATATTCTCTCTGTTAGTCAAGGTTATTTTATGACAGACTATTGGACCACTGAAATGGGCATAAGGGAAAAAAATAGATGGCATATGTTGGGTTAGTAAGATGCCATTTAAAACTGATGACTACAAAATGACCGAATTTTGTTCCTTCTTATGACTAATATTCCATTGTATATATGTATCACATTTTCTTTATCCATTCATCTGTCATTGGACATTTAGGTTGCTTCCATGTCCTGGCTATTGTAAGTAGTGCTGTAATGTGGAATCTAGAAAAATGGTACAGATGAACCTATTTGCAGGGCAGGAATAGAGGTGCAGATATAGAGAATAGTTGTGTGGACACGGGGTGGGGGTGGACGGGGAAGGGGGGTGGGATGAATTGGGAGAGTGGGATTGATATATATACACTAGCATGTATAAAACAGATAGCTAGTGGGAACATGCTGTATAGCTCAGGGAGCTCAGCTCGGTGCTCTGTGGTGACCTAGATGGGTGGGATTTGGGGGGCGGAGGAGGAGGTCCAAGAGGGAGGGGACATATGTATACATCTAGTTGATTCACTTCACTGTACAGCAGAAATTAACACAACATTGTAAAGCAACTATACCCCAATTAAAAAAAAAAAAAAAAAAACCCGATGACTAGTAAGAGCTTCCTAACCCCATCTTCTAATTTTAGAACATATATTTTGAGGGCAGAAGTTCATTATCTCTGGCACAATCTATCACTGTGTCTTATACATATTAGGTGCTTATAAAATGTATGTTGAATAAATGTTTGTATTTTGTTAATCTTTTTTTTTTTAAGATTTTTTTGATGTGGACCATTTTTAAAGTCTTTATTGAATTTGTTACAATATTGCTTCTGTTTTATGTTTTGGTTTTTTGGCCGTGAGGCATATGGGATCTTAGCTCCCCGACCTGGGATCAAACCCACACCCCCTGCATTGGAAGGCAAAGTCTTAACCACTGGACCGCCAGGGAAATCCCTCATTGTTATTACTGACTAATATTTATCCAGAATTTATTATGTGTCAATGCGAAGAATTGCTTATGCGTGGTCTTATTTAGTCCTGTATGTATCCTGTGAATTAGAGATTATGATTATTTCAACTTTATAGAAATTTTTCAGTAAAAATAATCACTACAACAATAAGACAAGGTATTAGTCTTTGGATTAGAACAATTTGGAGAAGCACTTCCCTTTTAAAAACTTTAACCTGCCATTTCCTGTTGATCTAATGAAACAAATCAATAGTGGCCAGGGCTAACCTGTTGACTTATTTCAGTTGGTCCTCCCCAAGTCATCACAGCTCATAGGTTATGTTCAAGGTCATTTTATCAGCCTCTATTCTTTATCCCTTCTTTCATCTTTTCTTCTCCTTTTCTTTCTCTCTCTCTCCCCTTTTTTTTTTTTTTTTGCATTGAACACTTCCACCCCTTTCCAAAAAATGGAGAATGGAGGGTGTATTTTTCCCTTCTGCTTGCCTTTATTCTTGGTGTTATGACCTGCTTTGGCCTGTGGAGCGTGGAGGGAGGTGACAGGGTTCCATTTCTAAGTCTAGACCTTGAAAGACCTGATGTATTTCCACTTACCCTGTTGTACCCATGGCATCTACCTGAGAAGGGTTTTCCCTGAGTATCTTTTACCCACTCCGTCTGGGCCTCAGAGTGTCTCATGCAAATCAGGGCTGCCGCAAGTGACCACACACCTCAGGCTGCAGCGCAAGGTAGGGCAGCAGCAGCCCCGCAGCTGAAGCTGAGCCATCCTGTGAGAAATAATGCATATTGTTTCATGTCACTGTTGGTGCTTGTTGGTTATGCGGCAATAAAATTCAATATGCCTACCTAATTTTTTTTTATTAGGAGTGGAGGTAGAAGTGTGTGAGGGGAGTGACAGGAATTCATATTTTCTGTCATCACAGCCTGTTTATCCCAAGGCACAGTGTCATTAGGTTTCCTTTTTATTAGGTTTCCTTTTTCTTTCTGTAGCCTTTTTCTTTTGCCTAAATCAGGTTTAATAGGGTTGTTAACGTGAGCTAGCACGGTAAAGTTTTTTGCAATAAAGCACATCACAGTGTGCTGAATTAACCCACAGAAGGAACAACCAAGGTGACAAGACAGGAAGATAGAGCTAAGAGGAAGCCAGTGTGGATGAAAAGGTTTGATTTGCTATCTGAGAATAGATAAGGTGTAGGCACAGGTTACTTTCATTCATTCTCCACATTGGCTGGCTCTTCTGCTGGTTCCAAGTATAGAGCTTCAGAAAGTATTTTTGGCAAAGAAAGAGACATTCTGAGGCACTTGTATATTATAACATCTAGAGCATGTCAAGATATTATCAGATGTTGGTCAAGTAAATGAACAAGAGAATAAATGGATGAATGAACAAATTAACTAATCAATGAATGCATAGAAAATTGTCCAGAGAGAAGGTTATCAGTGGTAACAACAGTACCACCAACATTATGATTTATTACACATTTGCAGTGTGACAGGACCCAAGCTCAGTGTTCTTCTTCCTTTTCCCATCAAATCCTCAGAATGCCCTGTTGATGTAGGTGAGATTGATCCTACAAATGAGAGCATTGAGGGTTGAGCAGTTAGGTCAAAATGAAATAGGTAGCAAATGATAGGTTTGAGATGCAATTCCTAGTTTCTCTATTCCAAGTAAGTCTCAGGTTTACAGAAACCCATGCTTTGAATCACTTTTATTGTTGTTGGCTTATTCCTACGTTACAGATGAGACAACTTACGCTTAAAAAGTTATGGGAGCCTCACGTAAGCCACTTGAATGAATGACAGTGGAGAGTATGGAGATGGGGAGGACCTAGGACTTGCTCCACAGAAATAGAAAAATTAGGGGAAAGAGATGTAATTCGAAGGCCAAGGGTCCCAGGATTGGAAACAACACCAATGCTACATTCTGAAATCAGATTTTGATAGCCACAGAAGGCTCAGCCTCTGGCGATCTTTGCTCTGCCATGCTCACTCTCCCTTCCGAAGGCGAGAATCTAACTATATTCTGCTGCTTACTTAGACTGCCTCTCTAGGAGAATGTCATTGCCTTTATACATCATGACTCTTGTGAAGAAGGGCTTTGATTTCTTGTCAACAAATATTCTTTCTTAACTCTCCTCACTGCCAAGTATGCTGAGAATTACACTGCTTAGTGCTTTGTTCCCCTAGTCTGGGATTTCTCAACCTCATCAACATCATCATTACTAACATTTGCACTCATATAATTCTTCTTCTTCTCTTTCCTCCTCCTCCTCCCCTCCTTCTTCTTCTCCTCCTTCTCCTTCTCCTTCTTCTTCTTCAAGGTTGGGGGGCTGCCCTGTGAATTGTAAGATGTTTAACAGCTTCACTGGACTCTCCTCAGTGTTGCAAGAACCTCCTATCCACCACTTCTCATTTGTGGGTTGTGACAACAAAAAGTATCTAGCTCAATTAAGAATTTAATTCTTAAGATTCCAAGGTGGTTATTAAGTCAGCTCATCAGTCAATTACATCTTTCTGTCCATGGGGCAGTTTCCTTCATCCATCAACCCTTGAATCCTTTGCATCCACCCAAGAGCAGGATGACTGGTTGGCCCCACTATCACTTCCAGTTATTTTTCAGGACAGACTTTTTCACATTTCACAGGTTCTGTGGGGGGATTTTGACCATAGAGATATCATTCTTTGTCCATGTCACATTTCATTGATGGGTCCATTAGCCACTGGAAATGATACCCAGGAGGGAAATTCTCCTTAGGAAAAGTGTGGGTGATTTGCCATTGACAATGCTTTCCTCTGGATCAGAGAAGCTTACTTGTGATGAATATTCTAAGACATTCCAATAAATAAAAGAGCTTCTATATATTTACCATATTGTGCCCTATGTGCCTTATTCTTCATGTTCCTTTATATTTATCATCACATTTTCTTAAGAATTTTTACATTTTTCTCTTTCATGTAGAACCATGAGGTTTGTTTATCATGTGTTATCTCCATTTTATAGATGAGGAAACTGGAGCTCAAAAGGGTTAAGGGACTTGCCCTGCTTTAGTAACTCACTCCTCCCATTTATCAAATGATGGCCAGAAGGATTGTATTTGTTTCCTAGGGCTGCCCTAACCAAGTATCCAAAGTACCACTAACTGGGTAGCTTATAAAAACTGAAATTTATTGTCTTATAGTTCTAGAGGCTAGAGTCTGAAATCAAAGTATTGGCAGAGTTGGTTCCATCTCAGTGCTGTGGGGGAGGACCTGTTCCAGATCTTTGTCCTCGGCCTGTTGATGGCCTTCTTCATGTTCACATGATGTGTACACATGATGTAATTCTTGTATATGAGTCTGTCTCCAAATATCCTCTTTTTATAAGGACATTAGTTGACATTGAATTACAACCCACCCTAATGACCTCATTTTAACATTAACTCTGTGAAGACACTATCTCCAAAATAAGGTTTCATTCTGAGGTACCAGGGATTAATGAAGACTCCAACACATGAATTTTTGGGGAAACAATTTAATCCATAATAGAGAAATTCATTGAAATAGATCTGATTAAACCACTCCTCACTGCCTATAGAATAATGTATATGTTTTTTACGATGAGTCACAAGCCCCTTCTTGATGTGGCCCTTGTTTCTAGCCTCAGCCTAATCTCTTTCTTTTTTTTCTATGTGTAGATTTTTTTTTTAATTGAAGTATAGTTAATTTAAAATGTGTTAGTTGGGCTTCCCTGGTGGCGCAGTGGTTGAGAATCTGCCTGCCAATGCAGGGGACACGGGTTCGAGCCCTGGTCTGGGAAGATCCCACATGCCGCAGAGCAACTAGGCCCGTGAGCCACAATTACCGAGCCTGTGCATCTGGAGCCTGTGCTCCGCAACAAGAGAGGCCGCAATAGTGAGAGGCCCACGCACCGCGATGAAGAGTGGCCCCCACTTGCCGCAACTGGAGAAAGCCCTCGCACAGAAACGAAGACCCAACACAGCCATAAATTAAAAAAAAAAAAAAAAGTGTTAGTTTCAGGTGTACAGCAAAATGATTGTTATATATACATATGTATCTATTTTTTTCAGATTCTTTTCCCTTATAGATTATTATAAAATATTGAGTATAGTTCCCTGTGCTATACAGTAGGTCCTTGTTGGGTATCTATTTTATATATAGTAGTGTGTGTATGTTAATCCCAAACTCCTAATTTATCCCTCCCCCCCTTTCCCCTTTGATAACCATAACTTTGTTTTCTATGTCTGTTTCTGTTTTGTATATAAGTTCATTTGTATCATTTTTTTTTCGATTCCACAGATAAGGGATATCATATGATATTTGTTTTTCTCTGTCTGGCTTACTTCACTTAGTATGATAATCTGTAGGTCCATCCATGTTGCTGTAAATTCAGCCTAATCTCTTACTACTGCACAGCAGGAACTCTAGCAATGCTGAACTACTTGGTAAAAATAATTCATTCTTATCAAGTGCTTAAAGACACTCTGCTAAGTGCTCACATGTGTGCATAATGTAAATATATTATGCTGATCCTGTTATTACCACCATGTCATGGATTTATTTATTCATTAATTCATTCAATCATTCATTTATTCAAAATACTATTTGGATGCCTGTTATTAAGAAACTTTATTCAAGATGCTAGGGGTGCCACTGCCAATGAAATGGAAAAAAAAAAAAAAAATCCCTAGCCTCACAAACTTATATTCTAGTGAAAGAAAACATAATAATAAATTAAAACATTATATATTAAACAACAGGAAGTGCTGTAGAGAAAAGTGGGACAGGGAGGAAGGTGCTTCAGGGTCAAGTTGCAAATTTTAAAAATTATGTGAAATAAATTTCTACTTATGGGAAGGCTGCATAAACTCTGCATCCAGAATCCACAAATGTTATTCTGAAATAATTTCAATTGTGTAAAGAAGTTGCAGGAAAAATACAAAAAGTCATGTATCCCCTTGATCCAGAATTCCCTGTTGTTCATTTGTCAGCATTTATTCAGTCTTTCCCTTCTCTCTCTCTCTCTCTTTCTCTCTCTGCAGTTCCATATTTCACACACATGTGATACCATAACATTCTTCTTACCGGATTATACTACTGATAACCTTTATTACTTCAACAAATTAGTATTCTTAAGAGTTTTTATTAGGGTAATATTAATCTTATCTTAGCAAGAACTTGGCTATGCTTTTACCTTATACATCAACATAAAAGTTCAATTATTTTTCAAATTATTGAGCACTGCACTCTGCTCTTACAAATTAGATGCTAATTAATGCTCCTTCACTTGCTCATTTATTTGGATTCTTCTTTTTTTTCCTGTCAGGGCCAATGAAAGTATGTAACTTCCATTAATTGTTTTTACTAACTCACTAAATAGATTCTAGAACAAAATAGTAATTTTGAAAATTATAGCTATCCAACACCACATTTGAAAAAGTTGCAGTATTCTAAAGGATATTGTTAACTAGACAGTAATTAAAAATTGCAAGGAGAATGCTTCACAGCAAGATTTGTGATAATTTTAATGAATTTCTGAAATAAGATAAACAGATTTTCTAAAGGACATGTCTACCTTGAAATTCCATGAAATTACAACCAGTGAAATGGTGGAAAGGAATATATCATTAAGCATGTTTTCATATGAGGAGTATTAGAGGATATCTAAAATGTTTGAGCATATTTAGCGTAATTAAAATTTGAATATACAATACTTGTATTTCATAGTTTTAACAACTGTAACGTTTTATTTCCATTTTAAACATGAGACAGCTGAGCCCTGTGGCTATTCAGTAATTTATGCTCCTCTAATGGGAGTATTCCAGGCAGAGAGACACATGTGAAAATGTGAAGCCAAAGGAACATGGGGTGTGGGTAACAAACCCCTGCCTGGTGTGTAAGGATGGGGGGAAAATGGTCTGAGCTGAAGCCCATGGGGTAGGAAGGATGGCACGTGCAGGGTTTTCCAGGAAATCTTAAGGATCTGGGGCTTCAGCCATTGTGTTTTGAAAAATCACGCTTGCCACACTGAAGAATGGCTTGGATGGGATGAGTGGGTGACAAAATGCAAGGCAACTGCAGAAGTCCTGGGGAGATAGATGATGATGATGATGATGATGGTGGTAGTGGTGGTGATGATGATGGTGATAATGATGATAGTGATGATGATGGTGGTGATAATGATGATGGTGATGATAACAATGATGATGACAACGATGATGGTGATGATGATAGCATGGTCCCTGGAAAGGGGGAACTCGTTTGTGAGCAATTTAATAGGAAAGAGTGTTAGGGATCACACATTGATTGCCAGGAAGGTTGATGATGAGGAAAAGAAAGATGTCAGGATGATCGCCAGGATTTTCAGAACTGCTCAACTGTGTGGGTGTGGAAGATGGCAGAGGGCACTGGAGAAAGAGAAATGGGAAGATAATTTTCTAAATTTGTTCTAGGATGTGAAGCGTTGAACTGAGACAGATAGAAAAGGTATTTGAATGTACAGATGAGTTCACAAGAGATGTCTGGACTGAGGATGTAAGTGTGAAAGCAAAAGTAAGGAACCTTTAAAAAATTTAGTGTTTCTCAAGGAGTTCTTCAGACTACTCAGAAACCCTTGTATATTTATCTCATAACTCAGTGGTTTTCAAGCTTTAATATGCATTGGAGTCACCTAGATACAGTGTAGTAAGGAAGATGGAAACTCTGAATTTCCACTACTTTAGTTTGAATCAGCTTGGACACTTTCTAGAATAAACTTGAGCAACTTAGCCTCTGTGCTTCAGTTTTGTTTGTTTTTTTTTTTTCTCTGTAAAAATGGAGATAATGCTTACCTTATTGGGTTTCTTGAAGATTACATAAGAAAATAATAAGTTGGTTTATATAACGTCCTTAGAACACTTAGTAGCAATTAGCAAATGGTTAAAAAAGGCTATGTTAGCCATTATTATGGTCCAGATAATTTATTAAAATGCAGATTCATGGACCCTTAACTCAGGATTTTGATGTAAATGTCAAGTTACTGGGTAGTGTGGATATTTCAGTGTGGATTTGGTTGTGCTTCGAGTTGGAGATAGAGGTTGAATTGGAATTCAGTGGTTCTGGCCAGGATAATTCTGAACCCTAACACACTTATTAAATTACAGTGTCTTTGTTCACTGGCCAGGATCTGTATTTTTAAATAAACAAAGTCTCAGTGATGCTGGTCTATAGGCATGCTTGAGAGGGATTATATTAGACACGGTCTTGTGGTTCTCATTATGTCAGGGCTGGATGTGTGCCACAATGTTCAGTCCCCCTTTTACAGCAGACATTGTTTTGCTGGGAAACGACCGGTCAGCCAGTGAGCACATTGCATGCCAGGTATGAATATATGACTAGTACTGACCAATAGATCTTAAATGGAAGCGATGTTGTCATGGCTGGCCCAAGGCTTCTAAGAAGCAGTCTAGTCCTTACCCTTTGGCTCACCTATGCAGAGAACAACAAGCCCTAGGTGATGCTAGAGCCCTAAGATGAAAGGAATCTAGGGCATTGAATTGATGACAGGTTGGTTTGTTGTTACATGAATAAGAAAAAAAGATTACACAAATGAGAAAAAAGTTTCTAATATGTTATGTTAGGGAAATGTTGGCAATTACTTCTTACAGTAGTTGGTGTTACCCTAGTAACTGCTCTTGAACGTGATATTTCTCCTCAAAGACAGTATTTATCAAAAGCTCCTTGGTGAACAGTATCTCTCCTTCATAATCATTATGTTAGACTCTTAAGATACAAAGAGTAAAAATATCTCTTATTTGGTTCTTGGAACATAACTCTATGTCTGAACAATCTCAGTGTTTCAGTTGTCACTGGTTGCTTTTATTTTTTTTTGTTGATTTAGAGTATAGTTATTAGAAAAAAAGTGTGCATTCAGAGGAAACTTTTCCATTTTTCTTAGTAGAACTTGAATATAAATTACTAACAATTGGTAGCCTTCTGTTTAGTATCACCACTCTTCTCTGTGAGCTCGGGAAACATTCCAGTGGTTTTGTTTTCTGCCTAAAAGTAAGAGATGGATCTGCATCTCTTCAGACAACCAACTGCTTGTTTTTATAAAAAAAAATGTTGTTTGTATGTGGATCATTACTTAAAGTAATAAAAAAATTGCCAAGCAATGTAAACATCAATACTCGTGAATTATTATTCTTTTAAGATTGTTGGCTAAATTTACATATAGATTAAACTTAGAATTTATGAAATGTGATTTTCTTTCAATCTGATGGTGTAATGCCGCTGCTGTTTTATGGACAAGGTTCCTGCACAGAATGCTCTATGTTTTTCCATGGGACTGAGGACATGGAAGACGGCATCACTGGCAGACACCATGGCATTAAATTGCAAATTGAATTTGAGATGGCAGAAAAAGGACATGTTGGAGAGTGACTGAGAGTTGGAAATTAGAACTATTGTACATGGAGCTAACACATGTTCCTGGGAAACATGATGAAGCGTCTTCCTCTCGAAAAGAGGTTTACAGGGAGCAGGTTTCATTATTAAGGCCATATGTCTGCTATCAGCTTGTGATCAGCACCATCACAATTTGTTCTGTGGAGAAGATGTCAGTCTCCTTTCCTGGAGGATTATTACACACACACACACACACACACACACACACTCTTGGGCTGGGTCCTCTCTCCCACATAACCTGATTGTAGATAGAAACAGAATCAGACCCTCATGTTTCACCTTGATTTTTAGTGCTTCACACACTAATGACTTTTACTTGCAACTTTGGTGACAGAATCTAACTTCTTTGGCAGACCCTACAACATTAAATTGCGAATTGATTTTGAGACGCAGCAAAAAGATGTGGCAGAGTTACTGGGGACTGGAAATTAGAATGACATGGAGTTAATACATGTGACCTGAGAAACTCGTAGTGATCCTTCCTGCTCTGTAATGTGGATTTATGAACAGCAGGTTTAATTATGGAGGTCATATGTTTGATATCAACCTTTGATCAACACGGACTCAGCTTGTTCTCTGCATGGAGAAGTCGCTAATCTCCCTTCCTGATAGTCTATTACACACACACACACACACACACACACATCTTTCACACATAGCCGGTGGTAAAAGGGAAACCAAATCTTCATGTTTTCACCTTGATTCTTTCATGCTTTATATCCCAATGGCTTTCTCATTATGACTTTGGTGACAAAACCTAACTTTCTGCTTCTTTATTATATTATTTTTTCCCAGTGCTGTGTGATTTAACAGTCAGTTTCTGAATGATCATTTTTTTTCTTGAAACAATCAGTGTCATAGAACCCACACATTTTGCGCTCCTCCTTCTTCTCCCACTCCTCTCTGACATTGGCTTTGTCCATTTTTCTTTCCAAATAATAGTTTCCTCAACTGTTAAAAGGACATCTGTAATAAATTGGAATATGGATCTTCTTGAATCGTTGGGATGATGAAACAATATCATTATGTCTCTTTTTCTAAGTCTGTGTCTGTTACTTTTACCATTGTCGCTTAATTGCTGAGAGAAGCAGGGATGGATGGGGGGACTTTTCTACCAGCGACCAGCTTAACCTCCCCAAATGGACAAGTTGGGGCCCGTGGGAGAAAAGAACAGGAATTGACCAGCAAGTCATACACAGAGTATTAACAAATCAATCAGCGAGTTTTGATTACTATGTGATTTCTCCAGACTCATAGCAAAAGAAGGTCTGGAACTGGGGCCTGGGAAGCTGCTTTAAAAACAAGATTCCCAGGTGATCCTGGCAGTCATGTAAGTATGAGAACCACTGACCTAGTGTATACCTACTGCAGTGGTAGTTTTAAATGGGAACAAATAAATCAAATTCTCAAAATAAATGTTTTTTTCATTATATTAATGAAAATCCCTGTCCTCTTCCGCTAACTACATCCATATCCAGAGCACTCTTTCGCTGGAACTAAACAGAAGCAGCTCTCACTCCTCCCTCAGAGCCAGGAGAGTGGTAAAACAGCTCTTCAAGGTATAGAAGCAAGTGTGCTTTAAACCATTGCAAATTCCTCTTGTAAGCAGAAAGGTATAAGTTGTGAATAAATAAGTTAAAAAATCAACAACAACTCAGTACGCTCTAAAAGGAGCCTTGGGCCTCTATTCATTGGATCGAAGAGTAGCTATGAACTTGGCAAAGTAAGTCACAGTCCTTGCAACCTGCCTCAGAATTATTGCCAGCTCTACAAAGTAGGTATGAAACCAAACCCTCTCCTTGTGGGAGAGTATTCTGTCTTATCAGTTCCAAGCCAAAAGCTACAGTTAAAACACCTTACTTAGTATCCCCAATTTTATATGTGTTTTAACACCTGCGTGATGTGATTCTCTTTCACTCCAGGGTTCATGTTCATCAGTGCTGTATTACTGATTTTTGTTTTTCACTAAATTAGGAACAAGCATCACTATAGTCTATACATTTATTTTCTATCCCCAGAGTAAAGAGTAAAGTTTTTTGGGAGGTGAGGTGCAAAAAATGCCTTCAAATTTCTTGATTTTTCTGATGATTCTAGGCCTCTAGATGGACTGTAAGGGAACCAGAGATTAACTTGTGTGGCTAATATACTCACCTAAGTCATGTTGCCCATTCACTCTACATGCATAATATCTATTCTGTGTGTTTTGATGCACATATGTTTTTACATACACAGCACACAAAAACATACACACACCCTCACTCACTCCAGAAGATGTGGAAACTGGTAGATAATTGTGAGAAAACAAAATTTATGACTGGACTGTCTGATGCTTGGTTCTATGAAATAAAAGTCTAAATTCTAATTGTGCTCAGCATCAGCCTAAGTCTTATTATTTCATTATCTTTTCCTGAGAGTCAGTCAGAAGTCTAAGATTTGTATTGTTGGTTTTGTTTTGTTTTGTTTTGCTTCCTTTTGTTCGTCTAAAACAGGGAAAGCACACTCACGAAAATGGAAATAAAGGATGGATAGTTTTGCTTTGTTTTGTCTTCTTATATTTAGTCCCCTCTACCTTTTTCTTGATGCCTATCTCCCTTTCTCTGAATTCTATAAGCTAATACTGATTGGACATTTAGTATATTCTAGTATATTCCCTAGACTGTGTAGCTTTATGCACATTGTATTTCATCCACATGACTACCCAGAAGAGGTACCTGAATTTAGAAAAGGAAATGATTTACTCAAGGTGATAAAGCTAGTAAATGAAAGCATTCATTCATTAATTCCACCAATATTTATGGCTCACTTACTATGTGCCACTGACCTTGGTCCAGAGATGCAGCAGTGAAATAAAGGGCACAGACTCTGCCTCATAGAACTTTCATTCTAAGTGGGAGAAACACACACACAAATGCATATATATGGACTATAAATACTGTGGAGAAAAAATAATACAACATAAAAATTAGAAGCTGGTAAGGGTGGCCTGTTAGTTTATGAGAGTGTGACAGTAACATTTGAATTAAGGGAACTGAATGATGTGAAGGAGTGAATTGTGGATGTTTGGAAGATTTGAAAATCTTTTTTTTAAATTAATTAATTAATTAATTTATTTATTTATTTTTGCTGTGTTGGGTCTTCGTTTCTGTGCGAGGGCTTTCTCCAGTTGCGGCAAGCGGGGGCCACTCTTCATCGCAGTGCGCGGGCCTCTCACTATCGCGGCCTCTCTTGCTGTGGAGCACAGGCTCCAGACGCGCAGGCTCAGTAATTGTGGCTCACGGGCCCAGTTGCTCCATGGCGTGTGGGATCTTCCCAGACCAGGGCTCGAACCCATGTCCCCTGCATTGGCAGGCAGATTCTCAACCGCTGCGCCACCAGGGAAGCCCCCTGAAAATCTTAATGTGGCCAGTAAGTGGGTAGGATTACTTCCTTGCCCTTCCCCGTAATCTCATTTTTTCCTCTATTCTATCCCTTATTCTAGGTATTCCATAATTTCTCTTTGTTTCCAAATGCATTATGCACTTTCTTAATTTAGAATTTTTACCTGTGCCATTCCTTTCTTTCCTACTAGAATTCTGTATGCCCAAGTTCTGTCTGGCTATTTTGTGCTTCTCTGTCACAGGATATATATCCTGGTAACACAATATTCAACAGTTGTCATTTATCTGCTCTCTTTTTGCTGTTAGAGAGTATGACCCATGAAGGAAATAGATTTGTACCCAAAAGAATGGAAAGCAGAGTTTCAAACAGATGCTTGTACACCAGCAATCATAGTAGCATTATTCACGAGAGCCCAAAGGTGAAAACAACTTGTGCCCCTCCTCTTTCCTTCCTTTTTTTTGATAACATGAACAAGAAACTTGAAGCTTAGGGCCTCCTATGGACAGCAACACTTAGCTGGAATGCCATCATAAAATTTGTAGTGTTGTTTTACTTTTTAAGTTTTAAAAGTGATACTTGCTTCTCATAGGTGGTTCTACTAAAATGTTTACATAAAAAGTATTTTAAATGATCTGATTTAAAGAAAATATTAAGAACAATAATAATACAGATAGACTAAGGATATTGCAAACACCAGGAAGGTGTTCTAAGAATGACTGAGGTGAATGAAAAGTCACCCCTAACTCCGGGGCCTCTGAACATCCCTGAGCTTGGATCTGCCTGTCTCTTTGTCTGCAGCGGTGTGGTTGGTGTCTGCATCTCCCTCTCTGTGTGTATGTCTGCCCCTCCCTGTGTGCTCTGTGCCTGCCTCTCTCTCTTTCTTGCCCCTGCTTTCTGTTCGTGGCCCCATCTTGCAGCTTCACACCTTGGTGCATCTCAGACTCTGTCTTCGCGTAACTGTCACCCCCATGATGCCTGGGGATAGGAAAAAGTGTTGCTTTTTTCCTATTCCAGATAGATCCCCAATGAAAAGTTCATAGCTGCTTGCTTTATTTACCACCTCCAACTTTTCCCTGAAAACTTCTGAACTTTCTTCCTTCCTTCTTTAATTTTCAGTGTGGATTCAGAGTGAGTGGATTCTGAAAGAGGTTATGAAAATACGAAGGGGTGACAACCTGTATCAGAAAGGAAGTGCATTTACTGATTTTATCTCTCCCACTCCTCCCAACACACACACACACACACACACAGAGTCCCTCTTATGTTTTGGAATTTAGACCAAACCACAGTTATAGATACCACACCAGGGCGGATGGACTGTTGTAATTGGCTGGATGCTTAACTGAGCCCTCCACTGCAAAGGAGCATCAGGCCACTTCAGTTGGGGTGGGGACCTTGGGAAAGGGACATGAGAGTTTTGTGTGTGTGTGTGTGTGTGTGTACCATTTTGGAATGAAAAGACATTAATAATTTTTCCTTCTTTTTTAACCTTTGGAATCGTATTTCCAGGACAACTCCCTAACTCCCTTCCTTCCCTGTATTCAGCAACAGGGTGACAAAATGGATTGCAGGGGAATGAGAGGACTTTGGCTTATCTAAACTCTGTTTCTACTTCCATGTCACTTTTCATCCAAAGACATCATGGTAAAATTATTTTTAAAAGTATAAACTGCACAGAGGTTAACAAACCCAGGGCAGAAATGCACAGAGGCAAGATGGGGGTCAGACACAGGGCACAAAAGGTCTAACCTCTGACTTTTCCCCCAAAAGACTCACTTTCATAGAGACAGAAACTAATGCATAGATGCATTCTGAATTAATCTCCAAGGAGAAGCTGTTCAGGCATCACTGCAGACAGCTCGATGCAACAGGCTTTACATTTCACAGAAATCTAGACAGTCAGAAAAGCTCTGAATGGAATAGATGCCCCCCCTCTTCTCCAGCAAGAATGTTGTGATGAGTGATAGGAGAGTGGTCCAGGCTGCCAGATCTGCCCTGTGTTCAAGTTATCTTCTGGTCTGCATCCTTCTTAATCCTTTCCTTTGGCCCCACTTTAGTGAGACGTATATTCCTTGGCTCTGCTGTTCCCTAAATCTTGGCCTTGCCACGCTACACCTGACGTATGGTCCACTAATTCCAGTATTGTCTTTCTGTCAGAGATGATAAATGGAATGGCATATCTGTCACCCTTATAGTGTTAGGGCTATGTCCCACTGATGTCTAATATCTTGTAATCTTGTGACTCAGTGGTTCACTTATGCATTATTTAAAACAATCTTAAAACAGTCTTCAATCACTTTGTATTTTCAACCTGTTTTAAATCCTAGGTCAGTGTCTCTGTGGGTAAAGATGGCTTTCTTTTCCCGTCACTTGCCATATAATCGTTTAGCTCTTGTGAATGGTCCTTGGAACATCCCCTTTATCAGGTGAGGGGCAGATGGGAAGAATGCTGACCTCCAAGTCAGGAACCTAGGTTTTGTCCTCATCGCCAGGTCCCTGAGTAATCTTGAGTAATCTTGGAGGATTTCCTCACTATTTTTTTTTTTTAATAAATTTACTTATTTATTTATTTATTTATTTTTGGCTGTGTTGGGTCTTAGTTTCTATGCGAGGGCTTCCTCTAGTTGTGGCGAGTGGGGGCCACTCTTCATTGCGGTGCACGGACCTCCCACTATCGCGGCCTCTCTTGTTGCAGAGCACAGGCTCCAGACGCGCAGACTCAGTAGTTGTGGCTCACGGGCCCAGTTGCTCCGTGGCATGTGGGATCTTCCCAGACCAGGGCTTGAACCCGTGTCCCCTGCATTAGCAGGCGGACTCTCAACCACTGCACCACCAGGGAAGCCCTTCCTCACTATTTTTGAATCTCAATTTTTTTACTTGACAAATGGAGCAACAAACTTTGACCTCCCTATATTATTATTATTATTAGTTCCCAGGTAGAAAATAAGTGTGAAAATTTATATTATTATTTAATTAACTTAGTTCACATTCTATACAAAATCATATTTTATTTTATAGCCATATTTTATAGTATCTTTAATAATTACATTTATCAAAGTAATACATGGCATAGTTAAAAGAAACTATTGATTTATTATGAAAAGCAACAATTTCTCACCCCACAGCTTCTTGCCTATACCCCCCACTCCCTAGACAGATTTATTTGAATAATTTCTGGCTTTTAATTTTAATAATTTCTATTTTTAAAGTTGTTAATTCATGGGTCTTCAGAAATATTCTTAAAACTCTGTGTGTTAATTTGTTAAATTTAGACATATTTGTCTTTATTTTTTATAGTTTTCCATCTCATCTTTGCAGAGCACTTCTAATTATTTTTCTATTCCAAACTTATGCCCAAAAGAGAAACCAAATGAAAGACAAAGATAATCTTTCCTGTTCCTTTCCTACATCCCGAGATCTATAGCATTTTTGTCCCTGGCTCTAGAGAGCCCTCACCTGAGAACAAAGGTCAACCTGGAGGAATCATAAATGGGTATCAAAGGAAATGTGTGGTCCGTGTATGACAGGTGTTAGTGAATTATTTATTTATTCAATGGTCATACATGGAAAATCATTGAGAATCCCCTTCATAGTCATTAATTTGCCAAGAACACAGAAAGTAGCTTGGTGTTGTACTCAGGCAAAATTTAGGTCCTTCAGCTGCAATGAGAGTTGCTTTGACAGTAACATGTCTTTTCCTTTTTGCCAGCCTCTGCCTGTAGTTTTAATAGCAGCACAATGGGACCTGGATTCTTGCAACTGTCAAAATGAATGAGATGAAGCATGAATTCCGTTGCTTTATCCTGCTACATTTTGGGTTGGTTTTCTAAAGTAATTATTCACAAATGTAGCACTTCGCTTTGCTTCTCCATGGCGGTGGATGAAGACTACCTATAAATCAATGTCCTGTTCTTATCTAGAATTACATAGGAAGAGAGCCCTGAAGATGATAGGAGATGTTTGGGAGACAGAGAGATTTCTTAAAAGGAAAAGTGAAAAGAACTGCTTAGCCTGTAGTGGAAAAGTTTTAGGAGAAACAATGTCAAGGAATATAAATGAAGGACAATATGAAGAAAGCCATTAGGATATCCCGGTTCGCTGATGAGTAATAGCTACAAAAAATAATGTTGATAAAAGTAAAGCAGTTTTTTGGGCACAACACTTAATCTGTAAGAATCCTATTCCATTTAGCTAGTTAACAAAAGTTATTGTACCAGAGTAAATAATAATAGTAGTGATAGGTAAGAAGAGAATGCAAATTGAAAGGTAAATTAGTTGGTTCAAAATGTTCATCACTGCACTCAAGTCAAAAGGATTCATCTGACACAAACCTTCTTCAATACACATTGTTTGCCAGTCCAGCTAAGTAACCTTTTAATGGGTGGCAGGGCTACCTTCATGATAGAATTGCTGTGCATGTTTTGGACTGTTTTGTGGCCTGCAAAAGTCTGTGATAAAAGATGTGTCCTTCTGCTTTTACTCTTGAGGGGAACATAATTGATTGTTTTTTCTTAGCAGCCCTCCTTCTCCCCCCTCCCCTGCCAGACTCTTTGCTGCGTTTCTTCCCCCCTGCCCCCCCACTGCCAGACTCTTTGCTGACTAAGAGGTAGTAAGGATAAAGTTTGTTTCCTTTTGGATTAAAACCCAAAAGTTTGCTGCCAAGACTGAAATGTTTTTGCAAACGTTTCTGTGAAGCTTAAGAGGGGTGTGGTATATGTTAAGATGAGAAGATGTTGCATTGTGTGCGTCGTATGTGTGCATCCCCTGTGGCACCTGAAAATTCATAAGCTTAGAAGCCCATGAGTATACCCCCAATCAGTGCTAATGTCTGCAATCAGTATGGTAGACAGACCTTAAGGTGGCTCCGTGTACCTCGTAGCTCAGCATTTACACCTTGTATGGTCCCCTTCCCTTGATTGTGGGAGGACCTGCTTCTTATCCATTGACCATGACAAAAGTGGTGAGAGTTTACTTCTGTCATTCTGTTATATTATATAGGACTCTTCTTGCTAGCTGACTCACTCTTGCTCTCCTGCTGGCCAAAGGAAGCAAGCTGCCTTGTTGTGAACTGCCTGTAAAGAGGGCCACATGGGAGGGAACTGTGGGCAGCCTTTAGGAGCTGAGGGTGCCCTCCAGCTGATAGTCAGTAAGAAACTAAAGCTCTCAGCCCTACAATCACGTGGAAATGAAATATATCAACAACCTGAGTGATCATGGAAATGATTTCTTCTCCAGTCAAGAATTCAGATGAGAACACAGCCTGGCCAACTCCTTGATGCAGTCAGATAAGACCCTAAAGCAGAGATGCTAGCAAAGTGGGTCTGAATTCTTAGCCCATTGAATTTATGAGACAATAAAGCTATGTTTTCTTAAACCACTAAGTTTGCAGTAATACATTTTGCAGCAACAGATAACTATCACCACAGACATCAAATTATAAATAGGTTGTTACAATTTATATAATTTGTATAAAAGGGGGATTTGCAGTCAGATCTTCCTGGTTTTGAATATTAGTAACAGCCTTTACTAGCTGTGTATGTTCTTCAGAAACTTATTTGATATCTCCAAGCTTAGCTCAGATCTCCTAAACTTAAAAAAAATACGAAAAAGAAGAAGAAAAAAGGCATACTGTGATATTGTGATTTATAATAAGAAATACACATTTGTTCTTTGTCCTCATTTCTGGCACATAGTTCCTAAAATCCTTGTCATTTCCTAAGTGATGTGAACCATAAAGGTGTCTTTTTTTTTTTAATGTTAATGAGGTGACTTTGGACCACATCTGAGGATGGGGGCTGGTTGCCAGGAGAACCAACCATGTGATTCGGGGGTTGGAATTTTTAGTCCCACCCCCACCTTCCACCTCTGGGGAGGGGAGAGGGGCTGGAAACTGAATCAGTCACCAATGGTCAATGATTTAATCAACTGAGTCTATGTAATGAAGCCTCCATAAAAATACAAAAGGATGGAGAGCTTCCCAGTTGGTGAACAAGTGGCAATCTGGGGAGAGTGGCAGCTTGGAGAGGAAGCTCTGCGCCCTTCTACCATACCTTGCCCTAGGCATCTCTTCCATTTGGCTGTTCCTGAGTTGTATCATTTTATAATAAACTGGTTATCTACCAAGTGAAATATTTCTCTGAGTTCTATGAGCTGCTCTAGCAAATTAATTGAACCTGAAGAGGGGGGATTGTCGGAGCCTCCAATATACAGGTGACAACATGGACTTTCAACTGGCCTCTGAAGTGGTGGGGCAGGGGCATGGGGAAGAGTCTTCTAGGACTGAGCTCTTACCCTGTGGGATCTTTTGTTATCTCAAGGTAGAGTGTCACAACGTAGATGAATCATAGGACACCCAGCTGGTGCCCAAGATTTGAATGGTATGTAAGGAAAACCACACACACACATTGGAATTGGGTGCTCAGAACCTGTATATAGCTATAGTTAGTCAACTCACACTATAAACTAAAAAATGAGCTAATTAATATAGTAAGCTCTTAAGGATTGTTGCCTACTTCTTATCTTTTGGATAATCTCTGGTTAATGGCTAACCTCATTTCCCACAGTATTTTACTAATACCTTTATATTCAGCCTCATAACTGGACTGTGAGATCAAGAACTAGAAAATTCTTTTCTTGTTCACCTTAAAATCGCTAGCAAAAGCATAGCCACCCTGGTTAACAAATAGCTTTAATGAATAATTCATGAATCTACATTAGGGGTTCTGAGTATATGAACATGGCGTTTGTTGAACTTGACAAAGTGATAATTTATGTTTGTGTTTACTCTTTCAATCCCGAGGCTAACTGATGTGCCAAGAATTTAAATTAAAATGGATAAAAATATTAAATTAAAAGTTGAAGTTTTGCAAATATAGTTTATTGAATTGCTGACCACTAGATGACTCATTGATGGTCACTGACTGACCATCAGTGTTGTCTGATGAATAGAACATGGTGTTTATCTCAGAAAAGATCTATATTTAAAGATCTAGGAGAGATCTAAAATATAGTAAGTATTGACCAGGATGTCTTTTCTAAATCACTTTTTACCTGAATCTTGAAGTTTAGGGTATATGATAGATCACAAAATATGGCCACAGATTCTTCCCATCCCAATGTGCACCCAAGTCTGCAGTGTGACATTGTCAGTCCTTTCATTAAGGCGTAGGGTCTATTTACTCAACATTGAAACAATACCGGCCTTATGACTTATGTTGACCGACAGACTTACCCTGAAGTGACTTTAGGAGACTTCCAAAGCTAAGTCTTAAAAGGTCTTGCAGTGTCCACCTTAACACTCTCGGACACTTCCCTGAGACACACAAAGAAGCTGGGATGGCTTCTTGGAGGATGTGAGACCACGTGAAAAACTGAGCTTCCCAGCTAACAGCCTGCAACAATTCAGCCACGTAAGTCAGACCTGGAAAAACCAACATTGAAATCACCCAGTCAACCCACAGAATCATAAATGGTGTTGATAAATCATTTTTTTTTTTTTTTTTTTTTCATGAAAATATTTAATTCCATAATGATGTTTTGTCATCTTACAGAGTTTCTTGATCTATTGCTATTATTTTACATTTAATGACAAGTATATTAAAAGTAAAGAGCAGTGCATACACACAAATTTCTTTAATTATTTCTATTAACAGAATAGGGCATTTTTTATTTATGTAAATAACAGTAAATCATTGTAATTTAAACCATTGACTTTCAAGGTGATTTGTTACATAGCAAAAACTAACTTTGACCCCTCCTCCCTAAATTTGCACGCACATGTAAAACACTCAGATTCATTGCTAGTTACTCAGTGACTGACAGATATGTACTTCTATCCTATAAACATATTTAAGTCAAGGAAAAAAAAAACCAAGCAAACAAAAAAGGAATAAGAACCATAAACACATTTTCTGAGGCTATTTTTTTTGTTTGTAAAATAAATGTCAGTGTTGACATTTTAGTGATGAAAATTGTAGAGCCTGAAATACAGTAAGGGTTTACCTGGTTTCATTTGCTTCTGTCAATACTTACGTTTCCTAGTTTCCTGCTTTAATCCTGCTATCACGCCATTATAAACGTCTTCAGTTCCCAGTGTCTGCATTCTTTCTCCTTGTTTTTTTTGTTTTTGTTTTTAACTTAAACCTGTTCCCAGGAAGGGATCAGAACGTTACTCAAACTCTAGTCTGAATGTCAATCATTGCCAAAGACTTGTTACTCATTTAGTCTTTACTGCATCCCTTCATGTGGGGTGCTATGCCTCTCAGACACAATGTGATAAAGCAGGGGGGCAGCTCATCGAAGGGCCTTGCCTCCCAATCAGGGCCATTAGAGGCCTCTTTTACGAGATAGGCTTAGATTCCGGGAAGCGTAGGAGCTCTGTTCTTCTGAGATTGCAAGCAGCCTGTGAACCTGGAAGGTTTATTGTCTTTCCCACCAAGAGAAGAGAAACTGCCAGAGAATGAAAGTGTCCCAGAGAAAAGCAGGAGAGAGAGAGAGAGAGAAAGATAATGTATTTGTACATTTCTTAACATAATTTGAACCCCTAGATTCAGCTATTTCTGATTTTTTTAAGTTTTCAGTAACATAGTCAAATGATATTTTTTCCTCTCAGCAAGCTTGAAATTATGTTTCCATTACTCCAAGTAAGAAGCCTTGTGGTTAATATTACTGACATAGGGTAATACAAGGGTTTACCCTTGTCTATTATAATTGATGCAAACGCTATTTTAAATTAAAAGTCATTTCAAATATGAAACTAATAAGGATATTTATTTGGGGGTGCATCAAGGATTTTCACAGGATTCCTAAAATTACATCTGTAGAGGTATTAGCTCAGTCCCTTATTTTGCTGTCATTTAATCTAAGGTTGCTAAGTACAAGATAAAACGGTTTGAATAGAGTGAGAAGGCTTACTCTCCCTCAGGTCAGAGGGAATTCCTCTGCCTGACTACCTTGAGTTGGGACACTGTTTTCCTGTCTTCAGACTGCAACTACACTATCGACTCTCCAGCTTGCTGTCCGCAGATGTTGGGAATTGTCAGCCTCCATAACCATGTAAATTAGTTCCTTATAATAAATCTCTGTCTCTCTGTCTTCTGTGTCTGTCTGTCTGTCTGTATGTCTCTCTCTATATATATACATAAAATATAATAATATATATAACATAATATAGATTATATACACACATACACATACACATAAAATATTGATGCTCTGCACGTGGGCATGCTCCCCCACCTGCAGTAGACCTTTTACCACTTCTGGATGTGGGCCAAAGGTATCATGGATCCATAAAACAAGCTTCATCTCAACATATTCAACTTAAAAAGAGGCTCAGAGTGTTGGTCTCTCCTCCATGTGAACATTACTGTGACCTCCAACAGGAAGTGAGACATTTAATGGCAGAGCTTCAGGGAAAAGTTCCCCTATTTTTATTGCTGAGGTCCTTGGAAATGTCCGGGTTCTGATGCTTCCCAAGAATTTATTATCCAATTATTTATTAGATTCAAATGCCCTTCCCTATTTGCTTAGGATGGTTTCTTTTGTGACCAAAGGAATTTACTGTGTATTCTTCAGTCCTCACAGCTTTTGAGCAGCTGCTGGAGATTTGAATCCAGATATAACTGACTCCAAGATTTGGAACTATTTTTTTTTACATCCCAAACAGTATTAATGATACATAATTCCTCAGCAAAAAATAATACTCTGTAGATACTTGGTTTGAAGAATAATGCTGACACTTTGCTAATTTATTCTTTATTAATTTTGTTGATTTAAATCAATATATTCAATTCATTTTTAAATTTAACTTTAAATGGAAAGGAAAGACATCATAATCACTTAAGAACTTTTTGTTTTCACTTTCTCCACTCCCCGATTACCAATAACCACATAACTAAGTTTAAGAGACTTTCTTGAGAGTTTGAAGACTGCAGGCTTTTCTTTCCTGAGGTTTTCTAGAAAACATAAAATTATTCAAACAGCACCAGTAGGCAAATGTTGTGGTCCCTCCCTTCCACATCGTTCAGAATGGAGCCAGTTCTCACACACGATTAGTTACGCGGTGTGTGGGAATTTCACAAAAGTGACTGATAACACTGGGCTTTTTTCTTTTTCAAAGATCATTTTACTCTTGTAATTAAAGTCACTGATCCCAGCTCACCAGCACACATCTGCTGTTCATTGATAGCACCACAGGCAAGCCTAACTCTGCTGTGAAAGCAGCTGTGTAGCTACCTCCCAAAAGATGTTTATCCTGAAATGACATTCTGGAAGTACAGACCTAATATTGTAGGTTTGCTGAAACCGGCAAGCTAATTTGCTCTTTCCCTGTTCTTGAATGGACTGTTCTGATGCCTTCATCTGTTCGTGTTTGAAGTATATTTATTTATTATATTTGAGAAAATACATATTAATGTGCTTAGTGAGCAGCTTGAGAATAAATGTGCTTATCAACATTTTACCTGAAGCTAATGGGCATGTAATTCCTAATCGGAATAATTTATTTAGAAGGATGATTATGACAAGGTGGGTTGAGCTGCAGCTATCACATGACCTTTGATAGTGCCTCTTAGAGAAGTGATACCTTTTAATGTATCCATAAATGTTGCCCATTCCATGAGTAGCTCCTTGAATTATTGATCAGACACTTAAA
Source organism: Balaenoptera physalus (assembly GCF_965194825.1). NCBI lineage: Eukaryota > Metazoa > Chordata > Mammalia > Artiodactyla > Balaenopteridae > Balaenoptera > Balaenoptera physalus. The sequence goes on from NC_138893.1 coordinate 44,362,635, forward strand.
CTTACTGAAGTGTCTTGATGTCTCAGTTCTGTTGCAGGAGCCAAATTAGAGTGGTAGGATAATTAACTAGCTGTGTGACCTTTAATAAGGCACTTGACCACACTGAGCCTCACTTTTTTCACTGTTAAATAAAATACCTGCCCCATCCTGCCTCTAGATTATTGTGAAACTTAAATAAGATAAGCTATATGAAAACATGTGATGATCAGCATGTATAATATGTGTTTGATATTATTCATGTATCTTTCATTTTCACATCAGAATTTGGTGAAATAGAGTGGCGTTCATTTTGTGATTTTGGAGAAAATTGATTATAGGTTTGTAGTATGCATAACTACTATGTTATTATAGATATTTTATATCCACAGATATGCAGATATTTATAGATATTGAGTATTTTATGGACAAATTATCTCATTCCAGGTTATTCTCAGTAATTACCACCTAAAGAGCAATATGTCTTCTGAAACTGTAAACCCTTTATAATTTGAGCCACATAAATGCCCAAAGTGTTTCTTGGAAAGAGCACTATTATTTTAAGGTGTTGGTCTTGAGTCCCGCACTGTTTTATCATCTCAAGGGTAAAAACTATGGTATGCTTTCCTTCTGCATTTCAAGCAAAGAAATAGAACCATTTATATGGAAGCATAGCACATATTTTGATTGTTTTATTGTCAAGGAAAAACAAAATTTAAAAACATCTTTAGTTTTGTTGACGGTATTTAAAACTACCAAAGTTGCAGTCATAGACTCATATCTGGTTTATATGGATACTAAGAACATTGATCATTTACTTCTAGGGCACACACATTAAAAAAAAAAATTCAGGGGGAGCTTGTGGAGCCAAACAACGTAGACAGCTCATTTAAAAGATGAACATGTTTGAACTGAGACATTCCATTTGAGTCAAGACTCTAAGAATAAAGCTGTGCCCAGAAATCTGAGAGTGCCTGGGTCTCCTTTCTTAAAGGATCTGTGAAGAAGCTCAGAACTAGAAAATGGGGTTTCATTAGAATGTAGGGGTGGGAGATATAGCTGAAGAGCTTCAGTGCATGGGTCTTATGAGCAGAATAGAAAAGTCACAGAAGCGTGGCCTGGAACACTTTCAACAATGTGAGGAATCAGAAGCCATTCATCTCGGGGTCAAGGCAGCACTGATGAGTGAGTCTGAGGAGGGCAGAAGTGCAAAGTACACCACTGAGACCACATCTATGATTAGTTTCACAGGGAAATAACCTTAATTAAGATGCACTGAATTAGGTGAGGGTGGTAGTAGGAAAGCTGGATTAGTTATTTATTTATTTTAAAATTTATTTTATTGAAGTACAGTTGATTAACAATGTTTTGTTAATTTCTGCTATACAGCAAAGTGATTCAGTTATATATGCATATATAATTATGTATATATATTCTTTTTCCATTATGGTTTATCACAAGATATTGAATATAGTTCCCTGTGCTATACAGTAGGACCTTGTTGTTTATCCATTCTATATATAATAGTTTGCATCTGCTAATTCCAAACTCCCAATCCATTCCTCCCCCACACCCCTTCCCCCTTGGCAACCACAAGGCTCTTCTCTATGTCTGGGAGTCTGTTTCTATTTCATAGATAAGTTTATTTGTGTCATATTTTAGATTCAACATATAAGTGATATCATATGGTATTTGTCTTTTTCTTTCTGACTTACTTCACTTAGTATGATAATCTCTAGTTGCATCCAAGTTGAGGTAAATGGCATTATGCGATTCTTTGTTTTGTGGCTGAGTAGTATTCCATTGTATATATTTACTACATCTTCTTTATCCATTCAACTGTTGACGGACATTTAGGTTGTTTCCATGTCTTGGCTATTGTGACTAGTGCTGCTATGAACATAGGGGTGCATGTATCTTTTATTAAAATTAATTAATTAATTAAGTTTTGGCTGCATTGGGTTTTCGTTGCTGCACGCAGGCTTTCTCTAGTTGCAGTGAGCAGGGCCTACTTTTTGTTGCAGTGCATGGGCTTCTCATTGCGGTGGCTTCTCTTGTATGGAGCACAGGCTCTAGGCACGCGGGCTTCAGTAGTTGCAGCGCATGGGCTCAGTAGTTGTGGCATGTGGGCTTCAGTAGTGGTGGCACGCAGGCTTCAGTAGTTGTGGCTTGTGGGCTCTAGAGAGCAGGCTCAGTAGTTGTGGTGCATGGGCTTAGTTGCTCCACGGCATGTGGGATCTTCCCGGACCAGGGCTCAAACCCATGTCCCCTGCATTGGCAGGCGGATTCTTAACCACTGAGCCACCAGGGAAGCCCCATGTATCGTTCTGAATTATAGTTTTGTCCGGATATATGCCCAGGAGTGGAATTGCTGGATCATATGGTAATTCTATTTTTAGATTTCCCAGTAACTTAGGAAAGAAAGAACAAATCAGAAAAATTATTTGAGGAAAATAGATAAAATGTTCAAATTTTTTGAAAAATATCAAACTACATATCCAACATACATATTCAAATCCTTGGAGTCAAAAAGGTCAAAATGAATAAATACAAAGATAATTGTATATAAACACATCATAGTCTAACTGATGAAAATCAAAGATAAAGAGAAAATCTTGAAAGCAATAAGATAACAATAGATATGTTACAGAGAAGGAAGAACAATCGGAAAGCTAGTAGACTTACCCTTAGGAAAAAAAATATAGAGATGAGTTCTATCAAATATTTAAGGGAGAAATAAAACCCATCTTACATAAAACCTTTTAGAAAATAGAGGAGAGAACACTTTGCAATTTGTTTTATGAGACCAGGACAGACTATTACCAAACCCTGGCAAAAGTGGTTACAATAAAGAAAATAACAGATGTCTCTCATGAACATAGCTGCAAAAATATTAACAAAATATTAGCAAAATAAATCCAGCAACATATAAAAAAGATAATGTATTATTATCAAGTAGGGTTTATTCTAGGAATACAAAAATCAATCAGTGCAACTCACCATATTAAGAGAATTAGAAAAACAACAACAACAACTGTACGATCATCTCAATACAAGTATCAAAAAATAAAGTGGATCTATGATTGGATAAATTGATGGATAGAGAAGGAGATCTGTGATAAAGCTCATATATTGAAGGTAGAAATTGTTTACTGGTTATATAAGTATTTAAATATTCTGTAACTTTAGAAATGTTTATAATATATTGTTGAGAGGGGTCATTGTAAGCATTTTGGAACACAATTTTTCTTTCTACTTGAGAATTATTTTCTAAGAATAAATTCCAAGAAATGGGATTACTAGGTTAAAGGATCTGAATAGTAAATAAGATTTTTAAGGTGATAGAATTTTTGCTATAACATGAGGCTCTAGTTCTTACACATGCCTAGTGAACTGAGCATGTCAACATGACTTTCTTATTTTATGGTTGTAGAAACTGAACCTTCTAAGGGAGATTGACTGACTTGCCCAAGATCCAGTGAACACTATGTATCGGGGGCAGACCTAGAGGAAAATTCTTCTGGTCTCAGGAATTTTCTGTAAACTGGGATAGCAAAGGGAGAGTATATGTTTTCCTTTTGTTTTAAAAAAATATTATTGATTACTTCCAGTTTTTATAGTACTTTTATGGTTAATTTCAAGATTTGGGGACTATGTCAAGAGAGGAGAGAGAAGAAATTCATTCATTGCCTTAGATATATAATCATTGAATTAAAATAAATATAAAATGGAATAATAAAACTTTGCTTTTATTGAGCACTAAAATATTATGTGAAGTGATTTCTGAATTACATCATTGAATTCTGACTAGAATCATATGATGTTTTCACTATAAGATTTGAGAAGAAGGAAGCCCGAAGAAGTAGTACAATTTCCCAATACCAGACAGTTAGTAGGTTGCAGAAATAGGGTTTAAAACAGGATAGTTGAGACACCAAACAAAGCATTTAACTTAACCCCATATTTAACATCTCCACACTACCATATACTAGCACTAATAGATTAAGAATATTCCAGGATTATTAGTAACACATTCTATATTGTGGTTTAGCTTTCTCTTTGTTTTCTCAACTACATGTGAATAATAAAGTTCAATGTTAGAACAATTATAATGTTTTCTCCTGTAATTCACCTAAGTCTATAAGATGGGTTAATGGCAAAATTTCTCATTTTTAATAAGGAGTCTAGTACCCTGAGAGGTTAGATAACTTGCCCAAGATTGCTAAATATGTCCTCATTCATGCAGACAGTTGAGCTCTGCTTGTCCCATGATAAATGAGCTAAGGGCCCCATGCTTGTGGACAGGTAAGCAATAGACATAACTGCTCAAACTGTTTCAGGAGTGAATTACCATGGAACTTCACCATAACTGATAATAAACAATCAGTATTTCCTTTAAGTAAAACTTTCCTCTCTCCTTTAATGATAGTGGGGTTTGTAACAGCACTGTTCTGTGCCATACCATCTATTACAGTATCAGTTATTCAGAGAACAGGATTTTTTTTTTTGTCATCTCTCTTCTGGTTCCAGATGACTTCCATAATTGGTTTATTAACTTCGCAGATGCTGTAGGAAAATTTTAGGATGTAAGCCAATAAGGGATCACGTCAGCTAATGAAAGAAAGCTTTTGAACATTATATTTACTGTGATAAAACAACTATATTATGTTTGTTGAAGCAGGAAGTATGGATGTTGAGCCCAGAGTATCTGATATTTTAAGAACAAGTTGATCACTAAGATAGTAAAAGTACTGTTACCTTTTGGAAGACTAGGACTTATAAGTAGTGAATTTACTAACCAAGAATCAGATCTTCCTCTCAGCAACCTTAGAGAAAAATTTTGTAATTATAATCCCTTGTGGTGGGAGGTTGATTCAAGCTGGTGGAGTAGAAGGACGTGCGCTCACTCCCTCTTGCGAGAGCACCGAAATCACAACTAACAGCTGAGCAGTCATCGACAGGAAGACACTGGAACTCACCAAGAAAGGTACCTCACATCCAAAGACAAAGGAGAAGCTGCAATGAGACGGTAGGAGGGGTGCAATTACAATAAAATCAAATCCCATAACCACTGAGTGGGTGACTCACAAACTGGAGAACAATTACACCACAGAAGTCCACCCACTGGAGTGAAGGTTCTGAGCCCCACATCAGGCTTACCAACCTCAGGGTCCGGCAACAGGAGGAGGAATTCACAGAGAATCAGACTTTGAAGGCTAGAGGGATGTGATTGCAGGACATCGACAGGACTGGGGGAAACAGAGACTCCATTCTTAGAGGACACACACAAAGTAGTGTGCGCATGAGGACCCAGGGGGAAGGTGCAGTGACCCCATACGAGACTGAACCAGACGTACCTGCTAGTGCTGGAGGGTCTTCTGCAGAGGAAGGGGCCAGCTGTGGCTCACCACAGGGACAAGGACACTGGGAGCAGAAGTTCTGGGAAGTACTCCTTGGCGTGAGCCCTCCAGGAGTCCACCATTAGCCCCACCAAAGAGCCTGTAGGCTCCACTGCTGGGTTGCCTCAGGCCAAACAACCAACAGGGAGGGAACTCAGCCCCACCCATCAGCAGACAAGACGATTAAACTTTTACTGAGTTCTGCTCACCAGAGCAACAGCCAGCTCTACCCACCACCAGTCCCTTCCATCAGGAAGCTTGCACAAGCCTCTTAGAGAGCCTCATTCACCAGAGAACAGACAGCAGAAGCAAGAAGAACTACAATCCTGCAGCCTGTGGAACAAAAACCACATTCACAGAAAGGTAAAATGAAAAGGTAGAGGACTATGTACCAGATGAAGGAACAAGATAAAACCCCAGAATATCAACTAAGTGAAGTGGAGATAGGCAACCTTCCAGAAAAAGAATTCAGAATAATGACAGTGAAGATGATCCAGGACCTCGGAAAAAAGAATAGAGGCAAAGATCGAGAAGATGCAAGAAATGTTTAACAAAGACCTAGAAGAATTAAAGAACAAACACCTAGAAGACTTAAAGAACAAACAAACAGACATGAACAATACAATAATTGAAATGAAAAATACACTAGAAGGAATCAACAGCTGAATAACTGATTGGAAGAACGGATAAGTGACCTAGAAGAGAGAATGGTGGAATTCACTGTCACAAAACAGAATAAAGAAAAATAATGAAAAGAAATGAAGACAGACTAAGAGAGGTCTGGGACAACAAATAATGCACCAACATTCACATTATAGGGGTCCCAGAAGGAGAAGAGAGAGAGAAGAACGACCCGAGAAAATATTTGAAGAGATTGTAGATGAAAACTTCCCTAACATGGGAATGGAAATAGCTACCCAAGTCCAGGAAGCGCAAAGAGTCCCAGGCAGGATAAACCCAATGAGAAACACACTGAGACACACAGTAATCAAACTGACAAAAATTAAAGACAAAGAAAAATTATTAAAAGCAACAAGGAAAAAATGACATATAACATAGAAGGGCACTTGCATAAGGTTAACAGCTGATTTCTCAGCAGAAACTCTACAAGACAGAAGGGAGTGGCACGACATATTTAAAGTGATGAAAGGGAAGAACCTAATACCAAGATTACTCTACCCAGCAAGGATCTCATTTAGAGTCGACAGAGAAATCAGAAGCTTTACAGACAAGCAAAAGCACAGAGAATTCAGCACCACCAAACCAGTTCTACAACAAATGCTAAAGGAACTTCTCTAAGTGGGAAACACAGAGAGAAAAAGGACCTACAAAAACAAACCCAAAACAACTAAGAAAATGGTCATAGGAACATACATATTAAAATTACCTTAAATGTGAATGGATTAAATGTTCCAACCAAAAGAACACGCTTGCTTAGTGGATACAAAAACAAGACCCGTATATATGCTGTCTACAAGATACCCACTTCAGACCTAGGGACACATACAGACTGAAAGTGAGGGGATGGAAAAAGATATTCCATGCAAGTGGAAATCAAAAGAAAGCTGGAGTAGCAATATTCATATCAGATAAAATAGACTTTAAAATGAAGAATGTTACAAGAGACAGTGAAGGACACTACATAATGATCAAGGGATCAATCCAAGAAGAAGATATAACAATTATAAATATATATGCACCCAACGTAGGAGCACCTCAAGAAATAAGGCAAATGCTAACAGCTATAGAAGAGGAAATTGACAGTAACACAATAATAATGGAGGACTTTTAACACCTCACTTACACCAATGGACAGATCATCCAGACAGAAAATTAATAAGGAAACACAAGCTTTAAGTGAAACAACAGACCAGATAGATTTAACTGATATTTATGGGACATTCCATCCAAAAACAGCAGATTACACTTTCTTCTCAAATGCACACGGAACATTCTCCAGGATAGATCACATCTTGGGTCACAAATCAAGCCTTGGTAAATTTAAGAAAATTGAAATCATATCAAGCATCTTTTCCAACCACAATGCTATGAGATTACAAGTAAATTATAGGGGAAAACAGTAAAAAACACAAACACATGGAGGCTATACAATACGTTACTAAATAACCAAGAGATCACTGAAGAAATCAAAGAGGAAATCAAAAAATACCTAGAGACAAATGACAATGAAAACATGATGATCCAAAACCTATGGGATGCAGCAAAAGCAGTTCTAAGAGGGAAGTTTATAGCTATACAAGCCTACCTCAAGAAACAAAAAATATCTCAAATAAACAATCTGACCTTACACCTAAAGGAACTAGAGAAAGAAGAACAAACAAAACCCAAAGTTATTAGAAGAAAAGAAATCATAAAGATCAGAGCAGAAATAAATGAAATAGAAACAAACAAACAAAAAAAAACAATAGCAAAGATCAATAAAACTAAAAGCTGGTTCTTTGAGGAGATAAACAAAATTGATAAACCTTTAGCCAGACTCATCAAGAAAAAGAGGGAGAGGACTCAAATCAATAAAATTAGAAACGAAAAAGGAGAAGTTACAATGGACACCACAGAAATACAAAGCATCCTAAGAGACGACTGCAAGCAACTCTATGCCAATAAAATGGACAATCTGGAAGAAATGGACAAATTCTTAGAAAGGTATAACCTTCCAAAACTGAATCAGGAAGAAATAGAAAATATGAACAGACAAATCACAAGTAATAAAATTGGAACTGTGATTAAAAATCTTCCAACAAACAAAAGTCAGGACCAGATGGCTTCACAGGTGAATTCTATCAAACATTTAGAGAAGAGCTAACACCCATCCTTCTCAAACTGTTACAAAAAATTGCAGAGGAAGGAACACTCCAAAACTCATTCTATGAGGCCACCATCATGCTGATACCAAGAAAAGACAAAGATACTACAAAAAAAGAAAATTATACACCAATATTACTGATGAATATAGATGCAAATATCCTCAACAAAATACTAGCAAACAGAATCCAACAGCACATTAAAAGGATCATACACCATGATCAAGTGGGATTTATCCCAGGGATTCAAGGATTCTTCAATATATGCAAATCAATCAATGTGATACACCATATTAACAAATAGAAGAATAAAAACCATATGATCATCTCAATAGATGCAGAAAAAGCTTCTGACAAAATTCAACACCCATTTATGATAAAAACTCTCCAAAAAGTGGGCATAGACGGAACCTACCTCAACATAATAAAGGCCATATATGACACACCCACAGCAAACATCATTCTCAATGGTGAAAAACTATAGGCATTTCCTCTAAGATCAGGAACAAGACAAGGATGTCCACTTTCGCCACTATTATTCAACAAAGTTTTGGAAGTCCTAACCATGACAATCAGAGAAGAAAAAGAAATAAAAGGAATATAAATTGGAAAAGAAGAAGTAAAACTGTTACTGTTTACAAACAGTAAAACTGTTTGCAGATGACATGGTACTATACATAAAGAATCTAAAGATGCCACCAGAAAACTACTAGAGCTAATCAATGAATTTGTTAAATTTGCAGGATACAAAATTAATGCACAGAAATCTCTTGCATTACTATACACTAACAATGAAAGATCAGGAAGAGAAATTGGGAAACAATCCCATTCACCATTGCAACAAAAAGAATAAAACACCTAGGAATAAAACTACCTAAGGAGGTAAAAGACCTGTACTCAGAAAGCTATAAGACACTGATGAAAGAAATTAAAGATGACACAAACAGATGGAGAGATATACCATGTTCTTGGATTGGAAGAATCAATATTGTGAAAATGGCTATACTACCCAAAGCAATCTAAAGATTCAGTGCAATCCCTATCAAATTACCAATGGCATTTTTTACAGAACTAGAAAAAAAATCTTAAAATCTGTATGGAGACACAAAAGACCCTGAATAGCCAAAGAAATCTTGAGGGAAAAAAACGGAGCTGGAGGAATCAGACTCCCTGACTTCAGACTATACTACAAAGCTACAGTAATCAAGACAATATGGTACTGGCAAAAAGACAGTAATATAGATCAGTGGAACAGGATAGAAAGCCCAGAGTTAAACCCACACACCTATGATCAACTAATCTATGAAAAAGGAGACAAGGATATACAATGGAGAAAAGACAGTCTCTTCAATAAGTGATGCTGGGAAAACTGGACAGCTAAATGTAAAAGAATGAAATTAGAACACTCCCGACACCATACACAAAAATAAACTCAAAATGGATTAAAGACCTAAATGTAAGGCCAGACACTATCAAACTCTTAGAGGAAAACATAGGCAGAACACTCTATGACATAAATCACAGCAAGATCCTTTTTGACCCACCTCCTAGAGAAATGGAAATAAAAACAAAAATAAACAAATGGAACCTAATGAAACTTAAAAGCTTTTGCACAGCAGAGAAAACTATAAACAAGGTGAAAAGACAACCCTCAGAATGGGAGAAAATATTTGCAAACGAATCAACAAAGGATTAATCTCCAAAATATATAAACAGCTCATGCAGCTCAATATTAAAAAAACAAACAACACAATCAAAAATGGGCAGATCTAAATAGACATTTCACCAAAGAAGACATACAGATGGCCAAGAGGCACATGAAAACCTGCTCAGCATCACTAATTATTAGAGAAATGCAAATCAAAACTACAATGAGGTATCACCTCACACCAGTTAGAATGGGCATCATCAGAACATCTACAAACAACAAATGCTGGAGAGGGTGTGGAGAAAAGGGAACTGTCTTGCACTGTTGGTGGGAATGTAAATTGATACAGCCACTATGGAGAACAGTATGCAGGTTCCTTTAAAAAGTAAAAATAGAATTACCATGTGACCCAGCAATCCCACTACTGGGCATAATACCCAGAGAAAACCGTAATTGAAAAGGACACATGTACTCTAATGTTCATTGCAGCACTATTTACAATAGCCAGATCATGGAAACAATCTAAATGCCCATTGACAGACAAATGGATAAAGAAGATGTAGTACCTATATACAATGGAATATTACTCAGCCATAAAAAGGAACGAAATTGGGTCATTTGTAGAGACGTGGATGGACCCAGAGTCTGTCACACAGTGTGAAGTAAGTCAGAAAGGGAAATACAAATATCATATATTAATGCATATACGAATGTGGAATCTAGAAAAATGGTACAGATGAACTGGTTTGCAAGGGAGAAATAGAGACACATATGTAGAGAACAAATGTATTGACACCAAGGGGGGAAAGTGTGTGGGTGGGTGGTGGTGGAATGAATTGGGAGATTGGGACTGACATATATATACTAATATGTATAAAATAGATAACTAATAAGAACCTGCTGTATAAAAATAAATAAATAAATGAAATTTTAAAATATGTACAATCCCTTGTATTTTTATACCATTTTTCCTTTTATAATTGTTTTGACCACATTCCTAAAGGCAATACAGCAACGTAATATTATCCCCATATTTCTGAAGAGTAAAGCTTAGGTGATGTGACAACTCAAGATCATACAGTTCTCTTGTGAAGGAAGAAATGAGGTCTGATGATCATAAATCTAGAAATGTTATTATATACAAATATTCTATATATTTGTGTGTATATGTATACATATATATTTTATTATATATCATTACATCTCTTGGATGCAGAACCTCTGCTTGATGTACAGGAAATAGGTGTTTCTTTTCCTTCATAGGGCCCCTTTCTAACACAAGGTTTAACAGAAAATCAAAAGTGCTTATTTTTGTAGATTTCTTTTTCGTATGACTCTACATCACTTGTAGAGGGAGGGCATTAAGTGGGAAAGAATGGAATCCTATAAGTTAGGATAGGGACCCATTAGGAAGACCCTGATGAAGCTGGGACATCGAACACCTAAATTCTGATAAGTCTTCTTTGCTCGTGGAAGAGGACTTCCCGCCCCTAGTGGAAGCAGCTTCCCCACGACCAGCAGGGGAGGCTTCCTCACTCCTAGTGGTATCAGCCTCTTCACCTACAGTAGTATCAGCCTTTCCGTGGCCATCTGAGGAAATTAACCCCGCATTCCTGAGGAATATGTATTCACTAGTGAGATGGTGCTGGTTCTCCTCAGGACTCACCCCCAATTTCTCTTTGCCTCTAGACCTATAACTAGACTGAAGTCCCAGCAGGCCCCTAAAGGTGAGGTATGATGTGAGGTAACATGCATGGGACACTCCAAAAGAACCACTTTAGTTTTCTAATTTATACAGACAAATCTGGAGAACATGTTTAGGAACAAATACTAATAATGTGGGATAGTGATGGAAGGAACATAAAGTTGGGTCAGGCCGAATTTATTGACATGAGCTCACTAAACAGAGATCCTGCATTTAATTGTAGGAGGTAGCTCAGGTAGTTAGAAAGGCTCTAGCAGTCTGGTTGTTTGGCTGAAGCATGGATCAAAAAGTGGTCCCTGGTGAGCAAATTAAAAATGCTGGACATGTCTTGGTTGAATGAAGAGTAAAGGATTCAAAGATGTAGGGAGATGTGAATGTTTAAGACCTCACTCCCACTAGGAGGGTCCAGAAGACACACCTTTTACTAATACTGTGAGAAATAAGCTTGTGAGGGGAGCCCCAGCATCTTTGGAAAGCTTTGTGATCACTGTAGCCTTGATAATGTTAGTATAATATAAAAGTCCACTTATCCATGAAAATTACTTATAAAAAGTAATTAGGAATGATGCAATCTGAAATTTAGCTTGCTCAATGTAGAGGAAAGAGCTTAGGAAGAATTTGGAAAAATTCCCCAAAGCAAAGAAAAAAAAAAAAAAAAGCCAAAACATCACCAAGTAATAAAAGATTTGTATGAATCTGTGTGCTAAGAAACTTCTTAAATTTTGTACACATGCTAAATCTCCCAATGACTTTAGTTATACTCAGATAGGTAGTACACTAAATGTTTTGTTCTTACATATTTCTTCACATCATCTGACTGATGGCATTACTGCCTGAAAGGAAAAGCTAGAGAAAAGAGTTTTATTAGTTTAAACTCCACGATTAGAGGCATATCCAAGAAACGTACTTTCTTTTTTCATGACTCAGTTTTGAGAACACTTGTATTGAAATTTAGTGCAGAGCAGGTGGTTAGTAATGTCTTGTCCCCACTCTCACTCCCCATGACTGTCAATGGTTTTTAGAAAATAAAAGTAAGAGTACCAAATAATAAAGTCAAAATGTTCTCATAATTCATGCCTCAGAATGAAAACTGATGACATTTTCTTGTTTATTCACCCAGTGATTTTTATGTATACTTTACAAAATTGGGTCATACAACATCTGCTGTTTAACCTGCTTTCTTCCTTAATGGTTTGTGACTGTTTTCTCTTGCAGTTAATTATTCTTTTAAAACTTGATTTTTATTGGCTCAGTATTTTTATCCATCATTCTTAATTACTGATGTTTAGTTGGCCAATATCCTCTTATTGGAATTTGAATTTTTTCAAGTTTTTCATAACTCATAGTGTTTATAAATATTTTGTGTATTTTTAATTACATATACAAGATAATAAATTCCTATATGGAGAATTGTCAGGCTAAACTATATGAATAATTTTAGCTTTTGATAAATATTGATTAATGCCTAAGTCTCTTCTCTATGGTAAAGAGCAGTTATTAGCAACCACAACATAACACTCATACACATTTTAGAATTTGGATAGACCAAAAGTGACATTTAATCTTGTTTCTTGTGACTACAAGTAGCCATAATATTTTCCCTTTTTTTAATTGAGGTATAGTTGATTTACAATATCATGTTAGTTTTAGGTGTACAGCACAGTGATTCAGTTATACATATACATTATATATATATGATATATAAAATATATATTACATATATATATAATTCCTTTTCAGATTCTTTTCCCATATAGGTTATTACAAAATATTGAGTGTAGTTCCCTGTGCTATACAGTAGGTCCTTGTTGGTTATCTGTTTTATACATAGTAGTATGTATATGTTGATCCCATCCTCCTAATTTATCCCTCCCCCCACTTCCCCTTTGGTAACCATAAGTTTGTTTTCTATGTCTGTGGGCCTTTTACTGTTTTGTAAATAAGTTCACTTGTATCTTTTTTTCAGCTTCCACATATAAGCAATATCATATATTTGTCTTTCTTTGTCTGGCTTACTTCAGTTAGTATGGTCATCTCCAGGTCCATCCGTGTTGCTGCAAATGGCATTATTTCATTCTTTTTTATGGCTGAGTAACATTCTATTGCATATATGTACCATATCTTCTTTATCCATTCATCTCTTGATGGACATTTAGGTTGCTTCCATGTCTTGGCTATTGTAAATAATGCTGAAGTGAACATTGGGTTGCATGCATCTTTTCTTTTATCAATTTTTTTGTCACTTAGATCCCTTTACTTAAGAAATATTGTATATTTATCCTTTATTTATATTTATAGCAAAAGAGTGAAAAATTGTGACTATGCTATAAACTTGTAAATGACCAACCCAGGATTCATCTTTAGTCAGTCATAATTGCAGTTGGTATACCTCTGACTAGAGACTGGATTCAATTCTCACATAAATTATGTAATTGCTGTATAACTTGGGCCAAGTTTTCCCTTTATCTCTGTGCCTTAATTTTGCCATTGGGGGAAAAATAGGGACAAGAATTAACTGCATGCTTTGAATTTCATCAAGATGCCATGGAATGAGTAAGATCATAATCCACATGCTATCATGGCTTCTTCGGCTACTTGTGAAAAGTGAATTTACACTTTTTCGTTTTATCATGATACATAATAGTGATATGAGAACATTTTATTTTATGTATTAAAAGAAGACCCTCACAGTTCTTAGCTACATTGCCTGTAGCTTCCAAGTTAGCAGGAAGGAAGTGGTTTTAGAAGTTATTAAGCACTTATAATGTGCCAGGTAATATGATAAAAACTTCACACACATCACCTCATTTAATATTGGCAAACATCTTGCATGGTAGTTACTGTAATCATCCTATATGTTAGATGAGGAACTGAGGCTAGCACATTTTAAATAACCTGCCCAAGAACATGCAGTTAATAAGTATTTAAAATAGGAGTGAATTCCTGGAAGTCTGAATAACACTACTGTGTGATTTGTACTTGTGAGTCTTAGAATAAAAGCATGATTTGAATTCAATGTACTGTCAACTCTCAAATACACACAGTAAAATTAATGGCAGGTTAATCTCTTTACAACATCCAGCGTAAAGGTCATCTCTCTCCACTCTCAGTGAGTTCTCAGAATACCTAAAATAATTTAATATTAGCCTAAATCAACTGTAATTGGCTGTAAATCAATGATTGAGAAAATAAAATAACCAAAAATAAGTCCCCTGAAAATGCATTATAGTGACCAGGTGTCAACAAGATGGTGGACCAGGAAGTTACAACCCCTTCTTCTTCAACAGAGACAGGGAGGTAACAAAATATAGAAAAGAACACCTCTGTGAGAACCCTAGAGACAGGTTGAAAAGCTACAACACCCAAGCTATTGTAAAACCAAAAAGGGATTCCAGTGAAAGAGGTAGAAAAATGTGCAGTGTTTGGCAGGCCCTTCCATGCCTCTCGCCTTCTGCAGCCTAGTGCAGAGCAAATGCGAGGACCCCAGACCCCGAACTAGGGCACATCCTTCAAGATAGAAACAGAAGAGTGGGCTGGACAATGCATCCAAAGTTCTGGCTTGACTGGGGAATGCGCTAGGGACTGGTTTCTGTCTCACCTGAATCAGAGCACTGACTGGACTGACCCCAGAGTTTGCAAGCCGCTGAAAACAGAGGTGAGCAATGCATTAGAGCTGCAGTCCTGAAAGCAGACACCAGGAGGAGCAAGAGATCAGATCAGGTCAAGTCATAGAAGCTCCAGCTAGGCTAGTTGGTGAAGGTGGTCCCCTGCTGCAAAGCCACATCCAGGACTGCTCTTCATAAAAATTAGGCATGAAACAGATTTAGTGCCCAACCTCCTGTCTCCATTCCCTCTGCTGTGCCTCATCTTTCTCTCCATGTTGCCTCTCATCTTCTCTTAGGCTTTCAGGGTCCTGCTTATCTCTTCTAAGAATTATTTTCTATGTAAGTCATCAGCTTTGCCAGATGCAGTCAAAAAATCAAAAAGCAAAAACCACCCAAACAAAAACCCAACTTTTCACCCTTATAAAAATGTTTCAGGAAATTTTTAATCCTAGTAATGATGGCATAACTTGGATAGATTAAATCTCCTGTAGACACCGTTATAAAACTGAGACGGGGAAGAAAAAGGAGTTTCTGGAGAACAGTCAAAGTAGGGATAAAGTGAAGGGATATCAACCCATGAAAAACAAAGTAGAAAGGGTGAAATTTGCATGTTTGGGGCTTTTTCCTGTGAGCTTTACTTGGAAATAAGTATACAGTTATGCAGTTACTTTACCCATGACCACCCTTCTCTGCACTCCTCTACAATTTGAAAGGACCCAAAGAAAGCATGGTGCTCCAGTACATTCCAGGAAGAGATTTAACTAATAAAGGAGACTGCATAAAAGAGAAAATGTCTCCATTTCTGTTCATTATAATTAGATTCATCTGCTCGCAGAGACAGTTTCATATACTCTTAAGCTTAATATGATTTGCCTTAATGCTGTAGAGTGTGTGGTAGGTGGAGCTGATAGTCAAAAATAAAATAAAAATAAAGCTCAACTGCATACTTAAGTGGATCCTCATGACCCAGAAAGATGCGATATATTTTTAACAGGACATGGCTAAAAGCCATATGTCCATAAAGAGCAAAATGGATTCAAAAATAATAATAACATACTGTTAAGGAGAAAACCACAGGCCCAAAATAGTGTCATTGTACCAAAGCCCCTTATACCAAAATTAGACTTAATACTGACCTAGTGGCAGTTTTGACCTTCCCCAGAAGTGTAATCTTAGTCAAGCAGTTTAGAATTTTCTTGTCAATACCAATGAGGTAATCTATCACATAGGCCCCCTCCATCCCCCAGAGGAAGAAGAGAAAAATCTCTGTGATAAAGAACGCTGCCATTCTCTTCCCCCAAAAAGAAGACATCTGGGTCCCAAATAACCCTTTTGTTTCTTTGCTAATGACTTCCTTGCTCCACCCTCCTTACTATAGAAGGCTTCCATTGTGTACAGTCCCTGGGAGGACCCTTCCAATTGCTAGATGGGATGCTGCCAGATTCCCGAATATTTGAATAAAACCTATTAGATCTTCACATTTACTCTGTTGAATTTTTTTTTAACAATATTAAACTGCTGTTTCCAGTTTGATAAGTGAGGCCAGTCCTCCAAGGCATTAGAGCCCTCAATTTCTTCTCAGAGCATTGCCCCTGCTAGAGGATTCAGTTACTATTTTGACAAGGGAGCAGAGATAACAAAAAATGGCTTTGTTAGAGGAGAGCAGAATGGGTTAAAAGCATGGACTTTGAGATAATGCAGATCTGGGTATAAATCCTGGTTACAGAAATAAGTAACAGGGTGACCATGACCCCATTACTTAATACTTTGCAGCTCAATTTCTTCATCTTTATAATGAGGATAGTAATTCTCTGATAGGGCTGTTGTGAGGATTAAATGGTAGAAATTCTGCATAAAGTGCTAAATAGTGCCCGATGTCTAATAAAATTTGGTAAACAGAAGGTACCTCTTCAGACTGGTGCTGAGGCCCTCAATCATTCTGTCCTCTTTCTTCTTCAATTATATTTCCAGCCAACCTTCAAAAGTTATTTCTCTCTTGTGTATAACTCCAAAGTATTCCTATCACTTTTGAAAGGAGCCTGTGTTTACACTGTGTAACAGGACAGGTTCTTCATTCTTGTTCACTTGAAGCTTCTTTTGACAGCTCAGCAGAGATGGGCACTTTACTCCAGCAGTATTTTCAACTCCCCCAACCCCTAGAAATTATTATTCAAACTTTTTGTGTGTGTACAGACAAACAGGACAGAGCTTCTACATTTTCCCAGATGTCGAGTCCATCTATTCTTACACTTCTGTTCCAGGAAAGTGCTTCAGGCTCCCTGTTTACCCCTCTTTGTTTGGATTTTATGCAAGCCTACATCTGTGATCTTTACCATAACCACAACAGCACTAGACAGAGTTTTCTGAAGGCTTTGTCTCCTGATTTAAGTCTATTCTAAATTCGGAAACCAGAAGCTCCCTCACCTCACTTTGAGTGAAAATGGAGGTGTCCATTATCCTCTCTTTAGAACACACACTTGTCTCCATGAATGACAAAGGATGGGAGGAAAGTGTCTTATGGTCTGATGAAGAAGAAACAGCAAATGATGAATCAGGGATGACTCCTGAGGAAGGATTGATAGCTTGGGGAAAAGGAAGATGAAAGCAAAAAAGAAAGGTAAGACTCCAAATCTCTGAAGGTCTTAAATAGTTGAGGGGTATTTCTGGTTTATGGCTTGGTATATAAGAAGCTTGGAAGTGGGCACTCCTATTTCTACAAGAAGAAAGCTGAACAAACTAAAAATCAACAACTCTTCTTAGATTTATCAGAAAATTAAGGTCACAAGGGAAAATACTGCCCCCAAAATTGGAGAGACAAATAGGCAGATACATAGAATCACAGCTTATTGGAACAGAATTCCAGGATCAGAAGCCCACCACCTGAGCCAGTAATGGTGTACAAAAACTTAAACTTTAATTAATGAACTACTGGGGGCTCAATAAGGATAAGCTTGAGAGTCAAAAACTCCTAGTTGTAGAGAGACTCCACACTTTCCTGAGATTTACCTCCAGGAGTCCCATTGTTCTCAGGGTGATAATCAGAAAAAAAAAGTCGCTTGCTTCAGGCAAGAGGTGGGGGAAAGTAGCAGTTTGGAAATATATCCAATACATTACCTTACCAAAAGCATGCCTTTAAGGGAAAACATTTCATTAGAGCCTGATCACCTTGAGTTTAACCAGAGAAGAATTGACTGGGGGAAGGGAAATACTGAACTCCAGCCTCCGCTAGTACCACTGTCTCATTTAAAAGTGTGTGAGTGAGTGTGTGTGTGTGTGTGTGTGTGTGTGCTGAGAAGCACTTGAGAAGGACACAATCAAGGGGCACAGTCTCACAAAATGACAGAAATCTAATCAGAGGACTATAGACAGCTTCCCTCCCTCCCACATCTTACCACCATATCAACAGGGCTTCTGTATAGGGAGATTACAACGGAAAGAACTGCACATCTCAGAAATTATTTAAGAAGTCTCTAGAGAAGTACAAAGACGACAGGGAAGTCAAAGACAAGGGCAACAGAGGAAACTTGAACCTCTGACACCTACAGCTATGGCAATCAGTAGACATAAGCTAACCTATAGCCAGATAAACATAAGACTTCTAGCTAAAGTCCTATTCAGCTAAGTTCATTTTACCTGTTATGTTCAGCTTTCATCCAAAAATTACAAAGCATACTAATAAACAGCACAGTTTGAAGAGCCAGAACAAGTATCAGACATACATATGTCAGAGATCTTGGAGTTATAGATTAGTAATTTCAGATTCCTGTGATTAATAAACTAAGGGCTCAGTGGAAAACGTGGACCAACATAAGAGTGATGGGTAATGTAATCCGAGGGATGGGAATTCTAAAGAAAAATTAAAAGGAAATGCTATAAATAAAAACAGTCTAACAGAAATTAAGAATGCGTTTAATGGACGTATCAGTAGACTGGACATGGCCAAGGAAAGGAACTTAAATATATGTCAATAGAAATGTCCAAAACTGAAATGCAAACAGATAAAAGAATGACAAAGATGGAACAGAATATCTAAGAACTCTGGCATAATTATGGTAGGTGTAGTATATGTGCAGTGGTAATACCAGAAGGAGAAGAAACAGAACAGAGGAAGAAGGAGCAAGGCAGCTAATACAGCAGTGTATAGAGCATGCTAGAAATAAGTCCTAACTCTGAAGCCAGAGAGATGTGGGTTCACATCTCAGTACTGCTGCTTCTCTCTTGATCTTTATTTCTCTATATATAAAATTGGGGGAAATAATACTATCTTATAGACTTGTATTGAGGAATAAAGGAGGTACTGCATATGAAGAATTTGGCATAATATTTGAAGTATAGAACTTGTTTAATTGAGTTTAGCTAATATCCATGTTTTGAGGGCATATTCTATCATAGATACTAGACTAGGCCTGTTCATACAGATATCGTAATTTTCTTACCCCCATATTACAGACAAGAACACTGAATAAGCAGAGAATTAAACAACTTGGTCAGGTCATGTACTGAATAAAGAGCAGAACTTGGACTAAATTTTAGATCTGTCTTATTTCAGCATGCGTTCATTCTCTCCCCCACTCCACCAATATATGTCATTCTGCATGCAATTTAAAATACATATATCTACATTATACAATAGTTACTCAAATTTGCCTGCTTCCAAATTAAAAGTGAATAAAAACAGGAAGAACGAGCCAGGGATGTTAGGACTGGATTATTTAAATATGACCATCTTCAAATGCCATATATAGAATACTAAATTCAGGGTATGTAAACTCTCTAAAAGATTTGATTGGTAAAATGTGCCATGTTCCACTCTTTAACAATCAGAGAGATCCTGAGGATTCTCTGCTTAGTTTTTACCTTTAGACAAATGCCCATCTAAATCATTTGGAACAGTTGCCCTATCCTTTCCTTAGTACTGTATTTGTCCAGATCTGGACCTTTTGTCTTTTAATGCAAGTATTAGAGCCTGGACTGTACTTTTCCATCTTTGAGTTTCATAATTTAGCACAATTTCGAGCATATAGAAGATTCCATTATGAATTTGCTGAATGTGTGCTAGAAAAAAGGTGTATGTGTGTCTGAACATTTCTGCAGTCCCAGAATACTTTTTCTGTCATTTTTATAATCAAGATGATTCTCTCCCTCCTTCTCTCTCTCTTTTCGTCTCCCTCCCTCCATCCCTTCCTCCCTCTCTTTCTGTCTTTTCCTCCTTTAATTTCTAAAAGGCCACTCATATGTTGGCTGATGTTAAAGATGGCTCACTACTTCATTCCTAGTGCTTCTTTCCTCTGATGTTAACATCTGATAACTAGCTTGGCAGCTTTATGAAACCTCCTTGGAAAATCATTTCAGTATTTGTTTACTCTATATGTTGCTCTTTCTTATCTCTGTTTCACAACTCTGCTGCATTGTTTTGGTTCTAGGTAGTTTTCTTTTAATTCATGTATGTTTTATAATATTTTGTTTTATTGAAGAATTTATTTTCTTCCCTTCTACTTCTTTCCCAAGTTTGGAGGTTAATGCAGTCTCTTCCTTCCCAAGGCGTCTGTTATGTAGGTCTGCACCGTCATTGGAACATTCTTAAAAAGTTAGGGAAGGAAAACTATGTTGGCCTCAAAACAACAAGTTGAAATATACAAAAGTGGTTGATTATCTTGGCTTTTGCCACACTTGTGGAATATTTTACTTACATATAAAAGATTCTCTCTCTCTTTAATACCTAATATATGCTATGCTCCCTATTTTGGAGAAAATATCACATGAGGAACTTATATCTGAGAATAGAAAAAAATAGATCAAATTATCTTGGCCAAAATTCCCATTCTTTTTTTTTCCTTTGTAGTAATATCATTTTAATTCAGAAATTTAAATATACACATTCATAGCCAACTATTTTTTTTAAAAGTGGCATTTCCAAAAAAGGAGGTAACCAAAAGCAATAGCAAAATTACATGATTACAGTAGGCTGAATCTGCACATAATATCCCTTAAACATCAGAAAGTAAAATAATTACACACACACCCGTCGTCAATTTATTTCAAAAATCTAATATTGGTACTCTAATGAACAAAAGTATAATCATCTCTTTGTGACCAACTGCTCAGAAAAGCATAAACACTGCTTTCATTTCCTCAGCATCTTTTCCCCGGCACTATTCTTTAGCTCTTGCAGCAATTACTTTGTTGGGTCACTTTAAGAAAAGTCTAAAAAGTAAGGCTTTATATGACTGGCCACTGGTTATTGATATAAGCTCTTTGTTGTACTAGATAAGCTTTTCTAATATTCAATGAAATGAGGTTTTTTAAAAAAAATATATCATGTAATTCTTCCTCCTGTTTTCATTCATTTCTGTCATTCATCGTGTTCCTTATAGGAGATTTCTGTATGTGAACATGGGTTGGCCCTTTTCTCCAGATTGCCCAGAGGTAGATGTGAATGAAAATATTGACAACAATATGGAAGTGACTTTGAGAAGCTGTTTTGACATTCAGAATACACAAGAGTTCATGTGAATTGTAAAGATTTGCTAAAGTTCATGTATTTCTGCTGTGGTTTCTGCCCATTTTTTAAAAATCAGAGTATTTTAAGCTGAATAGAATGATACAAATGTAAGGATCTTGAAAGGCCATGAAGATGAACCGCCTTTAAGGGAAATGAACAAATTCCTTTTGAGTTAATATTCAAAGGCAAGTACATTAATAATATGTAAAGGTAACCCTTAATTTCACTCAAAGCTAGACTTTTGATGGTGGATTGTTAAAAAAATACAGGTCTTGATTTATAATGAAAACTACCATTAAAAGATTAGAGTTAGCAGATTGATATTGATCCATTTAATGGGTAGTAACAGACTTATTTCTTTTCATCAGGTTTGCATTTGCACATTTATCTGATTCAGAGGCCAATCCAATAAAGCCTCTTATTTGACATTACCTTCCTGTATCCTGAAGTATTTGCTTTAGTTGAATTAAACCGTGATTGTTGCTACAGTTTCCTGAGGGCATTGGTATACTAGCCATTGCAGAATGATTTCTTTCACAAGACCTTTTTCTTTGTCCCTTGAGGGTGGTGTCCTTTCCACTGTGAAATGACCTGGGTTTGCAAGCAGGGAGATAACCATGGTATCTGACTGTACCACCACCCGATAGCACCTGCTATGCTTAAATAACTTTCCAATTATGTGACCCTATTCAATATTATGATGAGAGACCTGAATGACATTTTCTCAGTTATTTTATCCACTTCCAAGTAGAAGTTCTAATTTTGAATGAATAGCAAATTGAATCTTTTGCTAACACAAACACTGAAGCCCCAAATTTTGAAAAAGATGATACTGAGCTTTGGAAAGGACAAAGACTCCCAACTTCCAATTATAGGTGATAAATCGTTAAAAATGAAACCATTATGTATATGCCTGTGCATTTATAATTGCCTAGGCTTTAGTGAATTTGCAACCATAAATTTGCCTGTTTTCTAAAATAAACATTTGAAAATCTTTTGCATAAGCAGAATGAAATGGAACAATGAAACGGCTTAATGCGTCCATGTCTTGGCTTTCCTTTGCTCCATTCTGCCTGGTCTGCTTCAACACTGTCGGACCTATAGTACACATTTGAGAGGCAACATAGCATAGAAGTTCATAATGTAGACCGTTGACGCAGATAATCTGTATTCAGATCCCAAATCTGCCTCTAAGTACTCTCTGTGTCACACTGAACTTAAATGTAAAATATGAATAAAAGCAGTACTTGCTTATAAGATTATTGTTAGGGTTAAATGAAATAAAAATATGTGAAAGGCTTACTCAAACATGTGTCAGTTATTATTAATATCCTGCCATTACCATATTTGGTAGCCATCGGATGTTTTGCCCGCAAACATCCCGCCTCCCTTCTTGGTGATAATTCTTTTAATTTCCTTGGGAAACTCCTCCTTAATGCGATTTTGTGAAATCCGTGCTCAAGGTACTCTGTCTTGCCCAAGCCAAAGGATGAGCATGAGACCCTCCTAGGCCAATCAGATCTTCATTCCAAATAATTTAAAAGCAAACAGAGAAACATGTTCATTGATGACTTATTCATATGCAATAGAGTACACAAATATTACGAGTCCAAACAGGTGAACTTTTACACTCTTATAAACCCATGGAACCACACAAAGATAGAGATAAAAAATATTTCCTATACCACAGAAACCTGCTTCATGCCCATCCCTAGTGACAGCTGATAAGGTAATCAATATTCTGACTTCTATTAGCATAGGATAGTTCTGTATATTTTTGAAGTACTTTGAGTGTGATCATAAAATATGTGCTCCTTATGTTGTTTTGTTGTTGTTGATTTTTTTTGGCAGCAGTGTGTCTGAGGGACAGCCATATTGTATGTAGTATTATTTTTCATTGCTGTGTACTACCTGATTTTAGGAATATACCATACTTTATCCATCCTACTATTGGTGAACATTCAGATTTGCTAATTTTAAATAAAGCTGTATGAGCGCTGTGGTACATATCTTTTGATGAGACAATGTATTCATCCCCACTAGTATATAAGTAGGAGTTGAAACACTAGATCATAGACCATTGTGTGTAGAAAATTATCTTTAATAAATACTTCCAAAGAGTTTTCCAATTAAAATTGTTCCGTATCCCTGCCAATACTTGGTATTGTTAGTCTTTTTAATTGTTGCATATGAGTGCAAATTAGTGATAGCTTATTATTTTACTTTGTTATTTCCCTGAAGACTTGCTTATGTTGAGTTACTTTTCATATTATTTTTTTGCCATTTGGATATCTTCCTTTATGAAGTGTCTGTTCAAGTATTTTCTGCAGTTTTTATTGCATTGTCAACCATTGTCAGTAATTTCTAGGAATTCTTTATATAGTCTAGAAGTGAATCCATTGCTGAAGCATTCATTGCAATTATTCTTCCCAAATCATGGTTGCATTTTCACTCTTTCATTGATGTCTTTTGAAGAACAGAAGTTCTCAGTTTTAATAACATACATTTTATCTTTTTTTCACTAATATTTTGTGTTCTGTATAAGAAATTCCCAGTCATGAAAGTAATTTCTTATGCAGACTTCTAGAAGATTTATTGTTTTACTCTCACATTTATATCTATGATCAATCTCAAATTAAATTTTTTGTATACTGTGTAACCCAGTATCTTTTATTAAAAAGATACCTTTCCCCTATTAAATTACAGTGACACCTCTGTCACAAATCAAGTGATCTCATATATTGATTCTGTTTATCGACTTGCAAAAATTATATTATATTGGGCTACTCTTCTATCCTTAGTCCAACATTTACACCAACTTAATTTTATTGTAACTTTATAATTTATCTTATTATTCAGTAGTTTAAAACCCATAATATTGATTTCTTTTTAAGAATGTCTTGGCTCTTCTAGTTTGTTTGTATTTTCATAGAGAATTTAGTATCAATCTCTCAATTTCCATAAAAATAAAATGCTGGGACTTTGGAACATTTTTTTAAAAACTCTACAGACTAATAGAGAAGAATTGACGTAACAAAATATTGACTCTTGCACACTATAAACATGGTATATCCCTCTTTTTAGTTACCTCTTCTTCATTTTCTCTCTATGTTTTGTAGTTTTCAGTAAAGCAGTCTTGCATATATTTTTCTGGATTTATTAATGGTTATATGGTAGTGTTTTAAATGGCACTTTATCTTTAATTTTCTATGGTTTATTGCTGCTATATAAAATACTATTGATCTTTGTATAATGAGTTTATAGCAAATAAATCTTTTAAATTTTCTATGTGTATATTTTTTAAAATTTACAATATTCATACCATTCCCCCTCATATCACATTATAGTGGCTGGCATATTTAAGAAAATATCAATTAAAACAGGTGTGAGTAAATATACTTGCTGTGTTACTAACCTCAAGAAGAAAGTAAAAATTTCTTTTTATTTCCAATTTGCTGAAAATTTTCATCACATAGAGTATTAACTGTTAGTAAACGTTTTTTGGCAACTATTCAGATTGTCATATGTTTTTTCTTCTTCATTTCTTTAATGTGTTTTTCAATTAATTTACCTGGTTCACCTAAATTATCAAAATGATTAGAATAAAATTATTAATCATACATCTTCCTTGTATATTTTGATGTCTGTAGATTTGAGGCATATCCTCTTTTCTATTCCTGATATTAATAATTTGTATTTTTCCTCTTGTTTTAATTATTCCAACTAAGGGTTTAATAAGTAGAAGAACAAGAACAAATTTTGTCTGTGTTGATTTTCCTTATTTCATGTTTGTTTTCTATTTCAATAATATTTTTAATCCTTTTATTATTATTTAATCCCTCTATTCCCTTGAGTTTAATTTATTGTTCTTTTTATATCTTCTTGAGATGGAATCTTAGATACTTAATTTTCAGGCTAATATAATTCTAAACACATCCCTCTAAACACACCTTTAGCTATATCCAGTGGATTTTGATGTCATACTTTTCTTTTTATTTTGTTAAGAACTTTCTAATTTTCATTGTTTTGTCCTCTTTGACCCATGCATTATTTAGAAGCATGTTTCTTAATTTGCAAGCAATTTTTTGAGGAATTTTCATCTTGAAAATAATACCACAGGAAAATGGTCAGAAGTGATCAGACTAAGTATTGTGGCCTGATGAGGCTGTTTTTGAGTCTCTGCCACCAATATCTTCACAGCTGCCTGCCCCTGTTCATTTCTCCCTTGATTTAATGAATTGCTCCTTATCCATCCAATCAATTATTTTTTTTGCTTGTTACCCAGAGTTTCTTTCTATTTCGTTTAATTAAGAACTTGACTGATACTCTGTTTACAAAATACTCAGTTCTGCAACTCTTTGTTACCCTTCTGTTCAAATTTTGCCTAATAGCCAAGGTCCAATTTAAGTTATACTTCATTTGAGAAAAGTCTACAACCTCTATACTTTTGCAAACTAATAACACTGTTTTTTTCTAATTTATTCATTATCAGCCAAAATTGAATTCAGAACAAAACATATCACCAGGGATTAAGGGGGGGGTGTATCAAAAAAATAATAAATTGTTGAAGTCAACAAGAGGATAGAGCAATCCTAAATGGGTATGCACCTAACACCAAAGCTTCAAAATGTATAAAGCAAAAGTAGATAAAATGGAAAGGAAAAAGAGGCAGATACAAAATTATAGTTGGAATCTTTTACACCCTTCAGCCCTACATATTCAGTAATTAATAGAACCAGTAAATAGAAAATTAGTAGAATATAGAAGACTTAAATGTCACCATCAGTGCATGTGAACTAATTGACATTTATAAAACACTTCATCCAGTAACAGAAAACTACCCATTTTTTTTTCAAGTGCACATGGAACATTCACCAAGATGCACCATATTCTGAGCCAACAGTCAGCAACCTTTTCCTATAAGGAGCAAAATAATAAATATTTTAGGCTTTGTGAGCCATATAATCTCTCTCACCACAACTCATCTTTGCTGTTGTCATGTGAAAGCACCTCTAAACAACACAGAAACAGCCTGATAATTTTTTATGAAGTCAAGCATACACTTACCATTCATCACAGTAATCTCACTCCTCTCTAGATATTTACCCATGTGAAATAAAAATGTATGTTCACACGCAAATCTGTACGCAAATATTTTACTGGCTTTATTTATAATGACCAAAACCTGGAAACAATCCAGATGTCCCACAACTAGGGAATAGGTTAACAAACTGTGGTACATCCACACAAGGGAAGAATACTCAGCTCCACAAAGGAACGAATGGCTGTTACGTGCAACTGCATGGATGCGTCTCAAATGCTCTATGCTAAAATGAAGGATGCCAGTCTAAAAAATTCTATATACTGCATGATTCCATTTATATAACATCTTGAAAAGACAACACTCTAGGGACTGTTGGCATATCAATGATTGCCAAGGGCTGGGTTTTGGGGAAAGGTTAACTACAAAGTACTAAGGAGAACATTTGGGCAGTAGTGGAACTGTTCCATATCTTTATTATGACAGTGATTATGTTGATTAATGTGTTTTTTACAACTCATAAAAACTATTTATCAGTAAACTCTACTATCTGTCAATGCTATGTTGTATTCTAGAGAGTCCCTGAAAAGGACATAGGGGCTGACACTGTGAGTGAGGAAATTGTGAAGGGTCCCGCCATTCACCTTAAATACATCTTAATTCAACTTCAATTTCAAAGAGAAACTCCCTTTGCATCTGTTTTATGGATTAGAGTTCTTAAAAAATATTTAACTTGAATGGCAGAGTATACTTTGTTATGTACTAGATTCTTGTTTATAAGAAAGAAAACAGCTTACCGTATAGTTCCTGGATCTTACTACCCTTAAAGGTTCAGAGAGTTTTCAGATAATTTTCCCTAAGAAGCTGTTCCTGCTGGATCTTTGTCACTTCTTGGATGGACTATTACATGACCTCTTCCTTCCTTGCATCTGTCAATGCTAGCTCCTTTAAATCTATCTCATGTAAATGATAGTATAATATTTAAAATATTTAAAACAGTAAAATATTTAAAGCCTGGGCATATCATTGAAAGCACCTCACTAGCTCCCTGTATTCCAAAGTATGCATTTTGAAGATTTTCTCAAGGTGTCTTAGGGGCTGCCACTTGGAGTGAGCATAAGGTGAATAGTGGTCCCTCCCTTTTTCTAAATGCACTAATTTCAGCAGAGAAACTCCTCTTATATTTGCTTTGTGAATTAAAATTCTTCCTCAGGTTGTTCAAATAAAATAGTCTACCTTTAGAAATAGTTTAAAACCACAAACTCTCCTGATAAAGGATGTTTTCTTAACATGACAGATACCTCTGTGGTGGTTTATTCTTTCCTCTCCAGCACATTTACCACTCCTGCTGTACTCTTCCTGTATCACTACTAAGTTTGCTCATTGTATTTCTGTCATCTGGGAATGACCTTCATCCTTTCCTTTCCTTGGTTAACTTTTAGGAATATATTTAGACTCACTTAAAGAGATATCTGTATGGAACTTCCTTGACACCCCAAACCGGGTTAGTTATTCCTTTTCATAATTCCATTTTATATATTGCTTTGAGCACATTTTCACATTTTATTGATTGCTTCTTAAGTGAGTCAGGTCTCAGCCTTTGGGTCTCTTTTGGTCTGTTCTCTTTCTATCTACACCCACTCCCTTGGTGATATCATTCACTTCCATGCCTTTTTATATCATCTATATGCTGATGATTCACCAAATTATCTCCAGTTTTGACATCTCCACTGAAATAAAGACTTGTATAATGAATTTCTTACTTAAAATTTCCAGTTGTATGCATAATAGGTATTTCAATCTTGTTCAAACTGAACTTCTTTACACCCCCACTATAAATCTTTTCTCTACAAAATATTTCATTTTTAATCTAATAGCAATAGCGTTAGCCCAGTCGTCAGGCCAAAATCCACAAATTCATTTCGGACTCCTTTCTCTTTAACAATCAATATCTGATATATAATATAATCCCTTTACCTTTATTCAAAATATACTAATATAGTTCCAGTTCTAATATTTCAGAGTAATCCCCTTAAAGACGAGCCCTCCAGCTAGCTACAAGTATAACTGTGGACAAAATTCAAAAGAAAAAGTAACTACCTGAAAACTAAGTACAACAAACAAAAATAGGCAGATTGTTAGAGGGAATTTAAAATGCAGAGAAGTAATCAGCATGGTGTCAAATCGAGTTTATTACTTTCCCCTACTTGTAGCTTCATCACAAGGGTATTCCCCAATAATGGAGCAGAGCAGTATGGCTAAAACTCCATTAGCAACCAAGCCATCTTTATGGCCAAAACAAGCATACACAGAAGATGATGTAAGCCACAGGGTGAGGAGAAACTGCAGGTGGGGGGAGCCAGAGAAGATGACACCTAATTCTATGTGTGGATCTGTACAATTTCAGTCTAATCACTGAACCTTGCAAATAAAGGTAGCCTCAAATGAGTACGTCAAAGGCTTTGAAAACTGAAGTGAGATTTGTACCACTCTGCCCTGTCTGAACCTAACTAATTTGATTGTCTTCTAAGACAAAAACATCAACATCCTCTAGGGGGTTATAATAAAATCCAGAGTTTGTACAATATATCATTTACAACGTCTGACTTATTTCACTTAGGTTAATGCCCATCCATGTTGTGGCAGCTGACAGAATTTCCTTTCTTATGGCTGAATTTTATGTATATCTGTATATATATATCCCGTCGTATCTATCCACTCATCTATTGATGGACACTTAGGTTGTTTCCATGTCTTAGCTATTACAAATAATGCTGCAATAAACATGAGAGTACAGATATTTCTTCGAGATAGTAATCTCATCTTTGGATATACATCCAGAAGTAGAGTTGCTGGATTATCTGATAGTTCTATTTTTAATTTTTTGGAGACACTCCAAACTATTTCCCATAGTTCTTGTACCAATTTACATTCCCACCAAAGTGCACAAGGATTCCCTTTTCTCCATATCGTAACCAACATTTGTTATTGCTTGTATTTTTGATGATAACCTTTCTAAGAGCTGTAAGGTGATATTTCATTGTGGTTTTGATCTGCATTTCCCTAATAAATAGTGATGTTGAGTACAGTTTCATGTACCCATCTGATATTGATTTCACTTTCGCTGTTCATTTTATTCCTGATATTGTTGATTTTGTCTTCTCTCATTTTCTTTCCTTTGTTAAGTCTTCCTAGAAGTTTGTCAATTTTTTGAATTTTTCAAAAAGAAGCTGATTGTTTCATGTCCATTTATCTGTTGATGGACACTTAGGTTCTTCCATGTCTTGGCTATTATAAATAATGCTGCTATGAACATTGGTGTGCACGTACCTTTTCATATTAGAGTTTTCATCTTTTCTGGGTATATGCCCAGAAGTGGGATTGCTGGATCATATGGTAACTCTATTTTTAGTTTTTTAAGGAAGCTCCTTATACTGTTTCCTATAGTATCTGCACCAATTTACATTACCACCAACACAATGCAGGAGGATTCTCAACAGGTGATTCTTATATTAACTGAATGTACTTAAAGAAAAATTATTAACGTGTAATCTTTCATACATTTTACTTTGAAATTATCTCATAGGTTCTTGGTCATCATTTAGCACTTTATTCTGTCTGTGACTTGGTTTGGACATTTTCTCTTTCTATGTCTTTAAGTTCACTAATCTGTTCTTACAGAAGTGCTGAATTTGCTTTAAAGCCCATCCTGTGTATGTTGGTATTTTTCAGCCTTCAAAATTTCATTTGTATATCTTCCATGTCTTTCTTTATTTAATCATGTTTTCCTTTAATTTCTTGCACATATTAATAATGGCTCCTTTAAAGTTCTTTGTTTGCTAGTGCCATTATTTCTATGCTTTGTGGTTCCTTTAAAACTTTTTTTCTACTAGTCATAGTGTTTTTTTCTGTTTCTTTGCATGTCTAGTACTTCTTTATTGCATGCTGGATATTGTGACTACAGTTTTTAAATGGATTTTATTGTCTTTCTTTAAAGAGTGTTAGTTCTTTTGACTAGCAGTTAAATTTCATGCTAATCAGTGTGATTTTTAAAAGCTCTTAAAAGCTTTTTGTCCGGACTAACCTTTAGTCTAAGGTTAATTTATCTATGCTAAAAATGTTTGAAACTTCTGGAGTCTCTTCTGAAACTCATGGGAGTTTTTATGGGTTGTTTCCAACCTGGCAGGTAGGACCTTGAAGTTCTCCCAGATCCTTGTTATATCTTCTTAAGTGCACAGGTCCCTTGTTGTTCTTTTTCCAGAAATTGTCCTGTATGCAGTCAGAAAAGTAACTTCTAGAAAAATGTTAGGGATAATTGCAGGATTCAGCTCATTTGCCCCTCATTTATTACTCTCAGGGGATCACTTCCTGAGGTTCCTGTTGTGTGATAGCTATATGAGTTGTTTTGCATATTTTGTCCTGTTTTATTTATAACAAGAAAGCAAGTTCAGATTCAGTTATTTTGACATCTCTGGAAATGGAATTTTCCTGTATCTGCACTCGTCATTCCCACAAAAATACTACGTATTTTTCTTATTTTATTTATTTGCTTTCCTATGACAATTTGAGCTCTATGAGGACAGGTATGTTTTTGTTTTGTTTTCTCTTCTGCTAGAAAAGTTCTTAGCACAGAGGAGTCATACAATAAAATATTTGTTGTTGACTAAGCTGCTTACTCTTTGAGGGGACAGCACTGTCAGCTGTTTACCTAAAAATCCCCTATGATTACACTCAAACCTTATGGGCTGGTATCCTTTTTGAGTGAGTGGTGTCCAAACCCTTCGGCTGTTAAATACTTTAACTCTTATTCCTGATTATTTTCTCTGGAATGGGAAAAGTAAAATTTGCAACATTCTGAAGATAAATCACAAATACTAATTACCATTTGGTACATTTTACTTATATTTTAAACTCATTTTTTAAAAGAAAATCCTGCTGCTACCTCATCATCAGAATGACTCATTTTCCTGGGCCATGCTTAAATATAACTGAAACCCTCATCACTTGGTAAAGTCATCTGCAACCTTTCAACTTCTAACAGCTATTTTCAGTTATACCTAACTGCCACCTCCATCCTCAACACACACACAAAATTCTCTGCTAAAACACTTCATCTGTCACTCTTGGTTATGAAGCAGCAGCTTCTACCAGCCTATATCCCTAAGCTGATTCCTTCCACAGATATAATAACAAAGGGAAACTAATGAATGTGTTTTTATATTTATCATTATTCTTTTCTTGATTGTCCTGGGAACAAAAGCAGATAATACCAAGACTTATTTTGATTTGGGAACTTTTGTTGAAGAGAGAAGGAGGAGACAATGAAGCAGGCCTGGGCTGAACCAGGGAGTGGGGGTGTGGGAGGTGAGGGGGGTGGGAGGAGCTTCATTTTTACTAACTGTGCTTCAGATTAGAACCATATAGCACAAGTCACCCATGATTACTTTTTTCAGTCTGTAAGTCTATCAAAATTTGTGACTGGGTGGCCATCAATTCATTCAGTAGCCTCATTCATTTAGCTGTAATTTATGCACCTCTAGGCAAAGTAGAACTGAAATATATGGATCAGTAATTTGTGATATCACATTCTTCATATGTCTGTTCAGCTACGTTTTATGGAGAGAGATGGAGTGCTGTGTGGGCAAGCATGTAGAATGAGGATGTAACCTAGAGATCAGCCACCCCTCTCCATTATTCTGAACAGTTCAGCTCTGTCCCAAATGTGCATTCCCTTCTCAGTAAGAGAAAAAAAAAACAAAAACAAGCAACCACAACAACAGTCCTGCAGACATACCCTCTGTAGATGGCAGTTGAATGGCTCTCTGTTGTTAACATGAGTAGGCTTCCTGGGAATCTCAGGCCTCACCTGAAAATTCAATAAACTTAAAAAAGGTCTCTACATATATTTTTAAAACTATTCCCAGTCCTCTCCTTGAGCTAAATAAATAAGTAAATAAATAAAATAAAATCAGTTTTATTTACTTTGTTGCCTTTTAATGATATTTTTAACACCCAGGTAATATAAAGGCCCTTACATACAAATACTTCGGAAAACTGCCTGGCTTTGTTTTTAGGACTGACTTCAACCTCAAGATATCTATATTTATGACAAATCACATTTATTGAATTATTATTTTGTTGTTCTTTTCTTTGATTTCAAGAGATTCTTTTATTCTTTCAGATGTGCAGTTTTTAGCCTGAATGCCATAAACATTACTGAGTTGGTGATTTCTACCCAAATAGCTGTTAGCAAATGGAAACAATTACTCTCGTTTCTGTGGCTGAATCTCATTGTAGGGATGTGTACACATCTGATATACATTTAACATTTAATCTCTCATTCATCCATTAATACCTAACGTAGAATTCTAACTTTGCACTAATTACTATGGTTGGTATGGGGATACTAAGAAAGATGGCAGGATCTTTGCTGTCAAAGAGCTTACCGTCTAGTAACAAAGATGTATATTTGGTATGTTCCCAGTACGGCAAACTTCGAAGACAAAAAATATCATATTAATATTTTATCTTGAAATTTCAGTGATGGCCAGCCCCCACCAACTTTCTAGTCATACTAGAGGCTCTCTTGCTTAAAAATCACCTTGATTAATTTTAGAAGCCCTTGTCGGTGTTCATCACATGTGCCATTAAAATATTTCTATATACACTCTCCACTGAATCGTAGCACAATTCAAACACTTTAAAGGATGTATTCAAAAGACTTTAAGTTCAGAATTTCAAAATGAAACTTGTAAATGGTGATTTCTTCTCATGGTGGATGTTGTCTACATTGCTTGTACGAGAAGGTCAGTGATTCCTGATGCCTCTACACAGATTTCTCTCATCCCCTTTGTTCCTCCCTTCCTCTGTGTGCTCTTCCACACAGTGGAGGCCAGAGATCTCTCAGCTTATCTGGTGGTGTTCACTGGGGTTGTGAGAAAGTGGGAGTTTAAAATCAGCTGAAGTTTATGGAAACAATTGAACTAAGTTATTCTGTTCTGGAAGTAGCGCCAGCAAGTACTAAATGAGGTAAGGAAATATTCACAGAAGGTGCCGTGACCATGACTGGCATTTAAAAAGTCCTACTAGAAGACATTGTGTCAAGCTCTGATATTTTTCCATAGTACTTTCTGGGTTTTTATTTTCCCAATGATTTAATTTCCAAAGCAGAGTAATTATGACTAACTTATGGCAGTGAATCTAAGTCACAATATGTGGAAGCCACAGTAGAGAACTTGATAGCAATTCCATTTCCTTCTCAAAGAGAAGTGGTCTTTTCCACAGGTAAGCCTCATGGACAGGTACACATCACTTGGCATCACTTCAATGTCAAGGACCTTTCACACAGACCATACAAGCCACTTCTCAGGTTCCTCAGGTTTCCCCTTATTGTCTCACCTCCACTTATAAATGCCTGTTCCACTGGACAGCACTAAGGTGGAATAGCAAAAGCATTTGTGCTACCTCAGGTATTGCCATACTATAGCTAGGACCTGTGCGCCATTTTTCCTTCATTCTTAGTTTCCTAAAATACTGCTTTCCTTTCACTTTTTAGTGAGAGAGAAAGGTTTGGTACAATAATCATTATTACAGTAGTTCCCTCTTACCCATGGTTTTGCTTTCCACAGTTTGTTACCCACAGTCAACTGTGGTCCAAAAATATTAAATACAAAATTACAGAAACAAGCAAATAATACATTTTAAGCTGCCTGCCATTCTGAGTATCATGACAAACTCTCTCGCTGAACTTCTCCCTTCTGCCTTGGACGGCGGTGAAGGTGGTGGTTATTTGATCTTCTGTCATGGTGTCACAGTCCTTGTGCTCAAGTAACCCTTGTTTTACTTAATAAAGTACAAGAGTAATAACACTGGCAATTCGGATATGCCAAAGAGAAGTCATAAAGTGCTTCCTTTAAGTGAAGAGGTGAAAGTTCTCCACTTAATAAGAAAAAAAAAATCATATGCTGAGGTTGCTAAGATCTACAGTTTAGAACAAATCTTTTATCCATGAAATTGTGAAGAAGGAAAAATAAATCTGTGCTAGTTTTGCTATTACCCCTCAAACTGCAAAATTATGGCCACACTGTGGTAAGTGCTTAGTTAAGATGGAAAAGGCATTAAATTTGTACAATAAGATAATTTAATAGAGAGAGAAAGCACATTCACATAAATTTTATTACAGTATACTGTTATAATTTTTCTATTTTATTTTGAGTCGTTGTTATCTCTTACTGTGCTAATTTATAAATTAAACTTTATCATAGAGGTGTACGTCTGTATGTTAAAAAAACAGTATATATAAGGTTCAGTACTGTCTACAGCTTCAGGCATCCACTGGGTGTCTTAGAACATATCCCCCCATGAATAAGGGGTGGGAGTGGGGGGCTACGCTACTATTAGGAAACAGGTTTTCAAGTTAAAAATAATAAGGCCGTGAGATCTGGGATTCTTACCAGTCGGGACAACGTCTTACAGATATTACTGAAGAGAACAGTTCCACGTTGCGTCAAGGGCTGAATCAATCCTTTTTCCCCTGTGCTCACTTCTAAGATCCTATTATGATGGAAATGGGCTGTGAATGAATTCCAATTGCATCCAAACTTCAAAAGCTATTTCACAACTTCTTTTAATCTGACTATTTAAAAGTATTATAACCTCCAAATAAGATTCTCAATCTATCTTCCTTCTAGAAATAGAAATTATTAATAAGAAAAAGGCATTATTCCCACATTCCCCTTATCATATGGATTTACGAAATTATGCTTCTTTTGGGTGTTTAAGGTAGAGGATGCATGTCACCATAATTAAAAACACACCCCTGCCTCTCTTATTCATGCTGAAAAAATCAATCCAGAAGTTGCTTATTGATGACTTACAATTAACTGTGCAAATAGTATGCTTAGAGAACATTAAAAGAGGTCTAATAGGGTGCTAATTCATTTATTTTTCAATATATATGAAAAGAAACCTTAATAGTGGCTACCTTTAATGTATTCACCAAA
Source organism: Balaenoptera physalus (assembly GCF_965194825.1). Lineage (NCBI taxonomy): Eukaryota > Metazoa > Chordata > Mammalia > Artiodactyla > Balaenopteridae > Balaenoptera > Balaenoptera physalus. The sequence goes on from NC_138893.1 coordinate 44,398,335, forward strand.
GAATGAAAGTCCACACTAACGTAATTTTAAAATCTAGTGTTGCCTGCAGATTTCAGAGGAAGGATTAAAAAGAGCAAAAGCTTGTGTACCAGAGACCCAGGGCAGTGCTTTTCCCAAATATACAGACTAGATTATCAGCTCCTGCTAAACATTTTTTTTTTCTCTTGCCGGTAACGCATGCTTCTTCTCCTTTGTTGAATCCAATATAAAATATTACTGTGAAACCAATAAGGTTTGTGTTTATTCTTGTGTGCTAGTTGTCAACCAGCTGAGACCATTGAAGGGTTTGTGGGACCCAATTTTGAAGACAGCCTTCACTCTGCCCTATGGGTGACTATTTCAAAGCCCCAGGGATGTAGTGATGTGTTAGGCTAAGTGTTGGATTATCTGAGGTCCTCAAGGCAATAGACCTAGCTTTTTCTCTTTCTCACCTGAACTTGGTCTTGGAGAGTTTGCAGCATCCAAATTGCCCCTAGTACTGAGTAACACAGAGTTCTCTCTCTTTGGAGGGAAATTAAGGGTTAATATTTTATAGCACAGTGAGGACAGGGGAAATTGGCAAAGAACCATTTATTGGGTAACAACAAAAAAGTAAATCTTGAAGAGGTCTACTCTTTAAAATGTAGCTTGAATACCTCCACCGGCTTGTTTTTTTTTTTTTTTTTTGGTCAAGTTTTGTTGCATTGTGGAATATTATTGCTATAATGGAAAAAATAAATTTTTTTATTTAAAAAATATTTCCCGGTTTTTAATATTTATTAATTTATTTTTAAAATTTGTAAATAAAAATAGTATATATGGAGGTGTACAGTATGTTGTTTTGATATACATACACATGAAATGATTACTACAGTCAAGCTAATTAACATATACATCTCATCACATACTTTTTTTGTGGGGTAACGAGCTTTTAAAATGAAAAATGCTAAATTAGGAAATCATCCTACCTTTCATTAAAAAATCATCAATGCTCAGGTTTCTGCCACGGTAATTAAAGACTAATATGGAATATTCATGATAGTTATAATTCCTTCATTACCTTTGCCAATGAGTCTGTGAGTGGCTATTGATATCCAAGGATTGGCTTCCACTTAATTATTATCATCTTCCCATTAATACATTTTTTTATCCCAAAAGCCTGCACCCTATAACTATTCATGAGTCATTTCCCCTCTATATGAGATGTAGCCCAAGATGAATGACCTTCAGTTTCATTTTATCAAGGGCTTAATTTTAATGATCACCTGCTGCACAAATAAATAATGAAGCTCTCATTATTCATAAAAGTCACATGTGTTTTTGATACAAGTTATATTTAGCTACTCTCCTTGAAGTTTTCTGTAAATTTTGGATGAGCTAGCTAGCATGGGGCAGGACAAAATCACAAAGACTACATAAAGATGTAATTAAAAGTACACTGATATATTTGAATTGTAGTGTCTTGTTTTAAATTGTTTACAGTGGTTTTATTATTGCCCTTCTGTTATTTAATATTCATGTGCCTAGTTGTATAACTAGTTAGTAGTATTCTTGAAGGCATTTTGTAGGATGTTTCAGTGTCCAAAACCTAGTATGAACTCAAAACCAGCTCCTTCCTAACATAAAGGTTAGGGGATGGGCCAATAAAATGGGTTAAGACAGGTAGGCTGAGACAAAAGATTTTGCAAAAAAAGAGAATGTTCAGGAGTGTTTAAAGGATTAGACAGGAATTAAACATGAGGACCTACCAGAACATCCGATCTTAAACATTTTGGATTTCTGGTTAAACATAAAGGAGCATAAAGGGGCACTTACTTTGTAGCCCTGAGTAAATAATTTATTTCAAAGTTAAGTATGCATGTAGTGTTTACTTCACTTACTTCTACTGACTGCCTCATGTTCCAAAATCTATAGTAGTACTGGTAAGCATAATAAATGATGCTTATGGGATAAATGTCAGAGATGTTAGTTGGTAGCAAAAAGGGGAGATTTTCCATTGCATGCAAAACAATATTGCTTTAAATAAAAACAGAGGAAACAGTGAGTCTTACAGGATGATATACAATTATTCTAGCAATATTAAAAGCAAAATTCTTTTGGGACCAATGCATGATAGATGAAGGTGATGGTTTAAAGATTTGATTCTTTGTCATTTCTTGTTTCACAAATATTTTATGATGCCTGAATTTCATGGCAGCAAGAATTAAGCCTCTTGTTGGACTTCCCAGAATTGGTGACCTGGGAATGCATGTCTGTCACCCTGTAAGATAAGAATAAAATTAGTGAAAATAAGACATAGACTTTCAGATTCTGTAAGACTGTACTGTCACCTGAAGTTTCTTGCTAAGGATGGAATTGAATTTCCCTGATGATGCACAGGATGATAAGAGGAGAGAGTTCTGCTGACTCTGTGGTTCTTTCTAATTGTCTATGATAACCCTGAGGTTAACCCTGAGGTTTCTAATCATCTATGATAACCCATGGGGATAACCCTGAGGTTTCCAATTAGTATAGAGAAATTGGAGAACATGAAATGCCCCATTAATTACTCGTAAAGTATGGAGATATAGTTCTAGGACACAGAATGGGTGGGGCACCTTTTGCCGTCCTTCTTACTTGAACACATCATTGTAGGACTTTACTGCTGAGGCACCCCGAGACTTGTTATCTGGATTTCAATCTTTGTAAATAGGTAAGGAAAGGGGTGTGGTAAAAGGAGGAATGCTGTTGTAGTTGTAGCTCAAGAAAAGAAAACGTCTCCATCTTTGCCATCATCATCTCTCAAATAAGACTGAGCCAAAACTCCCAAAGTAGTAGAAGCTAGATTCTGGTGGCTATATGCTTGGCTATAATTACAGTTTCTGACATCTGCTGTTTTGGCCACTCTCCAAAAATTAATGAGACCTGATTTTGTGCCAGGAGTTGTGCTATGTCTTGGGATTATAGGAGAAAACAAATCAATCTAGTGTTTAAGAGCTCTGGAAACAGGCAAACCTTTTAAACACCTAAGTCACTAACAAGAGTAGTGAATATGAACAAATTATTGTATTTTCTGTATCTCATTTTTCTTACTTAAAAACGTGAGTAAGAATGGTATGTTAGCAGAATGCAGTGAGTATAAATAATGAACATAAAGCACTTAGAAAAGTGTGATTAATGTTCATATATTGTCCAATGTCATTATATTGATATTATTGTTTCAACAAACGTTAACTCTGTGTCAGGCACTATACTAAGTGCTGGATTATAAAATACATGCATCTGGTCTTTGTTTGTTATATAGGACAGAATCCAGGATCAAAAATGCTACTCTGTAGAATGAGCTCCTCCTTGCTAGGTCCCACCTGTAGGACCTTCCTCTGGTGACAAGCATCTGAGTCCTAAAGGGTCTCACTGGTGAGACCAGTGCTGGGTATCTTGGGCCGAGAGATCCTCCTAGCTATCTAGGCGCTTTCAGTATGCCTGCCTTCATGGAGAGCTTTGTCTGCTAAGTAATTGAAGGATTCTGCCACTTACCCAACAGCTCCATTGCCCAGACAATCAGGAGAGTCCTATATCCATTGTGAGATTCCTTCCCTCTAAGATGTGGTATCTGATTTCAAGATGCTTCAAGTGGGTCAGGTAGACACATAAATTAAAAGAACGCAATGAAGAAAGAGGGAAAAGCTAGATGAGGATAAATGTGTAGTATGAAATTATTTACCCTCCTCATGACTCAACTGTGAATTAGTGTTAAGGAATGGGGTTTAAAAATCCATCTGTTTTCTTAGATCCCTGCTCTGCCATTTATAAGCTGTTTGGTGTAGGTAGTTTACTGCTCTTAAACTAGGTTTCCTCATCAGTGCAATGAAGATGATCATAGCACCTCCACCTAAGGTTATTATGAGGTGATGTACCACATCTAGTATCTAGCACAGTGCTGACAAATAATAGGCTCTCATAAATGAAAGCAATTTGAACACAAACTGAATAGGTTAGGGACTTTTAAGGATGTTTTTCCCCCTTCCCGAAGGGAATGTTAAAATCATACAGCACAGTGTCCAGGTACTTGTAGGATGAGTCTCATTAAGTGTCCAGATTGTTGATGGTTCCCTATTTAACAAATTTCATGAAGCAACTACCTCTATTAAGGATCACTGGCTTTTACAGCTCAAATCTGTTTTCTTTCTTTCTTTTCCTTTCATTTTGATTCTTTAATTGAAACAAATTCTAAAGATAAGGACTTTTTGTTTTTTCAATGATTCTATTTTTGTCATCTACAGTGCCATCCTAAAATAAATGAAATAAACATCATTGAAATAATAAATATATAGATAAATACATATATAGATGATTGATAGATGTGACTTTATAATGGGAAGCGATTAAATTCTCCAATGCTTTATGCCATCTTCATCTTGTGATAAAACAGTGAGAGCACAAAATGGAATTAGTAATAAGAGCAAAACTGTACCAAAATTGTTTTAAGCTCAGAATGGCATAATAGTGCACTTATTCAAAAGTTTATATTGTTTATAAAAAATAGAGACAATGAAATGAAAAACATTGCTTGTTTCTCCACAGAAAGTCTCTTATGGTTGTTGAAATGTTAAATTATCTCAAGCCTTATGAAGTGACTATTCTATGATAAAGAAGCCAGGGTTACAGGAGACTAATTACATTGTTGGTTTCAGTCCAACAATGACTTATTCATGCAAGTTACTAGTGTGTTTAAGGCTTGCTAAATCAAGAATTTATTAAAATAATCTGTGTTTTCCTTAGTTTTGCCAAAGCATCAGTGTTATAAAGGAAAGTACATAAGGGTATAAAATGTTAAATAAAAGATCATAAGCTTGAGTTTCTAGCTGAAGTCAAACTAATTTCATTTAGTACTAGAAGAGCTTTAGCTTCACACTTGGCATTCTTAGCAAAATCATGCACTTTATGCCAGAAGTTCACACTTCGATAAGAAATTTTGTCTTGAACTGGGGTGAAAAGACGGGGAATTTAGGGAAATCATCTACTGCCAACATGGAATAGAAAGTGGTGAGTTTCTTTTATATACCCCTGGCTTCTAAATGGCAGGTAATGTTCGCATCATTGGCCTGGGAACCATTCTGATGGGCTTCCCATTTAAAGCTGCATTTCACATTAGATGAAATTTATCACTGGTGATGAGAACCCACCAGTAGAATCAGAATCAGTGAAAATTATTTGTAATATGAAACTGTCATTTCCTCCCTTAGAACAACCACCTCTCCCTCTAAGCAATTTCTGTTAGTATTTTAAGGGTCAGCTCTATTGCTTACCCTTGTGAATTTTTCCCATGGCTATTCTCATTCACAGTGAATTTCTATGGTAAACTCTGTTCTAACAGATTAAGTCTTTGGTTTTGTGTTAACCACAGTTCTTGTTTGAAATCTCATGGTAACAAATTGTCACCCCAAGTAAACTAACTGAAAACTACTCAGTAGCAGAGAAAGCCATGTCACATGATGAGTAAAATTGGCCTCAATTGAAGATCAGGAATCCTTGGAAGGTTTGAAGAACACTCTATTTTCTATAAATGGTATCTGAATAAGGAATGTGACCCAGTCTGTGGGCCATGGTCAGACGAGGCAGCTGAACTGAAGATGTTTGCTTCATTGGTGCCCCAAATAGTAACCAAGTTAACTAACCTTAGGTTCAAAATAGCAAAGTTAGGGTTTACATAGGAAACAATGATAAGGGAAATGTAGCACTTGGTGAGTAGGCAGTAGGGAAGCAAGTGTGCTGGAAGGTGGTGGGCGGTGGCGTGGGTGAGCAGTTGGAGGGAAGAGCAAGTGAGAATTACCTCTGGGTTAGAATCATATGTGCCTCCCAACCTATGGCAGGGACTGCCAACATTTGTTACCATGAAGGCTTGAGAGGTTCCTTGGAGAGATCTGCAGGAAAGGAGGGATAATTCTATGTAGAGTATGGTGCCCATCACTTGGCTGTGTTCCTGGTCTACCCCCCACACAGGTTATCTCTAAATTGAATGTGAAACAAAGGTTTTCAAGTTAAAAACAACAATAGCAAAAACAAAATGAAACAAAGCAGAAGGTATTATTGTACTGAAATCTCTGAAACACTTTGGGGCATAAGCAGCATTTCTTGAGAGCCCCTCTCACAAAATATGGCCCAAGAGGAGAGAGGAAATATTTCCCTTCTCAGGGTAATACGCCCTACAGTTTCAGCTGTGCAAGAGACAGATTTGGGTCTTAGGGGAAACAGCAGCACCTGGTGGGCAAGTGTTAACTCACCAGGGTCCTGTAGGCACTTAGGAATTCCATGGAGCAGGAGCAGTGGGAGCCAGGAGAAAATGGCTTGTTTGTGAATACAAGTTTTTCATCTCCTTGGAGATCCCAGATATGTTTGGCTGGGGAGGGGAAAGGACTTTCCAGAGGATTAGAAATCAGTCAATAAAAGTTGCTTTATTATTATTACTGTAATTCCCCAGGCACCACAGTCTATTAAAGCATGAATAATTTTCAATTTCGGGCAAATCTTAGGCAAATCTTTCAAACTTTAGAAAAAGAATCAGAGTAAATGATATAAAACTCTTCTCTGAAGTATAGTTATTTATAACTTTTGAGTATGAAGTCAGTAAGAACTTGATTAACTCAGGCTCTTATTATAGAAATTAACAATTCTTCCAGATATGCCAGCAATCATTAAAATGACATAATAATTCTTGGACAGTTATTTTATTTTATTTCATTTTTAATTTTTATTGGAGTATAGTTGATTTACAATGTTGTGTTAGCTTCTGCTGTACAAAACAGTGAATCAATTATACATATATCCACTCTTTTTTAGATTCTTTTCCCATGTAGGTCATTACAGAGTATTGAGAAGAGTTCCCTGTGCTATACAGTAAGTCCTTATTAGTTATCTATTTTATATATAGTAGTGTGTATATGTCAATCCTGATTATTTTAAACATTTATAGTACTCAGACAATCATTTTGGGGTGTGTGATAAATATAGTGGGACTTTTTTTTTTTTTTTTTTTACATTTAGTAAGGCAAACATCTTTTGGACAAAGAAGGAGAGTGAAATTAAAGAATGTAAGTACTTATGGAAAATACTCTTGCTTTTTAAGTGTGAAATTTTAAACCAGATACAGAATTTTGGTAAATTTCCCATTAAACTCAGAGATTAAACTCTAAGATTAAACTCTAAACTCTAAGATTTTTAGGAGGAACAGAATTTATTTTGAGCAGTCACTGGAAAGCGACAGACAGAGATATGAATGAACTCTTATGGATGCTCCTAGGAAGCCTGCATGATCTTGACTTCTTAAAGGCAACCATCTCTTTCCTTAATACCTCTGGGCAGAAAACACAGACTGAGAGATCTAGAGGCCCGGCTTCTATTTAGCCAACCGTAATCATAATAGCGTTTCATGATCATTAGTGTCATGAACATTTAATTGAGTACTTAGCATGTGCCAGGCACTATAATAAATGATCTATTTATTCATTTATTTGAGTCTCTAAACAACCCAGTGAATAAAGTATTTTTAATCCCACTTTTCAGATGAGAAAATTACAAATAAGTAACATGTACAAGTTCACAGATATGATAAGTGGCAGAGCAAGGATCTGATCTCAGGTAGTCTGACCACAGAAACTACCTTATTAATGGTGGAATTCAGCCTTCTTGTTTTATATTTGCCTAGATAAGGGATCCTGCTGTCTCTCAAAGAGAGTTGTAGCCGAGCTGTTCGTGGACTTGCTTCAAGTGAGAAAAAACAGTGATCAGTCAAAAACAGTTTGTCTCAATTTGCAAATGATCAAACACATACTTCCATATAACTGCAAAACTAGGATGCTTTCTGTTTGGGACAGAATATCAACCCCTTTCATCCTCAGAATGAAGATCAGTATCCTGGTTTTTAAAAATGGTCTTTCCCATCCTGTTATTATTCACCAATTTGAAGGAAAATCTCTTACTTCCTCTATGACCATCATAATCTCCTCCCACCCTCACATTACCAGCCGTCATTGTTTTTGAGAATCTAGCAGCCATATTAGTTTGGTGAACTGAACTACAATTCTACCTTAGGAACAACTTACTTTAGTTTTTTCATCACAATCTCAAATGCAGACTCACCCATAATGCAACTTTCTTCCCTTTCTGCCTCATTCCCTCTCTACATACTTCCTTTCATCCTTTCTTACTCCCTTCCTTCTGAAAGGAAAATATGTGCCAGAAACTGGGATTTTGATAAAAAGAAATAGATATTTTTGTATCTGACAACATAATAGGAAAAGATCAATGTGGAAATCCATTATTATAGTAAAGCATAGAAATTGTGCAACGGAAGCTCAGAAAAGGTAGAAGCAGTGGAATCTTGGTGAACCAGATCTCAGAGGAAAAAAAGAAAAACAATATGTGATGTTTACCAATTTCCAGGTTGTGAACACCCCGACTCTGGAAGACAACAAGCTCCCAAAATCACATCACTGAATGTGAAGTTGGAAATAAATATAATCTTTTGCTGTCATAAGTGGGTATAAGCCACCTGCAGCACTGTATTCGCTATAAGTGATTAACCATGCACAGATTTGGAGGAAGTCGTCACGTTGGAGTTGACATTTGATTTGTTTCTCGTGTCTCCTGAACTCTTAACTCCTTGATATGTGTCTTTACATCCTTTTATCCCCACCCCACTCATGTTTATTATAAACATATGATAAGTTCACTAGTTCAGTGCAGACGAATAGATAATTACATATCACTAGGCTAAACTAGAAAACATACATAAATGTGGAAGGATAGAGAGATAGATATAGGGATTTGGATATAGATATGGATATTAATACAAATATATATTCCCAAGGGACAAAATAACTACAAGCATACCTAAACTACTATATTGCTACATGAAATCATAAAACTTTTTTGATACCTACTTGTAAGTTCATATTAATTCACTTTATTTGGCCTCTTATTGCTGCTCTGCCGTCCTTTTGTTCATCCCTTCTTAACCTTCCATTTCTTTATAATTGCTATTACAAATGTTTCCCACTATTCTGCAGTCATCAGTTCCACTTTTGAGCCCTTTATTCTCACAAAATAACCCCAATTCCTTCTCTTCTGGGATCAAGTTCAAACAACATGAAGCTCTTCTTCCTTTTCTTGTGCCTCAAAATGCTGCTTCTGCGTCATTAACTACCTGTTAAACTTTCTCATGTATGATCCTAGTCTTGTTTATTTCTGACTTCTTTGAAACCTTTTTCCAGCATTTGTCAATATCATGTCCTATAGCTTCATAACTCCATTTTATTAGCTATTTCCCTACACCTAGAAACAAATTTGTCTTTTTTTCTCCTATAAGAGATTTTCTTCAATTTCATATAATTTCAAGCTATACTTTTAGCTTTCTTCTTTCCTGCAATGTATATTTTTCAGGAGAGTTTCTAAACTATTTTCCTCTCATTGTCCTTTTAACATTAATCTCTTAGTTACGTTCACTTTAGCTTTTCTCCCCACTCCTCTGTGATAATTCATATCTTGAAGGTCACACTATGTGCCTAACGAGAAACTCCCAAGACTGTTTTTTTATCAGAGTACATATTGATTGGTCTCTTTGCCCCTGGTTTTCTTGAGATTTTCTCTATGCTACCATTTTGCTCTATGCTTCTCCTTCTCTGATCACTTTTCTGTCTCATTGTGTGGCTTCCTTCCCGATGCCAACTCCATAAGCCTTTTCTCCTTTGGCTCCTTTTTGTGGCAATTGTATCTACTCGATAATTCCAGCTAAGATAGCTAGATAATTTACATCCTTTTGAATATTTGGTATTAGACATTTAACTGTAATCATTCTAGTGTGTGTGCAGCAGAATCACATTGTGTTTCCACTGATGACTAATGATGTTGAGTACCTTTTCATGTACTTCCTTGCCAATTTTATGTAGGAATATATAAATATTCCTCTTTGAATTGTCTTTTTGAGTTTTCTTCCATCTTTAATTCTGTGGTTTGTTTTTCTTTATTGATGTGTAGAAGTGCTTTACATATGTCCTGGATGACAGCTTTTTGACAGATGTATATCTTCCTTTCTAGTGCCTTGCCTATTCATATTTAATAGTGGTTTTTGAAAAGCTGATGTTTTAATTTTGAAGTCCAATTTATTTTATTTAAATTTATGATGGTTCTAACTGTGTCTTATTAAGTAAACGTATCCCATCTCAGTGTTGTAAAATTAGCTTCCTATATTACTTTCTGGATGTTTGAAAATGTTAGCATTTATATTTACGTCTATTATGCATCACATGTTTCTTTAAAATACATGCCAATGTGTTTTTTTGTTTGTTTTTTGTTTTTATTTTTGGCTGCATTGGGTCTTCATTGCTGCGTGTGGACATTCTCTAGTTACAGCAAGTGGGGGCTACTCTTCGTTGAGGTGAGCGGGCTTCTCATTGCGGTGGCTTCTCTTTGTTGCAGAGCACGGGCTCTAGGGCATGTGGGCTTCAGTAGTGGTGGCACGTGGGCTTCAGTAGTTGTGGCTCGTGGGCTCTAGAGCGCAGGCTCAGTGGTTGTGGTGCACGGGCTTAGTTGCTCTGCGTCATGTGGGATCTTCCCGGACCAGGGCTTGAACCTGTGTCCCCTGCATTGGCAGGTGGATTCTTAACCATTGCGCCACCAGGGAAGCCCAGTGATGCACCACATGTTAATTTTGTATGAAATGTGAGGTAGTGGTTGAGGTTTACTCAATTATTCTGGAACCACATGTTAAAAATACTTTCCTCTGAATTGTTGTTGGAAGAGATTGAAGTGACCACCAGTTGACCCAAGAGCTTGACCCAGGCAACTGGAGGCCCCTCACCCCCTCCCCTGTCCTTGTAAGGTACATTCTGACCACTCTTCTCACAATGGGAGCCATTTTTAAGGACTTAGCCTTGAGAGAGTAAGGTGTTGTTGCAATCCTCTGAATGAATACTTGACTGAACCCAGGTGAGGCCTCTATACAGTCAACACTCTGTATCTGTGGGTTCTGCATCCTTGGATTCAACAAACTGCTGGTTGTAAACACTTTTTTAAAAATTCCAGAAAGTTTCAGAAAGCAAAACTTCAATTGCTGCATGTTGATAACTATTTACACAGTATTTACATTGTATTTACAACTATTTACATAGTATTTACATTATATTACATGTTACAGGCAATCTAGAGATGATTCAAAGTATACAGGAGGTTATGCATAGGTTATGTGACAATACTGTGCCATTTTACATAAGGGACTTAAGCATCCTCGGATTTTGGTGTCTGCAAGAGGTCCTGGAACCAATCCCCTGTGGATACCGAGGGACAAATGTATAAACTTTTAAGATTCTTGTGGACAGGGGCAGAGATCTTCTCTTGCGACCACCCAAGACAAACCTTGCAAGTTAAGTTCCCTTGCTTATAAATCTGCCACCTACCAATCTGGAGTAGCCTGTCTCTTTCTTTGGTCTCCCCTTGCCCTTGGTGTATGGGAGCCAGTTTGCCAACCGACAATTGTTTGGCATCTACTTAAAAATCAGATGACAGTGGGTTTATTCCCAGTGTTCCACTGATCGATTTTTCTATCCTTGCCAAACTAACAAATTATTTTGATTACTGTAGCATTACAGGAATCTTAGATAGTGTAACTTCTCCAACTTTGTGCTTCTTTTTCAAGGTTAATTTGGGAGTTCTAAGTCCTTTATATTTCTATATATATATATATATATTAGAACAAACTTGTCAGTTTCTGACAAAAAAATGCCTGCTGGGATCAAGATGGCAGAGTAGGAAGATTCTGAGCTCACATCCTCCCACAGACACACCAAAACTACAACTACATATAGAACAACTATCTCTGAGAACAAACTGAAGACTAGTAAAACAGATTTTCTACAACTAAGGATATAAAGAAAAGGTCACATTGAGAGGGAGTATGGGCAGAGATGCAGTCCAGTCAGACCCACACTCCCGAGTGGATGACCTAGAATGGAAGTGATACCACAACCACAGAGGAACCCCTCTGAGGAGCAAGGGGTCTGAACACTGGGATCCCCTGCCCAGGATACCTGCACCAGGAAGATGAGTCCCCGTAACGTGTGACTTTGAAAACCATCAAGGCTTATATCTGGAGGACTATAGGAAGCAGAGACTCCACTCTTGAAAGACACGCACACAAACTCACTTAATTCCAGTCCCAGCACAGAGATAGCAGCTTGAAAAGCAACTGGGTCATAGGAGGAGATTTACTGACAAATATTAGGGCATGTTCTAGAGGAGCAGTCATCTGGTGAAACTTTCTTCAGGGACGAAAGCACTGGTGGGTGCCATTTGTTTTTTACTCTCCATCCACCCAGCTAGACTGGCACTCATGGGCACTGTTTCTTTCACCCTCAATCAACCTAGCTAACACTGTGTGCACCCCTCTAAAGTGGTTCCCACCCCACCCCACCTGACAGGAAGCCACAGCTGGTACCAGTGCCCTTTCAAAGTGGCTCTTGCTTCAAGGGGTCAGTCCTGTACACCATCATTCCCATAATAGTCATGGCCATATCTCGCAGCCAGATGCACCAGGGGCCAGCTCTGTACATCAGTGCACCCACAGCAGTTACAGCCAGGCCTTATAAACAGCCAAGCCAGGGACCAGCCCTGCCCATCAGGATATCTGAAGCAATCGAGACCCAACCACAACAGGAAAGTGCTCACAGCCCACACAGGGGATACCCCTAGAGCACCTGGCTTTGGTAACCAAGGGGGATTGTGCCACTGGACCCCACAGGACACCTTCTACATAAGGCCAACTCTTCTAAGACCAGGATATATAGCTGAATACCTAATACATAGAAACAAACACAGAGAGTTAGGCAAAATGAGAAGAGAAAGAATACCTTCCATGCAAAAGAACAAGAGAAAACCTCAGAAAAAGAACTGAAAAATTGGAGATAAGAAATTTACTAGAAAAAGTGTTCAAAGTAATAGTCATAAATATGGTCACCAAACTCAGGAGAAGTATGAATGAACACAGTGAGAACTTCAATGAAAAGATAAAAAAGATGTTTAAAAAATATATCTGAAGAATAAAAAACTGAAATGAATCAACAGCAGATTAGAGGATACAAAATAATGGATCAGTGATCTGCAAGACAGAGTAGTGGAAATAGAAGAGCAAAAAGAAAACAAATTATTTTTAAATTGAAGGTAGTTTAAGGGACCTCTGGTACAAAATCAAGCATACTAACATTCACATTATAGGGGTCCCAGAAGGAGAAGAGAAAGAGAAAGGGAGAGAAAATGGATTTGAAGAAATAATGGCTGAAAACTTCCCTAACCTGGTGAAGGAAACAGCATCAAATCCAGGAATCACAGAATCTCAAACAAGATGAACCCAATGAGACCCACACCAAGAGATATTATAATTAAAGTGTCAAAAGTTAAAGAGAGAATTTTAAAAGTGTCAAGAGACAAACAACTAGTTACATATAAGGGAGCCCCCATAAGACTATCATCTAATTTTCAACAGAAACTTTACAGGCTGGAAGGGACTGGCACCAAATATTCAAAGTGCTGAAAGGGGAAAAACAACAACAACAACAAGAAACAAACAAACCAAAACAGCCTTACCACGAAGAATACACTACCGAGTAAAGTTATCATTCATAATTGAAGGAGAGATAGACTAGCCTTAAAAGAAATGTTAAGGGAAAGAATTGGTGTCGTAACAAATAGAATCTTCCATTGCATTAATATGGATTATCTTTCCTTTTATTCCTATCTACTTTAGTTTTGTTCATCAGTGTTTTCTTTTTTCTCCAGTGCATAATACCTGCACATTTTTACTACAATTATCCCTAAGTATTTAATTTTTTCTAAATGATGACAAATCATGTATTTTGATTTAATATGCCAATTATTTACTAGTCTACTAATCTATAAAGATAAATGCATATTGATTAATGATTTTGTTTCTTGTTCCTTTACTAAATTCACTTATTAAGTTGAGGATTTTTTTGTACTTTCCCTAAGATTTTACACATACATAACTGTAAAAATAATTTTGAAAAAATACATTTTACTTGTGTTTTTGCAATCTGTGTGCTTTATATTTACTTATCTTGTTATAGATAAACCTTTTGTACAGCGTTCAAAGACACGATGAAAGTGAACATGCTTGCTGGGTCCCCAATCATTTTTTTTTTTACCATTCAGCATGATGGTGGCTGTAGGTCTTACATATGTATGCTTTATAATATGGAGGAAGTTTCTTTTTATTCCAGTTTGCAGATTTTTTAAAAATTAAAATACTAAGTGTTCTTGAGAATGTAGAGAAACTGGAATCCTCAAGACAAAAAATAATATGTGTTGGTGAGGATGTAGAGAAATTGGAATCCTCAAAAAATGATCCAGTTGCTTTGGAAAACAATCTAGCAGTTCTTCGAAAGATTAAACATAGGTGTTACCATATAAACCAGCAATTCCACTCCTAAATATATATCCAAGAGAAATGAAAACCTACATCCACACAAAACTTACAGACAAATGTTCATAGCAGCATTATTTGTAATAGCCAAAAGGGGAAATAACCCAAATTTATTTATTCATTCATCAGTCCATCAAATGATGAATGGGTAAATAAAGTGTTGTCTAGTCCATACAACAGAATATTATTTGGCAATAAGAAGGAAGGATGTACTGATACATACTTCAGTCTGAATGACCTTTGAAAACATGCTAAATGAAAGAAGCCAGTCACAAAAGACCACATTTCATATAAATGGAGATTCCATTTATATGAAATGTCTGAAATAGACAAATCTGTAGAGACAGGAAGTAGATTAGTGGTTGCCCAGGGCTGGTGGGAGGGATTGAGGGAAATGGGAAGTGACTGCTAAACTGTACACTGTTTCTTCTGGGGGCAGGGGTGATGAAAATGTTCTAAAATTGATTGTGGTAATGGCGTGCACAATTCAATGAATATATTAAAAACCACTGAGTTGGGTGCTTTATTTATTTATTTATTAATATAAATTTATTTATTTATTTATTTTTTGGGTGTGTTGGGTCTTCGTTTCTGTGCGAGGGCTTTCTCTAGTTGCGGCGAGCGGGGGCCACTCTTCATCGCGGTGCGTGGGCCTCTCACTGTCGCGGCCTCTCTTGTTGCGGAGCACAGGCTCCAGATGCGCAGGCTCAGTAGTTGTGGCTCACGGGCCTAGTTGCTCCGCGGCATGTGGGATCTTCCCAGACTAGGGCTCGAACCCGTGTCTCCTGCATTGGCAGGCAGATTCTCAACCACTGTGCCACCAGGGAAGCCCAGAGTTGGGTAGTTTAAATGGGTGAATTTTGTGTTATATGAGTTATATTTCAATAAAGCTGTTAGGTTTTTTTAAAAAAATGAAATAAAATTATAAATGTGTGTTGACATTGTCAAGGCTTTTTCTTCTACTGAGCTGGTTATATTTTTATGTCGCCTTTATTCTATTAATATGGTAAACTATATTTATCTAATTATAAATTTTAACTCAACTTTGCATTCCTCGTGTGAACTTTCCGTTTTTTTTTTTCATTTTTATATAATGTTAATTTGATTTGCTACTATTTTGTTAAGTATTCTGCATTTAAATTCACAATGAATATTGGTTTGTAATTTTATTTTTTGTGATGTTCTTGGTTCTGGTTGTGGTATCAGAATTATTTGATTATTCTGGCCTCATAAAATAAGTTAGAAATGCTGCCTCTATCTTCTGAAATAGTTTATGTTAATTGGTATTATTTCTTCTTTAAAAGTTTAATACAAAATTCTAGTGAAGCCATCCAAGCAAGAAATTATTATTATGGGAAGCTTTTGAATACAAACTCGATTTCTTTAATAAGTATTAAGCTATTTGGATTGTGTGTTTTGTCAGTTTTGAAATTAAGGCATAGAGAGTATAACTGAGTTTTTCAAAACTTTACAGTTAACAAAAAAAAAACCCTCAATTTTAAGATGAACAAAATTTGTGCGTTTTGCAAATGAAGACAATTTTGAGATGTATTTAGAGAGTCTTTATTGTGCCAGATAGACGTGAACACAGATAATGCCAAATTTCCCAAGGGGAGAGAAGTATATATAAAATGTAAAACTCCCCAGGGTTCCCAGAGGTAATCAGTCACTGACAGGCTGCCTACTTTGGACCGACCTCGATATGATTGTCAAGAAGCATCCAAGCTGTCTGTTGAGGCTTTAGCTGAGGCTGACAAACGCACATCCATATGGTTGAGACCCAGTCAAGTATCAGCATAGTTAAACAACAGAGGATGGAAAGAAAAATATAATGCACCTGCTGCTTCTTTCAGAAACCAAATCACTGTACCAAATCATTGTAGCCTACTTTTGACTATTCACCTCAACATGAAGTCACTCTCCAACCACTAAGATCATCTGACAGCAGCACCTAAATATTTCTTTTAACATCTTTATTGGAGTATAATTGCTTTAACCTAAATATTTTTTAAGTTTATTTACACACTTAAAAAAATTCAACTTTAATGCATACATGATTATTGGAAATAATTTGGAAGATACAAAAAAGGAAAACAAAAACAAAAAAACCTCCGGAGCCTACTTTCAGAGTTAACCCCAGAATATTTACTTAATAAAAGTATGTTTTTATAATTCATAATTAGTATCATACTATATATTTATCATATAAAATATATATTTATATAAATCATATACAATATAGCATTTATCAAATATAAATGTTATTTATTTGTATTAGTATGTTATCATGTTCCCATTCAACTTATGCTTTTAAAAATTTCTTAATAGTAAAGCCATCCTGTAGCTTCAGTTGAATTTGTTTAGCCATTACTTGTTTTGATTTTGATTTGCATAAAACCTATTTATTTCTTTGGTAGATTTTCTCATTCTTTGGGTACATCCTATAAGATGAAATAATGAGTCAAATGGTAGAGACTTTCTTAAGGCTATTGATATTATATTCCTAATTTGTTTCTTACAGAGCAATAGGAATATTTAAATTCACAGGATGGATGAATGAAAGTGTCATTTGCTTGCATACTTGCAAACACCTGATTTTTTAAAAGTCTTTGAACATTTGCTAGATAAGTATTTTATTGTTTTGTTAATTTTAATTTCTTTAAACATTCATAAAATTAAACATTTTAAATAAATTTTATTTGTAAATACCTTTTTCTATAAATCACATTATTCCCTTTTCCTACTTACCTTTTGGAATTTTAGTATAATTCCTGTTAACATGTAAGCTCTTCAGAGAATAATATTAATTTTTTTCCGTAATATTTCTCAGATATTCTCCTTGGCTTTGTTTGCCTTTTAATTTGGTTTACGTGTTTTGATATATAAAGAACTTTATTTGCACTTAAATTTTTCAATTCCTCTCTGGTTTATTTAATTGCATGTATTTTTAGAAAATCTCTTTTCATATTTGTGAAAACTATTCACTATATGTTTGTGAGTGTCTTACAGTTTTTTATGCTCAAAATTTAATCCATCTCAAATTTATTTTGGTGTCCTAAGCCTTACTGTGAAGGAATCTACCTTTTCATTCTTGTTATTAAGTTTAAAACTTGCTAGGTAACGAAGCAGAACTTAATAGGTAATGAAGTTGGCCAGTGTATCTTATGTTCATACTTTCATTACTCCAAAAATATCATTTGTATCTTCCTATATGTTAGAAAGGCGCACATTTCCAGGCCTTCAACAGTGCACGGCAATTAGTGGCTATGCATATTTCTGTTGTACAAGATAAAGAAGACATCTTTCCACAGGGTGAGCTGAAGAGTAATCATAGAAGAGGGAGAGAAAGAGAGAACAGTATTTGAGCTAATGAGGGAATAATAGAAAGTTTATTTTCAGAAGTGGCCTTTGAGCTGCTTTTCTAGAATGTTTAGAGCATTCCCCCAAACACGTATAATGTGTGATTATCTGAATCTCATCATTATGAAATTGTCAGCAAATCAAGTATGTGGAATAATTTTTAGGAGAACTGACCTGGAGTCACAAAGGATTCAATATTACGAGAAATATAGGATGGTGGAGGGTCTAGTTTAAATTGTGAAGACTAAAAGGACATATCAGCCAAAATAATTGCATGAATTTTTACTAGATCCTGCCTTTAAAAGGAAACCATAAGTATGCTTTTCAGACACTGGAGATTGAAAATGGAAGGAATATTGTAGGATATAGTTGAATTAATGTTGTATGATAGTAGTGTTGTGGTTGTGTACGGCAACGTCTTTGACACTGAGAAATGGATTCTTCACTGTTCTTGTTCTTGAGATACACATGTGGAAGTATTGCTACGGATGCACCCTATCTTCAAATGGTTTGGCATCCTGAGCCTGTGTGTGGGGAGAGAATGAAGCAGTTAGTGAAGGTGGAGGTGTTTACTGTAATTATTTTCTAACTTTTTTTTTTATTGGTCTGAAAAATTTCTGAATATATGCTTGCAAACATGCATATGACCATAAGGATAATAGTAGTTTCTACATCATAGGCTTTTTATTAGCACTAAATGTACTAGTCGATGTAAAGGAGTTATTACTATGTTTGATAAATTATTACTATTTAAGCCATGTTAGTTAATATTAAGTCACAGAGAACTTTGGTACAAGAATACTGAGAATACACTTTCTAATGAATCATCATGATGGTATGATGATATTAATAATAATGTAGCCCAATCCAACATGTGATGCCTATATCTTTCTAAAGTAACCTTGTCACATGGTTTCTCCATTCATGCTTGAATACCTCAAATAAGAGTACCATACTATTTTAAAAATTTTATTCTTGCACAAACCCATTCTTCATGCCATTTTAAATACCTTTTCTTTCATGTTTATCAAGAGCATTCTTTTCAGTTGAGATTATCTTTTTTTTTCTTAATTACAAATTAACTTATTGCTTATATTACTGCTCTGGGCATTTAGATGTGCACCTCTTGTTTTCCCTGCCTCTGACTACTCTAAAATACTTCACAGAATTCAGTATAGTACCAATTTGTAGTATGAATCCAAATACAGTTTTAGAGCATAAAAAATATAGTTTAAGATAAAAGGAATAATTTATCCTATGGCAGGAGTTGCTCTTTAAGATTGTGCCCAATTGTAGAAGTAGTTTTCCTAAAAAGTCTGAAATTTAAAGTGAGAAAAATCGTATTTCTTTAAAGATTCCCATGATTGCATTATACAAGCCGCAGTACAAAGAAGGACTAGATTATTCTGTGGACTCGGAATTCTAGCATTCCCTTTTTACTTCCTAAATGCACAGATATTATCTGTAATAAAAATTGGCCCCCGAATAGGATTAATGTAGATGAGACTCCCTCAAGCACCATACCAATGGTGATCCCTTCAATTTCACTTTCTACTTCCATGGGCTTTGCAAGGAAAGAAATTTAATTATTCCTGAAGACAAATGTATTAATATTTAATAAAAACAAAGTCAGATGACAGTGTTAGCAAAAAATAAGAAATGTACATAAAGCTTTTCTATATCTGAATAAGATGACTGAATTAAGCAGCATTAACCCCTAGACATGAAATAAGATGTGAGTGAGAAGAAAAATTTCAGGCAGAAAAAAATGTTTGGTTATCAAGCTAAAATGTTGAACAGATTATATATGGAAATAGACCACACAGCTTTATTCTCAGGAAGATTGTCTTTTCAGATACTGGTAGATATGGATGTGATTACTGATGGTGTAGTTAATTAGCAACTATGTTTATTATGAGTTACGTACCATAAGACAAAGACTGTAGAATACATAGTGGACACAATTTTTTTTTCCCATCTCTGTTCCTTTGCATGACCATTTGGATTATTCTGAACTCTTGCATAGTACTTATTTCAGAGATTAGCATGTAAGACAATTTAGTCCACCAAGATTTATCTCTGAGACGTGCATAAATCAGGTATTGTATTAATCAGGATAGGTTAGTATATGCTGCAGTAACAAATTAACCCTGGCATTTCAGCAACTTAACAAAATAAAGATATATTTATAGGCCAAGGAAAATCCAGTTTGGTTGGGTCCATACTCTTGCTTGTGACTTCACCATATGAAACATGTGGCTGTCAAGGTCACTGCACCAGAGAAATGAGGCTGGATGACACAGAAAAAATATGTCTAAGAGCCAAACCTGAAAGGATTTAGACCTTTTCCTCCCACAAATCACTGGCAAGAGCTCAATCACATGGCTCCAGCAATGTGGAGATGAGGCTAGACAATGGGTCCTCCTGTGTTCCAAGGAGGAAGAATTGGCATGGTGACTTGGTATCCGTCTCAGTGCTCTTTTTGTAGAGGCTAATGGGTCCATAACATATGAGCCCTGAGTAATGGTGTCCACTTTTTTACCCAATATGGAAAAAAAGTCTTCATAAGAATGAAAGCAGACAGAGAGGCATTGTCCTGATTACATCTTTTGAGCCTTTGCATGTGACTTCATAAGTGTTCCCCTCCTTTTTTCTAAGTATACTTTAAGCTGGATTTCTCCTTCTTACAATCAAGAGTCATCACTAATTAAGACCTTTTAGACTGTCTAACCCAATGCTTCCTAAAATTGGCTTCATTAATCAATTACTCAGTCAATCAAAATCCACAGTAAATAATTTGTTAATTAAAAATTGTATCCTTAACACGATAGTGCACCTGGCAAACTTCTACTCATCTATCAAACTTTGTTCTAGTGTCACCTGCTCAATGAAGTGTCTTCATCACATTCTGTACACAGCTCCATCAATTCACATAATTCTCATTGGCAGCACAGCATGGAAGATAAAAGCACAGGCACTGAAGTTAGACTCCCTAACTTAGATGTAAATGCTGGCCCTTCCAGTTATCAGCTTTGCAGCATTGGGCACTGCGTTTCATCTCTTTGTGCCTCAGTTTCCACAACTGTAAAATGGGTTGATATAAAGTTATTTTAAAGAAAAAAGGAGTTAATATATAAAGATATCATACAACAGTAGCACACTTCAGGCAAAGTTCAATAGATGTTAGTTATTTTATTACTATAATTATTATTTTATTTTTAATAGACTGTGAACTCTTCAAGAACAAAGGCAGTGCTTATTAACTGAATTCTTCTACAGTGCTCAAGAACATGCTTAGTACCTAGTGAGTACTCATTAAATTCTAGTTGAAAGGATTACATTAGTAGAAATATACTAGTAGTAGTAATTATAATGACAACTAGCATTATTAAGCATTTATTATGTGCCAAGCATGGTTCTAAGTGTTGAGCGTGTATTAACTTGTATAAATGAATAAATAGAGAAAGCAGTATATCACTCAGGGTAATTAACTTGCTACTGTTATAAAAAAACTTCAGTTATTTTAAAATGTGAGTTTATTTTTCATTGACACAAAATTTAACTTTGATGTTGCTGGTTGGAGAGGTCTCCTAGGCAGCACTTCTAAAAGTACTGACCAGGGCTCCAGTCTTTGAACTTGGTACTACATATTCTTTACAAGGGCTTCCAATGTCACCGTGGAATGGAATAGATAAAATAATCATAAATAGGATTTTGTTTTATCTTTTAATTAGGAACATGTCTAGAAATGTGCCTATTACTTTCATGCCCATTCTGTCATTCTGTTGGCCAAACTTACATGATTGTACCATAATGAAAAAAAGAAACAAAACTCCAGCTTCCTTTGTGATCATTAGTGTAATTAAAACACAAACAGGAAATTTTAAAAATCTGTTTGGAGGGAGGCAAGATTAACTCTCAAACACTTGACAAATAAAGATGCTTACCATTGGAGGAAACTCCACTAAAGAAGAACTTGAATGTGTCCTGAAGGATGAGAAAAAGTTGGATGGTTGGAAAAAAGGTTAACTTATTCCAGGTGAGATGACTGACACACCCAAAGGTGTGGAGGAAGACTCAACAGGAACAGTTCCTATTAGAGAGCTGTCAGGTGCGAAAGCCCCAGACTCAATGCAAATAAATCCAGCAACAGACACAGCACATGGTCGCTACAATCATGTAGCAATTAATGCAGGCATCCTTCTTTCTAGAGAACCTTTTTGACATAGAACTAAGCATATTGCTGATTGCAGATTGAGATTGACTTTACTGAACCTGGTTGTCAGATAAATAGATTCTTTATATCTGAATTCACTTTTTTTTTCAAACTACTATATTCCACATAAGATGATCTTAAGATGATGGCAGTGTTTTCTGACAATTTCAACCTGTTGCGCCAGTTCTGAATCCCATTTGTTTTCATCCAGTCTAGTCTTGCCTCCTCAACCTGACTATACTCCACTTGAAAATGGAGACCATTCCGTGTTCTAAGCACAGTGCAGAAAGCACAATAGTTGTTGTAAAAACACTTCTTTATCTTTCCTTCACTAGATATTTTTGTAGATATCTGGCACAACAATTCTTTTTACTGTCTGTACACAGGCAACAACATAATCCCCAAATCCTATCTATCTATCTATCTATCTATCTATCTATCTATCTATCTATCTATCTAGTTTTTGTATTTTTTTTCTTTTTCTCTACGGATAGTGAACGAACAAAAAGCTAAGTTGTGACATTTCGAGTCGTCGGCCCGTCTTGGTCCCTGCAATCCATCTTGTGAGATATGGGGCACAGCTGACCATTAGTAAATGATGGATACTTCCTACTTTGCCTTGTTTATGCAACCACCAGTAACCCATATTCTGTTGAATACGGTGTTCTCTGATATATTATTCTTTCACTCTTCTGCCACATTTGAAGGTTGGGTACCATGTCAGCTTGTGTGGGTATCCAAGCTTGGCTTAAAATCCTAGTGCCTTCTCTCTTTCAAGTTCTAAGGCATTTGGGGGAAGTGTAAATGCTTCCTGGGAATGCCTCTGCCAAGTGAGGAGATTAAATAAGCAAAGAAATAGAAATGACATATCATGTAAAGCCCAATTCAGGTCCAACTGGGGTGTCTCCAAGAAGCAACCTTTAAAAATAAGTTTCTAATACATATTAAATTTGTATTTTAAAGTAAATGGTTATGGAGATAAATGGTTCTCTGTATGTGAGAAAATAATTTACATAAACTAACTCTTAATCTGAAACATGTTTTCTCTAAAGTTCAAAATACTTTGGTTCACAATGTTCTACCCTTCAAAGAATTGCATCTTTAGGCTTCTGGATTATATATATATATATATATATATATATATATATATATATATATATATATATAAAATATGTGTTTTCTATGTTGAGTCAATGAGGTCTGGCTCAAGACATCTGAAATGAATTTTGAGGGCAGGGGTTAAAAATTTGTGTTGTAACAGAGGCTGTGTTTTGTCTTCACTAATGCAGGAAATAAACTGTTCCAAGGAGGAGATAACAAATTGGCAAAATGAGGCAGCTTTGTTGTTCCAAGAAATAAGATTTGACTACCAGCCTAAGTAGGTGGGACTGAGAAGCCTATAAATGCAGGGCTTCTTGTAGGAGCCAGGAGATATGATTGTATTAATTGTCTTTATAACATCAGGGTTCAAAGTTGTAGAATTAGGCTAATGGATAAGTCAAGCAGTGGACAAGAGGAAATGGTAGGAAAAGAGCGGGATTAGAATAAAGTCTTGTCAAGGAAAAAGGGAAATGAAGTAAAGGGTTACTGAAGCTGGGCTTCTCTTTCTGTCTCTCTCTCTCTCTCTCTCTTTCTCTCTTTCTCTCACTGTGTGTATGTGTGTATATCTATTTACAGTATTTATGGTTTCTTTCAACCTTCAACTCAACCTAGTCCAACTATTTGTGAATAGAGCAGCAGTGTTAGTTTCATTCACTCAGTACATGCAGAAATAATAAGTCTCAACCACCTAGTCAGGAAGAAACATGTCAGGGATGCTTTTCTGATGCAACAAGTCTTCCACTTTTGTATATAAACTGTATAAAACTCAGAACTGAAGGCTGAGGATCAATGATGAGGATACTGACCAATCAGTCGATAGACAGGTACTACTGCTGTGATGACTGTGATGGTAATCAGCATGATAATGGTAATGGGAGTGATCATTAATATTCAGATTTTATTTTCTCTCTCTCAGACTCTGTTTTAAATAAATGGCATATAACTCATTTAATCGTCACAGTAGCACTTTGAAATAAATACTGTTATTATCCCATATTTTACAGAAATAAAAAGAAGCCAAATAAATGTTAAATATTTTTTCTTAATTCACAGAGCTGATAGATATCAAGGAAGACTTAGTAGTGATGAAACCAAAAAACAGCTCTAAATTGAAATAGCTGAGATTCTGTGGAAGAAAATAGCACCAACAAGCCTTGTGCATTTCTGTAGGGTTTTTTCCCCCAGAGTAGCACAGATCTTCCCAGTGAATCTCTTTTAGAAGACATCCCTAACAAAGGGATGGAGTTTTCTGGAATCCCAGTATCTAAGATTATAATGCTAGAACCTGACTAATTCTGATTTTTTTTTCTTGGTATCCTTTACCATTCAGTATAGAATGTAATTCTCACTAATTACAAAAGGATGTTGGTGGTTAAAGGATTCTGTTCTCCTTCAACTAGATTAGATATGTATCTAAATCCCAGTAATCAAGGTTGGATGGCTTAGACACTCTGCCGAACTACCTCGTTCCATTTTTTCACTCTCTTGTTTGATAATCCTGCGGTAGAGACTGAATGCAGGCACTGAGAGAAGTTATAAGTTTTAGACCTTATTTGTGGTCGCTGTACCTCCAAGACCACAGGGGATAGACTGCCAAGAAGCAGCACTCCTCAGGTTACTGATTCCTGCAAAGTTGGATTCCAAAATAATATGTAAATTACTGTTTTCAACATATATCCTTTCCTGCTATTTTCTTGCTCCTGTAGATTGGCATATTAGAGGTTAGGATTTATCTCAACTCTAAATATAATATCCTGACATTAGTATAAATTATATGTCACTATGAAATCTGGCAAGAATGGTGCAATCCAATAAATCTGATGAGAAGAGTTAAATTTCTTTCCGTGTACCAGCATTGGCAATTAGGTTTGATTGAAAAATAAGTTGTTCTCACTTGCACTAGTAGCAGCAGATCTCAAGTATTCATATATTAATAGATAGCTAATAACAGGCATTGTATATATCATTAAATTACCATAACAATTATTCTTCTTCAGTAGGACTGGAGTACCTTGTGTACTGCAGCTGAGTGAATCATTGCATTTGATGGTTTCCTATTTTACTCTAAAAAACAAAGACTGTAAATAATGTAAGCTGTTAGCTGTCACACAACTCATGTCATTAGTAGAAGGAATATTTATAGAATGCTAAGCAAACCTAATATGACAGAAAAAGGAAGAAAGGAAGAGAGCAAAGGCACAGATAGAAATATTAGTAGAAGTAGCAAGTAATACAGTAGATGAAATATAATAATATTCAAACTGATTTTGCAAAAGCATTCTTCCAATCAACTAATGTGTTGATGCCTGGAAGTTCATTTATACTTGGTCAGATGTTTTGGTGGAAAAACATGTCCTGAGTTTCAGTATTATGAGTTGTTGGCTGATGTACAAAAGTCTCTTTATATCAGAATAAGAATAAATGTTTAGTTAAATATTAATAGTTCTTTGAAATTGTGTTCAGATATAACTTTCACTCAACTGTTCATAGCAGTGTATGGAAATAATAGTAACCTTAAGAATATGGAAGAGGAGAGCCAGGAACATGGACTCACATTCATTGGAAATCCAGTCTTCTTATGATTTTCTTTCCTTCAATTCATACCACATATCATCTATCTTTAAGATGCCTTATGTTTCAAAATGATTTCTTGAACTGTGGAAATCTTGCCTATGTACTAGGCAGCATAAAGGAGTAGGGCAAAGGGGCTGACTCAATATGTTTTGGGAGACCACCGTTCAACCTACTGCAATCATCAACCAGATTTGGGGAAAAATCTCACTTATATGTTGCTTACAGTAGATTCATCTTAAGTGTAAAGTTGACAGAAAAGGAATGTAAAATAATAATATCATACAAACACTAAGCAAAAAACAGCTATAGCAAATTTATATCAGAGAATTCAGATTTTAAGATAAGAATTATTATTAAAGATAAACAGTGGTAATTTCATAATGATCAAAGAGTTCATTCACCAGGAAAATATAATAATTCTAAATACAAATGTATCTAATGATACTGTATAAAAATTTACAAAGCAAAAGTGTACAGAAATGAATAGCAAAATAGATATCTCCATAATTCCGGTAGTAAACTTTAACATAACTTTCTCTTTAGGTGATAGAACAGTCCAATAAATTCAATGAAATATGGAAAATCTGAAAAATGAATGAGTCTACTTGATATACCTGGACAAACTTGATGATACTGAACCCAAGAATTTAAAAACACATACTGTTTTCAAATGCACATAGTATTTTTAACAAAATGGACTGCGTTAAGCTATTGTTCAATTCTTAACAAATGTCAGATAGCTGAGATACAAAAGAGTAAGTTCTAGGACTATTTTAGAATTAAGGTAGAAGGCAATAATATGTAATTGCCGAAAATTTAGAAATTAAGCAATATGTGTCTAAATAACTCTTAGGTCAAACAAGATATCACAATCAAATTAAAAGTTACTTTTAATTGAAGACAATGAATATTATCATTACAACCCAAAACACATTCAGTAATTAAGGAATGCAGGTAATACTGTGAATAGAGGAAGTTTATAGTCTTAAACAACTACATTAGAAAGTAAATAAGCCTGAGAATAAATTAAGGATTCATTCAAAAAATTTTAGAAAGTGACATGAAATAAATGCTCCCAAAAGAGTAGAAGGAAGGAAATAATAATAATAGAAGCAGAAATTGACAAATGAAAGAATCAGTAATTATCAAAAATCCCAAAGTTTGTTTCTTAACAAGGCTAATAATATGATGAATCCAAGGTAAAACTGAAAAGGAGACAGAGAGAGAGGTTATGAGAGGAGCCTCTTGGGTGCCAGGTGATGGGCAAGTAGGTTGGGATTAGCTCTGAGGTGTCCATTTCTGGACTCTTCCTTCCACTCCAGGCTGATTGCTTATACCCACAGATAGTTGTCGTTTGCTTGCTGTTGATATGCCTCTAAGAGTCAGACTGATTTCATAATGTTGGCCCAAGCTGTTAATTTTTCATATTGAGATAAAAAAGCAAAATTATCCAAAGCAAAGATAATCTAAGTGAAAATGATACTTCTTTTAGATTCCTCAGATCTGAATAAGTTTCAGTAGCAGAATCTGTGTTTCTGCTGCAGATACTTGGAACAATTCTAGTTAGGAGGGGGGAAAATAAGGTTTATTAGAGATTTATAGGACTGAATAGTCTAAATACAGGGACAGAGGTAAAAAATGGGCAGAAAGAAACTGTTGGTATAGTGGATGTTGGGAATCATGCAGGTCACATCTCCAGGTCAAACCTGTTAAACTACATACATCCAGAGCTTACATTCTTTCTCTCTCAACAATTTCCTAAGTTTTAATGGCCAAAGCAATCCTAACTAGATCATGAGGACCACGTGGAATATGGGATAAAATATTGGTTTCATTCTAAATGTCAGGGGAAGTCATTGGAAGGGATTTTTTGTAAAAGATCACTTTGGCTGTTGTGTGGAGAATGGATTTCATCAACATGAATGGAAGCACAGAGACTAGTCATGTAGCTGTAGCTACATGCACCCAGCCAACAACTGGGAGATAATTGTGGTTGGAACTAGTGGGTCTAAATGACTCTGACCCATGGCTATGTCAGATATGGGGTTACTTCCTCAAGCTGTGTTAATTAACCATCCTCTTGCCTAATTATGTTGGGGCAATCATTTTTCCCTGTGGAAATGAGTTTTGGGAGAATACCTCTTCTTTTCTTTTTTCTTAAGCAGGGAGGAAGCTGAAAATCAAAAGTCTTCTGTTTATGGCCAAAAGTAATGTGAGAGACACTAGAAATCTTTCAGCTATAAAAATAATTACCCCAAATCGAAGACATGAAAATGCCATCTGGCTTTTATAACTATGTTTTAGGTCATGTAAATCATGTTAAAAGTTGCAATTAGAGACGGATTTTCCCCCCATTTCACGCAATTTTCAGCTGCAGAAATGTCCTTTCTCTTTTGAGGTCTAGGCACCCATCCCTGCAAACTGTAATCTGTTCTCCTGTACTACATGTAGGAATTGTTGCCAAGGTCAATGTCTTAGAGATATAAAATGTAGGGAAAATCACCTCTTGTGCCTGATGTGTATTTTTCTGTTAGGAATATGAGGCTGAAATAGTTGGACAGCAGATATTATGGAACTAATACTGTATCTCCTTTCTGATTTCTAGAAAATTGGTAACTCTCATCCATCAAAAATTATTTTCTAACATAATTTTTTCTCCAGTTCTGCTGTAGGGCTTTTAAGATTTTTTTTAAGAAGCATCTTTCCTTCTACATTCATTATAGGATGTGAAAGAACAACCTACATTTTTTTGTCTGGAGCTCGTCGTCATTCTTTATTGTAAGCTTTTGGGTTATATTTTATTTGTGAAGTAAACTCTAAAGCAACTTTCAACAACCTCTAAGAAACATTCGGTTTTAGGACCTAGAAAGACCTTTTCCATATTCTTATTTAACAGACTTCTGATGTATCCATTATCAGTGCAATACTTTGTGAGCATGACTTTCATCCAGTCATTAATAAACACTGAACAACATTTATGCAGCAGGCACTGTGTTAAGTTCTAGGCATGCAATAGCCAACAAAACTGATGGGATTCTTGCTCCCAAGGAGCCTTCAGTCTAGTATGAGCAAAAGTCCATTCATCCAAGTTCCCTCGCTCTGCTGAGCTCCAATAAAATGTAGAGAAGACACCCGGCTCTGCACTTAAGAGTTTCTACTTTATTTTGAAGATGAAAGTCTGATATTTCCTCTGTGGCTTTAGACTTGCATGTGCATTGCCTGTGGGCCGGGTGTCAAGGTTGTGTCTGTGAGACATTGGCATCTAGATGGTTTTAAAAGATTTTTAAAAATAAGACCCACAGATTTTGACTTTCAGTTCCTGTTTTGCCAGCGTCAGGCCCTTTAACGTGTGTGTACCGATGCACATGTGTGTGTATATTTGCTTACACCCTTTGTGCCTGTTCAGTGACCCCAAGAAGCAGATCAGCATGATCCATTTACAAATGTGGGATGTATTTTGAGTATACAAGAGGTAACCTCAGAACGAATTTATTCTTTCTTAAAGCAGAACTCTCTTGCTCATTTCCCTTCTCTGGGGACACAGTGAATAATGTGTGAAAGTGAAGGAGTAATTAAGAATAATGGCAGTGTCAACCTTAGGACAAGTGATAAATCTTAGTGTGTTTATGACTTAGAAACTTTATTAATGTTTAGTCAAAAGGCTACTTCTGAGTTGTAGCTAGAATATGCTAGAGTGATTCTTTAACTTCAGAAACGGAGAAAGACTTTCAAAATATGCTCAAAAATTTCCTCCCAGGAAGCATGAAGTAAACTTTGATACTCCACAAATTATTTTAGGGCATATGCAATTTCTAGGCTTTTCTGTAATATTTCACTTATGTTTAAATATGCATATGTCCTGGGGGCCTTCTGTCTGCACTGAAGTTGCAGTTCTTACTCTAGGTATCCATGGGGAGCTGGGGCAAAGACACTAAAACATAAATAATTACAAAAATGTGATCAGTACAAAAATAATGTTCTATACAAAGTGCTGTGGAGTTACAAAAGTTGTGATGCTCATATTGGTCTTTCCAAGAAAGGAAATGCGGTGTCTTCAGCCCTAGAGCATTTAATTTAACTGTCCTGTTGTGAGGCCCAGCTTAGGTATTTGTTTTGAACTTTCAATGATTTTGTCTATGTGCAGCCAAGATTGGGACCCACCACCCAACAGGTATATGTCTTGCTGAGCTTCCTTGTTCTTGGCAGTAGGAGCTTTAAGACCTCTCCCAGAGAAAAGGCAATGGAAAAAAAAAATTTTCTAACATATTTATTGGAGTATAATTGCTTTACAATGGTGTGTTAGTTTCTGCTGTGTAACAAAGTGAATCAGCTATACATATACATAGATCCCCATATCCCCTCCCTCTTACGTCTCCCTCCCACCCTCCCTATCCCACCCCTCTAGGTGGTCACAAAGCACCGAGCTGATCTCCCTGTGCTATGCAGCTGCTTCCCACTAGCTATCTATTTTACATTTGGTAGTGTATATATATTCATTTTTATATTCAAACTTCGGGATTCATCATGATAGAACACTAGGTTCAATACCCCCTGTTCCTTGCATCTGCACAAAGCTACCCATTTGGCAGAAGGAAGGAAGGGGGCTAAAACTGGCCAAATATATTTAGAAACCAGGACTTTATCTTTCTGAATCTCAGTTCCTCACTCTAAGTTGAGAGAATTGAGCACTGCTTACCTATAAAATTAACAAGTACAGACAATGCTGGAGAGAAGAAGGCTGGACAATGGTTTTAAACTTAGATGGGTATAAGAATCATCTGGAGGGCTTGTTATAATGCATAGTCCTGAGCACCTTCCCCAAGGACCTTGATTCAGTATGTCTACAATGGGGCATAGAAATGTATATTTTTAATAAGCTATTTCTGTGATTTTTCTGTAGGGGATCTAAGAACATACTTTGAAAAAAAAAAAGTGCACTGGGGCTTGAGAAATCTCAAATAGTGCCAATTAAAGAGTTTCCTGGATTTTAGATATTTCTAAGAAGATAAAGAGGAGATGAACAGAAGAGGAGAAGTCTTTAGGAATAATAGAAGAGAGATTTTGTACATGTGCTAAAGCACATCTTGGTTTTAAAACAGTGCTTTAGTGTTGGAAAAAGGATTCCAAGGTGATTTGGTCCAATTAAATGTATTGATATCACTTATGATATCACAAGTGAATGGCCCTGTAACCTTGGCTGAAATTCTCTCTGGGAGTTTCTTACATCTCTGTCCATTTGAGGATAACACCAGCTGTCCACTTAAGCTGACCATATGTACCAATATACACCTTCTGCCCTTTTGCTTTTAGCAATAGCAAACAAGCCAGCTTCTTCGTCCCTATGGCACCCTATATATAGTTAATGACTGTCTTGTTAATGTCCTGTCATCCCTCTCGTCCCTGAAGAGCCCTCTTCCTCCAATACTCTTCTTTCAGCAGTTTCCAGACCACTCACCATCTTGGTCACAGTATTTTGAAATATGTAAGCCTCAGAAAGTGTCTTCTTAAACGCTCCCAGGAGAGCAGGATTACTGATATTTTATGCCCACATCTGCTGCCCCCTTCCGTGAGTACACTTCCTGAGAACACTTCCTATTACTTACTTTAGTGTATTTACAGAATACTAGCAAATGAACCTGAATTAGAACTTGAAGAAATGAGTGGTTTTCTGTGGATTCCTTCAAATCATTGCCCAACATGGGAAGGAGTAAACTCATTACAACAGAAAAGAAATTGAAAGATCCAGAATCATATAACCAAGTCTAACCTACCTGAAATCCTTCTCAGAATTGGTTTCCAAGTGTACTTGAACGAGATATGTCAGAATTCTGAAAGGGGCTCAGCGATAGAGGGAGCAGAGAAATTACAAGAGTTGTTTGCATGTATTAGGGCTTTACCTCTAGTCCACACCCAAGACCATGTGCCTGGATTGTCATATTCTGATTCCACAGAATTTGGCTTAGCACCAGAGGGGATAAATTTGTCATTTCATGGTAAATACTCTCTACTGGTTTGGCAAAGCAGAATCCTTGGTGAATCTTTGATTTGCAAAGTTGTATTTCTAACAACAGCTATGGCAGGTTTTTTAATATACTATACACAAACAAGGCTGAAGACAGTTTTTTAAGAGTCCAGGGGGACATGCGGGAAGGGAAGAGAGAATGTCTTTTCCTACCTATGGTTTGTGCAGTAAGAAAAGGTGTTGCAAAAGAAAAACTGGGAACTGGGGTTAAATGATCTAAAATCTTCTAAGGGAAAAGCAAATGAAATATTCTATTCCTGGTGAAATTTTTATCATGTCGATCAGTCTACTAAGGTGGCTGGCAGTGGAGTGGGAGGTGGGAGTTGTGGGCAGACAATGACAGAACTAGAAGACTTGGATGATCCTTTCTATACTATGCATTTTATTAAAAAAAGTCTGAACTTGTTTGGTAAGATGGTCGAGTATGCATTGCTGCACAAATATCCATAATGATGTTGAATCCACTCAGTGCACGTCTCCACTTTATTTCATGAATTATTACCTTCTCATGGCACCCAAAGCCTCTGTGATGATGCTTCAAGGCACCTTCCTCCAAAGTCATGCCCCACTGGTTACCTCAGGGCACCAGAGCCTCAGCAGTTGACATCTTTGCTGTGCCATGAACATGGTAATTTCATTCATACCTCCAGCCGTTGTTCTTGCTGATCTTTCGCCAGGCAGTTTACTGCCTCTGATCTCCTTCTATTGAAGATCTACTTATTTTTCAAAGTCAACCTCCATGATACAATATCCATGAAGCCCTGCTTGAATTTTTAATAACTGCATGATTTATAAAGGTTCTATTAGGTAACAGGCTTTGTACTAAGTGTTGAATATATTATTTATCTTCATCTTTATATCCATTCCATAAAGTGAAGTATTATCTTTCTTATTTTAGGGCTGGGACTGGAAGTTAGACAAGTTTTATCTGTTTACCCTTATTGTCACCAA
The DNA here is from genome assembly GCF_965194825.1 of Balaenoptera physalus. Taxonomy (NCBI): domain Eukaryota; kingdom Metazoa; phylum Chordata; class Mammalia; order Artiodactyla; family Balaenopteridae; genus Balaenoptera; species Balaenoptera physalus. The sequence continues at coordinate 44,431,008 of NC_138893.1, forward strand.
GTTTATAAGGGGTGACTTGGAATTTGGACTTAATCTGCAGACACAAGAATCAACACTGAGTCATCTGCAGACAAAAGAATCATCATCATTGTCCTCTATCACCTTTTATTATTACTCCTCCCTCTATTTATATTTCCTGAAAAGTACTTTTGCCTCTATTGAATACACATTCCAGTTTTGAATACAATCAGTTGGTTGCAGGTCCTCATCCTTCCTCTGCTATAAGCAGTTCTTTCTCATTTCTCCATCCTCCCTCTCAGTGTGAGAAAGAGCTGTACCCAATAAATATTTATTGAACTCAAGATGAAGGACCAATGGCTAAGATTTTTGCTTCTGGCTATGATGTAGAAGCCTGTGTCAGAGTAACTCACATGAACAGAAATGCAAAGGGAAGTCATTTAGCCAGAAGAAAAATAATCCCAGATGAAAGATGAAGCAAGTTAAAAAAAAAAAGGGAGAATGTAAGTAGATCTAAATAAATAGAAGCTATTTAAAACAATAAGGATAACGGTTTTTAAGTTTTAATATATGCTGTGAGTAAGGGTTGTAAAAATATTTTCAGTGTTGGGAAAATAGTAAAAGTAATAATTTATTATATACTATGATAAGACAAGGATAAACATGGAAATGAATTAAAGAAATGTATAGCTATATAACAGGCAAGATATTATTAGAGGGGAAATTAAATGATTTTTAAAATTCTTAATTATTTTAAAAGAAGGCAAGACTATGAAAAATATGTAAATACACATAGAACAAAGATTAAGATGTAGATTTAAGCCAAAATTTATTATTAATTAAATTAAAACAGATTGTTTTATAATTAAAATAAGACTAGAAAAGATGTTAAAAAGAAGAAACTAAACTAGCTAAACTCTCATTATAAGAAATACCTTTAAATATAAGAACATAGAAAAGTTGAAAATTAAAGGAGGTAGAAAGACAAAAGATACAAATCCTAACCAAAGAGAAAGTTAATATTGCCTTACTACTATTAAAAAAGGAAATATTTATGGTCAGAAATATTTCCACAGTTAGAGAGACCATTTAATGATGATGAAAGGGTCAACCCAACAGCAATATACATTCCTCCTGAACTTGAATGCCCTATTAATAAGTCCTGAAACAATATATAAAATGAATAGTGGTGATTAGATCATAGCATCTGATTTCTCCTTCTCCTGACTGTTTCAGTTAAAGAAGCATTCTTGTCATCAGGTCCATAGAAAAAGCCTAATTCTGAATGTTTCACAATCAGCATGGCTTCTGTGACATTATTATTGCAATTAATATGAATATTTTATTGTATATTTATACATATATATGCACTCACATATATGGAAAATGTGTGTGGGTATGTGTGTAATGCAACCGAATAAGGTGCTAAGGTTCATAAGCCAATAAAATGATCCCTATTTGCAAGAGAGCTAAACAATTTGCCCAACCTTAGACCATCCTATCTACGTCCAGATAATACACAGGATATGCAGGCCTATGTAATCCCTAGCTTCATTTGAGTTTCTTGTGATGATGACACCGAATTAAGATGATCTGTTAATAATTGGATACTTTACCTTAATATTATTTTGTTTATTAATTGTTGAATAGGAAATGCATGCACATTGACCAAGATTCAAAAAAAAAAAAAAAAAAGTGAGGTGAATGCAGTGAATATTATGCTTACCTACCTATTTTGTTCCCAGATTAACCAGTTATTTTCCTTGAAAGCAAACATTAATGTCTTTATTTATTTTCCAAAGATATTCTATGTATTTAATAATAGCATTCAGTAATTATATATATATATAAATATATACTATATAAAACAAGGAATATATATGTTTATATATGTGTATGTATGTATTTCCCTTTTTTTTACTCACATCGCTTTATTGTGATGAAAAGCTGACTTTTTCATTCCCCATAATTAAAAAAAAATGCTTTTAAACCTCTCTCCTTTCCTCCCTCCCTTTTTCCCACTTCCCCTCCCTTCCTCTTCTAAGAATACTATTAAAATTCTCGCAGGAAGGTGATTTCATTTGCTATCTTCACACAATTTTCACTTAGTTCCCCATATAATTGTAGGTTTCTCAGGAAGGTTGAGAAGCCTGCCTACAAGACTAGCCTATACACTCCCAAAGCTACCTATGTAATGGATTTTAAACCATCTAAGATCTAGGGCTTTTCCCCAGCTGGTTCAGACTTGCATATTTTCTCATCCTTGCACCCCTGTATGGAAGCAGTGCTCCTGGGTGTATTTATTACATTGGTCTAGGATCTACTCCACAGCTTGGTTTTCAGACCCCAGGAGGCCAGTATCTGAGTAAACTCAGCAGGAGTTCTCAATGGCGACTTGCAGAAATTTGCTGCCTACCGTGTGGCCACAAGAAGTTGAGAATATAGTATGGATGTGAAGGAAGGAGTGGAATTTCATTGAGAAAAACTCTGTTCATAGTTCATTTTTACTTTCTTAAAGGCCCTACATAGTCATTAATCAAAAATATGTTAAGTAGAGGAAAGAAATCACTCTTACCCAAAGAGTAATCATGTTAAACCATTCTATTATAGTTTCTTTTAGCCTTTTCTATGTTTTAAACATGGCTTGTTTAGCATTTATTTATAGAATATCCATTAAGTGCCTGATATTACGCTAGATGTAGTTGTGACAATGTCATGTAATCAGTTTTGGAGACTAAGATTTTTCATTTAATTTTGCAATTAAATAATTCCTGTTATTACACATTCTTTTTATAAATAGTACCTATATTCTTACATAAAATTATTGTTTAGGGAATATTTATAGTATTTTTTATATTAAGAAGTACAGCATAATGATTAAGATAATGTTCTTTAGAATGAGAATGAACTCAAATCATGACTCACCTCTTTATTAGCAATGTAAATGGGGCAAGATATTTAGTTATTCTGTTCTTCAATTTCCTCTTGGATAAACTGAAGCTAATCTATGTACATAATGTACATAAGCATGCATCACATTGAGTTTTTGTGAACATAAATGTGTCTATCTTGGTCAAATTCTTCTGCATCACCAGGCTGAACCTGACTCCTTGTCTTCCTGTTGGCTGCATCCAAGTTATTGATCACAGCTGAGGAAAATCATCCATTCATTGTCATCCCATGCAAGTGAGCCTCCAGAAGGGCTGGCCACTATTGGTAGTGCCCTAGCTACAGTCCCTTCAGCTTCCCACTGCCACATCTCAAATTGATGCACTTCATCCATTTCATCTTACATTTCATAAAAGACAATGCAGGAGCTGACCACCTCTTCAAACACAAACTGCTCTGGATCCCAGCTCCCTTTCAGCTCTTAAGTATCTCCTCTATGTCCCATATCTTCAACTGCTGCCTCACTACTCCCCACATTTCACCAACAGTAGGGCATGCAAAAATCTTTTCCAGTTTTTATTAAAAACAAAGAAACCACAGCCAAAACTAAAACCACAACAACTACTTTCAAGCCTATATTTCCCACCAGCTACTTCCATCTCATTTTTTTATTCACAGGTGAATCTCTCAAATGAAGTGTCTTCACTCTCTTATTCTTCTTTTTCACCTTCTGTTCCCTACCCTACCCACTTGAATATGTATGTAACCCTTTCCACTCCAGTAAAACTGCTCTCACAAAGGCCAACAGTGACCTTCCCTTTTATAAAGACAACATACACTTCCAGATCCTCATTTTAATTAATACCTCAAGAGCACTTGATGCATTTGAGCACATCCTCCTTTTAAAAACACTTTTCCGTTGGATCTTCTAATATCAAAAGCTCTTAGTTTTCCTCTTTTCAAGCTGCTCCATTTCAGTCTCCATTTCTGACTTTTTTTCCTACTCACCTTTTAAATTTCTACTTTCTACATATTATTCTTAACTTATTGATTTATTAATTACATACAGTCTGGGCTTAATTTTAACCCCTCAAAATTCATATGTTAAAGTTCTAACTCCCTGTATCTTGGAGGTGACAGTAAGGTAAAATGTTGTCATATGGGTGGGTCTTAATCCAATATGACTGGTGTTCTTTTATAAGAAGAGAAATTTGGACACAGATACACGTAGGCCTATAGGAAAGACTGGATGAGGTCACAGCAAGAAGGCAGTCATCTTTAAGCCAGGGAGAGAGGCATCAGAAGAAATCAACCCTGGTAACAGTTTGATCTTGGACTTCTAAGACTCTGGAATTATGGTTGATGTTTTAGTAAGGGTCAGGCCACTTCTGGTTTGTCCCTCTTCCTCATGCAGGAACTTCCCTGACTTTTAATTCCAATCCTGGTGTGTCTCTGTTTCCTCATCCCAAAAAAGAATAAAGGATATTCAGCTCCACCCTTTAGATGTTTTGAACTTTGCTCTTTAGCCCCTTTCTTTGAAACTTCAATAAGGCAAGAGTCTGATGGAGATCCAAAATGTGTGCTTGAGGCAGGCCTCTCCCTCTGGCAAGGTTTTGCCTATGAAGCACTAAAAGATTATAGAAGTTTTTCTTCTGCCTTTTAGAAAATGTTTTCTAGTCCTCAAGCCTACTGAGCACATCCTCATGTGGAAAACTGGCTGCTCTTTCAAGGCTCTGTAAGTTTTCAATCTGTTGCCAAGGGTTTTGTTTGTCTGCCAAGGGCTTACTGATTTTTTTCAACCATTTTATTAAATCTGTGTGAACCAAAATTGGTACTAAGTCCATGACCAAACTCTACAAAGGCCTCAGTCTTGAACATGGCCAGTGATGGCCAACCCAACTTGGATGGGCTCCTGGGCCTCTGAGATTTCAATTCATTTGCCCCTATTGCTTACATGGTGCTCTGATATCTTTGAAAAATGATTTGTGTGGTTTATACAGCTTCTTCCGGTTGTTGCAGGGAGTATATTAGGTGGATGATCCAGCCTACTACATCTACATGGAAGCAGAAGGCATCTCTTAGGGTACTAAAATTTGGAGCTTCTTGGGACTTAAGTGTAGGTGCTCTTTTGCCTCTACATTCTTCCTGGATGATCACATCTTTACAAGACTTTTACATTTATTTTGCCAGACGAGAGCCACCTTCTGAGCTCAATATAGTTATATAAAATGGCCTCTGTAGCATGCTTATGTTGATGTTACAAAGCACCTTAAACTCTACAAGTCCAAAACTAAGCACATGCTTATCTCCCGCAAGAGGGCTCATGCACATTTTGGTGAACAGTGACATCATGCAGCTGTAGCATTTCCATTCACTGCCCAAAAGCCTGGGAGTCTTCTTTGACGTCTCCCTCCCTTACACCCCCAATCTGGGGCACCACAAGTCTTTATTTTATCACTTGTATATTTCTTCACTGCATCCAGTTCTCTATACGCATACTACCTTCCTCCTGGTCCTTGCCTCCACCATTGCTCACTTCAACTTTTGCAGTAGCCACGTAGTTCTCCCTGCCTCTGTTCTTGCCCTTCACAATGGTGACAAGTGTTTGTTTTTTTCTGTTCAGGCTGCTATAACAGAATACTGTAGACTGGGTGGCTTATAAACAGCAGAACTTTACTTCTCACAGTTCTGGAGCCTGGAAAATCCAAGATTAAGTTGATGGTAGTTTTGGTGTCTAGTGAAAGCCCACTTCTTGGTTCTCACTGTGTTCTCACAAGGCTTGACGGGGTGAAAGAGCTCTCTAGGGTCTGATTTATAAGGGCACTAATCCCTCATGATCTAATCATGTCCCAAAGGCCCCACCTCCTAAGACTATTACATTGGGGATTAAGTTTCAACATATGAATTTTGGTAGGGAAAACAAACATTCAGTCTATAGCAGTATTCATTTAATACCTCATATGTAATGCTTTTACCTGCTACATTTTATTTATGGCTCCCCATTTTTCATAATAATATGTCTATAATATTGTAAAAAGGCATTAAGACTCTGTGTGATTCAGCAGATATCTGTATAGGCTGATGAGCTGCACTCATTGCTTTACCGTGCTTTATTCAGTTTCAGTTTGAGGGTTTTGGGGTTTTCTTTGTTGATAATCCACTTAACTTCTCTCCACTTCAAAGATTTTCATATACGTTGTACCCTGACTTAAACACTTTTCTCTACCCTATATGGCATGTGGATAACTCCTACTTATTTTTTAGTTTTTAAAGTAAATGTCACCTTCTTGGAAGAGCCTTTCATGAGTCTCCATTCTAAGGTTAATATTTCTCTCTCATACATATTATACTCCCCTTTACTCCTCTATTGCACTATCAAGAAAGGGTTTCTTTTTTAAAAAAGGAAATTTCCAACATAAACAAAAGAGAAAATACTGTAGTATAATATACCCCCATATACTCATCATCCAGATTCAAAAATTGCCAACTCATGGCCAATTTTGTTTCATCTATACCTATATCCCCCTCCCTCACTTTGATTATTTTGAAATAAATTCTACAAACATTGCAATATGTATCTTTAAAAGATCCTTATCTTATGCCATAGATCACATATAAAAATCTACAGTATTTTCCAGTATTTTCATAGTATTATGAAATACCTAGTCATTATTTCTATGTCTCTGGCCTCTCTCTCTCCCTTATACCGGTTTGTTTATTTGAATCAGAATTCAAATCATGAACCAGAGAACAAGAACACATTAGAACGGATTGGTGTCTCTCTTAAATATGTTTTTATACATGATTCTTTTATTTTGTTATTTGTTTTGCCATTAATTTTTTGAAGAATCATGAGTTATTTGCCCTGTTAATTTCTCTGCACTGTGGATTTTTTTTTTTTTTTATTGCACCCTTATGATGACATTTAACATATTTCTCTCTCTGTGTTTTTGATATTTTGGGAAAACTGTGGCCTAGGTGGTCTCATGTGCTTTCATCAGGAGGCACATTATTTTGTTTTACCTTTTTTGTGAGCTCAATTTTCATTGATTTCTGCAACCATTACTGTAGGCTATTTTTCCATGTATTGTATATTCCACAAGGGCAGAAAATATTCCCATCCTGTGCCTGGTAGAATACCTGTCATTAATAATGTGTTCAGTGTATCCTTAATTGACTGAGTGAATGAGAATATATAGCCTGCTCTTTTAATTTATTGCATTATCATGTAGTGTTTGCCTCCATATGGATTTTGGGTTGCTACAGTGACAGACCCTTTTAGGTTACTTCCTGGGCTGGACTGAAATTTTTGTCACATTATATATCAATGAACTATTGAACAGATGCTTTTAGTCAACCATACAATTTCAAATTCTATAGAGAACTGTCAGTTGATGAAGGATCTCAAAGCATATAAACCTCCACAATTTGATCACTCTAAATCTGAGAATGTTGGTCAAGAAAGTGACTGACTCCATGCATTTTTCAGCTGTAGCATTTTTCATCCAAACTGCTCCTAGTTAAACCATGCTGCTGTTGTGGCCTCTAAATCTAAACTGACTGGAACCACTTGGAACTAAGTTTATGACATGAGATGTCACTTTGTTAACCCTAATGGTGCTTTTTCTTTCTTCAGTAGACATAAAGAACTTCCATGATTGAAGATAAAGGTAAACTTTGTGTGTCTTTATTGCTTCTGTTGTTTGATCCATATGCTGCCAACTGAACACAAACATAATATTTTTTCAACCTCTTCTTAGGTATGTTTTATTTTCTACCTTTCTCCTCTTTGTCTACAAAGACAGGACCAAGTGCAAAAGAAGCCTACTACTCTGCTGTTTTAGTCCCATTTCACATTAAGTTGATAAATCATGTAAGCAGAAGTCATTTGTCAAAAATACATTTATTGGAACCAGAATTACTTTATGTGCAGAGACTGCTGGATCAGTTTGCCAACTCTTACTAAATAATTCATCAAATCTTGATTTGCTAGAAATATAATGCAAAGGGAACACATAATAAAATTAAACAGAGTTCTTCTATCTTTGTAGTACTTTGAAGAATATGTAATTACACCACATTGCCATACCATAAATACCATTATGTTGAATTCAGTAGTCAAATATTCACAGACATATTTCAAAATAGACATAATAATCAGTGGTTATATATATTTTTAAATTTTTTTTTGATGTGGACCAATTTTAAAGGCTTTATTGAATTTGTTACAATATTGCTTCTGTTTTATGTTTTGGTTTTTTGGCCATGAGGCATGTGGGATCTTAGCTCCCTGACCAGGGATCGAACCTACACCCCCGGAATTGGAAGGTGAAGTCTTAACCACTGGACCCCCAGGGAAGTCCCAATCAGTGGTTATATTTTATGACTACTCTTGATTTCAAAATAGTGAGTGTTTTCAATCAAACCCATAACCCCTTCCCGCGTCTCTCTCCTTCTGATGAAGACAAAATAATAAAAATAATCCTCTTTAATAAAGACAGAACCTTTGTTTGTCTCCTAATTGAACTCCAGGTACAGAGGAACCATGTTTTGCTTACCTCTGAAATGCTGCATTAAGCAATATTTTATTCTGTGTTTCTGTAAAAACCACTGGGATCTCCTTCTAACCCAACCCTTGAAATTAAAATTCATTAGTCTCCCTGAAAATTAAAGAAAAAAAGTAAAGCACTTTCAAAAATTATTATAATTCCTGCCACTGAGGAACACAATAACAAACCTTTCTGTTAATGAATTTGTTACATTAATTTAAGAAATAGTGATGAACACATCCATTTTGTAAAAGCTCAGTGGGAAATTTTCTTGCAACTTCCCTTATGAGACATACTTCCAAATCTCTTAAATGTTGTTCAACTTGTGAATTCTATAATTCACAAGCTAATCATATTTTCTCTTTTCTTTGGTTATTAGGCAAATTTAAAGTCAAGTTGTAGCCCATCTAGTATTTGAGCATGATTTTTCACCTATCTTTTGAATATTTACCACCACCCTTAACTTGGACTTGGATTTAGTTTCCTATATTTATGTTTGTTTTAAAAATCTAATATCCTTTAGTGTTACTTATGAAAATTAGAAATGTAAATCCCAAGATGTCTTATCTTATTGTACATAATCACTGTCTTTGAACTAGTTGTAAGAGTATTATATTTTTATTCTATGTTCCATTTCAATTTATTCTATCGTCTCTTTTTTTAGAAATTTATTTTTCTATTTATTGAGTTTGATATTTCAGTTTCGCGATTTGTATTTTCCTTATCGCTTGGTAATTCTTAGTGCTTTTTGTGTGTTCATTTGTTTTTTTGGGGGTTTTTTTTGGTTTTGTTTTGTTTTGTTTTGTTTTGTTTTGTTTTTAAAATCACTTCCAGAGTAGTCTCTTGCATAATTTCTTTAGTTGTTTTTCTGTAGATCTCATTTCTTATGCTCTCTTACTTTCAGAATCGCCTTAATTTTGTGTACGCTTTTGGCAGGTATGATTTTCATTGTTTTTCTGGCATGTTTTCTATAATTGCATAAATTTTTGTAATTTCATGGATAAGAAGGACATATCAGCTCAGTTTTCCGTCGTAATTCATTTTCTCTCAATCATCACCTTTTATTCTGTTAGAGGAGGGGGTCTTTCATTTGAGGATGTTGTATGGATCTATCTCTAGACTATCTATTCTCTTCCCTTAGTCTTTGTGTTTATTCTTTCACTAATACCACACTCTATGATCGTTTTAGGTTTATAGTGAGTCTTGAAATTGAGTAATGTCTGTCCTTCAACATTGTTATTCTTCTTCCAGGTATTTTGTTTGTTAGTTTACTTAGTTTTTTTTCCTTTCCATACAAATTTTAGTAACAGTTTGTTGACATCTACAAAAGAGCTTGATGGGATGTTGACTGTGATTGAATTGAAGCCATAGATCAAGGTGGGGATAATTGAAATCTTGACAACATTGAGTGTTACAATCAATGAATATGGAATATCTCTCCATTTATTTAGCTTTTCTTTGATTTTTTTCACCAGAGTTTTATGGTTTTCTACATACTGATACTAAAAATAGTGTGTTAAATTTATACCTAAATATTTCCTTTTGGGTACTAATGTAAATGATATTGTGTGTTTTAATTTCAAGTTCCAATTAGTGTTTGCTGATAAAAAGCAATAGACTTTTTAATAGTAATTGTGTGTCCTGTAGCCTTGCTATAAACTTTTATTAATTTCAGGAATTATTCCTTGATTCTCTGGGATTTTCAACATAGACAATCATGCCATCTGCAAACAAGAACAGTTGACTTTGTTCATTTGCAATTTGTATATTGTTTATTTCCTTTTCTTTTCTCAGTGAAGTAGCTAGGACTTCCACCTACAATGTTCATCACAAGTCATAAAAGAGTACATTCTTACCTTGTCCCCGGTCTTAGGGAGAAAGCATTCAGTTTATCACCATTAAGCATAATACTAGCTGAATGTTTCTATAGATGTTACTTACAAATTGACTAAATTCCCCTCTATTCCTGCTTTGTTGAGAGTTTTTATCATGAATGGGTGTTGGACTTTGTCAAACGATTTTCCTGCATCACATAATATCAGTACCTTTTTTTCTTCTTCAGCATGTTGAAGTGTTGGATTTTGAACCAGTCTTGTATACCTGGAATAAATCACACTTGATCATAATGCGTAATTATTATAATACATTATTAGATGCAATTTAACAATATTTTGTTGAGATTTTGACATCTATGTTTAAGAGATATTGGTATATGTTTTTTATTCTTATAATGCCTTTATCAGTTTTGGTATTAGAATAATGCTGGCATCATAGAATGAGTTAGGAAATATTCCTTTCTGCTTATATTATTTGGAAGAAACTGTAGAGAATTTCTTTTTTTTTTTTCACACACACACACTGTATTTTATTTTTACAAGAGATAAATAGACTGACACCAAGCATTGTAAATAGATGACCACAACAAAAGCAATAATGATTGCAATTAAACACAAACCACACTCATACTATGTCATAATATTGACATTCAGTCCAGTAATCCTCCACTATAACAGCTCCTTTACTTTGCAGTGAAAATTGATTTGTATATTCTTTGCCTCTGAGTCCTCGTGGGATTTTTTTTTATTCAAACAGAAAGTCACAAAAATTATAATCATCCTCATCAGTTCACTCAGTCCCATGTAATTAATTATTTTTTATGTTGATCTTTTGTTAGCACTTTTATGAGCTCATCAGTTTTCCATTAGAGTTCCGAAAATGCTTATTCATTCAGTTCAGCAGTATAGTCAGTTACCAGAAACCTGTACTTGTCAGAGTCTTTTCCATGAATTCCTTGAAGATGAAACCCTTTTATAAGAACATATTTGCAAAAGCATCAGAGTACACCCAGAACTGTCTGTAAATGACAAAAGACTTAAAAATGACCATGGTTAAAGGTTTGATGAAAGTTCATAATAATGCAATTGGCAAGGAAATTTAGTTATTTCTGAGATATACATTTTAAAGTAATAACTAGAATTATGACTTATAACATTATACCAGAACATATAAGATTTTTAGAAATTTCATGTAATGTCTGAAACATTTATATTAACATATTTCCATACAAATAACCCAAAGAAAGTTTAGTATTAGTTGTTTTGTTTGTTTTTTTGTTTTTCTATATTGCAGGTTCTTATTAGTCATCCATTTTATACACATCAGTGTATATATGTCAATCCCAATCGCCCAATTCAGCACACCACCATCCCCACCCCACCGCGGTTTTCCCCCCTTGGTGTCCATACATCTGTTCTCTACATCTGTGTCTTAACTTCTGCCCTGCAAACCAGCTTATCCGTACTGTTCTTCTAGGTTCCACATACATGCGTTAATATACGATATTTGTTTTTCTCTTTCTGACTTACTTAACTCTGTATGACAGTCTCTAGATCCTTCCACGTCTCCACAAATGACTCAATTCCGTCCCTTTTTATGGCTGAGTAATATTCCATTGTATATATGTACCACTTCTTCTTTAGCCATTCGTCTGTCGATGGGCATTTAGGTTGCTTCCATGACCTGGCTATTGTAAATAGTGCTGCAATGAACATTGGGGTGCATGTATCTTTTTGAATTATGGTTTTCTCTGGGTATATGCCCAGTAGTGGGATTGCTGGATCATATGGTAATTCTATTTTTAGTTTTTTAAGGAACCTCCATACTGTTCTCCATAGTGGCTGTATCAATTTACATTCCCACCAACAGTGCAAGAGGGTTCCCTTTTCTCCACACCCTCTCCAGCATTTGTTGTTTGTAGATTTTCTGATGATGCCTATTCTAACTGGTGTGAGATGCTACCTCATTGTAGTTTTGATTTGCATTTCTCTAATAATTAGTGATGTTGAGCAGGTTTTCATGTGTTTGTTGGCCATCTGTATCTCTTCTTTGGAGAAATGTCTGTTTAGGTCTTCTGCCCATTTTTGGATTAGGTTGTTTGTTTCTTTAATATTGAGCTGCATGACCTGTTTATATATTTTGGAGATTAATCCTTTGTCCATTGATTCGTTTGCAAATATTTTCTCCCATTCTGAGGGTTGTCTTTTCGTCTTGTTTATGGTTTCCTTTGCTGTGCAAAAGCTTTTAAGTTTCATTAGGTCCCATTTGTTTTTGTTTTTATTTCCATTACTCTAGAAGGTGGATCAAAAAACATATTGCTGTGATTTATGTCAAAGAGTGTTCTTCCTATGTTTTCCTCTGAGAGCTTTATAGTGTCCGGTCTTACATTTAGGTCTTGAATCCATTTTGAGTTTATTTTTGTGTATGGTGTTAGGGAGTGTTCTAATTTCATTTTTTACATGCAGCTGTCCAGTTTTCCCAGCACCACTTATTGAAGAGACTGTCTTTTCTCCATTGTATATCTTTGCCTCCTTTGTCATAGATTAGTTGACCATAGGTGCGTGGGTTTATCTCTGGGCTTTCTATCCTGTTCCATTGATCTATGTTTCTGTTTTTGTGCCAGTACTATATTGTCTTGATTACTGTAGCTTTGTAGTATAGTCTGAAGTCAGGGAGCCTGATTCCTCCAGCTCCGTTTTTTTCCCTCAAGACTGCTTTGCCTATTTGGGGTCTTTTGTGTCTCCATACAGATTTTAAGATGATTTGTTCTAGTTCTGTAAAACATGCCATTGGTAATTTGATATGGATTGCATTGAATCTGTAGATTGCTTTGGGTAGTATAGTCATTTTCACAATATTGAATCTTCCAATCCAAGAACATGGTATATCTCTCCATCTGTTGGTATCATCTTTAATTTCTTTCATCAGTGTCTTATCGTTTTCTGCACACAGGTCTTTTGTCTCCCTAGGTAAGTTTATTCCTAGGTATTTTATTCTTTTTGTTGCAATGGTAAATGGGATGTTTCCTTAATTTCTCTTTCAGATTTTTCATCATTAGTGTATAGGAATGCAAGAGATTTCTGTGCATTAATTTTGTATCCTGCAACTTTACCAAATTCATTGAATAGCTCTAGTAGTTTTCTGGTGGCATTTTTAGGATTCTCTATGTATAGTATCATGTCATCTGCAAACAGTAACAGTTTTACTTCGTCTTTTCCAATTTGTTTTCCTTTTATTTCTTTTTCTTCTCTGATTGCCATGGCTAGGACTTCCAAAACTATGGTGAATAATAGTGGTGAGAGTGGACATCCTTGTCTCGTTCCTGATCTTAGAGGAAATGCTTTCAGTTTTTCACCATTGAGAATGATGTTTGCTGTGGTGTGTCGTATATGACCTTTATTATGTTGAGGCAAGTTCCCTCTATGCCCACTTTCTGGAGAGTTTTTATCATAAATCGGTGTTGAATTTTGTCAAAAGCTTTTTCTGCATCTATTGAGATGATCATATGGTTTTTATTCTTCAATTTGTTAATATGATGTATCACATTGATTGATTTGCTTATATTGAAGAATCCTTGCATCCCTGGGATATATCCCACTTGATCGTGGTGTATGATCCTTTTAATGTGTTGTTGGATTCTGTTTGCTAGTATTTTGTTGAGGATTTTTGCATCTATATTCATCAGTGATATTGGTCTGTAATTTTCTTCTTTTGTATTATCTTTGTCTGGTTTTGGTATCAGGGTGATGGTGGCCTCATAGAATGAGTTTGGGAGTGTTCCTTCCTCTGCAGTTTTTTAGAAGAGTTTGAGAAGGATGGGTGTTAGCTCTTCTCTAAATGTTTGATAGAATTCACCTGTGAAGCCATCTGGTCCTGGACTTTTGTTTGTTGGAAGATTTTTAATCACAGTTTCAAATTCAGTGCTTGTGATTGGTCTGTAGATATTTTCTATTTCTTCCTGGTTCGGTCTTGGAAGGTTATACCTTTTTAAGAATTTGTCCATTTCTTCCAGGTTGTCCATTTTATTGTCATAGAGTTGATTGTAGTAGTCTCTTAGGATGCTTTGTATTTCTGCAGTGTCTGTTGTAACTTCTCCTTTTTCATTTCTAATTTTATTGATTTGAGTCCTCTCCCTCTTTTTCTTGATGAGTCTGGCTAATGGTTTATCAATTTTGTTTATCTTCTCAAAGAACCAGCTTTTAGTTTTATTGATCTTTGCTGTTGTTTTCTTTGTTTCTATTTCATTTATTTCTGCTCTGATCTTTATGATTTCTTTTCTTCTGCTAACTTTGGGTTTTGTTTGTTCTTCTTTCTCTAGTTCCTTTAGGTGTAAGTTTAGATTGTTTACTTGAGATTTTTCTTGTTTCTTGAGGTACGCTTGTATAGCTATAAACTTCCCTCTTAGAACTACTTTTGCTGCATCCCATAGGTTTTGGATCATCGTGTTTTCCTTATCATTTGTCTCTAGGTATTTTTTGATTTCCTCTTTGATTTCTTCAGTGATCTCTTGGTTATTTAGTAACGTATTGTTTAGCCTACATGTGTTTGTATTTTTTACGTTTTTTTCCCTGTAATTCATTTCTAATCTCATAGAGTTGTGGTCAGAAAAGATGCTTGATATGATTTCAATTTTCTTAAATTTACTGAGGCTTGATTTGTGACCCAAGATGTGATCTATCCTGGAGAATGTTCCTTGCACACTTGAGAAGAAAGTGTAATCTCCTGTTTTTGGATGGAATGTCCTATAAATATCAATTAAATCTATCTGGTCTATTGTGTCATTTAAAGCTTCTGTTTCTTTATTTGTTTTCATTTTGGATGATCTGTACATTGGTGTAAGTGAGGTGTTAAAGTCCCCCACTATTACTGTGTTACTGTCGATTTCCTCTTTTATAGCTGTTAGCAGTTGCCTTATGTATTGAGGTGCTCCTATGTTGGGTGCATATATATTTATAATTGTTATATCTTCTTCTTGATTGATCCCTTGATCATTATGTAGTGTCCTTCCTTGTCTCTTGTAACATTCTTTATTTTAAAGTCTATTTAATCTGATATGAGTATTGCTACTCCAGCTTTCTTTTGATTTCCATTTGCATGGAATATCTTTTTCCATCCCCTCACTTTCAGTCTGTATGTGTCCCTAGGTCTGAAGTGGGTCTCTTGTAGACAGCATTTATATGGGTCTTGTTTTTGTATCCATTCAGCAAGCCTGTGTCTTTTGGTTGGAGCATTTAATCCATTCACGTTTAAGGTAATTATTGATATGTATGTTCCTATGACCATTTTCTTAATTGTTTTGGTTTTTTTTTTTGTAGTTCCTTTGCTTCTCTTGTGTTTCCCACTTAGAGAAGTTCCTTTAGCATTTGTTGTAGAGCTGGTTTGGTGGTGCTGAATTCTCTTAGCTTTTGCTTGTCTGTAAAGCTTTTGATTTCTCCATCAAATCTAAATGAGATCCTTGCCAGGTAGAGTAATCTTGGTTGTAGGTTCTTCCCTTTCATCACTTTAAGTATATCATGCCACTCCCTTCTGGCTTGTAGAGTTTCTGCTGAGAAATCAGCTGTTAACCTTATGGGAGTTCCCTTGTATGTTATTTGTCATTTTTCCCTTGCTGCTTTCAATAATTCTTGTTTGTCTTTAATTTTTGCCAATTTGATTACTATGTGTCTCAGCATGTTTCTCCTTGGGTTTATCCTGTATGGGTCTCACTGCACTTCCTGGACTTGGATGGCTATTTCCTTTCCCATGTTATTGACGTTTTCGAGTATAATCTCTTCAAATATTTTCTCTGGTCCTTTCTGTCTCTCTTCTCCTTCTGGGACCCCTATCATGCGACTGTTGTTGCGTTTAATGTTGTCCCAGATGTCTCTTGGACTGTCTTCATTTCTTTTCATTCTTTTTTCTTTAGTCTGTTCCACAGCAGTGAATTCCACCATTCTGTCTTCCAGGTCACTTATCCCTTCTTCTGCCTCAGTTATTCTGTTATTGATTCCTTCTAGTGTAGTTTTCATTTCAGTGATTGTATTGTTCATCTCTGTTTGTTTGTTCTTTAATTCTTCTAGGTCTTTGTTAAACATTTCTTGCCATCTTCTCGATCTTTGCCTCCATTCTTTTTCCGAAGTCCTGGATCATCTTCACTATCATTATTCTGAATTCTTTTTCCAGAAGGTTGCCTATCTCCACTTCATTTAGTTGTTTTTCTGGGGTTTTATCTTGTTCCTTCATCTGGTATATAGCCCTCTGCCTTTTCATCTTGTCTATCTTTCTGTGAATGTGGTTTTTGTTCCACAGGCTGCAGGATTGTAGTTCTTCTTGCTTCTGCTGTCTGCCCTCTGGCGGATGAGGCTATCTAAGAGGCTTGATGGGAGCGACTGGTGGTGGGTAGAGCTGACTGTTGCTCTGGTGGGCAGAGCTCAGTAAAACTTTAATCCATTTGACTGTTGGTGGGTGGGGCTGGGTTCCCTCCCTGTTGTTTGTTTGGCCCGAGGCAACCCAACATTGCAGCCTACCTGAGCTCTTTGGTGGGGCTAATGACAGACTCTGGGAGGGCTCATGCCAAGGAGCACCTCCCAGCACCTCCGCCACCAGCGTTCCCATCCCCACGGTGAAACAGAGCCACCCCCTGCCTCCGCAGGAGGCCCTCGGACACCAGCAGGTAGGTCTGGTTCAGTCTCCCCTGGGGTCACTGCTCCTTCCCCTGGGTCCCGATGCACACACTACTTTGTGTGTGCCCTCCAAGAGTGGAGTCTCTGTTTCCCCCAGTCCTGTCAAAGTCCTGCAATCAATTCCCACTGGGCTTCAAAGTCTGATTCTCTAGGAATTCCTCCTCCCATTGCCAGACCCCCAGGTTGGGAAGCCTGACCTGGGGCTCAGAACCTTCACTCCAGTGGGTGGATATCTGTGGTATAAGTGTTCACCGGTCTGTGAGTCACCCACCCACCAGTTGTGGGATTTGATTTTCCTCTGATTGCACCCCTCCTACCATCTCATTGTGGCTTCTCCTTTGTCTTTGGATGTGGGGTATCTTTTTTGGTGAGTTCCAGTGTCTTCCTGTCAATGACTGTCCAGCAGCTAGTTGTGATTCTGGTGTTCTCACAAGAGGGAGTGAGAGCACGTCCCTCTACTCCGCCATCTTGATTCCTCCAATATGAGAATTTCTTAAATGTTTCTTATTAAACGTTTGGTAGAATTCACCAGTGAAATCATTTGTGCCTGGTACTTTCGTTTTTGAGAGATTATTATTTATCAATTAAGTTTATTTAATAGTTGGAGGCTTATTCAGATTATCAGTTTTTCCTTTTGTTGAGTTTTATTTTTTTTCTTTCAAAGCATAAATTTATTTCATCTGTTATCAAATTTGTGGGCATTGAGTTGTTCTTATTATTTTAATGGCCATGGGATACATATTTTTATTTGGCCTTCGATTATAAAGACACACTGTCCTTTCTCCTTTATTTATTTTTTGTTTGTTTATTTATGAAAATTCTTTTTCCCACTCGTGATCTTTCAACAACCAGTTTCTTTCCCGGAGGCAACCACTTTTATCTGTTTCTTTTGTATCTTTTCAGAAACATTTTGTAAATAAACCAAAACTAGACATATATTATTTTCTCTCTTTTTGCACAGATAAACATTACTTTGCACTTCTTTTTCATTTAACAGTAAATCTTGGAGATTATTCCATATCAGTTCATGGAGTGATTACCCATTCTTCTTACGCCTTTTCTATTTTTAAATTTAACATCATTTGTTTAGTCAGTCCACTATTTATTGACATTTGTTTTTAGTCAAGTTTTTTTACAAATGGCAATACAGTAAATAGTCTTCCACTGATATCGTTTAGAAGGAATCTCTAGGCTAAGCTCACAGAAGTGAATTTGCTACCTAAAATAGTATGTGCATTTTAATTTTGTTGCATGTTTGTTTATATAACATGCTGTATAGAATTGTACAGATATATACTTCTACCAGCAATGTAAAAGATTATCCATTTCACCTGAGCCTTGACAATACAACATGACTTTTTTTTAAGTTTGACAATCTTATAAGTGAACAATAGTTATAGTATAATTTTATTTTGCATGTATTTTATATTGTGTGAAATTAAGTATTTTTCACATGTTTAATGTCATTACAATTCCTATTCTGATAAACTTTAATTATAATATTTAATTTAAATATTTTTAATATCTGTCTTTTATTTTTAATAAAATATTTGGTATTTTTCTTATAAAGCTTCTTTCTATGTTGGGAAAATTGGCTGTTTGCTTGAAATATGAGTTTTAATTTTGTTTCCAATTTGTCATTCATCCTTTTCTTTGTCTATGGTAGTTTCTGACATTCAAACTTATATTTTTATGTTAGAATTAAACATACTTTTCTAAATGTGACAGAAAAGTCAGAAGTCCAAAATTTTTTTATAAATCTGAGATTAAAAAATAATTTTAATTATCCTCTCATCTTTTTTTTACTAGTAATAACTAGGCTTCATTGTTTACATTTAAACTGTGGGTCATTTGAGGATTCATTCTGGTATGACACATAAATCCAGATTTATTTGATTTTAAATAGGCATCCAGTTACTCCAACCCCAGTTCACTATTAAAAAAAAATCCTCCCGATGCTGCAGCTCACTCTGTACTTAAATATTATGATTGATTTGGATCCATACAGAATTCTTCTTTCTGAAATTCTGGCCACTATACTTTCCTAATTTATAATTCTCCCTAGAATCAGAGGGAATCTAGAGCAAACTGGATATATTTAGAAGCCTTCTGAACTCTTGCTTCTTGGGCTTGTCATGTTGATTTTAATCCATCATTTAATAAAATTTAGTATTTATTGGGCACTGGAACATATTGAATGTTATTGTACTTCAATGATTTCCGTATTCATTAAACTCTGTTTGGAATGCAGCTATTTATTCCTACTTTTAAATTAGTCATTTCTACAAGAATATCTATACCTACTATGAGCAAGGCACTCTGCTTGACATTGTATGACATACAAAAATATTTAAGACCAACCACAGCCTTCAAGGAACTTAGAGACAAGCATAGAGGTAAAATGGTATGTCAATACTTATAATAAAATCAGGAGAAAATGTTTTTCTCAGTAATACACAGAGTGCTAATGTTATGGGAGTACAAAAGAAGGAATGATCTCATATGTTTGTGAGAGAGTTAGGCAGGAAAGGATTCATGGAAAGAGGAATCTTTGAGGTTGTTCCTAGTAGGTTGGGAGGTCCTATATAAAGGTCATTCTAGGATACAAAAATCTGGGGAAAAATAATAAAAAGGTGGCGTGGTCAGAAAATTGTTCCCACACAGGGAGAAGTCTAGTTTAACTGGGAGCAAGGAGAAGTGAATCTGGAAAGGTACATCGGCATCAAATTAACAATGGCATTTCCTCAGAATTTCCAGGTAGTAGGGAACCATTAAAAGTTTGAAGAGGTGGAAGGTAACATAATCTCTACTTCAGAAAAATTAACCAAGTAGCTAGATAAGGGTATTAACACAGTTTTAGTTTATTCCTGAAGCATTTAAGAAGCAGTCATTATTCCTGCTGTAGGAAATCAATTCCCTTGCCCTTAGGAGCTTCTACCCTTGTATTTTATCAGCGTGTGGTGGATGGAGGTGGGGTATGACACTGAATATGGGGATCCCTCCTAAAACCTGGGAGGTACTCGGAGTAAAATAATCAGTAAATGGTAGCTTTGGCGCTTTTCTCTTTGATTTCGTACCTCACATAACAGGAAAAGACTTTGAAGTTTCTGTTATTCTATGAGGCAGTTTAGGCAAGTGAAGGTGCTTGAGGTGAAAGTCTTCATCTGTGTTGTCCCCTTGAATGTGCTTTGGGGACTGGTAGAAAATCATATAATGTCTTCAGGTGAAAACAGGTAGAGTATGCTGGGATACTTTGTATGTTTGCCTAGCTTTTTTCTGAAACTTCCTGGAAGATTTCTAGCCATTAATGCATTAAAAAAAATCTGTCATGTAAATTTAATTTGCTAAAAAGCTTATGAATAAATAACCAAACCACATTCTAATCAGTATTTTAAACTGGCATAATTATGTGGTGCTAGCTTGAAGAGGAGGGTGGAGAGTTGGACCTGAATGTCTTTGGCATCCTGCCCTGCACCCATCCACACACCTTCCTCCATTCCGTGAGGCTTCAATTTTTTTTTTTTTTTTTTTTTTTTTAAATTTTTATTTATTTATTTATTTATTTATGGCTGTGTTGGGTCTTCGTTTCTGTGCGAGGGCTTTCTCTAGTTGTGGCAAGTGGGGACCACTCTTCATCGCGGTGCGCGGGCCTCTCACTATCGCGGCCTCTCTTGTTGCGGAGCACAGGCTCCAGACGCGCAGGCTCAGTAATTGTGGCTCACGGGCCTAGTTGCTCTGCGGCATGTGGGATCTTCCCAGACCAGGGCTCGAACCCGCATCCCATGCATTGGCAGGCGGATTCTCAACCACTGCGCCACCAGGGAAGCCCAGAGGCTTCAATTTATAAAAATGTTTTCTTTACCTGTGAGGGCTGAAAGACCTTTGAAGGCTCTGACCCCCAAAGGTCAGGGTTGACATTTTAATTTAGCACCTGCATGTCCATATTCATTTCTTTTCATTTGATATCGCCAGAATAGCTTTCCTGGGGAAGCAAGATTTCTAATAGCTAAGCCCTTTGAGTAACAGATGATATCTAGGATTCTTTTAGAGTGATGTAGCTGAGGCTTCTATTTCTACCCCAGTCCATGAGGGAGAAAGCTATATTTCATATTTCACCCTGCTGGAGATTACAATAGACAAATGAAGGAGAGAGAGAGAGAAGTAAGAGAGATCACTGAATAATAATAGATATGAAGGAAGGGGAGTTTGAAAGCAAATGCAGGAGTTGTAAAAAGAAGAGACACCAGGAATATAAGAAGTCAGACTGACAAGGAAATGGGGGAGGGTGCCCAAGATAGCAGCCCTTATCATATCTCAAACTGCAGAATTTCTTCTTTCATTGATCTGGTAACTGCCTTCAGTCAAAGACCAAAGACATTTCCTTGTTCCCTCAGCAGTAACAGGTAGCTGTTCAACAAGAACATACATGTCCACTGCCATTGTTTACTAAGTACATGGTAAGTGCCAGGATCTCAGGATTTCTATAAATTACTTTATAAGCACATGATTTAACCCTCACTATGATCCTATATATTGATAGGATCATGAACCTATGATCCTATCATGATCACCATGATCCTATTATCAATCTAGTTGAAAGAAAGGAAACTGAGCCTTAGAATTTAACCACAAATGTCTATTAGTGGCAGTGTTTGAATCCAGATCTATATTAACAGAACTGTCTTACTCCTTTTTTTTATTGGAGTATAGTTGCTTTACAATGTCGTGTTAGTTTCTGCTGTACAACAAAGTGAATCAGCTATACATATACATATATACCCTCTTTTTTGGATTTCTTTCCCATTTAGGTCACCACAGAACATTGAGTAGAGTTCCCTGTGTTATACAGTAGGTTCTCATTAGTTATCTATTTTATACATAGTAGTGTATATATGTCAATCCCAATCTCCCAGTTCATCCCACCCCCCCTTCCCACCCTTGGTATCCATACATTTGTTCTCTACATCTGTATCTCTACTTCTTGGGCTGTATAAATAAGATCTTGTTATTATTTGGGCTACTTTTGAGATAATTGGAATCAAAGAAATACTTTCTCATAATTAGAGTGAGTGCCTTCTGTGGAACAGAGAGGGGGCAGGCATTCCAGGGTTATATTTTATCCTGTCAAGGAGAGCCTTTGGCTTCCCATCAAGTGTAAGCACCCTACAATTAACCGAGCATTATTGAAGTGAACTCTGGCTTGGAAACTTAGAAATATGCTTTTGAAAGCAATTGTAGGAAAGAAAGATTTTAAAAAGTCAGCATTTTTGAAGCAGAAACAAAAAGGTTTATAAAGAAAACTCTATTAAAGTCATCAACTTCCCCTTGCTTAAGGTCAAAAACGTACAGTATGCTGGAATACTATAATATTTCAAATGAGTTCCAACAATCATCTGTTTTCTTGATCTTGTCAGGTCTCTGCCTGGGGTCTTTCTATTTGATCACTGTTGTGTTAATAACTGTGAACCAATGAATTAGCTATGATACCTACAAATAGTGAGGAGGGAGAGGAAATATGTGGTTGTATACTGTTTTACATCATAGAAGTCAATCTGATATAGAAACTATTGATCTATAGTTGAAGGCAAAGAAATTTGTCAGGAAAGTAAACACAAGCACATTAACCCTTCTTGAAGGGCAAAAGACTCAAAGAAATGAGTGTGTGGGGCAAGCCCCTCTCCAGTATGTGTTTGGCCACATCACTGAAATCAAAGTTCTGTTTCCAGAAGATTATTTTTCAAGGCAAATTAGCCTCTGTCATTTCCATAATGCGTCAAGGTCGGAAAATAACTTTTTAAACCACTTAGTGAAACAAACACATGACTAGAATTTGAATCTCATCAAAAATAGAGACTTCAGCCAGAATATGGGTGCTTAATTCAAGACAGGTATGTGTGGCATATTTTTGAACTTCCCTAGGGTAAGTACACACAGAGCAAGCGTTTAATAACTGTATAAATACTCGAAAGAATAGAAAGAGAAGAAGGGAAGGTGGGGGGAAATGAACAGTCAAGTGTCAGGATTTATAAGCATGTTCTGTAACTCTAGAGCAATCATCATATATCAGAATTTTGATCTGTGAAATGATAATAGCTTGGGGTGGCATCATCCTTGGGTCTGTGGGGTTAGTTCTATACAGGATTTCAGTAATCACCTACTCTGATATTTACAGTAAAATCTGAGGATCAGAGAAATGTAATAATTAACTAAAGTTAATGCCCAAGCTAAAATTAAAATACAGATTTCCTGATATTCTCTTTGGTGAACATTTGGACTCTATTATTTTGAACCCAAGGTCAAGGTCAATAAAGTTTTAATTTTATTTGCATTTTCTTCTGTTCTACTTGCATTATGTATTATCTATTAGTGTTCACTTTTGTCAAATATATATTGAGTACCTTTTGAATGCCAAGTACTCTGCTCTGGACTAGGATTCAGCAATGAATAAAGCATGTGTAGTCTCTGATCTCATTGAGTGTCCAGTCTAATGGAAGCCAGATGTTAAACAAGCATTTATAAGTGTAAATGGTGTTGGAAACATGGAGCCTAGTGGGATCCTTGTCAGAGCAGTCTTTATTATTTCTACTTTGCAAATGGGGAAATAAAACTCTCCAGGCTCTAATACACAGCTCAACCCAAAAGAAGACAAGATGGGGCTGAGGACAATGAACTTTCATGCATACTTGAGTCCACTTAAGGACATTAGTCCTTTCAGTCATCTTCAGGAGAATCCCTCTGCTTCCTACTTTGTGCTACCAGGCAGACCCGATTGTTCTCCCATAGCAGCCCCAGACCTCCAATTAGGCTTTGACAGCAGTGACCTGGGAGCACTCAAGACTAAGATGTCATTATGATGATGGACTGTTCCCCATGCCCAGCCCTCCTTGTGGAAAGGAGATGATCCACTACCACCTAGTTCCCAGAGCTCAATGGTCACCTGCCTACAGCCTCAAAACACTCCCCCTTCGTTATGTTCTAACAAGATGTGTATCCTCTGATACAGAATAATCAGGACAGTGTTGGGTAGCACTTTCAATGTGTTCTATTCAGGTGCAGTAAAGTGAGACAGTTCCATAGAAACTTCTTCCATTTGCTTGGGTGAGTCTACCCAAAACCATGGGCGATAACTCTTTATCTATTTCCAGGCATTGTTCCAATTCTTTTAAAGTATTTTGCCAATCAATTTTAGTCACTTATTTAACAAGTTCCCCAAATGTGATTTGAAGCCCAATACATGACTTAAGGGCTTTATTTTTCCAGATACCCAAAATTTATTCAGTCCTTAAAAGAGGCAGTATAATAAATACATTTTTTTAGATCTTTACATTTAATATTCCCAGAAACTCTATGATGGAAGTACTGTTATTATCCCTATTTTAAAGAAGAAGAAGTCATGGCTCAGAAAATGTAAATGCTCATCCCAAAGTCACACAGCGAATAATTGGAAGCAGTGGGATTCAGCCGTGGGCAGCATCCTTCCAGAGCCCAAGTTCTTATCCACTGATTCTTTGATGCCTCTATGAAAGTTCTAAGCATTTAGGGGCTTATATTAGTTTTTTTTAATTGCTGCTGTAAAAAATTACCATAAACATAGTGGCTTTTAAAAACACAAATTTATTAGCTTGCAGTTTTAAAGGTCAGAATCCAAAATTGGTCTTACTGGGCTAAAGTCAAGGTGTTGGCAGGACTGTGTTCCCTGTGGAGGCTTTGGTGGAGAGTCCATTTCTCTAAGTTTTCCAGTTTCTAGAGGCTGCTCACATTCCCTGGCTTGTGGCCCCTTTGATTTTCAAAGCCAGCAGTGGGCAGCCCATTCTTTCTCATATCACATCGTTCTGACACTTTTGCCTCCCTTTCCCACATTTTTTTCACCCTATCAACCCATACAGTTATTGCTGTGCATGAGCATGTGAGTGGTGAGAATATTTAAGGAATCACCTGGGATGCTTATTTTTAAAAGAAGTTTCTGAGGCTCTAACTCAGACTGATCTTGGGCAGGAGAAGAAGAACAGGAATTAACCTTGAAAATAATTCTCCAAGTGATTTTTATGCAGATGGTCCACGGGCCTCACTTTGAGAAACATAGAGAGACACTCTCAACCTTCTCCACATTCTAGGACCCTCGTGATTATGTTGAGTCTACCTGGATACTCTGAGATAATGTCCCCATCTGAAATTCAGCTAATTAGTGACCTTAATCCATTTGCAACCTTAATTTCTCTTTGCCAGAGAATTTAACACATTCACAGGTTGAAGGAACTATGACATGAACTTCTAAGGCAGGTTGTTATTCTGTCCATTTGTAGGCTCAAGACCTAGAGATACTGTAGTGATCAGTTCTCACCTCCTGGGAAACCCCTGGTTCTGAAGACACAGAACATAGAAAAGCTTTTCCTGGGGCAAGTGTTGGTGCTCTTTGAATTATTTAAAGTAACTGGCCCCTAAAATACAATGAGGTAGCACTCCTTTTTCCCTAAAGTGAAAATAGTTCAGGGATGGGAGAAGCAAGTACAATGTAAGAATAAATAAAGAAAAATAAAGTGGAAGGTGGCAGAGGGGATTTATCCCTCTCCTCTTCATTCCTGAGGTTTGGATCATCTGAACTGAGAATTTAATACAAGAAGGCATGATGTATAGACATGTGTTACAACACAAATACCCTTCTCACAGCAGATGTCCTACCCTAGGAACTGTTTGCTGCGTATTCGTGGACGCAAATCAAGTCCCAGGGCTATAAGTTTTCTGCAAATTCTACGGATTATATTTACCTGGAGGAGGATGGCAAACAAACAGTGAGCCCTGGAGAAACCAATCTTCCTTCCTTGTAGAGAGATGGATATTTCTGGGTAGTACTTCCCACACTTAGACCTTTTTGATCTGAGGCAGTATAAAGCTTGAAAAGTGCAAAAGCATCCTGCACCACAAACTCCTACAGAGTTGCTAGCTCCACTAGACAATAAGAGCTGTGAGGATCAGGATGCCCATTTTGCTCTAAGATCGGCATAATGCCATCTTAGGGGTGCCCTGTCCACTTAGCCCTGTTCATCACAGGAAGCACCCCAGTGCTTTTCATGACTTCCTCTAACCTTGAGAATTTACCATTTTGTATCTATATCTATATCTATGTCTATATCTATATCTATATATATGACTAGAGAGAGAGAAACAAAGAGACACAGAGACAGAAAGTATTCTTAGGATATGTCAGACTCTGTGCTACAATCTTTTTCTAGGGAGTCTCACTTAATAGTCATAATAATTCTATAAGGTGTGTTGTACTAGTATCCCCATTTTAAAGATATGGAAACTGAGGCTCCAGAAATACAAATAACTTGGCCAGTGTCACAGAGTTATGATGCATACAACTGTGTCCATACATTTGCTTTTTTGTTCCTGCTGCCTAATTTGGGCAAAATACTTCAATACAGCAAATGACTTAATGGTAGAGCTACCATAATTTATTACATTTGAAAGTTAAGTAGGTAACTTTTATTAATTATGCTTGGACAAGAGGAATAAACTGGAACTGTCCCAGGCAAAACAGGACGTGTTGTCATTGTACTTAGAGGTCACTCTTTTAACCATACTCTGCATTAATGTCAGGCTTTATGAGCTGTAAAACTTTTCTCATGTAGTCTCTCCTTTCACCTTCCCACCAATCTTCTGAGGAAGAAGAAGCACTAGGCTCAAAATGCTCAAGAGACGTTCAGGCTGTTGCAGGCCCAGACAAGGACTGAGTCCCTTACTCTGAGTGGAGTGCTCTGCCAACTGCATCAAACTACCTCTCTGAAGCAACATGCTTGGAGGGACATTTCCCCCATCAGTAACCAAAGGTGGAAATTACAGACCTTGAAGTAGGTTTGTATAGGAGACACTGGGGGCAGGGGAACATCTTTGGTACTCCTTCAGTGGCAGCACCAAGGGTACCTGCCTCCTTCTAGCTAAAGGCAGACCTTTCTTTAATCTAAGTCATACTGAATGAACTGGAGTCATGTCAGAATGGGATTGGGTCTGCATCGTTGCAGGACCCTGGAGATTTGGGGAATAGGAGCTCATCTTACTGTGATGAAGAAGTATTTATTTGAAATTTAAAATTTCCTTCAATTTCACAATAGTTTCTTTTTGTCTGATAAGTAAACCTTTATATACATATATTATGTATATAAATATATATGTGTGTATATATAAATATGTCTTTGTGTATCATTAATTATATATAATTAAAAATAACTGCTATGTGATCCTACTGTCATAAAATTATTCACTCTGTGTACACATCCATTCATTCATCTATCCATTTATTCATTATGAACAAAGTGATGGCTAGAATAATTTTCATCAAACTAAAATACTAATATTTTCCCCCTGGTTGGGAAAAACTATTTTGAGTACATTTTTCTGTTTATTTTTTTACTTTTCTACGTAGCTTAAAAGTTCCTAATGAGCATATGAACTTTTGTTTCTTTTGGCCACATTGTGTGGCTTGTGGGATCTTAGTCCCCCCAACCAGAGATTGAACCCCAGCCTTTGGCAGTGAAAGCACGGAGTCCTAACCACTGGACTGCCAGCGAGTTCCTTTAACATTTTTAAAGATGTAAAATTTTTAAAAGACAAGACTTAAGGTTGTTTTCAAAGGCAAAAGGTTAATTAATGAAGGGTCCATACCCTGTTCCCTCTGTGGGTTTCCAGTATAAAACCTTAACCAAATTCATTCCCCGCTTCAGCCATGGTAAGTTGGGGTTACCACAAGTTTCTCTTTGCCAAGAGCAGTATTAGTTTGTCTGCTGTCACAGCAAAATTATTAACAGCATGCTTCCCCTCTAAAGTGTCCTTGTTTGGAAAATAAATATGTGATCGCTGTAGTAGGTTGGGTTCTTCTGGAGATGAACTCTGATAAAAGGTTTAGTGTGCAAGATATTTATATGGAAGTGCCCTTGAAAGCACCACCTGTGGAAAAAGAGAGGAAAGAAGCAGGACTAGGCAGAAACTGAGCTGGGATAGACTTGGGTGATCCCACAGGGAGCTCTGGAGTTAGAATGGCCTTTGGAGTCGTCCAAGGGGCTGAGATGCACTGACCAGTCCTCAGATAGGAGCCACCTTGAAAGGGGCATGACTTGAGTGGGGCAGCTGTCTCCTGCTGAAGGAATTACTGAAGGGTCCCTCTGCTGACAGCACTCATAGCAGTTGAGCAACACAGTCTTAATTAAAGGGAGATCTGGGTGGCATCTTAGAGTTTTTCTACCCTCACTGAAACGTAGTTTTATGAGATCCAAGCACCTCTCTGGGGACCAAACTAGTTGTCACATTTCACTTCAATGGAGAAAAGAGCTGCCTCTAAAAGTAGCTACCTAATGAGAAGGGATCCCAGCAGACCAAGGTTGGAGTAAGATACTTTTCCTAATGGTTCTCAAGATATGCGTTGTCATAGTGGTTAATAAAGGTCACTTAAGTTGCATTAGGCTCCTTTGTTGTAAATTCCTCAGTAATTATGCCTTGCACTTGCACAAAAAGGACGAAGACTTTCTCTGAAGTCCTTCCAGCTGAAGACGTTTTCTGCTGGAGAGAATAGCCGAGGTTCCACGTCCCCATTCCTTTCTCTGGGGAGGTTAATGTTTTTTAAACACACACACATGCACACGCACACACACACGCAAGACTAACACCCTCAGCACCAATATACTAACATCAATAAAAAAGTGGATTGTTGTTACCCTGATCGCCTTTGGGGTTCAGGACCCTAGAAGGTGGTTTTTATCTCTTTCAAATTCACATTTTCCTTGATTGAGACATTTTTGATTAGATTCAAGAAGGAGACCTCAGATTATGGGAAGGATTCTTTCAGATTATCCTGTCTCAAGTCTTTTATTAAAAGATGTGTCTGGATTTTTCTTTTCTTTCTTTACATTCTACCTTTTTTTCTTCTCATTCTGAATTTATTCATTTGTTGCTAAGAATCAATACTCTGGCCAATAACCCTAAAAATAGATAGTATTGTCACATCCATTTTAAACATGAAGACTCCTAGACTCAAATATATTAAGTAACCTGCCCAAAGGTTATACACCCTGAGATGAAGCTGTGTTCAAACCAGGGCTTTCTGGCTCCAGGGCTCATTCCCTTCGCCATTAAGACACACTCTGTTCTGTGATGAAAGAGTCACAATTTTTTTTTAAGCATCTTTATTGGTATAATTGCTTTACAATGGTGTATT